>NC_137742.1:82760481-83960481 GCF_963264785.1 Psittacula echo | reverse complement strand
GTGGGGCAGAACCACGTGCCAGCCCGCCATGGCGTCGGCGCCAAAGAGGCTCAAGGTACGCGGGGGGACCCACGTGCGGGCGCGGGGCCTGGCCGGTCGCGCCACCTCACCGCCCTGTTCCCATCGCAGGCGGCTGCCGGCAGCAGCGCCCGGGGGAACGGCGCCGCCGATCCCCTCTCCGGCTTCCTGGCGTGGTGCGGCCGGGCCGGGGTGCAGCTCAGCCCCAAGGTGAGGAGGCAGCGCGGGCCGCGGACGGTCGGGTTCCCCCGCGGGCAGCCGGGTCACGGCTCCCGTCTCGTCGCAGGTCCGGTTGAGCAGGGAGGGAGCGGTGGCAGGGTACGGCATGGTGGCTGCCGCGGAGCTGGAGCCGGGAGAGGTCCTGTGCACTGTGCCACGCTCCGCGTTGCTGTCCCAGCATACCAGCTCCATCCAGGCGCTCTTGCGGGAAGGTAAGCGTTCCCCCCACCCTGAGCTGCCTGGTTACCTCGGTCTTCCCGTTTAAAGGAAGAAAATAGGGTTGTACCCATTTCACGTGGGATGCTGGAGCAGAGAGGAAACGGGCTGGTTGGGCATTGTATCACCGCTGTTAAGATGCTTTTGTTGAGGGCCTGGACAGACTGCTAGGAGAAAGAACAGTTCCTTCCTTGCTGAAGAGGGGCAAGGGGGTGAAATTAGGGTCACAGGGCCAGGAGCAGCTCCCCCACCCAAAGCTCCAGAGCAGCAACTTCTGGTTCTGCTTCAGCCAAACCTAAGACAAACCAGAGCAGAACTCCCCAGCCCAGGCTGACAGCCAGGCTGGTGGGATCAGGCTTTTGTTCTAGGTTAACTTACATTTGTCTGTGGTTCCTTAGGCCACGAGTCCCTGCAGAGCCAGTCTGGTTGGGTGCCGCTGCTGCTGGCGCTCCTACACGAGTACACAGCCAGCAACTCCTACTGGCGGCCTTATTTCTCCCTCTGGCAGGACTTCAGGAGCCTGGATCACCCCATGTTCTGGTAAGGCGAAACCTCACAGGGTTGTGAACAGCTCCCACGGGTAGCTGAAAGCAGGCACAGTCCAGGGGTTGCTGAGGAGGATGGACATGGGCTTGTTGGGTGACCCCAACCTAGTGTGCTAGCCCCATCCCAACAGCAGTATCCCAACAGCCCGAGAGATGCTCTGTGCACTGCCGGCGGTTGAAGCAACCTGCAGGCATAACCAAAAGACAGGAACCTAGAGAACACCCAGGAAGCTCAGATGGTGAAGAAATAAGTTTATAGACCCTTCCCTTGGGGCAGGTGGAGATAAACCCACTGTGTTTCTTGCAACAGGCCTGAAGAAGAGCAAAGAAGGCTCCTGCAGGGCACAGGCATCCCAGAAGCTGTGGAGAAGGACCTGGCCAACATCCACTTAGAGTACAGCTCCATCATCCTGCCTTTCATGGAGTCCCATCCCAACGTATTTGACCCCCAGCTGCACACACTGGAGCTGTACAAGCAGTTGGTAGCATTTGTCATGGCCTACAGGTGAGAAGTGAGGGCTTTGCTCCCACAGGGGCAAGGACAACAAGTAGGATGACAGGAAAGATTGTAGACTGCATTACTTTCTTGTGCAACATCAACCTTAAGTGTAAGGCGAAGCTTTCCCTGTGCTGCAAGGCATGCAACTGGCTTGTCTTCATCTCCCTTCTCTTAGCTTTCAGGAACCTTTGGAAGAGGAAGATGAAGACGAGAAGGGACCCAATCCTCCAATGATGGTGCCTGTAGCAGATATTCTGAATCATGTGGCTAACCACAACGCCAACCTGGAATACTCCCCTGTGAGTGCAAAGCTGCTACATCAGGCAGCACTGTGGTCTGGTTCCTCTTTGCCGTGAAGCCTTGGGAGGCTGGGTCTGTGAACCCAGGGCCAGAGCGCTCTAATATAAAGAGCTATTTTGCTCAACATCCTCCCCTGCACTGGCACAGGCCCCATCGCTGGCAGTGTTCAAGGCCAGGCTGGATGGGGCTTGGAGCAACTGGCTCTAGTGAAAGGTGTCCCTGCCCGTGGCAGAGGGCTGGATCTGGGTGAGCTTTAAGCCCCCTTCCAGCCCAAACCAGTCTGGGATTCCATAATTTTCTCCCTGCCTGCAGCAATGTTTACGCATGGTTACAACACAGCCCATCAGCAAAGGGCAGGAGATCTTCAACACATATGGGCAGATGGCAAACTGGCAGCTCCTCCACATGTATGGCTTCGCAGAGCCGTACCCCAGCAACACCAACGACACAGCCGACATCCAGATGGTGACGGTGCGCGCAGCAGCACTGCGACGTGAGTGGCACTGTGGGCAAGGAAGGGGCAGGGATCCCCTTAAGTAGTGATGTGATGAAACGGGGATCAAGGAGGACATGAAAAATAAGCCTGTTCCACAATGTCACAGGTGCTGGGGCCATGCCTGGGTTTTCTGCCTCCTTGTTCCCCTTCTGTTTGCCACTTTCCCTCCACCACAACCCAGGCTGGGTTTGCATTTCCGCTGTCTTCCAAGCAGGTGCCAGAAGTGAAGTGCAGCAGCAGCTAGTCTTAGAGCAGTGGGACTTCTTGTGCCAGCTGGAGATGGTGGGGGAGGAAGGCGCCTTTGTGCTTGGCTGGAATGAGGTGCTGACAGAGGAAGAGCTGTCTGTGACCCTGAAGGTAAGTGGTGGAAGAGCTACTGGAGGAAGAGCAGAGATTACGCAGGGGGAGCAGCTTGGTGAAGGGGAAGCAGTGTGCAGGGGCACTGTGGTACTAATGCTCCTGTGGGAAGTGTGGTAGGGAGCGTGGCTGCCCAGCTCCCAGGCTTCAGGCACTGTTGTTGACCACCTTCCTTTCCTGACCCATGGCTTACACATCAGCCCTGGATGGCTTCACGGCTGCTGCTGCTGCTGCTCTGGAGCACTGCTGCACCTTCCTAGAATCAGAATCCCAGGTGGGAAGGGACCTCAAGGGTCCTCTGGTCCAACCTTTCTGGGTAAACTTGACCTAGACTAGATGTCCCAGCTAATCCTCTTCAGCTGAATCTTAACAGTCTCCAGCACTGGGAATTCGCCACTTCCCTGGGCAGATTATTTCAGTGGCTGGTTGTTCTCAGTGTGAAACATTTTCCTCTTGTGTCCAGTCAGAATATCCCCAGTAGTAACTTGTGCCCATCACCCGTTTTCTATTCCATGGGACTTCTTGTAAAAAGGGAGTCTCCATCTTCTTTGCAAACAATCTAAATACTAAGACACTGGGGATAACCCCTGAGCCTTCCTTGCTCAAGGATGAGCAGACCCAGTGCTCTCAGCCTTTCCTTGCACAGCTTCCCAGTCCTCAGATCATTGTTGTGGCCCTTTTCTGGACTCTCTCCAGCTTGTGTAGGTAGCAGCAAAGATCATTACCACTGCTGCCAATACCCAGATTTGCTGTTTGGATGTTCTAACCCAGAGGTTACTTGTGATTTAGATACCTGAGCCAGTTTTACTCTCTCACCTTCAGTGCAGCTGAGGAATAATTCATCTGCCCCACACAGCTCTAAACCCACAGATCTGCGGAGAAGGCTGATGTACTCACACTCCTGGTGACCTGTCTCTTTGCCTGGGCCATTACAGGTGCTGTGCATGTCAGAAGAAGAATTCAAGGAGTATAAGGAACAAGACAGCTGGGAAGGTGACAGTGAGGAAGAGGAAAACTTGACCTTTTCAAATGAGGTTCTCTCCAGACTTAAACCCCCTTGCAAGCAGCTCCTTTATGACAGTGTGCTGCTCACTCTGGAGTCCTACAGGTCAGACTTGAAAGCAGAGCAGGACTTGCTACATAACAAGGAGGCTTATGAGAAACTGAGTCGAAGGGAGCAGCAAGCTTTGCATGTGCGCTATGGACAGAAAAGGATCTTGCATCAGCTGCTGGAGCTGGTACACTAGAAGCCTCACTGTCCCTGGAAATGAACTTGCCTGGAGCTGTGTATAGGAAGGGAAGGTTGGCCTTCAGCCATCTATTCTACAACAGCAAGAACAGATAGCAGGATTGAATACAGGTCCACTTATACTGCATCTTGCATGTGGCTTTTTAGCTATCTCTACCTAAACCATCTTCCACAACACAGAGTGGTTTTGGGTGTCTTTACCTTATTGTGAGAGCTCTGAAGCACAATTACCACCTTATAGAGGACTTCAGAAAGCCCAGACCTCCTACTGGCTGACTTTAGGAAGGCAAATGTACACTGTCAGAACAGCAGGTGGGTTCCCTCATGTAGCACTACAAATTTAAGGCAAGAACTGCTTCTTGGCCAGATGGAGAGGGCAGAAATCCATCTGATAGGCCTTACACCTTACTGTTCAGAGTAAGCATCTGGCAGGTGGAGATGCTGACAACACTGTGAACTCTTCACCTATCCGTGGCTAATACTAAGCATTTTAAAAAGTACACACCCATCCATCCGGTTTTCACATAGGCTCAATAGAGCAGGTATCCCCTTTTACCTTTCTGAAAGGCATTTCTGTATGGGCTTGGGACAGCTCTGAAGGAACACTGACACAGTTGTGCAGACTCTCCAGTTGACAGAGTTCACCCCTGAACTCAGGCACTGCTCTGCATCATGTTAAGCTGTATTAATATCTTTCCCTCAGCAGTTTTTGCATGACAGATCACTGGAGGTTTGCAGGCCAAGCTATATTTAATAAAGATGCTGTTTCTTACCCAGCCAACGCTGTCTACTTCAACAGAGTGCACAGCCCCATCCAAGAAGGGGGGATCTTTGCTTCTGCTGCAGTTAGAAGTATTTCAAACCAGCAAAACCCAGACTATACTCATGTAGATCAAGGTCAGCTACAGCCCTACCTGCACTGCTGGGGGCCAGGGTGGTTTCACAGTACCTAGGGTAGCTTTATCCAATCCCCCTTGTAGAGTGGTGCAATGCAGTGTCTGGTTGGAGTCCAGCCTGCTGCCTTGGTGCTTCTCTCCCTACAGCAGACTGGATTTCACACTAGGCGTATGCGGTAGTTCAAAAGGCCAGTCTTAATTTCTTAAACATTAATTCAGGGCCTTTGCTGGTAGGGACACCAGTAATGCTTGTGGAGTTGACAGCAGCATGATTTACACTGACAGTACCAGCTGCAGGTTCCTTACCAGCCAAGAGAGAGTATGAAGTGCAATGGCCTCTGTTATACCAGCCTCACTTGTGTTACTGGGATCCAGGCCAAGACCTGTCTACCTTCCACCCCTGTTTACACCAGCCTTGCAGTTCTTAAAGCATCAAAAGAAGCAATCATGGACAGCAGCATTAGTACAGAACCAGAGATCTTTGAGCTTTGAGTCATTAGACAGGCTCTGCATAAGGTCTGCTAGAGAGAAACAGCAGGAAAAAAGTCCTATAACATCCTGCCTAGATAAAGAAAAACTGGCTGGTGGTAATTCTTTGTATCCCAAACCAATACAGGAAGAGGAAAAAGCTGGAGTTGCAACACCAGAACAAAAAATCCTTCCTGAGCTGCAGTCGCCTGGCACAGCTGGCTCCATGTTCCCTTGAAGCTGGTTTTAGCTCTGCAGGGAAAGCACAGCCAGACACACAATCCCTTAAACCTGAGCTGGAAATCCTGACCTCTCCACTCTTACAACTAGCAACCAACTAATTTTAACAAACTAGTCATGTTATACAAAGAGGAAGCAGTGAAGCTCTGTTTCCTAGTATCTGCTGAGCTGTGAGGTACAGGCTGAAGGATTTTGCAGTACTGGCAGCACTGAAGCCACCTATCTTTATTCTAGGAAACCAGCAATCCTGCAGAGATCCTTGCTGAAGGGAATAACATAGCAGGGTACAAATCATTAGAAATGAAGCTAAGCTGCTGTCTGTGCTCAGCATCCCTCTGCTGCCAGCACAATCCTTTTAGAACAACTGTGTCAGGGACAAACTGCTCCTGATCTTGCAACTAAGGTATTTCTCTCTCCACACAACTGCCCTTTCCTTTGGCACTTCAAAGCAGGGCCCCATCTATTTCTAACAATTGTCCCTTTGGATCTCACCTAGAAAACCCAGCTGCTTTCAACAGGCAGAGTCCAAAATATTGGAAACCCACAGGTTTTGGATGGGTGGAGCAGACTTTGTAAGACACCAACTGGCAAGGCAGGATGGAACTGGAGAGAATAAGCACAGTGGCAGGTGCTGCGTGTCATGACTTTAATGTGTAACTACAGTATGCATACATACAAGAAGTGGGAAAAATAAAGCCCAAGAACTAGAAAGGCTACAAAATACAACACATGGACCAATACTTTACAAAACATTCAAAATCCTTACAAAATGGGCTGTATTGGTCCTTTGGGTTTTTTCTTTTTCTTTTTTGTAAAAACTTATACCGTGTGGTCATGGGGTGGGGGGAGTGGGGAAAGGTCTAGATTTAACCTTCCCACCTTTCAAAATTTACAAGTGTCAAAAGAAACAAAACAAACCAAACCAACCAAAAAAAAAAAAAAACAAAAAAAAACAAAAACCACAAAACAAAACAAAACCAAAAACCAAAAACCAAACAAAACAAAAAACCCAAAAAAGCTATAGGCCTGGTCTCTAGTGTCTTCACTAAAACCAGCTGACCCTCTCCCAAAGGGCCTGCCTGAGGTGTGTCTTCTCCAACAGAAAGGAGGCATTCTCTGCCTGCCACTCCACTTGCTGTCTGTCAGCATTCATGAGGGTATAGGGAAAGCAACACTGAACCTTAACCCCTCCCTCACCCCTTCCCATGCTCCATAGCATTTCATATTCCAAACACATCCACTTTTTTTTTTTTTTTTTTTTTTTTTTAGTAAAACAACTTAGTGATTTAAAGGTCCCCCATCCACATAAAGAAAAATAAGTTATATAATATTATAACTGGCTTTTCAATATTCTTTGGGAGTCTGGGAACATCAGGACAAGGAGGTCTGCCCCAGACAAGTGCTTGGCATCAGCAGCTGTCCCTTTATTACAAGCTGGACAGGCACCAGTTACCCATCTGCCTTTTACACAATTTGCACAAACCCAAAAGTCCAGACAAATGTTTCTGTTCTTTGTATTTACATTAGTTCAAAATGATATTCACAGCATCTTCTGAATTTTGGCCAAAAGTAAAAAAAATTGGTTTAAAACTTTGGAACGTTTTTGAAAGACTGAAACTTTTGGAACAACTTTCACCCAGGATCGGTTGCATCTACCCAATCGAGAGGGCGGGGAAGGTCAGGAGGAGTCTTACAGAGTCTTCTATCAGTTGATGGTATGGGGTCCCCCAGGCTGGCATGCTTACAACATGACATGTGGCTCATCTAACTGGCACCAGTCCCTTCCATCACTTGCTGGGCCTGCTTCTGCCCCATGCAGCACTGTGCGACTGACTGGAACAACCTGGACACAGAAACAAAGCAGTGTTAGATGTATTTGTGGCAGCAAGTGGTGCTTCCACTATGAAGCACCAAAAACTCACAGCGCAACTCAGCCCCTGCTTCACGTATATGGTTTCAGTGAGCTTTGTGGTCAATTTATACTCACTTCTCAATTTCTGGGGCGCAGTGAACAAACTCATGGTTCCAGAACTTAAATGCTGGATTTTTTATCAGCTCAATGAAAGTAATAAGGAGACCCCAAGGATGAGGCCTGTTTACAATCAGTCGTTCCAAGAGAACCCTGAAATCCAAAAGTAAAACCAGTTAGAGCTCAAAAGAGCTAAAACACAAGGAAGGAAAGTAAAAAGCTGTATGCTGGCACATAAAACACATCTCACCTAGTGATCTGCTCCTGGATAGCCTCAGTGTTGGCCTCTGCAAATAGGTAGAGCATGGTGCAACTGAAGTAGTGGGTGTGACTGTTGGGGTATCGCAGCTGGTTGGCGATTGCATTCAAGAAAAGGTACCGGCCTGCAGAAGAAGGAGTAAGTACAGATGATTTCCCTTACACACATTGCAAAAGGAGTAAGAAGCAGCTAGTATTGAGGTGAAGGTTTGGGAGCCTGCCTTATGAAGGTAGAACAAACAAAACCAATTGATGATATAAAAAAACAACCTGATGG
The DNA here is from genome assembly GCF_963264785.1 of Psittacula echo. NCBI lineage: Eukaryota > Metazoa > Chordata > Aves > Psittaciformes > Psittacidae > Psittacula > Psittacula echo. The sequence continues at coordinate 83,952,474 of NC_137742.1, read as the reverse complement.
GGCAGGAAAAATTCCATTCCTCTTCATTAAACTTACTGCTCATTCCCTTCAATATCCTGAATATTTTGGCTTTACTATTGCTCCTGTATTCAGAGTGGAACATTATAACATAGCATGACTTGCTGTGAATTCCCTAGCAGCTACATAAAATCACCTCCTGTATTTCTCAGAGTGCCACCAGACAATCTACTGTTAAATTCGACATCTCATGAACTAGAAGCGTTTCAAGCTCACCTTCGGTGTCCAGGTCTACTGCCAAATTCTGGAAGATGTCCATGTGAGCTGAGTGGGTAATGGTGCTCATAGAGGGTGTGCTGCCTTTGTTGTGAATGTGCGCAATAGCTTGAGTACCTACATAGAGCACCAGGGCATTAATCAGCTGGATGTTGTAGCGGTTGCCAGGTTCATTTGATACCTAATAGCAAAGATAGAAAAAGCATTAACAGTCTATATTCCTTCAGTGACCGAAGGTACAGCATGTACAACAACAGCATCCGAGTCTTCTCTTGATTATACAGAAGAGAACACACTCAGGACATCAACAAATTCAGCTTAGCATTTACCCTTTCATAATAGAGCAGATATATACATATGTGTGTGTGTGTATTCAAAAACATCAGAAAAAGTGTTGACAGACCCAATAGACAACTTTTGTACTCCCTACAAAAGGTATGGGCAATGTGAATTCACCAGCAGTGCCAGAGGGTGGCTGACACACACACAACCTATGCAAATGTTTCAATATGAGCACTTTTCTGAGGAAGTCCCATTTCAGCCCTGAAGTCTGCTGCAAACCAAGCCTTGTGATGTATGAAATGGGGCTGCCTTTTTTGACTCTTACAGCATTAGCATGCAGATTCACAGATTTCTAGAACAATGAATCCATTCTGAGTCAAAATCTAGTCAGATTCTTAAAAAAAAAAAAAAAAAAAAATCAATCAAGTTCCATAAACCCCACTAAAGCATTACTGAGGCAATGCCTGGCTAAGCAGTGCTGGAGTCATGTGATAGACGCCACAAGACTTCATCACCCAAAGGCTGAGGACAAAGAAACCAAGCTTGATGCAATCAGCTCTGACTATATTCTTTACTAAGATTTGCAAGGTTGTGCACTACAGACATGTAAGCAGAAGAGTCGGATAACTCTTTTATTGTATATTATATATTTATATAAATTTATATATATTTATATAAATAAAATATAATCTATTTTATTGTATTTTATTGTCAGATAACTCTACAATTTCACCACAAGCATTTGTCTGTTCATGTAGATAAAACCATCTGCTTTTAAATGAAATAATTTTAGGGTCCTCAAAGTCAACGTTCTTCTGCCCTTGAAATTCCACCTGTCTGAAACTACTTAATATACACTTAAACATTCTGCTAGGAAGTGGTAAAAGAAGCATGCATTTCACAGGGCTTTTCTACTGCCTGGAACACATGCTTGCTACACACCAACAAAATTCCTGCAAGGAAGGAGGGTGACTAAAGCAGTGAAATAATTTGTCCAATGCCATCTGAATTTGCCATCATCAGAAACCACTCACCTGTAGGTTGCTACGCAAGTCAGACAAAAAAGTGACTGGTGAGCGGGTTTTGAGATAGGAATCCAAGTCTTTCTTGAACTGAGGTGGCATCACTCCAGTGAAATTTGTGAGTATTCGTGGAGCAATATTAATCTCACTTAACATATCCACCTGTGGAGAGAAAACCCCGTCAGCTAAACCATAAGCAATCTCTAAAGCAACAAACTGCAAAAACAGATCTGTAAGTGATTATTACATTAACTACTGGTGTTGATCACTTTTTCCTACCAGCAATGAAAAGGAAACACTAGGCTTTTGCAGATTCCAGAAGAAAATTAGTCTCTACTGTGCAAACTTGTTAGATGACTGTTTCAAAGAATAGAGTAGAAGATAAAAGAAATCAAGGGTGAGGGCCGTAGGGGAATCAGTCACCGCCTGTGAAGTCTCCCTACCGACACTAGTTTAAGAAAGTACCAACATCCACACAAGTCAGGAACAGACTTCTTCAGTCTCAACAAATGCTGAGTATTGCAGCTTTGCTCCCATCATCCTGCACAGCTCAGGCAAGGAAGAATAATAGGACAATGCTTTAGCAGTGTGAGAAGGTTTGCTTCTAATCATTCCATGATGAGCAGCCTGTCATATGCCAGAAGATTAAATTTGATAACATTAACACACTTAAAAACCTCTCCAAATTATGCAAAAGGCTTGTCTCAGAATGGTAATTTATCTCATTATTTTCAAGATAAGATGGAATCTATGTTGCTCATCCAAAAGTATTTGCAATTACATAGTGCTCTTCACCAGCTCTTCAATAATTAGATAACTGAATTCCAGCCGCCACACATCCTGCGGAGCACAAACTGTACAATTCAGCATGAGCTAAACAAAACAGGCAGGAACTGTTGTCTGAACTTCCAAACAGCAAAGACACAAAGACTGCTTAAGCAGTCTGGTTTTCAGTGACAAATGAGACAGGAAAATTATAAAGATGCCCTTGCTCCAACATGTTTTGCCAGTCAGATTTAGGGACATCATAAAATAGGTCTCCCTTTGGGAAAAGTCCTCTGGTTTCCCATGCAAAGCTAGGTTGTCAGGGCAGGTGTCATGTAATACAAGTCTCACCAGCCTGTCCTTCTAGGTTGAACCTGCGCAGACTTTGAGAGTGAGCTAATTGTCTATGGGTGCCAATGAAGCCATATAGAAAGAGGCAAGCTTTATGCTTCCAACTGCAACAGATTTCATGCAGACAAGGCTGTATTCTGCTTGCGTGGAAAACCTCAAACACTGTTACAAACATAACTGAAGCCTACCTGCTTTAAAAAAAAAATACGCTGTTCTGCTAGCTGCTATGTGACTTAAGTTTCCAATTACCTGTTAACTTCTAAATAGTTGCATTAATTCAAGTATCAGTGGAACTGTCCCCAAATATCCAGTCTCGACCAAAAAAAAAAAAAAAAAGAAAAGGAAGAGTACTTAGAGCATTAAAGCTTCCCATTATCAAGCTCGTGAAAGGAAGTCTTACCTTTAGATTGGGGGTGAAAGGGTCTGGAAGCCTCATGTTCCGTGGGAAGGCACTCAGGATCAGATTCCTTAGCTGAATACAGTTAGGTGGGATCACATCACAGAAACCATAGTGGTAGTCACAAAGAAATTCTGGGAAATCATGCAACAAGACCAGCAACACACGCAGAGTACCCTGGAAAATAAAATATGAGAGAGCTTGCAGAGCCATCCTTCCATGTCATGTGATTAACAAGAAGAAATTCATCTGGGGAGGTAGTCAGTTTCTATCCCATATTAAATTTGCATTTAACTCAAGATATAAGTTCTAAAAACACATTAAATCCTATTTTGATACCCAAAACCCTCTACTTTCAGACAACTCTGGCTAGAAGCAGCATCTATTAGCTGGCATTTTTTTCACCTTGTAAAGGATTTGCATAGGTTTGGTGAGTTCCACATTTCTAAGGAAAGGAGCCAAATACTTGAAGAGATCAATCAGTAACTGGGCATACATAGGCCAACCCTGTCAAGAGAAAAACAGCAGGTGGAAAATGTGCAGTAAAGAGCAGTTATCTTAACTTCAAAAACTATAATTAGATTGGTCTTCATATAAACCTTGATCAGAGTTATGTCCCACTGCTACCTCTAGCAGTGAGTGCAGCAGAGCTTTAGCTGCACATCATATGCTACGGGTCTTTCTAGAACACTCCACATGACATTCTGATTTGGCAGTATTTGGTCTGGACTACAGCTCTTCCAGACTTTCACAAAAGCATGTTCCTTAACCTCAGTTCACCCTAGAGCCCATTGTTCACTGACACAAAGATTCTCCTTCATGCAGTTAGATGACTGTGAATATGGAAGACAACAAAACGGAACAGCCATGCTACTAGTGCACTTCCAGAGATGTGAAACACCACCACACTAGATAAGCATCTGTGTGAGCTCCTTAATTCAGAAGAGATAAACTGCAGCCACACCTTCTGCTGTGGTGTATGTGCCAGCATTCTTGCAATAAATATCCGATGGGAGATCAGTTCCAGCCAGGCATAAACAAAACCTGGAGCTTTTGTAGGCCTCAGGATGTGAAATGTGTTACTGAAAGAAAAGTTAGAGCAGGTTAGAAGTGCACAGCAATAAGACTGCTTTTCATAACATTGAAGGAAAACATACACAGCCCTAGAAGCAAGGCATTTTAGCATCTTGTGTTTTACCACCATCTTCCTTAAAACAAGCAAGTGGACAGTCTATAGGAGAACCAATTACTCCAAATGTGATTAAGCCACCACAAAGGAACAGTCAGATAGCCTCTGAATGAAAAATCCAAGAAAGGATGAGCATTGTGGCCAATCTCAAGTACATACCAGAATGCTGTGAGTGTCTGGAAGTTGATGGTCTCCAGCACATGCTCAGGAGCATTTAATTCCAACAGCAGCATGATGAAAATGCGATGGTAAGGAAGTTGCTGAAACTCACTCTGCCGAACATCGTGGTCTTGCAGAAGAACTCCCACCACAATACCAAGGACCTAAAGAGATCAAGACGTGACAGTGGTGACAGCAAGAATCACTTTGCAAGTCTGCCTATAGGTAACACTAACCTGTAGGTAAAAAAATATAACCTGTAGATTCTAACAAGAACCAAAACTTCTAGTTATTGGCAGTGCTATGTAAATTAATATAATCTGTATTAGCAACTACCAACCACGGTGTTTTGTCCTCTCTGTCCCATGGGTCACAACGACTTACTGAGCAGTGTTGGGAGACCTTAACTACCTAAGACTTCCTAGCCATAAACAGAGTAGTGTAGAAGAATTGGCAAGGCCCTCACAAAATCAATGCAGACACCCAGGAATCATCCACTTTAAAGCAAACTTTTAAGGCCTCAAAACAATAGCAGAGGACCTTTTCGTTTCAAGGCACAAAGGTGAGTTTCAGGTGTGCTTGATATGAATTCTTTGTGAACAAGAAAGCCACCTGGCATCCTGATGCTCTACTCAACATTTTATCAAGTCCTCAGTCTCATCCGTCAGCAGTAGCCTGCACTGAGGTCTATATTTTACATTAATCAGCAAAGGCATGCCTGATTCTGCACTTTAAATGCCAGGAGTGCAAAAAGGGTTCCAAACCTTATTCAGGAGGTTGATCTTTGTAACTGTGTTGGTTGCCTCCCCAGAGTGCTTCACTAGCAGTGCAATAAGTCGTACAAAGGCATCCAGATTGTGGTAGCACTTGGCTCGAATCATAGTGGGGTTGGCAGCAGGGTTATGCTGCTGCTCAGCCTGAGCACGATAGCTGATTTCAACACACATTTCGGTGCAGAGGCGGAAAAAGCGGGTGATCAGGTCATCGGTTTTCAGGATTCCTTGCTGGTGCATCTATCCAGGAAAAGAAGTCAGAACTATAACCTCATGAAGTGAATTTTAGAACTTATTTCAAACAGCACACACTTTACAGAGCACTCACCTTGCCTGGCACAATTAATTTTTACCATGCTCTCAAGAGAGATGAGTAGCAAGCTATCTCTGCTATTCCTTCCTAGTATAAGTATTTAACGCAATTTGAGGGTGGCAACACAATTTTAGCAAAGGCATTTACTCCCAGATAGAGTCTTTTTGATCCAAATTCTTTTCAACCATCAGCATAGCTGACGAGGTTGTTTCAGTATCAGTTCTGCCACCAGTATTCAACCTTGCATGAAGGACAGTGAGAAGCAGCAGCAGTAGTTCTTCTGTCTAGCCTTTAGGAACCCACGCAGGATGTACAAGCTGTATGAAGGGCAGACCTGAGCTGGTAGCTCAGGAACCATCACTACTTTGCAGCAACAGACTAGTTTGGGTTGGAAGGGACTTTTAAGATCATCCAGTTCCAACCCCCTGCCACAGGCAGGGACACCTTCCACTAGACCAGGTTGCTCCAAGCCCATCCATCCTGGCCTTGAACACTGCCAGGGATGGGGCAGAATCGGAATCTGCAGATTGCAGAAGCTATGTGCATTTGGAGAGTGAATTTTCCTTACAGGAACATGACACAGAGAAAGACTGGGTGGGCTTTTTTGTCTGTTTTGTATTAGGATTTGTTTTCAGTAACATACATCTTAAAGAGACCTCCTTTTATTTGTTACCTATAGCATTAAAACCATCAAAATGAAACAAATTACACTGCATAAACACCATAATTTGTAGCACTTTGAGAACTTCTAGTATTTCTGGAGAAACTTTTTTTTAGGAAAGAAATTAATGTATCAGCCTTCAAAATACTATGCTCCTTGTTCTAAAGACTAGTGCAAAGAAAGCAATGCTTAATTTAAGCAGCCAGAATTATGGTAATTTAAGTTCAATAACGAAGTCTTGTTTAACAATTATTAAAATATTCCTCTAAGCCCCATAGCTAAAGCCTGTAAGGAAATAATTATATATCTCAACACTTTGATATATTGCATTTGCTAGTCCAAGCAAATACACTAATTCATGGGCTTCCTTGCAGCTGCAGTCAAGGAGGACAAGGAAGACAGTTTTATGACTATTACTGCAGATATACAGGGATTTTGGTATCACACATATTTGGCTACAGGGGGCATCTCCCTGCTCAGTCACACCTGGAAGGCAGATGTGAGCTGTTCTTCACAGCTGTTAAGGTGTCCTGGAGGAAAATGCCAGAAGCCATTTAAATTTAGGCACCTCTTTAGCTAATGAAGTTTCAAGTTTTTCCTCACTCTAATGAATGATTCCTGTTTAAAAAAAAAAAAAAAAAAAAAAAAAAAGGATTTTCTTGTTCACATGGTCTGAAACAATTCACTTGCAACAATATTAACAATTTCCTTTTGCAGGCTGTCTTAGCCTTTACCTGTTACCCATAAGGAGCAACACTATACTCAAGCTTCATTACACAGAGTGTGTCAGCACTATTCCCAAGAGCTATCTCACCTGAAGCTCTCTCACCAAACTTATCCCAAAACTGAACTGATGGGTTGCTGCTACAGTATATGAAGAACATGATCTGGGGAAGTGCAGGGGTTTCTGCAGAAGTTTCCATCAAACCAGGCAGATTTTTGACAGTCAACTGCCATACACCTAAAAGTTTCAAAAGGACCCCTATAGCATTGGTTACAGCACTGCTTGAAAATGGAGGGCATCACACCCTATTGATGTTGAATAAAAAGCACCTTTCTTTCCAAAAGCTCTACCTGTCCAACAAATGCAGAGAATGCTTTGGTACTGTCACGGCCTGCAGCAGCTGAATGGTAGAGGTTCACCCACTCCCTCAGCAGGTATTCTGCCTTCTCCCTCAGACCTGGTGGGTCATCATACTCAGAGGCCTGGGAAATTCCTGAATGCATCATGAAATTAGGACCTCCATGAGCACGGTCGATCATTGCTTCATAGTTTGATCGGACCACTTCCATCAGCTGCGGTAACCTAACACAACAGAGCAAGAGCTAGGTTAGAATTTCTTCTCCACCAAGAGATGCAGGAATCGGAAGCTCAGTCAAATATAATTGGAAGCAAGTTATTTCTTATACTTAATCTTTGTATCTTCCAGTCCTCACTGGATAGCAGAAATAAGTCATGGGTGCAGATACATTTATGATAAAAGAAGGAACACTGAGATCAGCCAAGTTTTGAAGTTTCACTTCAATTCATCCAGCTGTGTGCTACAACAAAGCACCATGAGTACTTTGGAAGCCCTAAAATGTTGTGAAACAGTGAGATGTCAGTGCTGAACAGCCTGGCCGGGGTACTACATTTGGCTGCAGTGAAAGTTAAGTCATACAGCAAAGACATTGCACCCAACTGACATACAGCAAAGACAGTGCACCCAAGCTGTTCGCAAACCCAAACCAAATTGGGAAAAGGACTTTTGTTTGGGATTTGCCACTAGCAGTTGTGTTGGTAGCAGCAGCCACTGCCAACACTAGCACCAGCTGCTAGTTGATCTCAAGCAATCCTGAGTTCTCCAAGCTCCAATCCATTTCTTCCTCAAATCCAGCAGCAATTGCTTCCACCTCAGCAACAGGAGGCCTGCAAGTTGCACAGGTATTTCCAGATGCTGTGGCTGTTTGCTGCCAAATTATCTGCTGGTGGATACACAAGCCACACAAGATTGGTGAATGACTGCTTTGTAGACTCCAAATAAAACTGTCTAAAGAAGCAATGAGGATTGCCTAATTTGATGACCTGCTCATGATTAACAAATAAACATATTAACACCTTGATATTAAGCATCTGAACAGGTAAAAATTTTCCCCAAATTTGAGATGAGGCAAGAATTCAAGCAAGTTTGTCAGAGTACCATGGCATTTTGGAGTACAGTGCACAGAAGGATTTTCCTGTTCAAGCATTCAGTATGCCATGATGATGCAGCTGCCTCTATTTTGGCACAAAAATCAGCACAATTACATTGGAGTAACAGCATTAACACAGGACTGCAGCTCTCAAGAAAGTTTAAAGCTATATGATTTGAGACACTGTCTATAAAACATTCAAATCGTAAATGAGCACAAGTAGTAATATACCACACAATATTTCAATCTCACCCTTCTGGGGCGTTTCCTCTGGAATGAGCATTAATCCTCATGAGTGTCTCAATTGTGTGAAACAGATCTGCCTCTGTTACATGGGCGACACTCCTCTCATCCACCAACAGGATCTTTACCAACTGCATGGCAAATGCCACAGCCATGTAGTTCAAGCCATTCTCCATTGACTGTCAACATGAGAAAGGAAACTGAAGTTCAATCACAGATTTTTGGAGTGGACTGAACATCACCATTCTCCTCCAAAAGAACAGGTACCCTTTACCTGAGCCAAGTGGAGGTCATACTGCTGCATGTTAACAAGGTGATTGCGGATCAGCAGCTCCACAGCTTCCACGTTGTACTTGTACTCATCTCTGCATTCAATCAGGCACCTGAAGAATTAGACTGCTTTTAAAAAGCATATTTAACACAGTTTAAGTGAAGCAACTCAAGTACTTCAGAAACTGTGCCATTCACTGTGATTTGCTACTTGGCTACAGAAGAGCCTCAGAGCATTCTCTGAGGCAATGTTCGAGTTGAAAACAGCCACCAGCCCCAAACATTTGCTGCCCTGCAAAACTGGTCACAACACTCCTTGAAGAGCTTCAGCAGAAGCAGCTCTCTTCTAAGGACAAAGTGGCACAGCTGCCTTGCTGAAGTATCAATGCTCCTGCTGCAGTGATATGCCATGTCACATAGTTTGTGACAGCTCAGCTCAGACATTCTCTGTAAAATAAGGGAAAAAAACTCCAACTCCCAGAGCATTTCTAATGTCTAATTCCGCTGAAGATTCCTATCATGTTCTAGATGAAGCAGCATTATAAGATCTGGTTACTTTTGACTAAAGCTAGTTACTTTGTCTGTCCAAATTGCAGCAATACAAAATATTAACAAGCAAGAGATTCAAAATACACAGGAACTCCCAAAAGATGATGAAAGCTAACATCAGTGTTCCTGTTGTCTCATAACTGACCTAGTAATTTGTTTATTACACCACGGAGATCCATAGGCACGGCCATCCTGCAGAGCCTTCAGCACAAGCAGATGACACTCACGATAGCGAAGCAGGAGGTCAGCATCTGCCCCACTGGTGGCATCCAGTAAGCCCTCTACAGCCTAGAATAGATGCAACCTGTTAGCAGAGTTAAAAACAAGTCCTCTTCCAAGTCTTCTCCAAATTACATCAGCAACAGTTATCACCAGAAGACTGAGATTTGCTAAAACCAATTTAGTTATCATATTGACCCCTTGATGAGACTATATGAGATTTTACCAGCTACTATGGCATCTACACATTCACTGCACACAGCTGTCCTACCACAAACAAGCCTTTCTATGCCCCCCTTCATATATGCACCAAGTAGTCTGAAAGACTGCACTAGTTTGTGCTGCAGCTTTTCTAAGTCAATGCCTCCACACAAGCAATTTTGCATATAGCTCATGAAAAATAACATGGAAGGAGATCTGCAGAACCTGCCAGAGACTAGCTTTTAGCTTTTTTGGACAAAGAGCTGCATCACTCAGATGCACCTGTCTATAGCAAATGGAAGACAAGTCTTACAGTGGCAGCAAAATTTACATGGGCAAGTCCTAGTCAGGATTAGATTCTTTAATAGGTACAAGCACTACCAGCCAAGAATAGTCTTCCTCCAGCTTGTGTTTTGCTGCTGTTCCTGGATCCTCAGGTAGACAGATCTGTATCCTTCCACTATGCTCAAATGGATTTTTCTCCACATGCGTCACTATGCTCTGCACTAATAATCAGTCACAGATGCCAGCTCAGCTCACAGAGCTCACTGTGACACTTCCCTCCAGGTATAGTCTACTAGTTCTGGCTGGAATGGAGTTAATTGGCTTCCTAGAAGCCCATATGATGGTGTGCTTTGGATTTGTGCTGAAACACTGTCGACAACACATCAGTGTTTTGCCAATTGCTGAACAGCATTTGCACACCATCAAGATTTTCTTTCCCACTCTGCCTCCCCCACCAGTTGGCAGGCTGGGTATGGGCAAGAGGCTGGGAAGCAACACAGCCAGGACAACTGACCCAAACTGAATGAAGGGATGCTCCATATCATATGCCATCATGCTCAGCCATAAAAGCTCAGGAAAGGGAGGATGAAGGGGGGCATTCATAGTCATATTTGCCTTTCCAAGCAAATATTCCACGTGCTGAAGCCCTGCTTCAGGAGTGGCTAGACAGCTGTGGGCTGATGGGAAGCAGTGATTTTTATTTTTGTTCTGTTTGTTGAAAAGCACACAGCTTTTCTTTCCCTACTAAAATGCCGTAACCTGAAGGAACAAGTCATCTTGCCTTCCCTTTATTTTCTCCCTGTCCTGCAGAGGAGCAGAATGAGTGAGCAGCTAAATGGATGCTTGATTGTTGGCCAGTGTCAACCCACCAGGCATACTCGTTTGTCAGTTACTGCAAAATACAATCCCCCCGTGCGCCACTATAAATACAGTCCTACGCTCAGTAATATCTACCTATATGGGAAATTCAAATGTCATCTTAGCCTACAAATCATTCTGAAATCAAAGACTGTTCCTGAGTGCAATAGCTCTCTACTTGCCTCATTTGAACAAAACTCCTCTAAATCCCAGAATTCTGTACCTGATTTTTTCCATAGCAGCCTGGCCCCTGCATGTACAAAACACCATGTGAACATCATGATCCTCTTCCAATTTCATTTACTGAATTTCCAAAGACAGCAGCTGCTCAGTACTGTTCACCAAGCAAGACCCACAAGATGCATGAAAGTACACAGTCACCACCAATGCAATCCACAAGCTACATGAGTAATAAACTCTAGGTGAGTTGTTACAGGAGAAGAGTTGCTAACACTCACCTTCTGCAGCAGTCCAAGTGCAGCAATAGCATCCCGGGAGTTCCGAGCCACTACTACAGCCTCCAAGAGGCTGCGCAACGCTTGAGCTTGAGGATTCATAGCCAAGGTGTGTGGAATGGACTGCAGGTGCTGCTCCAGTTCTGTCATACATTTGTCATAGATTTGTGCTACATCATCTGTAGCCCAAGCTTGCTGCTTAAGAGAAGTGGGAATGAGTGTTTTTTGCAAGGATTATATTTGTGCAACTCATACTGACTGGCTATTCTGTATCCAGAATTTATACCTCTTAAAGTACTGTGGTTAGTTATGTTGGCATTTTAAATATACAACTATGACAAATTAAGCTGTGGAAACTAGCAAGCAATTCCAGCAGTCCTTAAGACCAAGAATGCATACAAAAACCTCTTTGTTATCTCAAAATCCATGCTTGCCACCCATGGTCTTTCTGCAAAAGTAACATGGGATTTGAATAAAATATTTCACTGCTACTAAAATTACACATGGTAATCACAACCTGCAGATCTTGTCCCAGTTTGAGATACAACCCCCTAAGACTGGATGTAAGTTTTAATGTCAGCCTAATCACAACATAAAACTAATGCATCTTACAACCGCTACTCCCAAGCTTGATTCTTACTAGTCTTCTAGCAAGAGACACAAGTTCCACAGCATTCAGCAATAGGGCTATAACTCACAAACCAATTAATTCAGGAATCTTTACCTTCATAGGCTGAGCCAAGAATCCTGTGGGCTGGGTTAAGTCATTGGTAGGCAGGAAGCCAGGGACATTGCGTGCAAACTCTTCATAAACAGCCAGCTGTTTTGGGTCCACACCTCCAACCTTTTCAATGAAAAGAACAGACATTAACCTCATTGTTCAGCACTGTGGCAGTAAGAAATGAGGGCAATTTGTGTAACTGGTAGCTGCTCAGTCACACTCTTAAATTGAGTGGCCTAGACATCAAGAAGTAGGAGGTCCTATCATAATGGCTCCATCCACAGCTGACAAGAGAAATGCTCTACTGAAAGCACAAGATACGTCCTCTAAAGGAAGAAACATAAGATGACAATGAAACAGGCCAGTCATCTTTCAGTGAAAGGAGCAGCACACCACAAGAGACAGGACTTTTAAGGTCCTCAAAGAATTGAGAAAAATTATAAAAACACTCTGGACCAACTAATTCACGTTTCCAATACTAATCAAGCTTATAGCAGTTGCAGCAATAGTAGACAAGACTAGCAATATACACAATTGCTCAGCTGAAGCTCTGCCACCCACTTTTCACTACTAGGAGAGGGAGAAAAGCCACAGCAGAGTGTGGCTCCGTTAATATCCTCACCTTTAAGCGGATCTGTTCTGGCATTCTCTCAGCCTGGTAAGTCAATACAACAGGATCACAGTACCGACGACCCTCTTGTCTAGCATGTTTTCTGAGCTCAAATTCCTGGGGAAAAAACCCAAGCAACAAAACCACCAAACACCACAATGAATTTTACACAGAGTCTGGATGTATATGAGCATATATAATGCTTCTAAAATGCAGCAGTCCCATACTTACAGTTGCAAGCCTCTTGTCCATCTCAGGGCCTGCCTTTTCCACAGCTGTCTTCTGGATAAAGCAGCAGGCCAGTTCACAGTTGTCCTGTGCTAACTGGGCTGCTGCCTGCTCCATCATGTCCCTCTGTTGTGGGGAGGCTGCCTATTGAAAACCACAATAATCAATGAAGGCTGTAAATCTCCCCTGTATTTTACTAGCCTTAAAATCTGTGCCACTGCCTTTAAAGAACACGAGCAATAAAAAGGAATGCTCTCAGGAATGCACTCTCTTTGCATGGAACATACAACAGTAAAATTAATTTTGCATAGCTCTGAATAAAACTGGGAGGGAAGATGACAGCAAAGACTTTCAAACAAGGAACAACACAGCAGGAGGTTCTCCATCTTCTCCACCAACCTATCTCCAGGGCACAGACATAAAGGCCTGCTTTCGGCTGATGCATACATGACAGATGCAGGAAAAACAAACCTCACATCACAATGTAAAAGTTCTCCCACTTCCTAGCTTGTAATCACAAGATACACTAAATGGAAGAGTAGTGCTAATCCTTTTTCAGTGGGTTCCTTTTCTGATACAGATTTTCTTCTTTCCTTGGAGTCTGGTCTGAGAGAACCCTGAACATTTGGACTTACTTTCCAGGGTGCAAAGCAGCAACTCTCACTGGAAACAGAATACACATAACACAGCAAACAGTCCAGTCTACTTGGATTTGTTTGCCCATTGAAATCTACTTCTCTTTCGTATCTTTTATCTGATATCTTACTGTGTTCAGCTCTGGGGCCCTCAATGCAAGAGGCATGTGGACCTGCTCGAGCAAGTCCAGAGAAGGCCATGGAGATGCTGCGAGGACTGGAACAGTTCTGCTCTGGAGACATGCTGAGAGAGCTGGGCTTGTTCAGCCTGGAGAAGACAAGGCTCCTTAAGGGGAGACCTTAGAGCAGCTCCAGTGCCTAAAGGGGCTGCAAGAAACCTGGAGAGGGGCTTTGGACAAGGGCCTGTAGGGACAGGACAAGGGGGAATGGCTTTAACCTGACAGAAGGTAGACTGAGATGAGATCTTGGGAAGAAGTTCTTCCCTGTGAGGGTGGTGAGGCCCTGGCACAGGTTGACCAGAGAAGCTGTGGCTGCCCCATCCCTGGCAGTGTTCAAGGCCAGGTTAGATGGGGCTTGGAGCAACCTGGTCTAGTGGAAGGTGTCCCTGCCCATGGCAGGGGGTTGCAACTGGATGAGCTTTAAGGTCCTTCCAACCCAAACCATTTTATTATTCAAGGATTAATCACAGCAAGACTGCAAACCAAAGGAGTGTTTCCGCCCCTCTTATGAGAGGATAACAGCACTTTTTTTTTATGGTTACCAGTTTAATACCCAAACTCCGAACTGTAATTAGCACAGGAGCTAACAGTGGTCACTGGCTGAGTTCACACGTGAACAAAGCACTACTAAAACTGTTTGCTCCCACCCTTGTGTTTAAGATGGATGGAACAGGTATGCTTGTTCACTTGTATGCTTTTCCTGCTCTTCATCTCAGCAATCATGTTATCTGAAGTTCTGTATATGAAGAGTCAAGTGTTTGAGACCTGTGAGTTGCAGCAGACTATCCATCCCATACCTGCACATGCAATTCTTTGTAACATTTTGCACTCCCTTTGGAACATTAAATCCTGTCCTCAGAGCAGTTACCATGCAAGAGAGCAATGCCACTGCAAAAGGGCCTTTGCTTTGTCACTCCCCACCAGATGGGAGACAGTGACATGCTCTTAAGCAAGAGGTAGGCAGTCCCTGAACTATTTCTCTTTTAAATCCCTGAAAGGATCTACGTCTTGATCCTTCTGAGGTCTTCATGCTCTTGTGTCTGTGCTGACATCGGTGGTAAGCACAGAAACTATTCTGGTCAGCAGGTGCTATTCTGGTCAGCAGGTCACAGACTGTTCCATTTAGCCAAGAAGGTAAAGCTACTACTTCAGCTCAAACTTTGTTCATCAAAAGACCTAAAAATAGCCTCTAGAAAACCCAGTGAAAGAGGCTTTACATATCTGCTAACAGCACAAGTGAATAAAATCTGCTTCAAGCATGCATGCTGTAATAACCCAAGGCATCACCAGAAAGTCCCAGAATCAACTCTGTTCTCGCCACTAGGGCTTTTCTACCTCAAACCCCACAGAAAGATAAGCACTCTAAGGCTTCATGATGTGATCAAACTGCAGAGAAGAGGGTGGCAAAATGAAAAGGTAGTTGGGAAGCTTGTGCGCAATAAAGCAAAATCCACCTTAAAGGCCTTAAGAGTGCTTGAAATGAGCTGTAATCTCAGCACAGTCTTTCCGCTGTAATTCTGAAAGAATCATGAGATTTTTGTTCACTAAATTAAGCTCCAAATTAGTTAACACTCATAATTAATCAACAAGTCTGCAGTGTGGCAAACTGATCTGCTAGTGCTGAATGTCTACAGTTCTGTAAGTTGGGAATAAGCTTCAGATGATGTGGCTCTTACCCTCAGTGCAGTAGCAAAACTATTTTTCAAGTTGGTAGCTATGCTCATCAGCAAAGGTTCCCTGCAGGTGATCATGGCCATCCCAGCAGTCAGGTTCCGCATCATATGGTGTGCAGCCACACGCATTCGTGACTCCTCTGAATCCAGTGCAAAGTCCTTCCTGACTATCTGCTCACAAGTAGTCATGGCAATCTTAATAGAGCGATCCACCACTGGATGGACAAGTTCTTGCACTGCTCGCTCAATCGCTTGCCGCACGCACTGCTTCAACTGTGGGTGGGCTTGGAACAGTGGGATCTGGAGGAGGGTTAGGGAAGTTAAGTGAGAATAAAGTAGAATCCCATCTACCCTAGTGTTGTGGTTTAAGCCCAGTCGGTAACTCAGAACCACACAGCTGCTCACTCACTCCCCCCTTTTTCCAACCTGCATTCAGTTTCTGAACAATTTTCAAGTTTACTGTCATAGCTTGTTTTCAGCATGGCACTCCTGTGTTCCACCTGCACCTATTATAATATTAGGCAATTCTGAGACATATGATTGTTCTTCTTCTAAAGTTGCACAACGCAAAGACTAATTTAAGAGTCAGGTCACTGACTGGTCAGGGAACACAGAAGCTTCTTTTAAGCTTAAGTCCCAAGGAGCAACTATCCCAATTGAAAGTTATTGCCAGAAATAAACTTGATACTAATGTCATAATGAAAGATCACTCAACCTAAGATTGCTAATGCCATTACTAGCAACCCCTGAATTTCTCCATTTGATTACTTGTTAGTGTGCACCCACCCACTTTTGAGAAGTGACTCCCCAGTAACTTCAACTTACAAACTGCTGCTCCCACCCGCTGAAACCTTTAGCAACGCTGGTGCTAAGAATTCTTACAGCAAAACAGATCAGCTCTAAAACTTACCGTTGGATTTAAGGTAATATGTGGAGCCAACCCTCCTAAAGAATAGACATTGATGTCATGATAACTGTACTGGGGCTGTGGAGGAACCGTGGCTGTACAAGTGGTGCTGGTAGCTGGAGTTGTAGAAGCAGCTGTAGGGTACAAGAATGTTTGTATTGAACCATTACTGAAAAGCAGATGCTTATAGTGGAAGTATATCAGTCTCATTTAAACCAGAAAGGCACTAAGAAGTAGTTTTGCACTTTGATCATGAAGCCTCCTAAACTTCTCAAGCAATTTTTATTCTCCATTTTCCTAATGAGTAGTACCAAACTAGCTTCTGATTTTAGCAGAGCTGCTTGTTACAACACAGCTTAGCTCCTGATGGCTTGTTAACAGATCATCCTGCTTCACTCTCTTCTAAGCAGTAGCTACACAGAGCACGCAAAGAATTATTCCTCATGATAGCTTCCCATTTTCTATCACAAAACTATCCAAGTGCTCCCAAGCATTCAGCAATGTGACAACAGCGTACGTAGCTTCATATTTTTCTTTGCAGTAGTATAACCTATCTTATTTGAACTTCTATGGAGCAGCTCTGGATTCTGGATGTACTTACTAGTTGTTGTGATGGGTGGTAGCTCTTCTGGCTGCTTCACATCCTTCTTTGGAGCAGACAGCTGCTCATCCAGATTTTTCAGACGATCCTTATCTTTCAGGAGACTTCCAGGCTTCAGCTCATTGATGTCTAGGGCAAGATTCTTGCAGAGCACCTCAATCTCAAACTTCAGATTCAACTGCACAACAAGTCCAGTTTAGGTTATGTCACAAGGAAAATACCCAAAATGTTTACTGGGCTGCTTGATTCCCAAACTTCCCATTCTAACTCCAGGCCTTTTAGAGGCTTTAACATTGACTGAGGATTAGACAAATATCTTGCATGCTGACCATCCACATCCTACCAAATTAAGCAATGCCCAATTCTCCCCATGCTAAAGAAATGAAATTTGGTCCTTCACAATATCCCTCTTGACCAGTATGTCAAGAAACCCTCATACTTAGTAGGTAAAGTGAAAACCAGAAGTTTACTTTTAGATCATGTTCTTGATGTAGCTCAGCTAAAACATTCATAATGGCCATTGTCCATGGGTTTGGAGGTCTGAAGACCTACAAGAGACAGAGGAGAGAAGTATGACAAATTTTTTGAATCATCTGGGTAACTTAGGAGTGGAAATTTGTGAAACATGAACAGCTATATCTGCACACAGCCATGGAAAAGTTTGTACAACTGCAATTAGGGTTGTATTTAGTAGTCAATTTGACTGTAACTAGATTAGGAAGTCAGCTGAACATTAAACTGGAAACACAATGACCTGGTCCTTGCGCACAATCAGTTCCACATTAAGCAGAACTGACAAGAGCTGATCAGGGTCAAAGAGGAATGGGGGAAAAAAAAAAAATAAAACCCCCAAACAATACGTATATCCTAAAACCTCTGTAATGACATCCTTATGTTTCTCAGAGTTCTGTTCAGGGATACACCACGGTGCAGTTCAGCTCATACCACCAAGACTGCAAAAACGCACAGGCCATGTACTTTTGCTTGAAACAGAACTCCTTCACTTTAAGCCTGCCATCCCTTTTCTTTCTCTCCATGAAATGCAACTGTTTTCCTCTTGTGAAAGAAGCTAATTACTTCATGTCATACTTGTTACTTGAGAAATAACTCTGTCAGCACAAAATCACTTACCACGCTCCTGACACTGGATTCTAAGACTTTGGCAACAAATGGCACCACATAAAGCAATTCCTGCTGTCCCTTTACATATGCTTCCAGCAGTAGTGATTTCACATCCAAATCCTGAAAAACACATGAACAACTCAAAAGGGGTCAGAAAGCGGAGAAAACAGAAACCACATTGCAAAAATCCCACTTAAACCTTATTTCCTTATAGGGAATATATTGGCAAGGCTGAGTCATGACAGTTCTTGAATTTTACATACTGCTAAGCAGAAGTTACTTCTTCAGCAAAGATTTACAGATACACATTTTTACAAGAGATTTATTTATTTATTTTGGCAAGTGCTTAACTACTTATTTTTCTGATATTAAAAAAATATTTAGAAGTCTTGAGTGACTAACTCTGGAATCATACGTTGTAGTCACAAAAAAGAGGCACCAGTAAGGTGATAAAATGTCCCCAATAGCCTATGCTGCACCATAACAGCATTTCAATTCCCACCAAACAAACCAATAAAGGCAAAAGCTTACTGTATGCAAGATGGGCTTATTTTTAGCGAGTGTAATCATTCCCAGCCAGTGACCAAGGTTCTTTAGCAAGGAACGGTCTGAGAAGTTGGCTGCAGCTTTATCTGATGTCAGTAGCACCTAATGAAAAAAATGCAACTCAAGCAACAACCAGAAGATAATCCGACCTAAAACCCAAGTCCAACAGCTTATCTGACTGAAGATGTAAAGTTTTGGAACATGAAGTTCTGAGCTTCAGTCACATTACAGAGTTAATCAAGAGCAGCCTTCACTTCAAGGCAGCATCCTGTAAATCTGCTCTGTAATGATCTCAAAATTCCTTTCTTTCAGGAGAGTCAAAAAGGAGGGTTACACTTTCCCATTTACTTTGTTCAAGACTGCTACGACTACTTGCTTAATAAACTCTAACGTGTCAAGGCAATGCTACTTCTTAATGCTTCACCACATGCCTGAAGGCTACAGTTTTCACTTCTTGGGAAATAATTTCTTATTTCAAGACTTAAATAATTTCACAAGTATTCTGCTGTTACTTCTGTTCCTTAGCTTTAGAGGAGCATGAGCTGAACAGAGCAAGGTCAGCTGTGCTGTGAAGAGCCAGGAGATTCTTTTGCACTACAGCGTAACCCATGGTGTAAGGAAATTCCACCAACAGGTTTAAAAATAGTGCTTGCTTGACAAACTTGTTTTACTCCCTCATCTCTTCTGAGCTACTGCCTCTCCCTCCTCCTCCCCATAACATTGTCTTAGTCCTCTAGTAAATTTTGGTTGTTACACCCCCTCTATTAGACTACAGTTTTCTAATCTCTATACTTTCCCCACACAAAAGAACTAGACCATAAGCGATTTTCCCCTAGGTTATTTGCAAGCCTCATACAGATTTAGAGCCTACCTACATATATGAATTTAAATGCAGATTTGCCTTCTCATTATACTATTGAATTAAGACTTTGGTACATTCTTGACTGAAAACAGAAGAATTTAGTATTCATAAAGGTAACCTGTTAGTTCAATTTTAAGCTACCAAGTAGATTTTTGAATGATCAGCAAGCAGATTTTTGAAGATCAGCAACACAGTAAGCAAACAGCAGGAGGAAAACGGCACACTCCTAAATCTTTAAATCTACCTAAGTATTAGAAGACTTGTGCTACTTACCTTGATATTTCTGTAGGTTTCATTCAGAACCATTTTATTAAACTCTGGATTCTTAAGTGTGTCAAGGAAGTTTGAATATAAGCTGTGAAAGTTGGGCTCAATACTGACTCTCTTCATCACAAGATACTGTGATACCCAAGGCATGAACTCTTCTTTCACTGTTTCCTTCAACTCTTCAACCTGTTTCCATACCAAAGAAAAAGCAAGCCACAGAAAATGTAAGGTGATGACCAAGAACGTCTGGAGTTGGCTGTGACCAACACAGTCAAGATCAGTCAATTGCTTTTAACACTAAAGTTGTTTTTCAAAAAATGCATTGAAATCTGAAGATCTGCTCAGTCAACAACGACAAGCATAAAATCAGCACAATATAATGATCTACCTCTCCCTCACTTAGCTTTTTACCACGTAACTGCAAAATAAATGCGGACATCTTAGGTTTAACCTATGCCTGTCCACCAGACAGACAGCTCAGCTGGCCGCAGTAATGAAGATCTCCACTGGTTCACACATCTCCAGCTTGAAATACAAGAGTCCATCAGCTGAGCCCTGCAACATTAAATGGTACCCAGCCCACTTATGATGTGAATGTTTGTCCAAACGTGTATTAATGTTTTTCAGAAACTCACATTAGTATTTTACAGTTATTTCAAATGACAGAAAAATCAAGAAGGACTGTGTGCCCTTGTGGCCAAGAAGGCCAATGGCATCCTGGGGTGTATTAGAAGGGGGGTGGTCAGTAGGTCGAGAGAGGTCCTCCTTCCCCTCTACTCTGCTCTGGTGAGACCGCATCTGGAATATTGTGTCCAGTTCTGGGCCCCTCAGTTCAAGAAGGACAGGGACCTGCTGGAGAGAGTCCAGCGCAGGGCAACTAAGATGATTAAGGGAGTGGAGCATCTCCCTTATGAGGAAAGGCTGAGGGAGCTGGGTCTCTATAGTTTGGAGGAGACTGCGGGGGGACCTTATTAGTGTATATAAATATATAAAGGGGGAGTGTCATGAGGATGGAGCCAGGCTCTTCTCAATGGCAAACAATGATAGGACAAGGGGTAACGGGTATAAACTGGAACACAAGAGGTTCCACTTAAACTTGAGAAGAAACTTCTTCTCAGTGAGGGTGACAGAACACTGGAACAGGCTGCCAAGGGAGGTTGTGGAGTCTCCTTCTCTGGAGACATTCAAAACCCGCCTGGACACATTCCTATGTAACCTTATCTAGGTGTTCCTGCTCTGGCAGGGGGATTGGACTAGATGATCTTTTGAGGTCCCTTCCAATCTCTAACACACTGTGATACTGCGTGTGACTATCCAGGAATTAGTCTGGGCATATAACAGAAGTCCTTTCCTGAAAACAGAACATTATTGACCTAGAACACTTCAGTACAAAGGATCTGTCTATACAGAAGCAAGAAAACTTGTAGGAGAAAGCAAGATGAAGCACAGCTATCTTTTATCCAGCTCTTCCTTCCCAGAAAAATTTTATCTCCAAAGAGGTTCAAGCAGAGTGTTGGGAACTACAATTTCTTTACGGTGTGCTCCCTCTCAATTTTTTGCAAGTTGGATTTTTAGTAGAAACACTAAATCACCCACCACTTTAGAACAGATTTCCAGAAATGCATAAAAAATTGATTTTACTGGCATTCTTCCATACTTGCCTTCTGTGTCATATTTGACTGAGACAGATTATTGAAGATGAAAGCAATTTTTTCCTGGACATTCTCTGGAGGTTCCACAATTCTCTCAGTTTGATCTGTAGCTACTAGCAGTGTATCAATGTTGGTAGTATTAATAGAAGGCTGGAAGGAGAACAAGAAGTTAAAAATAGACAGTACCTTGAGGCAACACTGAAAGAAACTTGCTCTGTTCTGTCAAGTGAAAATAAAGAATTGAGCTTCATCAGGTGACATCTACAGTTCCAGCCTCATTTTTAGCAACACTCTAATGAAGCCAAGTGGGTTTCTTACTCTACAAACCATGATCAGTACTCTGCAAAAGAATGCTACTATCTACATAACAATCAGGTGTGAAAGACGTTAACAGCTACACTATGGACTCTCCCCCCAGTTTGTTCACAACACTTTCAGCTACCTTTGGGTTTTACCTCCTTCAATTTGAGAAGCTTCTTTTAAGAGAACTATACAAACACAGTACAGGAAGCAAGATGGGCTTGACTCCACAGTGCATCAGTTACCACACAGTAACAGCTCTACACACCCTCAGGCAATCCTGTAATGACTCTGAGTTCAAAGGTTTGTTCATGGAAGTGACTAAAGATTTGAAAAACCTAATGCAGTTAGAACGGCTAGGTCAAATATGGTTTAGTGAGCAAGAAGTGTTCTCAAGCCCCCAGTAAGGGCACTGATGTGACACATTACTTACTGGCACATCTTTCTTGAAGCTCACTCCAGTTGGTCGGGTGATTGTAATGGTTTTTGCAACAGTGGTGGTGGTTGAGGTGGTAACTATAGTGCTGACTTGGCCAGCAAGAGGAGCTTTTGCTGGAACTTGGGCCTGGGCCTGAGCCTGGGCAAGTGCAATACTTCCTGGGGTGGTGATTGAACCCTGCATCTTCACAGGAGGATCTCTGGATTGCTGTCCGTATTCTATGTACTGAAAAAGAATGAACAAGCACATACAAAATTTCACATGCAGCTACAGAACAACAGGCTCAGTTTTAGCATGAGCAATACAAAGGTTTCCCTTTATATCTTTAAAATACTTGACATTAATGCCATTAAGGGAATTTGCAAACTACAAGTTAAGCCTTATAAAGCAGATCTTGTCACTATTAACTTACTTTCTCACTGGAGAGGAGCCTCAAGCTCTACCTCTGACCTGAAGAGGTTGACCTCAAACATTAAGAGACTTGACATCCTTAAAATTCCACAAAGCACTACCCAACAAACCCCACCTCTGCAGGCATGGGATAGCAGACCAAAAGAAGGGAAGAGCCTAGGAGAAACATGTATCAAGAAACTGGCACAGGTTGCCCAGAGAAGCTGTGGCTGCCCTATCCCTGGCAGTGTTCAAGGCCAGGTTGGACATGGCTTAGAGCAATCTGCTCTAGTGGAAGGTGCTCCTGTATTGGTAGGGGACTGGAACTGGATGAGCTTTAAAGTCCCTTCCAACCCAAGCCATTCTATGATTCCATGCAGCTACGCAGTAAGGTAGGTACGAAGTCTTCCCCAAGGACTTCTACAGCTACATAGACATGGTAAAGTCTGAAGTTCACAATTAGTAAGCAAACCATAGTTCTGAAATGGCCAACTTCCAAATTTTACATCTTCCACAGTAGAAAATTAGTTTCTTCCTCATTGTAATACATATACCCAGAAATTGGTAACATCAAACAGTTTCACTAACAGGTTTCAGCCCATATTGGACTGTGCAGCTCTGAGGAGATGGCCTCTCTACCTTCATGTTAGAGCTGACCTTTTTCCTTAGTTAGATCATGCTCTCAAGCTCTGCCACTGGGATTAGCTTTTCTGTATTTCTATCAATGAAAGCACCTTTGAGGCAGACACTGTGACCAACACTGCTATGGACTACACCAACACTGCTAGGGACTACAGGGTATTCCAGTTACTCTGATCAGACTTTCAGTAATGAAATTTTTCTTACTTTTCATCATCTTTATGTGGACTATTTTAGCAGATCTGAGTATGAAACTATAAATGTAGCTGAATGCCCTCTATTTTAGAGGAAAATTCAAAATCCTTAAGGGACTGGAATATGAATTCACTGAAGCACCTGAAAACCTCTGTGAACACATATGCGCACTGGTTGATCATGCAGTTATAGTCAGGCTGTTATTTCTACATAAGCAACCCAAACATATTTAGGGAAACAAAAGGGGTATCATATAACCACCTTCACCTGCCAAAACTATCCCACAGCAAAACTTTTAAAGAAAATGTATTTAATTCTGCGGATGTACACTGCCTAAAATTGTGACAAGTAAGATTATGTTTCCAAATGAAAACAGGAATTTGCTCCAAAGAATCTAAAATAATAGAAAGCCAGTGTGCTGACATAAACACTCACCTCCTGTAAGTGATGTGGGAACTGTATAAAGTGACTAATAGAAGCCAAGTGCTGACAATACTGGGGATAGTCCTTCAACCTATCAAATAAAACATTTATCAGTCAGAAGCATAAACCTTGGTCAGAAACAATATCACAGAGAAATACAAATGTAACCCTGGTGTCTCATTCCCATGCTGCATCACAGAATTACTTCTGGACTCCTGGCAGCAGCTGCGCTATAAACGAAGCATCTTCTACAAAGTACTTTTTGTTGCAAAACCTATTTGGAATGAATTCATTTAACAGCAAAACACAAGGTTTGTTCACTGAAACTCATCTTATCCTACATCTCTATGCTTCTGACTGAGCATACAGTTGCCTTTATATTCAGTTTTTGCAGTAAAATTGGTGGATAAGTCATTTGTAGTCTGGCTCAGTGTGATTTAAACAGCAATCCAGAGTACCCCTAACACCTGAGACAGAAGCTTCACCTATGCACACCAATTATTATAGTTCCACTTGTGAATGCTAGCCACTGCTACCAGTCACTGAGAGTAAAATCTTTATTGTCATGATTAAAATGGTTCTTCAGAAAAGAATATGGCTATGTCTCAAGTATGACAGCCTTAAGGGTCTCTACTCACTTCTGCTCAGCTAACTCCACAACACAATATCCATCCACAAATGCTGCAAAGCAACAGCTTTTATTACAGATGAAATACTTCAGTGCAGATGAACAGGAGAACAGGGTTAGAAGATAACATGCTCCTTGCTTATGAGTCCACACATTTCTTCTCATAACTAATCCCAGGAAGCTTTCTAATGCTTTTCAAGTTCAAGTATCTTCTTCCAGAATGGAGATTTTTTCCTCATGGGTATATAATCCTGCCTACTACAGCAGCCTGCCTTGAGAGATTCCTCTCTTCACAATCCAGTAAAAACTTCAAGAAAGCTTTAGATTTTGAGATACTTTTTGGCATACTTGACATTTCTATGTTAAACCAAAGTCCTAGAGCTAGTTCCTAGCCAGCTTTCAGTAATGAACAGCGAAAACAACACTTCATTAGAATGTACCTGTAAAGAGAAATTACATTCACCCTGTTTCTAACAAGTAGACAACTTCATCTA
The DNA here is from genome assembly GCF_963264785.1 of Psittacula echo. Lineage (NCBI taxonomy): Eukaryota > Metazoa > Chordata > Aves > Psittaciformes > Psittacidae > Psittacula > Psittacula echo. Next base: position 83,927,565 of record NC_137742.1, on the reverse strand, counting down.
ACTCAACACTTCACTGAATTAGTTTTGTCAACAAGCTCACTACATAGTTTCAGCATCTCACTTTACCATGCATTTACACAAGTATCACACTGAAAATTTTGATTTTTAAAAGTCACCCTTTAACTAGTACATTAGCACATTTTGTTTCAGTACAGCATATCTTTAAAGTAATCCTGAAGTTCAGATGTGTAAATTTCTAGCACATATAAGCACTCTTGTACTGCATAATTAGAGCAGGTTCAAGGTGTAACAGTATATGTAATGCCTTGTTAAAATATTATCAAACCCCATACTTACCTATTTTTAAATCTATCTAGTGCAGCAATACCGAAATAGTACATTTTAGATGCAAAAGGCTTTCGTAAGGCTTCAAGAACATAGCGCAGGGCCAGGCCCAATGCCATATAAGTAACAAGTCCTTTCTCTATGATACCGCCAAAGAGGCAGGCTGTTATGTGCAGCTCTTTATCTGGGTACTGGGGAAAGAAGCGGTACTCCTCAAACAAGTTCCTCAGCATACAGTTAAACACTTCTCGTTCTCGTTTAATGTTGGAGTCCTTAAACCTCTGCAGCATTTCCAAGACCTGCAAAGAAATGGGAAATTGTTACCAACAGATTTGCTTTATTTCAGCTCTTCTGCATCTTCAGGTTTCAAGAATGATTGTAGCTGTTAAGGTAAACTGCAAGACCACATGCTTGACTGCAAAACAGTTGCTTCAAAACCCCTCATGTTAGCCTGTAGACACTACACTGCTACAATAAGCCTCCTCTTCAGGCTTCAGTTATCTCCCATTTCTTTTCAGTAACTGTCTTCACATAAAACTTTTACGTGGCTGCCCACTCCATTGCTTCAAAATTAGCAAAATGAAAATTAATGTTTAGTGCTTCCATAATTCACAGCCACACAAATATATTCAAATAAAGCTGAGGTACTTCGAAGACTGAGTACATGAGACTGATAATCACTCTCACTGAGACTAACCAAAATAATTATCAAAGCTCTGAAGGTAGAACTTCAGGCACCTTTGTATATTTGGATGTTGCAGTCATTTTTAGGTACTTTAAAAACAAATATATTCAAGATAAGCGTAACTTATAGAGACTGCTTAAAGGCACACTTTAACAGTTATTTTGAACACACAAGCTTCTACTCCACATTGAATTCTTCGCGCTCAGCATCATTTCAGGAGTGTTAACTGGACACCTAAAAGTCAAAGCTGAATGTAGCAACCAAGTGCAAGTTTACTGCAAAATCATCCTGTCTTAGAAATATACAACTTCAACCAAGCAAAAAAGCAGTGATGCAAGCATCTACCACAAGCCCTTTATTATCTTTCACTTAAGACTAATCCAAGAAAGAATAATTACCATGAAGTTTATAGCAAGTCGCTGGACAGGTGATGCAAATGCTACTGAAGGGAACTCACCTCATCTACAGACATGGTTGGATGTGGTGGATGGTTGTAAATACGCTGGAAGTAGCTGTTTGCCTCATCATCTATTTCTTTGCTAAAGTGCTGATTAGCCTCTGGCCACACCTGAGATAAGTCAGCTGTTAAAAAAGGGAAGAGGTATCATGCTCAGAACAACTTGTAGCCAGGATTTCACGTAGTCCCATTCAACTCTTCGACCAATCTATAAAGAACCTGCTGGTTTTCTTGAAAAGCAGGATATTTAACCTTTCCAGTAGTTAGGAACTGTTATTTAAAAAATACATATACAAAATATAGTATTTATGCAAAAGAACTGTATCCTAAGATAGGATTAACCTCCTACTGATGCATGCCTAGAATGCACTGCATCCCAAACTAACCTCAGCTGGTACCTGAACTAGATGAATGCAAACAGACTAAAGCATGCTACACAACACTAGAGAGCAGACAAACTTCCACACAAACTTTCAGGCCAGTCAGTGAGTGAGCTTTGAGCAAGTGTCTTGGGTTCAGCAGTAGCAGTCATTTTTCTCCTTCTTAGTAGCTGGTGCAGTGCTGTGTTTTGACTTTCAGCCGGGGAACAGCACTGATAACACCGATGTTTTTAGTTGCTGCTAAGTAATATTTACTCTGACCAAGGACTTTCCCAGTCTCATGCTCTGCCAGGGAGGAGGAGAAGCCAGGAGGAAGCAGAAAGAGGACACCTGACCCAAACTAGCCAAAGAGGTATTCCATACCACAGCACATCATGCCCAGTATATAAACTGGGGACAGCTACCCGGAAGGGCTAGATCACTGCTCAGGTTGGGCTGGGTATTGGTCAGCAGCTGGTGAGCGCTTGTATTCTCTTCCCTTGTTATTTCCCTTATCATTATTATTATTGGTGGTAGCAGTAGAGGTTTTGTGTTATACCTTAGTTATTGGATTGTTCTTATCTCAACTCATGGGAGTTGCATTATTTTCATTCTTCTCCCCATCCCTCCAGGAGCAGGGGGAGGGAGAAGGATGGGGTGGGGAGTGAGCAAGCGGCTGCATGGTTCTGAATTACTGGCTGAGCTTAAACCATGACAGCAAGTTTGCACTGGATGTTCAAGCCCAAAAATATAAACCAATGGTCAATACAGCTGCCTCCATCTGTACATATCTGTAACTTTGCTTTCATGGAGGAGCTATCAAAGGAAACACACAGTATGAGTGTGGGAGGTTTAGCATATGGCTATGCCTCCTAAAGGCAACAGTTGATTGCTTAAACATTTAGTAGTGACCATACTTCAGAGGCATAAATGAATAAAGGATAATGGCTCAGTATTAGGAACCAAATTATTCCTTTCAAAAACCATCTCCCCACCAACTTTTGTTAGTCTTATTTGCACCCCATTTTGCAGTCTGATCCACTGCTTCAGGTGTCAAGTTCTCTGCTGCAAGAGCACCTTACCACAGTAGCTTTGTTTAACCTTGTTAAAAACCCAAAATCACCCTCTTACCAGATGCATACAGTTCTCTGTAGAAAGGACAAAACTTCTGTTCAAAACACAGCACAACAAAAAAATGACACAAACACTGTTCATGCAAATCCACCATGTTATGTTTTTATGCTAACAGCTTTTTAACTCTCCCTCCAGCCACTTGGCAAGGTTTCAAAACAGAGTTTAGAAGCACCTTTTCCAGACTAATGGCATAATACAAGAGCCACTTCACAGCTTCTAACATTTTCCACCTACAGATCCAAGCCTCCCCAGAAGGAAATGCAGGTTAACTGCAGACCACAGTCACACTTCACAGCCACAGACAACACTACCACTTACAAGGTTTCATCTTACTCTGCTGGAATGTAGGCTGGTTCAGTCCAGATGTGCTCAGCTTCCTTTGTACGAAGGGGTCACTGTTCACCGCAGGAAGGCCCAGGGCTCCACTTCCTATGCCAGTCAGGCTACCCGTAGTAAGACCACCTACTGAAATGGAAACCTATAGTAAGACCTCCTGCTAAAAAGCAAACAGCTGGTAATCTCAGTTGTACCCTCTACAATACACACTCATCACTCCAGGCACTTGTTGTTTCCAACTCCAGGCTCTAGAACCTCATAACTGTCTAATATCAAGCAGTTTTCTCTCATGCAATTCTTCATCTCTGTCTTAACATAAAATAAAGCTACCAAAATCTGTCAAAGATTTACCCCTCTTGATTCTCAAGCTTTTTACCTACTGCAGTTCAACATTCCGAAGTTTCAGAAGCAGCCTAGGAGCAAGGACTGTGTAATTCCCTCCCATGTGACACAGAGCTGTCAGCCCAGTAATTTCCAACCACAGCAGTAATAGTGCCTTAGTTCCAATATGTCATAAATACAAACCACTCCACTGGATAGCAGTACCTGGAAGCTGTGAAGACAGTCCTCCAATGCCACTGAAACCTGTTGTCTGATTTTGGGTAGAAAGAGGGGGGAACGCTTTTGCTGGTGACTGTGGAGTACTGAATGCAGAGCCCAAGTTTGGAGGGAAGCCTTGCATGCTCTGGGTGTGAGGAGCAGCTGAGCCACCTAAGCTAAGAGATGCCATTCCTGCCAGCGAGTCGATCTGAAGAAAGGAAGATTATACAGAGACATCCATGAATCCAAATCAAGCTGATTTTTGGCAGGTTTTGTATAGAGACAGCAATATATCACGATATTCCTGAGAAGAGCTCTTTTGCATGTTTACTGCATGATTCTCAAGTCATCCAGATCACCCCCAAAAGATTAATCTGTTTACAGAATGCTGTTTCATTTTTAATTCTACGATCCCATAAACTCCTGTTCTATCAGAGGTTTTACAGAAAGGCCAATTGTTCCATAGTACAGCATGCTTGTACTAGTTTATGCTCTGCAGTTTACAACCTCAGAATTCACACCAAGACTTAAAGGCTATTTCATATCAAGCTTACAGAGTATTTCTGACTGTTTGAAGGATGCCGTTATGCCCAGTTTTCACAGCTAGATACCTGAGCGCAGTCTTCACATTAATACTTGGGTGATAAGTAGGAGGGAAGCACAATGCCAGCTGACAAAGCAGTAAGTTAAAGCTCCTGACTAGCAAGAGCAGAAAACTGTTTCCTGCCCAAAAGACAGCATGACTACAGATAACATCTGCTGCTCCATTCATTCACAGCAGTTATTTGCAGCAAGTTGCCAAGATATTTGGTACATCTGATGAGGAATTTCAATAAAGCAACAATTTACAAGGAAACTGCTCTCTGTATTTAGTTTAAATTATCCACTGATGCTTCACACATTCTTAAATGCTGAATTGCCACTACTGCATGTGAAAACACTTGTCACTGGTTTAAAATCTGATATTGAACGTAATAGCTAGAAGCAAAACCTGTCTGTAATGTGTTGCTCCCAGAGGAGGAAGGGATGATGAGTGGCAGAGAGTAGCTTAAATGTACCTTGCTTTTAAAAGAGTAGTTGAGAGCTGAAGAACCCTAGTTATAACAAGTCCTCACGCTCTAGCACTGTTGCTTGGCCACTGAAGCTACAAACAAGACACATGAGGCTCAAAGGCAGTGCTTAATTTTCACAAGTCTTAATACATTCTAGCTCTTCAAAAGAAACACTTACTTTAAATAAAGCAATTCTCTATCCCTCCTCAGTGCTATCATCCTACTATATTTCAGTTATCTTACAGGCATTCGTGAAGATAGTTCTGACCTACAACCCTCAGGCACTATTCTGCAGTTACAAGCAAGTTATCTAGACATGCAAGCATAAAACTAAGGGAGCCAGATCATGTTTTACTTAGTCCTGCTGAAAAGTACTCAAATAGTGCAGTGGAACTAGTGGTAAGACACCAGCTTCTAAAAACACATGACATTATTCATCTACCTGTACAGGAGAGATGGCATCCAAGCTGCTAGCGCTGGGTGGGCGTCCTTTGGGCATGACTCCAGGGGGTGGCTGCCTGGCTTTGTTCATGACATTGCTGCAGTTAGCTACCATGGTGAGGATTGTCTCCGACAGCTCCTGAGAAACACTCCTACAACATGGAAGTAGGGTAGTGAGTGATGCAACAATTCTCAAACTAGAGCCCCTGATTTATTTGGTTTTCTTACAGAAATTTGGGTCACACTTCACCAATAGAAGCTACAAAGCAACCCCCAGCAGAAGCTACATTTTGTTATTTGCAAAACTTGTGCTACATGTCCCAAGAGAAACAGCTATATTTAAATAGATAATTCTAAATTGTATTTCTAAAAATTAATCTCAAACAGAATATTCCTTTGTTTCCACTAATGCAAATACTGCTTTACAGTTACCCCAGCAAGTAACGACTTGCAGAAAGCTGGAATATGTACCTACATGGCTCCAGCAGTCCTTGGAAGAGCAGACTATCTACAACACTTTGACTGCTGTTGTCCACATTATGGGTTTTATACAGCTCAGCCTCATGAATTCAACCATACAATAATGACGTGATCACTTGCTCGATTCTGCTCCAAGGATCCTTCCTGTCTTGACATCACAGTTTGTGATTATTCCCACTCTGAACCCGCACACAAGATCTCTCCAAAAGAGGAGATACAACATGACTAAAGCTTAGCCTGCACACTCAGAAGACAAAAAATGAGAGGTGAATACCACCACCTGCTCCACTGAAATTCATCTCTCTGAACTGAAACATGCTTTCTGCATTAACATGAAACCAAAACAAAAAGGAAATCAACCTAATCAAGGAAATTGTACTCAAAAGCCAACAGAATTCAAACTTCAGAATGAAGACACTACACAATCAAGAGCAGCCAGTACTTCTTTCCAAGGTATTCCACGTCTGGCTGCCAGGTTCCTAAACTAGAAGGAAAGCCAGCTCTGCTGCGGACATACCTAACCACAAGCATGCTAACACAAAACTGACATTTTCCTTTTGGAAAATACAGCCAATTGTTTATGGCTTTCCAATGCACCCTTGTTACCTTTCTCTGAAGATCCCTCATTTTAACTCAATTTACACAAGCTTTTACTGCACAGCTGCTTGGGTGAGGGGAAAGGAAAAAAAGAGGAACTATCCTGACAATTAAGGCAGAAAAACAAAGATCAAATCAGCCTTCAGCTTTGGCAAGTATCCCATTACAGGCTAACACACAGCTATCAGCTTCCAGTTATTTTTCAACACTATTAGCTCACCCAAGACATGGGAATTTGGTGAGCAGGTTTCCATACACGGCAACAAACATTTTATCAACTGTTCCATAAGCTGATTCCTTTACATGCTTTAACACCCTCTCCCCAAGGCAAGCAATTTTAAAAGCAAGGAGCTTGGGGGAGTATCAAACAGCAATCAGAAACCTAACTTCAAATGAAAAAACTCAAAGGGAGTTGCTTTGAGAAAGTGTTTCCAGACCTGAAGACAGGGCTTTGAGCATGGCATGTGGTAGGTTCAGTAACTACAGAATGTATTTGCCTACATTCCAACACCACATTCTCAGAAATCTCAACATTCAAATGTATATATGATCAATTAATAGGCTTTTTTTCTGAACAGGGTTTTTTTTTCATGTAGGAGGCATTCCAAGACTGTACAGCACTTCTGCTAACCAGGGAACAAGACTCGGGGCTGGAAAGCTGGATTCACAACGGTTACGACCATCTTTTGCTCTCTTCCTTTTTTTTTTTTTTGTAGCAGATAGATAAAAAACAGCCCACAATGAAGACTGAACCAGGCTTACATTCCTAGAGTTTGAGACCAGTTAGGCCATTAGTGCTTTGGAGCAAACCACTAATACCATGTCCTGCCATCTAGAAATTGAAGGATAACTTCTCTGTCATATCAAAGGACACACTGAATCAAGATGAAAACATCACAGTAGTTTTAGGTAGTACAAAACTGTAGTTTTCACAAAAAGCCTCACCAAAACCCTGCATGTGAGGCAAACTATATCAAGTAGTACATAGGTGGGCATGATTTGGTAAGTAAATCTTAAAGAAAATGTTCGCATTTTCAAGTTTTATGTAAAAATATATTCAGGTGTCCAACCTAATCAATGCCATTCCTAGAAGAGAACTAGAGGGAAACTGTAAGAGAACTTTGAAACACAAGTAAGGAGGAGAGCCGGCAAACACTCAGACAGCTCTAGAGGAGCAAACCTGTCAGCTTAAGGGAAGCTCCAGCTTGCTGGAATAACAAGGGCTTTTTTAAGCCATTTTTCCAAAGCAATTAAAGGCTTTTTCATTCTCCTGGGCACAGGTAGCCAAAAGCCTCTTCTCTTCTTGAGGGAGGGACAGAGAAGGGATGACTGTCCCCCACACTGACACACTGGGGCTGTGCTAGACATGACAACATGGAAGAGACACTGCTACTCTCTCAATTCACTGCACCTCCTTCAGGAGAGGACTTCTCATAGGCACTTTGTGACCAAGTCACAAGCTTGGTCAGCCTGTGGTGCCCACAAGCACCCCAACTTCATTATAAAAGCACTAAGTAATAGAAGGAACACTTACTGCCTTTTGAAGCCTTTCTGCTATATGATGCTACAACTGCAGTGCTCACCAGTGGTAAAACAAATGCCACCAATAAACAAAGAGTTTCAGAACATGCAAGATCCTGATGACTAAAGAAAAGCATCTCCCTGGACATAAATCAGGACAAGAAAAACTACAGGCTAATTAAGGAGGGGGCTCCTAAATCCACAGATTTAGGAGATGCCAGACTTCAGCTGGTGAAGTGGAACTACCCTCCCAGATATATATAATATTTACCATGATCTTAATCTTCTGGCCTTCACAATGCGTGCTTCCATTCATGACTGCAACCTGAGCTAATCAAAGCAATTGCTTCATGAAAGAAATCCAAGCATTTTCTTTTAAAAGCTCAAAGAGAATAACGAATGGAAAATGACTGCAAGTAGGTCACATTCTTGCATAAAAGGGAATACAAGTAGCTATAAAAAGAAACCAAAAGCTGAGAGAATTGTGCCAGTAGAGAACTAGTAGCTCTTGGAATTAATTGAATAAATAGAACTTGGTAACACATTAAGATTCAGAACACAGTGACGTCAGATGTAAGTGAAAACTACAATTAACTATTAAACCTCTAAAATCTGGATGTGGTAGGATGTAAAATAAACGTAATTTCTGAACTGTAGTTTCAGAAGACGCATTTTGAGTTGAAAAATAACAGCCATCTTCTCAGTCCAAGAGGCATGCTAGGCCATTGTATTTCAGGAGTGATATTCAAATAGCATTTTGAAGTTTAACTGCACAGGTCCAAGTAGAAATCAGGAGAATCCTTTATTTTATAATCTTAGAGCTACCTCAAATTCCCTCTACACCAAATACTCACCGTGACAAATCCATGCTGATACTCATTTCCTGGCACCTACATCAGAGCCATGAATCATCCTGGATACCTTTAAAAATGTTCCTTAAAACTTTCAAGACAACACTGGCTAAACCAAAGGACACAACAGAAGCCTTACATCAGGTAACACACACTGAGACATATCAGCCTATTTCAGTGTCAAAATTTAACACCAAAACTAGCACCATCTCCAGCTTTCAGTCCCCTCTGGCTCAAATGTCACACTAGGCTACACCTCTGAAATATTGCTGCAGTTAAATACCAGCTTGATCGGACAGCAGCAAGAAATGACACCGCAAATATTTTACAACACTGTCATTTTAAAAAACAGAACTTAAAAACTGGTTTGCCCAATTTCAGTTTCCATCAGCTTTTCTGTAGTCCGCCTCTCCCTCTAGCAAATAAAACTTCCCCCTATGACCCACACCTTCTATTCTTGACATTAGCTTAACAATCTGATTTGAAAAAGATCTTGGATGTTTTTCACTCTTAACTACTTCCAGACTGTCTCAAATGAAGACAACAGAAGTTACATGGCTAGTTTCAGTCTCAATTACGTTACTTACAACCAACTCGTACCACTTTGCTCCAACACATAATGACTGCATTAGCCCTTTCTGCTAGGGTAGCAACCACAGAGGCATTTGCTTAAGACACTCACAAAATCCTTCCCCCAGTCACGGTTTTCCAACATGCAATCCCATTCTGTACTTATGGCCTGTATTTCTTCTTGTCCAAATTACATCCCTGTATCTAGTCATTAACAACCCAGGATCTGACTAACCAGCCATCCCCTGTCACCAAGATCAGGCAACCTGATTATAAAGACAGGAGCACTCAAACTCTTGTGACTTCCCTACAACAGAAGTTTCAGTGCAAAATTAAACATATTTCTGGATCTATGCCTGCAAGCTTATTTACTCTCATGAACCCCATTCTCTATGTGAAATTCCAAACAAGCAGTGACCACGTGACAGCAAACAAGCTGCAAAGAGATTACACATTCTGCATAAGCAATATAATCCTTACCCAGCACAAGCTTGAAGACATGCCAACATAGTCGCCAAGGTTTCTGGAGGAAGTTGAGCACTTTTGGGCTGGTCTTTTTCTGGAGCAAGGCCACCCAGGATAGATGGACATCTTCTCTTTAAGAAAGTCATACAGGCCTGGATGAAAGGCTCCTGAGGAAAAAAATATTCTCTTAATCTCCCAGACAGCATCCAAGCCATGATTTCAAACTTGGCAATTGCACCGTGGAAGGAACTGCACTAAGCTGTTATTCAATGAAAACGCTGAACTATCAGACCATGGAGACTTTCCACAACTTTAAAGCTACTTATAAAATTGTTAAAGTGACTTAAGTTAGTCACTGATAGAGTGCAGAAATAAGAAAAATCCTGTTTTACCCCATGCTCCCGAATTTTATCTGTGAGCCATTTGTCAAGTTTGAGGTATTCCCGTCGAGAGGCAAGTGCAGCAAGGTCGATAACAAAGGCAAATGGAGTACCATTTAGCAGCATTGACAAGGCCTAAAGGAAAAAAAAAAAAAAAAATCAGAAGACTACTAGTGAAGGCACAAGGATAGACACCCCTTCTCCTGCTTTTCCTTTCTAATCCCCACATAGTTTTTAGTAAAGTAGTCTTGCTATCACACAGAATCCCAGACTGGTTTGGGTTGGAAGGGACCTCAGACCATCCAGTTCCAATCCAAAGCAGGAACACGTTCCACTAGACCAGGTTGCTCCAAGCCCCATCCAACCTGGCCTTCAACACTGCCAGGCATGGGGCAGCCACAGCTTCTCTGGGCAACCTATGCCAGAGTCCCACCACTTTCACAGGGAAGAATTTTCTTCATGCTGTTATGCTTTCTTTGTCAACAAAAAGACTGGTATTACAGCTTCATTTATAGCTTGCTAAGGAGAGAAATAAGCAAAAAACTCTCATTTGCAGTCATGATCCTATCCCTTCTTTGAAGCCACCTTGTGTTGACAGTTTTAAATTCCTTTTTATTAATATCCACCAGCAAGTGGAGCCACCAAGTTGACACTGCCACTAAATTAATCAGAAGAGCCTATCACTTCCCTGCAATCAGAGCTCAACCCCTTCAGAGCTTTTGAATTTATCTCCTCAAAAGTGTTCATCTCTGAAACAGAAACTGCTACAAGAAAACTGACTTCCAGCAGCAGCTGGTGCTTTTGCACTTTGAGACACACAATTATGTTGTATCTAACTTTATGAAGCACTAAAGACTTCAAAGAAGCTAGTCACAACTTCCAGTCTCTTTTGAGAATGTGTGAACAACTAAAGCATTGTAGTACTCTCAAGAAATCCCCATACATAAAGCTTAGCAGAGCCACTTTCACACAATTATCTGATGTATATTTTCTATATTCCAATTTCAATGGTATTCAAGGTTAAAGCAGTCAAAGCTCTTCCTGGATTTACAGTACATTCACACAGCGAGCAGGTCTATTATACTGCTTCCCAAATAACTTGTCAGCTAAGCCACAGTAACCAATTCTACTGCAAGAAGCAAGTAAAATGTCTTTGGTTCACAAGAAGGCTAGAAAGCATCCGTAGTCAGATACCACAATTCAGCTGAAGAGCACTTGAAGCCACATGAACACAGGCTTTTTTTTTTTCTTTAAAAACCAAGATGAGGTACAGCACTAACAACTGAATTCAAACACGCTTAAACTAAGTAGTCTTTACTAAATTAGTCACAACTAAGCTTAGCTTTTGTTAAAGATGGGCAAGTCTGCATAAGACCTTGGACAAAAAAATAAAGTAGTGCTCTGGGAAGCTCACCTTCAAGTCTTGTGCCACATCAAGAATACGTGAGAGTTTTGCTTGGTCATACTGCTCTCCTCTCATGTACCACTCTGCCATTGCATGCATGATCAGCTGACGAATTGAAGGAGACTGGCCCTAAGGAGAATTACATTAGAATTGTACTTCATGCCTCTAAAAAAAAAAAAATCAGCTATGTGAACATTAAGTAAAATATCTTACTTCTAAAGCCTTACATGTAAACATTATTTGCTCTTTAGCTTCAGAACTTCTCTTCTGAGTTGAGCTGTTTCTATGCAATAACAAACTATACTGGAGCAACTAAAGGATGTAGGATAACTACAAATGGCATGTACATCCTCATCTCTCTCCTCTCTTTTGCAGAGAAACAGCTTTAGGAATACACAAATCATTTACACAATGTTATGCCTGGTGGCATCCTGAAGTGAGAATTACAACATCACACCTTAACACGGAAAACAGTATCTAGCTGTTTACAGGGGCAATTTTAAACTACAGCACAACCAAGAGTCTGATGGCAGCAAGGGTTTTGCTTAAAGTTCCCTCATATGGGGAAGTGAAACATCTTCAAGTTGTGGAATGGCACCATGTCATATGGCAGCCATTACTGTGGGTAGGAAGCCTACCCTGTGGGAAAAGTCCATATTCTGCCATTTCAAGACCTTATGCAAAAAGCACAACACTTCTTCCCCTCATTCTGCAATTTAAATAGTTTTATCATGAAAAATACAAAGTGTTCATAGCACTTCAGCTAGCAAATAGCCATATTTGCTTATCACTAATGCTATTTGAATAGGGCAAGATGTTCGCTACTGCAGATTCCCTCCCATCCCAGAAGCTTCCTCTGCCTTAAAGTTTCTTTTTATGGCTTCGATTTGCTTAACTACCAGTAGACACAATGATGAAAGCCATATCAAAAGGCTTACTTGTTTCCTGATTAAACGCGTGGACTTGCATATATAGTTACCTTGTCCCTACATGGAAGCTCTCCTTGCAAAAGCTCAACAGCAAAACCTAAATTTTCAGAAAATATCCTAGACTCCTAAAAGTATAAATAGTTTCTTTATACCTAGAATAACCTCCATCTTTTAGCACGTACAGTGGAGATTATTTTAGTTTAAACATCTTCACCTCTTGCTGCTTTGAGTTTCTACACTTTAAACTTGTGAGGCTGAGAGCTGGGGGTGGCGGAGAGTGTCGCTGTTGTGAGACTTTCAGTGTTCTTTTGTTTTAAAAAAATAAAACAAAAAAAAAAAACCCTGTGGTCAACTTTGGTTAAAACTGAATGGTTAAAACAGTCAAACTTAAAATTGGTCTCTACATTTCCAAGAATATTTTCTCAGTGAACATTATTTCTTTGTTCTGAATATATTTCCCCAAAGGAAACTTTATCACAACAGTTCGCTTCACAACAAGGAGGAGACAACTCATTACTTTGCATAAACCACTAATAATTTACTTCTTGGGTTTTAAATTACCCAGTTCATTAACCAATACATGCATTGTTGTTCTAACTGTCCAACCCATTTAACAAACTTTCAGTTATCTGAACAAGCTACAGACACTCCAGTGAAAATGCTTACCTGTCCATGCCATGCATAGTGCAAAATGATGGCAGAATTGGGATGGTTGCCAAGGAAAATTGGCATGAGTGTGGAGATGAGTTCGTGGCGCAAGGTATGCCAGGATGTGTTGATCTGCAATAAGGCCAACACCAACATATCTGGGCAATGCTTGATTGGAAAACTGAAGAGCTGCTTAACCTGCTCATACTGTCCTACTTCTGCCAGTCGTAACAGAGATTCAATCAAATCCAGGCTCTTCCTAACAAAATACAAAAAAAGACAGACAGCCCCCCAAAAAGTTACAAAGCAGTCAGCATATAGGATCCAGTAAATATAAATTTACTATTTTAATCCCAGAAATTCTTTCATACAAGTCTAGCAGGTTCCCCTAATGTGATCCTGGGAAAGACAGATTTCAGTTCATACCACCTCTATCCCCTTCTATCAGCTCACAGTTATCTTTCAAAATACATCAGCAGAAATTCTCCAAAGAACTGGAAGACTCCAGTGACACTTTCAGATATTATGGAAGCATATGAGAAGTCTGGATAACACGAGAACTCTCACTGATCAAACACAGAACAAACACTAATGGCTGATGTCTTAGAATGTACACAGCTACAAATAAACCTGATTGTGTAACTACAAAGCTACATTTGACCAGAAGAATAATCTAACTCAAGGTATGAAAAGCAGCTGGGAGGCTTACCATGTAGCTATTTCCCGGTTGTCATCCTCTGGTGGTGCTTTCAGGATGTCTGTGGCAACAGTATGACAAGGGTAGTCAGCAAAACAGAAGATGTCAGGATTTATGAGGGAATGTTGAATGAAGGAGAGCTGGAATAAAAGACAGCAAAAATAGCTTAGATATTTAAAGTTTCAGGTTCCTTCCACTTTATCACCTGACAATATTTCTGAGAACAATGCAAATAGAGATGACTCAAGTTTTACATTAGACTGAACCTCACACTTCTCCCAGGATTTCAGAAAGCAACAGATACAGATGTGCTGAGAGGAACTTGTCTGCACAAAGCTTTTGTTTAGCTAGATAAAAACCTTGGAGCACATCCGTGCAGCAACAGTTCTACACTTAGTTGCATCACACACCAGAACTCTGCTAAAACCAAAGATGCTGTCACAAATGTACAGCAAATGACCATCTCCTCCTAAACAGCGCAGTTCAATCAACAGACTGTACTTCAGTAACATACCTGAGGCCTATGCATTTAACAGGCCAAGTTGTCAAATGTAGCTTGTCTCAAAATTCGCATTTGCCTTTCGATAAATCCAGAAATTGGCAGGTGTTGTACAGTTACAGCAGAAGTGTTGGTAAACCTACCTGGCCTTCTGCATGCTTCCAAGGTCTGTATATGGCATTAACTGGAAAAACTTCCATGCCCAGCCCTCTCTGGATGCCAAACACCACAATATGCAGGCCCTTGCTGTCACGAATCTGAAATCCTGGATGGTCCAATTCATAGGTTACTACTTTGAAGTCCAGGCTAGGATTCTGCAACCAGAAAAACAAGAGAGTAGTCAGCCTTGAAACATTACAATTTTTGCTACTGTCATGTAAGAACCCGTCTTCATCAGTAGTTTACCCAGTTTAACCTCCACCTGACTTCTAGTTGAAAGCAAGGGTTTTGGTTTTAAAAACAGGATTTAGATAGCTGTGAGAACTTGATGCAAGTTAATGTTTGAAACTACCCTGTGAAATTGCACTTCTCCAGCACCACAGGCACTATTGTCTATCCTTCCAAACATCTGATTAACAAGTCCTCAAAAAAAAAAAAAAAACAACCCAAAACACCCAAACACACAGCCCCTTTCTTAGCATGCTAACTCATTCCTTGAGTAGGCTTCCATATGCCCTCCAATAAAAGGCAGAAGTGTCTGACCTGCTGGCAAGAAGAACTTGCTTTTTCTTTTGGAGAATGTACACTGCAAGCGCTTGCAAAGCAACTCTTTGATTTTCAGCAATAGTGTGAAACCGTAAGGATTAAAGAGCTTGGAGGGAACTATGGCTGCTGTGGACCACAGACCACTCAATTCAGAGATAGGTGAGCACCAAAGAAGGCTTGCTGTATGTTCCAAGGTTTAGAAAAATAAAACAGGGACTTCTGCATAGATTAGATGAAACATACAAAAAAAATATCACCCAATATAAGGTAGGCAAAGGAAAAGGTACTCACATTTCCCTGAGTTAATTACAAAAATTGCTGCCAGTAAGTGGTGGAAAAAGGTTCCTGTTTCTGAAGCATCTAGTGTTTTGGAATGAGTAGCTACAAAAATCTTTTGTTTCCTTTTTATCATTAATGCCTACAGTGTGATGCTTTTTAAAACACGGAGTCTAATGCACTAACTTCCCACTGCCAGAAGTAAGTTCAAGCCCACAAACCCTCAGAAGATACACACTGGAGTATGTGGGAGCAGTGGAATAAAACTGAAGCTGCACCCAAGTTTGCCATTCATGCAGCTTTTCTTTTCCGTGATTTGTCAAAATATTCTTTACTTGAGGAAAAAATGACACCAGTCATTTATGTACAGCAACACAGTTATATTAACGAGATTCAAAGCCACTCGAGCTGCTAGGGGCTTAAAAAAGTTTTATATTCACACAGAGACATGTCCTTCTTGCAGATATTCTGCATAAAAGACCAAGATGCTCATAAAACTTACCAGCTCTTTAAGAACATCAATTAAGACCTCCACATTCCAGGTATGGACTTGTGCTCCGTCACTTTTATCTTTCCCATCACTCCAAATCCCACTGCCAGGAGCCGAAATAGACTGCAAGTTAAATAACACTCCATCAGATACTAGTTAAGAATAAAGCAGTCTCAAAAGCCCCTAGATACAGAACTCCCTGCATTATGGAGGCAAGAAGTTCAGAGCAGTAATACCACCAGCTGCACACACCTGAGAATCTTTCATTCAAGAATGTGTCACAGACCTTTACAGCAGAACAGTTAGAAGTGTTAAATAACAAAAGTAATTCTTGAATTACTAGAGGACTGCACTGTAACTCCTTATTGTCTGCTCATTAAAACATATCTAAGCCCCACTCCAGCAGGCCACTCACTTGTAATGGAATACCATCCGTCAACCCCGAGTGAGTTCGAGCCATCATTCCCAAAACTCTGGCAACCTGGGCAGCCGTAACTTCCCGAACACCAAACTGCATGATTATGTTGCGACATTCTTCCACACTAAGATGCAAAAAAAACCCAGAGAGATCTTAATTCAAAAGCAGGTTTCACTGTGGCACAACTTAACACAGACCAAAAACAAGGTTTGTAGGTACAGTTGGGAGAAACTAATCACAGACTAAAGTATAACCGTTCACTCAACCTCAGTTATGTTAGTCAAATGATCCAACATAACAGAATTCCAGGACGAGCAAGAAGAAAAATGCAGCAGAAGCTCCATGCAGTTATTTCCATGAAACACGCTGTGCCAGGTGTTCAGTTCAAAGCTAGGTCTACTTAAGCAACAGCAAGAGCTGTTTCACAGCCTATACTTTTCAAAGCAGAATCACAGGTTAGGTTTAGTACTGACTGCTGTTAAAAGCATTTCCATGTATTGACCCGTGAGACAGAGCTCCAAAGAGTGAAGTTTTTGCTAGCTAAAAGTGAAACAGTTCTTCATTAGACCAACAAGATTTATACAGCATCAGTATATCTATAAACAATGTTTCATTAAGAGGCACATGTTAACAAAGGAAATAATTTCCAACATCTTCCAACCCATTTATATTTTGTTTTCTCTTCCTTGTTTGGACAGAAATTTATGTTAATGTCTTTGAGATCTGATCACCTCCCTAAAGTAGTCACTAGACTTTCTTTTAAAATACAGAATCATTTACTTCTCTTATCTCATGTTTCTTAATGAATCTTCCTTTAAAAATAAACACCACGTATCAGGTTCACATTGAGTGCCAAGACCCCCATCAAATCCAGCCACATGCCTGCAGGTTCTTGCTATGAGTACCAGTATTAGAGCACTATCCTAAATCTTTAAAAAACTATATTCATAAATCAAGCTGGGTTTGTGCAGATAGATATACAGCAGGAAATATATTTAATATATAATTAATAATTCTAAATATCCAAATTACCTCTTCAATAAACAGTTTCTAAAAAGTCTAGCTTCTCCTACTCCAGCTCACACATGTCCTGCTGAGGCCATCCCTGCAAACCCACATGGTTCTGTGCATGACAGCCCATTTCTCACGGCTCCAGCAAGTCCAGGTGGCAGCTGCCCATCTAACATTTCAGATTAGGGGCACAGAGGAAGAATATGGAAACGCTATTGAAGATGTGGGTCATGTATGACTATGAACATACAGACAAACCAAGGATGAATTTAAGACAGCTGCATTTTTACCAGAATAAGCCTAAGCCAGCAAAGACTGATGCAGCTGTGAAGATACTCTAGCAATTCAGTATCATGACCTCAAACATATTGCATATCACACAGACCAAACTCCAGTACCAAGAGAAAGCTGCAGCTGGTCAACTCTCTTGAAGCGAGACTATTACATTTAGTTCTTCTGTAATCTATTTCATGTGGACAGGGAGCTAACAGCAGTCTGGCACAAAAGCAAAGTTCTTCCAAAGATCTAGTAGGATTTAGTTGGGATTTATTCTGCCTAGTCACTTTGGTTTTTCTCAAAAGAATGATGATGGTCTAATTCTTACAAAACCTTCAAGAGGAATCTTAATACCTTTATCTAGCCTTTCTCACCATGACAAAAGGCTACACAATTTCAACAGACATGTTAAACACAGAAGAAAGCAAAATATAAAATGGGAATCAAAACAAATGACCTCATAATAATGAGGTTCTAATTATTTTAGTACTATGAGGTGCTCTTCACCCTTTGCCGGAAGAAACACAGAGGAAAAAACACCATCTCCCAAGATGCTTGTAAATGACATTTGCCTACAAACCTTGTACAAAAGCCATAGCCAACTTCTTGCATGAAATCTGCCAGAGAACTCTCCATCATGGTTTTGGCTATCCCTCCAGAATCAGGCAGGATCCTGTCCATTAGAATGTTCCGTTTTTCAGGGTATAGAAGTGGTGCAAGCACCACAGGACAACGCTCCTGCGGAAAATCTAAAGACAAAAGTAACAAAAAGTGTCAAAAAAACCCCCAGAACACCAGCTGTATGCAACTGACTATTTGAAATTACTGCTGTGTTACAGTTCCCCTGCTGCTGCAGAAATCAAGGGGGGCACTCATTCATGCAGCATCCCTCTATCCCACCTCCCCCTCCCATACAGGGACTTGGAAATTCATAGAGTGGTTTGAGCTGAAAGGGACCTTAAAGCTCATCCAGCTCCAACCCCCTGCCACGGGCAGGGACACCTTCCACTAGACCAGGTTGCTCCAAGCTCTGTCCAGCCTGGTCTTGAACACTGCCAGGGATGGGGCAGCCACAGCTTCTCTGGGCACCCTGTGCCAGGGCCTCACCACCCTCACAGAGAACTTCTTCCTAAGATCTCATCTCAAGCTCCCCTCTGTCAGCTTAAAGCGATTCCCCCTGCCCTGTCTCTACATGCCCTTGTATTCCTACAGAATAAAAATGTAGAACAGATAGGGTTCCCACAGGGTCACTGGAGCTGCTCAAAAGGGCTAGTAGCCCTGCAGGCAGTAAATTTAGAACTGGATTATTAGTAACAGCAGTCATCCAAAAAAAGCACAGAGCAAGAAACAATACAAATAGAACAGCAAAAGCCTCTCTTCCCATTCAGGAAGTATTAGGAAACAAAGGACCTGCTTTTGAGTCTAAGAAGTATAGGAAATGTAAACCAGGTATTTAGGCATGAAAAGAGAGAATGCTCCCTTCTTCCTCCCTGGGAAGCAAAGTTTAAGAGAGACACAGTAACGAGGGGATGAGATGTGGGAGTAGGATTTTGGCCCACAGTGGAAAGCAGCAAAGACACCTCATGGCTGAGCTTTCCTGAGACAGCATTATCCTTAGTTAAGGTGACGCATAACATCTCCATTCTCTTTGGAGCCATTGAGAGAAGAGTTTCCAATTTCCAAAAGCAAAGTGGATGGAATTACAGAAGTTAATACACTAATCTTCACTGAAGTATGAACTAAGAAATTATAATTAAATAAATAATTTGCTTTTGCATAAGGGTGCCTTCCTGTAGGTCTGGGTTGTGTTAAATTCAGTTAGCTTCTTGAGTCCAAATGCTCCTTATTCTGGTGGGTTTATAGCAAACACTGTTGTTTCAGAAAGCAACATGCTACTGTATCGATAACATCCCCTCCATCACATGAGGACCACAGCAGCTTCCAGGAAATGACTCAAGTTTTATTTAAATGCACACCCCCTTGTACCAGTGTTTCCACATAGATATCCATTCAATATACACACAACCCAGTGCTTAAAACAGAATCACAGAATAGTTAGGGTTGGAAAAGACCTTAAGATCATCTAGTTGCAACCTCCCTGCCATGGGCAGGGACATCTACTTGTCTGAAATCGTATGTCCTTTACACTGTAAGGAGCTCAAGGTTTTTAACTACTCTACACTGAGTTGCTTTAATTAAACCTAAAAATACCATCCCACAAAAGCATATATGAATATCCCCCTACTTAATTGATTGATCACTCCTCAAAAAACCCAAACACAAGACCACATTACAGCTCACTGAAACAAAACCAGTACATTATGCCAGAACAGTGGTATTTTTCTGCCAGTGGACAGACTTCTGAAAATACAACCAAGTTCTACCTCACTCAACTCCCCACAATTCAAGCAGCAGTCTGCACTGGCAGTAAGTTACAAAATTCCATTCCAAAGTCATTTAGTCCGGCTTCCTGATCACCACCACACTTACCTCTACGTAATGTTTTGAGGAAAGCGTCAATCTGTTCCTGTCCTACCCCAAAAGCTCCCTTCTGCCCAAAAAGGAGATGGGAGAGAAGAAGGTGCAGGACCTCTATTGCAATATCTTGGAAGCCACCTTCTTGATTTCCACTGACGTCTGCGTCAATGTAAGAGCGCAAAAGATCCGGGAGTTTCTGTTTGATAAACTGGGCAGCTTTTAAAGACAAAAGAGGTTGAAGATCAAAACCTGAACTTCTTTTTAATAGGAAGACTCTTTTTAGCTAGGTACTATTCTCTTAATCTCAGTTTGTTAACCACAAGCCACAACAGAGAGCTGAGAGTTAAATAGAAGTCTTAACCCATACCTCAGAACTCAAAAATTAATGGACAACTAAAATCTAATGTATTACAGCACCTCAATTTGATTCATCATCTAGCAAATCATGGAAGCAAGTCGTTTAACTTCATGTACGACAAGGTGACTGTGTTATCTACTGCCCCTTTCAAAGTGGTGTTAGACCTCAATGCCACCACTAACACCAAGGTCTTGCACTATTCCAGTCATGCAGGCACACATCTATCCATCTAGAAAGCTCACTGCTTACATAGAAAACATACGTCCCTGCTGCAGTACTTCAAAAGCTTCACTTACCAAAACCTCGTAGTTCAGAGCTGAAAGAGTTCAGTAAAGCGAGACCAAAAATCACCTACAAACAAGAATGAGTATCACAGTAAGGGGACATCATCCTTGCTAACAAGCTTAGTCAAAAAACATGAAAGTATTTCTGAAGCAAGTGTTCACCTACCTCTTGAACTTTACTTAATTTTATGACTTTACTCAATTGGGCAAATAAGTGGGGTGAAGGCTTTAGACTCTGAAATAGATAAGAGTTAAATGGAAGATGTTATGGAAATAGTGTCATTTGAATTGCAGCAGTCTATCCAAAGTTCATTTGCATATCTGGAACTATTCTGCTGTAGGTTAATACAAAGCTTATGTGGCTAAACAGACATCTTTGGAACTACTTCTGGATACATCTAAACTGAAAGTTTCTTCTGCATATCCCACTCTTTCACTATCAAACCACTATAGTGGCTTTGACACTGAGAGAAAGAAGAGCACTGATGAATCATTTTGGTTCTGGCTACCACAAACAAGCCATAAAGTACTAACCTTAGATTAAGCTTTAAAGTTAGTTTTCAGTCATTCTGAATGATTAACTTGCTCTGTTTAACAAACCCAACATCTAGGCAAGCTCAAATTTTGAAGACTTCAGTGAAACCAATCTTAGCCATAAAAAAAACCACCTGGGAAAAACCCCAGGGAAAACCAGCTGGTTTCCAGAAAACCAATTCACTGCAGTTTCTGACACTGGGATCCCCTTCAAGAAGCATACAAACCTTCTGATAGTGCAATGGATTGTCAATGGCGTAGGACAGCGTCGAGATAAAATTTGGTTTTGTAATCAGTGACGTACACTCCTGGATCAGAAACTGAGTCTGAAAAGAACAACATAACTTGAAAACCCCCAAACTGTTTCATAACAGGACAATAAAACAAAGACCTAAGCACTTTATCTTTGTTCAGCTTTACTGCACACAGTACTGGGTGAATAGTACTGCACACAGTAAAGCTAAACAAAGAGAAGGTGCTTAAGTCTTTTTAATTGCCCAAATTCTCATCAACAGTAAACAGTTTCTTCTCATTCCAGTTTTCTTCAGGTTTAGTTTGCTTTTTCTTTTAAGACTAAGAAAGTGATCAAATATTCTCCATCTTATGTGCAATGCTGCATTATCTGCAAGCATCTTCCCACACTGCAATAGACAATTTAACAATATTTGATTCCCATTTATGAGCAAAAAAGTCTGTGGCAGAATGGCTTAAGGATGAAAACACTCCTGAGAGAACAGACGCCAGAAGTGTCAGTTAGTGGATTTGAAAGCTTTAAAAGACAAAGAAAGGCTTTCAAAATAGAGCACTGCATGTGCTGGCAAACCTAACTGTACTGAAGCTATGTGATCTTCCAGATCTAGCGATTGTAAGAGTCAGATATTAATAATCTGTCATCTTCTGACTTGAGGACCAGCAAAATGTGCTTGCAATTGAAAGGCCACAGATGAGAAAAGAAGTTGGCTTAAAGCTCTTATCTCTAACTTGCCTTCATGCTTAAATTTTATTGCAGATTTTTAACAACCAAACGTAATTAGCAGATTCCTCAGTGCAAACTGTACCTGATGAAAATCTTTGCCACTGCTTTTACCATCGCCACTGAAATCCACATGCGAGAATAGGCAGCGTAGTAAATGCCTGTCTGCCTCGGGACCGTGCCTATTCACAATCTGGAAAAGAAAAATCCAAACTTGGTAGCGATTAGTCATTACAGAGCAAGATCTGGGTCTAGTACAGTGAGCAAAGCAGTACTTCTAGTGGTTAAGTCATCTACAGTTCTAACAAAACTGCTAAAAATGTTTCTTTTTAACCAGTAACCTTAGAAACCAAGTCATTAACCCTATTCGCAAATGAAAAGTATAAACTGTTAAAAAAAGGATCTAGATGCAAGTCATTGACACAGAAGCCAGGCATTTCATCATAGTATTCTTAAAAAGCTAAGTAAAAGGGGTTTTCAAGAAACCTAGAGAAGGATTTCAAGCTTCTCTGCCACCAAAGCAGCCCAGAACCCACACAGTGCCATGGCCTCACTTTTCCCCATGGCTACAGTGCCTAACTGCAGGAGTATGGCCATGGGACAGCCTTCACCTCTGTGCCATGCCTGTGTAGCAGGAATTTATCCCAGAGCCAAGCCACCATAGAGTATTCTTCACAGATCTCAGAGGCCCCTTCTACATTGTCTCCTGATCCTGACTGACTTGACCGCCATTGCTCCAGGGTCTTTTAAGACATAAGGGAGTATCTACACAGGACGTGTTTCCTGCCATTGAAAGAAAAAAGCTCATCTCAAACTTGCTCATTAGCAAGCTCTAAAAATCAAATGCCACAGGCTGAACACCTGCAGCTAAAACCTACCAACTCTTCTCCATGTCATTAGAGCTCATTGAACCGGATTCTTCTACACCTCAGTCAGAAAGAGGTGATCTGCATTTGTTAATTTGCAACACCTATCACTCTTAACAACAGTATCACATTTTTGCTAGCATCCCCTGTCATTTGCCTTTAACTCTTGGCTAAAGACCACATCATCAACTTTGTCTGCAGTTATCTTCAGGTTGTTTCAGTGCTTATTCACTTCTTTAAACCTCATCTAACACAACAACATTACTTGTTTTTAGTAAAACCCATACTGGCAGAAACTTGAAGACACAATCACCAGTAGCTTGCCTTTTTTATCCAAAGAGTACACATAACATCAAATCCAACCTTTACTGGCAATTTCTTTGCTGTTGTTCCTCCATTTCTAGCTACAGGAGAGACACAACATGTGCCAGCACAAGCCAGCAGCTCTGTATGTGCTCTGTCTCCACCAATCCCACTGCTTCACCTCATCATAAATATCCTTGCTTGCCAGTAGCTTCTTCATACAAAAGGAAAAACAGCATTGCTTTAGACTCTGTGGGCTCCAGCCCTGCTGTTCCTGATTGTTCCTATCACAAATCCTCTACCATTACATTGTGGTTTAAGCCCAGCTGGTAACTCAGAACCGTGCAGCCACCTGCTCACTGCCACCGCTTTTTCCTCCCCCTGCTCCCAGAAGGGTAAGGAGAGGAATTGAAAGAACCTAACTCCCGGGGTGGAGATAACAACAGTCCAGTAACTAAGGTATCATACAAAATCACTACTGCTACCACTAATAATAATAATACTAATAATGGAAATAACAAGGGGAGAGAATATAAAACTCGAAAAGGAAAACCATAAACACAAGTGATGCCCAATACAATTCCTCAGCACATGCAGACCGATACCCAGCCCGACCCAAGCAGCAAACTGGGCTTTCTGGGTAACTCCTCCAGTTTATATATTGCGCATGATGTGCTGTCGTATTGAATACCCCTTTGGCTAGTTTGGGTTAGGTGTCCTGCCTCTGCTTCCTCCTGGCTTTTTGTGCCCCTTCTCACTGGCAGAGCATGAGACTGAGAAGTCTTTGATCAGGGTAAGCATTACTTAGCAACAGCTAAACATTAGTGTTATCAGAGTTGGTCTTAGGCTGAAGTTGAAAACACAGCACTGCATCACCTGCCCAGGAGAAAAATAACTGTTACAGCTGAGCCCAGGACACATTACCTGACGCTATGCTCCCTCTTCCCTCTCAGCCTGCTAATTCAGTGCCTGCCAACTTTGGTTCTGCTAGAAAAAAAATACCCAAGTTGGATATATCTCTACTTCTTGACCTTCTACTTGCTTGTGGTGCATCAGTCCAGAGTAAAGAGTCCACTCCAATTATGCTGACAGTACTGTCCCTGAAGGCAGCCATCCCCCATGATTAAGTTAAGAACATGCTTGGACTTGTGCAAATGCCACCAAAACTGAATTGACAGTAAGGTCTACTGGTTAGCTCAGGCTTCAGAAAACAGGCAATTTGTTGAGGTAACCCCAATTAAATATGAAGCTTTAGATGTGGTAACAGGAGTGGCATGAAGCTGGATCAATCTCCTAGGGAGCTACCTGGTGCTATGACCAAGACGAATTCATCAAAGCAGATGGATGCAGAAGAAAACTACACATACTAAAGCCATCAAAACAACTTTTTGGCATCAGAATTATACTGCTTCCTTGCACAGAAGTAACTTCAAATGGACAATAATTTGAAAATTTAACATATGGGGAGGAGGGAAACAGAAGGCTTGAAGTGCAGTGTAACATCTTTCAACTCTTAACTACATTCACATAACAGCTTTTCCAGGGAACTGGAATGAGAATTGCTAGCTTTCCTGTAGAGAGAGCTGAAAGAATCAAAGAATCACAGAGTGGATTGGGCTGGGAGGGACCTTAAAGCTCATCCAGTTCCAACTCCTGCCACAGGCAGGGACACCTTCCACTGGAGCAGGTTGCTCCAAGCCCTGTCCAACTTGGCCTTGAACACTGCCAGGGATGGGGCAGCCACAGCTTTTCTGGGCAATCTGTGCCAGGGCCTCACCACCCTCACAGGGAAGAACTTCTTCCCAAGACCTCACCTCAATGTCCCTCTGTCAGGTTAAAGCCATTCCCCCTTGTCCTGTCCCTACAGGCCCTTATCCAAAGCCCCTCTCCAGGTTTCTGGTAGCCCCTTTAGGCACTGGAGCTGCTCTAAGGTCTCCCTGGACTCTTCTCCAGGCTGAACAAGCCCAGCTCTCTCAGCCTGTCTCCAGAGCAGAGGCAGTTTTAAAACATCAACTATGTTAAATGACTACTGAAAGCATGTTGAGGCAGAAATTAATACCTCAAGCTTTGCCACTGTTATGCTTGAGAGTGATGTACTTAAATGCACACTTTGGTGAGTGACAAGAACAACTCCAAGCAGTTTTACACGTACACTAAGTGCTTAGATACAAGCTTTGTAAAACTGCATGAATTATGTCAAATCTTTACATCAGTGTACTCTCAGACTAAGAAGTAAAGCATGGATATATAATCTCTTCAATTATCTAAGGAAAAATTGTACTAGTAACCACAGAAGGAAAGTAGTATCAGGAAGTTTAAAAATAAAAAAAAAGGAAAAAGAGGCATCATGGAGACTTTTTAAGAGTTTAGTCTTGAAATCCTGTATCTGTCTTATAACCAAACATACACAAAAGAGCCATTTCCACAGACCAGTTTCCAATCTCTCACCACAGTGAGCCTGAGGCCTGCCATGAAGGATAAGGAACAACTGGTCCCATTTTAGAGATCTACACTCCAACTGAATGGCAGATCAACACTATCTTCTCCCAAATCATTGTTATTCTTTATGCAAGTGCTCCTGACAGATCTGCAAGTCATGGCTAAGCCACACCTTGCTGTACAAATGGGCTGTTGAAACCAACAGTGATCTCAGGTGAGCTCCCTGCAAGCACTGAATTTGCAAAAGCATGGAAGCCTAACAAGAAAGGTATTCCATCTCCATGGCTTACCAGATCATTTTAAGCATGAATATTGCTGAAATCACCCCCTTGCCTCAAGGTAAGTAATGAATGCACTTTTAAAGAAGTCAGCTGCTACCAGAAATTCACTCTGCATAAGCCCTCTGGCCTCCTAATCTGATGCAAATCACTGCAGGACTGCACCAGTGTAAGGGAAAAAAAAAAGTATTTAACTGGCCCAGCTGTCTGCTGGGAACTGAACTAAACCAATTTCTAAAACAGGCTCAGTAACACTCACTTCCTCACAAGCACAACTCTGTGGATAAAGCTTTTCAGTCCATCCTGCTACTCAGAGCTATTTTTAAAAGGGTCAGTTAAACCAGAATTCTTGCCCAGATCTTAAGATACTTGGGTTTCAGTCTGCAGTTACCCTACCTGCCTTCTAAAAAACCCAGGGCCCAGACAGTCAGCTTGGCTTCACCACCAAGTCATGCTTCATCCAGTGAGATGAGGATCAAAAACCTTCCATGCAATGTAAAGTGAAAGCATTCAGACATTCAGATGTAGGTATCCATGTACTCATGCTTTTAGGGCAACAACTCTGAACAGTAAATGCATGTTTTCCTTCCTCTTCCAATCAGTGTTCTTTGGAATGTCCAAAAGTTGCAAGATTTCACCTGAAGGAGCTGGGAAAGTTTTGCATATCACCTTCCAAGAGCAGCAGTTAAGTCTAATACTCAACTATAAAGTTAACAGTGGTCTCAGCTCTGAGCTGCGGTATTCCAAGACCTGAGAGATGAAACCAAGAGTATCAGAGACATGAGCTGCAATTCTCAACACTGCAGACAACAGTGCACAGCAACGCACACACCACCACCACAGAGCACAATCGAAACGAGAAGCAAAACTCCATTTCACACTCCAACTTTCTTCTTTCCAGAGTTTCTTTTGCAGTACCATTAGTCTACTTACATGCTGTATTTCCTGCTGGCTGGCTCGGTAGTTTTTCTTGGTTAAATTGTCCACCAGGTAGCTGATTTGAGACAAGGCCAGCGAGAGCGAGTCAAGATTCATTGCTGGTTGGGGCGGAAGCAGGCGGCCGAGCCCGGCGCAAAATCACCATTATTCCCCTTTAGTCACCTCAGAGACAGGTTAATTTTTTTTTTCCCCGATTAGCCTCTATCTGGTTCTGTGTTACTTTCTTCAGCTCTTCTTTCTCAGTTGTTTTCCTCTGTTCTGAAACATGGTACCTGAAAGACAGCATTACATTAAATTTAAGTTCTGTAGCAACATCACAGCTTTCTCTTATTCTTTTGCTTCCAAGCTAACTTGGCAAAACAAGTAAAATAAAGTTTAACAAAGGAACTAGTAATTCAGACATGATAAATGCAGAAGCCATTTGAAATAACTATGTCCACAGGGAAGTACTATCAAGTTTTCACAACACAAACTTAGCTGTTTTCACACTACCTACCTACATTTATTGGTTTCTGCCTTTTGCCAGGCTGTAAGAGCTAATAAAACAGCTCTCTCAGAAGTGTAACTACCCTTCCAGCACTGGGAGAAAGAAAATCAGACGCAGAATGAACTAGACAATACACAACAACAATCAGAGATCAGAATCATTCAAAGCATCAATCAAGTTTATTTTAAAAAAAGTGCTTTTTAAGCATCTCTGCAATATTTTGCCTTGCCACCAAAGCAGTATTGCACTCAACTGTACACAACAAAACAAGCAATTGTGAATGAGCAGCACACACAGGGAACCACAACAAACTAGCCCCCACACGGGGCTTATACCAAAACAGCTTCTCCAGCTACAACAGCAGAGCTTGCCAGCTTAATAAATTTCTATGACAACACAAAACTTGGCACTTGACATCTCTTTAAATCACAGATTGTCAATGCAGTAAAATTACATCCCAGAGCAAGTCCAGCATAACCAACAGTCTAAGAAGTCTCAAAGGAAACTGTAAGCTGCTCTGAGAAGCAGCACTGTAATTTATCACAGGTGGCATCAAGCTGGAGAGTCACTGTTTTGAAGCTCTACTTGATCAAAACACAAAGGTCATTAGGCTTTGTGCCTAAGAGTCTGAAGATCCCTTTTTCAGGATAAAAATAATCGCTCTACTGTCTTGGCTATACAGCCAAAACCACCAGTCCATGATTTCTGCCTCATCATTGAGATTGATCACAGAGGTGATGTGATAACTTGGCATACGTGATGCTCAGGGCGCGTAAGTTCAAAGCAGGCCCTGCAGCAGCGTGGCTTCTGCAAGAGCAGAAGAGGAGCAGCACCAAGGCAAGCTGAAGAAGCTGTGCTGGATAGAACTAGAACTCTTCCTCTCTTCTTCTTTACACAGAGGTTTTCACTCCCTCATACTTAGAACTAAAGCTTATTTAACATCTGCCTACATTTCAAAACATCAGGAGCAGCAAATACTGTCACAGGCAGCGAAGACTATTCTGCTCTTTTGCAAAGTTTATTAGCTTAAATAAAAACACAGGTAAGATAAGTCAAATCATCAACCAACTTCCAGGATTTCAACATGCCACAGAAAACCCTGTGTGCTCCTAGAAGCTATGTAAGTTCCTGCTAGCACAGGAAAACTTGAATCCCATGAAAAAGACATTTTCAAAAGGGAATATTAAACGCATTCTTCAATGACAAGGTAGTTGTGCTCTGAAAGAATTTAAGGGCATGCTTAAAATTGCAGCAAGAAGAATTACAGAAAACTTCCATTTCTTTTCTGTACCTCTGACAAGCTGTAATTCATTACCTTTCTATACAGGTTTAAAAGCCCACTGACTGTGACACAGGTTGTAGAGAGGAGGAGAGGCACAAAAGTTAACAAGATTTCTCAGCAGCACAGTACCTGATTTTTTTTCTTTTTTTTTTAATAACTCTATTCCTCTCTGGAATAACCCAGAAAGTGTCACTGGGCTTGGCAATTGCACACTTTCCAAGATGTTCTTACTGGCAAGGTTTAACATACCAGACCAATCTAAAGCTGCTGAAGAGCAGTTGTTAAAAATGAAGCAGACAGACTATTGTGCCGCAGTACTTGCAGCTATCAAAGCCACCACAAGCAGCTAGTGAGGGGAATTCAGTCCCTACGGCAGCATCAGGTTTCAGCTGTCAGCCTGAAGAACTCAGGATAAAACTTGGCCATTTATAAAGCAGTAACAGAAGTTTCAGAGTTTGTCTTTCAGGCCCCTAAGAAGAAACCCATTTCTCCAGGTATTGCTTCTCAGACTGATACAAACAGCACAGTAATCACACCTACACCCAAAAATCAAGTTTTTAGGTGTTTGAATCCTTGAGTTAGGCTCAGTCTAAATGGGATCCTCCCAGCTGCCACACAGACACCACTCCCCTACCAGCATTGTTCTTTCCTCCCAAGAAAAGCAGGACTACCATCTCAACATGCTTTAACTGCATGGAAGCAGGACACCAATAGTTCACCACTTTCCAACTGCAAAATCTGTCAGTGCCACTGGACAACCCAAACTGGAGTCAAAATTGGATTTTCCCTTCCAAGGAAGCAGAACAAGAGCCTGAGCAGACATCGAGACTTCAGGACACAAAACAACAGCTGAAGGAAGCAGATTCCCATTTATGTTCTAAATATATAGTTTGCACTGTATGTATCCTGATACACACCAAAACCTGACAGCTCTCAAGCACCAAACAGCATTTCCAAGGTTCAAACGGTGCACCTAACTTACAACAGTATATGAAATCAGAGTAATTCAGGAAGCCCTGCCAGGAAAGCAAAAATGCACAGGTACCTCTCAGGTCACCCAACGCGAGGCTAAAATTCAATTACTACAACACTGATCAAACAAGCTATGAATGCTATGCAAAGCAGACTTTATTTTTAGATGCATAGATTCTTAGTGAGAATTAATCTCCCTCCACTGGCCTCAGTAATTCAAGCAGCTTCCAGTCCATGGGGCAAACCTGCCATCTTACCAGGTTTAGCAAAGGAAGTCTTCACCCAGAGAGTTCACCACAAAAATGTAGATTTGCTGACAAAATTAGTTACTTTCAACTACAGATACTATGATACATCTGTGGAATAAGACAGCAGACATGGGACTCAGGAGCTCTTACAATATTAAGATTTCATATTGGGCAATACAGCTGGTTTTTAAGACATAGTAAATAATTACCAAAATCTACACTAGTACACAGCCTGAAAGCTTTCTAAGGAAATTGAAAGGCCATCAGCAAAACATTCGGCATCTATTTCAATAGATTCTTTTCAACAGCAGAGCTTTGTTATTAGAACATAAACATGACACATCTTTAGGCAAGAATACAAAAATCACAAAATAGAAAGGGACAACATGTAACAAGCAGTAAGGTCTGACAAAAACACTCTACTAACCTGAAGGACAGCACTAGGAGTAACTAAGCCTTGCTGCTGAAGACAATAAACCTGAATTCTTCCAGAAATTCAGAAACACCCTTACAAAGTAATTTCAAAATTACTTCAAACTGAGTTTTGGATGTTTTGCGTATTTTACAGAGGTAAGTAACAACTCACACTGGGTTTCAGGAGGCATGAACACTTTAGACCATGTGTACTGCATGTGGAGGATATAACACCTCCAGTGACAGATGTAGCTACATGCTTGCTAAGTAGATTCTAAACTGCTGTCAAAATCATCGTATGAAACATGCTTCAAGTATCACTGTTTTAAACCTGTTCTGCCAAACAGGCTCCCTTACCCACTTCTCAAACCCAGAACAGAACTCATGGAAAAAGCAGCCCCATGTGAGAAGCTGTCCAAGGGGGAAAGGTAAGTAGCCTTACAGTATGAAGATAACATCATACTCCTGCAAGTTAGGGAATTATTGCAAAGGAGATATTTCTAACAATACAGCATCTGTTGCTATTTCTAGCTTTGAAATAAGCAAGGCCATTTTTTCAGGCAGCGTGTCCTGAACTGGAGGCCAGCCTTGAGAAGCATTCTTTCCATGGGGTCTGCAGGAAGTAATACCATAGCTAAGTTAGATTTCAGGATGTCCATAATTTTGAAATCTAGAGAAAGAAAAGCCTTACAGTGTAAGTCACATGAACAGTAAAATAAGCTCCTGAATAATTTGATGGGTTCAAATTTAGGAGTTTGTATGTAGAAAAGCCATCGGAACATTCCATTTACTGGAAAAACGCACATAACTCCAGTCAGCTGGAAGCCACAATGATGATTAGACACAGTAACTTTTGTTTACAGAGAGTAGCTGAACGGAGTAGATATGTTTGCTCTCATACACTAAGGCCAGTTAAGTTCCATGTTTGGAACCTATCCCAACTAAATCAGGCATGCATCAATCATGACATGGCTGCTGCAGGCACGTTCACATCTTAAGCTAGGATTGTCCACAAAAAAAAAACCACAACCCAAGAAACTCTCACTTCCCATTTTCTCTTCAGTCAAATGCTGCAGGATAAAGTTCCATGGAGGGAAGTGAAGAAAATTCAGGGGCCTGTTCTCAAAGGATTAATACTGTTGTCCCATCCAAACATGTTTTAGAAGAGCTAAATGCTATGTCAAAAAGCAAAGGAGACTGGCAGCATTCATATAGTAGAGGTGGTTGTAAAACAAAAGAGAAGTCTGGCTAAAACAGTGCTGTCCTCAACCATGGTAAAATGATAAGAATCCCCAGCACAATTCAGCAATGACCATCACAAGTCACAAAGCTTCAATGTCCATTTTTCCTAAGTTTTCTTTGCACAGCTTCTCTTTCACCTACCCATCTGAACACCATCAGCACCCACTTCAGCATCAATTAAAGTGAGTATCTAGGATCACTATACTAGAAATATAAAAAAGAGTAGGTATGTCTCTGAAGAGGAGAGACAGGTAGATAGAATCATAGAATCACAAACTCGTTTGGACTGGAAGGGACCTTAAAGCTCATCCAGTTCCAACTCCCTTGCAGCTTGCTATGAGTTTGATTTGGAGACACAAAGGCCAATAGCACAAACAGCAGCAAACTTGAAAATCATAAATACAGAAATACCCAAAGCAATAAGAAGTCTAGCAAGGGCAAAAAAGTCTACTACCAACGTCACTTCACCTGGACTACTCCTGCCTGTAATTTTAGTTGATGCCAACGTAGTTGCCCTAGGGACAGGAAACACTTTAGTTGTGTACACTCGGAATGACTTGCCAGGTGTCATACCTGTTTTGTTACCTGCTTAAAAAAATAGTTCCACTGAGAACAGATGTCACTGTTCCTTCCAACAACTGGATTCAGAAACAGTCTAAGCTCCTGGTGAACCCACAGACTATGTGTTTTATTTCTTCATTTTCTCTCAGTTCTGTTGCAGAAACAGTCCAAACTGTTCATGGTTTGTTGAAATTTAACTATGACTGCCTAGCCAGAGTAAAAAGGTTGTAGAAAAGGAACACAGTACTACTCCAGGTTAGGGAACTATTGCAAAGGAGCTATTTCTAACAATACATCTCCTGTTATTTATAGTCTTGAAACAAGCAAGCCCATTTTACTGTGCAGACTGTCCTGAACTGGAGGACAGCCTTGAGAAGCATTGTTTTCCATAGGGTCTGCAGGAAAGCTCGGTCACCAGTGATTTACTACAGACTGCTTTTTACAGCCGGCTTTCACTGGGTGACAACAACGACGATCTCCCAAGAAGCCACCGAACCGTGCGCGGGCACGGGCAGCACTGGCCCGTTCCCGACTCTCCCAGAGCTCCACTTGCCACGGTCAACGCCACGAAAGCGGACGGGGAGCAGAAAACAGCTCCAGAGCTGAGGAGCTCCATGCCAGTCGGCACAGATCACCGCGCGGCCTGCACCCACGGACCCGCCAACGCCGGCGGCTCCCGCCCCGGGCCAAGGCACAGACCGTCAAAGTTCGCTCGGCTGCTCCTCCCGCCTCCCAGACGCGGGC
The DNA here is from genome assembly GCF_963264785.1 of Psittacula echo. Taxonomy (NCBI): domain Eukaryota; kingdom Metazoa; phylum Chordata; class Aves; order Psittaciformes; family Psittacidae; genus Psittacula; species Psittacula echo. The sequence goes on along the minus strand of NC_137742.1, from coordinate 83,894,656 downwards.
TGAGAGCGGCCGGAGGGCCGAGAGCGTTGCGGGCCGGGCTGCAGGCGTCCCGCGGGCTGCCCCGCTAGCACCCGAACATTGCGGGGCCGAATGCGCTCCTTCTACCGGTCCCGCCGCGGCCTACATCGCCCCCCCTACGGCCAGAGCGGGACCGAGGCCCCCGCTGTCCCAGGAGTGCTGCCCGCCCGCAGCGCACCCGCGGGCCGTGAGCCGAGGCCGCGCTGTACCCAGCGGGCAGCGCTCACCTCAAGATCCGGAGCGGGCAGCGGGTTGCGACCGATCACGCTTTTATCCTCTCGCCTCCGCCGCTTCGCTACAAAATGGCGGACAGGGTCGCGCGCTCACGTCGCGGCCTTTCCCCTCCCCCGTCCCCTCGCGGCACGCCGGGGGGGGGAGAACAGGCGGGGAAATCAGCGGAGTGGGGTGGGCGGGGCTTCCCTCCAAGCTCCCCGCCCCAGCTGGCGAGGCGCTCCACCAATCAGAGCACAGCACTTCGAGACACCGGGTCAATTCTGACCAATCAACGGGGCGCGACCTCTGAGGGGACGTTCTGCCGCCCACCCCCTGCGTTATCCACGCCCCCCACGTGGAGCCAGCGCCGTGCTCCCATTGGCCAGAGAGCACCCCGATCCCTTTTACTCTCTAAGCCAATCAACGCTTCTAGTCTCACGCATGCGCACAAGCGGCAAACCCGTCCTGGTAAAACGCTGAGGCGGGGCGGGAAGGGGAAGTGGCGGGGAGTGCCAAAGGGAGCGCGGAGTCATGGGGGGACGGGAAGGGGAGACGGCCTTACTCTAGTGGTGCGGTCAGCTCCATATCCCCCCCTCTTGCCTCGCTACCCTCCCCCACCGCCGCCCGGCGGTGGTACGGCCCCAGGCATAGCGCCCCGCCCCGGCGCTGCCTTGGTACGGCCGCAGGCGCCGCAGTCCAAAAACATGGCGACGGAGACCGAGAGCCACGCGGCGCATCCCCCTCCGTTTGACACTTCCGGCTCCTGGAGACCCCCAGTCCCCAGCTCCCAGGGCTGGGGCCTCCACCCCGACACTTCAACTCCTTTCGGCCGGCCTCAGCCACCTTCCAGCCCTGGCGGGCGACACCGGCACTCTGAGGAGTTCCCCCGGGTACGAGGGGACCTGGCCTATGACAAGGCATATAGGAAGGGCCTCAGCTCTGACAGGGACCCCTTCCCCAGCTGTCATGGAGTCAGCAATGGCAGACCCCCAGTCCCACAAAATCCATCCCAAAGCTTGGGAAGCTAGAATGGAGGTTTGGGACATGGCTTCATCCCAACCTCAGAACAGGCTAAGTAAGTTGGGGCTGTTCAGCCTGGAGAAGAGAAGTCTGTGTGGAGACCTCATAGCAGCCTTCCAGTATCTGAAGGGGGCCAGTGTTGGAGAGGGACTCTTCGTTAGGGACTGTAGTGGTAAGACAGGGGGTGGTGGGTTCACGCTTAAATGGGAAGTTCAAGTTAGATACAAGGCAGAAGTTGTCCCTGTGAGGGTGGTGAGGCCCTGGCACAGGTTGCCCAGAGGATCTGTGGCTGCCCCATCCCTGGCAGTGTTCAAGGCCAGGTTGGACAGGGCTTGGAGCAACCTGGTCTAGTGGAAGGTGTCCCTGCCCATGGCAGGGGGTTGCAACTGGATGAGCTTTAAGCTCCCTTCCAACCCAGACCAGCCTGAGATTCCATGATTTGATGATTTGGAAAACCAGTTACTGCATGAGTGTTGGCAGACACCATGATGTGTGCTGAGATACTCCCATGGCCACAAAGCCCCTGGCTTCCTTGTGTGCAAGCACCAAGCGCACAGAAGCATTTGCAGCCATTGCCCCACCTTAAGTCTGCAGGAGTTGGGTGTGTCTGAAAGGAAACATCTGAAATACACCACAGAAATGGTTTTATGACATGAGACAGACTTTTACTGCTCACAAGTCCTGGGGTCTTTCATCAGACAGATGAGGAATGAAAGATTCAGGGCAATACATTGGGATCCTGCTCCAAGTTCCTTGGGGCTGCAGCTGACTGCCCACTGGAACAAAAGGATTGAAAAGGAGCTTCTCCCAAGGGACAAAGTCCAGCCTGCCATCCCCATGGTCAATGCGGCTTTGGGGCTGCTGCTCTCACCAGAAAAAAGCATGGAGCCTGGGCAGGAGCTTCCACCCCATGACCACATGGCAGCAAGCCTCTCTGGAGAAGCAGGCCTCCGAAGTCCTGGGCTTATAGCACTCACCCTCTTAAATCAAAGCTCTTGTTTTAGACCCAGCCTGGAGCAACGAAACACAAGGGGTTCCCAACCTCTCCCATCCAGATGTCATCTTCTGCTGTTTGGCAAAAAGATCAAATACTGACATTTCTCTGTAAAGGCAGCATCAGTGGGAGAGGGACACACAACGCAACCCAGGAACTTGTCCAAGCTGGCTTACAGTAGGGAGATGCTCAGATGAGAGAGTCCGGCTCCATGTCCTTGCCTCTTGCTACTTAAAGCAGGCTCAGAGCCTCCTGGCAACATGGCAGTGCTATTTACAACAATGCAAGACACTCTCCCTTTAGCAACAGCTTCCCACGCTACCTTCTTCCTCCTTCCCACAAGGCATCTTATAGAGATTTTTTTCTCTTTGTTTATAAAACTGGCAAAACTAGCAACCGTGGGATGGCTGGAACCACCAGTGCTGACTGCTGCACATACAGCAGTGAGGGTGTAACCTGCTACAAACACACAGTTCTTAGCCAGCAACTTAGACTTGGAAGTAGCCTGACTGGAGGCCCAGAGATTGCTGAGCAGGCAAGAGGAGCATGGGAAGTGCGTGAGAGCACACAAGGCTCCGAGCTGCGTTGCAGATCTATCCTTGGTTAAATATCAGACTCTTCAAGACTGACATGCATAGTCCCAAGGGCCCCTACCTCAAGGGGAAGGAGAAGTACTTGTTCCCTGACTTGCAGTGTATTTGCTCCCACTGGACACGCAGCAGGAATGCGGAGTCCTCAAACCCATCCACAATGTCCTGGAAAACAGATGCAGGAATTAGGACCAGGAGGGTGGATCTGCCAGAGGACAGAGTCAGCAGCTCCCTCCCTCAACCGAGTCAGAGATGAGGCCATTTGTGGCCGAAGCCTCTGACTTCCCTCTGGAGGGTGACTTAACTTAATTGCCCCCAGAATCAATGTGAGTTCTTCCAACCCAGTGAAGTTTGTCTTGCTCAGTGAAGAGAACAATTCTGCCCTTGGCTGGACACCAGCTCTGCTCTTCCCCTGTTCTCCATGCTGTGCGGGGTCGTACCTGGAGCTCCTGCAGGCACTGCCCCTCCAGCCTGTCTGACAGGTCCCCGACGCACCAGGCCAAGCTGATGTGGAATGATGGGTCCTGAAAGCAAAACAGGGATTGGATCGTGAGGGGTGAAGGAGGCTCCGCTCAAGGGATGGAGCCATGGTGGGAGATCTGGTGTGATGCTGTCCTGCCTGGGATCACACAGGAAGGAGGATCCTGAAGCTGGGAGCCCCCTCTTCCAGCTCAACAGTTGCAGAGCTGATGTGGACAGTGCATGAGGTGAATTGAGTCCTGCACTCCCCCAGCCCAGCCTTTCTGGACACCAGCGGGCAAGGCTGATTCTCAGCCTCCCTGCGGTCAGCAACTGCACAGAGAACCTCCCATGGCCAGTCCCGCAGTGGGTAGGTGGGTCGCTTCCAAATAGTACACAAGAGACTGCTGCTCAGCACTGGAGACAGAGAAATCAGGGTCTGGCCCTTCAAATTCCACAACCTGTCCTCAAAGCTAGCACCAAGCAAAAAGGCTAGACTGATGCCTCAAGAAATTGCCCAAGGAAGAGGCATAAGCATCACTGCAGTGCTCACCCCAAGCCTGTTTTATCCTAGGACAACCCTACTTCCATGCACAGCGGAGTGTCTGCTCTGGCCCTTTGCCACGGAGACATGTTTCTCAAGAGGCCACTAGACAGTTAACATCCTTACTCGCCTGCAAAGGGCATGATACAGAAGTCACAGACTTATAGAATAGAATCATAGAATGGTTAGGGTTGGAAAGGACCTTAAGATCATCTAGTTCCAATCCCCTGCACCATGGGCAGGGATGCCTCACACTAGACCATGTTGACCAAGGCTCTGTCCAACCTGGCCTTGAACATTGCTAGGGATGGAGCATTTACCACTTCTTTGGGCAACCCATTTCAGTGCCTCATCACCCTCACTGAACTTCCCGTTTAAGTTTGAACCCATTACGCCTTGTCCTATCGCTGCAGTCCTTAATGAAGAGTCCCTCTTCCACATCTTTGTATGGCCCCCTTCAGATACTGGAAGGCTGCTCTGAGGCTGCTATGACTTTCACTAGTCCTATTCTCAGCAAGATCATGTCCAGCGTGTGAGGTATGAACAGCCCAGAGGAGACCATTTCAGTGTGTAACCTCCCTGTGCCTCTTTATTTGAGGTGAACATTTTAAAGGCCTCTCACAGGGAACCAGCTGGCATGTCCAGACCGGCAGGAAAGTACTGGAAGACACCTCACCTTGTAGAACGTAGGAAGGTCAAATTCCTCCAGAATTCTGTCCACCTCTGAGACCAGCTCCAGCAGCTGGAAATGCCCAGCAGTGACCTCCAAGCCAATAAAAGTCCTAGAAGAAGGCAAAGGGAGACAGCAAGCATGCTCTCATGCTGCAGGAAGCACAGCTGAAAGCATACTTAGCCCTGAGTTCTGACCAGGCAATTTCCCTACCCCCTAACGAAAGATAAAATGAGGAATTCCAGGTTTAAGTGTTCAAGGAAACTGATCATATTCTGAAGAAAAAAAGAAATGGAGATGCAGTGGCAGGGAGAAGCGGGACTGGGTGATACACAATACAGGCTTACTAGACTAATTCAGCACCATTTGGGACACAAAAACTCACTTTCCAGGCACAGAATGCACTCTCTGGAAATTCCAGCAAGGCATGGGCCTGGGCAGGAGCTGCTGTCAAAAAGCAGAAGTTGCTGGAGGGGTTTTACAGTGGGAGAGGAAGAAGGCAATGGGACATACCAAGCTGGAGAGATGAGAGAGGTATCTCCTCGAGGACTGGCTGGATGATGCTTTCTAGACTCCAGGAGGGGAGGGGAAGACTAAGGATCCGCTTCTTCATGCCCATGACTATCGTGGGCTGCCATTCCCACTAGATTCAGCAACTTCTCACAATTTAAACACCTTTGCTTTGACGTTTAAACTACTTAATTGCATTCAGTCAGAATCAGGCTTCTGAGCTGACACCCACAAGAATTAGCACTGTCTGAGCCATTTCACTCCAGCTCTTGAAAGACCTGCACTACAATTTCAGCACCAGCATTGCTGCTAAAAGATGTGGCCCCAGCTCTGGCCGCCCCAGGCTGCAGGTTCACCCACTGCTGATGTGACCAAAGGCTGGCAGAGAATCAGCCCTGGAGCTAAATGTTTGTGCAAGTGGCTGGGGAACGGGGTGAGACCTCTGGGGATGAGGTGATCATGTACTGCTCTGTCACGCGGCTTAGCCCTGTCACTGTGGGACAGGCAGGGTGATGCCTCCTATTCACCCAGCACCTTGCTTGCCTCCTCCCCAGGCAAGCAGAGAGGTTGCACTGCTACTCACTCACCTGGTCTTGTTCTGGTTGGTGTAAACCTTCACTTGGTCAGCTACACAAAAGAACCTGAAATAAGGAAGAACCTGTTTCAGATGGTAGAAGAAAAAAAAAAAAAAAAAAAAAAAAAAAGGGGAAGCAAAAAAAAAAAAAAGGGAGGAGTGGAGGAGATGGAAAATAAAAGAGAAAAAAGAGAGAAAAAAGAAGAGGGGAAGAGAGAGGAATAAAAAGGAGAAGGAGAAAAGGAGAGGGAAAGGGGGGGAAATTGGGGAAAGAAGGAAAAAATGAGAAAGTAACAAAAAAAAAAGTTAAAAAGTGTGGAATAAAAGGGGGGGGAAAGATGGGAAAAAGGGGGAGGAAAAAATGGGGAGACAAAATGAGAGAAAAAAGGGGAAAAAAAGAAAGGAAAAAGAAAAAAAGGAGGGGAAAAAAAAAAGTCGGGGGAAAAGAGGAAAAAAACAAAAATAGGAAAATGAGAAAAACGGGGGGGGGGGGGGGGGGGGGAAGAGAGGGAAGAGAAGAGAGAGAAAAAAATCCTGTGGAGGGGACAGGATTTCTACCGAGCATTGGAAAGATAAAGGCAAATGTGTGCCCCACTGGGACCGAACAGGTGAAGCCAGAAGCTTCCTGGGCTCGGACTAACTCCCCCGATTTGCAGCTTTCCGGAGCCCCAGGAATGACCCGTGGGGCAGAGCACGGCACAGCACCACCGCCTCCTGCCGAGGGCAGCCGTGATTGTGCTGCCAGATCCCGCCGCTGAGAGCTCCGTAGGGATCGGCACCAGAGAGGCCTACGGGTGCCGCTGCACCCAGAGGCCTGGGCTGGAGGGAGCGGCCCTGCAAGGCTCGTACCTGTGGAAGGCGGCCAGGCGCGCCCTGAGGCCGCTCACAAAGGGCTGTATCCAGTGGTAGCGCAGCACCACGCACTGCGAGAGGCTGAGGTGGAACTCCTCCATCGCCGACAGCGACGGGACGTGGCTGCGGGCGCGGTACACCAGCAGTTCCAGTAGTTCCAGGAACTCCTCCCGCACCCTGTCTGCGGGCAGCGCGCTCACACACGGGCTGTCCCCGTCCCCACCACCACCCCTCCCCGGGGCTGCCGTCCTCGCCGGACACCGGCTGCCCCGGGGGCTCGCGGGGCCGCCATCACCTACAAGGCAGGTAGACATGGGTTGCCCAGTTGCCCCGCTCGTGCGGGAAGCTGCGAACGCGGCCGCCGTGCCGGGAACTGTCATCGGTAACGGCCTCCTCCGGCTCCGGATCGCCCGGCAGGTCAGCGGGCAGGGGCAGGCGGTGCCGCACAGCGCTGTAGGACGAGGAGGATGAAGGCCGCACGTCCTCACCCGGCCCCGCTCGCTCCCATCGCCCTGGGCCCTTCCCGTTGCACTCACCCAGCCCTGGAAGGCCCCTGCTCGCCGCCCCCCCGGTGCCTCCCTTCCTCTTCCTCCTCCTCCTCCGAGCTGCTGTACTCCACCAGCGCGGCCCTCATGGCTCTGCCGGGCCCTTCCGGGTCGCTGCTGCCAGTGACCCCCTCTCCCGGTGCCGGTGTCCCGGTGCCGGCGGGGGCGCTGTTGTCTCCGCGGCCCAGCAGGGGGCAGCCTCTGCAGCTCGCCCCGCCTCCTCCGCCGCCGCCGCCGCCGCGGCCGGTCCGGCCCGCTGTGATCGCGCCTTCCCTCCCTCCGCGGCAGCCGTCTGCGCGCCTCCGGCACCGGCGCCCCCTTCCCTCTTTCCGTCACTCCTTCCCGGCTCTCGTCGCCACGCCGGCGTGGGGCTTGGGCGGAGCGTGCAGGCCGCGGCCCCGCCGGTGGCGAGCGGGCTGCCAGGGGCCTCCCTCCTGTCGGAGGTTGGGGGCTTGGCCGCCGTCGCCGCCACCCTTTGTGTGGGCCTCGCCGGGGCGGGGAAGGACCCCCTACCCCAGCCTAGCGTGGGGCTTCTTGCAGCGCGGCGGCGGGACAGGCCGCAGGGCACCGTAAGCGCGCCGGTGCGCAGGCCGGCGTGGCCGCTGGAGCCGTCCCATGGGGAGAGGCGAGCTGCGGGACGGGCCTGGCCGCGGGCTGCAGCGGCCGCTGGCTTCCGAGCTCCCCGGCCGCCCCCGCGGACGCCGGGCCCGCCGCGACGCTCCCTGAGGCGGCCTCGTCCTTGGCCCGCCGGTGGGAGGCGGGAGCGGGCAGCACCATGCCGGAGCAGGCCGTGCCGCGAGCCGCTGCTCCAGTTTGAAAGTACCTCTGCGCTCCCGTCTGCTCTCTTGGAATGGTTGTCGCTTCCCACCTCCCACGGAGGGATGAGTTAGGCTCGGAGCTGGCGCCGGCTCGGATACCCGTGCCGAACCCTCGGTAAGCCAAGGTTGGTATTCCTCGTTCTCCCCCTCCTCCATGGGTCTGGGATGCTCCTGCCGTGGTTAACGCTGCCCGAGGGGGAGGGCGGCAGCCGAGCTGAAGCTCTGTATCCATCCCATGAAGCTCCGTGCTGGGGATTGCTGATGCCGGCCCATGGCTGCAGGCAAGGTGAGCTGTGTAGGAGAAAGAGCAGATCTTTGCGTTCTGGCAGGGTGGTGATGGGACCTTTAGGCGTTTTACTGTCCAAAATTGTGCTGGCAGTCAAAATACTGTTTTGCAAGTCCCCATAGGCAGAAGCTCCCCAAGCTGTAGGTAACCATCCAGTCTCAGAGCTGGGGAGGTGGGAAGTGAGTTTCTCTGGTCCTCATTATCCCTTGGTTTTAAACACAACAAACACCTTCCTAGAAGACCCAGGTTTCACTTAAGCCTGGGTAGAGGCATGTAGGTTGACTCATTCCTGTCTGTGCTCTGATGTGGGTTAGGAACTCATGGCGCAGGCTGCTTCTTGCCAAAGACTGGACCCTTTCTCTGGCTTGAGATATGTTGCCTCTGCTGCTCACTGGTGGGTTTTACTCTTCTCTTAAGTTTATACCAGGTTTTTCTGGGCATCTCTAGAAAGACTGGAACTTTTTAGTGAACTGTGATATTCTGCAGTAAGACCAGGCAGCAGCTCTGGTGTAGGATGTTCAGCTCCAGTGTACTTCTGTTCCATGTTTTGGTAGGAGGTTCAGCTGAGTTACTCCTTTAACAGTTATTTTATCTTCACAGCAGGTGCTGTGCATGATACCTGTGGGTTCTGTATTTTGTGGATAGGATAATATCCTATTGTTATATATGTTATATATATGTTATATATATGTTATATATATATGTTATATATATATGTTATATATATATATATGTTATATATATGTATTATTATATCCTTGTGGATAGGATAATATCCTATCCACAAGGTGAAGGCAAGCCTTCACCCTGGTTCCAGCTCTTCCTAGTCCACAAGTGCTGCCCAGAAAGAGCAGAGGAAATCTCTTACATACGTCCCTTGGGTAATGTGCCCGATATCCAAGCGGCAGGAGGAGCAGACCTGCCTCACAGGGGTGTTTCAGCTGGGGTGGGGTCAGCTTGGGATCTGCCTTGATGGCTGTAAAATCTGATCAGGTTGCTTCTTGACTGTACAGCATTTGGTGTACCTCAGCCTGGGCAGAGACTGGTGTTCTCAGCCCATGACCCCAGTGGGGCCAGGAGATCCAGTGGCTGACAGCAGCTGGGGTAGCGGCTTTGCTGACTTGGACCTGGGCAGTTGTGCTGCCTGTCTAGAGAGCACATGGCTCAAACACATGCCTGGCTGTGTGTGAGCAGAGCCTGACCCTCCCCAGGTCCAGTCATCCTTAGCCCAGCAGTAAGGGGGACTCTGGTTCTTGTCAGCTCCTCCAAACTGGCCTTCTGGCAGCTTTGCAGGGATACAGGAGAGTTTTCAAAGCGAACTGTGGGAGGAGGTTGACTGGAGAGTTGCCCATCTTTCTTCTAAGACCTGACACCGGCTGTACTCTTCCTTGCAGAGAGAGCTGTTCCCTGGGCTGCTTCCCTCAACCTTCCCAAATGTGAGCATATCGCAGCCAGCACGGAGAAGGACCTGCTCTTGTCTTGCTTCTGCCTCCTGTTCTTTTGTCGGAAAAAGCCAAACCAGATCAGTCCACAAAGAACTTGAGCTGATCTGAGGAGGAGGCTCTGGAGTCTCAGTCACTTCTTTGCTTCCCAGGATCCTGGCTGTCGGCTGGATTTTCTGTCCTTGACTTCAGCAGATCAGCTACGGGGAACTCAGGATCTTGGGTACTTTCAGTTCTTGTTTTTGCTTGAACCTTCTCCACCAAGAAGCTGAATCTGTCCCTGCTGAAATCCTGTGTTTTTCCCCAAGCATGTCAGAAAGCTGGCAGCAGCAACAGCAGCAACCACCGCAGCCACCGCAGCAGCACCACGCTGGGGCAGCCGCTCTCACAGAGCACTCCATCCCGCCCAGCACTGACAGCTCCTTGGGCTGTGCTGTCTACGGCATACTGCTCCAGCCAGACACTGGTCTGCAGCACCCCCAGCACGCCTCCCTCCAGGTTGGAGACCTGTCCCACAAATGTGGGGTGTGTGGCCATGACCTCACTCACCTCTCTAATCCCCATGAGCACCAGTGCTTGCCAGGCCATGATCGCTCTTTCCAGTGTACCCAGTGCCTGAAGGTCTTCCACCAGGCCACTGACCTTCTCGAACACCAGTGCATCCAGATGGAGCAGAAGCCCTTTGTGTGTGGTGTCTGCAAGATGGGCTTCTCCCTCCTGACCTCGCTGGCGCAGCACCACAACGTCCACAACAACAACGCCATGAAGTGCTCTATCTGTGAGAAAACCTACAAGCCGCCTGAGGCAGAGCATCTGCAGCCTCTTGACACCTCGGAGAAGCCCTACAGCTGCTCCATCTGTCAGAAAACCTTCAAGCACCTCTCGGAGCTGTCCCGGCATGAGCGCATCCACACGGGCGAGAAGCCCTACAAGTGCACGCTGTGTGACAAGAGCTTCAGCCAGTCGTCCCACCTGGTGCACCACAAGCGGACGCACAGCTCAGAGCGGCCCTACAAGTGCACGGTGTGCGAGAAGACCTTCAAGCACCGTTCCCACCTGGTGCGTCACATGTACGCGCACTCTGGGGAGCACCTCTTCAAGTGCAACGTCTGCGAGCTGCACTTCAAGGAGTCGTCAGAGCTGCTGCAGCACCCCTGCACACCCAGCGGGGAGCGGCCCTTCCGCTGTGGTGAGTGTCAGAAGGCTTTCAAGCGCCCATCTGACCTGAGGCAGCATGAGCGCACGCACAGTGAGGAGCGGCCCTTCAAGTGTGACCTATGCCAGATGAGCTTCAAGCAGCAGTACGCGCTGATGCGCCACCGCCGCACACACAAGGCTGAGGAGCCCTTCAAGTGCAACCTGTGTGAGAAGGGCTTTGTGCAGCCCTCGCACTTGGTGTACCACCAGCACGTGCACGGCATAGAAAACCTCTTCAAGTGCAACGTGTGCCAGAAGGGCTTCAACCAGTCCTCGGAGCTGCTGCGGCACAAGTGTGTGCAGAACGCAGAACGTCCATTCAAGTGTGGCATATGCAACAAGTCCTACAAGCGAGCCTCAGCGCTGCAGAAGCACCAGCTGGCCCACTGCTCTGAGAAGCCCCTCAAGTGCACGCTCTGCGAGAGACGTTTCTTCTCCTCCTCCGAGTTCGTGCAGCACCGCTGCGACCCAGCCCGTGAGAAACCCCTCAAGTGCCCTGACTGTGACAAGCGGTTCAAGTACGCCTCAGACCTGCAGCGCCACCGGCGTGTGCACACCGGTGAGAAGCCCTACAAGTGCCCCTCCTGCGAGAAGGCCTTCAAGCAGCGCGAGCACCTCAACAAGCACCATAGTGTGCATGCCCGGGAGCAGCAGTACAAGTGCATGTGGTGCGGGGAGCGGTTCCTGGACTTGGGCCTGCTGCAGGAGCACAGTGTCCAGCACACGACCGAGGGCGCTTACCAGGTGGCTGCCTGCTTGTCATGAGCCTCCTGCCCCTTGGTGGCTTGCAGCTTGCATGTGACGCTCTGGAGCCTCAGCCTCCCCCTTCCCTCTTCTCGGTTGTAAACAGAGTTTGGGGGTAGAGGGGTAGGGAGGTCAGGCAGGTGAACTTTCCCCTGGCCTCTGTGGTTGCTACACCACTTGTTTTACAGGGGCGATTGACGATGTGAAAAGCTCGAAGGGGTGGAGAGGAAAGGAGGGAGGTGGGGAGACAAAGCAATGCCTGTAGTTGCCTAGTTCAAGCTGTACCTGCAGTTCCAGTGCTGGGAGCTCAACTGTGGGCACCAGCCGTTCACATGCAGCCTTTTTTCTGTACCCTGCCTGATGGGGTTGGTGCTGAGGGCTGGGTGACTCCTCCTGAGAGGGCTTAGGAGAAGGGCAGAGAGAGCTTAGCGAGGAAGTAGCAAGTTTCTGCTTGGGGGAGCTTCCACCTTTCTTGATCCAAGCTCAGTTGCAAGGACCGCTTCAGTTTGTTAGTGTTGACTGCCATGACCTCCCCTGCTCTCCCTCTTTCTAGAGTGTAGAAAGGGAAAAGCCATGGGGCTGCACAGCTCCAAAAAGCACTTTGGCGTTGCTGCTTTTGCAGTCGTTCGCTGTCACACCCTGCAAGGGTCCTGGGGCAAGCCTGCCCATCCCTGCCAGCAGCACGGAGAGGAGTAGCAAGCGCTGTGCCGCTACCAGCAGATGTGGCAAGGAGGGTCTCCCTGCCCTGCTCATGACTGAGAGCCTACTTCCTGAAGGACCTGGCTCGTCTGCCAAAACTCCCTTCCAGCCCCTGGGCCCTTTGCACTGTTAGCATCCCCCCAGGAGCATCCAGCAAAGAGCCTTCCTGGCAGTTCGAACAGTAAAGGCTGAGAGAACACCACTAATAACCTACAGTTTGAGAAGTGTTACCCTTGCCAACAGGAACCCATGCTGCCAGGAGCTTGGTGGGTGATTTGCTGGAGGGAACCAGAGCAAGCCAGGGGCATCCATCCTGGCCTGCAGGCTGGGCTCTAGAGGGAGGGGAGGGTCAGCAGTGGTAAAGGAGTGCATTTTTCCCCTCTTGTGGGAGTCCTGTTTTACCCATTTACTCTTTCTTTACCTCTTCTGTATTTTTCAGGTTTTGCACAGTTCTTGTAAACATCACTTACAAATAAATTTCCCCTAGCAAAGTTGATGCAGCCTCAGGTGTTTTCCTCTGCAGGAATTTGCTGGATTCTCATGACTGCGGGACCTGTTACATGCCAGTTAGATGCCTTGGAGATTGAAGGTGTGCTCACTAGGTTGACCATCAGCCTTTCCCTCTCTGTCTTTGGAGACATTAAGGTGTTAAACATCCATCTGCGGGGATACTCACGCCCTTGCTGAATGTGATCATGGACAACCTGCTTTAGCTGACCTTGTGCAAGCAGGTTGGACAAGATGATTCCCCGAGGTCCCTGCCAGCCTCAGCTCTTCTGTGCTGTTTGTTGGCCATTGTGTGAGGTAGGAATATTGTGATGAGTGTGATTAGTAAGCAGCAGCCAGTAACTTGCCCTTATGCTGCACAGGTGGTGAGAACAAGGTCAATAAATGTTGTCCACAGCAAATATAGGAAGATGAACCTTGTAGAGGGCTGAGCAATGCCCACTTTGCTGGCTGGGGACACTTATCTAAAAGGTGGAGAAGGACTTTTGTTTCGAGGATGGTGAGGAGGGATGGGGACAATTCAGTGATAGGTCTGACCTTGGGGCTCAGTCTTCATGTGCAGCTTTAAGTGAGTTAAAGCAGACCTTGCTCTGTGCTGCCCAAGGAAGAGGGACTGATGGTTATCTTCATGCTGCCTCAAAGATGTAGAACTTCTTACCGAGTTTTCTGTCTGTGTTTCTATTTCCTTTTTTCTTGTTTTGCCTTTTTTTTTTTTTTTAAAGCAGTTTGTTAATACACATTAAAAATACTGTGTAGTTTAACTTGATGTCATACCGGATCTTTTAAACAACAACAAAAAAAGCGATACCTTGTTTTTTTTAAAGATCTCTTTGGTTCTAAATAGCTGGTTTTTGCTGTTTAATATGTAGCAAGTTCAGTGTATGCTTTACTGTAGGAGTAAAAATTAGTCCAAGGAACACTAATTCTATCATTAGAGAAGGGCTTGATGGTAACCAAGGGTGTTTGCATGGGACCAGAGCCAGCTGGGGAGCCTGGCACCCACCTGAGCCCTCGCTCTGCTCCTGCCCAAGCTCCACATGGCTGCCACAGTTACCACAAAGCCAGAGGTTCTGCAGCAGCCAGGATCACTGCCCAGAGCTGGAGCTTGCAGAGCAGCTCATCTTTACTAGGAGCAGGGTGTGAAATGGAGGCTGCTGAAGCCCCAGAGGCTTTTGTGGCTTTTTTTTTTCTGGGGCAGCTGCTGGCTAGAGGGGAGGGGGTGGGAGGAATTGTTGGCATGGCCCCTTCGTGGCTCTTCCCTGCTCTCTTCCTTCCCCAGGGCCCCGGTGGCTGCCTGAGTGGCTGGACAGCCTCAGGTGCTTGGGGCAGAGAAGAGCGGCAGTGTGCCCCAGGCATAGCTCTGCACCATGCGCTGGCCACAGAGCTGGTGGATCCCATCCTCTTTATACCCCTGAGCACAGGGACTGTTGTGGACTGTTTGTTCTCCTCAAGCTGCACAGCTGGGAAAGCCCTTGGTACCCAGCAAGGAGCTCGAGCTCTGCTTAGGATGTGGAGCCCCATACCTGGGAGAAAAGAGATGCTGTGGGGAGCTTGGTGGGGACAAATGCAGGTCATCAATTGGTGCCTGTGAGCTGGTGCTTCAAGGTTCAAAAACATCTTGGTGCAGCATTAAAGCATCATTAAGTAGGACTGGCTGTGGTGACTCTCTTGTTTGCTGCTCAAATCCAGTAGAAACCCATGTCGGCTTCTGCTTCCAGACGTTGGTACTGACTGGTGGAGGACCCATGTGGAGCGGGCTGCCAAGTGGTCACCAAGAGCCTCAGGGGTGTTTTTACAGGGAGATTGTCTAGTTGGAAGCAGTAGGTCGATCTCTGCTGCTGTGGCTTTGGGTCCTGTTTTGACCCGAGAGGTGATGGAAATGGCCAGAGGCACATGGGTGTCAGGAGTGTGGTGCTGCGTGGGGAAGCAGGGGCTTGCCAGCCACCAAGGGCTCTGCCAACTGCTGGTGTTTCCTTTTCAAACCAGAGAGCAGTTGTGGCCAAAACTTCTTGTGCAGAGTAGAAACATGTTTTACTCACATGTGTTGCACTTTCCTTTTGACATTTCTTTCAAGAGACTTTCAGGCTTCTTGCTGCCTCCGCTCAGCCTCTGGCATCACTCACTGCTTCACAGCACCCAAGAGGGTCACCATGCTGGAGCTTGTGTTGCATGTGTCTTCAAGACCTGGTGACCAGACCTGAGAATGCTCTGTAGGGCAGCTCAAGCACAGGATGCTGCTGGGGAGGTGCTGGGCAGAGTTTGGCTGGCCAGAGCCGGTATGGATGTTGTCAGGAGATAAGCCCAGCTCTCTAGGGCTGCTGTTCCTCTGTCTTCCTGGGTCCAGGAAGAAAGTAGACTGTTAACCTGGGCTTTTTGCTGATCTTCACTTCCTCTTAGCCTACCTACAGATTGCCTTTAGCTATGTCTCAGCCCGTTCCCCTCCACAGCTATTTTGTTTGTACTTTTGTAAGGTAAGATCTTCTTGGCTTCTTCACCCTTTGTTCAACTCTTTATTTGCAAACAGCAGTTTGGTTTTCATCCTTTTTTTTTTTTCTTTTTCATTTTGATTATGAGGTCTGTTCCCCCTTTCGCACCCCAAATTCCCTTTGTCCTGCCCAAATTCCTCTCCCAGGTTGAGATCCAGGTGATGCCAAACCATGATGATAAGGTCAGGTGCTGGGACCCTAGTCTTGCTGAAATGCAGTAGGTGCTTCTGGTCCTTTCCCCCATGAGGCTGTCCATCCCACTGGGCACAGGCTATGGCCTTGGCTTAGCAGGTTGGCTTGGCCACATCATGTCCATGGTGCAGCTCTTCTCTGGTGAGTGAGTCTGAGCCAGAGCAAGCCTGTAGGAAACAAGATGCTGAGGTGAGAGCAGCCATTTCCATGGTGGGTCCCTTTGTCACATCTCCAGGGCTCATCATTAAGTCAGTGAAGGGCTGTCAGACATTCCTTGGGAGAAGTCATGGCCCTGGTAGGGGGGAGAGTGTTGGATCTCTCAGTTCCCTTGGGAACGCCTGCTGAGCAGCTGTGGGCATCAGGCAGGCGGATGAGCTGAGTTGGCTGTGGCGTGGGCACCTCTAGGACCACAGGTATCCCCGGTGGCTCTGACAGCTCTCTGGGAACCATGTGCCATCCCTGCCATATGGGTGGGAAGACATGAACACTCTGCTCCTGGGGCCCATAAGTGGAGGGCAGGGGGGAAAGCATCCTCTCACAGTAGTCTGGGACCATGTCTGGGTGCTCCAGCCTGGCTGTGTACTGTTAGCAGGGAGGAGAGCACTTTCTACGCTTCTCTTGGGTATTTACCATCAAATCAAGGTGGCAGACAGAGCCTGGCTATTAAGCAAAAAACCCACTTGTTCAGAGCTTGACTGTTCCTCCCTTGGGTGGCAAGTTCACCTGTGGAAGGTTCCTGCACACATGAAGCTGAGATGCAAGAATGGATGCTGCAACAGCTGGGGCCGGCAGCTGCCTCTGCTGCTTCGTGGGCATGAAGGAGCTGCTGTCACAGCATGTCCTGGGTGCTCAGTGGGAGAGCAGTAAAGCAGGAGGGAGCTGGACCACAGGCTTATCTCCATATCCTCCGGGCCATGGATCTGAGGGATTCCATGACTGTGAGGTTTTCGGTTATTCTGACCTGTGCTCGTGCCTCTGGCAGAGTTCCCTGGGGCCATGGGGAGTTGCAGCCAAGGATGCTGAGGTTTGTGTGGCTTGCAGTGCCTTTAACACTGCTCTCCATGTGTTTCTAAGATGATACTCCATGTATGTGTGTATATATATTGTATTAACACATCCTGCTCTTCTGTGTGAGTGTCAAATGGGCTTGCTTTACTAATAAATTTATAGTTATTTATACATTCCTGTGGGTGTGTAAGATTTCTGGAGTGGAGCCTCCTCTGTCTTCATGTTCTGTCTGGCTCTGCTTTAAATATTTATTTTTTTCCCGTGTTTACTTTCTTTCTTTCCCTCAACTTTTTCTGATGGAGAAATGATTGTTCATCCACTTGGTAACCAAAACTTGAGACACAGTACAGGCAGACATCCGGGGCTGAAAGCAAAAGCAAGCAGAGTCTGCAGGGTGGTTTTCATAGAATCCCAGACTGCTTTGGGTGGGAAGGAAGGGTCCTTAAAGCTCATATAGTTCCAAACCCCTGCCATGGGCAGGGACACCTTCCACTAGACCAGGTTTTGCCCTGTGCTAGGGGTGGACAGTTCTCATCTGGGGCAAAGCTGGGGCTTCAGGGCAGAAGCAGGCAGGATTCTGTCTGCCAGGAGCACCTGTTCAGGAGGCAGAAGCTGATGCATCTTGTGCTCCAAGAACCCCAGCCCCTCACCTGGCCATTTTAGCTTTCTCAGGCAATTTTCTGACATTCTGTGATAGCAAGAGACCTGCAGAAAACCTGACTTGCTCCATCCCACGCCCAGGTGAGATGTGTGTTTGGATCACTGAGAAAACACTTCTAGCTGAAGGTTTGGGATGGGAAACTGAGGCAAGAGTGGGGACAGTGCTCCACCTGAGTCCTGCAGCTGGGAGGTGGCATGGCATCCCTTCATGCTGCCTTCTTCATTCAGAGCTCCTTCAGTTAAAGTGCAGAGGTGCTCTGGAGGAGGAAGAGAAGGGATGTTCCCCTCTTGCTGAGAGGGTAGGACCCCTTCCCCTCTGCAGACACTGATCCCGGGTCACCTGTCCCTCTGGCAGCTGTGCTGAGCCCTGGGAGGGCATTAGTGACACGGAGCAGGATGGTGCCTGGTGGCAGAATCATAGAATCCCAGCTTAGTTTGGGTTGGAAGGGACCTTAAAGCTCATCCAGTTCCAACCCCCTGCCACAGGCAGGGACACCTTCCACTAGACCAGGTTGCTCCAAGCCCCGTCCAACCTGGCCTTGAACACTGCCAGGGATGGGGCAGCCACAGCTTCTCTGGGCAACCTGTGCCAGGGCCTCAGCACCCTCAGAGTGCCTCACCCTCCTCCTTATATCTAACCTGAACTTCCCCTGTTGAAGTTTTAACTAAACACAGCTTCTCTTCTCCAGGCTGAGCAGCACCAACTTTCTCAGCTGGTCTTAATACAGGAGGTACTCCACCCCCTGATCGTCCTTGTGGCCCCTCTGTACTTGCTCAACCAGCTCCATGTCCTTAAAAGAAAGGATGTTATCTTTCCCAGCTGCCCTAATTTCTTACTCCCAGATGAGTGATTTCCATGGGAAGATGAAGAGTTGAACAGCAGCTGATAGTCCCAAGCAGTGCCTGTATTTGAACTTTGTGGTTTGAGGAAATACTCCGTATCCTCAGGGTAGGTAAGCAAATGGCATTGGCACCACCCCTGCTCTGCATGGGCTTTTAATGTCTCATCTTTGATTTCCCTGAATCACAGCAAAGCAGGTAATCCTTGCATATGCTAGAGCCCAGGCTCTGGCTGGGGGAGGACCAGGAGCTGCTGGTGGGAGCAGCATCCTCTCAGCACTGGCCCCTTAAGTTGCTTTTCCAGAAGACCTCACTTACCTACTTGGAATCTTTTTCCATGTAGTTACTGTAATCGGTCCCTTCTGCCTTACTCCATCAACGTGAAAGCCAAGGACGAAAATGAAAGGACAGCAAAAGTGAGTGGAAAATAGTTCGGCAAACATGCCAGGAGAGCTGGCAGTATCACCCAGGTAAGCAGCAGAACCTTCCCCTTGTTCTCCAGGTATTCCTCTTGGGCATTCACTTGCATCTTTGCACTTGGAGGGGATGCAGGTTTAGCCATCAGCAGATTCTGGTTTTTTTGAACCCCTTGCTGCAGGATTTCATGAGCCTGAGCCTGCAGAAGTTCACTTGAAGCTGCCCCTGTGTTGCTTTGCTCTTTTAGGCAGCACTGCCTTCTCAGGTGGGACCTCCAGAGCCTCCTGCAAGGTGGAACCTGGGCCAGGCTGTGCCGTGAGGGCTGCGAGGTTTGGCCTTGTGCCATCACTGGTCCTGCAAGAGGGACAGCAAGTCCTGTCCGGGAGCCTTTGCTGCTGCCCAGGAGCTTGCCTGTGGTGCTTTCAGGCCCAGCCCAGCCAGCTCCCTTCACAGGTGGGGCTTTTCATGGTGATGCAGGGTTTTCAAGGCATTCTACAGCAGCCACGGTGTCCTGCTGTCAGAGCTGAGGTTCCCCTGCCTCCCCCAGTGCTGGTGTGGTATCAGCATTCATCCTGCAGTGCAGAGCAGAGGGTTTGCCCCACGCCTGGAGGTGGGCAACTGGGGCAGCTGAAGTTGCTAACAGATTAAACTCTGCCAGCCCTGGGCTGGGGTCTGAATCTACCATTCAGGAGAGTGAGGAGGGGGAAACTGAGTGGATTCAAGCTGCCTGGCCCAGCATAGGAGCCCTGTGCTCATCTTCTGGCCACCATGGGGGTTTGCTGCTGATTCCTGCTGGGCTGGAGCAGCTCTGCTGGCCAGACCCATGGGGAGCAAAGTTCAGGGAGCTGAGGCTGGGTGATGGCTTTGGGAGCCACAAGGCTTGGGAGAACACAGCAAGCACCTTTGATTTGTGTTTCTGCTGGAAAAGTCAGTGTCCATGCTGACCTATAAGCAGTCATCACTCCGCTTCGGAGTGAGCAGTATTTTAGGAATACAGTGACGCCTTTCAGACTGCTTCCCCAGGCCTGGCAGGTGGGGAATGAGGTGCAATGTGCCTGGACTGCTGCTGTATGCCTTGGTTTCCCTAGCTGTGAACCAGAGCTGCAGAGGTGTCAGGCTGGGGCCAGGCAGGAAAGTGATTTGTTGCTCACTAGGATGGGGACTCCAGTGGCGCTGAGGAAGGAGGATTCAGGTCAGGGGGCTCTGGCCAACCTGGGGCTGGATGTTGAGCAGCAAAGCTGTGCCAGAACCAGGATTCCAGGGTATGACTGTGGCTGGGATTAGGGCAATGGAAAAGGCTGGCAGTCAGCAGGGCTGGAGGTAAACGGATCAAGCAGCAATTGGCAGGCTCAGCAAGGGGAGGCTTAGCTCAGCCTGGCGCTTCTACCTCCTGCCACCATGCTGGGGTCAGTGCAGAGCAGTGAGTTCAGCACCCTGGGGCACATCACCCTTGCATCGCCCCACAGGATTTCAGCAGCCCCACTGCTGCTTGTATGTGCGTGCCTGCATGCAGCTGGCCCTGGGCAAGGTGGCAGTGTCCCCACAGCACTGATGGGCTTGTGCTAAGCTGGTGAGTGTCTGAGGTAGCTTTTGTGGCTCCAGCGATGTGGAGGATGCTCAAACCTGCTTGAGTTTTGGCTTTTCTTTGCACTTTCCTGCACCGAAGCCAGGCTGGCTGCTGGGAGCCGGGGCATTCGAGACAGCTGCGTGCCAGTAATCCCATTTGCAGGGAGTGCTCAGCTAATCCTCGCAGAGCCCTGAGAGGATTGGGGTGGGCTTGGGGGGTCAGTGGTGAGCTGCAGTGGCCAAGGAGCCCGTAGATCCCAGCAGTGGCTTCCCGAGAGGCAGCAGCAAGTGAGTGGGGTAAGTGACAATGATGGAGGTGAGGGACATGGCTGGGGTTTCTGCAGGGTCACACATAACAGCGGGGCCAGTGCTCTGAAACAGAGCTGGAGATTGAGCTGTGGCAGGGACATGGGTCCGTGAGGATTGATGCTGTGAGGGTGATGGAGTGGGGTAAATGTGGAGGGGTTTGATCTGCTACTGGAGGGGAGGGAAAGGCCGTGGTGCTCCCTGCTCCAAGTGAGGATGGCAGGTCTGCGTGCTGCTTGTGCTGGTGGAGATCAAAGCCCTTCACTCATGGAGCTGCATGCAGGCAGTGGCATGCGCCGGTGCCCGCAGCATGGGGTATTGCATGTGGCTGCCTGCTCTTTGGTGCCATCACAGGCAAATCCTGGCTGCTCATTCATGTTTCTTCCAGCAATTAGTTTTCTGGGGACCCACAAATGTTCCTGCCCCTCTGTTGTTGGGGTGTGCCAGAGGAACAGCACCAGTCCCCCACTTTCCTCCACAGGCCAAGGACAAGCTTAAGCCTCAGGCTTTTACAGCTGCACAACTTTATGTTGAGAGAAGAGCTGTTGGTTGGTATGGGGGCTTTCTCTGCACTTGTTTGGGCTTCTCTGGGACCTGTGAAGGTCCCAAAACACAGATGAAAGTGCTGCTGTGCCATGTGTCACTGCTGGGTTTTCTTCGCAGTTCCTAGGGCATTCGCAGCTCCTTGATCCCTTGTACCCGGTGAGAGGTAAAAGGCAATTTGTTAATTGGTTTCTGGTCATTGGGCTTCCTGGGAGGTGTTTTACAGCCACCCTGTCCTACTCTGGTGACGTGGGGGTCTCTGGTAGAGCTGAGCCTGCCCATGCTGTGGCAGGGGCTGGAGGTGCCGCATGAGGCAATGCTTTGGATGCATCCCTACCCAGCTCCTGGCCCTGCACAAGGCGGGGGCAAGCAAAGAGCTAAGGGTGTACATCAGCTCTTACATCATACATGAGCCTGGGAACAACAGCTCATTAGGATTTCAAATGCCAGCCTTTGGGAAGCCCCCAGTGATCTGAATCCCCAGGGATCTGAAGGTTTTCTGCATGCCTGAAATCCTGAGTGAGGGGTTAATGCAAAAAGCCAAGCGCTGAGCAGCTTCCAGCCATCAACCTCCCGCGTATGTGGGACTGGTATTATGTGTTAACCCTCTGATGAAAACTTCCATGCGGTCTTGTGGCTGTAGATGGAGCTCAGGGATCTGCTTTCTCTTGCCCTTCACTGGCATCTCCTATGAGCAGCAGTGTGGAGGCAGCCCAAGATGTTCCTGAGCCCCTTATTGAGTAGAGTGGCATGATTTTGAGAGGCATTTTGGGCTGAGCATGGCTTTTGAAGGGTCAGCAGCAGCAAACATCCCCTATTTGAGCCAGGTGGAGTCCTGTACCCAACATGCAGCATCACTCTGCTCACTTGGGCTGCATCCCAGACCAGAGCTGCATGGAGAAGAGGTGCCGGAGACCCACAAAGGCCAAGAAAACAGAGCTTGGACAGCTGAATCCCTGCTCTGCAGCACCTTAGTTTTACCAACCGCATCAACACCACGGCAGCCCCAGCACTGTAGCTGGCTGCCCCTCCTGCTCTTCTCCTGCCCCAGCAGCCCTCATGTCACTGGGCCACGGCTGAAAGGTGAGGAGAAGAGTTGATGCACGTGTTGGAACTTGCTCCTAAACAAATTCTGCTCAAATTACTGTTGCTTTTCATCCTTCAAATGAAAGAAGGGGAGCGTGGAGGACCCTGAGCAGAGCATCACTGTTTCTGTGATCTGCTGGGGCTTCATGAGCACTCTCCTTTTGTGACACCAGCTGTGGAGGGTTGTGGAAAAACAACCCTAAGTGAGCGGTTGCATTTAGGAACAGCAATACGAACTGAGCCTATGAGATTAAGATTGAGGGTATGGTTTTTTCATGATAACAGCGAGGGGTCAGGGTTGAATCATAGACTCAAAGACTGGTTTGGGTTAGAAAGGACCTTAAAAATCATACAGTTCTACCCCCTGCCACGGGCAGGGACACCTTCCACTAGAGCAGATTGTTCCAAGCCCTGTCCAACCTGGCCTTGAACACTGCCAGAGATGGGGCAACCTGTGCCAGGGCCTCAGCACCCTCACAGGGAAGAACTTCTTCGTTTTATCCAACCTAAATCTCCCCTGTTTCAGTTTAAACCCATCACCCCTTGTTCTATCACTACAGTCCCAACTTTCTCAGCCTGTCTTCATATAGGAGGTGCTCCAGGCCCTGATCATCCTTGTGGCATCCTCTGTGCTTCCTCCACAGCTTCATGTCGCTCTTACATTAAGGACACCAGAACTGCACACAGTACTCCAAATGGGATCTCACAGAGCAGAGTAGAGGGGCAGGATCACCTCCTCTGACCTGCCGGTCACGCTTCTTTTGATGCAGGTCTGGCTGTACTGCAGTGCCACCTTTCCCAAGTAGGACTTGCAGACTGTGCTGCCCTGGGGACAGTGTGAGCTGCTGGTGCACCCATTTCCCCTCACTGCTGCTGGCCTCTCACTGCTGGAAACCCCTCCTTGCTGCCCACAGCCAGCAGGATGCTGAGCTGGATCGAGCGGGTGGTCCCCCAGCCCCCAGTTTCTCATCTGGTGGAGGAGATCCCTCCAACCCCAGCTCCAGAGCAGGACCTGAAGCCACCTAAGGTAAGTGGGGATCCAAGTTTGGGATGTAGCAGGCACCCTGTGGGCATGGTGGAGAGATGCCCCGTGCTTCTGCAGCATCCACAGGAGGGATGAAGGCCAGGATGCATCCCCACTCTGTAGCAGGAAGGATGGGGAGTTACTGAGGTTTGCAGCCACCTTTGATCAGGGGACACTGTCTTCTTTCCTTGTTTTCCGATACCTTCTGCCTTTTGCCTTGAAGGCACCAACAGGGAAGGCTGGTGGCCCCAGGGATGCTGCTGACTGCGTAAGCACTGAAGGTAAGGCCCCACGCAGGTGAACACGCTGGTTTGGGCAGGGGATCAGCATTCCTTTGCAGGATGAATCGCTCCTGGCTGGCATCCCAGGGGCTGCTGGAGTGGTGATGAGAGCTTTCGATTTGGTGTTTTCCTGCTGCCATTGAAGAAATGGACAAGAAGGTGGGATTTGCAGTCCCTGAGGACCAAGGCTCTGTATTTGAGAGGTACTGCCTTTGCATCCTCCAGTGTGCAGCATGGCTTGCTTGGGGTTTTGCTTTCAGTTTTGGGGCTGAATGTCTGGGATGAAGGTTCCCAGCCTGATTTGCTGCTTCCCTGGCAGTGTGGGGAGCAGTGTGCTCTCCTGGCTCTCCCAGGGACTGGAGAAGGTGATTCCCCAGCCAGTCCCAGCACCAGGGACGCTGCAGGCACTTGGGAAGAGCTTCGAGACAAGCATCGATGTTCCTGATCAGGTAGGTGACAGATCCAGACAACAGTCTGGCATATTGGGGCTTCTAGCACTTTTTACCTTTTCTTCTTATTATTTCTCCTTCCCATCACTCTCTAATGCTAACTTGGAGCACTAAACCTGCCCTGTGTGGCCTTCATCCCATTTGGGATGAGCCTGCCTTGGCTGCCAGGGGGGTGATGGTCTGTTTGGCTTTTCAGACGGAGGTCCAGATCCTCAAGGACGAGGAAGAGGAAGCTCTGGGTAAGGAGACTTAGGAGTCCACAGCTTGCAGCACCCCAGGTGCCTTTCTGGGACTCCCACATCCCACCTTCCCAGTCAGTGATGCTGGCACTACTGTCCACTTGTGCCAGCTGATGGGGAAACCAGCAGCTCCTGGCACTGCAGATCCTGGCTCTCCCCTGTGCCCATGGCACTGCTCTCCTTGCAGAGATAATCCCCTTCGATCCAGAGGACGACAAGCTGGACGACTGTGAGCCTGAGCCTGACTCGAATACTGCCACCAAGGAGTGGTGGGTCCCCGGGCTGGCTGTTGGGGGAATGCAGGGGGTGCACGGGATGAACTCCCCAACTGTGGCTGCTCTCCCCTCTGGCAGGGCAGGAGTGCGGGTGCTCAGCTGGCTGGTTCAGGGCTTCGAGAGGATGGTGCCACAGCCAGAGGTGCTGAAGAAGCTGGAGGTGAGCACTGCACAGTGCAGGAGGCTGTGGGGCTGCTGGGCAGATGTGACAGTGGAGTGGGCTCCCTGTCTTCATCCCACATGCCCTGGATGGAACCCTGGGGAAGAAAACCCATGGGGAATAGAGCAGAGCAGAAAAGAGGCCTTGGGGTGCGTCTTGCTGCTCCTCAGCCTGACTGCATCCAGTAGGACCCTCCATTTGGGACCTGCTGGTACCAGTAGTCAGGTGTCTGGGCTTAATGGTCCTTGTCAAGGAAATGAGGCCAAAACTGCAGTGGAGGGTGTGTGGGGCTGTGCACATGGGTCCCCTTGGGGTAGGGGACGTGCCCACCCAGGGTGATGTGGGGCCACATCCAGCGCTTTGCCATGTCCATTGGTCCCTCTGTCCCTCTACAGCTGGAGCTGAAGGAGCAGAAGTGTGAAGCAGCAGAGGGAGGTGAGTTCCCTGGGTGCCCTTTCAGAGGATACACTCTGGAACCTGGGTGCAGGCAGGCACTGGCCCCGGAGCTGCCCTGTCCCTGTGCCCAGGGGTGGGCACACCAGGTCCCAGCATCACAGCACTGCCCCTACACCACCTCTGTTCCCAAATCCCATGTCCTCATTCCAGGCTGGATGCTTGGGGGAGAAGCTATCAGGGAGGTCCCCCAAGCATGTCCTTCCATGGGAGAGGTGACCCTTCCTCACTTGCTCCCCTTCCCCAACGATTTATAAGATGACTGCTGCATTGCCTGTCCCCCTTCTCCTTCCCAATAAACCTGAGCAGGCACAAAAGGAACTAAACCCCAGGCAAAGCCAAAGAGCAACGTTTCAGCCACCCAGAGCACCCTGGCAGCAGTGGAGCCAGCAGTGGCTGAGGTGCAGCCTGAGCCAGTGGCCACCCTTGTCCCTTGGTCCCTGGCTGGGGACGGCAGCAGGTAACTGCAGTGGCAGCTTCTGTGTGGGTACGTGGCCAGCAGGACAGTGCTGTGGGAGCAGAGGCCCCAGCAGCCAGGTCTAACTGTGGTTTCTGGTCACCAGGGTGTTTGCCTGGTTGATCCAGGGGCTGGAGAAGGTGATGCCACAGCCAGTGACAAGGGAGAAGCAGGAGGCACAGGTATAGAATCACAGAATTGTAGAATCATGCAATAGTTGAGGTTGCAAAGAACCTTAAGATCATCTAGTTCCAACCCCCCTGCCATGGGCAGGGACACCTCCCACTAAACCATGTCACCCAAGGCTCTGTCCAACCTGGCCTTGAACACCGCCAGGGCTGGAGCATTCACAACTTCCCTGGGCAACCCATTCCAGTGCCGCACCACTCTTACAGTAAAGAACTTCTTCCTTATATCCAATCTAAACTTCCCCTGTTTGAGTTTTAACCCATTGCCCCTTGTCCTATCACTACAGTCCCTAGTGAAGAGTCCCTCTCCAGCACCCTTGTAGGCCCCCTTCAGATACTGGAAGGCTGCTATGAGGTCTCCACGCAGCCTTCTCTTCTCCAGGATGAACAGCCTGGGCTGGATAGGCAGAGGGCATGTGAACACCATGTCCCCAGCAGAAAGGATGTCTCCTGCCATGCCCATGCCACTAGATCAGTGCATGGACCTGATGTGGTTTGGGCTGTCCCACAGCTCCTTCAAGAAAACAAATCCCCACAACCAACTTAGTTAATGAAGACCAGGATTTGGCTTCTCAGCAGCGAAAGCTCCCATAGTTTGTGCTTTCTTTACTGTTTCCTTGCCTTCCTGTGCAGCAAAGGGTGGTGCTGAGGTCCTGGCACCTCACTGGGTTACAGTCCAGCTCTAAGGAGAAGCAGGAGCTTTGCATGCTCTCCTTTCCTTCTTTTGCACCAAGGCAAGCTCACTGATGTGCTCCTACCATTTCCCATCATATGTGGGGATGCTTGT
Source organism: Psittacula echo (assembly GCF_963264785.1). NCBI lineage: Eukaryota > Metazoa > Chordata > Aves > Psittaciformes > Psittacidae > Psittacula > Psittacula echo. Next base: position 83,868,557 of record NC_137742.1, on the reverse strand, counting down.
CCCCATGGCCAAGCTAACCAACATGCACCAAGAAATCATACGCGATATTTAGCATAAAAGGTCCACGTTTACTTAAAATGGGGTGTTGAGAGTAAAAATTTGGAGTTATTGAAACCCAAAATTCTCATGTTCCCTTTTCCTCCTGGCAGGGAGTGGATGCAGCAACTTTGAGTCCCGTGGAAGAAAGTAAGTGATTGCTCTATCTCACTGTGCTGGTTTGCTTGCCGAGGTTATTGGGAAGGCTATTGGGAAGAGGCTTTTATCCCACAGTCTACTATGGCTGCCATCTCAGGAGCCCTGAGATCCCTGAAGTCCCCCCAAGGAATCCATAAGGAGCTGCTGCTGCTTGGAAAGCGGGAGCAGATCCAGGGTTGTGGCTCAGGCTTGTCAAAACTCAGGCTGTGGGAGTCTCTGAGTGCAGCATCCCCCATGCTTGGGCCCCAGGTTTTGAGGTTAGTGCTGATATCAATGTCTGTCCTCAAGATGTGCTGGAAGATGATTGCTAAACTGCTGGGATTTGATCAAAGCATTATAGGGAAATTCAAACCTGCTGCCTTCATCACTCCTTTTGGCATTGTTGTTGTTGTACTGGAGGGTGTTTGCCAAGCCTGTGATGTCTAAGGAGATAATTCGTGAAAACAACATCCTGTGGTTAGCGGTGTTGGATGTGAGTCTGCATGGTGTAAGAAGACATTGTAGGGTTCTCACTGCTGCTTGCCTGCCCACTGTTGGGAATGAGCACAGGTTTTGCAGGCACATGGGGTTGGCTCTCCACACCAGCCATCTTGTGGGATGCTGAGAGAAGCAGGAGACATGGTTGCCACCAGGAATGGACAGGGCAGGGGAGGTGCCCCACAGGCCTGGACAAGTGCTGCCAGGGAAGCTGTGTTTCGTTGGGCTGTGCGAGCTGCTGGTGGGAGCACGGACCTGCCGTGGCACACAGAGGCTGTGCATCCCCCCAAGGATATTTCAGGAGGTGGATCCCACCGAGCCAGCAACTGCTTGGTGGGATCTCATGTGGGAAGTCCTGTGGGAAGGCATTTCTCCATGTGTCTGTACAAACTGGAGACCAGAGCATTACCTTGGGAAGAGGTAAAGTCAGTGGGCATGTGAGGGCAGTCACACGTCTGTGCGCAGCTGGCTGTATTTCAGCTCCCTTTGGTGCTTTGAGGCATCTTGATGTGCCCCAGGAAGGGAGCGATTGGGTCAGCAGGAGATCTGCCCAAACTGCCAGCAAGCTCATTAATGTTTTCCTTCTCCTTTTGTTTCAGGGGGCAAAGGGGCTTAGTGCCTCTGAAACAAATGGAAAACGAAGACCATGGCCAGCCAGCCCTTCCCACAACCCAATGAGACCAACCCAAGGAGAGAGTGCAGCTGGGGAGGAAAAGCAAAGGGGAACCAGCAAATGGTCTCTAGCTCCTTCCCAGCCAGGGTGGCAGGACTGGAGGCTGGTCAGGGACACTGGCTTTGTGTCCCTGGTCCTGGGACTGTCCCATCTTCGCTCCCTCTTGGCTCTGGGAACCAGAGCTATTGTTTTTGCAGGATGATGTATATGAGACTGGAGCTATAGTTTATAGGAGGGTAGAAATGCACCACTTCGAGGCAGAAAGCCTCTTGCTGCAGCTTCCCAGCACTCCTGGTCCTCTCACTACCCCATCAAGCATGTGAATATTCACCCCTGAGACCTCCAGATGAAGCTCACAGGTTTCTTTTAGTTGACTGCTGCCTCTGAGGTGTAACAACATAAAGCTCTTGAAGCTCTCATCAGCCTCTTACTGCTTTTCTTCCATTAACGGGGTGTTTTCTCCCAGTGAGTGGAAAGGGCTCTGGTTTGCAGCCACCAGTGCAGGTGGGTGAGGTTAATCTTTAGGTGGGTAGGTAGGGTTAAAAACCTTTTCCTGAGCTCTCCTTGTAGGAGAACTTACCTCAGACTGTCCTTATCCACAACTATAGGTGCTTCTGACATAGCTCCTCAGATGCAGCATTAACTGCAGCAGCAGGAATGTTCTGGCATGGGAAGAGATCCCAGGGGCTGCCAGCAGCGCAGAGATGTGCAGGGCCTCTGGGCAAGATGGAGTGAGAGTCCTACACCCCAGGGTTTTAGTAAAGACCTTAGAATCACAGAATGGTGTTTGGGTTGGAGGATCCAGTTCCAATCCCTGCCATGGGCAGGGACACCTTCCACTAGACCAGGTTGCTCCAAGCCCCTGGGTCCAGCCTGGCCTTGAACACTGCCAGGGATGGGGCAGCCACAGCTTCTCTGGGCAACCTGTGCCAGGGCCTCACCACCCTCACAGGGAAGAACTTCTGCCTAAGATCTCATCTCAGTCTCCCCTCTGTCAGGTTAAAGCCATTCCCCCTTGTCCTGTCCCTTCAAAGCTTAGTAAAAAGTCTTTCTCCATCTTTTGTATAATCCCCCTGTTTATACTGAAAGGCCACAATAACGTCTCCCACCATCTCATTACATCTCTAAGCAGCTGTAACAAGGAGTCACGAGCCAACAACCAACCTGAGAGCCATCCTATGTGTTTATAATGAACCCTGCTGATACCAGGCTACAATTTTAGTATTTGTTCCATTTTCATATAATGTCTCCAAAATTTTGGCATGTTTTAAAAGTCTTCTCCCTGATTGCTGTGCTGCGTTTTAATTAACGGGGATCTAGAGGGAACAGGCTGAAGGCAGCATAGGCACTGTAAGGTGGATAAATGCAGTGCAGAGCCAGCCATAGGTGTGTTTCCTGCCTTTCTGTAGTTGAATTTGTGTGTTTGCTATGAGCTTCACTGTGAATACGTAAGTTTTGTTCTCAGGCAGACCTCAAAATAAACTGGTTTTACATTAAGCGATGTGCTTCCTCCTCCTGTTTCTTAGCTGTGTGCCTGATGTGGTAGCAGGGGTACCCCTGGGACATGGAGAGGGCTCATCATGGGTCAAGCCTGGGCTCTTCCCTTTGCAGCCTCCCCAGTAACACGCCAGGGACTGGGGCTGCACAGGTCTGTGTGAGCTGAGAGGTGTTTCAGTTCTGGCATGTGGCAGCATCTCACTGTTGAGCAGGGAAAACATGGGATCTGCCCTGGCTCTACCACTGGGCTCTCGAAAATGTACTGCTCTCTTCATCACCTGCCTTCACCCATTCCCGTTTCAGTTCACATTGTCCCTGAGGAACCCAAGGAGACAGACCTCATCCTGGAAGAGATCGATGGTGGCTGGAGTAACGAAGCCACGTGTGAGATGATGGCCTGGGATGTTGAGGCTGAGATGGTAGCAGATACTCATCCCCTTCCCCCCATAGAGGAGGAACCTCAGGAAGATGAAAATAGGTAGGAAGGCAAAGGTAGAGCCTGTTGATGGGCAGCTGTATATGCTTTCTGACCGCCAGCATCATGGCCATGGGAGGAGATCAGCATGTCCCTGGGTATCCCTCCTTGTCAGTACTGGTGGTGGAGCTGACAGCAGGTAGCTGAGGTGCCTGTTTCCAAGGAGGGGGGCACCAGAAGGACCCAAAAGGTGTTTCAGCAAATGGCCTTTCCTTCTGGTGCTGAGATTTGGGTTGGGGCAGGCAGTGGCAGAGCTGGGAACGCGATGCTTCACTTTGCCCTGCAGAGGACAGCTAAAGGATGCTCTTAAAATCATAGAATCACAGATTCACAGTGTGGTTTGGGTTGGAAGGGACCTTAAAGCTCATCCAGTTCCAACTCCTGCCACAGGCAGGGACACCTTCCACTAGACCAGGTTGCTCCAAGCCCCGTCCAACCTGGCCTTGAACACTGCCAGGGATGGGGCAGCCACAGCTTCTCTGGGCACCCTGTGCCAGGGCCTCAGCACCCTCACAGGGAAGAACTTCTGCCTAAGATCTCATCTCAGTGTCCCCTCTGTCAGGTTAAAGCCATTCCCCCTTGTCCTGTCCCTACAGGCCCTTGTCCAAAGCCCCTCTCCAGCAACCATGTAGCCCCTTTAGGCACTGGAGCTGCTCTAAGGTCTCCCCTTAAGGACCCTTCTCCAGGCTAAACAAGCCCAGCTCTCCCAGCCTGTCTCCAGACAGAGCAGATCCAGCCCCTGATCATCCTTGTGGCCTCCTCTGGACTTGTTCCAACAGTTTCACATGCCTTTTGTGCTGGGGACCCATTAGCTGAAATTTTGGACCTTGTTCCCATCAATTGTGCATCCAGCTGTCATGACATTTGGAAACAGAACTCTATATAATTCATCGTACTTCTTCCAAAACAAAATCCTGTCAAGGTCCTTCCAAGGGCTGGGAAATACTTTCAAATCTGGGGTCAAGCTGCACTGCAGCAGGGGAATGAGAGGTGTCCATGCGTGCTTCCCAAGGGCTTGGGAGCCCCCCAGGTGCTTCCAGAGCCTAGAGCACTTGTAGGGGAAGATGTGCAGTGGTCTCCACCTCCAGCATGGGTAATGATCAACTGCACTAAGCACAAGACAGAACTTCTGCTCTGGTTCCTCCTTCTGACCAGCTGGTCCAGGGACACCATCTCAGTCGGGCTGTCCCTTCTCCCCTGAAGGACCACGAGGGCCAGGATGACCAGTATCACCTACTTGTCCAGGTGGCCCAAGCAGGGCAGGATTAACAGGAGGCTCCTCAACATCTTTTGGTCCTGAAACTCCTGGTGTTCCTGGGAATCCAGGGAGGCCTGATTCTCCCCTCTGATTCCTTTGGGTCCAGCAGGCCCTGGGAATCCATGAATTCCTGGAGGACCAAGAAACACTGGACAGGTTATAAAGATGTTTTTCAGACTTCTTTCACTTTAGTATAGGAGCCTGTGAAGCTGTGGACCACAGCATGGCCTGTGCTGGAGGGTGGATTTCGCTGTTGATACAGGGAGGTTTTGGTCAAAATCAGCAACAAGTGACCCCTAAGCATATCCTGTCCCCATGCTGCAGGGGGAATTTAATGACTCAAGGACTCTGGTTTTCCATTCCCAAACTTTTTCTCATTCTTTCTCCCACCAGCATTGGGCTGCAGACACTAACGGGCTGTGAGCACTATATACCCAGAGTACCCAGCTGTGCTCCACCCCCCAGATGCTGGCTGGTGGGTGCAGGGAGAGCATGTCAGGGCTGCAGTGCTCCTCTTGCGAGATTCAGACACGCTTTTTGGATTTCACCTAATGAGTTTCACCTTCCCAGGCTGTGGTTGTGCTCCCTGACTGCTGGTGAGGAGGAAGAGGAAACGGAGCAGGACGGAGAGGAAGAGGAGGAGGAGGAGGGGAAAAAGGAGGAGGAGTTGAAGGAGAGTGCAGGGTGAGTGGCTCCTGTTGCCTTGATGGCTTTGTTGGGATGAACGTGACTGCAGTTGTTCAGCTGCATTCACAAGCTGGAGAGGCTGAAACACCCGAGGATGAGTGAAGCGACCCAGCCTCGGGGGGGAACTGGGGATGCTCTCGGGAGGAGGGATGCGTTCAGGAGATGTGTTTTCAGAAGGGATGAATTAGGGAAGGATGCGTTTGGGAGGAGGGATGCGTTTGGGAGGGATGCATTTGGGAGGGGTGCGTTAGGGAGGGATGTGTTTGAGAGGAGGGATGCATTCAGAAGCTGCGTGTTCAGGAGGAATGCGTTTGGGACAGGTGCATTCCGGAGAGGTGCATCCAGGAGGGATGTGTTCAGAAGGGGTGCATTCGGGAGGGATGTGTTCAGAATGGATGCATTAGGAGGGTTGTTTTCAGCATTCAGGAGGGACGCTTTCACCAACAGGCCTGCCCTGGGCTCGCTGCTGATGCAGAACCTGCTGCTAGGCAAGTGTCTCCAGGTGACACAGGCTCTGTCTCCATCACCTGTAGCAACTGTAGCCCCAGACATCCCCTCCTGTGGGTCTGAGCAGGGACCTGGTTTGTTCCTTCCTTGGGAGTACCCAGCTCCTGGAAATGGTCCATGTGATTTAAAACCACATCCATTAGTTCAGGCAGTTGGGATGATTATGGAGTTTATGGAGCTGAATTTAAAGATAGGATTATGTGTTGTGCCTGCAAATGCTTCCTAATACAAGCAGGTACAAGTTTACATTGTTTTTTTCCATTGTAGAAAACAGCCCAGTTATTGCCAGTGGTTGTAGGTGGTGACTTTGGTCTAGATGGTATTTCAAAAAATCTTTCCACTTAGTTTAGTGGTTAGCTCTGATTTCAGATGAGATAAACATTTAGGGATTTGTTACCTAGTGCTACAATATTATTATCTGTTAATTCCTCTGAAATAGCTGAAAATGCTCAATTAGTCATTGTTAAACCCATATCTTTATGTTTCTTCATAATCTGTTCCTAGAGCTCTACTGGAGATGCTTGAGCTTCAGTTGTTGGGTGAATGAGATGCTGCTCCATCCCTCACTGTATTTGTTCATGAGAAAAGAGAGACACTGGCGAGTTTTCTAGGTTAGGATAAAAGACTTGTGATTGCATTTGAAGGGAGCATATTTAAATAAAAATAAGGGGCAGGGGGATTATTAAAAATGATTTTTAAAAGACCTTGGAAAATAACAGCTTTTCAAGGCATGGAGATAAAAGAGAAAAGGAGCAGCTGCTTGTTTACATACCTCTTCTGACTTAGGGCCTGCAAAGGATGCAGGAAGATTATTTCTTTGGGTTTTTCAATTTTCCTGCATTTAGCTGTCTTACGATATTTTCATTATCCCCAATCCCTGTTTCACATTTCTCTCCAGGGAAGAGCACATCAGGAGATAAACACACAGAACAATGTGATGAGGCTTGGGTTTTTTTTCAGTTATGGTTGTATTAAACCACTGAAATCTACCTTGTGAGCCCCCTTTGCAGAGTGGTGGAGCTGTGGTCTGCATTTGCTGCAGGAGGAAAATGAGGATTATGTATCCTGGTGGTGTCTTGCATATGCAGACTTGGGGTTCAGATGGTGCTTGCAAGGCAGTCCTGCCTTGAAATCAGGCTCTCAGCTTTTTATGTGGCAGATCTTCATTATATGAGAAATCATTCTGCACAGCAGGAGGAACATATTGCCTGTACTTTTCTGCATATGCGATCTTTCCTGATGCATCTGCACTATTTATGCACCTCTCACCTGGTCTCCCATGTACTATGTTTTCCAAGTCCTAACCTAAGCAGCAATAGTTTGAGTATCATTTTTGTATTAAATGAAGATTTCTGTGGTATTGTTCACTTGCAAATGATGCCTGTGGTGCTCCTCAAAACTAGGAGCACCATGCATCATCCCCATGGATGGGATGCCCCATCTGCAACATGCCCAACCTTGGAAAAGGCAGAAGGGAGGGCACTTTTCTCTGCTTGATGTCTTCCATCCAGACTCCTGCCCCTGTCACCTTGTCTTGCTGCCGAGAAGGATGTGGAGGAAGTCTACTTTGCAGAGGAGGCCTTCAGGATTGAGCAGCTGGAAGAAGCTGAGATAAGTGATCTCGAAGGTGCTTTTGTACAGGTACAGCATCACTCCCTGCCTGGCTCAGGTCTGCAATAAGCTTTTGCTGCCTGGTGTTTGCCAAGGTCTCACAGCTTGCCTGGAGGGTCGCAGTGTCCTGGTGAAGAGCAGGGATCGGAATTGGCCCTGGAAATTTTTCCCACCAGGACATCCCCATCTCTGAACCTGAGACAGCAGCAGTACCTGTTCACCAAAGGAGAGGTGCTTTCATCCTAGAATGGTGGTGCTGAACAACAAGCTGAGGGGCTGGAGAATGACAGGGGAAGGGTTAGGGAGATATGGGGCAACAATTGAGCTGCAAAGTTTGCTCTCTTACAGAGCAGCTCTTGCTCTCCTTAAAAAGGCTCTTTTCATTTTGAAGGTGGAAAAGAAGACAGCTGAAGCTGCTGAAACTGATGCTGAAGGTACATTATATAGCACCATAAAGGCAAATTAGGATGACCCAAAGTAGGCAATGCAATGCCCAGTGAGGAGGAAATGCCACCGCTCCCTCCTCAGGCAGCTGAGTCTCCTGCAGCATGGCCTGTGTTGGGCACCAGGGCTTTCCATGGGCTTAAAGCATCACATGGGCACTGCGGGATGGCAGTGTTGTTAGCAGCTGGAGCCAGCTCTGGAAGGTGGCGCTTACGTGTTACTTAGTCTTGATTAAGCAATATCTGATGTGAAGGAAGAGTTTCTCCTTCAGCTGGAAAACTTAGAGGGGGGATAAAAAGGATTTTCTCTACCACTTTACTCAATTGAGGAAGTAACCAGTGGCATAAAGCATGTTTTCATAGTAAGGAGGTAAGGGGCTGGTAATGAAAATGGGGTGGTGAGCTCCTATCACAGCCTGAGTGAGCACAGGAAGGTCTTGGCATAAGTCCACTGACATCAGGGAAGTTACATAAGGGATGGCTTGACCTGAGCCCTGGAACAGCCTGGAGATTCCTCTGCTCTTGAAGACCTTGCAGAAACCCCCGCTTTTGCAGCAGTGCTAGAAAAGCTTGTGATAGGATGCTCACCACCACTGTCCTGTGCCACCAACATCTGTGAGCAGCAGGCAGCAACAACCTCCCACAGCCCTACATTTCTCTCCCCTGACATAACCGTCTTGTCTCAAACCACTTTGTGTTTTATTGCAGCTTCAGATGCCTTGTCCCTTGCTAGGCACCTAGCAGCATGGCCAGGCGTGCCCGAGACATTGAGCTAGATCAGCTGGTGCACGACAAGCCGCTGGCTGCGGGGGATTCCTCCCCTTCTGGCCGCGGTGAGCTAGAGCAGCTCCCCAATGTCCCCAGCTACCGAGCCACCACTGCCTCCCGCATCCCAGCCTTTGTTGCCAGCAAGCCCAAGGCTGGAGCTGTCAACCCCAACTTTTGCCATGAGGAGCAACCTCCCCTAGGTATTAGAGATGTTGGCTCTGACAATAAGCTTGCATAGCTTGAGGGGGGCAAGGAGGTATTGCTGTAGTAGTTGCTTTTTGGGGGAGAAACATAGTCAAAGCTCACTTCATGTTGCAGCACAGAGATGGGATAATAGAATTCATGCATTTTCTGCTTCTGCCTCATCACCATGTGCCTTTCCAGCTATCCCCTAGAAAGCATTTGCAGATACCCATAAATGACACGCTATACATCTGAACTTGCTTGGCCAAAAATTCTCCTGAAGGAAATGCTGGCAGAGGGTTAAAGATCTGCTGCATGCAGTTTTCTCCTTAGCATCCATGCAACCTACTCCTACAGGACAGCAGGATGGAGTTTTGCTCTTCATGGCTTAACCCAGAAGTACAAATTCTGTTTCTGTAGCTTTGCTTCGCCTTGTTTTAACCAGTGAGCCAAATTGCACCGCTTTTCCTTACCTGCAATATGATCTTAACTTTGAACCCCAAATAGGCCTTTTCTCTGTGATTTGGTGGAACCATGCTCTGATTCACTGGTCCCATATTGTGTGGGACAGGAGGGGATGTGTGGGGTCTTTCAGATGTGTGAACCCCTTCCTCCCCTGCTAAAGAATCCTGAAGAAACTCACTGCATTTTGTTGTATAGCTAAGAAAAGAGATGACGCTTTGCAGTCTTGCTGGCTGTGGGGTCTGGCCAAGATAACCCCCAGCACCGTTTCTCCCTCAGGCAATTGGCATCTCTCTTTTCCCCACTATAAACATCCAACCTTCCTTCTTCTAACCCTGCAGGTTAGAAGCAGGTATTACCTCTGCAAAAGAGAGAGACCATAAGTGCTTATTTATATAGTCTCTTATTCTGCATGAAAAGCAAATGCTTGTGTAATTAGGAGCTTGCATGATCCATATGTTTATGTTCAGAAGAACCTGGAGATGTTTCCAGACCTTGGGAGGGAGGTTTGCAGCTGGAAATCCTGGGTTCGTGTCTGACACCTGCAGCTGGTAATCCTTGTCTCCATTGTGTTCCAAATTATGGGAACCCTATGCTTGAACAGAGTAGCTAGAATCGCTGCAAGCTGGGAAAGCAGAAGAGGAGCAAGTGGCAGTTCTCATGATGTTAAACACTGGGGGAAAGGAGAAAGAAATGCTACAAAGTGCTAGGAGAAAGGAGTGCCAGTCGAAAAGGGAATGGGGGGAAAAGGAGAGGCCTTCTGGAATGTTGGGGGGTTTGGAGGCAGCTCCACAGAGGCAATGGGCTTTGAGGGTGCTGGGCCTGCATCCTTCTCACCTGCCATTATTGTCCTTCTCCACGGACCAGGTAGTTACCCCACTGTGGACATCAAGAATGTGGACAGTGGAAACAACGCTGTGGAGGACAACTGGACCCACTTACCAGTGCCCACTGCTGCCAGTAACATGCTGGAGGTGCCCGGAGTGGCTCCAGCATCCCCCAGGTATAGCTCTGTCCCGGCATGTCCGTGAGTCCCGAGGCTTTAACTCCCCAACAGTGCCAGTACAGGAGATTTCATACAACTGTATGGAGCAACCCGCTCCTGGCAGGTTTGGATAGTGAGCCCTGTCTGTGTGTCCTCCTGGAGGTGGGCTCGATCCCCAGGCTGTGTCCCATTTTTGTCCCACACATCTGTGCTCCCAAATTCAGAGTGCAGAGGATCTGTGTGCTGCCTATGGGCCTTCATCATAAATTCCAACACTTACCTCCTTCTATGTTTCCTGGAAGAATTTGCAGCATCTCCCCTTTAGGTTTGTGCCCTCAGATCAAGGATGCTCAGAGAGGGGGAAGATAGATGAACAGGGCAGAGTATTCTTCTGAGATGGAGAAGTCCACCAGGTGAGGCTGTGTAACTCCTCTCTCTCTGGGATATGTGACTTTGCTGCAGATGTTCATCCACTTCTGAATCAGGATCAAGGTATTAGGCTTTCTGTTATGCCTTCCACCAGCATAGAAAATGGACAATTCCTATTAACACCCATGTCATGCATCCCAGAACATCTTGGGCATCTTTGGAGGCCAGGATCCAGCAACCCAAAGGCACGACCTTAGACAATTCTGTCTCCAACATAACTTTTTATCAAGTCTTTTGTCAAGATCTTATTGTGGCCTTTTGATACGTAAGGGAAGGCATATAAGAAAACTGGAGAGGGGCTTTGGACAAGGGCCTGTAGGGACAGGACAAGGGGGAATGGCTTTAACCTGACAGAGGGGAGGTTGAGATGAGATCTTAGGCAGAAGTTCTTCCCTGTGAGGGTGCTGAGGCCCTGGCACAGGTTGCCCAGAGAAGCTGTGGCTGCCCCATCCCTGGCAGTGTTCAAGGCCAGGTTGGACGGGGCTTGGAGCAACCTGCTCTAGTGGAAGGTGTCCCTGCCTGTGGCAGGGGGTTGGATCTTCAAAGAAACATTCCATGCTCCTATGGTTCCCCACAGAGCCATTTTTTGGAGCACCTCAGTTTTCTCATGCTATTTTCTACCAGTTTCTTAAAGCAGGTTTTATATTTGCAATTACATGTATGAGCACATGAAACTTTCTGCTGTGCCTCTGGGTAGTGTCTCTCAAGACAACATTGGTAGTCCCTTGCTAGAGCTGTAGATGTTTAAAAGCAATCACCTCTTATTTTGCTACATAGAAAAGTAAAATTTCAGCTTTCTGAACCAGAAGTAAAACGCTTGGCTCTGGCTGGTATTTTCAGAGGAAGAGGGCATCAACTCTGCATTGAATAATCATCCATTTGTCCTAAGTCACTTTTATTGGCCACAGTCTTGAGTTCTTTCCTAAAAGGATCTGTGAAGGATTAGGGTTAACATTGTTTAGACAGAGTCAGGAAAGACTTATCACAAATGAGCCACACCAGAGGTCTGGAGGTCCTGTCCCAGAAAGCATCCCTGCAGCTGGACTGTATCAGAGAACTAATTGTTTTCCAGGAGATTGTCAGGAAAGGTTCCTTCTTTAACATGGATGATTGAGAACCTGATAGACTTTCCAAGGTTCTGAACTTGTGGTTGCACATACATGAACTTCTCTATGGGTCTTAACATCTCAGTTTGCCTCTGAGCCCTTTAGCCACCAGTTTTCACAATCCACTGAAGTTTTCTTTGCTCTTCGGGTAGCTCCTGCTCCTTCTCATATATCTCTGTCCACTGGGAACACAGGTGATCTACAGGCACCATGCAGAATATCAAGGGATGTGTCCTGCACCTCTGAATGTACTGCCTTCTTGGGGACATTTGTTGTCTTTTACATCTTTCCAAGGGCATCCATTAATCTGAAGCAAAAAGAGACATTTTTTCCCACATGGATGTTGACACACAAAGCTTTGCATGTACTTGGAGGGCAACCACATGAGCTCTGTGGCCTATGGGGAGCCATGCCACAGGCAAAGAGGGAGGTGGCGTTACCCTCTCTACAGGGTCCCCATTATAGAGCAAGAGGCCATTGAGCTGTCAATGTAGGCATCTTGGGCTTGCTTATGGATAAGGATGGGCAATGGGGCAGCACGATGCCCCAACGGGGCAGAGCCAGGGAGAAAGTGGCTGGAGACCGATGAGAGGTGATGGATGATGTCCTAACAAAATCACAGATCTTAGCAGGACTTTTTCTCTTAAATTATGTGGGTTTGGGAACCTCTTCATCCATGTCTGAGGGTACTTTGACATGAGGGTTGGGCTTGTTCATCTGTTCCACTTCCCAGCAGGGCATGCCCAAGGGCCGATGAGGTTGGAGATGGGTGGGTTCATAACATCCAGCTTTCTTCAGGAGATCTGTGATGGCAGGATGACCTCCCTCAGTGTCCTGCTTGCTGCTGCTTCACATGCACACTGAGCCGTTTTGCACCAGGGTCAGTGAGATCCTGGTTAATTTAGAGCAACTGCTGTGGTGGCAGAAGACAATTTCTGTTGTTGCAGTTACAACTCTGGAGTTGGCTGCAGGCTGCAGTCCAGATTTTTGCCATGATTGTCACCTTCACATCCACCTCTTCCTTCTGCCACTTTGATTGTCCACAATTAAGGAAGTTGTCCTTGAAAGCTGTGTGTACCAAAGGGAGCCACCAGCTCTGTTAGCATGCATCTTCCAGGAAGACATCAGCTGTCACTGCCTCAGCATCAGCAGGACATTGTTTATAGGGCTCCTCCTGAACCTCTTGAAGCCGTTCTCATCAAGTTGAACTTTACACTTGGCTTTGGAGGTATCAGCAGCAATTGAAGGGTCCATGTTATGTACCTGCTGCTCTGCAATTCACTCTGTCTTAGGGATTTCAGGTCCTATGGAACCAGCTCAGAGCCTGGCACTGTCCCCAGAACCTTCTCTTTTTTCCAGTTTCATTCACTTGCTCCACCTTACTGCTATTGCATTTCCCTTGCCCACTTCTCGAAGTACAGTGGTATGATGGTGCAGCAGAGGGGACGAGTACAGACTGGTGCCTGCCTTCTGTGCATCTTGCTGGGTGCCCAAAATGGGTTGAAAAATGGTCTGTGTGGTGCCCAGGAAGAAACAGGGCTTTAGCAGCAAAGGAGCAGAATGGTTTGCTGTCATTTACTTCAGGCAATGCCAAAAAATGGGGGAAGACTGACTCTGGTTGGAAAAGGGAAAGTGGAAACCAGATGAGACCTGGGAGGAGGAGGAAGAGGAGCTGGATGAGGATGGGGGAGAAGCTAAGCCTCAGCTGCTGTGTTTATGACCACAGGAGGAAGCTACCGGCCCCTGAGGATGGTCTGGAGGAGAGACCCATGAGCCAGTCCCCAGTCCAAGCACTGCTCAGCTGTGATGAGAAGCAGAAGGAAAGGTGTGTGGTGGGGCCGAGAGGTTCCTGATCAGCGCTAGGGGTTCAGATCCCAGTGCTCTGATGGAAACAGAAAAGATCCTAGGAGTCCTGGGATACCAAAGGGAGAGGGAGCCGCCTTCTCTGGGAAGCAAAGGCTTGGGGAGGGCCTACACCTCCTCATAGGGCGGGAATTTTCCTTCTTCCTGAGCAGAAAACATTGTGCCACGTAACACAATGAACCAGCCTGGAGCTACAGCAAGCAGGCTTGTTTCTGTCCTCCCTCCTAGTGATGGTCCTTGGCCGTGCTAGGTGAGCATCCTGGTCTGAATCAATCATAGAACCATGGAATCCTTGAATTGCTTGGTTTGGAAGGGACATTAAAGCTCATCCAGTTCCAATCCCCTGCCACAGGAGGGGATACCTTCCATTAGACCAGGTTGCTCCAAGCCCCATCCAGCCTGGCCTTGAACACTGCCAGGGATGGGGCACTTACAACCTGGTTTTAATAAAGAGGCTGAAAAGAGACAATACAGTGTGTAAATTCAGGGGCTTGGTGCATATTTGCATCTCATAGTTCTTCCAAAATCATCCTCTCCTAATCAAATGCAATCCAGTATGGGATCTTGGTGCTTCCCAAGTCCCTCTGAAGGCAAGAATGAGGTGTGGGCTGGTGCTGTTTGATGGTATCTTACTGAAACCACCTTAGCTTGTGTTCTTCTGATCACACAATAATCAAATAAATATGGGTAAATCCTAAACCAGGATCCTGTAGGTTAAAAATGGGCCATGAACCTACCCTTGACCTTTCCTACCTGCATGAGATGCCTGGTGGTTTGCCCACAGCCTGCCTGAGCGCATCGGTTCAGCCACAAGCCTGAGCAGCACCGTCATCAACAACCGGCTTCAGGAGCTGGTGAGGCTCTTCAAGGAGAGGACCGAGAAGGTGAAGGAAAAGCTAACTGACCCCGACGTCACCTCAGAGGAAGAGAGCCCAATGGCATGTGAGTTCGAGTGGGGCTTGGTCCCCACACATGCTGTGTTTTAACCTTGTTAACAGGTTAACACATTGCAGCAAGAAGATTTTCTGCTCTTTCAAATAACTGTGTGGCCTCTCCCAGCTCCTGCCAAGCCGGCACTGCCAGCAGCACCAGTCCCTCACCCAGGAGGGCAGCCAGAGGGGGAGAAGGTGGCAGAAGAGGAGCACTACTGTGAGATGCTGTGCTGCACGTTCAAGTACCGGCCCTGGCTGCACTGCCTGAGAAACTACCAGTTCCCCAGCAGCATTGACCCTCTCACCAGTGAGTGATGGAGCATGGCCACTGGGCTGGTGAGGCAGCCAGAAAGGGTGGGGAGGGGAGGAGGTGTGAGAGATGAGACCTTGTAGAGCAGGAAGGTCAGCTAAGCAAGGACCAACTTACAAATGTCTGCTAAAATCCAGTCTTAAGTTCCCCTGCAAGGCACAGGTTTTCCTAAATACTTCCCCTTAGTTATGGGTGTCAGGAGCATGACCAAGCAGAGAAGAAGCAGCAGCTTTCTGCTGCCTTTCAGGCTTTTTATTAGGCAAACGCTGTCCTTGTGGTGTGGACATCCAAAATGAAACTAAAAATCACAACAGAAAAATCCACTGTCCAGTGACACCCCCTAGGAGCTCAGCTCCTTCCAGGGTCTTCGCTGTTTCACAGCCATTTCAAAGCCCTCAGGCTCTGGCAGGTGGCCGTGTGCTCAGCACAGCCTGAGGAGGGAAAGAAAAGCAAGAAAGTCAAGAGCAAAGCAAAAGAAAACCTACTTGACTCAGCAAAGTCGGAAGAGGCTTTGTGACAAAAAGCAGTGTGCTCTGCAGCTGGTGGTATTCACTTTGCATCTACAGCCCAGGTCACTTGAAATTAAATGCTGTCAGTATTCAATAGAGACCTCTTGCAGGTTTCCCTGTGGCACTCGGGGCAGGACAACGGGATGAAAAGCCCTTTGTGTAGTGGTTTCCCATAGATGATGGACATGGGCCCCACTAATTGCCGTGTGATTCCTGTCCACAGATCTGATGTATGTGCTGTGGTTGTTCTTCGTTGTCATGGCCTGGAACTGGAACTGCTGGCTGATCCCTGTCCGCTGGGCTTTTCCCTACCAGACGCCAGCAAACGTCCACTGCTGGCTGTTCATTGACTACCTCTGCGACCTCATCTATCTGCTTGACATCCTCTTCTTTCAGACCCGGCTGCAGTTTGTCCGGGGGGGAGATATAATAGTGAGTGGCAGGGCTGCATCCCAGTGCTGGGGACAGGCTGGGGGGACCCTTATTGCCGTGAGCAACATGGGTGCTGCTGCTCCATGATCTCTGAGTTGAGCTTTCTCACCAGGGCTCTGTCCACTCTTGGAGGACTGCAAGCATCTCTCCTGCCATGTAGTGGATAAGCAGGAAGTATTTTTTTGCCCTAAAGTCATATATTTTTGCTCTGACGTCAAAACTAGCCTATCTAGAAAGCATGTGAGGTCCATGGCAGCCCCGTTCCTGGGTAGGAATGTTTAGAGCGTGCTGCTCCATGGAGCAGTGCTCCCAACAGTGTGGTGCTAACTGTGAGCAGATGGCATGATAAATGTGTTTCATACAAAGGAGCACAGCTAGGCAGAATGCATTAGCAACATGACAAAAGCGATTGCAATCTGAATGCACAGATCATGCACCAGAGATAAGTGAAAGCCCTTGAATCCATTTCCATATCCAATTAAATAAGCTGGGAAAAATCAGACCTTCAGGGTACAGCCTTCCCATGGCCCACAGCAATGGTCAGATCTGTAAATCTGATTTCTGTGGCACTAGCACTGTGATGTGCTCTCTCCGGGATGCAAAATGAGCATGGGATGTCCCAGGGTAGGATGGGAAGCTGGTATACAGCCAGGTCTTCTCTTGGCATGGCCAGGATGGTCATGCCTGGCTTTCCTCTACTGCTCCTCTTGCTCTGCTCCCTTTCTTGGGCACAAAGGGAGCATTTTCCCCGTTGTAGTGCAGAAGAGAAAAGTCAGGCATGACCATGTTGGCCACAACTTTCCTTTCTGTAAGCAATGATTAACCTTGCTCTCTCTCTCCTTCCTCTGCCCAACCAGAGCGATAAAAAGGCCATGAAGGAGAACTACCTGCGATCACAACGCTTTAAGGTTTGATGTCATTTTACATACTAATCTGAATCTTCAGTGTGAACCGTGGCTTGCAGCTCCCCCCCACCATGTCTGAGGGTCCTCACAGCGTTTCCTCTCTTTGTGTGGATTTCAGATGGATATGGTGTGCCTCCTGCCCCTGGATTTCTTCTACTTCAAAGTTGGCGTCAACCCACTCCTGCGCTTTCCTCGCTGTCTGAAGGTAAGTCTGAGCTTACAAAACCAGGCAGAACACCAGCTGCAGTAGATGTGAAGGAGTACCATGCTGATAGGGGTAAGCTGTGGCTTGCTGCACTCACAGATGATCACAAGAGGGTTGTAAAATGGATGGAAAGTCTTGTCCCAACTGCTTTGTGGAGCTGTTGGTCAAACACTTCTTTTCAATCCTAAAACATGCTCATATGTGAGTAGAGGGGCACTCAGATGGAACCATATCTGTTTGTGGCAGTTCAAGCTGTAGAGGGGCTGCAGGAGGGAGAGTGGGGTTTTATAGAGATGTAACTCTCCTGGTGGGAGTCACAAGAAGCTGGATCACACTGAAGCATGCTGCTTCCCTTCTCCTCCAGTACATGGCCTTTTTCGAGTTCAACAACCGTCTGGAGGCTATCCTGACCAAGGCATACATCTACAGGTGAGGGGAAGAGAGGGAGGGAGAGACTGTAGAGTTGCTGTTTGCTATTGGGAAAGAAGGCTTGCTTTGGTGTGCACCCATTCTGGGTTCCTGATTTATTTTCCCACTATTCCTGGATGTTCCTAGCTGATATAGGTGTTACTTGATGCAGGCGGGACGCGGGGTCCTGGAGCTGTGTGAGTAGGGTTCCCTGTCTCTGACCCAAGGGTGACTGGGGTGCTAATGGTGAAAAGGAGCCATGAGTGGACAAGCTGCTTTTTCTGGCACTTGTGGAGCTGCAGAAGGGGCAGCAGGGCTGCACACTTGAGTACTCTGTAGTTCCTGCACTTGGCTCATCGCTTAGAAGCAACTTGTGACGCTGGGGGTGTTCTGACATGTTTCCAGCAGACACTGTATCACGTCCCTTCCTGTTCTCTTCTTTTTTGTTTGTTTTTGCAGAGTGATTCGGACCACAGCCTATTTACTGTACAGCTTGCACGTGAACTCCTGCCTCTATTACTGGGCATCAGCCTATGAAGGACTAGGCTCTACCACCTGGGTCTATGATGGGGAAGGAAACAGGTACCAGCCAGGGTTTGGGTCCTCACATAGCACAGATTGCTGTGATGAGCTGGAGTAAGAAGGGAGGTATTAGGATGCAGGTGGCTTCATAAAAAAAACCAAAGAAATGGGTTGCAGGTGCCAGGTGATGTGGAGCCAGGGAGAATGATGGGGACAGGAAAGGTGGGATTTGCAGTAATATACAATGCTGCAAGATAAAGAGGCTGCAGTTAGGTTGAGATAGGAGACAATGGCAGGTTGAAAAGACTGAAAAACTGGGAACCTGATGCTGGAAAGCAAGAGAATGATCCCTGACTAAGCAGGATGGGAGGGACAGATCTGTTCTTGTTGACCTGCTGCCAGGCTTGAAGTTGTGTGTCCTTGGTGCCATGTGTCAGGCCCTCAGACAAGACCATCTCTCTCATTCCCAGGGTGTGAGACAGTGGCCACCCCTTGCCATGGGATTTCCAAGATATACGTATTAAATGTCTGTTGTGTTGTGAGTGATGGGTGCCACAGGGAGAGCACTTAGCTCATGAGCTGAGCACCACCTCATAGCAAATGCCCACACTGACTGTTTTACAACACAGGCATAATATGATCCTGAATAACATTCAAATGAGAGTTTCCTGCAAAAAGGCATGGGCAAGTGCATTACAGACTTACTGCGAGGTGTGGGTGTAGGTGGGGACAAGTGACTGTCACCCCTGCAGCCCTAGTGTTGCCTTCCCTTCAAGCACTCAGCTCAACATGTTAATGTTGCTGTTATATAGCTATTCAGTATGATATACACATCAGTATCTAAGTGTAACTATAGCATCCAAGGGAATGCCCAAGACCAATGAATCAAGAATCCACTTGACACCTCTGGAGTTCCATGCCAACAAGTGGCTCACAAACCCTTTTTTCACCCTGACTATTTCTAATAGTGTAAATATTGCTGAAAAAATGTTGCTGGTTTATGGTAGTGGAGCTGTAAGAGCAGAAAATAGGAGTAGCCAGAGCAGCTGAGCCTCCCATGCTCCTACTCCTGTAGCATCTCCAGAAGCACCTGTGAGTGTGGTGGAGAGTTTGCAGCCCCTTGATTTTCCCCTTTCCATAATTACTCTCAGCAGGTTCTGGCTTGCCATGGCCAGAGGATGTGAGCTCAGTAGTGAGGGGAGAAACAGGCCTTCATGCCAGAAACACCTTCAAAACTGCCTCCTCTTTTCCTCTCAGCTACATCCGCTGCTACTACTGGGCAGTCAAAACCCTCATCACCATTGGGGGCCTGCCGGACCCCAAGACACTGTTTGAGATCGTCTTCCAGCTGCTGAACTACTTCACGGGTGTCTTTGCTTTCTCCGTCATGATAGGGCAGGTGAGCAGGAGTCCCGGGGACTCCCAGCCTCCCCTGGGGAAGGTTTTGGTGGGGTTGGTCCACTGTCTCTGGGTTTGTTTTCCCCATTGAGGACCTGCTCAGCATTGGTGGAAGACAAAAAGGGTTTGGCAGATGCTGTTAGGACTCAGCAAACATGCTCTAGATTGCTTAACAGGCTAATGGGTAAGTGACAGCAACTAAAATATCTCTTCCACCTCTTCCTCCCATCCAGATGAGAGATGTGGTCGGTGCCGCTACTGCGGGGCAAACATACTATCGGAGCTGCATGGACAGTACCATTAAGTACATGAACTTCTACAAAATCCCCAAAACTGTTCAGACCAGGGTGAAAATGTGGTACGAGTACACATGGCATTCGCAAGGCATGCTAGGTGAGCTCCAGCCACTCCAAGGACCCACACGTGCACTGCTGTTGCTGTACAGAGCTGAAATGTTACTGTCAAATAGCACTGTCGTCACAGGGAGGGGGTGGCTTACTTTACTCTTGTTTGCCCATCTATATAGTATCTAGGCTGCCATCAAGTTGTACATCACTCATGGAGCACCAAGTCCAGCATCCCACCCACTGGTCCCTGGGGAGTGGGCAGTGACTAGCAAGTGCTGGCCAGAGAGTGTCTAACAGCAAACCCATAAGCTCACCTGAAGAGTAAATCATAAAATCACAGAATCATCCAGTATCAACCCCCTGCTAAGAGCAGGGACACCTTCCACTAGACCATGTTGCTCCAAGACCCTGGCCTTGAAAACTGCCAGGGATGGGGCAGCCACAGCTTCTCTGGGCACCCTGTGCCAGGGCCTCACCACCCTCACAGGGAAAAATTTCCTTATATCTAACCTAAATCTCCCCTCTTTCAGCTTAAACCCTATCTCTTGGGCCCTATCAGTACAGTTCCTGATAAAGAGTCCTTCTCCAGCATCCTTGTAGGCCCCCTTCAGATACTGGAAGGCTGCTATGAGGTCTCCTGGAGCCTTCTGCAGGCTGAACCAGCCCAGCTCTCTCAGCCTGTCTCCAGAGCAGAGCTGCTCCAGCCCTCGCAGCATTTCCGTGGCCTCCTCTGGACTCACTCCAACAGCTCCACGTCCCTCTTGTGTTGTTGCCTCAGAGCTGGACACAGGACTGCAGGGGGGTCTCCCCGGAGCACAGCAGAGGGGGAGAATCCCCTCCCTCGAGCTGCTGCTCACGCTCTGGGAATGCAGCCCAGCACACAGGGGGGATCTGGGCTCAAGCACACACTGAAGCCAGGTCATGTGGAGCTTCTCATTACCCAGCACCCCCAAGTTCTTCTCTGCAGAGCTGCTCTGCATGATGTCTCTGCCCAACTTGTAGCTGTTCAGGCAGGACCACTGCACCCACCATCCTGGCCAAGAAAGATGCAGCTTGGACTCACTGGTCTGTCTCCAAGAGCCATCAGAGCAGAGATAACGTGAAGGGCAGCTCTCCATCACTCACTGGCTTTAGACCTGCAAGTTGCTTGGTTGGCAGAGGCCGGAGAAGACCCTTCTGGGCAAGCCTATTCCTGTCCTCTGCCATCAGAACATGGGCTGCTTTCCCACTGCCACACCAAGGGCATGATCTGGGATTAAGTGTGGGAAAGATCTAGTGTTCTGCTTTCTCTCACAGATGAGTCAGAGCTGCTGGTGCAGCTGCCAGACAAGATGAGGCTGGACATCGCTATTGATGTGAACTACAGCATCGTGAGCAAAGTGGCCCTCTTCCAGGTAGCCCCTGCAGCGTGGGTTCTGCCCAGCACAGCCTGCCACGCTGGCACAGACTAACCATGCTGTTGGCTTTGTTTCTGCTAAGGGCTGTGACAGGCAGATGATCTTTGACATGCTGAAACGGCTCAGATCTGTGGTCTATCTGCCCAATGACTACGTGTGTAAGAAGGTAATGAGATGCTCAAGTGCCTTCCAATCCCCGGTGTCATGGCTGGGCTGCAGGAGCACTAGCCTGCGATAGGAGCAGTGCAGAGTGGGGAACGCCAGGCTTGGCTCATCAGCATGGCATCGAGCCACTTCACAGAGCAAAAACATCCTCCTTTGCAGCTGGTCTTGTGCAAAGTCTGACCTCTTCTGCTGCAGCCATGAACAACAGGAGAGCAGGGGGAGACTTTGGGATGCTTAGATGAGGATGCTCAGGAGTGAGCACCATCAGGAAAAAGCATTTGGAGAGTCTGGAGAGGGCAGCATGGTCATGGGGGTTTCCAGCAAGACACAGGTTAGGGCACCCATAAATTCTCCCTGTTTGTGGGCACCCCACACAGCACCTATCTTCACTGCAGGGAGAAATTGGCCGTGAGATGTACATTATCCAGGCGGGGCATGTGCAGGTGCTGGGGGGACCTGATGGCAAAACCGTGCTGGTGACTCTGAAACCTGGATCCGTGTTTGGAGAGATAAGGTGAGTGAAGCATTCCCATGGAGCCAGGGGAATACAGCTTGTGGGCTCTGGGTGAGGAAGGTGGGAAGTGGAGAGATCAGCAGCACCGTAGTTAAGCCATGTGATTGAGAGCCATGAACACTGAGCAGTGTCTGCTACACAAATTACAGCTTGTTTTCTCACATCTTGTATATTTTTGTGCTGTTTTCTGCCTGGAGAGTTAGTGACAGTAAGCAGAGGTATATGGAGGGGTGGGAAAATAAACAAGAAAAGGTATTTCACTAAACCAGCCCCTCATTCACCCATTTCCTGAGCATGTAAAGTCCTGCACCAATAACACTGTGACAGAGGTTGCCTCTGTACAGCCCAGCAGACACCAGACTGGTGTAAAATGCAATGTTTAAACCTTCAAAAAGGCAAATCCTTTTTTATATGGCTCTCCTTGCCAATGTTTACATCACTGTTTAAAAATTGGGCTTGCAGTATTTCGGTGGGGGTGAAAATTAAACCTGAGTCCTCTGAACAACAGAGATCGAGACATGCAAAGGGAGATTTTCTTTAAGCTGTGCTCAATAACAGCATTGACGTCTCATTGTGTCTCTCTCAGCTTGCTGGCAGCAGGAGGGGGCAATCGCCGAACAGCAAATGTCATTGCTCATGGCTTCGCCAACCTTTTCATTTTGGATAAGAAGGACTTGAATGAGATTTTGGTGCATTATCCAGAGTCTCAGAAGCTGCTGAAGAAGAAGGCCAAGTGCGTGTTGAGCTGCTGCTTTCTAGCCCATGGGGTTTTCAAAGAAAACCTGATAAGGGGTTTCAACATCACAGGAGAGATCTCTCTGTGTGTAAGGCCCTGTGAAAACTCCTGCTGCAGGCATTAGGCATGAGTCCCAGGTGAAGAGTGGGGCTGGAGCTGCTGCATCATGGCAAGAAGCCTGGAGATGCCCAGAGCCAGCCCAGCCCTGCTGCAAAGCACCCTTCCCATACCTAAAAGGGCTACAAGGTTGCTGGAGAGGGGCTTTGGACAAGGGCCTGTAGGGACAGGACAAGGGGGAATGGCTTTAACCTGACAGAGGGGAGATTGAGATGAGCTCTTAGGCAGAAGTTCTTCCCTGTGAGGGTGCTGAGGCCCTGGCACAGGGTGCCCAGAGAAGCTGTGGCTGCCCCATCCCTGGCAGTGTTCAAGGCCAGGTTGGATGGGGCTTGGAGCAACCTGGTCTAGTGGAAGGTGTCCCTGCCTGTGGCAGGAGTTGGAACTGGGTGAGCTTTAAGGTCCCTTTCAACCCAAACCAAACTGATTCTGTGATGATTCTATGATTCACTGCTAAAAGTGAGTGCAACTCAGGAACAAACAATGTGCATTCGTTAAAAAATATATTAAATTATTCATATATATAAAAATTTATATTTTTAGAACCACTTAGATTTGTTAGTCCTGCCTTCCTAAGTCATAAAAAATACCTGCTTTTTTTAAAGCCTGCTTTTTCTGCATTGTAAAACCCAGCTAATACAACACACCCCCAGACTGAAATAATCTCTTTTTTTCCTTGATGTAGGAAAATGCTGAAAAGCAACAATAAATCCAAAGATGCAAAAGGAGTCCCTGGAGACTCACTGATCATCCCCCCAAAACCTGACACCCCGAAGCTCTTCCAGGCTGCTCTGGCTGCAGCAGGGAGGATGGGGGGAAAAGGGCCACTGGCACAACTCCGCTGGAGGCTGAGGGAGCTGAAGGCGATGCAGGCAACGCAGGTCAGCATGGGAAGGATAAGTGTGGTCAAGGTGCCTTAAAGGAGTGAGCTCAGGTTATCGGGGTCTGACGTGGTGTGGGCAGACAGGAAGGGGTGGTTCAGCATCTCACACATGGCTCTGGGAGAATGCTGTTGTCCCACAGGGGGTTGTTTTGCAGCACAAAAGGGAAATACATTGACTTTTTGCCCAGCTATGCTAAGCCTGAGCCTAATTTCCAGCTGAGCTATAGCCACAGATGCACGTATCTTCTGTGCTGCAGAGACAGAGCCACTTGTAGGGAACTGATGTGCTGGCGGGACAGGGGTGATGCTGGCATCCAGCACCCATAATATTTGACATCAAATCTCTGGCAGCATGTCAGGGGCAGAGCCCCCAGCAGCAGACACACTGGCCTGCCAGCTCTGCAGGAGCTGCCTTGAAAAACCCCTTTGCTGGTTTGTCATAAGCAACCAAAAAAGAAAATGGCCCTGCTCTATTTTTTTCTCTCCTTTCCTCCAAATGTCTCTTTTAAACTCATAAAAGAGACTGTACCTCCATGTAGACCTTATTGTGGCTCTTGTCAGCATGGAGTTATGCATACTGTCTGGACTGTAAAGGGAGGTGAAAGAGCAGCTGATATGCAGCACGCCATGGCCTGGTAAATACCCAGGTAGATGCTGAGCATATCTGCACCTCTGTAGAGCCTTCACACAAGACAGTGCTCAGCACTAACAACCAGTCGAAGGCAGCAGTGGACAGTGGCACTGTGTGCTCCATGTGCTAGTGGCAACAAGACCCATATTAGGATCTAACCATTCTAATGGGGTTTAGGAGGACCCTGTTAGAAGGACACCCTTCTCTGTGGCACATCTGTTAGTGAAGTTTCTGAAGCTCCTCTGCAAAGGAGGCCTTAGGACAGGGCCGCTCACAGCAGCACTTCTGCCAAGTTTTTGTGTAAATCAGCCCCCCCAGATGCTTCATGAGAAAACAAGGTCAGGAAATGTAGTAAAGCTTCGCTGCACTCATCTCTGAATATGTGCATGATAGACTCCAGCTGCCCTTGTCTCAGAGATCATCCTTGGCAGCAAGCTGATATTCTGATGTGAGGTCCAGTGTGGTATAGCTCTGCAGAACACTGGCTTTGCACATCACTGATGCCATGGCTGGGGCATTGGACAAGGGTCTGCTAAGCTTCATTCTGCCTTTCTTTTAATTGTTTGTTTATTTCCTTGGATCACAGGGTTCCAGATTAAGTCCAACCCCGCCAAAATCACCAGTGCATCAGAGGTCACCCGTCACCTCCCACAAAGCACGCACCCACCTGGGAGAAGAAATATTCTCTAAATCTTCTGATAGTTTAGTCACTATTCGTGTGATTTCCACAGCACAAGAAGATGAAGAGATCCTTGCTGCTGAGATTTCAGAGCAAGAAGAGGAAAAAAAAGATAAATGAGAACCAAGCAGGTCCTGGGGCAGGAGTTAGAAGCTGTAGCTATAAGCTTCGCTATGTGCTGCGGGTAGAATCTGCATTTTCTGTCAGCCTAGACCTTCACTCACTGTTGATAAAGCCCTCTGCCATATGACCCAAAATCATACAAGGTTTCTGAGCTCTGAAACCTGGGCATCTTTATGAATATTCCCACTAAGTCTCAGGCCAGCCCTCTTGCTTCGAAATCCAGCCTTGCCGAGAGGGAGCCCTGAAGAAATTGCTTTTTATGGCTCCGGGTGGTTAATGAGTGTTCAGGTGAAGTGTGAAGAGTTCTTTGCCTCTGATAGCTGAGTCACAGCTTGGTCAGAAGCAACCAGGGGACATAAACAACAAGGTTTCTCTCTTGGGCTTAAGATAGTCAGGAGCAGATGGAAAGTGATTAATTCAAGAAGGATGTGGACTATGCTCACAGGCCAAGCACAGATCCACTGTCACAACACCAACGAGGTCTGTCCTTGTGTGCATGGACTGCAAGATGCTTGAGGGTCTCTGTGTGGTGCCAAGACTGCCTTGGGTTTCCTGCTGGGAAGAGGATTTCCTACCAACCATTCACACCAGAGAGGAGATGGGCTCTCCATAGCTGGTGGCTGTTATGGAGAGTTGTGATGAGCACTTTTTAGGGATGGAAAAGCACAATCCTGGGTGAGAAGGTGTTTCTGGAGATCCCTGGGTTTCCACGGGTGCACCAGCTGGGAGGGATAAACTGAGTGTAGGAAAGGAGAAACCCTATTGGTTTACAGCTGGGTCAGGAAAGTGCAGTGCAGAATGTGCTCTCCTCTCCCATCCAGTGTTTCAGAGTCAGGTCAGAGCCCATAGTGTGCAAGCAAGAGTGCACAAGTGTGCGGGTGGTCCCCTGCCTCACTGCTGGACCTCAGTGACCTACATCTTCAGCAGCCAATTTCCAGCCTTTTTGGTCATTTGGTTGGCTCTTGGCCAAATTTCCTGAGGAGAAGCCATGAAGAAGCAAGTCTCAAGTCTTGCTCTTGACTGCAACAGGGCACTTGTGAAGGCACTTTCCCAAGGGTGCTGGATGGGAAAGTGAACACCTGGTTAGCAGCCAGCTTGCCCAGCTGACAACTCAAGGTGTCCAATTGTCCTCCAGCACCACCAGTTCTCCATCTTCCTCAAACCCAGCACTGACTGGAGCAAACTTCCTGTGAGCTGAGAAGCGGCAAGAAGTAGTGAGTGAGACACTGCCACCACACATGGGGATGATGCAGATCCGCCCCAAGGTTTCACTGGCCACGTCTCCAACTGGCACCGCTGGCTCTGTCAAGAGGAGCCTGTTTCCACCCTCTGGAGGAGAAGCAGGGTCAGGTTTTGCCACAGAGAGCAGCCTCAGTGCCACAGCTGAGGGAATTCCCAGCAAACACTATGAGCAGAACTGCAGGTTCCACAGGTCTAGCCATGAGGCAGCCAGGCTGCTCGTGAAGCATTGGGTGATGTCTCTTCCCATCAGCAACCTGGGGCTGATCTTCACCTCCTTCAGGGTTCTCTTAGAAAGCTGTGGGGTTTTTTGCCCTCTCTTGGAAAATAGATGGGTTTCTGTGGTGGGAAGAAACCAGAATATATGTTAGTGTTAATTAATGCTAGCTTGCTGTCTTTTAAACAAATATAAATGAGCTCTAATACACCACAGAAGGGTCTGAAGCCATCACTGCACTTCACATTGCAGGGGAGAATCCAGACTCACCCAAACCTCCCTAAATATTTCTCATCCTCAGTCATTTGCAAATGGTTTCCTGCTGGATAGAAGGTTTCGGTGGGAAGTGCAAAGCTTTTTTTTTTTTTTCCCCATTATATAAATATTTATATAATAAAAACAGGAAACCTGCTGAAGTTGATCTGCTGTTCTGATTGGATATGGGTTAGAAAAAGCGTTTAAATAAATAGTAGGCTGTAATGGCTTTTATAGTTCACTGCATCTACAATAAACACCGTGTAGATTACCATGTTTTTGCTGTGGCTTTATTTCAAAACTCCAGTTGTTTCCCATTGTTCTGCTCCCAGTAGAGCCAAGGCAAGTCCCCACGTGCGGTTCACAGATTTCCCAATAAACTACTTAGAGTCTTAGAACTGTAGTATTACAATGGAAATGTAATACTCTTTTCATCACTGGAAGGAGGGGGAAAAAAGGCTTTCTAAAATGGCACATACTTGTGTGAAGGTCTTGGTTTTCAATATGCAGCATTAGACAGTAATGGATACACAACTGGTAATTCTGGAACTGTGGGGAGATTTGAAATTATCCTCCTCTGCTATCTGTTTATGACTTTAGTTCTTTAGGAAGATTATTCTCCAGGTAACAATTAAGGTCAGGCAGGGTTGGGCTTACAGCCTGGGTTGGAAACGTGCTCAGGTGTATTTGCTGTGGAGGCTCTGTAGAAATGACAGGCTGAGGAGATGGGCAGCTCATTTAGTGCCTCTTATTTGGGGGGTCACAATAAATTGGCTTTCTGCTGGATTTTGTAAATCCATTCCTCTCTTAGTTTTACTGTATTTGCCATGGGCTTCCTTCAGATTGATTCCTATAAATATCTTGCAGTGAGTACTTATCACAGGTCTGTTCCTTCCACTGCCCTTGGAATATTCCTGATTGATTTGGTAATGCTCCATGTACCTTCACTGCATTTCTTATTAGCTTTTGCTCATTCCGCTTCAATATCCTTAAGTATTGGATTGATACGATATGAGATCCTCTAATAATATTAATGGAGTATTTCAGGGATCTCATGGGGCACTTGCCAGTCCAGCACCCTGGAAGTTCTGCGTTGCGGTCTTCCTTCTGCCTTATATTTCTGATAATGGATTTCTCAGAGGTCCATAGCCATAGAAACCAGATTTTCCTGCAACGATATTCTAGCTTTTGCTGCTTTTGAGTGAAGTAAGTGGAATAGAGAACTGCTGATGGAAGAAGAGCATGCTGTTGATGGGTTTGTATGAATGTGTTAGGTTTTGTCTCACTATCACATGTAGTCGCTATCACAGTTATCTTTACTGGAGGCTTCATATATACTGTTTAATATATATATATTTATATATATGCTTTTATAAATCTATATACATTTTTGATACTGAGGGTGTATTCATATTCCTCATGACCTGTGCTGTCACATCTTTCAGAACAGTGATACTAATTTAATGTTCTGTGTGAGGTGAGAGAAGACAAACAACTCTGATTAAACAATCAACTTATGAAAGGAATAATATAATCCACCACAGACATTTGACAGTGGAGGAAGTTGTTTTCCTCTGGATAGAAGTGGGGCAGGCAGCTTCTCTGTATTTATAGGCAGAGCAATCTCTTAAAAAGATTAAGAGCAATTGCAGGTTAATCACTGATAAGGTTGTAAGGAAAGTAAAACAAATAACCAGGTTTGGGAATTAGACTCAGGTCTAGAAAGAAATTGCAGCATAAACAGAAAGTCCAGTAAAATGGTGTTTAATTAGAAAGTTTGAAATAAAATCGACCACTTTAACCTTTGAAACCTGGAGACCTTAACCAGCAGGACATGCTCCTAATTCTGGGAACTGTCTGTAAACCACTTATTCTGCTTACATATACATTTTTGTGTTGTGTAGATCTGTCTTGATCACAGTTGCAATGAAATCCTCCTGATTCCCTTTTTGCCTTCCTCTAAATTTGAGCTAATAAGAGTTTGTTTTTCTCTGCCCTGAGCACACAGCTCTTTTTAAGTGCAGTGATGGTCTCACTGGAGCTAACATCCTGAGTTAAAAACCCAGACTTCCATTTGGGAAGGGGTCACACAGTTATACACACCCCGATGGGCTCCCACACCAGCATTTATTAACAGCAGGCTTAGTGCTGGCTGGATGACATTTTTATGTGGGCCACAAGAAAGCTGGAGAGGGGCTTTGGACAAGGGCCTGTAGGGACAGGACAAGGGGGAATGGCTTTAACCTGACAGAGGGGACACTGAGATGAGATCTTAGGCAGAAGTTCTTCCCTGTGAGGGTGCTGAGGCCCTGGCACAGGTTGACCAGGGAAGCTGTGGCTGCCCCATCCCTGGCAGTGTTCAAGGCCAGGCTGGACAGGGCTTGGAGCAATCTGGTCTAGTGGAAGGTGTCCCTGCTCATGGGAGGGGACTGGATCTGGGTGAGCTTTAAGGTCCCTTTCAGCCCAAACCAGTCTGGGATTCTATAATTCTGGAATGCCCTTTACCTCCTGGCCAGCTGATGGTCCAAATTCACCCTGGGGTGAGCATCACGTGGCTGTGCTTAGCAATAACCAGAGGAATGAAGACCAGCTGGACCAGTTACTCATTGCAGATAAGAGGCTCTCTTGTGCTGCAGAAATCTCTCCACTGCCATGGTTACCAGCCACTGTCACGGTCACCGGCGAGACAGGACTTGTTTCATTGACAGGGCTTCTGGTCTCCCCTTCCCAAGGGAAAGCTCCAGTCACAAAACCTACACTATGCCCCAAAGAGGGGGGACATGTGCAGGGGCTGCCCAGCCCTCCCCAGTGTGAGCTGGCCAATGCTCAGAGCTTCTTGTGTCCAGTGTCTCTGCCCTGACGCTGAGCATTAGGCTCTGGGCTTAATAACCTGAAATATTAGTTTAAAAAGGGAGAAAACAGTGCTGCAGCCTGGGCGGGCTCTGCCCCGTTTCCTGTTTTTCCAGCACTCAGGAACGCAGTGACCTCTTGGCGCTCTTGCTTTTTGCACCAGCATGCTTCTCATTAAAGTACTTTCCTAAGCACTAATTAGAGTGGTTTTCTGTTTGTAAATTAGCCTGATAGGATCTGTGTGTCTTGGCACTGGCCCTCTGGAGCAGGAGCTGAGGTCTCTGTGTTTGATCACTGTTTATTTTGCAGATTTCCCAGGTTTTACTGTTCTTGGCTGCCTTCTAGAAAGTACTCACAGGTGGAGGTTAATGGGAGGCTATGGATCTTTGCAGCTTGCCTGCCTCAGGAAACAGGAGAGGTTTTGGTGCTCCAGGGACCTTCCGACCAATGAGGGTTGATGGGGTGGTGTGGACACAGAGGAGCCCTTCCTGCTGTGCTACTTCCCATCCCATTCCAGCATCCTCCCATGGTGTGTAGTGCAGGAGCAGGTCTGCAAGGAAAGGCACTGCCTGAGCCAACCTTTTAACAGGTGATGGAAAAGGAAAAATAATCAAACTAACACATCCTGTGCAATTAAACTACTTCATTTATTTTAGTGCAGCAAGTGCAAAGCTGAGCAAGCCCAAACCCATCTCAGCCTGGGTGTCTGCAGGGGAGGAAAGTCCACCTGCCTACCAGTGCTGCTGAATGGGTCGAGTCAGCAATTTTCCGGAGACCAGCAGTGCTTGGGAGGGGATGGACTTTAATTGGCTCTTGTCTTCTTAATGTACTGCAGATGAGAGTGGAGGGGATGTTGCTTTCTCTGACTTCAGTCATGGTGAGGGTAGAGCCACCAGAAGTTTGCTAAGAAGTCCGGCAGCAAAGGCAGCCCTGGGTTCAGGGAGCCATTCTTTGCCTTTGCTTGCTGGGGAGGCTGGCAGTGAGTGGAGCATCCCCAAGGGCCCAGCCACCCTGGATCAGCTGCTGGCACCCTCTGGGACTGGGCACCAGTATGGACCATATTCCCAAAAGCATTTACTGGGCCTTAACAAGAGGAGAACTACCTGGAGGCTTCACTCAGGGACTCCTGAGCTTGGGGCAGAGTTGATCCTTGACAAAAACACATTGAGTTCCCAGGCTGGTGTGCCAGCCACGTGGCACCAAATGTGGAAAAGTGCAGGGAAGCATCCCACCTTGTCAGCACCAGCACGGGGCCCCAGGAAGGCTTGTGGCGGGGGCTGTATCGGAGCTCAGCACCCTGCCTGGGTTGTGCTGGGCCATGCATGCCCTGTGTGCCCTGGCAGGACTGTCCATGCAGTGCTGGAGCAAGAGCAGCAGCAAGAGAAGCAGGATGCAGGCTGCAGAGAGCATCCCTGCCCGTGGAGAGGAGGGTGCGGGCTGCAGCCAGCCTGCGCAGACATCAACCTGTGTAGGAGGATACTTCCCAAAAATGTGCCCAGGACCACGGTTGTCCTGCATGGGCCCACAGGTGAGAGCAGCGGGCTGGTGTGGGCAAGCAGGGCAGAGGCTGCAGCAGAAGCAAAGGCTGGGGATCAGAAGCAGCCAAATGCCTCTGGATTGGGGTAATTTTCACTAAACATGTCTGGATGCTTGTACACAGACTCTGTGTTTCTTCAGCTTGAGTTTCCCTAAGGGTTAATCAGGCAGTATGTTTTGTCTGGTGGGCTGAAGATGATGGTAGTTGAATAAAGATGTCTGAGCTCCAGGGATCCCCAGTCCCACCTCATCTGGAATGCTGAGCATCCTGACCATACCTCAGTACCACTTAGTTCTCCCTCTCATCCTTATTTTTTCACCTGACTCCTCTCTAGGATCCCCAAATAAACTTGAAAGCCCAGGAAGGTTTGCAGGAAAACAAGCAGTGACCTGGCAGTTATTCCAAGTCAGCCTGTACAGAGCCTCCTGCCTGCTTCTCCTGCATGCACTGCCAGATTTTCCTTAATGTCTCCTCGTTTTTCCAGTTGGGTGTGATTGCTCAAAGGATCTCCTGGCAGAGAGGACTTGGGTTCATCCTCCACATCCTGCTCATCTCTAAGGCATATACACGAAAATATGGGTGTGGGTCTGCTCCTCTCCTTCAGGACAAATTAAATCTGCTCACGCAGCGCCGGGTGCAGGCAGCAGAGCTGGAGCGTGTGGCTGTTTAATATTCATTGGGCATAGACATAAAAGTTTTCTTCTCCAAAATAGCCTTGCACAGCACTGTGCTGCTCTGCTTTCCTAAGCCTTAGTGGGAAGCTGGAATTTAACATTTCCTTTGCTCAACTTTCACTGCCTTAGCCAAGAAGCAGAAGACCCTTGTTGGGTATAAAACCTCTTTTGAGGACAGATCCTGGCACTTTATTTGCAGTTTTCAATTCTGTAGTCTGCAGTCACAGAATGATGTCTTTGAAGCACCAACATGGGAACAAGAAAAAGAAAAAAAAAGAAAGAGAATTTGGTCCCGGTTAGGTCCACAACAGTTAAATCACCATGAGATACATTTCAGTAAGTTAAACTAGAAAGACCTCAGCCTATTTTCTTGTTAAGTATATAATCCCAGACTGGTCTGGATTGAAAGGGACCTTAAAGCTCATACAGCTCCAATCCCCTGCCACAGGCAGGGACACCTTCCACTAGACCAGGTTGCTCCAAGCCCTGTCCAACCTGGCCTTGAACACTGCCAGGGATGGGGCAGCCACAGCTTCTCTGGGCAACCTGTGCGAGGGCCTCAGCACCCTCACAGGGAAGAACTTCTGCCTAAGAGCTCATCTCAATCTCCCCTCTGCCAGGTTAAAGCCATTCCTCCTTTTCCTGTCCCTACAGGCCCTTGTCAAAAGTCCCTCTCCAGGTTCCTTCTTGTTGGTCCTCTTAGGTATTGGAAGTGGGAAGCAAGATAGGATGGGTTGGGATGACATGCTCCAGCTCAGGAAAAGAAACAGCAGGGAAGATCTAGCCCAGCAGCACACAGAGGTGGTGGGAGCATCCTTGCAGCCCTGCGGAGAGAGGATACTCAGGAGCTGGTGTCTCAGGACTGTGGGACTCTGCTGATGCCCACCCAGCATCTGGCACAGGCATCACTGCTGTGGGGCTTCAAGCTGCATTGCCAGTGTGAGCATAGGGACATCCATTATATATAACAGGCATCAATAATGGAAGGGAGGATAATGTTTCCATCCCACTGGAGGACTTCTGGTGTCAAAGGTGCAGAGCAGTAGTGGTACAGCATCCCCCACAGGCTGGTATGTGGGATGAGTGGAGTGGCTGGGTCCTGCTGGACAACCCCAGGGCAAATAAAAACTATTGGTGACAGAGAGTGCACTGAGGACCTGGTGGACCAGAGCAGCTGTACCCATGTCGGGATGGACTCACAGTGGTATTTTACAGACAGCTTGATATCGAGCAGCCAAAGCCAGTCCGTGGGAGTGCTATTTAATTCCCAAGGAGGATATCACACCTTGCTTGCACGTTGTTGAGATGCAGCTGAGCCCATCTCGTGGATTACCCACCGTCACCATATTGTCCTTTCCATGGGGGCATTTACTTTATGACTACAGGGGTATTTCCTTCCTCCCTGTAGAGGCTCTGATTGACTTACCTGTGCTCATGCCTAAACTAGCTGGATGTTAGCAAGCACTGCAACCTCCAGGCCCCTAGCACAGCACAAAACAGCTTCAAAGCTCTTCCCCAAATTATTCTGAGTTAACTGCTTTTGCTTCTTTTCTTCTCTGAGGTCAAGCAACATTTTGGAGGACACTAAAAATTAATGATTTTGCTGAGAATGGAATGTATTTTTCAAACAAGGTGGCTCCCATCACTCTTGCCTGTGCAAAGGAAAGCCTAACCCTTTGCACACCCCATTACCAGTGTCAGCCAGGGTAAGAACGTCAGTGGCACCGGGAAGGCTTGGCTTTGACGAGAAGATGAGCAGCAGAAGTAGCAAAACTCGAACAATTTCTCACCTGTAACTTCCATCTTGAGACATTTTCTTATCTAAAAAGAATTGCAGAAGGAACCTGAGGTCCCCAGACAAGGGTCCCAAGGATGCCCTGAAAACACTGGCTGGGGGACCACTGGTGGGCTCCTTGCCAGACCAGGAGCTCCAGGCCCTCCTGCCTGCAATGCAGGAGGAATTTACTTGGTATCAAGCTGCCCCATCGCTGAATCCTCTCAAACCAGCATGAGCATCCCTCAGCTTACAGGCCAGATTTAGCCTTGGCCAGGACACTTCATGCTTATTCTTAGCCTTGTTTCCAAGAAGTGCTTTATAAGCAGGAGCTCATGTTGATTAATGCCATGAAACATTAATGTAATGACTTAGCAGATGAGCTGCGGTCCTCCTGCAGGACAGATCCTGGCTCCCCAGCAGCCGGCGTGGCACAGGATGAGCCTCCCCTAAGCATCAAAGCCAAATCCAAATTGTACCTGAAGCCAGCTGAAAAATATGATGAAGAGAAAAGGTAGGTGGGAGGGAGGATGAGGGTTTGGTGCAATGGCTCTGCAGTGCAGCCCAAGGTTGAAAAAGAGGTTGCTTTTGCCATTTGCTTAATAAAAAATTTATTTGCATGGGGAAAGGGGGCACAGGCAGAGCTGTACTGTGGCATGCAGCAGCTCCCAGCCGGACTGGCTGGCTCCTCCATCCTGCCCTGGGCTGCTCCTGCACCCAGCAGCCCAAACCCAGCCTAACTGGTGTGTGGGGTTTAGCTGGGGGGCTGAGCCAAGCTGTGGAGCCCCATCACCACCACTGCATGTACAGGACAAGGGGAAATGGCTTAAACCTGACAGAGCGGACACTGAGATTAGACATGAGGCAGAAGTTCTTCCCTGTGAGGGTGCTGAGGCCCTGGCACAGGTTGCCCAGAGAAGCTGTGGCTGCCCCATCCCTGGCAATGTTCAAGGCCAGGTTGGACCCAGGGGCTTGGAGCAACCTGCTCTAGTGGAAGGTGTCCCTGCCCATGGCAGGGGTTTGGAACTGGATAAGCTTTAAAGTCCCTTCCAATCCAGACCAGTGTGAGATCCTATGGCTCTATGATCCAAAGGTGCTGCTGAGGCTCGCAGCAATCCTTGCAGCACCCCTTCCCAGTCTCTGCTCTCCACCCAGCTCAGCACAACCCTATCTCAGGGATCAGAACCTCAGGGTTGAATTAATTCAGTTGGTGAAGTTTAAAATGAGTACTAAATTTCTCAGGAGCATGCTAAGACTTAATTAAAGCTCATATCTTTGCACAAAACAGCGATGTAGGAATGTAGGGGGATCGTTTCTGCTCTGGGAAGGGTTTCATGTCAGTTTAGTAGACCATGCCCCAGCAATGCCAAGAAATCCCCTCACCTCCTCAAGGAGTGGCACAATTAGAATAATGAGCTGGGTTATAATTACTTGTGCTCTAGGGTCACATTCTCAATGGTGTCCGGTGCTTCTGGTAGGAATTTTCTACAGGGAGCAACCTAATGTACAAGAGGCTTCAGGTATGCTCCTGCCTGCATTCCTGGACTATGTTACTGGGTTGCTTGAAGGAAGGGGAGGAAGAGTTGAATTTTTGCTGGCATTTAGGGATGTTTTAGCTGTTTTACAGATGCAGGTTAGGTATTTGCTTAGGGCAGAACAAATGCCTAATGCAAAAGGCCCCACTCAGTGATGCGTTTTGATTGCTGGAGGTTCACTTCATTCAAGTAAAAGGCAAATTAACCTGCCTGACTTCCCAGCAACTCTTTTCAGCTACAGCAAAGGCTGGGCTGAAAGCAAAGAGCTGAACTGTGCTTTCAGTTCTCTTCTGAGTCCTGGTGGTGGGCCAGTGCTGATGGTCATCGATATATTGAGCTGTCCCCCGCTGGGTGCTAGCAGGGGGGTGCTGCTGGCACCAGCACTGCCTGTCGCTGCCTCTTCTCTGCCTGCAAAGCAGCAGTGTTCCTAAAAATACTTTCAGCGATGTCGTCAGCTCAGGTCCTGGAGACGTGACATCCATGAAAAGGAGGACTGGAGCATCACTGGGGGACCAGGCTGAGATGAGCCCAGCCAGAGCCAGTGAATCCCAAGCCAGAATCAATGAATCCCTGCAGAGAGGGGCAATACAAGCAGGTTACCTGCTGCCTGCAGCCCCTCCAGCCCATCTGGCAGTGAGTGGGCATTCCTTGGGATTCACAGCACTCCCTTGAGCTCAATAGCACAGTCTCCAAGGGAAATGGAATTGGTGCATCCAGCCCTAAGAAACCTTGCTTCTGGATCCCTAG
This sequence comes from Psittacula echo, assembly GCF_963264785.1. Classification (NCBI taxonomy): domain Eukaryota; kingdom Metazoa; phylum Chordata; class Aves; order Psittaciformes; family Psittacidae; genus Psittacula; species Psittacula echo. The sequence goes on along the minus strand of NC_137742.1, from coordinate 83,832,900 downwards.
GGATCCTGTCCCTGGTGTGCTGGGGCTGCTGCAATGCCATACTGTCCTTGCCAGGAGCCCGGCATGGAGGTTGTTTCAGTGCTCCCAGGTGACTCTTTGAGTATAGCTTTTGGCACAAAACCCCTTTCTGAATCTCCAGTTCTGCTTTATGCTTATTCATTAAGTTATTTTTCTAAACTGGGAAATTCACACATATGTCTGCTTCATTTAGGCTTGTTTAATGTAATTGATGCAATTTATGTGCATTGCATAATTGCAATAACATTAAAAAACGGAAGCGTTCAAAAGCCAGGAAATTAATTACCAGTTAAAGTCATTTACATAAACATTTATTTCACCCTTACAGCTTATAAATGAAGACAGTGATGACACAACATTCCAGTTGCTATTGGAAAGTAGAAGGGAACTTGATGTGTATCAATATTATCACGAAACTAGCCAAAGGAGCTGCACACAATCAGGGTGTTGATGCATAGGAGCATAATGCAGGGCCTCTGTGGGCACACACGCATGTCTGTAGACACACACATGTACTCCCGTGCACACTGTGGGTTCTGTAAATGCCAGACTGATCAGGGTTGGAACCACAGAGCTCATCCAGTTCCAATCCCTGCCACGGGCAGTGACACCTTCCACGAGACCAGGTTGGTCCAAACCCCAAGTCCAACCTGGCCTTGAACACTGCCAGGGATGGGGCAGCCACAGCTTCTCTGGGCAACCTCTGCCATGGCCTCAGCACCCTCACAGGGAAGAACTTCTGCCTAAGATCTCATCTCCATCTCTGCTTCTCAGAAAACAGAAGCTGTGCCAGGAGCATGGGGACATGGAGGGGGCCCTTTTCACCCCTTTTCCTGGGGTGAGTGGCTGGAGTGATTTGTGCTCCCCACCCAGTGACTCCTCATTACCCCCCCACCCGTGGGTCTGGCTGGTGGCAGGGGTAGGAGAGGTCTCTGAGAACGCCCAAGAGGGATATGCTGGGATGAAAGGACAAGGCCAAATCCTGCTCCAAACCCAGCCAATGGGAGTGAAGGGCTCTCACAGCACAGCAGTGGGGAGGTGGAGGATACATGCATGAGGGGAGCAAACAGGCTGCAGGCAGAGCCTGCAGGGCTGGCATTAAACCTGCATCTCCCATGGGACCCCACCCTGCACCCCTGAACTTGTGCAGCACCCATACACCCCAGCATGGGGATCTGAGCCACCAGCACGAGGCCCCTGCTGTGGCTTCGGTGCCACGTCAAGTTTTGTTGTGGGAAATATCTGGTAATGCCAGTTAATTACCATGAGCAAGTCATGAGTAACTCGTGTCACCAAAACCAGCCATTAACATACTGATGGTACATGCAGGGCAGGCAGATACAAATCAAACCCTAAACCCGTGTATATAAATTATATTTCAAGCAGATTTTTTTGTTGCCTTTCCATGCCAGGCCCTCTGGAGACGTCCCAGGGCACCCTGCGCTGTTTTCCTCATGCCTGTGGGTTGGAAACACGTGGTTTTCCCGATGAAATCTGTCTCCCCAGGGCCACGTGGAGCCTGGAGTGCATCGGCACCAGTGCTGGAGGGTGCTCCGACTTTGGGAGCAAGGCGGAAGAGGGCATGGATAGGCCAGGGCTCCCTGAAGAGCCCCGGGACCGGGGTGGGAAGGGCGAGGACACCCCGGGAACCCCCCAGGGCTCTGACAAGGGGGGACCTGGACACCCTGAGCTCCCCAGGGCTCGGGCGAGAGGGGCCAGGCCGGCACCGGGGACGCAGCGGGAGCTCCAAGGCTTGTGTCGCGCCCCAGCCCATGCTCCCGGTGCGGGGGGAGCCGCCGTCTGAGGGGAGTCTCGGGGGTTTCCATGGCAATGGGAACGGGGCGGAGCTCGGCGTTCCCGTTACCGAAGTGCCCGAGAGGGCGGGGCCGCGGCTGGAGCTAGCTGCGGACGGCACTGCCGCCGTCGCTGTCCCGCGCTCGGTGAGTGGCCCCACGGCACCGGCACCGCCGGGAGGGGGGCGGTTTGAACCGGGCTGTACCGGATCGGAGCGGGGCTCTCTTTGTCTGAGGGGCTGCGGCATGGAGCACCCGGGGCGGCGGCGAGAGCACGGTTCCCCGTTAGCCTGCAGCGGGCGGTGCCAACGGGACCGGCTCCGGGACCCGCTCCGGGACTGCCGGGGCGCGGAGCGGGGCGGGGCACTACCGGACCTCTGCGTACCGGGACCGGCACCGGGACCGGGGGGGCGCTGGGCGGGGCTGCGCCTTGTGTGGACCGGGACCGGCACCCGGGGCATCGGACCGGGCCCGCGCAGCTGCGTTTCCCGCCCCGGGTGCCGCCAGTTGGAAGGACAAGGGACCCCCGCGGAGGGGGGCGGCCCCCGGGGTCCGCGTGCCCTCCGAGGCACCCCAGGTGCCGGCGCCGCGCTGCGGTACCCGCCCGACCCCGGCAGTGGGGATCGGCGGGAGCTGCCCGGCCCTTGGCCGGGGTTGCCTGCGGTACCGGAGTTAATGAATACATAGCGCCCGGTCCGCAGTTAGGAGGAGCCTGGGAAGGCTTCAGGAATGAGTAAATTAATTACAGGGGCGGTTTATGTCACATCCGCCGGGAGCACGGAGGGAGCCCCGGGCTTTCAGTGCTCGGGTCCCGGGAGTGGAATCGGGATTGATGCAACTTCCCGCGGGAGTCGGGGCCGGCGTTGCTGTCGCGGTTTGCTCCAGCCCAGCCCCCTGGGCTCTCCCGGCTGGAAACTGAGGCAGGCTGAGATGTCTTTCCTTGCGCTTATCTGCAGAGGTGCTATGCTCAGGACCCACGTGCCATGATCACATCCTGGGATCCGGGATCCGCAAAAGCCTGCTGGAAGACGAAGGACCTTCCCCAGGACGGTGAGTTCAGCTCACGCCCTTGCTCAGGCCTGGGGAAGGAGAGGCCGGGAACAGGCCAGCCTGCATTTTTCACATTTCTTTCTGGATGAAGCTTGGGATTTGAGAAATGGAGACTCAGAAGCGGGCACAAAGGCGTTGGTAGCCTCTGGGGTGAGCAGAGAGGGCGGCCTTCATCTCACTCCTGGAGTTTCTGCGCGGGAAGCTGAAGGAGAAACGTCAGAATTTAGCATGTAAATAAGAAATTGGAGCAGACCGCGGGGCCCTCCCTTCTCCCCGGCCTCCGCTCCTCGGGAGGCTCCTTGTCTGTCCCGGTGCACGGAGCCCGAAGGTGAGTTCAGTCGAGGTTTTTTCTCTGGGCTGTTTCGCAGGCGGGCGGGTGGCTGCTTGCCCCGACCTGCAGCCGTTTGTCAGGAAACAGCCCTTCCTGCCTCCTTGCCGGAGGTGCCGGATGGGTTTCGTCGAAGGGGGAGGCTGGACCCTCCCCGTTTGAGCTTTTTTTGCTCTTGGCTTCAGCGTTCTCCAGCCCTATGTGCTGGCAGCCGCTTATCTGTGCTCTGATTCTTCCCTGGCATTGGAGCCAGCCCAGCCAAACACTGGATTTCTGGTGCTGCCTCTGCCTGGTGGCTGCTGCTGCCCATGCCGGGGTGAGGATCACATCACCTTTATCTGGGCATTCCCTTCAGAAGCATTTGATTGTCACAGCGCACGCAAAATGTTATGGTTAATTACAGGCTGGGAAGAAGTCCAGAGCAATGGGCTGACTTCATCAGCGCACATCTCCCTCCAGGTGCTGCTTCCACCTCTGGCTCCTCCAGAGGATTTTAGGGAAAAAACCTTCATTGGTGGAGTTTCATTTGTGGGTTGTTGTTTTTTTCCTGCGTGCCAGAGATGCCATTTGACTGCCTGTGATGGTGGCAGATGGGGAAGGGGCACAGTGTCCCCAGGCAGCTCCCTTTGGGATGTAGCCCTCACCAGCCAGTTTTCCCATAGCAAAGAAGGGCACAGCCAAGGGTAAAAGATCTTCAAGATCTGTTTTCCTTCTGTGCAGCTCAGAATTGCTTCCCTGTGTGCTTTTGGGTTTGGCTGCATGACAAATGAAGGAAGTACTTGAGAGCAGTGGAGGGAGGTAACGGCAGGGTCTGTCCGCCTGGTTTCGGTGATGCAAGCTGGCGCTGGCAGTTTTTCCGAGATGGGTTTGTGGGAAGCGGAGAGGCTTGGCAAGGGGCAGAGGTGGCATGTCCCTAGTGAAGGACAGATCTGGTCCTGCAGAGAGGTGGTTGCTACACCCGGAGTTGTCATTACTGGTTGTCTCCTCCCCCTGAAGGACTAATTTTTCTAATTAACATAATTAATATTTTCAATAAAACTCATGCACTGCCTGTGCCGCCCCAGTGCAGTGGTGGCAGCGGGGAGGAGAAGATGGGTTTGCTGAGTGAGGCTAAAGACCGTGTCCCTCTGGGGATCTCGGGTTGATCTAGGGATGCTTTTTGCCCCATCTCAGGTCCTGGGCGGGACACGCTCATCGCTGGGAGTGGAGCAGACGCCTCTGCCCAGGCTCCTCTGCCGCCTGCTCTGGTTCACCATAAAATCCTCAGCGTGAGCTGTCTGGACACTCCAAAGCCCCGCGGACTCTGCCTGGCTCTGCAGGTGAGGAGGGCATTTTTGGGGTGGTGGGAAGGACACCCCACATCCTGTGGAGCCATCCCTCAGTGGGAGCTCCCGATTACCATAGCCAGTGTCATGCCCCAACACCGGTGTCACGCACCTGGAGCAAAGCTGCTGCCTTGGTGGTGAGGGAAGAGTATCTCCAGGAAATCAGAGGGAAGGCATCAAAAAATGCCGGGAAGCAGCACAAAATAACATCTTCTGGGTCACTTCTGGGTCATGTGGGCAGGAGAGCTCAAGGCAGATAAGAAAATGCAGCATCCTGAGATGGCATTTGCAGCGAGGTGAAGGAGGAGGAAGGCTGCTGTGTCAGGGGAGAGTCAGGACACTGTGTACTGGTGTTGATGCCACCAGTTCATCCTGGGCTTCGGGCAAATAATTTAAATTCCCTTTCTTTGACAAGAAGGAAAACATCTTCTTATCTCACAGCAGCCTTGATGAATTCCCTCCGGCAAAGCCCTCCAGAGTCTTAAAGGTAGAGGCATGGCAGACACACATCTTCCAAATCACTGTCAAATATTTTGGATGTGCTGAGTATTCACCCGTCCGAAGGGCTGAGGTGGGTTTCCTGGCATCTCTGCCCTCGGGATGAGGCCACAGGCTCTGAGATAAGGTATAAGTTTGAGCAGGGCAGGGAGCACCTCCGGGAGCTCGGCCAGTCGGCATCTCAGCTTTCCGAAGGTATCTGTGCTACAGTGCTTTTATAAATAGTGATTAAAAAAGCAGGTGTATTTTTCTTTCCCTGTGAGCTGGTGATACATCCAATAGGTACAGAAATTTGGGATCTTCTGTATATTCCTTTCCCTTCTTCCCAGCTTCTTCTCTGCATTTTTTTTTTCAGCTGTGCTCTGTCCCACAGGGCATGGTGTTCCCACCTGAGCCATGGCTCACCAGCAAGCAGCTTCACATCCAACGCTGCCTGCAAGCCAGGGTATGGTGTTTTTTAAGGCCATAGAGAAAAAATAGGTACTAATCAGAGTAACTGCATGAGCAAGCTGAGAGAAGGAGATGTTTGTGGGGACAACTGAGAGAAACATTGTAAGTCCATCACATCAGCTTCTCACCACTGAAATCCTTTGGAGGGAGGGTTTCCCCAGGCCCTCCTGTCCTGTCACAGAATCCCAGACAGGTTTGTGTTGGAAGGGACCTTAAAGCTCATACAATTCCAGCCCCCTGCCACAGGCAGGGACACCTTCCACTAGACCAGGTTGCTCCAAGCCCCATCCAACCTGGCCTTGAACACTGCCAGGGATGGGGCAGCCACAGCTTCTCTGGGCACCCTGTGCCGGGGCCTCACCACCCTCACAGAGAAGAACTTCTGCCTAAGATCTCATCTCAGTCTCCCTTCTATCAGGTTAAAGCCATTCACCCTTGTCTCATTGCTGCAGTCCCTGATGAAGAGCCCCTCTCCAACATCGCTGTAGGCACCTTCAGATACTGGAAGGCTGCTCTGATGTCTTCATGCAGCTTCCCTTCTCCAGGCTGAACAGTCCCCGTGTTCTCAGCCTGTCCTCTGGAATGTCCTCCCTGCTTTCTCCTCCTGGCCAGCCTGGTGAGATGCCGCTGCCAGATCCATGTTTTGCACAGTTGCTGCATCTCAGCTCCCCATCCTGTTTCTTCTCATGGACACAGGCCCTGCGGGAAGCATCAGAGCAGCAGCGGGAGGAACGTTAGCCCCAGGCCCTGACACTGGCCTCCAAGGAGTTGCTGGCATCTCCCTGCACACCAGCAGTAGCCACCCCAGGACAGGCAGCCTCCACTATGGACCTGGAGAAAACAGGTGAGGGGGAAGCCGGAATGCAGTGGTAGGCACTCAGGAGGAGGGATGGGATGGGATGGGTGCAGGGAACCTGCCAGCAGGAACCAGGATGACCTCTCCTCTTTTGGACTGGGGAGATATTGGATGTTGGTAGAAATCAAACACCAGCCAACTGCCAGGTGGCACCAGGCCACTGATGAATTATTTAACAGGGTGAACAGAGCCAGTGAGCACCAGCAAAACCTCCCTCCATCTGAAGGAAAATGTAATGCTTCTGGAAATGCTGGGGTTGGGGAATCCCTCTAGCAACTCCTCTCCCTAGGATGCTCTCACAGGAGGAAGGTGTTAGAGCAAGGAGGAGCATGTTATCTGTGCAGGATCACCCCTGCCTGGCAGTTTGACTTGCAGCTGGGTGTTGTGGCTTTGAACCTGGCTCTGCCTTCCATCCCAGATATGGGATTAGGGTGAATGATGTGTGCAGAGCCCTTGTGCCTCCTGTAATTTTGTCTTATCCCTGCACGCTCCCCAAGGAGTGAGACCTGGAATTCCTGTGAACTTTAGAAGTATTGGGGTAGGTTTTGTGTGTGCTAGGTTCAAAGGGAACATCACAGTCCTCTGCCTGAGCTGGGCTGAGCTTTTGGTGTGGAAAGAAAGAGAAGCTGGCATCTGTTGTCACACTTACAGGATATTCAGCCCAAGTCAGGAACACAAAACCCAGCAATCGCTTCCGCAGACATTGCCAGATAAGTCCCGTGGCATAGAATTGACATCAGAGTCATGGTCTGGTGCCAGCGTTTCATTTTCTGTCCACTCTGCTGGCTCTTTAAGTCCTTTGAAAGGCAGCAAGTCTGATTCACAGACAAAGAAAGTCTTGCTTCTTGTGTTCAGGATCTTTCCTATGAAGCAGCCAGCATCTTCCTGCAGGCAGCAAAGTAGTTCCTAGCATCACCTCCTGCCTTGAAAACCTCAAGGTTTCTGGTGGCAGCAGCTGAAATCCATGGCAAGCAGTGAAGGGCGCCAGGCAGCCAGGATCCTGGCCACCACTTTGCCCGCTGCAGTGCCTCATCCCCACATTGGGAATGAGTCAGGCCAGCTCATTTCTTCTTGGGAACTACCAAGTCATTTAGGGATTCATTTGGCAGGCTCTGATGTACAGCCAGTTTGGCTTCTGTCAGCACCGGTGGCCCCATTAACGCACAGAAAACCATGTTTAAAGTAATAGTAGGAGGTTGGGAAGCTGAACGCACAAGGATTAGGCAACACGGCCAACCAGGGTACCCATCTCATTTTAATTTGGCTTCCATTATGTTTGTGTGTAATGATGCAGTCTTTAATAACATGATCACATCCTGGTTTTCAACCGGCACCTGCTCATTCAGTAAAGAGGATGCCGGCATGAATCAGAGCCATGTTGAAGGCGGTTGTTATCTGAGTGAGGTGGCAGCAACTTGGCAGGTGATGGGGCTGGGTCACAGCGCGGTGGCCTGGGCAGGCACTCGGTATTACGGCCTAGGATGTTCTGCTGGCATCAGCATAACCCTTTGGATCCCATCCTTTCCCAGGGACTCACACCATTGGTGCTTCTGGCCACAGTCGGCACTATGGCATGCAGGATGTACCTCCTGGCACATCACTGCTCTCCATGGGACTTCTGCAAGTCCTGTTTCCTGCAGTCCCACCTCCGTCGCAGCCCCTAGGATTCTCCCCACAGCTGGTATTCCGTTCCCCAGGGAGGGAGCCAGGTCCTGAGTGGCTCTATCTTTGCTCCCACTGCAGGAGGGAGGATCTGTGGTGGGAAACGTGCCAGTCTGCCCGCGGCCCGGCCCTTCCCAGTGATCCAGAAGGTGATGGCCTCCATGGCGCATCTGCAGGAGGAGAAGCTGCGGCTTCAGGAGCAGCTGCTGGGGCTGCAGGAGAAGCTCGCTGCCCGGGAGAATGACGAGCTTTCCCTGTCTCTCCAGCTGCAAGGCCAGGTATGGCGGGGACAGGGCAACACAAGAGAGTCTGTTGGGGTCCCAACCTTCAGGCTGTGGCTTGGCTGGAGCACTGTGGCTTGCAGTTAGTAAGGGTCATGCTTGGAAGGAGCGTGGGACCTCACAGAGCATTGTGCATGGGGATGAGCTGGGTGCTCCTGAGCACTGATGCCATCCCATCAGCTTTGGCTGCGCCTCCCGCAGAATGCTTGCAGCCTCTTGTCTGATGTTATGGTGACACCGGGATGATGCTGGTGAGGGCACGCAGCTCCTTGGGTGTGATGTGGCGGGGAAGTCTTTGGGAATCAGGGTCACAGCCCTGCGGCCATCGTCCAACCTCCCAGAGCAGGACAAGTTCGTTAGACTGATGCAGCAGATTAATTTTAGTGACTTTTGAGAGTCAGGAGGTGGAAAGTGAATGTGAAGGCACAGAGTTGTCTGCCAAAGGGGAGAGCGTTTCGGCTGCAATCACCAGAACCCTCCTCAGATCCGTCCCACACCACCATAACTGCATCCTCAGTGCGAGGACCTGGGTCATCTCAGGGGGATAGAAATTCCGGCTGCTCTTAAAGGCATTTGCATGTGGCTGTTGTGGAAGCTGTTACAGTCAGGTTCTGCTTGTTCCACGGGTGTCAAAAAGGCGGAGGTAATTGTCCTGCATTTGGTTGACATACTCTGCATGACACAAGTGTGAGCGCTGATAGGATCTGGCCCCACGCCGGCCAGTTCGGCAGCAAGCACAGAGAAAGTGCCGACCCAAACTTCCAAAGCCTGGGCATGGCTGGGCCACGGCTTCAGCCGGATCCGGCTGCCAAGGAATCCCTGTCGCCTCCAAAGAGCAGGATGCAGCTGAAGATGCCTGAGCAGGTAGGAGATGGAGGTGTATTTTGGGGTGCTGCTGGCACAGGGAGCGGTGGGCAAGCTCCGGCGTGCATGTCTAAAAAATGCCTTAATAATCTGCCTTCCTGAGCATGGAAATGGGATTTTCCAACTTGAGTGCAAGGCTGCTGTACATGGCACATGACTGGGGGCTCCTGATGCCGAAGGGAGCAGTTCCCTTCCGCTGCTTGTCACCGTGAGCACGCAGAGCTCTCCCACAGGACCCACACTCCATGCCAAGTGTGCGGGAGCTGCCCCTGTCCCTGTGAGGGTGTGCCCTAATAACTGATTATCATTAACTGCAGCATTGTGTCAGCACATCCGCACTGCATTTAGAGTCATAGGATCATAGAATCAGCCTGATTGGAAAAGACCTTTAAGACCTTCAAGTCCAACCATTGCCCAGCACTGCTGAGGCCACCACTAAGCTATGTCACTGATGGCCTTGTCTACGCGGTTTGTGAACACTTCCAGGGATGGTGACTCCACCACTGCCCTGGGCAGCCTGTTCCAATGCCTGAACACCATTTGGGGAAGAAATAGTTCCTAATTTAGTATCCTATTAATCAACAATTCCTAAATGATGGTCCATGGAAGCCCAGTTGCTGGTTGTTGGGATGGAGCAGCAGTCTGCCATGTCCAAGTGAGGGGTTTGCCTGGGGAGCATCCTCCTGTCAGACTTGGACGTGGGGACTTCTGGAAGGGTTCCTGCTCCCTCTTTCTCCAAAGATAACTTTCCTAGAAAGAAAAATAGAGAAGGCAAAATGGAGCTGCTTTGCAGGACGGGCACTCCAGGCTCTTGCAGCACAATTATGGAAAGGTTTGTTTTCTTCCTTCTCCAAAGACGCTGCTTTTGCTTTTTTTTTTTTTTTTAATAATGGTTTCTGCTAATGCTCAACATCGACAAATTACACACATGGTCAAACAAGGTCGAAGCAGGCCTTTCATTAAGGCTTGTTTTAATCAGCTCATGTGAATCAGGTGCTCAGAGCAAGGTGGAAAATTAAGGCATAACAAAGGTGCGAGCCAGACTGGTGGCCGGCATGGCACCACGGGGTCTCCTCCAAAAGCTGCTGAGATGCCTCCCGGTTAACCCTGCCTGTGTTGACAGGTTGAAGCTCTGAAAGCAAAGCTCCTGGAGCAGGCACAGGAGATTGGGCGGCTGCGCTCAGAACTGGTGAGCTGCCACTGCACTGGGGCTTAGCCACCCCTGCTCCGAGGGACCTGGGAGATGTGGGGAGGAGGCAGTGGCACATGGGGAGGGCCTAGGAGGATTGAAACCTTCCCAGGGTCGCAGTTTGGACCCTGAAAGCTGAGAGAGACACTGAGGAGTGGAAGTTTGTGGGATTTTCTGTCCAATGCGATGTCACAACTGGTGGCCGTCGGGCAGGCAAAGCTACCCCCTCCAGCTCTGTCACCCTGCAGTGGGAAGTGACAGATTCTCTGGGGCCTGGGGTCCCCTGGGAACAGCAGAGTGGGGGGTCCCCAGGCAGGGGGAGGAGGGGGGTTCTGACATGGAAGGTTGGGGCTCCCCTGATGGAGGCAGCTGGGGGTTCCCTGGGGGCAGAAGGTGGAGGCTTTTATCCATGCAGTAGGCTGGAGGGGTTCTCCCGAGTGCAGATGAGGGCCTCCCTGGGTGCAGCAGGCTGGGGATCCCTGAGCTTGGTAGGCTGGGGGATGCTGCAGGCTGGGGCTCCCCAGGGTGCATCAAGCTCCCACTCCATCGCACCCATCCCATCGCAGGGCAGCACGGACGTGGAGAAGCACCGGGACCTGCTTGTGGCGGAGAACGACCGCCTGCGTCAGGAGATGAAGACGTGCGAGGGGCAGCTGCGGGAGCTGCGGCTGCAGCAGCAGGCGCAGTGCCGGGACTGCGCCCACCTCCAGGTGAGTGGCTGATGGTGGCGGCTTGGTGGCAGGGTGATGGGCACCCATGGGTGACATGGCCTCGGCTGTGCTGTTTGGGGCTAGGAGAACGCCGGGCTGCAGGAGCGACTGTCCCAGCTTCAGCGGGAGGCGGAGGAGACGCGGGCCAAGCTGGGGGAGCTAGATCTGGAGGTGCAGCAGAAGACAAACCGCTTGGCCGAGGTGGAGCTGCGGCTCAAGGACTCCCTGGCAGAGAAAGCTGAGGAGGAGGAGAGGCTTAGTCGGCGGCTGAGGGACAGCCAGGAGACCATTGCCAGCCTCAAGTCCCAGCCCCAGCAGATAAAGGTGAGCACCGAGGAGCTCTCCATGGAATCACAGACTCACAGCCTGGTTTGGGTTGGAAAGGAAGGACCTTAAAGCTCGTCCAGTTCCAACCCCCTGCCATGGGCAGCAACACCTTCTACTAGAGCAGGTTGATCCAAGCCCCATCCAACCTGGCCTTGAACACTGCCAGGGATGGGGCAGCCACAGCTTCTCTGGGCACCCTGTGCCAGGGCCTCAGCACCCTCACAGGGGAGAACTTCTTCCCAAGATCTCATCTCAGTGTCCCCTCTGTCAGGTTAAAGCCATTCCCCCTTGTCCTGTCCCTACAGGCCCTTGTCCAAAGCCCCTCCCCAGGTTTCTTGTAGCCCCTTTAGGCACTGGAGCTGCTCTAAGGTCTCCCCTTAAGGAGCCTTCTCTTCTCCAGGCTGAACCAGCCCAGCTCTCTCAGCCTGTCTCCAGAGCAGAGCTGCTCCAGCCCTTGCAGCATCTGATCTATGTCTCTCTGATCCATGTCTCCTGGCCAAGCAAGGGGAGGTGGGCTGGGTGCCTACTCAGGCCTAGTGGGTGCCCTGCAAGTGCCACCCATACCTCTGCCCTATAAACATCAGTGCAGCACTATGATTCTGCAAATGAGCCAAAGCTCCATCTTTTGGTGCTGCGTTCCCAGTACACCCCATCTCTGGGTGCTTTTCTCTCACAGTACATCATCAAGACAGTGGAGGTGGACTCAGCCAAGATGAAACAAGCCCTGTGTGAGAGCCAGTCCCGAAACCAATACCTGCAGGAGCAGGTAGGGATGCAGAGGCAGGTGCTAAAGGAGATGGAGCAGCAGCTGCAGAACTCCCAGAAGACAGAGACTCAGCTCCGAGCTCAGGTCTGAGTGCAGAGCAGGGAAACAGAAACCACCCAGCCAGCCTTTGTGTGCTGCGGTGCAGCAGTGGGTGCTCATGGCTCGTATCCCCCTTCTTGCTTCTCTGCCACCCAGATCATGATGTATGAGGCCGAGCTGGAGCGAGCCCATGGGCAGATGCTGGAGGAGATGCAGGCAATGGAGGAGGAGAAGAACCACGCCATTGAGGAGGCGTTTTCCCGTGCTCAAGTAGAAATGAAGGCAGTGCACGAGAACCTGGCAGGTGAAGAGGGTGCGGAGGGCTGGGGCTGAGGTGTTGTGCCACATGTCCCTCACTCTGCCTCCTGCCTATAGGTGTCCGGACCAACCTGCTGACGCTGCAGCCGGCTCTGCGCACCCTCACCCATGACTACAACAGCCTGAAGCGGCAGGTTCGAGACTTCCCCCTGCTCCTCCAGGAAACCCTGCGGAGTGCCAGGGCCGAGGTGAAATCTCCCGCTTTCCCAGGGCTACTACCCCATGCCAGTGGGGATGCTGGGGGGGTGTCACTGAACCGCTGGTCTCCGTCCCCCACAGATCAGCCAGGCCATCGAGGAGGTGCACAGCACCAACCGGGAGCTGCTGCGCAAGTACCGCCGCGAGCTGCAGCTCCGCAAGAAGTGCCATAATGAACTGGTGCGTCTCAAAGGTGTGTGTCCCATCACAGGAGAGCGTGTCCCTGAGAAGGAACAGGGCAGCACCACCCCACTGCACCCCAGCACCATGAGGTCCTCTAAGATGCTTGGGTTGGTGATGGGCTGCATTGGTCTGCAGCGTTCAGCCTGCCCAGCGTTCGATGATGAGGGGGGTGGCAGCAGAATGTGATGGGGCTGACACCATCCCTGCATCCCTCTCCTTCTCCAAGGAAACATCCGTGTTTTCGGGCGGGTCCGCCCCATTACAAAGGAGGATGGCGAGGGTGCAGAAGCAGCCAACGCGGTAACCTTTGACGCCGACGATGACGCTGTCCTGCACCTTCTGCACAAGGGCAAGCTGGTGTCTTTCGAGTTGGATAAGGTCTTCCCCCCACAAGCATCACAGGAGGAGGTGGGTGCTGATGTCCATGCTGCTGGCGTGATGGGAGAGATACAGCCACCTTCTTCTGACATCCCTGGTGCCTCTCCAGGTCTTCCAGGAGGTTCAAGCCCTGGTCACTTCCTGCATCGATGGCTACAACGTCTGCATCTTTGCCTATGGGCAGACAGGGGCAGGGAAAACCTACACGATGGAGGTGAATTTGCCTGGCTTTGCTTCCCTCTTCTTTCTTGGCTTCCCATCTCGTAGTGCCCAGTCTCAGCACCCTCCCCTCACCATGATAAGATGAGAGAGAGTGACATGTGTCTTCCCCCTATTTCTCACCCCAAACCAACAGGGAACAGCAGCAAACCCAGGGATCAACCAGCGGGCCCTGCAGCTCCTCTTCTCGGAGGTGCGGGGCAAAGCGGCTGACTGGGACTATGCCATCAGTGTCAGTGCTGCTGAGATCTACAATGAGTCTCTCAGGTACGGGCAGGGGTTAAAGCTCCAGCGGGGCACCAAAGCTCACCTGCGCATCACCCCACGCTGCTCTGCTCCTGTCCCAGCAGCCCAGCCTTGGCTGCACAGCTTGTTCCTTGGGCTCTGTGTTTGCCTGTGCAAGGGTTTATTTTAAATTTTTTAGGGGGTTTTGGTGCATGCTGCCCTTTCAAAGCGCTCTCCCTCAAGCTCTGTTACTTAGGCTCCCACCCCTTCCAGCACTCCCAGGCACAGATGCCAGAGCAACCCCCTCTCCTCCCTTCCTTCCCCAGCACCCCCCGAGGTGTTATATTTAGAAATTACTAACTGGGAGCATAAGAAATATTTTCCTCCCCAGCCCAGCCATAGGCTGGGAGGAGGTTGGGAACACAACCATATGGGTAATAAGGACTAGGTCTGGGTTGTGTGTTCACGTGGGAAGCCAAGAGCCAAGGGCTGTGGCTGAGATGTGCAGCATCCCGGGAGGACGCAGCTGCTCTGGCAACCTGGGGTCACAGCTCTGTGCCATGGAGGGGCTGCAGTGCCAGAGGGGAGCCGTTGCCTGTGACACCCTGGGATGGTAGTAAGTATAACAGGTACCCCTTCACCCAGGGACCTGCTGGGGAAGGAGCCGCAGGAGAAGCTGGAGATCAAGCTGTGTCCTGATGGCAGCGGGCAGCTCTACGTGCCGGGGCTGACCGAATTCAGGGTGCAGAGCGTGGAGGACATCAACAAGGTGCAGAGGGGCAGGGGAAGGCACAAGGGGCACAGTCAAAATCCCAGACTGGTTTGGATTGGAAAGGACCTTAAAGCTCAACCAGCTCCAACCCCCTTGCCACAGGCAGGGACATCTTCCACTAGACCAGGTTGCTCCAAGCCCTGTCCAACCTGGCCTTGAACACTGTTGGGATGGGGCAGCCACTGGGGGCTCTGTGATGTGTGAACCCCAGGTTTGGGAGTATTTCTGAAGCACTGCGGAGCAACAGAGATGAAAATAGGTCCCTGGGTGCGATGTTATGGTCACTGAACCATGGGTGAGCTGCATGGGTTAAAAATAAAACCTTGTGTCTGGGTGGCTCCCAGGGGATTATCAGGATGAGGGCTGTCACTGCAGCGCCCTGGCTGTCAGTCTCTGGCTTCCCTGCGTCACCCAGGCTGAGACCTGACAGCAGTCATCACCCCAATGGACCAGGCACCTCCTGGGGGGCTGTTGCATGGGTAGCAGGGGGTTTATGGTGGGTTTGAAGCAGGTTGGCGTCACTCCCCCATCTCCCTGGGCTCCGCCAGGTCTTTGAGTTCGGCCACGTCAACCGTGCAACAGAGTGTACCAACCTGAACGAGCACAGCTCCCGCTCCCACGCTCTCCTCATTGTCACCGTCCACGGGCTTGACCGCAGCACAGGGCTGCGCACCACAGGTGGGTCCCAGAGCAAGCCCCTCACTGGGACATTGAGTCACGGTGGGTCCCGAGAGGGTGCATGGGGCTGATGGTAGCCATGGCCGCTTGTTTGCTGTGTGTCCCCAGGGAAGCTCAACCTGGTAGACCTGGCCGGATCGGAGCGTGTGGGGCGGTCGGGTGCGGAGGGCAGCCGGCTCCGTGAGGCACAGCACATCAACAAGTCCCTCTCTGCGCTGGGGGACGTCATCTATGCTCTGCGCTCCCGGCAGGGCCACGTGCCCTTCCGCAACTCCAAGCTGACCTACTTGCTGCAGGACTCGCTCAGCGGCGACAGCAAGACCCTCATGATGGTCCAGGTAGGGGCTGGGCTCCCAGTGCCTGTCGGTAGCAGTATGGGATCTGGGAATGGGTTTGGTTCCAGTGCTGCAGGAGGCAGTAGGGATGCTGAAGGCTGGAGAGGGACCAGGCTTTTCCATGGGGTCTGCAGTCATGGGGCCAGAGGAAGCTCTCTTGCTGTCTCTGCACCCTAGACGAGGCCAAGGGATAGGGGATGAACTTGGAAGATGAACTCCTGCTCTCCCTGCCTGCACATGGGTGCTGGCTCTATGCACACCATGTCTTTGCGTGTTGACATCTCCCCATCCCGTTTCCCACTGGGAGGATGCTGGGCTCTGGCAGCTCCTCTATCTTTGCCCTGTGATTGCCCCGTGATTGCCCCATGCCACCTGCTGCAGCTTTTCTTGGCTGTTTCTCGCGCCAGGGCAGTTGGTGACAGGGGATCTGACCAGATCAGACGCTGGACGGGGCTGTCCTGGGAGTGGCAGGTTAATAATAGCATCTGGCCGGCATATGGCCCAGTGTGTTGGCTGGGGTGGGAGGGCAGCCCTGGGGGTAGAGGCAGCTGCCAGAGTAACTGCCTGCTCCTGCCTACGCACAGGTGTCCCCCGCCGAGAAGAATACCAGTGAGACACTGTGCTCCCTCAAGTTTGCCGAGAGGGTTCGCTCTGTGGAGCTGGGTCCCATCTCCCGCAAGGCTGAGCTAGGCTCCTGGCCCAGCCAGGAGCAGCTAGAGGTAAACGAGGGGCTGCCCCTCCTCTTCCTTCTCACCCCTGTGTGTGGGGGGGTTTCTTCTGTTTTGCACCCATATGGGTCCCAGGGCTGTTTGCTGTTGGGTCCCCTCCACTGGGGATCATCACTTTGTGGGGCACAGGCTGTCCCCAGGCAATGGTATCTGGCCAATGCTGCCACTTTGACTCTTCCAAGCACTGTTTTACAGCAGCCCCATGGTACCCCCAGAGCACAACTGGACACCACGTTGCCAATGAGCTCATCCCTGTTCTTTCCCTCTGAGGACTGGCATGGGCTGACCCTGGGGTCGTACCTCTTCATCTCCTCCCAGGGTGACTCTTCAGGGACCACAGCAGCCCTTGGTCGGGTCCACATGTCCCCCAGCCCGGGGCACCTCTCTGGCCGTGCCGCCTCCATCCGCAGGAAGCTCCAGCCCTCAGGTGGGTGGTGGGACACCCCAGCCCTGCTCCACACCCCAGGTACCCTGCCAGAGCCCCTCCATCACCACCACAGGCGCCTACCCCCAGCCACTGGGGGGGAGGTAGCTGATTTGTGATCAGCTTGTTAACTGTTTGCTAATTAGCCATGGGAAGCTTGGTTATCACTTCCCCAAGAGTGCCCCAATGTGAAGCTGCAGCCTGGGGTGCCCATGGGCTGAACCTTTCTCCCTTCAATTTCAGCCTGAATTAGGGGCAGCTGCGGCTGCCAGGTGAGTGCCTGTGGCTGGGAGCCGGTGGAGGGCTCTGCTTGGCCCCACACAGGGCAGTGCAGGGGCGCTGTGCTCTGCCGCTTGCAGGGGTGCTCATGGGGTGCTTGTGGGACCAGTGCAATGCAGCATCTGCTGGAATGCTGCTGATGGTGCCGGGGTAGCGATGGCCGTGCCTCCTGTGACCCACACTTCTCTTCCTGCAGGGAAGCTGAGGCCTGTGCCACTGTGACAAGTGCCAGCCCTGGCACCAAACCTGCTGCAGGACCCGGCTCCACATGGTGCTACTGAGAGCTGGCTGCTGGGAGACACAAAGGCTTGGGTGCCGTCCTCTCACCCAGCAGGACTCACAACCAGAGGGTGATGGCACCTCTCACATTAGCAGCACAGGGCCAGGGTCTCCCAGCAGCCAAACCCCCATTGCAGGGTGGGGACAATGGTGCTGGGCAGGGATCTGCCCCCTCAGACCCTTGGCTCTGTGACCTTTCATTGTTGCTGGAAGGATGTTTTTAGCCCGAGCGGGAGCTCCTGGGTGCTCCCTCCATCTCTCCAGCTTTGTTTCTAGAGGTATCTGGCTGGAGGGGGTGCTCAGAATTAGGCAAGCTCCTGGAAATGTCTCTGGGGGCCCAGCGTGGCGCTGCACTGGGGCAGCTGCCTCATGTCTTACAGAGCAGTGCTTCCTCTATTCTAAGCCAGAAAACAAATCCTATCAGCTCCTTTCCCTGTGTAGGTTTCTCAAGCCTTGTTGTTGCATGGAGGCACCCCAGTGCCATGCATGAGCCGAGCTGCCGTTCCCCATGGTGCCGGTGCTGCTCTGGCACAGTAGTACATGGCACCAGGGTGGGTTTAGCGGTCTTGAATGAAGCTATTGTAAAGTTCTTTACCAGTTGTCTTGTCAAGAGCAATCACAGCGTGGTCAAGATGAAAGTGTTTGAAATATTTATACCCTGTTTACATGGTCTTGGAATGGAAAACAAGTGGAAACCAAACAAAAACGCCTTCCAACCCTCCAGCCCAAAAGCTGTTTGGTTTACGTATGGGGATGGAGGCTGGCAGGGGTATGGAAGGAGGTGGCATTGCCCCTCAGACCTCTGAGCACCCACTCTTGGGTATGCTTTCTCCTGTTGCACATACCTGACTGGCTGCACTGATGGCTCCTTCCTACCAGCTCCCCTCCTCTTTCTCTTCCACAGCATATTCTATTAGAAAAAAAGCAAAATAGGGAAGAATAAATTTAGCCTTTTTTAAGATTAGATGTTTCTATGTATTTTAATAATAATAAAAGCCTGTTTTGTAACAAAACTGGTTTCAAATAAACTGTTAAATCCAGTCCTCCTGTGCTGCTGTTATTTCTGCAGCAGGATGGGTGAGTGCTCCCTCCCATGGCACAGCATTTCCCTCACACCTGGGAAAGCCTATGAGGGGCTTCCTCCTGCAGCTGTGCCTGGGAAGCCTGGCACCACAGACCCCAGGCTGCAGCTACCCACCTCCCTTTGTTACCAGGAGATGGAGTTGTTAAACACTAAATAAGCCCCAGCGCTGCAGTGTCCTGCTGTACCTCATGCTTCCCCCTGTGGGGACTGCTGGGGGCTGGTGTGGGGCTTTATCACACCCCAGTTGGGTCCAGGCATGGCATCATCACCAGAAAGGCGCTGGGTGAGGCAGCAGCAGTGCAGGACACACACGAAGTACACAGCATCTTCAGCCCCGGTCCTGCTGTCCTGTGACCACACACTGCCAGGGCCTCTTGCTGCATGAGCCACCTTCAGAGCCACAGAGGAGAGCAGGACACTCCTCCTCACTCCCAAATCTTGACCACATTTGGGTGAAGTATCAGCAAGATTGGGATTGGCTTTAGCTTTATTCTTTTTGCTCGACCATACGAGCCTCATGAAATTCAACAAGGCCAAGGTCCTACACATGGGTAGGAGCAATCCTCATCACAAACACAGGCTGCGGGAGACAGGAGGAAGCAGGGCTGAGGAGGACTTGGGGTGTTGGGTGATAAGAATCTCCACATGACCTAGCTCCAGTGTGCGCTTGAGCCCAGATCCCTCCTCTGTGCTGGGCTGCATCCCCAGAGTGTGAGCAGCAGGTTAGGGAGAGGATTCTGCCTCTCTACTGTGCTTTTGGGAGAGCCCCCCTCTGCAGTCCTGTGTCCAGCTCTAGGGCAACAACACAAGAGGGATGTGAAGCTGTTGGAGAGAGTCCAGAGGAAGCCATGGAGATGCTGCCGAGGGCTGGAGCAGCTCTGGTCTGGAGACAGGCTGAGAGAGCTGGGCTGGTTCAGCCTGGAGAAGAGAAGGCTCCTTAAAGGGAGACCTTAGGTCAGCTCCAGTGCCTAAAGGGGCTGCAAGAAACCTGGAGAGGGGCTTTGGACAAGGGCCTGTAGGGACAGGACAAGGGGGAATGGCTTTAAGCTGACAGAGGGGACACTGAGATGAGATCTTAGGCAGAAGTTCTTCCCTGTGAGGGTGGTGAGGCCCTGGCACAGGTTGCCCAGAGAAGCTGTGGCTGCCCCATCCCTGGCAGTGTTCAAGGCCAGGTTGGACGGGGCTTGGAGCAACCTGGTCTAGTGGAAGGTGTTGCTGTCCATGGCAGTGGGTTGGAACTGGATGAGCTTTAATGTCCCTTCCAACCCAACCAGTCTGGGATTTTATGATTCCTGCTGGCCCCACTATTCGAACCCGAAAGAGTATCCTACATCCCCAAACACCAGCACCTAACTCAGGATTTCACAGAAAACCATACAAACTCCTGCTGCTGCACTGAGATCTGCTGGAGCTCAGGTGGGGAGAAGACATCTGCATGAGGTCAGGGGGAAGGACAAGTCACAAACAACGACATTCTTCTCGGGGCTGGGAATACCCAGAAGAGTGAAACCTCTCCTGGGCTTTCAGCAAGTGAAATCCAGCCAGTGCTGCCTCTCCAGCTTGCTCACCACATCCACTTACTCACCCCAGCCTCCCAGCAAGAGTGGTGAGAACAGCTGGCTTCCCTCTGAGACACACAGGGAGCAGAGCCCTGCTTTCCCTGGACACTCCCAGCCAGGAGGCATGACAAGGTCAACAGGGCTTCAAGAGATGCAGGCATTTAACACAACTTCTTACAAAAAAAAGTTACAAATCTTTTAATAAACTCCATTATAAGTTACATTTTCCTGGAGAACAAGCTCCATTGGATAACAAAATAGGAGACAGGCTGGGAGGAGCAGGGGAAGCACCAACAGGAACCTCTTTCCGCACTGGAAAGAAAGTGACAGAAAGGTTCTGACAGACATTTATTGAGCGAAAAACAGCAGTCCACTGGATATAGAAAGACATTAGTCCACATGCCTCTGTTTCTCAGCCCTCCTAAATCCTTATCCCCAAATGTAAAAATATGAGAAGTCCTGTTTAAGTCACATATTTTAACTCCTCCAAGTAGACCTCAGTTACCAGCAATTCTAATGATACTAAAAGTGTGCAGCCCAGGGTGCCAGAAGGGCTTTCTGAGAAGCCAAGAGGCAGCGCCCTCTCAGTACAGGTCCTTGAAGCTACCCCAGGCATGGAGTCTTGGTGTCCTGGCTCATGTTTGATGAAGGAAGCCCAAACGGCCAGTCTCACAGGGCAGGTAAAGTCCTTCTGTAGAGAAAGGACACTCCAGCCCCCATCAGGCTGTTGTGGGCAGGGCAATGCACAGAGAGAGTGGGGTCAGCCAGCCCCTACCCATAGAGCCAGTAAGCCAACAGCACACGAGTGAAGATGTGACAGCGGGCTCAGATGGCTGTCAGCAAAAGACCATCGCATACAGATGGAGTAGCTGACAGCTTGATGCTGAAATGAAAAAATGAAATGAAGCTGCCTCCCTACAGGGCTTTGTGGGGCTCTCCACCACGCAGGTCCCCTCATGCAGCACAGATGTCTCTTCACTCAGGTCCTCCATCCAGCCCATAAAGACACCCAGGCTAGGCAGGCAACCAGCCAGTGAGATCCCACTTCCCTACTGCGCTGTGAGGGGCAAAGATGGACACATGGAGAGAAGTGAAATCCAGCCAGACCAAGGGGAGCTTGGTCACCTTCATTTGCACATGGGGAAGTCGTGGCTGTCACTCCAGGACAGCCATGAGGAGGTGCAGTTCCCGAAAGGTACTACCATGGCGGCCGCTGAGCCCAGACTTATTCTTGATGATGCTGCTGAGGTTTTTCAGCTGCTTGTAGCACAACCTGCATTTATGGAGCCTGCAAAAGCCAGAGAGCAGACACAGCATGAATCCTCAGCTGCTGAAGAAAAGTGGTTGTTTCTGCAGCGCCAAAGATGCAATACAAGCAGGCGAGAAAACACAAGCCCTGCAAATAGCCTGGAAGAGGCTAAAATGTGAGCATGGCTCTGCAGAAACACTATGTATTCAGCCCACATCCTGATGACACAGGAGAATGGCATCCACATAAGGGCTCTTTTACATCTCCTTTCCCCTTTGGCAGTAAAGTCCAGGGAGGAAGGAGGTGTTGTTTTCAGAGGGCAAATTCTCAGAGCAGAGCTATCCTGTGAATGAACCGGAAATCCAGCGCCCAGCTGACAACTCGTGTCTTGTGAGGTAGAGGGTGAAGCCACAGGGTGGTTTTACTCCTGACATACTCACGCTTTGCTCAGATATGACTCAATACGCAGTGACAGACAGAAAAGCAGTCCTTGGTCTTTTCTCACGGCAGAAGCGTTTGGTGTTGACAGACAAAAGGGCAGGCATGCCCAGTCTAGTATCAAAGCCTCAATGACAAGGAGCAAAGCTCACCAAAGAGAAAGGCTGGGTCAAAAAAGGGAGCAAGTGGAGGAGGTAAGTGCCTCACCTTTCCTCCCTGGTGATGTCCACTCCAACAGAAGGTGGTGCAGCGAGGATGTCCATGATCAGTGGCAGGAATCTTTGGAGAATGAGTTTCAGGGAGGTGCAGCCAGTCTGCACGTAACTAGAAAAATGGAGAATCAGGTCCCACTTGAGTTTCATTCCTGTCCTCCCAGCACACAGCTGTCACTCATATCCAGCCACTGGGTACAATCCACTCAACCAAACCCTCACCCCACCACCTGTAACCTGGTAAGGAGAGTACCAGCCAAATACCCATACATTTTGGTTCGAGTCAAGACTGACAAAATGAGTCCTTCTAAAAGTTCCTGGCATATTCTCTGCTAAGCAAAACCTTTCTGCTCAAGAGCAGAGGTGTCCTGCTGAGGGGACCTGAAATGGCAGACACTCCATCTTAAGAGAGGCTGCATATTTTTTGCCACCTAATGAAGTTCAAAGCAATCCAAGTGACCCCCGTGCAGGATTTCAGTCCTCTTGCTCCACATCAACAATCTCATTCCCATCTGTGTGCAGAGCCCACTTGTTCTACATGGATGTGACCCCTCCTGGCTGCCAGAGCTGCCTTCAATCCAACACACCTACTCCAATCTCAACATCCTGCTCTTCCTCCCCATGCAGACTTTCCATAACTCTTCCCCCATACACTTGGCAACTCCATTGCCCTTTTCCAGTTGTCGTACTGGCATTATACTGTATCTGCTGTGCTTTTCAGGATGTTCTTTCAGCTACAAAACATGCAGAGGAGCAATTCTAGGAGTATCTCCACCTTCTCCCCCAACACACCATGTTTTTGCGGCCTCACCTTTCATATTTACTTTGGAGTAGTTTTTCTACCTGTGGCAGGACTATAGCACACAAATCCAGCTTCCAGAGAGACCTGAAAAGAACACAAGCTGAGACAGGATTCTGAGGCTTCACAAGACTGAGTTGACATAAACAATGCTTTCTGGCAAAAAAAACCCAGGCAGCAGCATTCAAGTTTACTGAGCAAGTTCACTGCCTCCCCCTTGTGATGGGAAATGGAAGGTTTTGACTTATTTTGATTCAACAGTCACTTTATGAAGCTCTAAGTGAGGCACCATTTGCCTACCGCAAGGGCCCCATGCATCTCCAGCGGTCTCTGGTGCTGCAGACTTGAAGATCTGACTACAAGCACATGCATTTCATGCTGTCATTGCCCACTGGATACAAGGCAGGTATAAAGGAGCACTCCTGACACCAAGCTAGATGCGTCTTGGGTATCCCAGGGGCTGCCCCTACCCAGGACTCACGGTTTTTGATTGACAATATTCAAGAGGTCCACAACAACAGACAGGTCATTGATCGCCACTGCAGAGTCCACAGAGTTCTGGGAGAGAAGGGGAAGAAGTCACCAAGTGCAAAGCTCAAACTGGCTAGGCTAGTGCAATTAGTATCAAGTATAGCTTTCAAAAAACAAGGTAGAGGAAATGTGGAGCTCACTAGGGAAGAGAAAACAACTCTCTTGTGAGAAAGTTTTTTCCATGTTTCTTTGTGGCCATTCAAGTGCAGGTGGGACACAGCAGCACTCTGCCTGGGGACAAAAGCTGTGAGAACCTGCATTTTGTGCAAGAGGCAGAACTGTTTCTCTACAAGCCAGAAGAGCTGTTCAGCTGCTCCCATCACATAGAAACACAGACTGGTTTGGGTTGGGAAAGCCTTTAGAGCTCACCCAGTTCCAACCCCCTTGCCACTGGAATTGACACCTTCCACTAGACCAGGTTGCTCCAAGCCCCATCTAACCTGGCCTTGAACACTGCCAGTGACGGGGCAGCCACAGCTTCTCTGGGCAACCTGTGGCAGGACCTCAGTACCTTCACAGGGAAGAACTTCTTCCCAAGAAGAAATCTTGGGAGCTCTGTCAGGTTAAAGCCATTCCCCATTGTCCTGTCCCTGCAGGCCCTGGTCCAAAGCCCCTTTCCCGGTTTCTTGTAGCCCCTTTAGGCACTGGAGCTGCTCTAAGGTCTCCCCGGAGCCTTCTCTTCTCCTGGCTGAACAAGCCTCACAGGCCTTAGGTATCTACATCCTTGCCTTGATATCACTGGAGCTCCACACAGCCTGCACAGCGTCCAGATTCTTGCGGCGACTGGTGAGCACCACACACATGGTCTCGTGACCTTTCCTGATCTGAGAAATGGCTTCCTCATCCACAAGCTCTGTCTGACTTTGGTTTTTCACAGCCTGAAAGTAGACACCAGTGGAGCAGCAATAATAGAGCAGAGTGGCACAGAAAGGTAGGAGCTTTCCCTGGCGTAGCTGAGAGCTGGTTTCAGTGTACAGAGTCCCAGCAAATACTGACTTCCTTCAAGATTGTTTTAAAACCATTTTGAAATTGAAATGCTTGATTTGTTCTGATCTAAGTTACTTCTCTTCTGCCTTTTCTACTACATCAGTCACAAATATGTTTGAAGCTTTAGAGAAACTCTCAAAATTTAAAAAAAAAGTGAATTAAAAGGAGGTTTCCAAAACCAACATATTTTGATGAAGAAGTGTTTTCACATACGCCTTACTTTTCATGTGAAACATAGAATCATAGAATAGTTAGGGTTGGAAAGGACCTTAAGATCATCTAGTTCCAACCCCCCTGCCATGGGCAGGGACACCCCACACTAAACCATGCCACCCAAGGCCTCATCCAGCCTGGCCTTGAACACCACCAAGGATGGAGCATTCACAACCTCCCTGGGCAACCCATTCCAGTGCCTCACCACCCTCTCAGTAAAGAATTTCTTCCTTATATCCAATCTAAACTTCCCCTGTTTAATTTTGAACCCGTTACCCCTTGTCCATTCAGATGAATGTTATTACAATTATAAATCTCACACCATTTATTAGCCTCTCAGTTTGATTCCTGCAAAGCGCTGCTGGAACCACCACTTCCTTTGCTCACATTTCGAGTTTGGATTCATGAAGATCCTCTAGTCCTTCTCCATTTTTGGGAGAGGAAATACCCTCCCTAAGAGAGGCCAAGAGGCTTCCAAGAGGCAAAAATGGCTATGAAATGATTATGTATGTGTAATGGCAGACACCAATTTTCTAAATGAATCACTTTCTAGCACGTGGAATTGTTCAGTGTCTGAGCCCTATCCCTAGCTCTCTGCTTTGATAACACATTCTTCGTGTGTGGATCAGTGCTGTTCTGTTCACATCAGCCTGCTGTCAGTCACAATGGGGGCTGTGTCCAGCAATCTGGAGGTGCTGATTCCACAGGAACTGCATGTTAGAGGAGCTGGGAGGCGGGAAAGGCACCAAGTGGGCAGAGGATGAGCAGGTAGTAACATGGTCTCATTCAGCACTGAGGACTGCAGGCTGCAGAAAGCACCCAGTACACTTGCATGTCAGAGAACCCCCTTTCTGATGCCGCCCAAAACAAACACCAGCCAGAAACTTTTCTTTTGTCCAGAGATACTTACTGGTAGAAAGTCAGAGGCTTTCAGGCCAATGGGCTCATTTCTGGCTGCAGGAATCACCAATGGCTCTGCTCTGGTCAAAGCAGCTGAAGAGGCAATTGGTGGCCTCTGGACTGGATTAGGCTGCAGGAGAAATTAGGATAAAAGCTCTAGCAGAAGCAGTTTTGTCCTAGCCCGATGTCCTTTTTTTCCTGACCTGCTTTCCTCTCACAGCAGGGTCCTAACGCAGAAGCAGTGTCCAATTTACTAGCACAGTTTAAAGATGCAACAAAGTATCTCTCAGGTACTTACTAAGATGCAATTAAGATTTGCAAAGAACAGAGAGATGTCACAGCAGAAGGTGCCAAGTGCTGCCACTGGTACGTAAAATCAGGGTAAGAGGCTGTAGCCAGCCTGAAAGCTGAGAGAGAAGCCAGGATAATATATCCTGCACTTGGTCCTCTTCAGAGTGCCCTACTTTTGAGATACAAGCAGAAACACCACTGCAAGTGCAAGAAGTGAACAGAAGCAATAGAGTCTTTGCCTGCTGAAGGCTTGGCCTTTGATTCTACTGATAAGGCAAGACTTAGGGCAGGACAAAGCCTGAAGCTGCAGTTTTACTGCTCTTCAGTAGAGGAATCGGCTTCCTTAGAAACTGTAAAGTCTCTAGCACTCGTGTATCTTCCACAGTGGGAGTATGAACAGCTATTAACAGATCAAACAGTACATACAAGTTCTTGCTTTGGCAATAGCGTCTGGACATCCGGAGCTCGGGTCGCCTTCACTGCTTCCTTTGCAGCTATGGGCTCTACCAAGAGGGAAAGAAGTGAGAAAGCAGAAACTGATAGTTCCTTTCAAGAGAAGTTGACAGCAAAGTTTCTGTATAGCTAGATTACAAGTAGTCTTTTCTGCAGATGTGGAGCTCTCCCACCTTTAAGGGTCATTAACCCCATTCTCCCCAAGGGGTCATTTTCATACTCACCATCCTCAGGGGGGGCTGCAAAGGGCTCACTGTTCCGAGGAGGAGTGCGACCTATAGAGAAAGAGAACAGAATAAACAAACAAAGAAGCATCCAAGGCTACAGATTAGCGATAAGTCAACCTTGGAGCTGGGAGGCCTCCAAAACTCCACACATTTGGGTAATCAGCGATATGACAAATAGAGTTATCTCCTTCAGACCGTGACACTATTGTTGAGTTTAGCCAAAGGTTTTCAGTCTTCATGGATGGGACATAAAAAACTGACCCATGTAGTTCATTGCTGCTGCAGAGGTAAGAAGCACAAGAAAAGCCACTGTCACAACAAATTGCATGAGGAAAAAAAAAAAAAAAAAAATCACCACCTGCTAAATTGATCTATGTAAGTAAATCTAAATAATGATTATTAATTCCTTAAAAGGAGTACCTAATTTTTCACATTCACATAAAAATGGCACAGGCCTTGCATTATGCTTCCTAAACAACTACTTCTGCTTTAACAAAACATTTGTCTTTCCTTCTTTAATGGAGGCTGCTGATTTTATACATAGCACAATTCTAAGCTAATAAAGATCCTGTAACACAGTAGTCCTCCCTAAGCAAAACATGCAGCATGCTTTGCTGTTGTGGCTGCCCCATCCCTGGCAGTGTTCAAAGCCAGGCTAGACAGGGCTTGGAGCAACCTGGTCTAGTGGAAGGTGTCCCTGCCTGTGGCAGGGGTTGGAACTCGATGAGCTTTAAGGCCCCTTCCAACCCAAATCACACTGTGAATCTATGCTTACAATGGAGCTCTAGATTCTGAGATAGGCTTTGACCAAACATCACTGTACCCAGTAAAGGTGCCACCTCCTAGCAGTTCACCAACATCATCTGTGGTTCAGCATAAAAAAGAGCCATTTCCTAAATTCTCCCAGTCACAGACAAAGCCTCTATGATAGTAACCCAAAGCTCACTTCTACTGAACCAGTTTAGCACCTACAGCGCTAATACAAACACTCCTCAATAGCATAATAAACCCTGGTACTGACATATAGCATTCCTGGGCTGGAAGATCTCATTGTAATCCTCTGGGTTCTGGATCTCAGCCTTTGATTCCTTCTCATCCCGGTCGTCTTCACTGCTGGGACTGCGCCTCTCACTCTCCGAGTTATGCTTCACTCTACTGTGGAAAAAGAGATGCTGTCAGAGCAAGTCATATGGACTCTGTCAGACAGAAAGCACTAAGCTTTCCTTACGTTTTCTTAAAATCTTGAAATACAACAAGCTACCAGATTCCCTACCTTTGTGGCTTGCTGCAGCTAGTTGAGGGCCTGTCATAGATGCGGCGAAGGGAGGACCCCGTGGGGGTAGGTGGCACAAGAGGCTCATCATCCCTGATTAGCCCATGAGGAATACAATCCAAAGTTGTGACTCTGCTGAGATCCACAACAAAGGAAGAGACTGTGCTTTGTGCAAAGGAAACACCTATCTGCAGAGACAAAAGACCAAGATAACTCACCAGGGAACACGGTGCACATCCTGAGCCTTTTTCAGAGCAGGCATGACGCAGTGACCCTGCACAACTGTTTGAGAATTTCCCAGTTAGCTGCTTTGGCTTTTTCAATTTGAAGCTGCCAGTGTTTTACAAATGGCTGTAGTAAGACTTTTGACAAGCATAGTTTCTAAATACTGGTCAAACCAAGCTCCAGTTCTTTCCTCCAGAAGCCAAAGAGAGACAAAGTGGAGCATGACGCTGCTCAAAGCAAAAGCACACAATCTTTGTCTAAGTGCTAGGCACGTGGCAAGCCCTGGCTGCTTACAGTCTGATAGAACCTTTAAGGCCTGAAAGGAGGCAGGAGGATTTTATCTTGTCTTTTGCAGCTGCCTGCCCCCTCCTCAGGAGCAGTGGCTTACCAGCTGGTTGTTGCGAACAGATAAATCAGCTACTTTTCCCCAGTTCACCAAGACCACATCAAAACAGCGCTCTGGCTCCCAGCCGTACACACGCAGCGAATCCTGGAAGCCACTATACAAGCAGCAGCCATCTGGGTTGAAAAGCACACACCTGGGAGGAAGACAGGTGGAAAATTAGGCACAATCTTCCAACCTTCCCACAGTGACCCTAAGGCTGTATCCCTGTCTTCATTGAACACCTCCAGCTATGTGTCTAACAATAAGCCTACCAACCTGGTATTCAGATGTGCAACCTGGTGGGCCTGGGCAACATCTCCAGCAGCCCAAACCTCTCCCCAGTAAAGTCTCTTTCAGGAAATCCTCCTTTTACCCACACTTCAGTCTCTGCCTCGGACATTGCAGTACGAGTACCTGACGGGAGTAGCCTCCTCTTCAATACAGCTCACCACTTGAAACTTCTCTAAGTCCCAGAACCGAACAGTCCTGTACACAGAACAGAATAAAAATCATCACTCATCCCTCTAGAGATCTGCAGTAGGATCCAGAATTGAAATAACACACAAACTGCCAGAATGGCTTTTGCCGTCATGCACGTATAATGACCCTGCCCAGAAGGCCAGTCGAGACAAGATCCATAATACAGCCCCAGATGCTTAGAGGCTCTAGACATGAATAGATGTTTATTGCCAATCCAGAACTAAGAGGACAGCCTGCTAACTGAGCAGTACTGCTGGCTGTTCAGGATGTCAGCTGGACTAGTGAGAGGCTTGAGGCTATAGCATTATTTTCTGGTGTGGTAGAGAGGGCCACCAATCTTGGACAAGAAGACAAGACCTCTGTGTGCTTCACATCACAGATGTGATGTGCTGCTGGCTAGATGTCAGGCTCTTGCAGTGGCACGTTTAAATTGTGTGACATTCCTATTTTCCACATTGCTAAATGAAGGGCATCAGGAAAGGGAACAGACATACTCTATTCCCTTCTTTCTCCCTCCCCTTACATACCTGTCAGAGCTACCAGACGCCAGAAGGTATTCATTAGGATGGAATTCAACAACATTTACTGGGCCAGTATGTTCTGTAAATTCAAACACTAGCTTCCCAGCCACCAGATCCCACAGCTGGAAGAAAGAAAGAACAGAGACTTTTGAAAGGACTTCATATTAGAGAATTCCAAGACACTTCAGGTTTCCTTGTACTGGCAACCTTCTAATGCTTCTTCCCCTCCAGGAACAGACTCAATGCTCAGGGAAGGAGTATAATCCCAGCCGTCTGAAGCTGCTTTTTTCTTTTTTTGTTTGTTTGTTTGTTTTGTTTTCTTGGCATTTTCTTCTAAATTTTTCATTTCATTTGTCCTCTAGAAGTTTCTGGTTTATATTTAGAGACTGGCATAAAATACAGCACATTCACCTGTTCCCACAGATTGTATCTCAAAAGCAGACAGAAAGCCCAAAGCTCTGGATCCCTTAGCATTAGCCACCACTGAAAAATCCAGAGTGAAACGACTGATCAGGTTATTTCATGTGAAGCAGAAAACAAAAACCAGTCCTTTGCCCACAGTCCTCCATACTACACCTGAAACAACTGAAGTCACTGTTTCACTTGATACTTTTCTGAATTCCTTCTCTGCTCAGTCCCGACAGTAATTTTCAGACAGATAATCATGTGCAAAGTATATATGAAGACAAGCTGAGAAAATTGGGGCTGTTCAGCCGAGCGAGGCTGCAGGGAGACCTCAGAGCAGCCTTCCAACATCTGAAGGGGGCTACAAAGATGCAGGAAAGGGGACTCTTCATCAGGGACTGTAGTGATAGGACAAGGGGTGATTGGTTTAAACTGAAAAAGGGTGAGATTTAAGTTGGATATAAGGAAGAAGTTCTTTCCTGTGAGGGTGGTGAGGCCCTGACACAGGCTGCCCAGAGAAGCTGCGGCTGCCCCATCCCTGACAGTGTTCAAGGCCAGGTTGGACGGGGCTTGGAGCAACCTGGTCTAGTGGAAGGTGTCCCTGCCCATGTCAGGGGGCTGGAACTGGATGAGCTTTAAGGTCTCTTCCCACCCAAACCTATCTATGATAACACACTCCTAGTGAATTCATTGAGCAGAGCAGAAACTGGTATGGTGAAGTAATGTGCTGTGGGCAACTCATTCTGTAACAACTATTGAGACAAGCGAGGCAAATGTTCATGTCTCACAACTTGCACCACCACCAAAACTTGAATTTTCATGCGCATAGTGCCAAGATGTCTGTTGGATAAGTGCACTGCAACACACGCATCCCTCTTCTGGATGCTGTGGGCCACTGGACATGATCCTCATAAACAGACTGGTTCTTGCAAAGCCACAGGGCTCAGTCAGCTGCTTAATTAACTAAAAGTATTTATGAGTGAGTGCTGGTAATGCCTGGTAAAAGATGACCCCAGCATTCCTATGCGCCACAAGTATATAAGAAGGAGTCACAATAAATTACCTTCACAGTGTGATCATCAGCAGCAGAGGCTAACCACTTCCCATCAGGACTAAAGCGGAGACATCGAACTGCTTCTGTGTGGCCCTGAAATGAGAACAACAAATAGTATTTTAATATTTATTTTTTTTTTTTTTACCCTCCCTTTCTTTTGAGGGAATTCTGGCTTTTGTCTTTTAATTCTATACAATACAATAAAATCAACTGTTTCAGAGAGTCCACAGCTCGCAGAACACTGAACACTCACCCACACTAAATGAGTGTGGACATTTCTGGCAAAATTTTAAGTATGGTAAATACAGATCTGACTTATTCAGAAACAATTTAAAATTACACAGATTTATGGGTGGTCACATAGAAATGTTGTTCCACTAAGTTGTTTTCTAAATTAAAAAATATACAGCAAGTCCTTTGGGTTGAAAAATGCCCCAAGAACAGAACCATCCTGGTTGCAGGGGGGACTTGTATGGTAATACCAGTCACAGTATAAATAACACGCATGGATGCTCTCCACCCCACACTAAAGCAAACAAAACTAGAGTACTTTAACTCCTATGATACCCATTTCATGTTCCCATGCAGCTCACAATGGCCTGCAGAGGCTTGCCAGGCCATTTCACAAATTGTGCAGGTCTTATTTTCATACTGGAAAACTAGGGAATTAATTGCACATAATCACTTTAAAGTTTGTTCACAAGTTCTCAGTAGAAATCTTTCCCCACTCTTTGCCTGAAAACTAATGAAGCATTTTACCTTGTACCTGAAGACACAGTTTTTTTTCCTCATATCCCAGAGCTATGGAGAAGAAAAGCAAACAAAAGATACATTTAGACCAGTACGCAGGTAGCCCAAGAGTCTGGTAACAAGAGCTCTCCCTGTAACCAAGCTGATATGATACTACAGAATGAAAACACTGAAGGAGCTGTTGAACCCCTGTTTGCTTTAGGGGCATTTCCTAACCCAATTCCCCGAGTGAGAATCACTTCTATAAGGTATTTCTTACTACAGAAGCTTGGTTCCTACAGTCTAGGATGGGCATGATGAAGCGGATGCAATCCACAGCAATCAGGACATCTGTATTTGGTGACACAAGGACTTGGCTGGCACCATGAGCCACATTCCACAGCACAGGAGTCACACTGCCTTTGCAAACACACGCATAGATTTCACAAGCACTCACAAATCCGCCTGCTCACACGCATGGAAATGATGATGTGCAGCACCTACCAACAGCTTGGCACAAAGCACATTCTGTCACTTTTCAAAACAGACATACTGCAAGTAAAGAGGGCAACCTCTAGGAGAATATGGGTTTTACCTTAATGTTTGTGTCCAAAGAGCCAGATGCCACAATGCTTCCATAAGGATGGAAATCAAGGCTGCAGATATTTGCTTTGTGACCAAGTAAGGATCGAAGAACTGGGAAAAGAAGCAGCAGAGCAAGAAGGAATAGGGAGCAAATATTTAGTAGATCTTCCCCCCAGATACCATGCAGAAGTTTAGCCATACATTAAGAGCAAGCTAATGAAACATACATTAGACATGTTACATATTGTATACATTATTTTATGGTAATGTTTCTGACCTTGCCCTTGCAATGCAAAGAAACAGCAATAGAAGGCCCACGTCCAATGATCCTAATGAAAGTCCTGTCCTTAGGTGTGGAAACTATGAATAAAACTCCAGAGGCCTCCACACTGAAAATAAAACTGAAAAGCCACACTCTGAGGCAGCTTATCTTTCCACCTGTTACACTGAGAGCAAAACAGGGTAAGGGAGGGGACAACAGTTTTAGTCAGGAAGGGAAAGGGACATTTGGTTGCCTGCATTGTTTGGAAAGACTCTTTCCAGAACTCTGCACTCCCATCCAGGCACAAGCCTGACTTCCATCTCTTAGGTTCCAATACCCTCCCTGGACTTCTTCAATTGCTCTTTGCAAAAAGCATTCCAAAGACTGGGAAAGAACAGCTGAGAAGCAAGAGAGGGAGGAATGATCGCTGGGTTTCATCAAGTTATCAAGCAAGTAACACCCCTTTTAATTCTGAAAATCAGAAAGGACCAGTAGAACTGGAACACTCTATCTCTGAAAGCAGAGACTCACCTTTGAGGAAGAAAAATTGCACAAATAATAACAAGGACAACTTCTCTCCATCACCTGTCATCTGGAACAGTCTGACGACTCCCCTAGCAGAAACGAACTGAGCCAGAGTGGTCATTTGCACAGACACTGGCTCATAGGTGTCCTAATAAATTCAGCCAGATCAGCTACTCTGCACTCGTAGAGCCAAACTAGTTCATTACTGAACTGACTTTAACTGTCTGAATTGCAAAAGCAGTTTTTATTATTTATGCCACCTGCTGTCTACCTTCTTAGCTCAGCCAGTGAAAGTCTATTTTCATTACATACTCCTTCTATGAACAAATAGCAACCTATAAGAAACAGTCTTTTACAGATTCCTGCTAGAATGCACT
This sequence comes from Psittacula echo, assembly GCF_963264785.1. Classification (NCBI taxonomy): domain Eukaryota; kingdom Metazoa; phylum Chordata; class Aves; order Psittaciformes; family Psittacidae; genus Psittacula; species Psittacula echo. The sequence goes on along the minus strand of NC_137742.1, from coordinate 83,799,964 downwards.
CAAGAGATGCATGATTCCTTTGCAAACTTGTTCTACAATTTGAGAAAAATGCAGTAAATAAAGCATGACTGTTCTGGGTTCAGCAGTAGCAGTCATTTTTTTCTCCTTCTTAGTAGCTGGTGCAGTGCTGTGGTTTTGACTTTTGGCCTGGGAACAGTGTTGATAACACTGATGTTTTTAGTTACTGCTCAAATGTTTAGTCTGACCAAGGACCTTCTGAGCCTCATGCTCTGCCAGGGAGGAGGGGAAGCCAGAAGGAAGCGGAGACAGGACATCTGACCCAAACTAGCCAAAGGGGTATTCCACATCACAGCACGTCATGCCCAGGAGGTAACAGGGTTACTCAGAAGGGCTAGTGCACTGCTGGGGGCTGGGTATTATTGGTCAGCAGGTGGTGAGGTGTTGTATTCTTTTCACTTGTTATTTCCTTTATCATTATTATTATTGGTGGTAGCAGTAGTATTTGTGTTATTAAACCTTAGTTATTAAACTGTTCTTATCTCAACCCGTAGGAGTTACATACTTCCAATTCTCCTTCCCATCTCTCTGGGAGCGGGGGGAAGAAAGGGGGAGGCGGGGGGAGTAGACTGCATGGTTCTGATTTATAGCCTGGGCTTAAACCACGACAGTTCTGCTTAAACCACGACAATGACTCAACAGTTGGCCTTTAAAGGATCAGAGCTCGACAAGCTCATGGTTTTTATGATTTATTAAAAATTACATCTTTCATGCAAGAATTGAAGAGGAGGAGAATCAGCTGAGGAAAAAAAGAAAAGTTAGAACCTAAGAATAAGAACAAGGGGCCAGCAAGTGAGGGATTCCTGTACTTGTCAGAACCTAATACACTTAAAACTTCCAATTTGTCAACCTTAAAAGGATCCAAAATTAATTTTAAGCAGAGAGTCTAAATACAAATTCTATATGCTGGTTACTCTACACATGCATGGAAACTCATCTGGGATATAAATCTCAACACACTTGAGTCAATGCTAGAAACTAGTTCCTTGGATCAGTCTCCACAATACATGTACAAATTTCTGCTTGAGTGCGCATACACAGCTCTACAGTCTCAGGAGGAAGTACACAAAAGCTCTCTAAGAAGGATGGAAATTAAGATGAAAGCAATGCCAGGCTCCTGCTCCTTCATAAGTTAGGAACCTTTTGGGTTACCATATGTATTAACCATAAGGATGTTATAAAAAGCATGCATTAACAGAACTCATGGAAACATACTTCTGGCAGCTTCCAGGTCCCAAACTCGAATGGACCCTGACTGGGACCCTGCAACAATGAGATTCTCATTCGTATTGACCTGTAGGCTCTCAATGGGCGACGTATGGCCTGTCAAGCTCTGCAAAGAAAACCACAAGTCACCATCAACAGCTACTGACACAGCGCTGTCCATAATGGCATCGTTCATGTCTTTATCCACGAGTTAGAATCACCTGGCTACACCACTGCTCCTTTTTTCACATCAGCTACCAGTATGACAGAACACCCTAAAGACCAACTTTAAACTGGCAGAGGAGAGATTGAGATGACGCCTTCGGAAGAATACCCTGGCACAGGTTGCCCAGAGAAGCTGTGGCTGTCCCATCCCTGGCACTGTTCAAGGCCAGCTTGGACAGGGCTTGGAGCAACCTGGTCTAGTGGAAGGTGTCCCTGCCCATGGCAGGGGCTTGGAACTGCATGAGCTTTAAGGTCCCTTCCAACACAAATCAGTCTGTGATTCTATAATTCTCTATGATCATCACTGCACATAGCACCATGCATGTATCTTTCACATCATCTCACCTTCTGGTGTACACTGACTAAGTTTGAAAGGATGCGCCAACAGAGACATGGGTATTCAAACATTAGGTGTGCATGCCCACACAACGTTGACACACACATTATAAAAATTATGCTGTGCAAAAACAATAGCAACATGTTTGCTCTGACTGGGTCACAAAGTGTCATGAGCCAGTTACTACATCAAAGCAAGAGCACAAGCAGGGCTACTTCAAAACCTTCCCATAAGCAAGGAACTCCAGTGTTGCTGCCAGCAGGGGTGTCACGTTGATAATGTGGTGTTATCACTGAAGTATAACTTGACATCTAAAAAGCTTCCAAATTAGGTATTTTGAAAAGGCCAATATTTAATTAGAACACACGAATATTTAAAATGAGCTTTAGAAAACCAATACAACTACTCTGACTTTTTACTTGTCAATTAAGCCATATTCTATGCTTTATTCCATCCTCAAACAGATCTTTTTAAATAGCTAAGCTAGCTAGCTCTCACACACATACAGAGGGAACATACTGGGAACACCAGTTGGAAGCTGCCTGTTCTGATGGGGCTTTTCTAGGATTTCATGTGCAAATGAAATCCTCTACATACTCTACTGCTGCAACTGTCACTGCTTAGTAAGACAGCTCAAACTGGAATCAAATCACAGTGCTACTCGAAAAGTTCCCCCTCATCCTCTTCCCCAACACGTACACATATGGAATCCTAATATAAAGACTAAAAATGAAATTCAGAGGACAAAATATAAAGCACAACCCACCAAAATCATGATTCTTTTGATATACAAGAATGACACAAACGCTCAGCAGCTCCAGCCATCCCCTGCCTCTCAGAAACACCAGCTTCCAACATTCGTGGCTCCCAAGAAACACAGGAGAGGTACAGCTCTCTGCTCCCACAGAATGGGTACAGACATTCAGTCCTTCAACCTTTTCGTGGAAGGCAATACTCTAGTTTCAAACTACTGCCATGCCACCACTGAGGGCTGGGAAGACACAGCTTGACTACGCTTTGCAAGCAGTACAGCACTGCCAAAGGTGAGAAACTCCTTTTGCACCCATTTCACTCTCTTTATACAGTAAATGAATGGGAAAATAAAAGTTCTCCTTTTCTTTGATCCTACTTCCCCAGTTGCTTCATCACAAGGTTTACGCTGGTTAGAGAAATACCATCCATAACGCAACATCATTGTGGTGTTAATTAAGTAAGTGACAAGGGACACTGGCAAAAGACAACACCCACTCAAAGCAAATGCCATGCAGGACAGAAACCTGTTAAACTGATTTCTGGTTGCTTTAGTGATCACAACCGGGATAATCCTGTTCTCTTTAACATGCTGTGCCCAGCGCTACTCTTCCCCAGCCTACAGACAACTCTGTGCTGACAATTAGTGACTGTGGACAGGTGGGAACACATCCTGCTGGGGATGTTTCCTGCTGTGAGGGCAAACTCCCGGGTACAAAACTGGGCCCTGTAGCTGGCACTTTCAAACTAACTGATCTCATATAAAACTCTGCATTTAATTATCTGTAGCCTGTAACAAGAGGCACAGTATTCATTTTCTGGGCAAGCACTAGCCCAGCTGAAGCAGCCAGGCATCCCAGACACTCTCTGGAGCACTGGTCTCATCAGTTACTGAATTCTGTTCCTATCTTTAGCTAGAATCCAGTCTTTGTGTGGTAAACTCTATTCACAAGTCCCACAAGCTACAACCCAACAATCTTCCCCTTCATTCCCCACCCTCTGTACCTCAGAATAAATATTCCCATCCCCCACAAGTTGAAGACAGGCCCGTTCTTACCATGATGCAATTCGGCTTGTTAACTGACCATATGTTGACCAGACAGTCATCTCCTCCAGTTGCCAGCAGCCGGCCTGAGGTTTTGCCCAGAACTAGTGAGGATACATTGCTGCTGTGAGCTGTGATCTCATCTGGACAAAAAGCAAACAGTTATTACAATTTTCATCCCATCCCTCCAAAAAAAAGTATTCTTCCTTCAGAAAAATTTTCCAGTTTCCACTGGACAAGCTGCAGCCGCTCACTGTTCAGATAAGAAGTCACACTATTATCTTGCTTGAAACAGCCCTCCCTGGTTCTGCCTGTTGTAGGTAAGACATCTGCTGACCAAGCTTCACAACTCCAGTGCTCACGTGGCTTACAAAAAGCATCTTCTCTCACTAGCAGCAGCTTGGTAGCCTTTGAAGATCTGCTCAACTGTGGCAAGCTGCTCACAGAAGCTGCTTTACCTTCAGTATTCCAAGTGGGCCTAGGTAAGCAGAGGCATCTGAGAAGCTGCAAGAATATGCAGCAGTCAGAGTCATCTTGTGAACAGCCTTCTAATCCTGTTCTAGAAAGCAGCAGCAGACTGTCCAACCTGAGAGAAACTGGCAGATTAGCAGCAGTGTAGTTTGTTACCTTACACAGAAAAAGCCAGACTCAGCAGCGGGGGTAGGCGGAGCTCCCTTCTCCCAGCTTTGGCAGAGGTTTTGCTACTGTCCCACTCCATATCACAGGTGAAACTTAGCAATGCAGCATGTGAAACTGTGACAAAGGAAGGATGAACACATATCCCAAGGGGCACGAAAGAACAAATGGGACTGATACTAAAAGACGGTTCAAAAACTGGGGGCTGAGGGGAAGCTCTGGCACCAAGAAGGCTTCACAATGACAGAGCTCTAAGGAGGCCTCATTACAAACAAGTTAGGAGCAAAGAAGATAAACTAGCATCTTTGCTTAGATATCGGATTTTCACAGTGTTTTTTTAAACCCACTCAAATTTCTGGAGGAGCTTTTGGCAGATGTATTTACCACTTTCTGCCTCTTGCAGTTCTCTGAAAGTTCACAGGATTTGCATGCCTAATAGTTACAAAACTTGTTTGTGAAAAGACAATCAATTCAGCTTTTGTTCAGACTGTTTTTGCTGGGAGGAGCAATTTGATTATTCTACATGCAATACTAATCCAAAAGGATATTAGATGGCTGCAATAATAATTACAGGTACTTTGATCTCAAGCTCTCAGAGTGTTTTTTTGAAAGCAAAACTGCGCAATTTTCACTTTAGCTGAAGAAACACCTTTCAAATTACAAAGGTAACTGGATCATAAATTACATGAGAAGGGCAAAATATGCTTGTATTGTGTTGAAAGACCTATCTTCCATATGACAGTGCTAAAATATGGTTTTATACAAAGACTTGAAGGAACAAACAGTACAATTAGCATTAATAGAGCAACGCACTAGTTAAAATTGAAAGGACAGATGCTCAGTGTTGCTGCTAAGAGCACTGCGTCAGCACCTCCGCTGCTTCCCTCCTCTTGATCTCATTTTTAATAATATATTTTATGTGTAACAGTCATTGCTGAAGCATTCAACCCCTGTTCATAAAAGCCATTTGTTATAGCCTGATGATGCCAGCTGTGGCCAGATAGCTCCATCCACCCCCCCAGCAAAATGCCCGTTTCCTTAAACCCACAGAGGTTTTTGTTAATGAAGTATTCACCACCAGATATCACCCACCAGCTCCATCACTCAAAGCTTCTAATTAGCATGAGCGACACATTCCTAACGTTCAGAATGCTTCTTGCTCTAAGGAGGATGCTAAAATGGGGCAGAGCCTAGCAAAAAATGAAGATCAAGAACTTCTGCTAACTTAAGGAGAATGGAGATTGATCAGCTTTCAGCTTTTTCTGTAACTGCAGGAGTTTCAGGGCTGGAAAGATAACATGGCAAATTGGCTTTCTGCTCTAAAAGGTAGGAAATTAAAGAAGTCAATTACCTCAGCTCCCTTAATGTGGTACCAGCCAAGGGTACTGCATTTCTGCTAGGCAACTTCAAGACCCCAAGTCACTGGTCTAAAGCTCACACTTTTGAACTCCTCCCATTGCTTCCAAGCATTCCGCAACAGCCCCTATGGAATAACCCATCAGTGACTAGCGAAGCAGCTAGAAAGGGATAGCCAGTAACCGTTTACTGCTCCTTCTGAGGAAAATAAGAGATGTAAACCAGCAGACTATTACCGTCTCTTACAAAACAGGTGCAACAGATGAGACATACAGGCCCTGCAGAGCTCACCTCACCCCTCACGCAGCAAAGAGCTCAGTCACCTGCTGTCACAGGTGAGCAGCATGAAGGGCAGCCCCAACGAGGCCAACAAGACACCGACTGGGGCAACACCTCGCTGTGACCTGGGCTCTGAGGGGGATTCTATGCCTCCCTTAGTTGTTCTTGTACTGTGCTATTCATGTGGGGCTACCCAGAATAGCATGAGGACAGCGTTACAGCACCTCATCAGGAAAACACAGGCTGTCAGCGTTTGCAAACAGCCATGACGAGGCTCTAAGCTATTCCACTGTGTGGCTGTGCTTTCAAAAGGGATTTCTGGAAGTTAAAAAGTTCCAGTCAGCGCGCTGGGAAGAGGCCGTGGCACTCATACCCGAGGCAGGGATTAGCCACTTCCTATCATAAGCCGCCTCCTCCACCCCGCTTCCAGCTGGGGCAGCCTCCCCGCCCTCCCTCGGGCGGGCACCCGGGCACACTCACGCAGCTTCCACGCCGTCTTAGTCGCGACGGCCTCGGCCATGGCTCTGCTGGGCGAGGCCGCTCCGATGGGCCTTCCTCCGATCGGTGAGGGTCCCCCGCCCACCCCGGTCGCCTCTCTGCCGCCGCGTCCTACCGCGGCCGGGCCATGCGCCCGTGCTGCCCCGGCCGTCTGGAGGCCAAACAAAGGCACCGGTAGGAGTTGGGGAAACCGCGGCGCGCTGGGCCCAGCGGCGGGAAGGCCGCGCAGCGGCGGCAACGAGGGCAGGGGCGGGGCGCGAGCCAGGGCCTCGCCGCGCCGTTGCCAGGTTTGCACACGCAGCTCCACCAATAGGAGCTGAGAGAAGGGTGATTGCTACAGCGACAAGAAAGCGGATGACCAATCGCAGCACAGTTTCTTGGCGGAGCCTTTTAAGCACTGCCAATGAGGCAGGGCGGCACACTGGTTCTGTAGGGCCGCCATCTTGCGGTTCCCCTGAGGGCAGCGGGGTGAGTGCTGCCGCGTCTCGGCCGTCGGGGGAGTTGCAGCGGTCCCTTAGCCCGGGGCTTCCGGAGGGGCTGCCCGGAGGTCCTTCCCAGGCCTTCTACCTCAGGGCTCGACGGTGGTTGTCCCGTATGGCTGTGGCCAGTGTGTCACTAGCAGGCGGTTCCTCTCGCCGGATGTCACAGGCACGGCCCTGGCAGGAGCTGAGCTCCCGGGGCCCTCTCTCTCTGGAGCTGTTTGCCAGGTAATGTTGGCACCAGTTCCTCTGACTCTTGCTGCCCATAGAGTCAGGCCCGCCCACCGGAGCCTAGAGTGGGTTTTTCTCTGCTGGATGCTTTCAGCCTGGCAGGGGTGCAGTCATGCCACTTCCATGCTTTCCTTCTTGTCTCTCAAGCCAGTTACTCCATCTCTCAAGCCAATTACTAAATAAAATTATTTTTATGTGAGCCCTTGATAGTATGCATTAACTGATTTTTGGCAGTGGCTATGTCTGTGGTGGCTGTAAAAGGATTCTAAATGAATTTATTCTAGTGTTAAACTAACACTGATGAGTTCATAACCATATATATTCATAAATATATAAAGGGGGAGTGTCACGAGGATGGAGCCAGGCTCTTCTCAGTGGCAAACAATGATAGGACAAGGGGTAATGGGCACAAACTGGAACACAAGAGGTTCCACTTAAACTTGAGAAGAAACTTCTTCTCAGTGAGGGTGACAGAACACTGGAACAGGCTGCCCAGGGGGGTTGTGGAGTCTCCTTCTCTGGAGACATTCAAGGCCCACCTGGACACATTCCTGTGTAACCTCATCTAGGTGTTCCTGCTCTGGCAGGGGGATTGGACTGGATGATCTTTTGAGGTCCCTTCCAATCTCTAGCATACTCTGTGTGTGTGTGTGTGATAACCACAGGCTTGCTTGCTCCTTTTTCTTTCCGTCTTCTCACCCATCCCTTTCCTTTCCCTCTCCCCATTTTTTCTCCCCTTCTCCTCCCCCCTTCTTTTCCCCCCCTTTCCTGCCCCCCTTTTTATCTTTCACCCCCTTCTTTTTTCTCACCCTGCCCTCCCTTTCTTCCTCCCCTTTCTCCCTTTCCTTTTTGTTTAGAGACCTTAGGGTTTCCCTTTTCCCCAGTTCTCTGAGGTCCCTTAGTCCTTCACCAGTTCACAGTTCTTCTGATTTGGACATTTTTTTGGCTTTCCTGAAATCCCTGATGATCCTTTTCAGTGGGGCATTCTTATCTGAACCCCTCTTATCTGAATCCCTCTTTATCTGCAAGAGGGAACTGTTTGTGAACAATCTCCTTCCCTGGCCTGTTTGTGTCTGCACTGGGTTGCCCTACCAGCCAAGCACTCATGGAGGAGTGCAGAGCTGTCAGAAATGGTGGTGCTGTAAAATAGGCTGCTGCTGCTGTCAGATGGCTTGGAACACAACATGCTGTCATGAAACATCTCACAGCTTCAAAACTGGGAGCTGGGAGGCCTGAGCAGACCTGTGGCATTTGCTGTGGTGGGCACCAAACACTGCAGCAACATTAACTGCATAGGCATAATGAGCTGTAGTGGCTTCTGGTCTTAACACTGTGTTCATCTCTTAAAAACATAACAAACAACACAGGAGAGAAATGACTTTTGCAATAAAACAGGCAGTTGAGATGGATCTTTCTCTGTAAAAGCTCTCTAGTATATCTATTGCATTAAAATGGACAGCTAACATAAACCAAGAAGTCTGCTCTAGTACATGCCTTATTTCAGGTGTGATGTCCCTTTCTCTGAGGTACCACAGCACAGTGAGCAGAAGCGTTCCCCAGCTGCAATCAGTATAGTCTTCACTGAAGATGACCCTTAGAGGGACTGGACCTGTAGATGGGACCCTTGTGGGTGTCTATGGTGCTCAATGTACTACAGAGTACATCAGGGATTGTCTCCTACCAGCTTCAGGTACTCACATGAATACCAATAAATGCCACACATAGTGATTTCCATTTGTGGATCTTGGTGAGTTAACCAAAATACTTGATTATCTAAAATTTATTCAATTGGGAATGCTTTTGGATTTACTCCTGACTTTTTACCCTGTCTGCCTATATTTGTGAGTGGAGACATTCAGAGAGAAAAACAAAGATGTTAAAAGCCAAAGTCTGACCTCTCAATAAGGTCAAAGACTTGTTACATTTGTTGTGATCTTACAAGTTCAAGATCTTTGCTTATGCTACTTACAAAACCAAATTATAGACTTAGAAAACTGCAAAAATGTTATTTTGTTGGAAAAGAATCAGTATTCCCAAGTAATCCTCCTCCTGTTGTCTGCAGCTAGGGAGCAGGTTTGGAGGAGTCCTGCAATACAGCGTGCATGATTTGTAGCCGCTTCTGCAGCAGACCTTAAAGGTGAGGTATCACTCAGACCTGGGGTCTCAAGCATGATGGAATTACAGACAACCAATGCAACTGTAGATGGGCCTTAAAACAAAAGGAGGGAAAATAAAAAGATAGGGGAATGCAACAAGTTTATTAAAATCTCCACCAATCTGATAATAACAAAAGATTTACTGTGGCCAGGTAGGAAAACCTTTCCACACTGTTTTTCCAGGCTGCTCCTCTCAGGCTTCAGCACGGATTCCCACTGTCTGGTGTGTGAAGGAATAAGGAAATCAGATGTAACCAAGGTGCGGTGCTAGGCGAGGATCCATGCGTAACTTATCCTCTAGAGCAAGGTGTTTCTGTGGTGCCATCCGCTTTTCCCTAGAACAAGAAGGGGGATATCAGAGAAAAACTGCAGCAGGACATTGAGTAGGATATTGTTTGCCGATGACACCAAGTTATGTGGTTCAGTTGATACACTGGAGGAAAGGAATGCCATCCAGAGGGACCTTGACACATTTGTGAGGTGGGCTGATGCCAGCCTTATGAAGTTTAACCATGCCAAGTGCAAGGTCCTACACCTGGGTCGGAGCAATCCCAGGCACAGCTACAGGTTGGACAAAGGAGAGATTCAGAGCAGCCCTGCAGAGAAGGACTTGGGGGTATTGGTCAATGAGAAACTTAACATGAGCCTGCTTCAGTGTACACTTGCAGCCCAGAAGCCAACCGTATCCTGGGCTTCATTAAAAGAAGCGTGACCAGCAGGTCGAAGGAGGTGATCCTGCCCCTCTACTCTTCTCTCGTGAGACCTCACTTGGAGTATTGTGTGCAGTTCTGGTGTCCTCAACATAAAAAGGACATGGAACTGTTGGAACAAGTCCAGGGGAGGGCCATGAGGATGATCAGGGGACTGGAGCACCTCCCGTATGAAGACAGGCTGAGAAAGTTGGGGCTGTTCAGCCTGGAGAAGGCTGCATGGAGACCTCATAGCAGCTTCAAGTGTCTGAAGGGGGCCTACAAGGATGCTGGGGATGGACTATTCATCAGGGACTGTAGTGCCAGGACAAGGGGTAATGGGTTAAAACTTAAACAGGGGAAGTTTAGATTGGATGTAAGGAGGAAGTTCTTTACTGTGAGGGTGGTGAGGCACTGGAATGGGTTGCCCAAGGAAGTTGTGAATGCTCCATCCCTGGCAGTGTTCAAGGCCAGGTTGGACAGAGCCTTGGGTGACATGGTTTAGTGTGAGGTGTCCCTGCCCATGGCAGGGGGGTTGGAACTTGATGATCTTAAGATCCTTTCCAACCTTAACTATTCTATGATTCTGTGATTCTAAAATAGCCTCAGTTCCTGGGGGGATGACTTGTAGACCTCCCCTGGGCACTACTTAGGCAGTCCAGTTACCTGTTGAGTCTCTGCTCTAGAATGTTGATATGAAACATGGATTCAGAGCAACTAGAGAGGTAGTCATCCTTCTCCTTTGTGCTGAGCTGGTTCTTGTTTTCCTGAAACCACAGGTGTCTCTTTTGCAGCTCCTTCACTGCCTGTTGGGGGAGCAAGCAACCGTGAGCCAGGGTAATGGAAAGGAGAGCAAGGAGCAAAGGCACACCGAAGTGCAACTCAAAAGTTCAGGGAGCTGAGAGGAAGGAAACCACAAACTGGAGCTGGTTTACTTTTATGGACGGCAGTAAGTTTGAGATGAGGTCTCACCGAACAAGACAATGCGAGACATCAAAACGTGGAACAGCAAGAGGCAGCAAAACCTCAATGTGTTGCCTCCCTGTAGTGAAGAAGCACTAGGCACCTAAATCAGCTCTGAGATAGGGACTTTCACCCTGAGGCTGTTTTGTTCTTTGATCTCAGATGCTAACAACAGCAACAACAACAACAAAAAGTAAAAAAATAAAACCAAGCATGTTTATGGCTCTTTAATCAAAGGAGGTTTGTTTCTTGCCTGCTGTCACAATTAGATGCGTGTTACCCTCCTGCCAGTGCAGAAGAGTCTCCAAAAGCATGCACATCCTGGAACACGACTGGGAATACCTTTTCAAGGCGAGCCTGGATGAGGTTGACTTTGTAAGTGAGATGATGCTTAAAATCAGTCAGGCAGTCATCTCTGACACGCAGGGCCTGCTCCTGATTCAGCTTATCTCTGCAGCCATTTCGAATAAGGAAAGGTGCTAAGTAGTCCAGATCCTGTTTCTTCTGTCCAAGGAGCTCATCCTTCATGGTACTCTTCTAGAGGGGAAAGGACAGAAAGAGTCATGGTTCCATTTACCTACTTCCCCAAACACCCCATGATAAAGCAAAACAAAAGCAAAGGCCAAAACTCCTTCCCCTGTGGCCACCCCTGGAAGGAAATAATATTTCTTTTTCTTAATTTGATCAAAATTACTGCTTTGCATTAGCTTTGCATATCAACCCTTTCCCAGTGTGTTTTTTATTCTGTAGTTTCTTTTCAATCATCCTTTTTTAACATTTCTCCTCATTTCCTTGATTTTAAAGACATCTCTTATAGAAAATGTGTAATCCACTGAGATGCAAGAAGGGATCTACGAAATCTCTTTGTATTAGGACAGGAAGACATTAGGACAGGGTGTTTTGAGTGACACAAGTTTATAGGCTGGTGAGTAGCTGGTTCTTGCATCTTTGCCCCTGTTTTGTTTCATGGCAGAAGTTTAGCATGTAAAATTTAGTACCACCTTTTATAACTTCTCTATTCAGTCTAAAAACCATTCACAAGAAGCACCCTGGAGATCTTGGAAAAACTGAAAATAATTATTATTTTTTTATTTGTCCAGAGCATTTCTAAGTTCTTAATTCCTCAACAGAAACCCTGGAACAAAACTGGCCATGCAAGTAAGAATGAAACCCAAGAAATCAACTGATTCCTGTCACACAAAGAAGTGCGTGTTTGCCTAACAAAATGAGTCTGGCTAGAAAGATGCACCTTGGAATCCATTCTCATACTTCCCGCTATAATCCCTACTCTCAGCTAATACTTGTTCATTATTTTATCAATTAAACAAAGTAAAACAACAATCTGTCTTGGTGATGTAAATTTTTCCAGAAGGTCAAAGCATGATTATGTTGTTTTAATGGGAACTCTGCTGAAGTTGTGCTAACTTGCTAGGTGATCAGCCCAAGTATTTTAATGGTACTAACAGCTCCTCAGAGGCAATTCTCAGACAGAAAAAGCTTTCTCTAGATTTATTTGTGTACAGGTTAGAAATACTAGGATTAATGAAGTTGACCTACCATGGCTTCATGCTGTCGTCTTCTCTCTTCCTTCCTCTCTCTATTATAAATTGAAACTGATAATTTAATATCGGCTTCTTCAGTCTGACGGATCTTCAAAATAGTTAACACCTTCCAAAAATCAAAGAAAGAGCCCTCAGCTTTTTTACAAAACAACAGCACTTTTACATGCTTGACCTGCTAGCAGATCAGATGCTGTGTACAAGAAATGCAGTACAGGATTAAATATAGGAGATCTATTCAAGTATGTCCATATTCTGCTGATAGCTCAAACCAATAGTGTTTTTGTATTTAGGTTGCTGCTCTGTATTAAATTCTTGAACACAATTATTGATATTATGTGTTAAGAAAGCTCTTCTGAAGTCATGGTCTTGCAACTACTTCTGAAACTGCACTGATAGCTTTGTCTTATTCTTTGTCTCAACAGGATATACAGCACAAGCAATATGAATATTTTGTCTATTGATACATCGAGAGAGAAATTTAGCAAGGTGTTCATGAGGTCACAGGGAATAAACTTCAAATTTCTGGAGAAAAAAAAAAAAGAAGGACTTTTGCAATCTTGTTCTTAATTATTACTAGTATTCTGGGCTAATAGAATCGAGTACTTCTCCAGCTCCTTCAAGGGTTCCTCTTCCTAAGCAAAACATTTAAAAATATCCAGCAGCTTTTCCTCCATCTGCTAGAATGGTTGTATTTAGCATGAAGTACTAGAAATACTACATGAAGTACAAGTACAAAGAACATGGATTTGTTACAGGGTTCACAGTGTGATTAGGAGTACAAGCAATGTATTTTATGAAGTATTTCCCTACAGCTGCTCTCACAAAAAGTTACTTCAGTGTTTTGATTAGGACTTCCTGGAAATGCCTAGCAACCAGATGTATCACATACAATATCTTTTCTTTTTGGTCTCATTCTCAGGCAAAAGGCAGGTATGTTTCCAGATGCCCCAATTCATACACGGTCATTTGCTCCCTGAAACTGTCTTTCAGAGAATGAAGAGTAAGAGCAGGAGTGTTCGTGACTCTCCATAAATACATTAAAGCTACATCTTTACTGAGCAATGGCTGGGCTGCAAGCTCAAGAATTCAGCATGGAGACCAGCTCTGTGGCACCAGTTTTATTTTTACCACAGCTTATGTTGAGAATACTTTGTCAACCAAGCAGCTCAAATTATTTGGATGCTGAAGAGGCACTCTTCATCAGGGACTGTAGTGATAGGACAAGGGTCAGTAGGTTCAAATATAAACAGGGGAAGTTCAGGTTAGATACAAGGAAGAAGTTCTTCCCTGTGAGGGTGGTGAGGCCCTGGCACAGGTTGCCCAGAGAATCTGTGGCTGCCCCATCCCTGGCAGTGTTCAAGGCCACGTTGGACAGGGCTTTGAGCAACCTGCTCTAGTGGAAGATGTCCCTGCCTGTGGCAGGGGGTTGGAACTGGATGATCTTAAGGTCCTTTCCAACCCAAACCATTCTATGATTCCCATGCCTGACCAACTCTGACCCAGTGTGGGCACCTCCCCTGTTACCTCTGCTTCAGATTGCCGGACTTGTTCCTTAACCCGCTTCTCTTTTGCTGTCAGCTCCTTCAACAAGTTGTACAGATGGAACAAACTCTTGCCTTTCTCAAAGGACCCTGCCTGGAAGCAGATGAACTAGTGAAGGCCAGTAGCACTCTCTGGGTGCATGGTACCAGGTACTCTGCTATCAGAAATTGGCACAACTCTGCTATAGTCAAGATAGTGACACTGATTTCCATCACTGAAATATCTAACCCATAGAAAACACTTTATTAGACTTCATTTTGATTTTGAATCCATTGGTAATGTGAGGCAGATGACACATCTTGCACTTTTATATGGTTTGAACCAGTTTTGCAGGATTAGAGATGAAAGGATGGCACTCGTTCCCTGTACATCCTCCTCAGTGGGAAATAGAAACATCAAGAAAACTTGCTTAACATTAAAAAATCCTGTATTTTTAATCTCTCTTTGATTTTCCTAAGTGTAATTGTGCAGCATCACTGCAGAATTTATGGTTACAGACTCACATCAATGATGTCAGTGGAGTGACCCCTCCCCCAAATGAGAGAATTTGGCTTAATGACAGCGCTCCACTTATTTCAGAACATCTTTTATTGAAGGCTATCTATCTATCTATCAATCAATCATCTATCTACCTATCTATCAACAACACATTAAGCTTTAGTGTCTTGTTCTGCATCTGCAGGGTAAACTGGAAGATATAAGCAACAAAATGAACCAAGAAGTCCACGGCAGAAATGGATGGGATGTCTGGGATGTCTGCCTCTGCTTCTCTGCTGTACCTCTTCTTCAAGAGAGAACAGCAGAGGAAATTTCAGCTTCCCTGCCATGAATCCACACAACTGAGCCCAACAGCTACTGAACCAGCACCTTGAAAGATCCCAGTGCCTGTGCTGCCTGATGACCAGGTCTAGGAAGACGACCTCAGGCACGGTCACAGCAAGCCTTTCATGCTACAGTATGTCCTACATTCCAGAATGACAATGCATCTCCAGGAGTGTTTGTACTGTCAGCAGGGAGGCTGTCTGTGAGGGAGGTGTGCACATGGAGCAGAGGGCAGCATGGAATAAGGCATGCTTGGAGTTCTTCCACTGACATTTCACCTTCCCTTTGTGTCTTGTGCTCTAGAAAAACTTCGATATAAGTAGTTTTACTTCATACCTGGTATGTGATGCATGTTTCTGGGGTCATGAAGACTTTATGTTTACTACCCCTCTCTGGCAGTTTGTGGAAAAGCTTCTTTGAGGCAGTAATGTATTTATCTTTGAGGTGGTATGTCAGATAGATGTCCTCCTCTGTGATCAGAAAGATACATTCTGCGACGTCTTCATCAGCAGGCTTTTCTGGGTTTCTGTGAAAACACTCCTTGATTTGCTAATGGGGGTGAAAAAAGAGAGACAGAAGCAGATTAGACAAAAAAACTGGAAAGATTTGCAGAGTTGGGTAAAAACCCAAGGGAAAAATTGGGCTTTTCTGCCTGGATTACAATGGCACCTCTTGGCCCATAGTCCTACTGTTCTTTCCTATGCCTGAGGAAAATAGCGCAAAGCTGCTTAACCTAAAATGTTATTAGTTTGGGGTCAGAACATGAGATCATTTTAGTAGTTTTGAGTCCTGTGAAAATCTCATTCCGAAATCATAGTCAAGCTTTTTTCCTTTTCTCTGATACACATTTTCCAAGTCTTAGTTTCCCACTTATTCTAGCTGCTCCAGGCAGCTGGTGACAACTGGTCACATTGTAGCCCTCTGTCAGGCAAGCAGCCCTGAGACACAACAGCTGAGCAAGGCTTGGGTATCTCATCTGGAGCTTTGCTCTGGCTGTGTCCACCGAAAATGAACCTAGAGTACTAGGCAGTATGTTCTGTGCAGTATAAATATCACTGTAACAGATATTCTGTTCCTGTCTTGACCGTACCATGATAGGCTTGGAGCTCATGTCAATTCTCTGTGTTTCATCTCCTTGGTTGCCAAAGTTGACATGCCGAAGGTAAAGGAAGTCATCCCGCCCCATGAAGTACTCTGTCATCTCACTAGCAGTTTCAACACGCTTCTGGAGGCCATCAACTCGTGCCTCATTGTAAAACTCCATTGTATGTCCAGTCTTGGGCTCCAGCGACGTATAGGTGTGAGCTGAGGATGTAAAAGAGATTAGCAGCTATGATATGGTGAACATGAGTGTGTCCAGAGGAAGTCTCATTTTCTTCAGCATCCAATAAATCAAATGCACCCAAGAGTATAAGAAGGGAATGTAATCTCCTCACTGTTGTGTACCAACATGTCATGGCCTAAGGATGGCAGGATGGCTTTACAGGGTCAAAGGGTTACTGCCTTCCTTACACAGTAATGCAGCAGTGAGTGGAGCCTGGATCCTGCCCAAATCAGGAATGGGCACAGCCTCTGGGTGAAATGCTGCTTGAGCAATAGATCTGATGCAGGACTTTCTCTCCCCCAGCTGCTCAACACTGACAGATCAAAAAAGGGACTTTTTACATGGAAACTGGCTTTTGACAAGGGCCTGTTAGGACAGGACAAGAGGGAATGGTTTTAACTTGACAGACAGGAGATTGAACCAAGACCTTAGGCAGAAGTTCTTCCCTGTGAGCGTGCTGAGGCTCTGGCACAGGTTGTCCAGAGAAGCTGTGGCTGCCCCATCCCTGGCAGTGTTCAAGACCAGGTTGGATGGAGCTTGGAGCAACCTGCTCTAGTGGAAGGTGTCCCTGTCCATGGCAGGGGGTTGGAACTGGACAAACTTTAAGGTTCCTTCCAACCCAAATCAGTCTGTGATTCTATAATCCTAAGGAGAAAGTTTCTAGTTCTATCATCTCTACTTTTAAAAGTAAATTAGATCACCATATATATGATAGATATGTATTTTTCTCTTGTTACGCTGGCGAGAGCACTCTCCAGGACTGTAAGCCAACGGAGTCCTACCGGCTGCAGTGGCTGTGTCGTGGTTTAAGCCCCGCTGTAAATTAGAACCACGCAGTCTACTTCCCCCAACCCCACTCCCCAGAGGGATGGGGAGGAGAATCGAAAGAATGTAACTCCCACGGGTTGAGATAAAAACAGTCCAGTAACTCAGGTATAACACAAATCACTACTGCTGCCACCAATAATAATAATGATAAGAGAAATAACAAGGGAAGAAAATATGATACCGCTCGCCGGAAAAGAGCCCGACCGAAAAGAGGACGTGCCCTTCCGGGTAGCTCCCAGTTACATCCCCGGGCATGACGTGCTGTGGTATGGAATACCTCTTTGGCTAGTTTGGGTCAGGCGTCCTGTCCCTGCTTCCTCCCAGCCCCTCCTCCTCCCTGGCAGAGCATGAGACTCACAAAGTCCTTGGTCAGTCTAAACATCGGTGATACCAGCTCTTCCCAGGCCAAAAGTCAAAAACACAGTACTGCAACAGCTACTAAGAAGGAGAAAAACTGACTGCTACTGCTGAACCCAGGACAGTATCCACCACTTATTCCATACCATTCACGTCATGCTCAGATCCCACATTTTCCATATACCCTCACTCTCATTTCAGTGCACTGTTATCTTAGTGCACGGACCAATTCCTATAAAGCTACTGAGTCCATTCGGTTCATGATGTTGGGCTCCATCTCTTGGAACAGTCTTTCAGGGCAGGAGAAGCTGTGTGCAGTGTTGGATCGTTGTCTGCTGATGCTGATCATTCCTTTACTGTAGAAGTCGTCCGGTTCTATCAAAGTTCATTCTCTGTTGGGATGATGGTCGGAGGGAAGTCAGGGCCAGTCGCTGGTGCCCTGCAGACTTCTAGTTGATGGCTATAGCAGGCAACAGCGTACAATTGAGTTCATTGTCTGTTTTCCCCTAAAATCAAATTCCCTTGAGGTACGCATCGGACTTCCCCATCTTCCCGCATTACCCACCAAGTATATCCAGGTCTCTGAGCAAAAGCAATCCCACGAGTGGGTTTGCCTTTACCTGAAGCAGGAATAACCCAGACTGTCTTCCCCAGCAAATTCTTCATGTGCACCACAGGAACTTTGTCCCCCTCTACAATATGTAAAAGTTCTGACTGGGCTGGGCCAGCCCTGTTGGCAGATCCTCCGGTGTTGACCAACCAGGTGGCCTTTGGTAAGTGTGTATCCCAATGCTTGAAAGTTCCCCCACCCATTGCTCTCAGTGTAGATTTTAACAGCCCATTGTACCGTTCGATTTTCCCAGAGGCTGGTGCATGGTAGGGGATGTGATATACCCACTCAATGCCATGCTCTTTGGCCCAAGTGTCTATAAGGTTATTCCGGAAATGAGTCCCATTATCTGATTCAATTCTTTCTGGGGTGCCATGTCGCCACAAACTCTGGTTCTCAAGGCCCAGGATAGTGTTCCTGGCAGTGGCATGGGGCACAGCATATGTTTCCAGCCATCCGGTAGTTGCTTCCACCATGGTAAGCACATGGCGCTTGCCTTGGCGGGTTGGTGGGAGTGTGATATAATCAATCTGCCAGGCCTCCCCATATTTATACTTCAGCCATTGTCCTCCATACCAAAGAGGCTTTAACTGTTTGGCTTGTTTAATTGCAGCACATGTTCCACACTCATGAATAACCTGGGCAATAGTGTCCATTGTTAAGTCCACCCCTCAATCACAGGCCCATCTATATGTTGCATCTCTGCCCTGATGGCCTGAAGTGTCATGGGCCCACCGAGCCAAAAATAATTCACCTTTATGTTGCCAATCTAAGTCCATCTGAGCCACTTCAATCTTAGCAGCTTTATCCACTTGTTGGTTGTTCCGGTGTTCCTCAGTGGCCCGACTCTTGGGTACATGGGCGTCTACATGGCGTACCTTCACCACCAGGTTCTGCACCCGGGCAGCGATATCTTGCCACAGTGCAGCAGCCCAGATGGGTTTACCTCTGCGTTGCCAGTTGCTCTGCTTCCATTGCTGCAACCACCCCCACAGGGCATTTGCCACCATCCATGAGTCAGTATAGAGATAAAGTACTGGCCACTTTTCTCGTTCTGCAATGTCCAGGGCCAGCTGGATGGCTTTCACCTCGGCAAACTGACTCAATTTACCCTCTCCTTCAGCAGTTTCTGCAACTTGTCGTTGAGGACTCCATACAGCTGCCTTCCATCTCCGATGCTTTCCCACAATACGGCAGGACCCATCAGTAAACAAGGCATACTGCTTTTCACTTTCTGACAGTTTATTAAGTGGTGGGGCCTCTTCAGCACGCATCACCTCCTCCTCTGGTGACATTCCAAAATCTTTGCCCTCTGGCCAGTCCATGATGACTTCTAGAATGCCTGGACGACTGGGATTTCCTATTCGAGCTCGTTGTGTAATTAGTGCAGCCCATTTACTCCATGTCGCATCGGTTGCATGATGTGTAGAGGAGACCCTGCCTTTGAACATCCAGCCCAGAACGGGCAACCGGGATGCCAGGAGGAGCTGTGCTTCAGTGCCAATCACCTCCGAAGCAGCTCGAACCCCTTCATAGGCTGCCAGTATCTCTTTCTCAGTTGGGGTATAGCTGGCCTCAGATCCTTTGTATCCCCAACTCCAAAAGCCGAGGGGTCGACCTCGAGTCTCCCCTGGAGCTTTCTGCCAGAGGGTCCAGGTAGGACCATTCTCCCCAGCTGCGGTGTACAGTACATTTTTTACATCTGGCCCAGTCCAGACTGGTCCAAGGGCCACTGCATGAACTATCTCATGTTTAATTTGCTCAAAGGCTTGTTGTTGCTCAGGGCCCCATTTAAAATCGTTCTTCTTCCGGGTCACATGATAGAGAGGGCTTACAATCGAACTGTAATTTGGGATGTGCATTCTCCAGAACCCCACAGCACCCAAGAAAGCTTGTGTTTCTTTCTTATTAGTTGGTGGAGACATTGCTGTTATTTTGTTGATCACATCTGTAGGGATCTGGTGACGTCCATCTTGCCATTTTATTCCCAAAAACTGAATCTCCTGTGCAGGTCCCTTGACCTTACTCCGTTTTATGGCAAAACCAGCTTTCAGCAGGATTTGGATTATTTCCCTCCCTTTCTCAAAGACTTCTTCCACTGTATCACCCCACACAATAATGTCATCAATGTACTGCAGGTGTTCTGGAGCTTGCCCCTGTTCCAGTGGAGTCTGGATCAGTCCATGGCAGATAGTAGGGCTGTGTTTCCACCCCTGGGGCAGTCAGTTCCAAGTGTACTGGACACCCCTCCAAGTAAAAGCAAACTGTGGCCTGCACTCTGCTGCCAAAGGAATTGAGAAGAATGCATTGGCAATATCAGTCGTGGCATACCACTTGGCTGCCTTTGACTCCAGTTCATACTGAAGGTCTAGCATGTCCGGTACAGCAGCACTCAATGGTGGTGTGACTTCATTCAGGCCACGATAGTCTACTGTTAGTCTCCACTCTCCGTTAGACTTTCGCACTGGCCATATGGGGCTATTAAAGGGTGAGCGGGTCCTGCTCATCATTCCCTGACTCTCCAGACTACGGATCAGCTTATGGATGGGAATCAGGGAGTCTCGGTTGGTGCGATACTGCCGCTGGTGCACTGTTGCGGTCGCGATTGGCACTTGTTGTTCTTCGACCTTCAACAATCCCACAATAGAAGGATCCTCTGAGAGACCAGGCAAGGTGGACAGCTGCTCATTTTCCTCAGTCTCCAAAGCAGCAATACCAAAAGCCCATCGGTACCCTTTTGGGTCTTTGAAATACCCTCTCCTGAGGTAATCTATGCCGAGGACGCATGGAGCCTCTGGACCAGTCACAATGGGGTGCTTTTGCCATTTCCTTCCAGTCAGGCTGATCTCAGCCTCCAGTACAGTCAACTCTTGGGATCCTCCTGTCACTCCAGAGATATAGATGGGTTCCACCCCTTGACAGCTTGACGGCATCAGGGTACACTGTGCACTGGTATCTACGAGAGCTTTATACTTCTGTGGGACTGATGGGCCAGGCCATCTGACCCACACAGTCCAGTAAATCCCATTGTCCCCTACCTCCACCTGGCTGGAGGCAGGGTCCCTCTAATTGTCATCACAACGTTGGACACCTAAGTCGTATTGAAAGGGATTATTCTTCGTTATCATAGGAGCTGGAGTAAAATCAGCTCTTCCACTCCATCTGGGAACCTGCTCACCAGAGACTGAAGCTGCAGCTCTCATGGGATGATTAGTCTTGACCCTTGTTCCTATTTTCAATTCATGCACCCGTTCCTCCAAAGCTGAAGTAGGTTTTCCATCCCACTTCGTCATGTCTTCTCCATGATCCCGCAGGTAAAACCATAGGGTGGCCCGTGGTGTTTGCCTTCTATATCTTCTGTCTCGAACAATAGGACGTCTTTCGTTAACAGCTGAGACGTGTGTTGGTACACGTGAGGAGCTGGATAAATCAGATAGATCGTCCCTCAATTGTCTGACATCCTGGGACAGTTTTTCCACAGCTGAGATGATGGAAGGGGTGAGATTGTCTTCGAACTCTCGGAGTTTATGAATCATTTCATCCACTGTTGGTGTTACTATGTCACCCCAGGTTACTGTTGCCAATGAATGGGCGTATGATGATGGTGCATTCCGTGTAAGTTTTCACCACATGGGTCGTGTACATTCGACTTCATCTGGGTCTATGGGTATATCTCCGTTATTCGGTTTGATGTGATAGATCATCTCTACGATGGCTGATTCCCTCAGAGACTGGATGCCTTTGTCTAAAGTAGTCCACTTGGCCGAACGACTCGTAACATCGTCCTTGTATGGAAACATTTCTTTCACAGCTGCCAAGAGCCGCCTCCAAAGACTGAGGGACTTTTTCTCTCTTGCAATTGCTTTGTCAATTCCCCCTTCTCTAGCAAGTGATCCCAGCTGCTTGGCTTCCGTACCTCCTAGTTCGTGACCATCGGCTCCATTGTCCCAGCATCGGAGCAACCAGGTGATGATGTGCTCCCCTGGTTGATGGGTAAAATCTTTTCGCATATTCCGTAGCTCGGTTGAGGTCTGAGGTCGAGAAGTCACCTCTTCTTCTTCTTTGTCATGTGATGATGACTCCTGATCAGATGGTGGCCTGGGTGGTGAATACATTGTTTCTTCATCTTGCTTCACCCTTCTGCCTCTTTTTTGCTTTTTCTCTTGCGTAGAGGGGCAATCGATATTGGTATGAATTGGTCCTCTGGTTTAGCTGCAGTCATCACTGTGGTTTGAGTAGCAACAGTACTTGTCGCTGGGGGTGGTGTAGCTGCTGTGGTTGGAGCTGGGGTAGCTTCGCTGTCTGTTGCAGTTGAAGTTTGAGTAGCGGCTGTACTTGTCGCTGGGGTAGCTGCACTGTCTGTTGCAGTCGAAGTTTGAGTAGTGGCTGTACTTGTCACTGGGGTAGCTGCACTGTCTGTTGCAGTCAAAGTTTGAGTAGTGGCTGTACTTGTTGCTGGGGTAGCTGCACTGTCTGTTGCAGTCAAAGTTTGAGTAGCAGCTGTACTTGTTGCTGGGGTAGCTGCACTGTCTGTTGCAGTCAAAGTTTGAGTAGCAGCTGTACTTGTTGCTCGGGGTGGTGTAGCTGCTGTGCTCAGAGCTGGAGTAGCTGCGCTGTCTGTTGCTTCGCCCTCAGATCCAGGGACATTTTTTCCCTTTTGAAGGTGCTGGATAGCGTTGAACAAGGCCCAGTAAGCATAGGCCAAGCCCCAGCACGTTGACATGATTTGTCCCTCTCTGGTATGACCAGGATGACAACACACCTCATTTAAGTGTTTTACTAATTCTTCTGGATTTTGCAGTTGTTCAGTGGTGAAATTCCAAAACACTGGAGGGGCCCACTGACCTAGATACTTGCCCATACTATCCCACACACCCTGCCACTCATGGCTATCCAACCTCGGGGAAAATCTCTCGGTCCCCCTATTTTGTCGTCTAACCCCAGACAAGACCCAAACCCAACTCTGCTTAACTCTTGAGATCAGACGTAATGGTTGTGAACAAAACACACTCTGTATGCGTGCCAACATGGTGACCCCCATCACAATCAGCAAACAGGTCTCAACAATATTAAAAGGCCACTCAAAAATTTCAAAACTCTCAAACGATGCTGTAAACGGTCTGGGAGGGGCACTGGGAGGGTAAAAGAATGTCTCCTTCATAGGTTGACCACCCAGGAAGGAGAAAAAAGATGTATAGTTGCTAAGCATTTGTATTATATACCTCTCAAAGTATAAAGGTGGTGACCACACTGGGAACATAAGCCAGACCAGTTTCATGATCAATCCTTCTATTGTATTACAAGTCATTGCCACAAAATACAACGAGACAACAACCTTAGCCCAAGCCCCACACTTGAAAAACACCAACACAGCAAATACCGGCTCTAAGTAACCTATGGCATATTGAGACTGTGAGATCAAAAACAACAACTTTGAGAGCCAATAAATCAGCATTGTGACGAGTGACTATTAATCCAAAACACTGAATGCTTATCACAAATACGATTAGACACACTCCAGTCAGATCTGTCGTTATCTCAACCCTTCGTGCCCCACGTTGGGCGCCAAAAAGAACTGTCGTGGTTTAAGCCCCGGCTGTAAATTAGAACCACGCAGTCTACTTCCCCCAACCCCACTCCCCAGAGGGATGGGAAGGAGAATCGAAAGAATGTAACTCCCACGGGTTGAGATAAAAACAGTCCAGTAACTCAGGTATAACACAAATCACTACTGCTGCCACCAATAATAATAATGATAAGAGAAATAACAAGGGAAGAAAATATGATACCGCTCGCCGGAAAAGAGCCCGACCGAAAAGAGGACGTGCCCTTCCGGGTAGCTCCCAGTTACATCCCCGGGCATGACGTGCTGTGGTATGGAATACCTCTTTGGCTAGTTTGGGTCAGGCGTCCTGTCCCTGCTTCCTCCCAGCCCCTCCTCCTCCCTGGCAGAGCATGAGACTCACAAAGTCCTTGGTCAGTCTAAACATCGGTGATACCAGCTCTTCCCAGGCCAAAAGTCAAAAACACAGTGCTGCAACAGCTACTAAGAAGGAGAAAAACTGACTGCTACTGCTGAACCCAGGACAGGCTGCCAGATAACCTGGAATACCTTTAAGACAGAGGGAATGTCCTTTGCTGAAGTAGTCTGTGGTCAGCTGTGTTTGTTTATTCACTTCTCTCCTGACCAGGGTGTCTTCTCGGTGTTCAAACCACTCTCTCACCTCCACTACATCAGTATCTGGCAGGAGACAAAGCATTTCACAACGCCACATCACCCTGTTGGAGGTGGTAAGATTCATCTTATGCACTCTCAGTGTCTGTGCAAGCACTCTGTGCTCCTGATGCAGTACAGTCACTTGAAGTGGTCCTGTGCACAGGAGCATTTTGTAGATGAATCCTAAGCTACATTTCAGTAGATAAATTATACCTTAGGAGAGATTATTCCTCTCCATCAACAAGAAGTAAAGTAGTCAGCTCAGGGGGAGAAGGTGGCATGGCACATGGCTACATTTAGGCAAGAGAAATTCCACCCCAAATACTTCCTGATAGTGTCAGGAGTTAAGGAAAATGAGATGGGGACATTACACTATCCAAGAGGACTGAGGACAGGACACTGGATGTCCAGTTAGGAATCTACACTGTTTCTTGGACCAAAGAATAATGCTTCAGAGTACAGAAACATCCACAGTCTGGGTATTTCCCATTCTGTGCCCACAGAAAGGGCAGAGTCTGGATATTTCTATGGCTTCCATCAGCACCAGTGGGAATAGTGATACTACCGGATCAAATCAAACCAGACTTCCATTTCTCTGAAGACTGAAAATCCAAGCAGCTGACCTGTGGCACTGCACAGCCTCACCAATGGCCTGTAAAACAGACTCAAAATTCTCACAGGACCCCCTAGCAATGCTGGAGAGTTCTGGGGCTTGACAGACAGCCTGATGAAGCATTTGAAAATGCGGTAGACAATTCCCACCGAATGTGAAAGGAAGATGGATGGGAAAGCACAAGAGAGACCCTGGCAGAAAGGGGACATCCTACTCCTTCCCACCAACAGAACCTGGTTGTGTCTGCTCAGTTGTTGACCCATTCCTCTTACAGTCTGGCCCTGCGTAGATGGTGAGGCGCTGCACCAGCCCATCGCCATTCAGGTATGGTGCCCATTTCTCCAGTTTTGCTTTGTTGTACAGAGTCACCTTCTTCCCCTGGCAATACCGGGTCTCAAACTCTGCAGTGGGAGATAGAGGTGTCATAAAGATTTACTCCCTTGTATTCAGCCCAAGGAAAAAGAATTTAAGAGGAGCTAACCACAGTCTAAGGGAAGGCTGCATTTATTGATCACGTTCAGCTGCCAGCAAAGCTGTTCAGACCCTGCCTCAAAGCTGTAATAGTATAATAACTCATTTCTCTCCCAAAGCAGGTATTTGATAATGCAGGGGCATAACTGGAACAGAAAGTCCATCCCAGGCAAAACTGGGATGATTTTCATCTGTCAGGAAAACACAGTGTGTCTGTGTGAGGGGAGTGTTGAGGGGGTTCCCACTCAGCATGAGACAGTGCACCGAGGGCAAGCATTCAATCTAATGGCTGTTGCTGTCTCCATCTGCTGCACTTCACTGCTGTACCTTGTCCATCCAGAAGGGAGAACTCTTGAGCCAAACAAATATCCCAAATCCACTAAAAGAGTACCTGGGGGCAAAGCAAAAGGCAAAAGAATACCTACCTCTGGGAGGTACCCGAATTGGGGCTACCCACGATGGTGGCATGTCAAAACTCATTCTCTTCTCTCTCTCCTGATGACACAGAAAAAGAGATTTGTATTTCTGGCACCTTCACTTACTGTGCCAAGAGACCTTTTGATGCAGTGACCAGAGCTCAGACTCAGCTCGGGTACACTGTGGCACAGCTATAAGAGCTGTGTTGGTCACACATAATAGCCCAAGGACAGAGGCAAGCAGCACACTGCATTTATGTGGAAGGAGAGCTTTACCGCATCCCCACACTCTCATTAGCACATCCCTACTCTAGATTAATGGAATTATCTTCTCCTGGCTAATGTTCCTGCTGGACAAGGGATGAACAGGACTCTCAGCATTCAAACTGATGACCAACATTATGTGGACTGTGGAGGACACTTTGCTCCCTGGTTGTGGGCACAGTCTGAGAAGGGCAGATAACAGGAAGAAACATGCTTTTATTGGTGTTCCTCTGTCCTGCCATGCTGGTGCAATGCCTGTTTTATCATGCTGTGTTCTCCCAACAGGACAACATACCATCTTTTGCTTCCAGTATCCAGCACTTTTTTTATATTAGAGTACATACACTGTTCCTACACTTGGTTGGCAACTCCACCTAGCAGCCTGGAGGGCTGGGTGCTGACCAGCAGGGCCAAAGTGTCCAGGAAAATGTCTGTTTTGATTTTATTTCTTTTACTGATTTCGTCCCAAAGGTCAATGCACTGGAGGCCTACAGGGATCCCAAGCCACTGAGGACACCAGAAGTACCACGTGAAGTCCTGCTTCAAAAAGCATTAGAACTATTCAAGATTGAGAAGGAATGGAAAGTGGCAATTAAAACCCAGCTGGAGTAATAGTGACCTAACCTGGAGGGGGCAGCAGGCAGGCAGACATACGTGGGCCTACGAGCATACCAGTTCAATAGAGCATCCCCACTGCACGAGAGCCGTTTGAGTCACTCACTGTGTCACTGTCGAATAACTCTTCCTCCTCCTCAGGGAGCAGCTGAAGAGGGTTGCTCTCCGAAAGCATGATTTCCCAGTGGATAGCGTCACCCAAGTCAAAGATGAGATCCTAGGCCATACAGAAGAAACCCACTTAGCTACAAGGGCACTAAACTGAAGGCTGCCTCTGCCTGCCTGCAGTGATCTGGACCTGGCTGGCTGTCAGGTTATAAAGGACAGACCTTTATAACCCTGACAGTTATAAAGGACAGACCCTGCATCTCACTGTGGTGTCAGACCCTTGGCTGGCTGGTGGGACCTCAAAGACTGCCCCTGTGCCTAAAGGACTGCAGATCCCTTTCCTCATGATGCCTCTGCCACAGATGAATCAAAGTTGCTGGAGATGCTTCTGCCTCCTTCCCTGGGGCACGTATAGCCCCAGAGTCAAGTTGCTCTAAGTCAGACTCTTGCCTCGTAGACTTTATATCAGCTGGGGAGTAGCTGAGTGTGGGAGGAGCCTAATCAAGATCTTTCCTGATGGGCTCAAAACATCCTCTGCCTTAAAAGCTGTTGTTTGGGAGGATGAGCATCCACTCAGCCTTAAAAGCTGACATTCTAGCACTCTAGGGGTTTAATAGGTATGATCCGTATTTGCTAGCTTGGGGTCTGGAATGTCCTGGAGTAGTTCAGAGCCTATGTCATCACAGCAACATGACCAGAGCCAACACAAGGAATGGTTAAGTGGAACTGGGATCACAACTGATCTTGGACTTTCCCAGGACTCTGGTTAGCTCAACTGTTCCTCCCAGGCATGGGGTGCTAAGGGCTCATTACCTTGCAGCCGTGCCTGCAGTCCTGCATATTCACCCAGTAGTTCCTGTGGTTCCAGACGCTCTCAATCCCAAGGAAGCATCTATCTGTGGTGTTGTGTCTGTTTCCCGTGAAGGGGTTGATGAAGAAGGTCTCGCGAACCTCCCTCTTCCCAGACAGAACCAAAACCCATGCGTGCACCCGCAAGCCGTGCAAAGGTTCATGCATTTGCTTTCCCGCTTCCTGTATCAGAGAGGACAGAACAGTTATTACTGCCATTTTATTGCTACTTAGTCTAACCCAATGGCAATCTTAATCTCTCCTCTGACCACTTTAGAAATGTCTCCAGGCCCTTAACACTCTTCTGAAGAGTGAGGTAGCACACACTCGGTACATACTGCTGTGCCAGCACATGCTGTGTTCCCAGAGGCCAAGTGCTCATCTCCATGCTCAGGGTTGTGTCATACTTCACAGAGGAGGCCAGTGAGCCCTTTTCCTTGGTCAGCCATTCCCTGTATCTCATCTCTTGACCCTGGAGTTTACAGTGAGGTGGACCTTGTTTGCTCACCTTCTTGTCTCTTTCCTTGTCCTTCTGAGCAGCTTCAATTGCTGCTGCCTTCTTGGCCTCCTGCTGAAGCTCAAACTTGCTCTGCATGTCTGGTAAAGGCTTAATTCTGTACTTTTTCTTCACCTCCTCTTCTGGTACCTGTGTCTACAAAAGCAGGGTATTGCTGTGAAACTCAGTAGAGATCAACAGAAGGGAAAAAAGGCGCGGCTTACAGGCAACTCTCAGTTCCCAGCCCTTGGCTGTTTGCAAATACTGGAGCTAGTGTGCAGGAATTCAGTGAAGCCAAAGAAGCCTCTTAAGGAACTGCAGAAACTCACTCAAAAGATTCATTTGGTGAGGTCCCTGTCTGGTACAGACTGAAACCCCGTGTGGGCCTGAGGCTGTTCCCCTTAGCTCACTTCTGGAGCTCACTGGAAATGAAGAGGCTAAGCATGCATGCTGGGCTCCTCCCTGCAGGTCTCACCTCCGGTGGCTTCCTGAGCAGTGGGCACAGCTGCTGCGTCTCATCCAGGGTGCATGTCTCAAGGGTGGCATAGCCCTGCACGCAGTAGGCATCATACCCGGCCCCGATCAGCATGGAGCACAGCAGCACGCTGAAGTCAAAGCAGTTCCCTCGCTGTTGTTTCAGGGTGGTGGTCGGGGAATAAAGTGAACTGGGCTTGAAAGAGAGAGATACATGTCTGCAGTGCTTGTCTTGTGAAGCTGAAACATACACTAGGCAGAAAGCAGGAGAGGTAAGAGGGCATTGCCCATATCCCTGGGTTATGCACCCATAGAGAATCTGTTACATAAAATTCCTATATATAAGCCACTGTGAGAAAATTATTGGACTTATATTCAAAACATGAGTGGGGTTGGGATAGAGAAAGTTGGGTTCCCCTCTTGGTGGGGACAGTCAGAGAAGACATCCAAACAGGATGTAGAATGACCAATGATCTGCACACAAGAAAGCCACTCAAATCACACTGTCCAACAGTACATCAGGCCCAAGAGCAAAGATATGAAACTGTGTGCCTCCGAATTACTGGATTGTTGGTATAGCATCAACCTTGTTTTTTTTTTTTGTTTTTGTTTTTGTTACTGTGATTGCGTCTGGGCTCACTGTAGTGCAGGACTAACATTTATGTTCAAAATAGATATTGTCAAGCCCGACCCAACTATGCCTGCTCCAAGGACCATTTACCATGCAAGAGCATCAACTACCAATATTAAATTGGTGGATCAGGGAGACACGAAGGAGGACTTCTTTCCACAGAGTATCTTAGAGTCTGTTGTTTTGTTTAGTTTAACTGACAAGAAAGAGCTTCAAAATCTAACCTGGTGCTGCTGGAGTACTGATGGTGCCACCATGTGTACGCCATGGAGTACTGATGATCACCATCCCTGGAAGTGTTCACAAACTGTGTAGACAAGGCCTTTAGTGACATGGTTCAGCGGTGGCCTTGGCAGTGCTGGGGAATGGTTGGACTTGATGATCTTAAAGGTCTTTTCCAACCTGGCTGATTTAGAACCTCATGGTTCTAAAGGAAATCAGTAATCATCTATCAAACCACAAATGGCACCTTAACACCTGTGTGACCCTAAGCACAACACAGTGTAAGGGGACCTGCAAGGTAAAAGATGCACAACGCGATGCAGGCAGGCTGGTCGGACACAAGGGACACTGACAGGCAGATCAAATATAAAGGCTTTGAAGAAATACCTCTTGTAACATGACAGCCACAGACCCCAGAAGTCTTCTCCAAAGTGGTGTGGGAAAATTCTGATTCAAATCTGATGACAAATTTAACCATAGGGAGAGATAGGCAGGACAAGCTCATCTAACTGCTGAAAATTTAATGCTAACCACAACTCTGGAGAAGGGCTTAACTTCCACCTCTAGCTGGTCTGTCTGCAATGTTTTAAAGCAAAAGACCCATAAGCTAAATTCACACCAGCCAAGAACTTGCCCAAATTCTGGCATCATTCCTTCTTGCCAGTTGAGAAATTTCCATTCAGCCACCACAAAATATCCCAAAACAGGGATAGAAATGTCTAGAGCCCCTAAGAACAGGTCACTGAGTTCAAACATCATCCCCTAAGCTTCATACACTTCTTTGTTCCAAGGTGTTTTGGTCTTTGAGGGGAATCTCATCACCATTGCAACCCACAGTGGACAGCTGGTCATACGGGATGACTGGGAGGAGGGCCAGGCCCCATCTTGTTGAAATGGTGCTTACTCCTGGACAGGTACCACACTGCATGTATACTGGGATTACAGGTCCAGAGTGTGCAGGGCCTGGAAAGATCGGGGGATTGCCTAAGTAATGAGGGCATGAAGGAGAGGTCAGAGACCTTTGTAATCCAAGCCACTGGGGTTTCCACATTGTGTCCTGCCAAGAGACCCCTCTGGCACCTCCATTATGGAAATGTTCTTGATGGGACTGCAGCCCCTTTCTTACCAGAGTGATAGGGCACTCAAGAGGCTCCATGACAAGGTAATCTGAGACGAAGCTGGCACAGCCATCCCAGTCGTACAGCTCTGTGTAAGGCAGCAGGGTTGGCCTCACTGTTGTGCTCACAAACTTCTGTAGGGCAACAAGAGGACTTTTGTCACTCAACAGGTGTCTGAGTCTCTTGTCCAAAGCCATTCTCAGAACATCCCTGGGTGTGGCAGCTCACATTCAGGACCTCCCTACGGCATATCAACAGCATCAGAAACCCTCCTCACCAGTTCCAAGATGGAAATTTCACAGGTTGAGAGGCCATCTGCTTGTCTGTACCTAAATTTCAAGCTCAGCCCAGACACATTACCGGTGCGAGCCAGTTCTGCTCTTAGTTTTCAAGCAAGACAAACAGCTACTGCCCTTTCCAGCTTTTTACAACATCCAGCATTTTTTGCCTAGCATGTTAATCACAGAATCATAGAATGGCTTGGGTTGGAAGGATGCTTAAAGCTCATCCAGTTCCAGTCCCTTGCCACGGGCAGGGACACCTTCCACTAGACCAGGTTGCTCCAAGCCCCGTCCAACCTGGCCTTGAACACTGCCAGGGATGGGGCAGCCACAGCTTCTCTGGGCAACTTGTAACAGGGCCTCACCACCCTCACAGGGAAGAACTTCTGCCTAATGTCTAATCTAAACCCACATTCTTTCAATTTATACTACACGCTGGGGAAAGCTGATCCAAAGTAGCAATTCCAGATGCCAGGGGGCAGATCAGGTACAGAACTAGACAGCAGTTGTGAAGCTTGGATCCAATCCTAAACAAAACCAGACACAAACTTGCATGTGTACTTCCTTCCCTGTAACTTCTGCGAAATTCAGAGAAAGATCTAACTCTGGATTCAGATTCCGTATCTGTGATTAAGTCTGAACCTTATCTATTTCATGTGTTTCTTTTACTTTCCTTTACGTTTCTATGGTCTTTCCTGTTTCAAAAGCATTGTGCTGCAGGGCTGCGAGCTGCCTGCAGCCCACAGGGTACCACCATCATGTGCGTGGTACAGCACTTGTGGATTTGGACAGCCAGGGTGTTCCCGAGGTGCTGGGTGCCCGGTGTTCAGTGTGCTGTGGGCACAGCAAGTGGGTTCCCATTCCCACGGAAGGGTTGTCCTTGCCCAGCACATGTGCCCCAGCTCCACACCACCCCATACCTCCACTCCACACTCGTTGACTGGATGGAGGAAGAGCGGCTTGCGGTCAGGGCAGAGGTGAATATACTGCTGGAGGAAATTGTCAGCGATGTGCAGCAGCTGCTTTTCCTTGGGCGAATTGGCCTTATATGAGGATGGTAACTGGGACATGTCAGTGGAGCTAGAGCCCAAATCAATTCCAGGGCAGGAGGAGGCAAAAAGACAGAGGTAATAAGGCAGGAGCAATTCAGGCAAGATGACCTGCTATCAAAACATGGCAAGGGCTCCCTCTTCCCTAGGAACAAAGAGGATCATATCCATGGACATGATTTTTGCATAGTCAAGCTCCTCCGGAGTGATGGCAAGCTGACATACACCCAGAGGCTGAGGGGATCTTTGTATAGTGCCATGACAGCAGTGAATGCATGTGCAATGAGTTACTTTGTCTTACTCACAGGTGCCCACTCTTGCACAGACAAACCAGGCACATGAAACTCACTCATTCCCCTCCCTGTGCCAGGGGACCACGTGTGCCATCCACATATGTGCCTTCGCCCTGTGGACCCCAGAAGAATCACCTTTGCTTATGCCAGCAACCAACTGACACACATGACTTACTGCTTTGGGACACAGTCTTGCTCCACAGGCACCTTTGTCTCCACACCCTGGAGGTCATCACTGGCTGCCAAACCTCTCAGCTTTTCTTCCACTCTTTGTTCATCTTCCTCCTTCTCTTCCACGGCATCCATTCTGCCTCCTCTGGGAAACTACAGAAACACTTACACCAGGGAGAACTCAGGAGTGGGACCCAGATACACAGCAACACAGAAACATTAGCATGCTGGCCACAGTGATTTAGTATGTGAGCACAGCTGAGTTGTGACAGTGAGGAGTGACACTGAATTCGAGTTTGGAGTGGGCCTGGTGAATAAGTGGCTGCATGCTGCTGGGTGTCATACTAACCAGGGGAGCCGGGCTCAGCACACCATGCTGCATGGTCGTGCTGCACTCCCTGCTTGTCGTGCCTTGCTGCATCTTTTGACCTGCTTGGGCTGCTGCCAGCTAGAAGACGGCTCTGGAACCCTCCAGGCACCAGCTGATGGCCCTGCCACAGCCGTCGGGGATACATGGAGCCGAACCGGCAGCACAGGGACCTTGAAGCAAGCGGGCCGTCCCGCAGTGCTCAGCAGCCTCCAAGGACAGAGGCTGTTTGTTACTGATGTCCTCTCGAGGACGTGGGGGCTGTTTTTCTCCCACTCCCCGCGGTCAGGCTGACCTGTGAGGCACACACAGATATCTGAGGCACAGACCTTGCAGTTGGGGGCACGGAGGCCCCAGCCCTGCTCCCCGGCCTCCACACTGCTTCTGCGGCCCCGCTCTGCCGCTGCCGCTCCCTGTCCGCACCGCTGCTGCCCAGCACCCTCACTATGGCAACGCCGGCACAGAGGCAGAGCGAGGCCGTGGCGGGGCCTGCGGCATACCCCGGCCTCCCCCGGGGCCTTCCCCTGAGCCTATCCCAGCCTTCACCGAGAGGCTTCCTCCCGGCCCCCCCTCAGGTCTCCCACCACCGCGGGCGGGACACCAGCCCTTCCCAGGCCCCGGCTGTCCGGGGGCGCTGCGCAGGTGCTCAGCCCGCACCCCCTTGGCTGTCCCGGCTCTCCTCACCGCCGGTCTGAGCGTCTCGCTGGCTGAGCTCCTAGTGCACAGCCCGCGTGTGCTGCAGCCTTCTCTGCCAGGAGACACTTGGGCAAAGTGGGGGGAAGCAGCCAAACCCTGGTCGCTGGGACAGCTCTTCAGACAGCTCCCCCGAGACCAGGAAGCTGCTCTGAAACTCACAGTTCCACTCTCTTCTTTTTTTTTTTTTTTTTAATAATAATAAAACTGCAAAGCCCCCCGCTTCCTAAGCCTTTGGGCTGCGCTGCTTTCACTTCCCTAAGTGAGTGACTTTCACTAAGCGAGTCTGCGACATGTAATGGAAAGCAGAGATTCTCGCACAAAACCTGGCAGCCAGAGATGGCAGGACGCCTTTTCTTTCTGCTTTTTCTAATGGGTTGTTCATTACGCTGTAAGCAAGGTCAAGTGCTAAACACTTTTGTTTTGTGGTTTTCATTGTGGTTAGGAAAAAGCCTGGGTGGATAGATGCTCACATTTGCCTCTTTGTTGTGACGACTGTAGCAATTAAAGCGCATACATAGTCAATATATATTTAAGAATCATCACCTTGAGTAATTACTGTTGTTGGCAGCCTGCTACTGTTTCCCACACAAAGCATGGTAGGACTAAGCCACTAAGCCCTCATCCCTCCATCTCTCACCAGATCTGAAATGTCAGAAGTCATTAAGAAACCAGCCAAAGCAACTGTACATTCTGCTTGCAAAACCGCATGTGTTCAGTACACAGTTATCTGGCCTTCACAATGTTCTGCTCTGGTATCTGCTATTACTGCTGCGTCAAAAGCAAGTACCACAAAACAGTTGGATGCACAAAACGGCACATTCCTGGGGATTTTGTGGATACTGCCCTATTTGGGATCCCATGAGGGAGGTGAATAGGGTCAGTGGTCAAGAGCAATCTGCTAATAGGAAGGGTTGTCGGTGCTGGAGGATGGACCTTGGAAGGGTCCAATGATGAAGGATGCTAAGCTGGCTCTTGTGCAGTCATAGGACAACGTGTTTGTGTGGGGAGCAAGGATTAGCTGCTGGAAGGCAATATAAGGCAAGGAGTGGGGAGCACGAGAGCAACTGGAGCACCAATGTCTGGAGGAGCAGAGAGCAGCCTGGCCATGGTAAGTGGGGTAAGAACAAGGTGAGAGCTTGATGCTGGTGGGATCCCTCAGGACTGCTGTGGAGAGCAAGGAGCAGAGCTGGGAGTAAACTCTCCTGCCTGGAGCTCCAGGGGCATGTGGAGAGTGAGCCACGTGCTGCCAGACTGGAGTGGGATTTTTAGCACTGCATTGCTCCAGCCACCAGCCCCAGACGGCTCTTGCCCACATCTCTGATAAGAAGACTCCGGTGTCCAAGGCTCACCCAACACCGTGCTATGAATTTCTGTAAAGAAATCCATTATCTGTACCACGAGGGGAGATGACTTAATCTATGACTTTGTGGCATTAATTTTAGTTGTGTTCAAAGCCTTGTTTTTTGTTTTTTTGTTTTTTATCCCATTGTCTTCTTGTTATGCGTATGGGTTACTGGAAAAGTGAGGATCCTTTTGCAAATCCTGGCTCTTCAGAAGAGCTGTAGCAGGAAGAGGGGAAACTCCTTTTCTCTCTGGGGAGCCTGGGCTGATGCCTCAGCTACACAGTTTTACTCAAGGTGCCTGTTCTTATTGAAATGTGGCTTTATCACTGCCAGCATGTCCCTGCAGGTCCAGGGTTTGGTTTCTACCACCCTCTTGTTCTGGAACAGCTCCCTAAATTCAGGACAGTATTTGACCTTTGTGTTAATCTAGGAGGGGCAGGCATTGCTGATCTGTCCCTTTGGGATAGGAAATGACTTTGTGCCATTGAACATAGAGTTTCTGAAGGAGATAAAGTAAAGAAATTATCATACTCAGTGTTTGAGGGTGGGCTCTTTCTGGATGACTGCAAACACCTCCAGCGGGCATACTAAAACTAAGTTACCCAGAGCCTGTTTGTTTTCACAGGAAAGGACTGTGAGATGCTTGCTGCTGGTCTGTGCCTTCTGCCTGGCTGACTTTGAAGGCAACAAGAGTGAGTCTTCCTGTACACTGTACCTGCTGGATCATAGATGGGTCCTATGGAAAGGAGAGGTCAAACCCCCACCTGACCTGTGTCCAAGTTCCTCATTCAGGGCACTTGCTGAAGGCTGCTATGGGGAGATAACACAGCAGGATTCAAGGGGAGGCAGGAACTGGGGTGCAAGAGCCAGAAAAATAGGCAGAAATCTCAGGTTCTCCATTCCCACCACGTGCAGTGTATAACATGTGGAGGTGGGCACAGTTGCTGTGACATGCCACCACTCTCCTTGCTAGCTGGTGGCAGGCTCCATAGCTCTGAGCCAGATTACAGCCATGCTGAGGAGCTCTCCCAGGCTCTCACTCACATCCTCCCAGGCAAGCCAAGGGGCAGATTCTTCCTCAGATGTGTCTGCCCTGGCTCTAGGCAAGGACCTCAGCCCTAGTGAGCTGTGCAAGGCTTCATGCTGTGGGTGAGTTCACTCTCGTGTCTCTCACAGGGAAGATGTTCTTGCTGAGTTTCAGCTTTCTCACCTTTCCTTTACTGCAGGGTTGCTGGCGACCCCCTGGCGAGTGGCTGCCCTCCGTATCAAAAGGAGCCCGAACGCCTGCCTGCCAAACCCTTGTCAGCACCGGGCGCACTGCCAGCTGATGGAGGACGGACCCATTTGCAGCTGCAGACCGGGCTTCACAGGGACATTCTGCCAAGGTAGGGAGTGCTATGAGCCCTCATCAGTCTGTCCAGGGGCACCAGAGGGAAGGATGATGGGCATGGTGCACTGGTGTTACCATTGCCCTCCAGTGTAGGCTTCAGGA
Organism: Psittacula echo; assembly: GCF_963264785.1. Lineage (NCBI taxonomy): Eukaryota > Metazoa > Chordata > Aves > Psittaciformes > Psittacidae > Psittacula > Psittacula echo. The sequence goes on along the minus strand of NC_137742.1, from coordinate 83,763,865 downwards.
GCTCCTGCTTGCCACCACCAGCATGTCCTGAATACACACTGGTACAAAACACAGTTGCAGGCCATTTCTCCCCAAAAGTCTTCATTCCTTAATTCCTTGGTTGCCGAGAATGCAGGAGGGCATGCTGTAGAACACAGCTGACTTGCAGTGTCAGAACAAGCACACATACTCTAGTACAGCTCCAGTGAAGCCTCTTCCAGACACTGGACAAAAGCTGTCTCTGTCTGCAAGATTGGATCTTTCTCTCTGCCTTGTGCCCTTGGCAGGCTGCAATGATTCTGTAGGCAGCCCTTGAAAGGGGCCAGACCCACAACACCTGTCTTTCATGTCTTGAGCTTTTAAAGACTCTGTCTGTTCAGGGTAGCAGTGGCCATGGACTTTTGCAGGTCTCAAGCAACCAGGAGAAACTAACAGACCCACATTAACGTGTGTGTGTTCCCACAGGTTTGTCTTTTGCCCAGTTCTGTGAAGATCCCCACCAGCAATCTCCAGCCAGGATGGGATGAGGGTCTGCTGAGCTCAGTGGGACTGTGCCACCCCATAGCTGACCTAGGGCTCCTTCAGGCCTTTTCCCTATTGCTATTGCAGATGGCTTTTTCCCCTAGATGTGGTACTCAAGTTGACCTGTGAGGAAGGGCGGATGAAGATGATGGTGAGAAAGGAGGCATTCGACCTCCTGAAGATCCCTAAGCAGCTTGTCCACTTGAGGAACCAGGCATGCAAGGTCTCAGAAACAGAAGAAAGGGGTGAGCTGGTTTTTGCAGCCAGTCTCACAGGTGAAAACCACACTGCCTGTGGATCAGTAATTCAGGTAAGGATCCAGCAGAGCCTCTCTGCATAGCTCTGAAGCCATGGAAGGAGCAGATGTGCAGAGTGTGCACAGCAAAGGGGAAGCCCCAGAAGCTTTTCCTTTGATATTGGGTGCTGTAAAGTCCTCATTCTCCTTAGTAGGCTTTACTGGGGCTGCTGGAAAGCTCTAGCTGTCACCTAGATAACAGCCCGCGGCTTTCTGGTAGCATCCTTTGAGCTCTGCAACCCTGGCTGTAGCTTCTTAGTCCCTCACTTGATTCACTGGTCAGGGAGGGTTCAAAGGAACCAGTGCTCCAGCTCTGCATTGCCCTCACCAGTGGTCACTCTGCTGACTCCTGCCTGCTCTGGTGATGATTGCCAGCAGCCTCTGGACATGGGGCTTTAGCAAAACCGCAGCAGATATCCAGGCCTGGAGCAGCTTAGTTGTACTATCTGAAGTGGACCTTAGGGCTCTGCATATGGACTTAGACATATTCTGGAGACTTGATTTCTGTGTCATTCCAGCAAAATGGCTCCCACGTGTCGTACTCCAGCATCATGGAGTCAGGGTGGGACACGCATGGGGCGGCGATCCCTGAGAGTTTTCAGCTTGAGCTGAATTTCTCCTGTGACTATGCCTATGAGAGAGTGGTGAGACTGCCCGCAGGTCCCACTACTGCTGACAGGTGAGTGGTCCCTCTTCACCTCGCTGCTGACATGAAAGAGCTTGCAGAAAAATAGATGCCTTCAGTGAGGTGATCTGCAAAGGCCCTGGGAAGCCACTAGAGAGCTCTGAGATGAGGCTGCCTCCCCTTCTCTTCACGAAACAGTTTTTCAACATGAGGTTTGGGCCTGGGGCAGAGCCGCAGGGGCATGCACAATCTACCTTTCTCCTAGCCTCACTGCTTGAAACCAACTATTCAAAAAATAAAGGGTGAGAACTGAGAGATGCTCAGCCCAGGGCCCTGTAAAGATGCAGGTCAGGACCTCCTAAGTTGCCTTTCTCATAGCCGTCACTGGCCAGCCTGTCAGTGGGAGTTCCTGGAGCTCCTTGCCTCTGTCTGCACAGTGTGGACATACCAGCCCAGAGGCAGCTCGGGGCCTGGCTCTCTCCTGGGGGAAGAAGCACATCCCAAGTCAGTGCACCTCTGCTGCTGGCCTGACTTGTGCTACGTCCTTCCTGCCTTATTCTGTATGTGAGGTCTCCTTCTCTCTTCTCAGGCCAGCGCAGTTCGAGGTCAGAGAAGGACACTTCAATGTCAGCATGAGACTGTACAAGACCGCTTCCTACCTCCAGCCCTATCACCTGCCAGCTGAGGCCGTCCCCATTCAAGACACACTGTATGTTCTGCTGGAGATAGAAGGACAGCACCGGCTCAGCTTCCTGCTGAGCGTTGAGGGCTGCTGGGGCACAGCAAGCACAGATCCCTACCAGGAAGCGCAGCACAAGCTCATTGAGGAGGGGTGAGTGTGGAGCCCGTAGTGCAACTGGTCTCCTTGCACCATGAGCACAGTCACATCTCTTTGCTGGGTGCTAAGGACTGGTTGCTGTGAAGGAGCAATGACACCATCGTTTGCATGGGTGGAACCTATGGTGAACACCATCATTAAACAGGTGGAACAGTCCCATAGATGATCCCTCTAATCACTCTAAACTGAGCCTTGTCTCCTGACTCTGCTCTGTTGCCTTCCCTCCAGCATCACTTCTGGCCAGCAGGTGAGGCAAAGAGCAGGGAGGGGAGAGGGGAGACCTTGCTGCAATATACAGAAAGGTCTCTGCTGAATAGCTTGTGTTGGCTGCACCTAAGCTAAAGCCAGTAACACAGGTATCTGGGAAGCGGGAAGACAGCCAGGCTCACTGCACCAGTGTGGAGCTGTGGCCCCACAGGGCAAGATACTTGCCAAATGCTCCTGTGCTGGTAACAGTTCCTCCTGGAGCTGAGCACAATGCAGGGTGCCAAGAAAAGGCATCCCCACCAGCACCAAGACAGTAATACCTCTGTTCAGCAATGCCTGGAAGCTGCCCCCATTCCCCATGTGCTTGGTGTCCCAGGTTGGGATGCTCCCCCTTGTTTAACCCTTCTGACTCAGCCATGGTGTCTCAGGTGTCCCTATGATGAGACAGTGGCATACCTGAACAGCTTTGGAGAGAGCGCTACTGCCAAGTTCAGATTCCAGATGTTCCAGATTGTCAGTTACACCAAGGTGTTCCTGCACTGCCGTGTCCAGCTCTGTCTCCCCAGTGGCCCAGAGGCCTGTGCCAAGGTGAGCTCTCCCAGTGGTCTGCACCATTCCCTGGCCACGCAGAGGGACCTGCCTTCCCTGGGCCTGCTGCTCTGGTTTTGGATGCCTCAGGACAATAAACACCTCCCAGCAGCAGGAGCTCAGCCCAGCGCCTTGAACTAGTGGTACAAGGGCTTGAACCCACCAGAAAGCTCCTTTCCCTCTTCCTGCTGTCTTTTGGGTATTTGCAGGCGGAGAGGCTTATGCTAGGACCTGGGCAGGAGCAGGCTCTTGACTGCTCCCAGGCTGCATCCCCAGCAGTATATCTGCAGGGGCAGACCACCAGGATGTGCTCTTGCCCCAGAGTGGGCTTCTCCCCTGACCTCTGGTCCCAGCACCCTTCCCTTGGCTTTGTCCATAGCAATGCCCTAGGCACTGGAGGAGCAAGCGAGCACTGGCCAATGACTACAGTAAGATTGCCTCCTATGGGCCAATCCACGTACTGGGAAAAAAGACCAACCACTCCAGGAATGAGCAAAAGGACCGCAAGGGTATGTATGTCCCTCTGGGGAGGGCAGGAGAAGCTCACAAACCCTTTCAGCTCTCTAGGCAATGCCTGGTTATTTAAAAGCACTGCTAAAGTCGCTGCTCTGCACAGGAGAGTGGAGTCTTTCAGGTGTCACAGCCATGCAGGGTGTGCTCCGGGAGCCAAACCAGCACGCAGAGCTTGGCTCTGGTGAGCAGCTCCGTACCAGTCACAGGTCAGACTGAGCAGGGTGGGAAGGAGCCAGGAACCAGGAGCCAGGAGCCAGGCAAGGAAGTCTGGGCTCTCACACTGTATCTCTGTAAAAACTCAGCAAGGCAGGCTCCTTCTGTGCACTGAAGTCAATAGAGGACCAAGCCCACCTACAGCATAGCTCAGACCAGCCGCATGAATGACAAGATAAATGGGGCTCCCAGGCAGTGGGTATGGGTGGAGTCTCCACATGAGGCCAGTTGGGATGACTGAGTCCTGTTATTAGTGCCCTCAGGACCCCAACATACCTCTGGCTGCAGTGGCTCTTATCTCCCCAGCTCAGCCCCAGCCAGAAGATGCTGTGTCCGGGCTCAGCGGTGGCTCAGGGGCCCCATATGTGTAACCAACCTTTCTCTTCTTTGACAGGACACAATCCATGGCTCTCTATGACTCTCCTTGTGCTGTGTACTCTCACTTTGCTCCTTGTGATTGTGGCAGCTATCAGCGCTAGGCGTTGGCTGGTGTAGAAGGCAGATGTTCCCAGAAGCTCAATCACTGGCAGTGTTCAAGGCCAGGTTGAAGAAGTCTTTGGTGACATAGTCTAGTGTGAGGTGTCCCTGCCCATGGCTGGGGGGTTGGAGCTGGATGATCTTGAGGTCCTTTCCAACCCTAACTCTCCTATGATTCTATGAAATAAATGTGACGGCAACAGAGAGGCTTCTGCGTGTGATGATTGGATGCAAACAGTGCTTCAAGAATGAGCCATATCAAAGTGTTCTGGTTCCCTATAGCATTTCTGAGACCTTTTCACCCCTTCTGGCCCACGCTCTCAAGCATCCTTATTCACTTATTCAAAACTTGCTTTTCCATGCACGCATGGTCGAGTTCATAGGAACTTTTGACCTGCTGTGCTGAATCTGGTCACAGGTCAGTCCTGCCCAGTGTGTATCTCAATAATGGTTGTATTATGGATGCTTAAAGAATGAGCACACAGAGCAATTCTTAGGTTTATATCCCTAATGAGCAGTAACATTACCAATGACTAATAATTAACTTCCTTGCAGAGTGTGAGGTTCTCAGTCCATCTAACATGAGTGTGGAGTGGGCAATACAGTTCAAGGCTTTTATTTTAACTTTCTAAGTAGTTTAAATATTTCTTGATATGCATGTCTGCATTCAATGGGTCCAGATGGAATACACTCATGGGTGCTGAGGGAGCTGGCAGAGGTCATTGCGAGGCCACTCTCCATCATCTTTGGTAAGTCGTGGGAAACAGGAGAGGTGCCTGAGGATTGGAGGATGGCAAATGTCACGCCAGTCTATAAGAAGGGCAAGAAGGAGGACCCGGGTAATTATAGACCGGTCAGCCTTACCTCCATCCCTGGAAAGGTGATGGAACAACTTACTCTTGACACCATCTCTAGACATATCAAGGATGAGGGAGTCATTAAGAGTAGCCAACATGGTTTTACATGGGAAGTCATGTTTGACCAACCTTATAGCCTTCTATGAGGAAGTAACTAGGTGGATGGATGATGGTAGAGCGGTAGATGTGGTTTTTTTTGATTTCAGTAAGGCATATGATACTGTCTCCCACAGCATCCTCATAGATAAGTTAAGGAAGTGTGGGCTTGATGATCAGGTGGTGAGGTGGATCAAGAACTGGTTGAAAGGAGGAAGGCAGAGAGCTGTGGTCAATGGGGCAGAATCTAGCTGGAGGTCTGTGACTAGTGGAGTCCCTCAGGGGTCGGTGCTGGGACCAGTGCTGTTTAATATTTTCATCAACGACCTGGATGAGGGAACTGAATGTACCCTCAGCAAGTTCGCTGATGATCCTAAACTGGGTGGAGTGGCTGACACACCAGAAGGCTGTGTTGCCATTCAGCCAGACCTGGATGAGCTGGAGAGTTGGGCAGGGAGAAACTTGATTAAATTCAACAAGGGCAAGTGTAGAGTCTTGCATCTGGGGAGGAACAACCCCATGTACCAGTACAGGTTGGGGATTGACCTGCTGGAAAGTAGTGAAGGGGAAAGGGACCTGGGGTTCTGGTGGATAGGAGGATGACCATGAGCCAGCAATGTGCCCTTGTGGCCAAGGTGGCCAATGGCATCCTAGGGTGCATTAGAAAGGGTGTGGTCAGTAGGTCAAGAAGGGTTCTCCTCCCCCTCTACTCTGCCTTGGTGAGACCGCATCTGGAATATTGTGTCCAGTTCTGGGCCCCTCAGTTCAAGAAGGACAGGCACCTGCTGGAGAGAGTCCAGCGCAGGGCGACAAAGATGATTAAGGGAGTGGAGCATCTCCCTTATGAGGAGAGGCTGAGGGAGCTGGGTCTCTTCAGCTTGGAGAAGAGGAGACTGAGGGGTGACCTCATCAATGTTTACAAATATGTAAAGGGTGAGTGTCAGGATGATGGAGCTAGGCTTTTCTCAGTAATGTCCAGTGATAGGACAAGGGGTAATGGGTGTAAACTGGAGCATAAGAGGTTCCATGTGAATGTCAGGAAAAACTTCTTTACTGTGACAGTGACAGAGCACTGGAACAGGTTGCCCAGGGGGGTTGTGGAATCTTCTACATTGGAGATATTCAAGGCCCGGCTGGACAAGTTTCTGTGTGATGTACTCTAGGTTACCCTGCTCTTGCAGGGGGGTTGGACTAGATGATCTTTTGAGGCCCCTTCCAACCCTTGGGATTCTGTGATTATATGAGGGTGCTGAGGCGCTGGCACAGGTTGCCCAGAGAAGCTGTGGCTGCCCCATCCCTGGCAGTGTTCAAGGCCAGGTTGGATGGGGCTTGGAGCAGCGTGGTCTAGTGGAAGGTGTCCCTGTCCATGGCAGGTGGCTAGAACTGGATGAGCTTTAAGGTCCCTTCCAACCCAAACCAGTCAGGATTCTATGATTCTGTGATGGGAAGTTCCTTCCTCCTTCCCAGAGAGTCACCCATGGGGAGCTGGAGACGCCCACACTAGATGCTTGCCCACCAAAGCTGGACTTTGCATGGCTCTGTGTGACACAGATGTAGCATTAGCAGAGAAAGGGCTGCTCTGTGCATGCATATATTTTTATATATATATATATATATATATATGTGTATATATATATACCTATCCGTGGAGATTTCATTCTTCATTCATGACAGATTTCTCCTTTCATTCATGACAAATTCCCAGCAAGACTTTGTTATGGTTTAAGCCCAGCTGGCAACTCAGAACCACGCAGCCGCTTGCTCACTTCCCCCCAAAACTTCTTCCTCCCCCTCCTCCCAGAGGAATGGGGAGCAGAATCGAATGAATGTAACTCCCATGGGTTGGGATAAGAACAGTCCAGTAACTAAGGTATAACACAAACCACTGCTGCTACCATCAATAGTAGTAATGATAAGGGAAATAATAAGGGAAGAGAATACAACCGCTCACCACTCACCGACCAATACCCAGCCTGACCTGAGCAGCGATCTAGCTTTTCCGGGTAACTCCCCCCAGTTCATATACTGGGCATGACGTGCTGTGGTATGCAATATCACTCTGGCTAGTCTGGGGCAGGTGTCCCGTCTCTGCTTCCCTCTGGCTTCCCCTCCTCCCTGGCAGAGCATGAGACTGAGAAAGTCCTTGGTTGGAGTAAACATTACTTAGCAACAACCAAAAACATCGGTGTTATCAGCGTTGTTCCCAGGCTGAAAGTCAAAAACACAGCACTGTGCCAGCTACTAAGAAGGAGAAAAATGACTGCTACTGCTAAACCCAGGAAAGACTTTTATCCACCAAAACATCCCTAGTATAAAGCAAACAATAAACAATATTGTGCGCATCAAAAACTAAAATCAAACTGCTCAGAAAGCTGATAGAGATTTAATACTAAAACACAGGTAAAGAAGAGGAGTGGCCATTTGTGCATTCAGCTGAAGCACAGTGACCTTCTGGAAATAGTTGGGAAAGGAGGGATATTCAGCAGATCCCTGCCCAAAGAGCTCAACCTCAGTCTGTTTGGAGGGGATGTATCACAAAGAACCTCATGGGATTTCTCTATCTCTGATGATTCCCAGACCTGAACCTCCTGAGTCTGGGCTGGAGTCAATCAATCATCCCACCTCCAACAGCAGAAAAACCCACCACGGAGCTGGTCCAGCACCAAAGGCCATCTCTAGCAGAGGAGGATGGCCCCATCCTGGCTGAAGGCAGATGGTTCATGGGTTCTGCATTGCCCCCACAAGAGCCCCTGGGGAAGGAGATCAGGGGCACTTCAAGACCTTGATGCAGCTGCAGCATGGAGGGACTTTGGCAGAAGGGATGTCTCCAGAACTCCTTGCCCAAGGCAGGCTGGGCTGAAGCAAAGTGCATCTACTGCTAAAGTGGATCATGCCCACTGAAGGATAAACTGAGGCATGGCAAACTGAGCCCTCATCCTCTGTGGGAAGCTGCATCTATTGCAATTGAGGCATGCTCCCAGCAGGGGCACATGCAGGCAGGGAGGGAGGTACAGCCAGCAGCTAGTCCTGGGAGGCTGTGGTGGCTTTGTCAGGTCTGATGATGTGGGAGAAGGAGCCAATGGTCTCCTTTGCCTTTGGGTAGTACAGAACAACCAGCCAGATGAATATGAAGATTCCTGCAGGGAAAGGAAGGCAGACACTCAGCAGCAGGATATAGTGGGAAGCATCCTGCTTTGATGCTGCTGAATCTTCCCTGCCACTTTCAGGGTGTTCCCCCAGCTCACTCCTGCTCTGGCAGGAGGGTCTCCTCATGACTCATGGTGAGCCATTTGGCTGGGTCATGCCCTGGGTGGATAATGTGCCTCTTCCTCTGCTAACAAATGACTTCCTTTGAGGAAAATCGTCCCCAGTGGAGTGGATATGGTGGGAAGCCATGATCAGCTCCATGCTGGTGGCTGGGACCTGCTGTTTCCCTGCCAAAGGGAAGTGCTGGGAACATGTTGGCGCCTTGGGAACCCTGGTCAAGCCACTACCGGGGTGGTTCCTGCTCCTCCATCTTCCCCACCCGAGCCCACGATGCCCAGCTTGGAGCCAGCCCTGACCTTGGAGGGAGTTGAGGATGGTGAAGAGGTAGAGCATGGCCACAGAGGAGGTGCCATGGGTGAGGAACGCCAAGGCCCAGGTGGCTCCCAGCAGGCAGAAGAGCCCCATTGCCACCAAGGCCACCTTCCAGGCCTTGTGGTCTCCCTGTGCTACCCCTGTGCCATGCAGACTGCAGCTCTTCTGGATCACCACCCCAAAAACAGCTGTGTTGAAGAGGAAGATGAGGCCAAAGTAGCCGCAGTTGGTGATGTAGTGGACCAGAAGATGTTTGGAAGTGATCCAGCACCTGAAAAGAGACAACCACGGTGCCTCCAGTGGCTCTGCTAGCCCCAGCAGCGCCCATGAGGGCCTCCCCAGGGGCATATGTTGAGGGATGCAGGGACACAGGGTTTTCCAAGGCCAGAGTGAAGCAGGGGAAACAGTGGTGCGAATCTGCTGCCCTCCTGTTGCTCAGCTGGGAGGAGAGAGCCTGGGGAAGCTCCATGTGACCCTTGGATGTCCCTCCATGGCCTGGGGGCTGCAGACTAGCACAAGAGGCGGTGGTTACCACAGTTCTGGCTGCTGTGGTGCAATCACAATTGGGGAAGCAGAAGTGCAGCGTAAAGCCAAGCAGGATGAGTGCAACCAACCACCTCAACCCTCCCAGCAGGACCAGGTCACTGCTCTCCATGCCAAAGGGCCCCCTAAGAACTGTGGGTGCTGGGGTACGCACAGGCGGGCTATGACCTGGTGGTCCATGGTCTGGATGCTGTATTCTCCATAGCTGCCGATGGCTCCTGCCACCCCCACCACAAGAGCGGGGAAGCCTGGAAGAAAAAGGGAGACACTTCGGGAAGGACAGGAAGGCAAGAAGGAGGCAAGGTCATCGCCTGGGGACTCTGCATGGCCCTGGGTGTGCTGGCCTCCAGGAAGATGGAGCTTAGGGACCTGCGGAGGTTGCATTGGGGGCACACTGGTTGCTGCTGGGACATGATGTGGAGAAGGAAGTACAGTACTGAGTATCAGCGCTCAATGTGTCCCCTCTTCTGCTCCAGTGCCTCCCATGGTGCTGTGGAGGGCAATGGGTGAGGAAAGACCCCCAGGGACATCACCTGCTTGATGAGCAGGACGGTCCCCAGCAGTGTGGAAGATGCGAATGCCCCAAGCCTGTATAAGACACTTTTCAGCCCTGACCACGGCATTTGAAAGCTGTGGGCAGGACAGGGGCTTGCTCATTCTCTGCCCACTGTTGCATCACCCAGTTTCCTCTCTGGTTGCAACCTGTTGCCTGCCTCTCCTCCATCTCTCACTGAGGCTGATGGTGCTCACCCCAGCCCACCAGGCACAGCTTCACCAGGTAGTGGCGGACGTAGGTGCCGAGGACCTTGACAAAGAGAAGGTAGAGGTGACAGCCCTCCAGTGCCATCCATGTGAAGCAGCAGAGCAGGCAGTAGTGGGTGAACCCCCCGAAGACCTTGCAGGTCCCCGGCAGGTTTCCAGTGGAGAGTCCGCTGTTGAGCAGGAAGGCCAGGTTGAGGAGGAGCAGGCTGCCCACCAGGTTTACATGCAGCCCCAGGTTGATGCAAAGGGTCTCCTCGGACCTGAACCTGCACCTGAGAGTCCCCATGGGGAGCAGGAAAGGCAGGGTCACAGCTGAGCAGTGCCTTGTGTCACAGCAGGTTCATATAGGAGCACCAGAACTGCCCTACACCACTCCCAGCCTGATGAGTCCCTAGGGGGATGCTGGCACATCCTACCTGAAGAAGATGCAGAAGGCAATGGTGAAGATGGAGAAAGCCATGGCCACTCCGCAACCAGCAGTGGCAATAGCCATCAGGGCTTGTGCTGTGGACCTATCCAGAGCTGGGTTCTGCCAAACACATGCACTTTGGATCAGACAGGCCCTGGACCAACCTAGACGACCCAACTGCAGCTACCAAAGCCACGGGGGCTGCTGACTCCAGTGGCTGCTGCAGAGACCCCAGGCAAGCCCCTGCTCTGTTTCCCCAGAAGGTCTCTGGGGGCAGTGGGGCAGTGGTGGCTCAGAGGAGATCCTCCCTGGGGTGGGGTAAGGGATGAGTGAAGGAGACATGCTCATGGCAGACTGTGGTGGATCACTGTGAGCACCTTCAGCAGCAGACAGGACCGCAAGCCTTGCTGCTCCAGAGCCTGTACTAGACTGGGGGCTGTTTTCTCCATGTACCCGCTCTGCTGAGTTGCTGCTGCCCTCCTGAGCTAGGCTTGATTTTTGGGACCTCAGTTTGCCCTGCAGCAGCTATAACTGTCCCTGTGCAGCTACTGGTGGTACCCAAGGGACCACCATGGTGGGGCATACAGCACAGACAGGAGCTGTGAGGAGTAGGGTTGTCACCAGGAGGAGGGTGAAGAAGGTGAGATGGTCACAGGAGCAGTGTGTCCCCTTGTCCCGGGGCTGTGTGTCACATCCGCTGCTGCTCCAGCCTCCTGCCTGCCCTGAAACAGGCACAAGGTGATGACCCCAAGCACCAGGCACAGCACACACACCCAGCCCCAACGAGGCCCCAGTGAGGATCAGACCTTTGCTGGGATCCCAGAAGACACATTGTGGGGTGATGCCCTGCAAGGGGGGAGAGCAGCATCAGCCAATGCCTCAGTAAGGGGCAGCAGGGGAGGGAGGGAAGGAGGGCACAGCTGACTGACGTGGGGCAGCCGCTCATGGGCGAAGGTGAGCTGCACGGGGTCCCGTAGCCCGGAGATGCTCATCTCTCCCACTGTGATGCCCACCACGGTGTCGTCCAGGACCTGCCCTGTCTGATTGACCTCCTGTGTGGGGGCAGCGCTGCCTGAGCCAAGCCAGCAGGTAGCGGTGGCCAGAGGGATGTCAGCAACACCGGCTCATACCTGGAACATGCCCAGCTGTGGGATGTTGAGGATCGTCACCACCACATGCACTGTCTGGCTGCTCAGGGACCGGAATAGCCCCCGGGGGAGATAGATTTTTCCTGCCTTCCCCTTCTCTGTCACATTCAGCATCCTGGGGTGCTGTGGGAGAGAGGGGCGGTAGGTGCTGCTGGCAGCATCACTTCTCTGTTCAGGACCCACCAGTGTTGCTCCAGGCATAAATTCAGCCCTGCCTGGATGGGTTTTGCTCAGCAACATCAGCAGGAACCCCAGGGCAGAAGGGGAGAACCTCATCCCTAGCACCCATCAGGAAAGGGGCAGAGCTTGGTAGTAGGTCCCAGAGGAGCTCCAGCCCACCATCACTCCATGGGATGTGGTTCCCTGCGACATCCAGATAGTGGGAAAGCTGGCATGTGGGCAGGAGGCACAAGGTCCTACACGTTCCCCTTCTACCTCCCCCTCACCTTGACCACCAGCTCTTCAGGGAGACTCTTCCTTCCCTAACAATATTTCACATGACTTCTTGCCAAGTGAAGCTAAAGCTGATGTTGGTCCATGATGCAACCATGGAACAAGGTCAAGGAAGACCATGCAATGGTGCACCAAGTCCCAGGGCAGGGACTGAAGGATGCTCGGAAGGCACAGGCCCCTCTGGGTGAGGGAGAGGGGCATGTCTCACCTCCGTGGGGGAAAAAGCGATAAGGACATCCTGGGTGACAGCCTTGCTGACATTCAGGAGCAGCACCTTCACCCCAGCCAGATGACTGTGCAGCACTGGCCCCACCACTTGCAGCAGCCTGCAGGACAGGGGGGCTGTGGGACCTGTGACATGGGGGGCTCAGCCCCCAAGCTGTGCCATGCCCAGCCTGCCCTCACCTGAGCCAGCGCTCCCGCAGGCAGGCACATGCGGGGCTGCCTGAGCGCCCCAGCTCCGGGCAGCGCCGGGGCAGATCAGGGCTGAGTGTCCTGTCCCCTTGCTCCTCCTGCTCCACCATCACGTTGCAGCACTGGTGTCGCCCATCACCCCGCCCCAGGGCTGTTCAGGAGGGGAACAAGGTGACCACTGGACAGTGTGGCACTGGGGGCGCTGGCAGGGATGGGGGGACCACTCACCAGCACAGACTTCCTGTCCCCTGGCAGCATCTGAAGGAAAAGCATGTGGGAAAATGGGGGGAAAACCTCAAAATCTCAGGTCAGTCCTCCCCCTGCCCTGGCAGGAGGGGAGGCAGCAGAATCTGGCAGCTGCCAGGCTCAACAGGAGCAGCCCTTCAGTTATGTGGGCTTCAAAATCATGGACGGCATCAGGGCTGGAGAAGTCAAAGCCACCACATCCAGCCTCTTGGTGGCTGAAGATGAGACCCTGGGCTGCTGGTCCCAGGTTTTGAAACAGCTCCAGAAGCAAACCCACCCCACTGCCAGCTCTCCACACATCCCAGCAGAAATGCTCCCTCCTGGCCCAGCCACATTTCATGGTGAAACCTTGCTGTGGTCTTTGAGTCAGTGATTTCCATGGGAAAACCCAGCCCCAAGCCCGCACTTGCCCACATTCCCCTGACCCATCACTCACCGGTCAGCACCAGGAGCAGCAAGGCTGTGCCCAGGGGCAGGTTCATACTGCATTGTGTGGTGTCTGGGCTGCTCCCAGCCATCCCTTTGTGCTCTGCTCCTCACGTACCAACAGCTCTGCTCCTCCCTGGGCTCCCCTGAGGCTTGTGACTGCTCCTGAGGCAACGGCCGTCTCCTCATTTCCCTTCTGAGAACCCTTCACATCTTCCTGTGGGTTCGCAAGTGACCTCCTGCCCCAGCTCACAGTAACCGTCAGAGCCACGTCCTTTCCTCCTTGGCCACTTCCACCTGACTTGGGGCTTTTGTCTTTCCCCTTTCACCCGCATCCTGCAAATCCTTGGTTGACAGTCCCCACCAGCCAAGCGACATGTTGGAGCACCCCTATCCCAACCCTTTGTAGCTGATCTTTAAGGTGCCTAACAACCCAACCGTTCTATGATTGTGTTACTCTAGGAAACTGGGCATGCCACCGGGCTTTGCTGTGAGCTGCTGGGAATGAAATATCCCCTTTGTGGGAAGGTTCCCCCTACCCCAGCCAGAATCCCTGCAGAGGGAGATGAGCCACAAGTGAAGCATTGTCAGAAGACGAACTGGTGGGATGAGAGACACAGTGCTGGGCTTGCAAGCAGCACAGCCAGGATTGCTGCATTCTGCTCCGCAGGCACTGAGGAGATTCCTGTCCTGCAAAAATTCCCTCTTTGGATTCCCATCCTCCAACAGCCTTCCTCTTTGCTGGGCAGTGATGGTCATAGAATCACAGAATCAACCAGGTTGGAAAAGACCTTTAAGGCCATCAAAGCCAACCGTTTCCTAGCACTGCCAAGGCCACCACTGAACCATGTCACTGAGGGCCTCATCTACACGGTTTGTGAACACTTCCAGGGATGGTGACTCCACCACTGCCCTGGGCAGCCTGTTCCAATGCCTGAACATTCTTTGTGGAAGAAATTGTCCCTAATCTCCAGTCTAAACCACCCCTGGTGCAGCTTGGGACAGTTTCCTCTTGTCCTATCCCTTGTTCCTTTGGAGCAGAGATCAGCCACCTCCTGGCTCCATCTTCCTGCCAGGCGGTTGTAGAGAGCAATAAGGTCCCCCCTGAGCCTTCTCTTCTCCAGACTAAACCCCCCAGTTCCCTCAGCCATTCCCCATCACACTTGTGCTCCAGGCCCTTCACCAGCTCCATTGCCCTTCTCTGGACCAGCTCCAGCACCTCAATGTCTGTCTTGTAGTGAGGGGCCCAAAACTGAACACAGGATTTGATGTGCTGCCTCACAAGTGCTGAGTACAAGGGTCTTTGGAGACCACAGTAGCTTCCCAAGCCATGGCATCTCCCGCTATTACCCTGATCCCTATAGCCTTGGGCTACCAGTGCTCTGCCAGGAGCACCATCACCGGCCCAGCTCAGCAGAATCATTCGGGATGCACACTGGGTCCTGCCCAGTATGGCACAACCCTGGCTGAGAGATGGATCCCATCAGAGAGCCCACCAATTTGCCAACATGCCCAGCAGAGAGACCTCAGCGAGCCATGCTCGAAGCAGGAACAACTTTAATGGGCACAAGTCTGGTGTGCGGGTGCACCCACTGAACTTCTGTACCATCCAAAAATAGGCATTCAACAAATTAACAAAAATAGATCATTTCAGCTGCTGGAGGGGACTGGGAGCAGAGCTACTCTGTCCTCACTGGGGATGGACCTTCTTGGTAACCACCAGCAAGGGCTGAAGATGGGGCCTTTTCCACCAGGGAAAAGGCCCATCTTTGGCCCCAGGGCATGTGAGGGTTCATCCAGAGGCACCAGGGACCCTGCCTCTGCCCCTTCCACCTCCTGCAACTCCCACTGCCTGGGCAAGCGTCCCTCCCTCTTTCCCCAAGGATGCCAAGCCAAGGGATACCAAGGGAAAGCTGGTGAGGGGGCTGGCAGAGATGAGGGGACCCTGGGCTCCAGCAGCCCCTGAGGTGGGTGCTGTAGCAAAGCGAACGGCGTTGGTCCTTCCTGTGGCTGTCCTTGGCTCGGCACAGCCATAGTGGGGCTCTGCCTGCTCTTGGGCTGTAGTTCGATGCTGTCGGAGCTGCTTTACAAATCAGAGGACTTCCTCGCCGGCAGCACCATGGTCCAGTACCAGAGAAAGATAAGGAAGCCTGGGAGATCAGGGAGAAAGGGTGGGCAAATCCTCTTGAGTGAGGCAGCAGCCTGTCAGGGACAGCTCCTCCCATACTTGTCAACACCCCACCAACACCCCTTCACAGCGGCCCCGCATCCCTGGCTCACCTTGGAGGGAGTTGATGATGGTGAAGAGGTAGAGGGAGATGAGGCTGAAGATGCCAGAGGTGAAGGAGAAGAAGACCAGTGCCCAGGGAATGCCCAGCAGGATGCTCAGCCCAAAGAGGGCAAGAACATGCTTGAGCTTGTGGCCTTTGTTGTTCTGCCGGAGGATCTCCCGGATCATGGCCCCCAGCATGACCGAGTTAAAAAGAAACACCAGGCTGAAGAAACCCAGGTTCACAGCGTTATGGATCAGGGGGCTCGTAATCCAGCATCTGGAAGCAGAAGAGTGGGTAGAGGGTTACACTGTGTCACCTCACGGGGACATGAGTTTGAGGGACTGGGAGGAACACAAAGGTGTGGTGCAAGCCCAGAACCCAGCTTAATGAAACAGGGAGGGGGGATCCCACCACCACCCTGCACAGAGCCCCAGGAAAGCTACAGGATGGCTGAGGAGATCCTGTAGGACACAGTGGAGGTTTAGCCAGTTGACTTCATCTAAGACCAAGGACCAGGCAAGCCAGTTCTGATGACTCACATGGTTGCGTTGGTGGATTTGCCACCAATGGATTCATAGATGGGAATGGAGAAGGGGCCGTAGTTTCTCCAGCTGGCCAGGAAGATCAGCATCACACAGAAAAAGGGGAGTCCTGGGTGGCAAGAACAGAGTGAAGTGGCCGCCCTGGTTCCCAGCCCTCGGAGCTCCTGGAAGGACGCATTGCCCCTCTCCCTGTACAGAGTACAAACCAACATCCTACCCCCCAAGAGGAACTAAGAATGGAGCAATGACACCTGCTGTAAGCCCTGATGCAAGACTGACTGTGCAGCATCAACCCCAGCCAGAGGATCAAACTGGGCTGTGGAATTTTAGGCCAGGAAAGATCATGAGATCACCACATCCCCCTGCCTGAAGTGCAGCAGAGATGCACGGGTGCTTCCTGCATCAAGCTCATCTCTGGGCTGCCCTGGGTGCTCCTTTCAGAAAGAGAACCCCATTGCTATGTCACAACCTTTGCTCTACCACCAGCTTCTACTCTCAGCCATGGAGTCTCCTTCTCCATTGAGTGTCCCAGCAGAGACCCCTCTGCTCTCAGACATCCATTTCCCCACAGCCATGTCTCTATCCCCATCCAGGAACCACCTACGGTGGGGAACACCTACCCAGGTGCCCTCCACCCCATGGCCCGTGCCCTTGGGGCCTCTCTGCCTCCCCCATGCTCACCCCAGCCCACCAGGCAGATCTTGAGGAGGAAGTGGTCATGGTAGGTGCTGAAGACTTCGATCACAAGCCGATAGAGGTTGTAGCCCTCGATGCCCATCCAGGTGAGGCAGCTCAGGAGGGAGAAGTGCAGGAAGAGCCCACCAGCTCTGCAGACAGCCTCGCTGCTGCTGGAAGCCAACTGCTCAGAGATGAGGAAGGTGATGTCCAGGAGGAAGATGGCACCCAGCAGGTTCATGTGGATGTGCATGCTCGTGATCTGGTCTCGCTGCTTGCTCCTGGAGGGTCAAGGTGGGAATGCCTCACTACCATGCCTATGGTGAGGCCTGCACCCTTGGTGCCCCACAACATAGCTCTGCATTGTGCAACTCGTCCCAACCAGAAAAGCACAGAGACCCTCTGGTGGTGTCAGAGGCTGAGAGCCTGGCCTCACAGATAGGAAAATCATTACATGTGCAAATCTAGGCCCCTGCAGCTGAGCCCTCATTTCAGGTCTGGGACAAGCAGGGTAGGGAGCAACATCATTTCAGCTCTGAGTCATCCATGCAGGATCAGTGACATACTCAGGAGAAAACACTCCTTTTCTCCACTGGGCCCTTGAAAAATCTTTGCAGGCTTCTGCTTGTGAATTCACATCAACAAATGAAAATCATTGAAAACAGTCAGTGTTTTTGAGTGCCCTGCAGGAGACCTGACGAAGGGACGGTTTCTGAACAGAACTCTGCTTTCTTCAAGCATGTCTCCATCATCATGCTCCCAGCCAGGCCACCCTACTGCATTTTGAAAGCTTGCACACACCCAAGTGCAGTGGCAATGGACAAGACAAAGACAGGGAGCATGGGGCAAACTGTCATACTGTACCTGAAGTAAAGGAATAAGATGGTGCAAACAGATGCCAAAGCTGAGATCAGGCAGCCAACATAGGTTATGATACTCAGATAATCCCTGTGTATGTAGGTGATCTCCAGGGAGGAAACCTGAGGAGAGGGAGGAACGAGATGGTGAGGAAAAACAGCCAGTGGGAATGATGTGGAGAGCTATGCAAGGGTGCTACCCACCATCAGCACAGCAAAGTAGGTGAGGTGGTTGCATCTGCACTCTGTCCAGCTGCCCCCTGTCTCTGTTGTACAACCGAAGCTGTCCCAGCTCCCAGAGTTGGCTGTTTAAGAGAAAGGGACAGCATCTGGTGAGCAGTAGGAACATGTGCTCTGGGTTTGGGGATCCTCAGGGCAAGGTGTCTATGGCAGGGAGGAGAACCAAAGTGGGGGTCCCAGCTTGTCCCAGGCCAAGCACACACACTCAGATAGCACTCTTGGCATCCCTAGGGACAGAGAAAGTCCTCAGGCTAGGGAAAAACCTGAAATCAACCCGTGGGAAAGATTTATGAAGCTGGAGTGAGGAAGGGAAGTGCAGCGGAACTTCTACTCATGCCAGTGGATCTGTGGTACCCTGCAAAAGGAGCAAAGGCAGAGCCTGGCTCCACACCAAGCGCAGAAGCACTCACCAATGGTGTCCTCCCGCCAGAAGACGCACAGTGGGGTCACGTTCCTCTGCAATGACAAAAGCACAGGCCCTGAGCAGGACGCAGTGGTGGGTTTGCTGCCAGGACACCACATTTGACAGGGGAGAACATGGGGCAGGAAGAGAGACAGTCTCAGGAAACAAACTGCCCCGTGGAGACAGGCAGAGACCATTCTCTTGGCAGCTTGTGGAGCAGATTCCTCCTCTCAGGTCCCCTTTTTCAAACAAGGGGTTCAGCGTTGAGCAGGCGCCCAACAGGACCATGAATGAGCCGTGGGACTGTTAACTCAAAGTGTCTCCCAGCCCTGATGATTGTGCTGGAGGCGATACATTTGCAAAGCAGCATCTCCTGGACAGGAGCAGGCAGCACCACCACCAGCGCACACGGTGAAGCCATGATCACAATATAGCCCCAGAAGATGTAGCAGACCCCGTACAGGCAGGGCAACGGCATGGACCTGCTGGATTGTGACAAATCTCTAAGCAGGTAGGGCCTGAGCCCTCCCTGCCCCTCCATTCCTGGTGGGATCAGGTTCGATGAGGCTATTTCCCACCTACTGGCAGCTGGCCATGGAAGAAAGTGAGGACCACTGGGTCGGAGAGGTTGGCCACCACTGTGTCCACCAGGGAGATGCCGACCACCTTGTCACCCAGGACGTGGCTGCTGTTTTCATCCTGTTGGAAAAGAAGGGTAGGCAATGGCAGTGTGGGAAGGGAGAGCTGTCAGAAGAGAAGTGTGCGAGAGTCCCCAAGAAGGTCTCCACCTCTTCCCTGTCAAGCTTCTAGCTCATCTTTGAAGCATCTTCTGCAAGCGAGCACCAGCACCCTGGTCTGGGCAGCAGCGATGCTGCCCTGTACCACTGGAGTCCCTGGCACAGTGAGGACACCCCACCATATGAAGACAGGCTGAGAAAAACTGGGTCTGTTCAGCCAGGAGAAGAGAAGCTGTGTGGAGACCTCATAGGAGCCTTCCAGTACCTGAAGGGGCCTACAAGGGTGCAGGAGAGGGACTCTTCATCAGGGACTGTAGCAATAGGACAAGGAGCAATGGGTTCAAACTTGAACAGGGGAGATTTATGTTATGTATAAGGCTGAAGTTCTTTACTGTGAGGGTGCTGAGGTGCTGGCACAGGTTGCCCAGAGAAGCTGTGGCTGCCCCATCCCTGGCAGTGTTCAAGGCCAGGTTGGATGGGGCTTGGAGCAACCTGGTCTAGTGGAAGGTGTCCCTGCCTGTGGCAAGGGTTGGAACTGGATGAGCTTTAAGGTCCTTTCAAATCCAAACTATTCTATGATTCTATGTCACCCATGTGGCCATCACCTGGAACATGGTCTGGCTGTTGATGTCCATCAGGAGCACCCTGTGCTCTACCACCTCCTCCCTCTCCTTTGCCATCATGAACAGGCTACTTGGCAGGTCCACCACGACCCCATGGACCACTCTGTCCTCCTGCAAGGACAGACTCATGAGGATGAAGGCTAGGAGAGGGCACTGGTGAGCCGAGACCAGCAGGGCTGGCTGCCGAGGACCTACCTCTCTTTGGGAAGCAAAAACCAGGTTCTGAGGAGCCTGAGCAGGCTGGACAATCAGGACAGTTGCACGCACCATGGCCTTTCCAAAGGTCTGGTTCTGCCCTTCAAACTCCACCTTGGTCAGCATCTTCTCCAGCTCCCCGAGTTTGCTGTCAGGGAGGGGGCACATTGAGGGATGCAGCTGGCACTGCATCATCATCAGCAGGAACGGCAAGAGTGGGGAACTCACTGACGAAGCACCCGCTGCTCCATGGCTGCTGCGTCTGGCTCCACAGGCTGCCCAATGAGCCTGTTCAAGGCAGTAAGTTGCTCCTCCACATCCTGCTCCCAGATGGGCATGTCCTCTGGTGAGGCTGAAGGACACACAGAAGGGAATGCCATAAAATACACAGGCAGAGCTGGTTTTCTCATGCCCCCAACCAACTGGGCACAGCACTGGTGGGAGCAGAAAGCATAGGGCTTCAAGGTAGCCCCAAGCCCAGGGACCTGATGGACACCTCAGCCTAGAGGGCCTCTTCTGCTGCACAGTGGCTGCCACTGTGGCCACCAGGACCAGGTTGGCTAGGTGCCTAGCAGTGCAGATGGGACCCTTAGAACTTCTGCAAAACCCATTATTTTAGGGGGCAATACACTTGAAAATCTCCATCTTCCAGGAGCCTGGGTATCCAGGCCTCCCTTTGGGCTGCTGGAAGCAAACCTACATCCCCTTCCATCACAGTTCAGCTGTGTCTTCACATCAGCACCGTATCAATCCTGGGACACCAACTGCTGAAGGCATAAGAATGGGCTGGGGATGAAAGGAACCCTGCATTTCATTGAAATAACGTTGAACTGCCTTTACCAGGGAAGAAGTACTCAGAGGTACTGTCAAGGAAGGTGTTCTTCCCGCCCTTCGAGATGTAGGACACGTTGAAGATGGATGTGCTGGCTCCTGCAGTCTCCTGACCCTGCTTCCCCCAGGTATTGCTGCTGGCTGGGTCTCGGCCCAGGAGAAAACTCTGCTTCCCGTACACCAGTCGCAGGGTGCTGTTGGCCCTGAACCAGCAGATGCAGAAGCGGTACCTGCCCAGCGTGGGGGGCAAGTTGTACTTGTACGAGGAGTTTCTCCTGCTTGGCAAAAAGGGCCTTCTTATGATCAGTGCCTGGGCTGTGTTCTCAATGGAAATAGCAGCAGGGCCGTGCTCGTAGATGATGGAGCTGCTCTGGGTCTGGTTTCGGTCACCACAGAAGCGGAAGTCCTCCTCCTGGTGGCCACAGGCTCCCACTCCTGTGTACACAAGTGTTTGGAGAAGGTGGTTCAGTCGGGCTTTCTGCCGCTGTCACTCCAATCCTGTCCTGGATGGGCTGCGTGATGTCAGTGACATTTGCCCACCTCCCCGATGTCCCCATGGCCATGGTTTGTCAGGGTTTGTCAGGGCTCCTGAGGCAGCAGGAGCCCCAGTCTTGAGGGGCCACCCTCTCCCAGGTGCTATTAGCCACATCAGCAGAGACTGAGAGAGGACCTCTCCATCCCCAGAAGTAATGGACAGAGATCATCTCCTTTCCCTGGTAAGAATCCATCCTGCCCAAGAAACCCCACCAGAGGCACATCAGCCCATGAGACATTTCAACTCTGTGAAGCACCCTCAGCAGCAAGCACCCCTCAGTACTCCCCAGGCAGGTTTTTGGGGTTGCCAATTACTTCCAGCAGCCCAAACCTGTCTCACCATCCCCGGGCAGGACATGGTTGGGGCAGTCTACCTGGGAGCGGGGAGAGAAGGAGCAGAAGAAGGACCTTCATCCTGGGAAGCTCTCTGCTTTGGCTTGGCCTCTGAGGAAAAAGCAGGGCCTGGAAAGGTACAAAGGAAAGAGGCCACGTGAGTATTTGGGTACCACCCATACCATGGGGTCAGGGGACGGAAAGCAAAGGCTGTGGTGGTGGTAAACAGCTCCCTGGTGGCTCTGCTGCAAGGAGGAGCCATGAGCATCAGGGCTGGAAGGACGGGGCAGCCGGCAGCAAGTCCCTGGGGTCTGAGCCCTGAGGGGTGCCCCAGCACCTCAGCACCGGCACCAACCGCCAGTGACTCGGAGCGGGAGGGAGGGTCCCCTCTTCCACTCCCAGCCTCAGACCTTTGTTCAGGCCTTGGCTTCTTATCACAAGTGACAGGAACAGAAGGAAATGGTGGTTTCCTAGTTCACCAGCCCTGAAATTCCTGTCTCGGGTGATCTCAGCTCCTGCAGATTAGCTGAGGAGCCAGGCACGATGCAAACTGCTCTGTCACCGCAGCCTGGCAGAAACAGACTCTCCCAGGCTCATCCTGGAGCAACTGTGGCTGCCAAAACCCCTTCTGCCCCTCATGACCAGGCAGGCAATGTCCTCTGCAGCCCCTTCCCCAACCCTTCACCTTGCACTCTGCTCCAACAGTTTTCTTTTTCTTTATATGCAGTCTGGGCTGCTGTGACCTACTGCACCCAAGACAGTGATAACTACCCTAGGTGCTGCTGCATCCATGTGCTCCACAAAGCCACAGCCTTCACACCCACAGCCCTTCCCATCACACTTTACACCTTCCCCACACCACAAAATGCATTTCTGGTGCTGCTGGGACCACTGAGCTTCACCTCCTGCTCACTCTGCATCACCCCAGTGATTGGTGGAGGCTGGTCTAGTGGAAGGTGTCCCTGCCTGTGGCAGGGGGTTGGAAGTGGGTGAGTTTTAAGGTCCGTTCCAGTTCAAACCAGTCTATGTTCCTGAGAGATGGTCCTTGAACTCGCCAAGAAAAGCTGCCTGGAGGTTGATGCCTGGGATCCTGTTTCAGCAGGTGGGTGAGGTAAATGTCAGGGCTGCTTCTGCAAGGAAGGATAAATCCTCGTGTGCTTTCTCAGCTGCACAAGGACCTTGTGTACTGACAGCCCAGAGATGCTTCAGACAGGCAGTGCTCTGAAGGAGATGTGGTTTGGGGTATTTTTAGAGCTAGGGAGGCTTTGTGGTGAGCTGGAAAACTAAAGGTGTCCTCGGATCTCCAGTAGTGTCACCATCATCTCTTAAACACTGTGGCTCAGCCCAGCACTGACAGTGAAGGATGCTGCAGTGTCTTTGGATTGGCTTTGTTTTAACTGCTCTAGTGGAAGGTGTCCTTGCCTGTGGTAGGGGATTGGAACTGGATGAGCTTCAAGGTCCCTTCCAACACAAACCAGTCTGTTATTTGGTGATCCAGCAACCAGTGGGAGACCCTCCCCAGGGCAGGACAGTATCGATGGGGACTCCCAGACCAGCCAGCAGAGCCAAACACTTGCCAATGCCCAAATACAAGCCAGCACCTATTTTGCAACCACTGCATCCTGTGCCACTCTCACAGCATCCTTCTCAAAATCCAGCAAGTGGGTGAATCCTGTTCTGTTTGCTGAAAGCAGGTATCGGACACCCACCAACATGACCTGAAGAGGTTCCTGAGCTTTCCCAGGCACCCAGGGGCTGTGAGACGGGGAGGCTGTGGGAATATCACTTGATTGAGAACTTGGCATCCTTGTTGGCAGATCCCCCTACAAAAATGGGCTTCTCCTTGGAGCATTCCTGGTCAGCAGGGATCTGGGGCACATCCTGCCCTGGTGCAGCACCATGGGCACAGCCGCTTGTGCCCCTCCCTGTCTGCTTCTTGCAGCAGTTTATCACCGGAAGACAGGGCTTCAGGTTATTAATTAACCTGCTGCCATAATTGAGCACAGCGCTAACGAGGTTTCCTGGTGTGGGCTGGAAGGGTATGGCACAGGCAGGACTTGGCAGCATGTGGACGAGGCTGGCATCCCAGTGCCTTGCTGCACACTTGGGAATCAAGCATGTGGATACAAAAAGCATGGATCTGGGGTGACAAAATGCTGGTGGTGATGGAAAACACCCGGACAGCTTAAAAGCAACCCAGTGTCATACAAACACCAACGGTATAGTGATAGCACAGAGCCAGCACAGCAAGAAAGCATTCCTTCAGGATGGGGAATGCTGCATCCCAACAAAGCTCCAGCCCATCCCACTGCACTTGCATCTTTAGGATGTTACTTGGGGTGGTCAGAGGACAGGATCATCCCCTTTTAGCTGTTACACAACTGGGACGAGAAATCCTGTGGGGATGTGGGTGGGGGAGCTGGTATTTCCCCTCCAAGCCCTATATGGTCCCACTCGTCTCGACAGCAATGTCTGTTTCCTGAGCTGAACAATAGCAAGAGAAAGTCCCCCAGAAACGGTTTCTCAGTTCCCATCGGTGCCTGCAGCACTGGAGGGAGGCAAAAGTACCGAGCTCATAGTGGGACTGGAGGGACATCATCCCTGGATAGCAGTGGGGATGCTCAGCATTGCCACCCCAATGTCACCCATTTACAAAAGCCCTGTGCTATCACAGTGCCCAAACCTTTTAGCACCCAACCCTACCTCCTCTTCACTCAGGGCAGGATGGCTTTACCTGCCACCCCTGAGGGGCTGAGCTCCTTCAAGAAGAGTAACACACAGAAAAACTCCTGGTTTAGCCCCAAAACCAGCCAGATGACGTGAAAAGAGGTGGCCAGGCTGGAGCAGGCTTCCTTACCACTGGCTGAGAGGGAGCTCTCCCCAGGTATCACATTGTACCCTCGCTTTGCCATTCAAAGAACACTTTGATCTTGGAAAGAAAAGTCAAGGAATAACATGGTGGTCTCTAAACTTACATGCAAATGGCAAAAACCCTAAAATCCCCACAAAACAAGAAAGTCTGGTGTTTCCTACCACCTTACTGCTCTCAGGGTGACTTGGCAGCAAGTATTAAAGCCTTGGGAGATGGCACATGGCTTTTGTCCACGATGCTTTTCCCGAGAAGGGAAGATTCTGATGCCTCAGACAAACACCAGAAACAGGAAGATTCAGGGCCTTTGATATGTTTCCCTTCCAGGTCCACTAGGAAAGAGCTTTAAACTAGATTCGAAGGGGGATGGGGTTGTAACTGGGCTTGCTCCAGTGGGGCAGCACTCTAGGATTGATGAAGACTGGGAGGCCTCCTATAATCCTAGGGTGAAATTGGTGAGCTCAGCTCCCTCCTTGAAATGCCTGTACACCAATGCGTGCAGCATGGGAAATAAGCAGGAGGAGTTGGAGACCTGTGTTAAGTCAGGAGATTATGATCTGGTGGCAATTACAGAGACGTGGTGGGACAGCTCGCATGACTGGAATATAGTCATGGAGGGCTATGTCCTTTTCAGGAAAGACAGGCCAGCCAGGCGGGGTGGTGGGGTTGCTCTTTATGTGCAAGAGCAGCTGCAATGTACTGAGTTCTGTCCAGGGACAGGGGACGAGCGAGTTGAGAGTCTGTGGGTGAGAATTAAGGGGCAGGCTGGCAGGGGCGATACTGTTGTGGGTGTCTGTTACAGGCCACCAGATCAGGGTGAGGAAGTTGACGAGGCCTTCTACAGGCAGCTGAGAGCGGCCTCACAGTCACAGGCCATGGTCGTTGTGGGGGATTTTAACTTCCCTGATGTTTGCTGGAAGGACTACTCAGCAACCCAGCCACAGTCCAGGAGGTTCCTCCAGTGTATGGATGATAACTTCCTCATCCAAATGGTGGATCAGCCAACCAGGAGAGGAGCGCTGCTGGATCTCATCCTCACTAACAAGGAGGGGCTGGTCGAAGCAGTAAAGGTTGAGGGCTGCCTTGGTTGCAGCGACCACGAGATGGTGGAATTCAGGATCTTGTGTGGTAGGACCAGTACAATAGCAAGTAGAATTGCAACCTTGGACTTTAGCAGGGCAAACTTTGGCCTTTTCAAGCAATTGCTAGGGGAAATCCCATGGGCAAGGCTGCTTGAAGGTAAAGGGGCCCAAGATAGTTGGTTGGCATTCAAGGATTGCTTATTCCAAGCTCAAGAGCAGAGCATCCCAACACGTAGGAAGTCAAGGAAGAGGGCCAGGAGACCTGCGTGGCTGAATAAGGAACTGCTGGGTATGCTCAAGTGGAAGAGCAGAGTTTATAGGTCATGGAAGGAGGGGCTGGCCACTCGGGAGGAATATAAGGCTGCTGCTAGAGGATGTAGGAAGGCAGCTAGGATGGCTAAGGCCTCCTTAGAATTAAATCTGGCCAGAGGGGTCAAGGACAACAGAAAGAGCTTTTTCAAATACATAGCTGATAAAACTAACACCAGAGGCAAGGTTGGCCCACTGGTGAATGGGATGGGTGCCCTGGTGACAGAAGATACTGAGATGGCAGAGTTATTGAATGCCTTCTTTGTCTCAGTCTACTCTGCCGGAGGCAGTCCTGAAGAGCCCTGTACTCCTGAGACCTCAGATGAAGTCAGGTCACTGGAGCAGTTTGCCTTAGTCCATGAGGAATGGGTTAGGGACCAGTTGAGCAATCTGGACATCCATAAATCCATGGGTCCAGATGGGATGCACCCGCGGGTGCTGAGGGAACTGGCAGAAGTCATTGCTAGGCCACTCTCCATCATCTTTACCAAGTCTTGGGAAACGGGAGAGGTGCCTGAGGACTGGAGGAAAGCAAATGTCACTCCAGTCTTCAAAAAGGGCAAGAAGGAGGACCCGGGTAACTATAGACCGGTCAGCCTCACCTCCATCCCTGGGAAAGTGATGGAACACCTTATCCTTGATGCCATCTTAAGGCATGTCAAGGATAAGAGGGCTATGAGGGGCAGTCAACATGGCTTTACCAAAGGGAAGTCATGCTTGACCAACCTCCTAGCCTTTTATGAGGAAATAACATTGTGGATGGATGATGGCAGAGCGGTGGATGTGGTCTACCTTGACTTCTGCAAAGCATTTGACACAGTCTCCCACAGCATCCTCATAGCTAAATTGAGGAAGTGTGGCCTGGATGATCAGGTAGTGAGGTGGACTGCAAACTGGCTGAAGGACAGAAGCCAGAGAGTTGTAGTCTATGGGGCGGAGTCCAGTTGGAGGCCTGTATCTAGTGGAGTGCCTCAAGGGTCAGTACTGGGACCAGTATTATTTAATATATTCATCAATGATTTAGATGAGGGAATTGAGTGTACTGTCAGCAAGTTTGCTGATGACACTAAGCTGGGAGGAGTGGCTGACACGCCAGAAGGCTGTGCTGCCATCCAGCGAGACCTGGACAGGCTGGAGAGTTGGGCAGGGAGAAACTTGATGAAATATAACAAGGGAAAGTGCAGAGTCCTGCATCTGGGCAGGAACAACCCCAGGTTCCAGTATAGGTTGGGGAACGACCTGTTAGAGAGCAGTGTAGGGGAGAGGGACCTGGGGGTCCTAGTGGATGGCAGGATGACCATGAGCCAACACTGTGCCCTTGTGGCCAAGAAGGCCAATGGCATCCTGGGGTGTATTAGAAGGGGGGTGGTCAGTAGGTCGAGAGAGGTCCTCCTTCCCCTCTACTCGGCCCTGGTGAGACCGCATCTGGAATATTGTGTCCAGTTCTGGGCCCCTCAGTTCAAGAAGGACAGGGAACTGCTGGAGAGAGTCCAGCGCAGGGCGACAAAGATGATTAAGGGAGTGGAGCATCTCCCTTATGAGGAAAGGCTGAGGGAGCTGGGTCTCTATAGTTTGGAGAAGAGGAGACTGCGGGGGGACCTTATTAGTGTATATAAATATATAAAGGGGGAGTGTCATGAGGATGGAGCCAGGCTCTTCTCAATGGCTAACAATGATAAGACAAGGGGTAATGGGTACAAACTGGAACACAAGAGGTTCCACTTAAACTTGAGAAGAAACTTCTTCTCAGTGAGGGTGACAGAACACTGGAACAGGCTGCCCAGGGGGGTTGTGGAGTCTCCTTCTCTGGAGACATTCAAAACCCGCCTGGACACATTCCTGTGTAACCTTATCTAGGTGTTCCTGCTCTGGCAGGGGGATTGGACTAGATGATCTTTTGAGGTCCCTTCCAATCTCTAACATACTGTGATACTGTGATACTGTGAAAATAACACTGACGCTCTGTTCCATGAGATGCCAATGAGCTCGCAGCTTGTCACCCAGGCAAGGACTCGGGAACAGGATGGAGACACTGAGGCACGGAGAGGCTCTTGTGAGGTGCAGAACAGCTTTGCATGGCAGTAGGGGAGCACAGGGGGGTTGCCCCACCATCAGTCCCATGAGTCTTCACACAGGGCCCTTGTCCTGAGATGCTGGCTCATGCCTGTTATTCACAGCATTAGCATGCAAGCCGTTCCTGTCATGGGGGCAGGAGGGCCCAACTCAGTGCTGTTCTAATGCCAAGCCTGTGCCATGGAATGGGCTCGGCTCTTCGCAGGATGTGGGGCTGCACAAAACACCCAGCACCTCCGAGCTGAGTTCTGCTGACAGGACAAAATCAGACCTGATAAAAATTCCCACGGGAGCGGCAGAGATCCGTCCTTTGCCAGCTACTGGCAGCCATCCCTTCCCCAGCAGGCGTGGGGAGAGCAGTGGGGAGGCTGGCATAGGCAGACCATCAGTGCCTGAGGCTCCCGAGACGAATTTGCTTAAAGCTGGGTCGTAACACTAAAAATGTAAATCAAAATTCCATTTCCTCACCCCACCACAGATATGTCACAGCCAACTCAACCAGTGCTTCTTCCTCCAGCACCAAAGCAACACAGTGCAGAGCTCAGTGGCACGCAAAGGACCAGTGCCAAACTGAATGCTGCCATGAAATGGGAATAAAGTGGTGCAGGCTGTCCTCTCCCAGCACCTCATGCCATGTTGCTGGCCTCGGGGTGCCACGAACAGCCCTCATAGTGCGCTGTCACCACTCAGCCTTCTCCAGGACCAATCCCTCGACCTCTTCCTGTGGGTCACTTTGTATCTTCTCTCCACTCAAATCACACACCTGGGTTTTAAATAGCTCCCAAAACACCCCATCTCCTCCCAGGTTTTGTCCCTCTGTGAATGAGCAGAGTACCCATTGCCTGCCTGTGCCAGGGGTGCTAGGGAGGAGAGGTACAGAGCAGCGCAGAGCAGCCTCAAATCAGGCTCTCAGGCATTTGGCATGGAAAGCAGCTAACCTGGAGCCTGGTGAGAGGGAACCAGGTCCCGGCAGGCCTTTCTGGCTGCAGGAAAGCCAAGCACAGTCAGGGCAATGTCTGCAGCACCTCAGAAGCCAGGTAAGAGCCCATGAGCACATTCCCCCCAGATTCCTGCCAAACCCCAGCTGTCAGGGAGCTGGTGGGAAAGGAGCTGGCATGTTGGAGCGCTCCTGAAAAACAGGCACTGACAGGCTGCTGCTCACTGGCACCACGGGGAGCTGACACAATGGCTGCAGACCCTGCAGTACTGTGTCCCGCCAGCACCCATGGGTGCCACTGCAAAGTGTGAGGATGGCCAGCCCTGGGGTGCCCATCCCAGCAGCATGCAGTTGCTTGCAAACCTGTTGCTCTGTGAATAGCAGCCCCCAGGCTGTGGGATTAAGAGCTGGCCTGCAACCAAGTATGCAGCATTTTTAGTCCTCGCTTCACATGGGAGCTGCAAAGCCAGTGAGGGGTATGGCAAAATCCACTGTGGCTGCAGGTCCGGCTCAAAGGACTTGCCTCCCGCTCCATCTCTGAAACACTCTTGCCTTCTCCCTGGCAGAGGAGCTTGGAGGGGGGTTACTGCAGCCCTCGGATCATGAAACAAGCTTTGGCTGCGATCCCTTTCCTGCAGCCATGGGGATGCGCTGCCAGGAGGTTATTCCAGGAGACTTCATTTCAGTTCTCCAGCTGGCCTCACTGGGCTTTGCTGGTCCCTCTCAAGGGGCAGCTCAGGCAGCTTGTGGGCAGGGAGCACCCAGAACATCCCGTATCCCACAGCAGCGTGCCAGGACCGGCAGCAGCAAGCAGAGATGGTGCAGGAGGAATCCCCCAAAAGGCATTTTAGGGGAGGGAGATCGGGATGCTGCACCCTCCAACAGCATGGAGGTGGAGAAGGCATGGGGTGCTGGTGGGTCCCTAGGGTAGGAAGCAGAGACCACACGCAGGCTCTGGCCTGGCGGCAGGGGCTTCATGGGGCTCAGCTGTGCTGGGAGCAGCTGGTCCCAGATGGATATGGGGACTCTGTGGCTCTGCATCCAGGGAATCCAGCCCAACTCTGGGGCAGAGAGGAGGGTAAGTCCCATTCCGCAGGGATGGAGGCTTCACCAGACCACTCACTCCATGGCCACCAACCAGCAGAGACCCCGATGCTTGTGCACTCAGGCACGGGGAGGCAAAATGTCCCTGTCCATATCTATGGAGCTGGGGCCGCACCGAGGTCTCCATGGAGCCCTCCTTATCTCCATCCCTGCCCTGCCGGCCAGCTAAGCACCCCGGGGCGCTGCTGCTCAGTGTCACCCACCAGTCCTGCAGGGCTGGCCCCAGCATCGGCAGATGTCCCACCCCCCCGCTCACCCCACCACCTCCCTGCCCGCATCGAGGACCCCACAGCATCCCCTCCCAGTCTCCTCAGTAAGCGCAAGCCAAGTAGCGCCCCTGGAACCACGGCCTCTGGCACTCCAACAGCAAACACCGAACCCCCTCCCCCGCCGCTCCTCCTCCCTCCCCTCTCCCCGCTGCCGCCGATACCTGTGCGCGGGATGGGCTGGGCGCGCTTCCCCGGCCCGGCCCGGCCCGGCGCGGCTCGGCTCGGCCAGGCACGCCCGGCTGGTCTCAGCTCCGCTCGGCGCCGCACCTTGCAGCCTCGGCGCGGTGCATCGGGACGGACGGACCCGCCCCTCTTCGTCCTCCCGGCGGGCGGTGACTCAGCGGGGCGGGACTCGCGTCGCACCGACCGCTGCGGGACCCTCCGTGGTCGCTCTGGGGCCACCAGCCCTCGGTCACGGCACCTGTCCGGCTCTGCCTGGTGCACCCTAGGAGCACCAGGCTGGGAGCACCGGGCTGCATCACCCCTCCCGGCCTCGACCGGGATGGGACGGGACGGGATGGGATGGGGGACCCCGGCTGGGTACACTAGGGAGATCTGGGTGCCCCATCCCGTGCCCTTCAGCTCCGGGCTGGCGGGCATCCAGATGGCGCTGGGAGGCTGCACGCCTGGCTGCAAACAGGATTAAAAAATAACAATTAACGGGAAAGCAGCCGGCACAGCACGTCCCTGCAAACCCTGCCCCTCCCCTGCAGGAAATGAGGGAGGTAAGAAGCAGGGCACACAGCCCAGGCCCCAACTCAGGAGAGCTGGTACCCCCCATAGCACATCCCTAGAGGAGGGGGCACAGAGCCTGGATGTGACCCACTCCAGCTCTCACCACCCATCCCAAGGCTCGAGCTGGGCCCCGGGCCCCTTGCCCTCAGTACTCCGCAGTGGGAGCTGGTGCTGGAGGTGTCATGGCAGCAACGGGCACTGGAGGAACTGCCAAAGGTTTTGCCAGCAGTATCCGCGTCCGGCCCTTTGTGTCTTCAAAACAGCCGCGCAGGAAGGAGCCGGCTCTGCCAGGAGCTGGAGGGAGCAGGGCAGGCAGGGAGAGCTCCGGGAAGTGCTGTGGATAAATAAAAGGGTTGCCCGTGCAATGGCTTGAATGAAGCTTTTCTTTCTGCTGGGGGAAGAAACCACCTCCTGCTCCACAGGGAAGGCAATGTAGATAAAAAGCACTGGAGGTGCCATGGCTGCACTGGAGCGGGGCACATCCCCCACACTCCCATTGCCTCAGCTTGGTTTGATTGCCAGCTGCAAGCCCCGAATGCCCCCGGGTCCCACAGGAAGAGGCTCTCATGGGACAAGGCTCTCATGGGAAGCGGCTCATGTGGCTGGAGCATGGTTGATGCGGCCAGCTTTGAAGCCCAACCATCCCCAGATCACAGGGAGTGGAGCCAGCTCCAAAACACATGCTCATGGCGGTAGGAGCAGTGGGAGCATCATGGCAAGCCAAGCCTCTCACTGCTGATCATCCTGACCAGCTCCTTAGGGAAACCCATAGATCTGCCTCCTGGGGACAACACTGCTAAATCCAAGGGCAGCTCCCGCAGGATCAGATCCTCCTGGAGCGGGGAATCAGGTACCGCTCCACTTCCCAGGGAGGAAAGGACATTTCAGGCCATCATTCTGACGCTGTTGATGGAACAAAGAGCCTTTTGTCTGTACTTGACATTATCAGGAGTTAATTTTAGGTCGACGCCTGCACTTGTTGATGTTATCGGGATTATCCGTAAATCGGCAGGCAGTGCTTCTGTCTTCAAAGAGCTGCCTGAGAGTGGAGAGGGAGGAAATCCTTGTGTTTCCCCTTGCAAGGGACGTTTGCCCTTGGGCTCAGGCCAGCGGCACTCGCTCAGCCTGGTAAGGGTTTATTGCTCCAGCTGTGGAGTTCCTCAAAGCACTAAAAGTTCCTGAAAACTGTAAATGCTCTTAAAGCCCTAAAAGTTCCTAAATAACCTTAAAGTTCTTAAAGCCCTAAAAGCTCCTAGAAGATAAAAAAAAAAAAAACTTCCCAAAAGCTGTAAAAGATCCTGAAAAGCCTAAAACCTTCAAAAATCCCTAAAAGCCTCTAAAGCCCTAAAAGCTCCTAAATATGCATAAATATGCATTCCTAAAGCCCTAATAGTTCCTAAAACCCCTAAAAGCTCTTAGAAGATACCTAAAAAACCCTTAAAGTTCCTAAAAGCTCTAAAAGCTTTAAACCCCTAAAAAGCTCCTAAAAGATCCCCCAAACATAAAGTTCCTAAAGGCCCTAAAAGAACCTGAATGCCCTAAAAGATAAAGAAACCCAAACCCTTAAAGTTCCTAAAAGACCGAAAACTTCCAAAACACCTTAAGAGCCCTGAAAATTCATAAAAGCTCCTCAAGGCCCCAGTGCTGGCAGCATACCAGAGGAGCACGGCAGCAGAGTCATGATATAGAAGAGTGAGGACAGGTAAGGGCATGTCCTGCCAGGCTGCTGCAGCCAAAGTGCAGCAAGTACGGGCACAGGGGCAAGTACAGGCAGAGAGCCAAGTACAGGCAGAGATGCCGTGGGAAGTGGAGGGCGAGCTGGTGACTGCCAGCCCTGCTGCCAAGCAGTGGCAGCCACAGCCTAGGGCACAGAGACCCTCACTAAAAGCTCCTTGGGAGACAATGGTGCTCCAAACGGAAGTGCAAGCACAAGTGGGGCTCAGCTCCAGTGAGTGGAGGAGGAAGGTGAGAATGGGGATGATGAAGCACATGAGTGCTGGTGAGAGGGGATGCCTGGAGGTGCTCTATGCAAATCCAGTGAGTAATGCCAGGTGTGGGAGCCTCAGAGGATGGTGATCCCAAGGAAGCTCCTCAACTGCCTTGAGCAGCTGTGAGTGCTCCTGCTCCCCCATCACCACTGATTCACCTCTCTCAGCCCTGCTCCCAAACATGCATCAAATGGGGAGGTGAGTCCCCACACACACCAAGTTGGGCTTTCTCCATCAGGTAGGAATGATAACAGCAATTCCATACGTGCCAGGGCTGTAAAACCCAGCCACAGAGAGAGCAATAAACTTGACTTATTTGCTTCAGTTCAGCTTTGCACATAAACCAGTGACGATGTCAGGGAAGTCTGGGGTAAGATTAATCCCCAGGGGTATTGGCAGAAGCACTAGCTGAGGATGCTACTGCAGGATGCAGGAACCGCAGCCAAGTCCCAGAGATGGATCCCAAAGTGGAGCCAAGTTCTGCTTCCACTCCCAGATAGATACAGTCTCTTCCCTGGCTTCTTGTTTCCCAAAAATATGGAGAATTTACAAGAATTCCAGAGCTTTGCTCCTGGGGCTGAGGTGGCACCGGGGCCTGAAGGCACTGCACTGATGCCAAGCACTTTTCCTGGGGAAAACAGGAGGGAACACAGCACACACCCATCAGCCCAGCACTGGCCTTCTGCCCAGTAAGGTGCAGGGGAAGGTAAATAGGATTATTTCTCCTTGGGGAGGTTGGGGGGGGGGCCCGACTCAGCTTCTGCCCATGGGGCCCTGGCACTGTAAGGCACCAGGGTTGGGAGGTTGGATCCCACCCTGCGCTCCCAGGGCACCCAGGGAGTTTTGGACCCTCAAACAAGTGCCTTTTCTGCCCCTCTTTACCTGCAATGGGCAGCTCCCCAGGGTCCACTGTGTCCTACTGGTCCCAAACAGACTGAGCTCCTCAAGGACCAGTGTCGCACCGGTCCTCAGTGGGCTCAGCTCCCCAGGGACCACTATGCCCTATGGATGCCATGTTCCCGCTGCTGGAAGGCAACTACAACGGTTGTTTTCCAAGTCCCACTGGATACAAGGTGTATCCACAAACCAGTGTCAGTGTGTATGCCGGCAGTCAGTGTAACTGCCAGGACACACACCACAAGCCCCAGAATCTCCAGATGTGGAGAAGGAGCATGGAAGGTGCATCCCAAGAGCAATGGAAGGGCTGGAGCTGCACAGCCAAGATTGACTCTCCCATGGAAGGGCTTATGGGTGACAAGTTGAGTACTTGGCACCTCACCAAACCCTCAAGCTTCTTCTTTAATAGCTAAGCCAGCCACTGGAGCGGTGAGGCATGCCCAGCTCATCGCCACACCATGGGACCATGCCCATGGGCTTTTGTCCTGGCTGACGGCAGGAGAGATGGAAACGTCAGGGTGCTGGCTGCCCTTTGTGCAGGGAACAAAGAACAATAGCTGGCAGCTTCCTACGCTGCCCAGAACCAGGCCCTGGGAAGCAGTCAGAAAGGGAAATGCTACGGGAAGGCCAGGACAGGCAGTGTGTCACCCCATGAGCTTGGCCAGTGATTCCCAGTCCCCTTCCAATGGAGCAGAACTGACAGCACCAGCAAGCTACAAGCACGTGGCTGGAAGAGCCCATGTTGTCACCATGGGTGGGTTTGCAGCTGTGCTGGAATCATGGTGCTGTGCTGCTGCTCTGCATCTCCACGGGAAGAGCAGCATCCTGGCTCCAAAATCTCAGGCACTGGAAAGGCAAAGCCATGGGTGCAGTCTGAGGTTAAGCCTGGTGTGCAGGGATGCAGTGGGGGCTGAGTGCTGACTCATCACATCCAGCTGATGGTTTTAGTCCCTGCTGTTTATCTCTCACAGGCTGAACTGCTTAAACCCAATGAAGTGAGTGCCGTGAGGAGCTCTGCACAGGGTCTGAATTCCTAACTGGGAGCAGGAAGAAAGCCGAGCTACCAGTTCACTCACTTCCCACCCTCTCCACGCCAGCATGTCTACCCGCTGCCAAGCTGCAGCCCTGCTCACCCCTTTGCCTGCTACCCGGGGCTATGGGTGGCCTTCGTCCTGCAAAGTGAGCAGAAGAGCTGTTGGTGGGTGGTGTGACAGGTGACAACCCAGGGTTCGGGGGCTGTGGGCACCTCACAGCCACGCTAGCCAGCCCACAGCCATGCTGGCATCAAATGGGCTGTGGGGATGCAACTGGAGAGACCCCACTCCTGCCTGTCCCTTGTGAGATGTGTGGTGGCAGCTCCCCGACGGGGTCAGACATCCCCTCACCGCTAACCGGCATCACCGGCACCGCTATGTGCACAGTCCAGAGCTAGGATCATCTTCGAAATCCTCATGCCATCTAGTGGGACCTTCACTAAAGGCAAGGCAGAGCGTGGCTGCTTCTCAAGGAACTCACAGCATCTGCGGCACCAGCTGGGGGATGCTGCAACATCACGTTCTCGGGGAACAACTCACAGCCCCTCACCCCAGCACCAGGGCATCCGGAGTGCTGCTGGGAGAGCCTGGCTTGCTCCAGCAACGCACGATGACCTACCAGAGGCAGACAGAGGTACCTGCGGGTGCATGGCAACAAGGTCATGCCATGGGTGCACCACCCCCCTAGGAGGAGCAGGAAGGCACCAAGGACCCAGCTCCTATGGAAGTGTTCCAGGCTAGGTTGGATGGGGCTTGGAGCAACCTGGTCTAGTGGAAGGTGTCCCTGCCCATGGCAGGGGTTGGAACTGGATGAGCTTTAAGGTCCCTTCCAACCCAAACCAATCTGGCATTCTATGATTCCTCCCAGTCACAGGGTGCCTAGCCCGCAGTTCCGCACCAGTGCTCCCCACTGACCTTGCAAGGTATTGAGGAAGGTGAAGAGGTGGAGCTGGGGGACGAGGAAGACACTGAAGCTGAAGAAGGCTAGAACCCAGGTGAGCCCCAAGCACTGTTGCCCAGTCCTTTTTCACCAGCCCCCTTGCTATGGCTGGCTCCTGCTGGCTCCAGCCCTGGGTCAGCTCCACATGTCTGGAGTCCTTGGGGTGCATGAGGTACCCAGAGTGCCTGGCACATCCAGGATGCTTGATGAGCCCAAGGTGCATGGTGTGCTTGGAGTGCCCAGGGTGCTTGGTTTGTCTGGAATGCTTGTAATACTAAGGGTCCATGCTGTGCCTGCAGCACCTGGGGTGTATGGTGTGCCAGGGATGCCCAGGGCCCACAGGGTGCCCAGGAAGCTGGCACTCACATAGTTGCATTCCTGTAGCCTTCAGAGGTACTGATGGAGTGGCATCCATACAGATGTTTCGTGAAGACAAAACCATCCTCCTGAAGAGGCAGAGCTTGAGAAGGTAGTGCTGGATGTAGATGCTGAAGACCTTGATGAAGAGGAGAAGTGGGTGGAAGTGTCCATCCATGCCAGAGTGCAGGGAAGGCCAGCGTGCATCAGGGTAGCAGTGACTTGGCAGAGCCCCTTGGCGTCGGTGGCCAGTGGTGGGCCCAGCATGAGCAGCACAGCCAGGAGGTGCATGTGGATCCTGGTCATGTCATTTCTCAGCTGCTGTCTGTGAGAGGAGGGAGGCCAGGGGTGCTGGGGAGTGCCTGCCTGATGGCACAGCACCGCATGGCATGGTATGGTGAAGCATGGCACAGCACGGAACATGCACAGCATGGCATGTCATGGCATAGCTTTACCTGGAGAAGCTGGCATGGCATGGCGTGGCATGGCACGGCACAGCCCAACAAGGCGTTTATGGCAAGGCATGGAGGGGACAAGGCTTCTGCCTCACATTGTCGCCCCAGCAGGGACTGGGACCCTCCTGCCATTCAAGCCCATGGCTGCAGATCCCCAGCAAGCAGCTTGAAAGCCAGCAGTGTCACCAGCGTAGTCTGCTGTGGTGCTGGGGCTTGTTGGCAGCACCAGGCTGGGGAGGAGGATGTGTCCCTGGTGCAGGGTGGAGGGGAAGGTGGCTGGCAGCAAGGTTTGCACCCACTGCAACACCCCAAGCTGCTCACAGCAATACCAGCTACCCTTTTGCTTGTTCTTTTTCAGAGCCTGACAAGGGACCAGGGCAGGGCGAACATCCCCAGCACCACCAAACCCAAGGACACAGCTGAGATTCGGTGTAGGCCAAAGCAACATGGGCATGTCTGACATAGTTAACCTTCTGCCTCTAATGAGCTTCTCCCTGCTCCTGGCTCACCAGCAGCCCCTGTTCTCCTATACCAGTGGCACAGAAGGCTGGCGTGTCTCAGCTGGGATCTGCTGCTAGGACTCAGGTGGAAAAGGAAAGCGTACGGTCATTGGAAGCAAAGGCAGTATTATGGAGGTGCTCATTGCCACTGTAGGGAGAAAAACTGTGCAGCCAAAGCTTGATGAGTGTCCAAGCTGGCCAGCACGGTGAAGGACAACAAAAATGGTTTTTGAAATATGTTAGTGTCAAAAGGAGGATTAGAGGTAATGTCAGTCTGTTGCTTGATGAGATCAGTAACCTCACAAACAGGGATGCAGCCAAAGCAGACATTTCATGCCACCTTCATCTCTGTCTTCAGCACTGAGGATGGTCTCTGGGATGCCTAGAGTCCTGCATTGGAAGACTGTGACTGAGGGATGATGAACTCCCAGTCCATCCTGAACTTGCTGGAGACCTACTCATCCAGCTGGATGCACAATGGGACTCATCCCACGGCACCAAAAGAGCTGGCTGATGTCATCTTGGTACCACTCTCTGTTATTTTTCAATGGTCTTGAAAGTCTGGAGAGGTCCCAGTTGACTGGAAACTGGCAAACGTTGTCCTAGTTTTCAAGAAGGGTGTGAAGGAAGACCCTGTAATTACAGGCCTGTCAGCCTCACTGCAGTGCCTGGTGAATTACAGAGAAGGGTATCCTGGGAGTTAGTGAGAAACACTTGAGGGTCAATGCAGTCATTGGTCGTGGCCAGTGCATGTTCATGAGGGGAAAGAGCTGTTTAACAAACTGAATTTCCTTTTCTGACAAGGTCACCCATGGAGTGGACCAAGGAAAGCCAGGAGATGTGGTGTGTTTGGATTTTAGAAAAGCTTTAAATACTGTCTCTCACAGTATCCTCCTGAGCAAACTGTCCATCACACACCTAGACATGTACATCATATGTTGGGTGAGCAACTAACTCAAGGGTTGTAGTAAATGGAGTCACATCTGGCTGATGGCCATTCACTAGTGGAGTTCCCCTGTGCTCGATTTTAGGGCCAGTACTTTTTCATGGTTTTACACATGATCTAGATGAAGGGATCAAATGTACAGTAAGTTTGCTGGTGATACTAAACTAGGAGGAGCTGTGGGTAGAAAGGTCTTACAGAGATCAAGGTACACCAGAGAGCTGGGTAACCACCAACTCTATGACATTTATCAAGAGCAAGCACTAGATTCTCCACCTGGGACATGGTAACCCTGATTGTACGTCCAAACCGGGGGACAAGAGGCTGGAAAGCAACCCCACAGAAGATCTGGGGTTGGGTTGATAGCAAGTTGAATAGGAGTCAACAGCATGCCCTGGCAGCCCAAAGGGCCAACCATGTCCTGGGTGCATCAAGCATAGCATAGCTACCTGGTCAAAGGAGGTGATTGTCCCACTCTACACCACACTGGTGCAGCCCCACCTCGAGTCCTGGGTGCAGTTTTGGGTACCTCAATAGAAGAAGGACATCAGGCTATGGTGTGTCCATAAGAAAGTGACCCAGATGGTGAAGGCTCTCAAGGGCAAGACTTATGAGGAGTGGCTGAGGTCACTTGGCTTGTTCAGGTTGGAAAAGAGAAGGTTGAGGGGTGCCCTCATCACAGTCTACACATTCCTCAAGAGGGGCAGTGGAAGGGGAGGTGCTGATCTCTTGAGTGTGGTGACCAGTGATTGGACATGAAGGAATGTTAAGCTCACTGCCCTGGACTTCAAGGGAGCAGACCTTGGCCTCTTCAGCAACCTGCTTAGTAAGGTTCCATGGGATATAGCCCTAGAGGGCAGGGGGGCCCAAGACTGTTGGCTGATATTCAAGGATCACCTGCTACAAGCTCAGGAGTGTTGCATCCCAACTAGAAGGAAGTGCAGCAGGAGGGCCAGGAGACCTCCTTGGATGGATAAGGAGCTGCTGAAGAAAATTCAGAGGAAAAGAGAGGTGGAAGCAAGGACAGGTGGTCTGGGAAGAATAGAGGGATGTTGTCCGGGAAGCTAGGGACCAGGTTAGGAAAGCTAAGGCCCAGTTAGAATTAAACTTGGCTAGGGATGTTAAGGATAACAGGAAGGGATTCTATAGGTACATTGCAAATAAAAAACAGACTAGGGACAATGTAGGCCCTCTCCAGAAGCTATGAGCAGAACTGGCTACCCTGGATTTGGAGAAGGCTGAGGTTCTTAATGACTTCTTTGCCTCAGTCTTCACTGGCAAATGCTCTCAGCACACCACCCA
Source organism: Psittacula echo (assembly GCF_963264785.1). Taxonomy (NCBI): domain Eukaryota; kingdom Metazoa; phylum Chordata; class Aves; order Psittaciformes; family Psittacidae; genus Psittacula; species Psittacula echo. The sequence goes on along the minus strand of NC_137742.1, from coordinate 83,724,638 downwards.
AGTCTTGGAGGGCAGACACAGGGACTGTGAGAATGAGACCTTGGGCCTACTGTAAGAGAGGATCTGGTTCGAGACCATCTTAAGAACCTGAACGTGCACAAGTCCATGGGACCTGATGAAATCCATCCGCGGGTCCCGAAGGAGCTAGCAAATGAAGTTGCTAAGCCACTGTCCATCATATTTGGAAAACCATGGCAGTCAGGTGAAGTTCCCGACGACTGGAAAAAGGGAAATATAACCCCCATTTTCAAGAAGGGGAAAATGGATGACCCGGGGAATTACAGACCAGTCAGTCTCACCTCTGTGCCTGGCAAACTCTTGGAGCAGATTCTCCTGGAAGGCATGCTAAGGCACATGAAAAACAAGGAGGTGGTTGGTGACAGCCAGCATGGCTTCACTAAGGGCAAATCTTGCCTGACCAATTTGGTGGCCTTCTATGATGGGGCTATGGAACTGATGGACAGGGTAGAGCAGTTGACGTCATCTACCTGGATTTGTGCAAAGCGTTCGACACTGTCCAACACGACATCCTTGTCTATAATTGGACAGACATCAATTTGATAGATGAACCACTTGGTAGATAAAGAACTGGCTGGATGGCCACAAGCAAAGAGTTGTGGTCAATGGCTCAGTGTCCAGCTGGAGACCAATAATGAGTGGTGTCCCTCAGGGATCAGTGTTGGGACCGGCCTTGTTCAACATGTTTGTCGGTGACATGGACAGTGGGATTGAGTGCGCCCTCAGCAAGTTCGCCGATGACACCAAGCTGTGTGGTTCGGTTGATACGCTGGAGGGAAGGGATGCCATCCAGAGGGACCTCGACACGCTTGTGAGGTGGGCTGATGCCAACCTTATGAGGTTTAACCATGCCAAGTGCAAGGTCCTACACCTAGGTCGCAGCAATCCCAGGCACAGCTACAGGTTGGGCAGAGAAGAGATTCAGAGCAGCCCTGCAGAGAAGGACTTGGGGGTTTTGGTCGATGAGAAAATTAACATGAGCCAGCTTCAGTGTGCGCTCGCAGCCCAGAAAGCCAACTGTATCCTGGGCTGCATCAAAAGGAGCACGACCAGCAGGTCGAAGGAGGTGATCCTGCCCCTCTACTCTGCTCTCGTGAGACCTCACTTGGAGTATTGTGTGCAGTTCTGGTGTCCTCAACATAAAAAGGACATGGAACTGTTGGAACAAGTCCAGAGGAGGGCCACAAGGATGATCAGGGGACTGGAGCACCTCCCATATGAAGACAGGCTGAGAAAGTTGGGGCTGTTTAGCCTGGAGAAGGCTGCTTGGAGACCTCATAGCAGCCTTGCAGTATCTGAAGGGGGGCTATAGGGATGCTGGGGAGGGACTCTTCATTAGGGACTGTAGTGATGGGACAAGAGGTAACGGGTTAAAACTTAAACAGGGGAAGTTTAGATTGGATATAAGGAGGAAGTTCTTTACTGTGAGGGTGGTGAGGCACTGGAATGGGTTGCCCAGGGAAGTTGTGAATGCTCCATCCCTGGTGGTGTTCAAGGCCAGGCTGGACAGAGCCTTGGGTGACATGGTTTAGTGTGAGGTGTCCCTGCCCATGGTAGGGGGGTTGGAACTTGATGATCTTAAGGCCCTTTCCAACCCCAACTGTTCTATGATTCTGTGAATGGAATGGAGCTACATCAGGGGAAGTTCAGATTGGACATGAGGAAAAGTTTCTTCATCGAGAGGGTCACTGAAACAGGCTCCTCAAAACAGGCTCCCCAGGGAAGTGGTCATGGCACTAATCCTGTGAAAGTTCATGGAGTGTCTGGGGGCTGCTTAGTCATATGGTTTAGTTTTAGGTAGTCTCTGAGGAGCAGAGACTTACAATGAGTTTTATGGGTTCCTTCCAACTTGACATATCCTATGCTTCCATGATAATACCATTGGATGGTACTGCCGGGATGGAGCCAGCACCCTCTGTGCTGCCCCCAGCCATGAGGACACAGCTCCCAGTCTTTGTTTTCCACAAAATGGGGGAAAAATGAGTTTGTCCCAGAAGGCTTCACCTCATGCTCCAGGGGCTGCTGGGTCCAACTGCAGGGATGTGGCCTTGTGTAGAGGTGTGGGGAATGGGGACAGCTCAGCCACACTAGTGCCTGCTGCAGGACTGTGATGCCACCCAGAGCCTGCAGCCACTCCAAGTCTCATTAGCCTCTGCTCTCTGGACAACCATCTGCCTCCATCTGACTCATCCTGAAAACAGGAGCCCTTTGGGAATATATTTATGGGGAACTGCTGGGCATGATCAGGCACTGTGGACCCAGCTCCTCACCCAAAGCTGGAGGAGAAGGGTGCCAGGAGGATGTTCCATGGACCACAGCGACGAGTCACTTCCCATGTCCTCAGGTGACACGCCCTGAGACAAGGAGGTTTGATTTTTGCAAGGACAAAACACACAGATCCCAGGTTGCTGCAACACATCCCTGAAGCTGCTGGTGTCACCAAGATGCGCTCATCGAAGCCAACAGCAAAGTCACACTTGGAAAAGCTTTGCCGGCTTATAAAGCCCAGCTTTAGTGCCAGGAGTGGGTTAAATCTCTAGCCTTCCAGCACATTCCAGCAGCTCTGGCCAAAATGCCTACAGAATTGCTTTACCGGCTGCAAGCAGAGCCTCTGGTTCCAGATTCCCCAGCCCAAAATCCAGGGATAGGAGCATGGGAGAGCAAAGCATCCCCCACTTCCAATTTTTTGAGGTTGCTTCCAGCAGAAAATACCAGGCACGGAGAGAACATGCACAAGCATTTGCAGTGTTTCTTTAATAGGATTTCTTTTTTTCTGCTCTGCTTGAGGATGGGGGAGAACAAGGTTTTGGTGTCCCATGGTGTTGTTTCCATGTCCCGTGGAACACAAATCCTCTTGGCTGCTTTATTTCCTTCTTTTTTTTTTTTTTTTCCCTGCTGAATAGCATCCAGCAAAGGGAAAAATATTGGGGCAAAATGGTGTTTTGGAGCTTTGCTGCTTGGTCAGGAGGAGGAAAGAGCCAGCTCAGGATGTGTGGGGATGCGGCAAGCAGTGCTGTGTGTCTGTCTGGGATGCACTCACCTGTGGAGACACTCAGGTGGGGATGTTCTGTTCTCCCCAGACCCTCTCCCATGTCTCAGACTCCAACTCACCGATTTGGAGCTGGTTGATGCCAGTTCTGCAGGAGCAGCCAGAGCCACAGGGAAGAAGGGTCTGGCCTGCTCCAGAGCTCCAGCAGCACTCACACCCTGAAGAGGCCCAGGCTGGAAAGAAGCTGGGCCCCAGACTGGAATCTGGCAGCTGCATGCAGACACCAGTGCGACTGTGTGTGAGCATGTGTCTGTGCACCACACTCATGGAGCAAGCGTCCTCCCGTCATGTCTGCAAGCACCCACGAGCAACAGCAATACTGTGCAAGCGTCCGTGTGCAACCTCTTGCGTGGCAAAGCTTGCACACAACATACACGTATAAGCACACACGTGTGCATCCATGCAAACACCCAAAACATGTTTGCATGCATGCCTGGGCAGAGACACTTGCGTGTGACACACCTGCACGTACAAACGATTCCAGAAATACCCACGAGCACGTTCCCTCGTTTTCAGGGGGCAAAACACCACCTGCACACGCGTGTGCAGCGTGCACCTACGTGCAACACGTGTGCACCGCCTCCCACGAGGATAGACTCGCAAACGCACTTGTGCAAGCCCTGCACTGAGTAACACGTCGCCCCGCGCCAACAACAGCGCGAACGCCACCCCCCCACCCCCCCCCGGCGGGCAGGAGACGCACTCGCGGCCCCGGGCTGGGCTTCGGCGGCGGGACCGGCCCCCGGCGGGTGGGGGGAGCAGGAAGAGGAGGAGGAGGAGAAGAGGCAGGAGGAGGAGGAGACTCGTCCGCAGCGTCCCGGCTCGCGCGGGCTCTCCGCACCGACGGCACCGGTGAGGAGCGGGACGGGCGGGACGCGGCGCGGCGGAAAACTTGCGGGAAACTTTGTCGGGGACGGGGGGGCGGTCGCGCCGGAACGGGACGGAAGGGACAAGACAGGTCGCGCGACTTCGCGCTGGGACGGGCGATCCCGGGCCCCGCCGAGTCAAGCCCTGCGGGAGCTGCCCAGCCGCGCTCCGCGGGAGCTGCGGGCCGCGGAGGGAGCGGAGGAATGCGGAGGGTCCCGTGGGCCCGCGGCGCCACCGCCCGCGGCGGAGTGACAGCGGCCGCGGCCAATGGGGAAGCGCGGGCGACAGGCGGCTCCGCCCGACGGGTATCCGCGGCGGATGGGGCGGGGGAGAGGGGCCGCGCGCGTCTTCGGTGGGAGCTGTGGGGGTGCGCTGGGTCCATCCGAGCTCGCGTGGGTACTGCACTGCCGGATCTGCTGTGCCGGTTCCTGCCGGGACCTGGATCTGCTCCTCAGGGCCGCAGGACATCACAGGCTAAGGCTCGCCTTGGCCTTGTACCAAAACTTCATCATTTCTACCCAATGTCACAAGATAAATTAACTTTTTCAGCCGTGCAAAGCCCAGAATTCCATCAGCCGCTGCTCCAGCTCTCATCCCGACCAGATCTGGCAGCCAGTCAGAGCTGCACCATCCCAAAAACCTGCCGGGAGGCTGTGGGCTGGCTGTGGCTGGGTCTGTACTTATTCTATTAGGACACAAGCAGCCTCCCATTACGGTTTCCCAGAGCGGTTTACCCGCCTGCCCATGCCGGGTGTGAGGTCCCTGCTGGGACGTTGGTGGGCAGCACAGGCCCTTTGTAGCAGCGTCACTGGAGAGCATGCACAGCCATGCCATGCAGCCTCCCATCACGCCAGTTTGGCAGCTCCATCTCCTGTTCCAAAGCTGTTCCTGCCTTGATGGCAGTGGATCCATGCTTTAACCCTCACTGGAGCAGCTGAGGTGCAGTTGGTTTCCCCTCATCACAGCTCTGGGGATGGTCTTGGAGGCCCACAGATGATGTCATCTGGGTGACCTCATGAGGATGACATCATTCAGATAACATGTAGACCATTGTTGTATCCCGTGTGCTGGCAGAGGTGTCTGGGCCAGGCTGGGGCAAGCTGCTGATGGCTGTGGTCCTTGCTGGAGACCTCACTGATTCTTCATGGGGGAACCCTGCTGAGGCCATCACCAGAGACCTCTTCTTAGGGTCCTTACCAGTGTCTTTGTTGGAGACCTGGCTGAGGCCATCATTTGGCTCTTTGCTGGAGTCATCACCAGGGAACTCACTGAGGACATTGCCAGTCCTCACTAGGGAGCAACATGGTTGGGTAGAAGGTGTCCCTGCCCATGACAAGGAGTTAGACTGAATGATCTTTAAGGTCCCTTCCAACCCAAACCAGTCTATGATTCCATGATTCTGTGACATGTCCAGGGTCCACACCAGTCACCTCGTCACTCAGTGTGCCACCCCTCAAATCCCCAAGGGCTCCACTGACCCCTCCTGTCTCCCGCAGGTCCCTGGCTAGTGATGGCCACGTCCTAGGGCAGACTCACCATGAGCCAGAGCGGGGCCTCGCGCCTGGCGGGCTCGCCTCCGCTGCCGGGGGGCTCGCTGCTGGCGCTGCTGGCCCCTGAGCCCTCCCCGTCCCCCCCCAGCGGGACGCCCTCACCAGGGCCCCCCCCGGCACTGCTGGAAGGGGACTGGGAAGGGCGGGAGGAGCTGCGACTGCGGGAGCTGGAGGAGGCACGGGCACGCGCGGCGCAAATGGAGAAGACAATGCGGTGGTGGTCGGACTGCACAGCCAACTGGAGGGAGAAATGGAGCAAGGTGCGAGCCGAGCGTAACCGGGCCCGCGAGGAGGTGCGGCAGCTTCGGCATCGCCTGGAAGCCCTCACCAAAGAGCTGGCCAACCTGCGCCGTGACCGTGACCGCGACCGCGACCGCGACCACAACCGGGACCGGGACCATGACCGTGACCGGCTGCATGGGGCGGAGGGAGAGGCTGACCCAGAGCATGAGCCCGTGCGGGATGTGGGGGCCGAGGCACCCCCGAAAGCCAAGGTGAGGGGCATGGGGTGTCTGCCTGCGGGTGGTGGGGTGCCCACCCCACACACTGCCTGCGTGTATCCCCAAACCACCCCTGTCTGCAGCTGACCACAAGGCTGCTCCTGCCCTGACAAGGAGAGCTGTGTAGGGGCTCAGACCCCTCTCAGAGCAGCGGGAGGGCTCAGACCTGTCTCAGAAAAGTCATGGCTTAGACCCCTCTTGGAGCAGGATTTTGGCCTCAGACCCCTGTCAGAGCAGTACTGAAGGGACGGGCCTCTCTTGAAGCAGCACTGGGTGTCAGACCCCTCTAGGAGCAGTATCGTGGGGGTCCCGGCCCCCTCTAGCCCTGTGCAGGGAGGTCACATTGGCACTGGCTCTGGTCCCTTTCTTTGAGCTTTCCCTTTGGAGGTGTTGGGCAAAAGTCTTTGTGCCAATCGAGGGGACAGTGACACCAGCAGTGCTGATGGCATCTCCCAGCGACAGCTACAATGCCAGGGTGTCTGTATGGGCTTCTGGCAGAGCTCTGTGCTGAGGGAGGAGGAGCAAGAGGGAGGAGGGGATACCAGAGCCACACCAGGGATGCTCCCAGCTGCTCCAGCCATTCCCATTCTGCTGTCATTGTCTCTGTCATGACACGTGTCAAAGACCCCATGACAGAGAAGTCACCACTTCAGGTGCCATGAGGTGCTGTTTCAGTCTACCCCATGGCATTGCTGCCAAGCAGCACGTCTGGGACTAACCTAAGCATCCCCTGGGAGGACAGGTCCCTCTACACCAGCCTCAGGGCATCCCTGGGGACAGGAGAGAGGGATGCTGCTGGGTTCGGCTGGAGGGATGTTCTTGGTTATGGGATGAAGGGTGAGCTCTGCAGAGCGTAGGAAGCCAGGGCTCTCGCCTCACCCTGTCCCCTGTGTTGAGCCACCTGCGGTTCCACAGGATCTGGAGCTGATGGAAAACATCTTGGCGAGCAAGCAGGACGAGAGCTGGGAGCAGCGGAGCAGCCGGGCCTCCTTCACCCGGCAGGAGCGGAGCCGCCTGCTCTGGGAGGATGTCAGCATCATGGAGGAGGATGCCACCAAAGTCACTGCCCTCAAGCTGAGGCTGGATGAGTCCCAGAAAGTGCTGCTCAAGGAGCGGGAGTGAGTGCTCAGGCCGTCACCTTTGTGAGGTGCCAGCCGAGCCCAGCATGGTCCCCACCAGGATGGGACATCTCATGGTGTCCTAACGGTTGTCTCCAGTGTTGTCTCTCCTCAGGGACAAGCTGGCACTCAGCAAGAGCATCGAGAAGCTGGAGGGCGAGCTCAGCCAGTGGAAGATCAAGTATGAGGAGCTCAATAAGAATAAGCAGGAGATGTTGAAGCAGGTAAGCAAGGTGCCTGGGGACCAGGGGTGCGCCAGGGGGTGGCCTGTCCCCCAGTGGGCAGTATGTATTCTATGGATGGACATGGTGACCTATAGCCACCTCCCCATCTCCAGGGTGCTCACTAAGAGTCTTAATTACTGCTGTTGAGCCAGTTGGTATATCCACAGAGGTTGGGTAGACGGGTACAGGCAGGGTTTGGGTGGTACAAGGTGGGTGTTCGCTGCCTGCCTTGGATGCTGTCCCCCTCCCAGCTCAACATCCTGAAGGAGATCCACCAGGACGAGCTGGGGCGCATCTCCGAGGACCTGGAGGACGAGCTGGGCGCTCGCTCCAGCATGGACAAGAAACTGGCTGAGCTGCGAGCAGAGGTGAGGATGATACCCAGAATGGGGGATGCAGGGAGCAGCGAGGAGGGTCCTTGCTGCCCCCCAGCCACACCATGTCCCTGTCCCAGATGGAGCGGCTGCAGGCAGAGAACGCGGCTGAGTGGGGCCGGCGGGAGCGGCTGGAGACAGAGAAGCTCAACCTGGAGCGGGAGAACAAGAAGCTGCGAGCGCAGATCGAGGACCTGGAGGAGGTGCTGGCTCGCAAGCGGCGCCAGACTGCCAGCGCCCTGGACACTGACCTCAAAACCATTCAGGCCGAGCTCTTTGAGAAGAACAAGGTGCTGTCCCATCCCTGACACCCCCTCCCTGGGTGACCATGTCACTTCAGTGATGGCTCAGCATTCCCCAGGACCTTCTCAAGCCCAAACTCTGCTACCATCCATCCTCTGAGAGGTGGCAGTGATCCCATCCTTGCTCCATCAGCTCTTCTGTCATGGGGAAGGGTGGTGGGAGAGATCCCTTGAGAGGAAGGAGGGGGCACCCAGTGGTGGGGTGGCTCTTGCCCGCTCAGACCCCCACCGCATGCCCATCATAGGAGCTGGCTGACCTGAAGCATGTCCATACCAAGCTGAAGAAGCAGTACCAGGAGAAGATGGCTGAGCTGGCCCATGCCAACCGCCGTGTGGAGCAGCATGAGGGTGAGGTGAAGAAGCTGCGCCTGAGGGTGGAGGAGCTCAAGAAGGAGCTGGCCCAAGCTGAGGATGAGGTGGGGAAGCTCGAGCTGGTGAAAGAGGGCTTGGGGTGTGCAGCTCCACTCAATCACTGACAGCCCCATCCCATCCCATCCCACATCATCCCATCCCATCCCACAGCTGGATGAGGCCCACAACCAGACACGGAAGCTGCAGCGGTCACTGGATGAGCAGACGGAGCAGAGTGAGAGCTTCCAAGTGCAGCTAGAGCACCTGCAATCACGGTGAGCAGGGGAATGGGGTTGGCTGCAGTGGGTACCCCCAACATACTGTGATGGGGTGATGTTCTCTTCACCACCATCTCTCAACCACCATCTGCCCTGTTGAGCACTGGGCTAAGCATGTCCAGACTGCCTCCAGCATCCTAGGAGGGTGCGCAGACACCCTTGGAGCAGCCTTCACGTCCCAGTTCAACCAGCGCAAAGCTGCCCACAGACCAGTACAGCCCAATCTGAAGCTGCTTGGTTTTCAAACTGCCAGTACCAGGGTTAGGGCAGGCTCCAAGCATCTCACACTGGTTTGGGGAGGCAGGAGGTGGGATTTATTGCCCTTGAAAACATTGCCTGGCCTCGCTTTGCCTCCCCAGCAGCAAAGAGCTGAAATGGCCATGAGAGATCGATGCTGCATCTCCGGGAGGTGCTGGAGAGTGTGTTTATCATCTTCCTTTATTTTATTTGCACATTGTCATTAAATCATAGAGGAATAATGGAGGCTCCATCTTCCCCCCTCCTGCACTCCACCTTAAATAATTCATGCTTTCCAGTAAAACACAGCAAACTGGTCGGATCTGACCAGCTCCTGGGCTTTTGGATTTCAAATTTGATTCATAAATTTTCATGCAAAGGTGAGCAAGAAGCTAAAACTACCACAGGCTCCTGGGGATTGGGGAGCCCAATTTTAGGGGCCATCTCTCCCTGCTCTGCACTCCCTGTGGGTCTGCAGTGCCCAGCGTGGTGATGTCTGGCCCTGGAGCATTGTAGCTGGTGCCTGCCTTGTGCTTCTTAGCCCCACACTGGAGGTGCTGGTGCCACAGGGATGGACCCTGCCAGGGTGCAGGCTGCTGAAGGGGCAGGGGGGGCTGGTCTATGCCCACTGTCCCTGGCCGCAGCAGCTCCCCCTTGGCAGGCTCCGGAGGCAGCAGAGCACCCCACTCTTCAGCAAGATGCGCAGCACCCGCTTTGGCCCTGATGACACTGGGGATGGCACCAGTGACCCCGACGAGGATGAGGACCTGCAGATCCAGGTGCCCTAGAGCCCTGGGTCACCACCACAGGGATGTCCCCTGGTGGGCCTCTGCCCACAAGCACCTGTCACTGAGTGGTGACCCTCATATATATGGGGAAACGGAGGCATGGGGAGGGCTTTGCCCAGGGATGCTCCAAGCTTGCTGCCTCTTGAGCAGCGTCCATTGCCCCTCGGCCACCAGCATCTCATGGGGACACAAATGTGGCCTCCAAAGGCAGCATCCCTGAGCAGCCCAGAAAGAGAAAGCACAGGGCAGAGGGGGGCACCTAGCCCTGTTGGAAGCCACACTCTCCTGCCCTCATTTTCTATGTGTATTATATACATGTATGTATTTGTATATGATTTTTTTTACTAAAAATACAGAGCCCAGAGGGGCCTAGGCTCTGGTGGTGTCTGGAGTTGCTGGTCTGTCCCCACGCTGGAGCAGGGATAGGGAATGGGAGGAGATAGCATTGGGGTTGAATGTGTGGCTGCTGGTGTCACCGCACTGCCACTGCTGCCCCCACACCTGGGGATGAGCCCAGCACATGGGTAAAACCTATCGCTGTGCCTGCAAAGGAAGAAGCAGGGAGGCTTGTGACCACGAAGGGGCATGCATGGCTGCAGTGGGCAGGCAAAGGTGCTCACCCATGGGTGCAGAGGTTGTCACCGTGGGTGTAGGGATACTCACCCACGGGTTGTGACCTGCCCAGCCCAGCCCAGCCCCAACAGCGCAGGGCCTTGCATGGCTTTGGAAGAGCTCAGACTCAGCCTTATTAAAAATTAATATTTTGGTGAGGTAATCCCTCCTCTGCCTTTTAATTGATTGGCTAAAAGCATGCCTCTTTTCTGCTCATGTTATTACTTGGGATTTTTTTAATGCCCTTTTATTTCCAGTGATTATTCATTTCTTTATGGCCCCACAAATGGGACTGCGGGGCTTGAAGTGCCTGTGGCAGAGTCAGCAGAGTTTTAGGGAGCACAGGGGGGTCGGGGGTGAGGAAGTGTCCCCAGCCTGAGCCTGGAGACAGCCCGAGACAGCAGCTTGGGCAGAGGCTGCCGCCAGTCTCTGCGGGACGTTCACTCTGAAGCCTAACGATGTGCGCGCGTGGAAACCTCTGTGCAGGGCGCCCGGCTGTGGCTCTGGTTGGGCTGAGCCGTGCCCGGAGGGACGGAGGTGGCCCGGGGGGTGGGGCCTTGAGGGCGGGCCTTGGGCGGGGCCGCGCGGAGCCGGGGCTCACAACGTCGCGGAGCCGCCGCCGACAGCGCGGTGAGCGGGTAAGGCCGGGAGGGACACGGCGGGAACCGACTGCGGGACGGGGGGGGTGACTCAGGACGGGGCTTGGCCGAGGCGCGGGGCGACAGGGCGACACCGCGGGGGGTGACAGCGCGAAGAAGGACGGTGCCGGTGGGAGCGGCGAGGACATGGCGGTGATGGAGAGGTCGGGGGTGCCCGGGTTCGCAAGCGACCGAGGTGACAGATCGGGGCTAGGCTGGGGATAGGAGTTGCCCCCCTGCATCTCTGAATTCCCTCAGGGGGATGTTCCCCTCAGAGGCTACGACCCCTCTGGGGACACTGGGGTGCTCCCATCACCCCCGTGCCTGGTCCCAACGAGCCACCCCGGAGCAGAGCCCAGGGTGGGGGTATCCCAGCAACGGCGCCAGCCTGGCTCCTCCTGGGTACACACACATGATACAAGCCATCCCGGTGGTACTAAACAGCCTGTGGCAGTGGCTGGAGGGGAATGTTGGCGTGTAGTCCCTCTGGGCTGCTGTGGTGGGATGGATGGGAATGGATTCCCCCTGATGCTGGAGCTTTGGGGACCTGACATGACCGGAACAGAGCTTCTTGGGGATGGCCCATGGTCATCCTTTTAGGGGGGATTTTTCCAGCTGGGAAAGGAGCTTGGTCCCTGCCTGGTCCCACTGCAGAGCTGGGGTCCCCTCTCCTTGGGCAGTGGGACCAGGCACAGCCTGCAGTAGGGCTGGAGGGAGGCTGGGCTGTGCCGACAGGTGTGAGGTTGGAAGCCAGGGTCCCTTTGGCACTCAGAGCCAAAACATCCCTTGGCAGAGCGGGCTTGGCCAGGCAGGAGGTTGTTAACGCTGAACCCTACTGATGCCCAGTGGCTGGGGCCATGTTGCTGCCCAAGGAAGCCCGATGGGAGGAAGGAGGAGCAGGGAGAGATGATGGAGACCCATGGGCAAGGTCCAGCGTGGGTGTCCCTTGAGACACAGGTTGGGGGTGGTGGTGGGGGACTGCTCATGCCTGGCTCTGCCACGCTGACAGGGGTTAATACCGGACTGTTCCACTCAGATGGTTCAGGCAGCGAAGGGAGGAGAAAGAGGAGGTGGAGGAGTGGGAGGAGGAGGAGGAAGATGTCAGCAGGGGATCTGTCATTTCTCTTTTCCAGTCAGGATGGGCAATGCCGCTAGCACCAAGCTGGGCCACCGGTGAGGCGGAGGGAGGGGGGGTACAGAGGAAGAGGATGGAGAGGGGGGGGCGAAGGTGAAGGCAGCCCCCCCCTCCCAAAATATCCCTCACCCCATCGGGCCGTCGCCATGGCAACGAATTTTAACGACATCATCAAGCAAGGCTATGTGAGGATGAAGAGCAGGAAGCTGGGGGTGAGCGAGGGTCTGGGGGATCCGGGGGGGGGCCCACCGGTCACAAGGGTGACCCACCAACGTGTGACATCTCGTGGCACACTGCGCCCCTGGGTTTGGGTGGAATCAGAGGCATTTTGGGGGTGGGGGGAGGATGTGACTTTTTGGTCCCCAAATCATCCATGAACCCCAGAAGCCTCAATCCTCCTCCAGTGGCACCCCCCCAGACACTGGACACAGTCACCATGGAAGCTCGGGAGTGTCCCTGAGTTCCCTCCCATGCCTCAGTTTCCCTCCAGACCCATTTTTGCACTGAGGATGTCCCATGCTGGTGGGGGCGGGGGCTGCTGGGTGTGAATTAGGGGGTGAAGGAGTGCAGCATCCAGAGGTTGAGGGTCGGGGGGTTGTTCACCTCCACCATCGCTTGGAGCTGGCAGCAACGAGCATGCTGGGTAATTCCACGCTAATTAGGGAGAACAAAGAGAGAGCGGGCTTGAGGAGGGGACAAGCTTGGGGACATCGCCCCGCCATCCCCAGAGGCAGCGGCTGCAGGAGAGGGGCAGGGGAGATACTGGGATGGGATGTCCCCTTGGGAGCCTTGTCCATGCTCATTAGTTAAGCCCTGTAATTAGCGTTGGCAGGGGTGGAATGATGGCAGTTCTGGGATATCCGCAATGCCAGCATCCCCTCCTGTCCCCAGGGTCAGGAGGAGTGAGAGGGGTGCTGGGGCAGGGATGGATGGGGCCATGGGGACAGGGACCCCCAAACCATGCTGTGTCGCAGATCTACCGGCGGTGCTGGCTGGTCTTCCGCAAGTCCTCCAGCAAAGGGCCCCAGCGCCTCGAGAAGTACCCGGATGAGAAATCGGCATGCCTGCGTGGGTGCCCAAAGGTGAGGGGTCCTGGGGGGATGGGGGGACCCCATGACTGTATGAGTCTCTCCTCACCTGGACTTGCTGGGCTGGAGCTGGGTACCTGTCACCACATGCACTTCAGTGGGATGCTGCTGGAGCTGGGTGCAGGAACCAGGGTCTGGGTGCAATGGGAACAGGGTCTGGTTGCAGGAACAAGGGTCTGGGTGCAGCAGGAACTACAGTCTGGGTACAGCCGGGGTGCCCCCCCCACCTCCTCCACAGGTCACTGAGATCAGCAATGTCAAGTGCATCACCCGACTGCCCAAGGAGACCAAGAGACAGGCTGTGGCCATTGTTTTCACTGATGACTCAGCCCGGACCTTCACCTGTGATTCAGGTAGGGGCAGCGCCCAGGGTAAGGGGGGGGTGTGCTGGTGGGACTCCTCGGGCTGGCAAGGGTTGCCCAGGGCTGGGGGTGCTGGTGGGACACCCCAGGCTGGCCGGGGCTGCCCAGGGGCTCCGTGGTGCCTTGCAGAGCTGGAGGCAGAGGAGTGGTACAAGACGCTGTCAGTGGAGTGCCTGGGTGCCCGCCTGAATGACATCAGCCTGGGGGAGCCCGACCTGCTGGCGCCCGGCGTGCAGAGTGAGCAGACGGGTGAGCACGGAGTGTTGGGCGCTTGTGGGGCTCGGCCACGCTACAACCCCCATGAGCCATTTTCTATCTTTTATCCCCCTCTCCAGACCGGTTTAACGTGTTCCTCCTCCCCTGCCCCAACCTTGACGTTTATGGCGAGTGCAAGCTGCAGATCACCCATGAAAACATCTATCTCTGGGACACACGCAACCCACGTGTGAAGCTGCTCTCCTGGCCTCTCTGCTCCCTGCGCCGCTACGGGCGCGATGCCACGCGCTTCACCTTTGAGGCTGGAAGGTGAGATGTCACCTCTGTTGGGACAGGGACCACTGCAGGGTCCTGTTGGGCACAACAGGAGGTGGCAACTGCTGCCAGGGCAGGCCTGACACTGGGATGATGGCCATGGCCTGCATAGGGTGCCCCATGGCCAGGGACGTTTGGAGCTGGTGCTGGTCCCAGCTCAGCATCATGGAGGGAATGCAGGGACAGCACTTGGAAGTGTGGGGAGCTGGGCCAGCTGCCGTCAGGGGTGGTATGTTTTATCATCCCTTGTGCTTGTGAACCCCAGTGACATCCTGTGCCCAATCCCTGCAGGATGTGTGATGCAGGGGAAGGTCTCTACACCTTCCAGACGCAGGAGGGCGAGCAGATCTACCAGCGTGTGCACAGCGCCACGTTGGCCATCGCTGAGCAGCACAAGAGGGTCCTGCTGGAGATGGAGAAGAACGCCAAGGTGAGCTCCAGTGCTCTGTGGGGACACAGCTGGGGGCCAACTTGGGGTGCTGGGTGTCACCCTCATCCCTGTCTCCTCCACCACAGCTGCTGAACAAGGGCACTGAGCACTTCTCCTACCCCTGCACTCCCACCACCATGTTGCCCCGCAGTGCATACTGGCACCACATCACTGGCTCCCAGAACATGGCTGAGTCCTCCAGCTATGCCGGTGAGTATTCCTGGGCTCTCTGAGGAGCTGCCGCCCCTCTAGCCCTGCAGCACACCCCCAGGTGAGCCCACCCTCTGCTTTGTCCCCAGGGGAGGCATACGCATGTGCCCAGGCCAGCTCGGACACCGACCTCCTCAACAGGTTCATCTTGCTGAAGCCAAAGTCCTCCAGAAGTGACCAGCCTGAAAGCAGGGAGCCCACATCATCCCCGTGAGCTGGCAGGGGCAGACGTGGTGGTGGGGGTCCCCCTTTTTCTTCCCTGAGGGGTGGCAAGGACACAGGCAGCTGCCCCTGTGGATCCTCAGGGTCACCCTCTGTGCCAGGACCTTGGGGAGCTGGCACTGGCTTATTGCCTGATGTTACTGGAGGTGACACTGGCTCAGCCTCCTCTGACTTGAAATATATCTTGAATATTTGTATTATAAGTGATTTTTCCTTCTCAGATGAATGCAAACTTCGCAGCCGCTGAAGAGCCCTTGGGCAGAGATGCTCATAGGTTTTTGACTCTTTTGGGGATCCGGCTGGGAGGTGGCAAAGAGACAGGGGAGGTCAAGAAATTCCATGTGTTTCTGCTAGGTGGGAAGGCTGGAGTACCACAGCAGCACTGGAGGCTGTGGCTCTGCCAGGCTGAAGTGTGGGATCCCAGCATCTCACCCCCCCCATGAAGAGTGAGGTGCTCCTGGGGACACCCCACCACCCCCAAGCTGAGTTTTGCACTACTGAAAGCTACTGAATCACTTGCTGTAGAACGGGGATGCCTCAGGAGAACCTGGTTTTCCTCAGGGGGTTGGTGGGGTGAGCAGCCAGGCAGAGCCCAGCTCCCCACCTCAGCACCCCCCAGCTGCCCCTCTGGCCTTGTCCCTGCTTTAGCTGCTGGTGAACAACCCAGGGACCCATTTTGGCTAGTAGCATCTGTTTCTGAGGGGCAGCTTTGTGGCTGTAAGTATTCCCTGGGCAGAGCAGGAGAGAGCTGTGTTTCTGTGCATTCCGATTGTCCTTGCTCCTTCCTTGCCCGCCACTGGGTGACAGCCCTTTCCTGGTGGGGAGCTGGGCATCATGTGCTGAACTCAAAAGCAATTGATTTTTTTCCTAGTTCTATTTATTGACCTCCTTTAGAAGGGCTATCTTTTTATTGCTGTGCAAACCTTGGTGTTTCTTCGGAGTCTTATTTCAGTCTGGGTTGGGTGGTTGGTGGGTTTATTTCCACCCTTAAAGTTCCACGTCTGTGCTTGGGCAGCAGGAGTGTTGTTATGTGGGAACCTGTGGTCTGTAAATACTGTCTCTTGGGTTGGTGTAGCTTGTGGCTGAGGCTGGGGGGTGGTGGGATGGAGAAGGGCTGCTCCTAGCCGCATGTTCTCCCTTGGGGAGAGGTGTCACTCCTGGCTACACACCTCATCTGGAAAGGATTTAACATTTATTACCAAAAATGCTTGGGTTTCCTTTCTTCATTTTTAAGGAGTCGCTCAATGAATAAACAACCCTTATCCACCCTTCCTATGTGTCTGTTCCATCCAAACACACTCCGGAAGTCCAAGTGTCTGCCAGAGAGAAAAGTGCTGATGCGGGGAGATTTCCTACCACTGCTGGCAGCGTGCTCGGCTCAGGGCTTTGTTCCGCCTCCAGCCATGGCCAGGCTAAGTGAAGGCTAAAACCGGTGGGGAGGGGAAAAGGGTGGAGGCAGTTGCCACCTTCCATTAAACAACCCCAAGTAAAGCAGGATGCCAGCACCCCACTGCCACCCCTCACCTCCAGCAGCCCATGGCTCTGAGGATGGCCCAGAGCAGCAGTGGCTCCACATCCCCAGGCAAAGGAGTTTCAAGACACTCCATCTCCCAGCTCTTTCAGAACTGTGCCAGTTCAGTGACCCATGAGGTCAGAGCCATGCTAGTCAGGGCAGTGCTCTCTCCAGGCATACGGACAGGTCGTGGAGAGCTGGCTGTGCCACAGCAAGGACATGGAAGCAACAACAGCACTGACTCCAGCTGCTCTCTCCAGCCCATGAGCACCCACCCCTGCTCCCCAAGCTGTCTCCCTGCCCCACATCCACACTGGGATAAGCACTGTGGCACACACACATTTCCCTCCCTCCCAGCCGCTGCAGTAAGGAAGAGGCAGATCTCTCCAGGAACATGTCACCAAGCAGCTCATCCTAAGTCCTTCTGGGTGCTGATGGAGGGAACAAGAAGGGCTGACCCAGACATTTGCTGAAGCCCTTAAGCTGCTGCCAGAGTGGTCATGGTCTGGGACCTGCACCAAGCTCCAGCAAGCCATGGAACCCACCTTGGGGCTGTGAGCAGACAGGAAGCTATCAGCCAGGGATTATTAGTGACAAGCTCCCTGCCATGCGTTCTCCTAACATAAAGATTAGGAGAGCACATGGGTAGAGTCTGCTCCAGAGTTTTTAAATACAGCTAAGCCTGCCCAGCCCACCTGGGCTCCCCTGCAGCACTGCTTTCTGCAGCATCTCCCTTCACAGCCCAGTATCAAACATCTGCTTAATTTAAACACAGCTCTGGACTGGTAAATGATGAGCGACCTGCTGGAGGGGTCTGGTCTCCTTAGGAGATAATGTCAAGAGCAGCAATCAGCAGTAGAGAACAATGCTCTCTCCAAAGGAGAACTTATTAATGTCTATTGGAGAGAAGTAGATGATGTGACATCTCCTCTTGCAGCCCCCGAGGAGCTTTCAGGGATGAGAGAACACAGGGAAGGTGGGTAAGGCTTTATTAAGCATAGTACGAATGTACATGCAAATAAGGTAGGGTTGTGTAACTGAGGCAGACTGCCACATCGGCAAACTCTGGCCTAAAACTCTAAACACTTGAAAAAAAGCCTGTCCCAGCCAAGATGCTCACCAATTCCCTTTCTGCTTTACCCTAGACATCATGATGGCATTCTTTGGAAAGGAAGGCCAGGGAAGAGATGTCACCAACAAACCTGGGCCAGAAAAGGTAGAGGGAGATGGGGGATACAGAGCGCTGCTGGGCAGAGGCAAAGATCTCCTGCAGCACTCTGTTGAAAGGGGTCACCTCAGTTTATAGTGAGGACATCACTCTGAATCTCATGGCTCAGCTGGGTTTGGAGGTCGCTCAGTTTCTTCTTCAGGCCAGAGAGCGCAGAGAGAACGATGGTCTCCGGGCGCAGAGAACCGCAGGACTCCACGTTGTAGTAAAACCTGAGGTTACAAGCTGGTGGGTTAAGTCACCATCTGCTCTGTGAGGAGGTGCAAAACCAAAAAGCACCTGCAGAGCAGTTCCAGCCTGTCCTGACCCACTGCAGGGAGATCTGCTGGGAATCCCAGCCACCAGCATCATTCACCTCCCCAGCAGCAACAGCCAGCACTGCCCCTCTGCCATTGTCACACCAATACATGTGGCTTCACAGACTGCAGGAGCACTTCTAAGACTATTTCTGTTCAGGACCATAACCTGCGAGCCAGCACAGAGCCTCACACCAGGGAGTAAGGCTGGCTGCAGGCACCCCTGCAGTGCAAATAACCCAGGAGAGGGGGTATCACCAGCAATCACAGCATGAGACATCCACACGGGTGAAAAAATGTCTGAAGCCATTTTCCGCTGTAGGCTTCATACTCCACCTAGTGCTGCACTGTCCAGCTTGAGAACACAAACTCAGGACAGCCATTCAATACCTCCTGGAGGGGAAAACCTACCAGGTCTGGGCATATCACGACTTAACTCCATCTTTTACCCTGCTTTTCAGAGAACACCAGGTGTCTGGGCTGGCAAACTTCAGCACAGACGAGTACTACTGCACTGACAAAAGCTGACGACATGGACCCTGCTAGTTACCCCATTCTGCAGCTACGGTAGCACATTCAGCTTCCCACCTCTCTGGCTTCCCATTGGGATCGTAGGGAGCCTGAGCATCCTCCTCGTCGATCTCTGAGTACTCACTCTTGGGCCTGGAATCAAAGAGCAGGACAAGTTAGCATAGAGCCCACACTCCAGCCTGGCCCCATGGAGCTCAGGCCCTCAGCAGCACTGCTCAGCCCCAGAGCGAGCACAGGGGCTGATGTCTAGCAGTAATGAAGCATCATGTCCCAGATAAAAGCTCAGTCCCATGCTGCCCTTTCTGGCTCCTCACTAATGTCACACAGGCACCTAGTGGTGCTGGAGGAAGAGGATCAGCCCTGCTCTGCCCCAGTTCAGTAAGCCTGTGGAGGGTACTGTGGCTCCATCCACCTACCCTGGCACAATCTGGCAGGTGCCTAAAGTGAAGGGACAGTGATGTCTGCAAGGACTTTATTTATGGAGAAGCCTGGATGCTGGTTTTGGAGCAATCATCTTTTCTTTCTACTTTTCCCTTGGCCAGGAAAATACGGGAGCACACCAACACTCAGCCTGGGCAGCACAGCTGAGATGGGAAGGTCTGGCCAGCTTGGGCTCAGCAAGAAAAAAGTCTCTGTATTTGACCTCAGCTACATCAGTGAGACCCATCCCATGACCTCCACCTCCACCCTTCTACACATGTCACTACCAAAACCACTGCAATACCTGTGCATCAGCTAGACCAACACATCTTTCTCTCCATTGCATCCCTTGGCTTATAGGACATCATACCAGAGAGACTTTTTGGAAGCATTCCTCCACATAAAAAAAAATTAAAAATCCAAAGCCTTGAGCTATCTGAAAAGCCAGCACAGAAAATTCTGTGCATGCCAAGGTCTCCTGCTGGCCTTCCTCTGCTCCAGCAATAGCAAGCAAGGCTGATCCAAGCACCCTGCCATGAGCTGCCTCAAAACTGCACCTCTTCAACAAATCCTGTCTCTGTAACAAATCCTGTCTCTGTAACTGAGAGAGATAAAGTGTCAACACAGCTGGGTGTGTTCACGTTACTTGCAGAACCACCTATGACCAAAAACAGGGCAGAGGTTTCCACCACAGCTGTTTTGAGAGTCCAGCTGCATGCCAGTGCTCTGCCAACGGCCTCCAAAAGCAACTAGCATGAAAGAACAAACCAAAAGTAACAGCTAGCCTTGGACAGCAGAAGCCTTTGTCTCTGTATTGTCTTCACAGGAATCAGGTGAACTTGGAAAGATGGACATATTATCAGCGAACAGACAGCTCTAATGTCAAGCTTCACAGAATCACAGAAATCATCAGGGTTGGAACGAACCTCTGGAAATCATCCAGTCCAACCCCCTGCTAAGGCAGGGCTGCCTAGAGAAGGTCACACAGGAACCAGGCGGGTTTGGAATGTCTCCACAGAGGAAGACTCCATAACCCACTGGGCAGCCTGTTCCAGGGCTCTGCCACTCTCAATAGGAAGAAGTTCTTCCTCTTGCTGAGGTGAAACTTTCTGTTTTAGTTTATGGCCACTGCTCCTTGTCCTGCTGCTGGGCACCATCCTCCCAAGATACTGATCTACATTGATGAGATGCCCTCTCAGTCTGCTCTTCAGTAGACTAAACAGGCCCAGCTGCTGCAGTCTCTTCTTGTAAGAGAGATGCTCCAGACCCCGCATCATTCTTGTGGCCCCCACTGGACCCTCTCCAGTCGAAATTACAGAATTTTTATAACACCAAATGAAGCCCAAACAGATTTCAAATTCCAACTTGAAATTCCACATCACAGAGATATTTCTGCTTCTCAAGCATCCAACACATCTATCAGACCATCAGCTAAACTGTGGGGAAATTTATCTGCTACAAATCATTTGGAAAAAAAACTATCTTGGAACTTCAAAACTATCCAGCTCCACCCCAAAACTGCTTGTGAAAAAGTACAGGCTGGCACATAAACTCTTGTGACATGCTCCTGTCCACAAAACTGCAGAGCAGCATCCTCCTCCTCCACACCTCACCACAAACAGCCTTTATGGGTTATCCCCCTGACAGCCTGGCCTGTAGCTGGCAGTCCCCAAAATCCAGCTTCAGTCCACATGTACAGTCCATCACTATTAAGGAAAATGCCCACTCCCAGATTTCCAGCACTACCAGCCAGCCTGGTTCCTACTGCAGATCCCAGAGTACCACCCTGACCAAAAGCTGAAGGAACCCAAAACCTAGCACATCCCATCCTCACCCAAACTGACCTAACCGGACCCACGAACATGCCCTGCAGACCCCATCAAAGCCAAGCAGCATTCGTTCCTTCCATCCCAAAAACAGGACTGGGATGGCTGCAAGCAGGTCCCAACCCATTTCACGCATGTTACGGACTCACCCTCATCTCCACCCTCACCAACAAAAGGCTTCTCAAGTCTCCTGAGTGCAAACCTAGCTACACACACAGGATCTCCAGGCCAGCTCCTGAGCAGAAAGCCCCTGGCAGTCAGGCTGAGGTGGAAATCCAGGCTAACTGTGCCTCTGGGAAGCTCATTCACAGATAGCTAACTGAGCAAGAGGCCATGTTCTGCAATCCATATTCTGGGTAATCCCACGTTCTAGGTAGAAGCCCCCAGGCTTAAAATGGACAACATGGAAGTACAACAGCCCACCACCTGCCTGCTACTGCTTGCAGTCATTTGCAGAGGCAAATCTGGCAGCAAGAGGAGGAAGACCCGCTGAACCCCTTCTGCCACTCACCTCCTCTCCAGCTGCAGCTCTGCTTCTGCAGACCCTGCACCAAATCCTGCTCCTGCACCAAGGTCTCTCTGGCTGCTGCCCTGCTGTTACAGCAGCATATCCACCACCCCTAGGCCCTGCTCGCAGCCTGCCTTGGCTAAAGCACCCAGTTCCTCACCCTGCTGCTGGCTCCAGAGTGCTCAATGACAGGATGCCTGCCTGGTGAACACTGGGGTGCAGAGCTCAGGTGTGGGGAGAAAAGCTGATGTGTGGAGCTCTTCACTCGTGGAAAAGTGCTGCTAGGTAAAGTCCTCACTCTGGCCAGTAGAGGCAGGGCAGCAGCTTTCCAAGATCAAAATCATGTCACATTTAGATGTGCTGCAGGATGGTACCTGTGCCGGATGGTATGTCAGAGCAGAGGAAAAGGCCAGAGAGGAAAACCCTGCTGTCAGAGCTCAGGCTCCAGGAGTTAGGGGATGTATGTGGGAGATCAGAGCCACACACTGGGCTTGTGTGGATTTATTCCTTCCTCAGACCTTACCCTAGTCTACATACCACTCATGCAGGGAAGAGCGAGCAGGAACAAGTGGTGGGAAAGAATATGAAAGTGAGGTAAAACAGCAGTGACAGCCCATGAGGGAAGAACAAGAGGTGGCCACAAACCAGTCCACCTTGTATGCAGCTGCAACCAAGAGACTGGCCTTGGTACCTAACACTGGAGCAGAGTCTGTGCAAGGGGAAGTTACAGGCACGCTCATGGTCAGTTGCTGACCCAAATTATCTTTCCCAGTCCCTCCAAGACATACCACTCCTCTGGTTTGGGGTACACGGTGTGCCTCAGCGCATTGTCTGGGTCGTACTCAAAGGCGACACCGGCCGTGGGATTCCACTTGGCATGCTCCTTGCCAAAGCCCTTCTTGGCATAGGCTCGCAGCCTCAGCTCCTGGCCCTTACGCAGCTTCACAATGAGGATGTCTGCAGAAAAGCACAAGCATGTTGGAGTAGGCTGCAGAGGAGAAAAGAGTGTGCAGGATCACACTAGGGCAAAGGATCACAATTCCTTCTTAGTCCCCAGGAAGACGCCACCATCCAATTCAATCGCCTGGATTCTCAGAGGGGCTCTTCTGTGTCCCCAGAGTATCTAGGACACATTCTGCTAAGTAAAATAAGAGATGCACAGTCCCCAGCCAACAGCAGACAGCACATCACTTTGCATCTTCGCCATCTCCAAGCTCTCACAAGAGACAGAAGCACCCTCTGACACAGACTTTGGTTTTGGGGATAGTCTTGAAGTGTCATTAAGACAAACTGCTAAGCCCAGTGATGCTGGGTTCTCTTCACCAATCTTACCATTACTCTACGGTTACACAGCTACTAAAGGAAGAATGAAAGAACCTGAAAGAAAAACTCATGCCCTCCTCCAGCTCTTCCTCCCTGTGAAAACTGCTTACCATCCTGCTCCACATAGTCGTTGGGGTCATTGTCTCTGCTCCGAGATGTTACCTGCAGAAGAACAACAAAAGCAAGTGAATTACGGCAAGATCAGCTTTCCTCCCCACATCAAGTAGCAGTTGCCTACAAAAGTTGAAGACTGCAGAAACCCATTCCGGAGTGACTTACAAGGCCAAATCCAGCCCTCCATATTTAATAGAAATTGGGACAATTCAGTCAGCTGCAGCTACATATGTAACACCCATCTCCAGCAGCCTGGGTGGCTGCTTTCCCTGCCAGGATGGAGTGCTCCAGCCTAGCTGCTTGGTTTTGACAAGCACCCATGACTGCTGGTAGTGACACATGGCACTCACTGCACTCAACCAAAGCGAGCAAGGCACAGTGGGCTACAGCTAGGCTTTAACCAGGCAGGCATTGTCACCAGCCCCAGGCTGAGGTGACATCCAACTCTGGCATCGATAGTGTCTTAAAACATGCCCCTTTGAACTTGTTCTGGTTTTGGTTCCACCAGTCCTACTCAAGGCAACTGAGCAAAAGCAGTCTGGCAGCTGTGCCCTGGCACAGGCTCCTCACACCTTGCTGTGCCAAGAATTAAGAACCAGAGGACCAGAGGCCTTGGGGTTGCTGCCATGCCTTTGAAGAGGCTGCTCCTGTCAGAGCTCTGGCACAAGCGGGTGGGAAGCTGCAGTGATACAGCAGCAAGACACAAGCACATATGCTCCAAGTGTTTCAGACAAGATCAAGGAGCAACACTAGAGCATCCCAAGACTTTGGGATGACGGGTATGGGATGAAACTTTAACAAGGCCATGCTGCTTTGACAAGCCATAGGACAGCAAGTGGAGGACAACGAAGTGAAGAAAAGGAGGGCACTGACACACACTGCTGTCTCTACAGATATTCATGCTTTGCTCTCCCACTGCAGTTTAAGTGGGGCTTTAGGCAACATGAAACATGCTCAAAGGCTGTGCTTTGTCCACATCCCAAGAATCTGCCTCAACAGGAACATAGAGAGGGCACTCAACGACAAGCAGAGGGATTGCACTGACCGGAATGACCCGGGGGTTGTTCGAGATGAGATCACGGGATGTGACGTGACGAGTCTGGTCTTCATTACACCGGACGTCCAGGGTGAACTCCACAGAGCACTCTGGGCAGAACTCATCACATGTGCAATCCTGGAACACATGGATCAAGACCTTTATGCGAAACCTCTTCCAGCAAGAAATCAGAAGTGCTTCCCATCAGATCAGACACCCACCACCATCAAAATAAGCACCCCCATTTTGCTTGACTCACTCTAGAATACTGCATCTTATCCACAATATCATCACTAGTGAGTGGGATGAGACCTATAGGAAAAAGGAAATTGCGGCACTGTCCAAGTGAGGCCACAGGAGCACTGATCCTCCTGCCAACATGGCTGGAGGAACAGCAGCCTCCCAAGAAAGATGCTCCAGTGTTCCTATACTGATTTCATTCATGACCTTTGCCTTGCTGCACATCCTCCCTGCACCAGCACTCACCCAGCCTGTGTGCAATGAATTCATCATGGAGCACAGAGGAGTTGGCATCTATCTGCACCCAGTCGATGGCTGCAGAGGAGAAAGTCACAAGCAGATCAAGAGAAAGCTTAGGGGAGATATTGTAACAGTCTTCCAACACCTGAAGAAGCTACAAGAAACCTCAAGAGGGTCTTTTCGAGAAAGGCCTGTAGGGACAGGACAAGGGGGAATGGCTTTAACCTGACAGAGAGGAGACTGAGATGAGCTCTTAGGCAGAAGTTCTTCCCTGTGAGGGTGCTGAGGCCCTGGCACAAGTTGCCCAGAGAAGCTGTGGCTGCCCCATCCCTGGCAGTGTTCAAGGCCAGGTTGGACGGGGCTTGGAGCAACCTGCTCTAGTGGAAGGTGTCCCTGCCCGTGGCAGGGGTTGGAACTGGATGAGCTTTAAGGTCCCTTCCAACAAAAAACAGTCTGGGATTCTATGAAAATTTCTGTGTGAAAAAAGCTGAGGGTTTTGTGAGGGCACAAAAACCACTGTGGAGGTTGCAGGAAAACTGAGGCAGCCTCTGGTAACACACAGAACCGTCTAAACACAGATGAAGTGAGCTAGAAGCAGGTTGGAGCTGCAGGAGGAAAAGGGAATCAGTAAGAATGACGGGCCAGCAGCCCATAGGCCTGACTGCAGTAGGCGGTACCTATGATAGGGACTTCTGCGATGAACACTCTCCGAATGGAATTCGCCACCCTGAGGGGAAAAAACACCCGTGATCAGGCATGAAGGGCCGCGGAGCTTCGCAGCGCTCCGGCTCGTCTGCGGAGCCGCCGAACTACGCTTCACCTCGGAGGCACCGAGAGGCCCGCACCGGAAGCACGGCAGGACCTGTGCGGGCCTCCCCCCGGGCCCGGTTCCTCCCCCTGTCCCGCCCGCGCGGCGCTCACGCCAGGTCCGTGTTCTCGATGATGAACTTGACGTTCTCGTCCGTGAGCTCCGTGATGCGCACCGTGGGCTGGTTGGCGTACGGCATGGCTGCTCCCGCCCGCCGCCAGGCCCAGCACGCCCCGCTCCCGTCGGTGCGCGCCCAAAAAGAGTCCGTGTTACGCTGCAGAGTGACTTTATTGGTGCCGGGGAAGGGCCGGACCCGCCCCCCTGCCGCCGGGTCTCTCTTCACCGGCGCTGGTTCAGCCCCGCCAGGTTCTTGATCTGCGGGGCAGAAGGAGAAGCGGGTTCAGTGCTGCTATCCCGGGGCGACGCCGCTCTCCCCAGGGCACGAAGGGTCCTGCCCGGCCCCGGAGGTTTCAGCGCTGCTGGGCAGCAAGTCTGGCTCCAGAAGAGCCGCCTAAGCTGGGTGAGGAGAGGAAGACAGCTGCTGCCTGGGGCGAAAGGCACCTTCTGTGAACAGGGGTGAACGCAAAAGTGTGGGGGAGAAAGATCACCATGGATCCAGCCACGGGCATCCTCTGACATGAACTTGTTCCCCAGGCCAGGAGGTTTCAGCTTGGCTGTATTTCACTGTGAGGGTGCTGAGGCCCTGGCACAGGTTGCCCAGAGAAGCTGTGGCTGCCCCATCCCTGGCAGTGTTCAAGGCCAGGTTGGACGGGGCTTGGAGCAACCTGGTCTAGTGGAAGGTGTTCCCATGGCAGAAACTGGATGAGTTTTAAGGTCCCTTCCAACACAAACCACTCTGCTGACTATTTTTGCAGCCACACAGACTCTGACAATGAATTTAAGTTTCTGAGGGACTCAGCTTGCTTGTCCATTTTGCAGAGACCTGGAGAGCTAAGTGTACCTGTCCAGCTGTGTACTCACTCCTCCTGTGCCGCACTCTTGGACATAGTATGTTCTGTTAAGGACTTGTGGCCTGTAACAATTAATGTACTGGGATGATTTTGCCCTAAACCAAATTGCTTGTAATCCCCCCATCAGAAGCAGCCCAGTTCCTCCTGTTCATCTGCACAGTGGATCTGCTGATACACAAGAGCACACATAGAGCTTGGGAATGTCTCTAGTGGAGGGTCCTTTTAGCACACACAGGTGTGAAAGCAGGGAGAGGCTGAGAAACACTGAAGATGTGAAATGATTCCACCGTAACTGCAGCGGGAAGGAGGTGGGAGAAATTCTTGGGAACTGTTTCATACAGTAAAAATTATTTCTAGTTTATGTTCCAGCCTGTTTGTCTTGTAGTGGTAAATTAGAATGGATTTCTGATACAAAGAAATCACTTTGCTGCTAAATGCAATGCGAGTTGCCTAAGAATAGAATCACAGGGAGGCCCTGAAGCCCTTCAAAACCATTCCTGGGTACAAGAAGGATTGTTTTGTATCCCAGAGGAAAAGCAGCTTCCTCTACATGGACACAAAGCAGTCCAGGATGCTACCAAAAATTAAAAGGATTCTTGGAAGCACACTGCAGTCAACTGGAACAGCTTGGGGAAGTCACCCCGCTGTGGCCTGGGGACAGATGCCACCTCCCAAGTGTCCACGGGGGCACAGGCCTTCCATCAAGATCTCCAGGGCAGGCACTGGCAGAGGAAGAGATCTCTTGAGAAGTGATGTAGAACAACTGTATTTATTCTGATCACTTGTCTCTCATCCCTAAAGCTCACCCTGCAGCTTCAGACTTAATTTTTCATGCTCTATTACAAGTTATTTCACGCAAAACAGTGAACTAACACCAAACTACCCAGAAAATCATCCTTATTTGTAGTTATGAAAGATTATTCATTTTCATGCTGTGCTCTAGATTTGGGAGGAAAAACATGCTGAAATTCAGCATGGAAAAGTAGAGAAATAATTCTGCCCTTACAGCCCTGCATTACTTACAGTAACTGCAGCTCCCATCAGGCCCTGGACAACTGCTTCTCCTGTTGACCGTACCTAGAAGACACAAGGATAACGCCAACCACCTTTTGCTTCCTTTTGTAGTTACACTTGTAGACACCGAAGTACGGAGATGTAGTGCACAATAAACATGTATTTACTACAGAAAGGTTTTGACAGAAGCCAAGCACAGCACACAAGTGATAGCCAGAGATAAGAAACATGGAAGACATTTCCTGGGAATATATGTCTCCAAACCATAAGGCCAGTCTGACAAAGAAGGCATGTAATTTTACTAGGAAATACATGTCATTTTACTAGAAAATACCTTCTTACTAGAGGATTTATTGCATTTATGCAACCGCCCCTCAGTGCAAGGTGGTCTCTCTGCAGCTGCATGGTCTGTGTAATTGGGAAGACAGGTATGTTTGCAGGTGTATCTGGGGAGAAGGGGGATGCTGCATGTGTACCCTGGCCGTAACGTTACCTGATCAGCTGCCTTGCCCATGCTCATGGCATCAGCTACTCTGTTTTCCAGGAAGCGCCAAGTCTCCTCGAAGTCAGGGGATGAATCCTGCAGCATCACCAGTTCAGTGGTGTTGTAGATGCCAGTGAGCACAGCTCGACGGGTGTACCAGTTAAACTACAAGGGCAGGGAACGAGAGAGAGGGGAAGGTGTGACCTGAATGCAGATCAAGGATATAGCCCATGAAAGCAGCCTGGAGAATGGCAAAGGAAAACAGCATTCCAACTGCACATTCTCTTCCCCACTTAACGTGTGTCTCTATTATGCAGTAGGCCACCAGCCAACACAAACATCTGATAGCACAGCTGTTCCTGTAGCACCAGAGGTCAAGTATGGCACCTAAAACTGCTGAACAAGATGTCCAGCACCTGCTGCTGGCTGCAAGGAATCCTCTCTTCCCTGTGAGTCTGTGTGCACCACGCCCATCTTTGCTTTACACATACCTAGTAGGCAGTGCAAAAATCTGAGGTGAGAAACAGCTATACTGAGTGCTGAGCTACAGTTTGTACCAGACATAAGCATGAAGAAAGGGAACAAACAGGGGACAGAACTGTGCAAGACATCACACAGAGATACACCTTTCCCAAATCCTATCATTGAAATGCCAGTACTGCCTGCTGACTCACTAAATGCATCAGCACATTGCTAGCAGCAGTGCCGCTGGATGTGTTACAACAGGTTACACAATGCGAAGAGGCACAAATAACTCCAACTCTTCAGTCTTTCCAGTTGCACTTGAACCGCTGGTAGACAACATACATAACCGCATTTTAAAACGAGGCTTCCACTTAATTTGCTGCTATTACCTAGAAAAAATACTGGCTTTTCCATTCATGACTACAAAGGCCTTGTTTTTGAAAACAAGCTGGATGGAAAGCTCAGCACTGCCTGCACCACAATGAGGGGAAAAACTTGAAGAATGCTGCCACTTGCAGCTGCATCTCTAAAGTGCCCAAGACCAAATGCTTTCTGTTGATTTCTACTTCTGCTCTGAAAAACCCACCCAAAGAGGTCTCTGAGGCACTGGCATACTCTACTGAGCTCCTGGCGTGATGAAGAGGCGTCCACCACAATTGACGCTAAACCCTCTTACTGGGAAAGGAGGAGGGGGCTGACCACCACAGCTTCCCAAAGGAAACTCATGTAACTGGCACAAAGGTGCCAACAAAAAGGCAAACTTTAGAACCTCTCCTAATCCCTGTGTCTGTGAGGAGATATCTGCTCAGTGCAGACACCAACTGACACATCAACTGGACTTTCATAACCCAAAAGGGACTTGCAGTTCCTGATGCAGCCACAGTCTTTCACATCTCTTCTGGTTTATTCCTTTAATTTTTCTATCATCTTATTTATTTTTCACTGCAGTAGCTTCTCTTTTAGACACAGATAAAAGCAGCTTATTAAAGTACTATATTAACATGGTTCATTCAGCTTTTCCCATTTTTCCCTTCATCTGTATGAATTAAAGTAATTTATTAATTGCTTTAATTAAGGTTATAATTTTCTTTCAATTCCTGCCAGAAAGATGAAAGTTTTAATAAGCTGATGGTATTTTTGGGTAGGTTCTTTAAAAGTTTTCAAGTCAAATCTGCAAATGCTACTGCTGGTGGAAGAGACATGTGACAGAGACACACTGCTCATGCACTGAATACAGATCAAGGTTTAGGCTCAGAATCACAAGAATTTTGTCTAAGAAGGTAAAGACCTTTAATTTGCACTAATCTCATGGGTACTAGTTTGCATTCAGTCCTATTGGCGCTTAAAACTCGTTGGAAAGGACCCTTGGGTGCTCCTGCAAATGTCTTTCTCATTCAACAAGGGGATCATTTCAAGAGAGACATGGCCCAACGCCTGCTTCAACCCATCAATTTGCTCAGGTGCTGAGGGGTAGCACCAGCCAGTCTGCAAAGCACCAGGACTTACGTCTGTGGACTGGTCTCCAGCATACTGCCAGATATCATCAATCATGCTGGTGAGGAGGTTAAGGCTGGAAGGGATGTTGCGCGGGAGCAACAGGATGCTCAGAGCCTGCAAAGGAAACACAGATAAATGGGAGAGATGAAGAAAGAAGGATATAACATTAAGGCAGATCAACAATGTTCTGTTATCTTTGCCCTGGTGCTGTTGACTTGCCTCCAGCTCCCAGTGACAAGTCCTCCCTGCTCTTTTCAGCTTTCCAAGTG
Source organism: Psittacula echo (assembly GCF_963264785.1). Lineage (NCBI taxonomy): Eukaryota > Metazoa > Chordata > Aves > Psittaciformes > Psittacidae > Psittacula > Psittacula echo. The sequence goes on along the minus strand of NC_137742.1, from coordinate 83,694,971 downwards.
GCAGGATTTGTGGGGGATATGTGTTGGAACACGGCAGCAGCTGAGCTCAAGCCTTAGCCTGAGCTGGAACTCCATGCCCCCTGCTCAGCAAGAACCCCACTATGCTGTCTCTCCCAAGCTGCCTCTCCAACCATGGAAACAGCACAGCCTGAACTGACTCGCACTTGCACTGTGCCCCATGGGCAGAGAGTCAAATTTCTCATTTCTCTGAATTTGACTTTGAACTCAAAGCAGCCACCAAAAGCAGAACACCCACTCGTAATGGCCCTACTGGGATCCTGCAGTCTTTAAACATAGTAGCACAAGACCAGGAGAGTCGTAAACCACCCACATCCCTCACAAGACAAGTTATGCTAATCTGGAACAAACCCATGAATTCTGTCTTCTCTCTCTGTAAGAATGCTTGATGCAGCTGCCCAGAAGCCAGCAGTGATTCTGGACAAGAGGTTGACTTTGCACCAGTCTCTGCAGCCCATGGTTGGGAACTCCTTGCTTGTTACTGTGGCCACAATTCAATTCCCTTCCCACCCTAGAAAGAGCAGCTTGAGAATTAAATCTGAAGTTTGAAGCCTGGAGCCCTCTCAATTCACAGATCTACTCTCAGATTGTCAAGGTTTTGTCATTTGCATGCTGGGCAGGCAGTTTCCTGTGGCAAAGCAGGAGTTCCGTGTTCCCAAGTGTCAGGTGATATGGGTGCAGCCAGAATAACGCTGCAAGGAGCCTGACTTGCAGTGACACTGGAACAGGACTGAGCAGACATGGCTCATCCCCTGGGATCCCAGATGGTGCATAATGGAGCAGTTTGCTTTACCAGAGCTGCAAGAAATTGTTGTTCTAAGGACACCTTTAACTGCTTCGTGCCAAGGCTGTTCTCCTCTTGAAGGCTACAAATCATGTGAAGCCAGTGAGGGTTTCATTTACAACCCTTAACTACTCTGGTGGAGAGACTATGTTGAAGGTCACAGAGTGTTTAAAATACAAATGAAAAAGGAGACAATCTTGATATTCATTTTATACCTGGGGCCAGTTCTCAATATATGGAATCAGCATCCTCAGTCTGGCTTCCACAGCATCCTTCAGGAACTGATCTGTAGGCTTCTTTCTGGGTAAGGAAAAACCCCAAATGTGAAGAACATCCAAATTAAGCTCAATTCTGAACCTGAAAGATCAATCGCTTGCCTGCCTCAGCAGTAGATATGCGAAGTATTATGTATCCTTCATGCCTTTGGTACAACTGTGTGAGGATGGTTTTATTTGGCTAAATTAATTTTTAACTTAAAGTATCAGTGTCCCAGAAGGCCTCTCTGTCTATCCAGTCCCTTTGGCAGAGTTTGCTAAGGAAGATGTCTTTTCATAGCCAATACTCACTCTGCTTCGCCCAACTGCACTAGCTTTTGTTCCTGCTCCAGCAGCTCAGACAGCTTGGTGTTGCACTCAGACACAAAGTGCAGGATCAGGTCACTGCCATCACTGTGAAACATCCCTGCAGCAGCAACAGAGAGACCCAGGCTCTGTAGGGAAGAAAGGAGAAGCACAGAACAGGTCATATACTGCTAAGCAGGATCCAGCTGTGAAAAGTGTTGTATTTCTTTTGTGAACAAAGTTATATGAATTTAAACAAAACAACGCTGCATTAAAAAGTACTTCCTGTACGTTTTCCTTTCTTTAGGATTACTACTTTACATTGTGCCTTACTATAAACTCTTGACAAGGTTATCCTGTAGTAGCTGGGCCGCATTCCATTTGCTGGCTGGGCTGCATCACCCAAGAGTATGTGGGGGAAGCATGCAGGCCTGGCTGTCTGGACTTAAGCTTCATCCAGTTTTCAACTGGTTTGTTGCTTCTCTCCCACATACCTTGGCTCCCTCTGCAATGGCTTCTGCAGTCCAGCCATGTTCAGGCACAAACTCCAGCGCTGCTGTGAGGATTCGGTGCTGCAGCTGCTCCTCGCTCTCATAGTCCTCAGACTCCTGGCCGCCCTGGCCAGTGTAACTATGAGAAGGTATTGTTACAGTGAGGGAATGTCACCATCAAACACCAGCAACCTGGACTCTGTTACTCGCTGATACTGCTGTGTGCTGGCACGCTTTTGAGGTCTGCTTAGTATAATTCTCACCTCCCACTGTAAAATCCTTTCCTTTCCAGGAAAAGGATTCTTAATGAACCTTTGCCATAAGAGAAGAGAAAAATACAGGAGGGCTCAATCTAGGTGCCTGCATGGAGATCACTCAGCCTCAGATTACCCCTCCTTTAAAAAACCAAGCTAAACTATAAGCTTGTCCAAAAGGGACTCTACAGTTACAGGAATATGGACAATATTGTCCATATTTTGTACGGATTTACACAAAAATCCAGGAGTGAAGGCTTTCATTTTGCAGACCAGAGAGGCTCCCTCTTGAGAGCAAATTACATCCTGTCTCCACATCGGACAGTGGAATTTGCACTGTCTCAGCAAATCAGCTCTCCAGTTGCTGCAGTCTGAGGCTTCATTAACTCTGGATCTCATTGTCTCCAAGCTTCAATGCAAGGAAATCAAATCCTATTGGAAGGACAGCACTAGAAATAGCTAGTGAGTTACCTGGGACGATGGCCTTGACATTCCTGCTCAGGCTGGTGATCAGCTGGATGTGAATCGAACTGATGCTGAGAAGACGCTGCCAGTGGCTCTTTCTTCTGCTCATCGAAGACTCTCCTCAGCACAGCTGAGGCCTGGAGAGCACGCTGCGGTGGGTAGAGCTGGCACTGGAGTGCTGAAAGGGAAGCCAAGATTCAAATGTCTCTTTCCAGTATTAGGAAGCACAGAAAATTAAGATAAAGCAGAGAGCTGTGGTAAACCCAGCTGGAAAGAACAGAAATGTGTAGAAAGCGTCTTTTTACACTTCTGAGAAGCATCCCTCTCAGCTGCACTCATGCTTACTTGGTGAAAATAAAGTGAAAATGTTCTGTGAGGAAAAGAACTGTGCAGATGGCACATATAGCAAACAGAAAGTAGTTTCCCAGTCTTGGACTGGAAACCAGGCACACAAACAAGCCCTCGCTGCCCTGCAGCATGCCCGCTCTCTTTCTTGGTCCCTGACAAAGGGGAAGAATGAGAGGAGTTAAGAGAAAGGCACTGACCCCTGAGCCTGGGACAAGAGGCAGGTAATATCCCAGAGAATGAGCAATGTTAACAGACACAACCGAGATCACGACGCGTGTTTCTCAGGTGACTCAAAGGTCACAGAGCTCTTCATTACGGCTGCTCTGTGGAAAATTGTAACTGAACTCCAATAAGCTTGGGTTGCACAGCCCACACTTAACCATCACCAAATTTCTCCTCAACCCCACCTCCAGTCCCCTTGAACTCCTTGTGCAGTTTCAGGGCCTGGAAGGTGCAAGAGGCTTCACTCCCCAAACATACCCCTGCGGCAGCTTATGTGTCTCCAGCCTGCCTGACCAGGGTCCACAGACACCAGCCTCAGGCAGGATCAGATCTAAGCCTGGGGTTGGGATTGAGCCTGGCGTTGGGGTTGAGGCTGAGGCTGAGGCTGAGGCTGGGCCTGAGCCTGGGCCTGGCGCAACTACGCAGCCCCGTACCGCCCGCTAGCGGCGCGCTCCTCTGCCCTTCACGTCACCTTCCCTTCCCAGCCCCGCCCCGCCCCGCCCCGCCGCCTGGCCCGGGCCTCGGCCCCGGCCCCGGCCCCGGCCCCGGCCCAGTCACGGTGGCACGAGGACGATCACGCCGCCTCCCCACCCATCCAGCCGCGCTCCCCCCAGCCCCTCACCGGCGCGGCCCCGACAAAGCCGCCAGCCCGCTAGCCGTAGGCCTCTCGCCGCCGCCATCTTGGAAGCGGGCAGCAGCGCGATTACGTCACGGCGCCGGGACGCGGCTGTGACGACGTCAGACCGGGATGACGCGACGCGACACGAGACGAGACGAGTCGAGTCGAGGTGAGGCGAGGCGAGTTGTGCGGGGCTCGGGGATGGGGATTGGGGACGGGGATTGGGGATTGGGGACGGGAACAGGGACTCGGACTCCTACTCCTGCTTGGAGGCCGAAATTACCGGTTTTCCCCTTAAAAAGGGTTCCTGGAGGCCGCGCTTCGGGCGGCCGCTGGAGGCGTGTGGGATGGAGGGGGTGTGTGTCAGGGAATTCCTGTGTGACATTCCTTCGCGACGTTCCCTTCTGTATCTTGTTTTTTAATCTGTTGAAGCTCGCAACCGCCAATGTTATTTGCAGCCCTCTCCTTGCCCTGTGTTGGGCAGTGGTGTTCCTCAAGGGCTGGTCAATGTGTGTGGAGTTCAGATAAGGTCCTTTTTATGCTGGGCCCAGCCCTTGGGCCTCTTCCAGGCGTGGCACAGGGTGGTGTAAGGTGGGGGTCCTCCTCGGTGTGGTAGGTGGGCTCGTGTTGCTGTTGATGGACTTTGGACTCTGGACTGGTATTGAAAGGTCACAACCTGCTGTTGTGAGAGGAAGGTGTGTCTTTGGATTCAGCTTTGCCGCGTTACTCTAACAGCTTTTGTATCTTTTGAGGTTTTTGGCCATCTTCCTAGGAAAGATGACATTTTAGTGGGGTTAATATGTGTGGTTACTAGTGTTACTGGCTTAGTTAGTTAGTGTTAGTTGCTTAACTTGTTAATGGCTTAGTTAGCTCGTTAGTGTTACTAGTTGCTTAGCTGGTGTTGCATATGTGTGCAAGGCCAACTGGGAGGTGCTAAAACCAGCAGCTCATATCCGAGATCTTCCATTCCTTAATTGGTTGGTGTTGTGGGCTGCATTAGCACAAATTCCTACTAGAATGGGTCAGACAAGGTGCTGAGTTGTCCTGTTCTGAACATGTTTGCAGTTTCCAGGACAGAGGGGTCCACCACACATAGAGCCAAAGAAACCATGGATCAAAATCCACTCCACACCTGACTGCAGGCAACTGCGTTGAATCTAGCACAGGGTACCCATATGCTATGCTTTCACGACAACATGGTGGCAGTAAGACACTACTCAGAGTGTGTAATGTAATGGTTTCTGGTGAGGACTTTACTTAACAACAGGCTGTTCCAGAGCAAGCATGTGGCTTGTAGCTGATTGAAGGTATATTGAGCAGCTGGTGTGCTCACTTGTGCTCCCTATTCTCTGTGCTTGTGTTAAATGAGAAGGAAAACAGGTTTGTATTGGAGACGCAGAGTGAAAGAGACTCGGTGATTGTTCCTGTAGCTGGTGCTGCTATACGTACAGGTGATTATGACACTGCTAGAGAGTGGATTTTCAGCAGGCTCTGTCAAGAGTGCAATTTTTTATAAAATACTGGTGCACACAGGTTTCTCAAAGCTGTTACTTTCTGTTCCCCTGACATGCTGTTTCCCTCTGCAGTTGCTCACACAGTGCCACCCGTGAGTTGAGAGTCTCAATCTGGAAAGCTGGGAAGGCTGACAATTGTTTTTATTTTTTTCTTTTCCCCTCATGTACTGCAGAGGCAGATTCTGCTAGGTCATGTCTCTCCTGAGTGCGAGAGACAAGGCAGTGTTTAATGTCAAATGGAAACCATGCTGAGGCACATAGACCCTAAAGGGGCAATTGATGACAGCCGGTGTGGCTTCATTAAGGACAAATTGTGCCTGGCCAATTTGGTGGCCTTCTGTGATGGACCGCAGCACTTGTGGATAAGGGAAAAGTGACTAACATCATCTGTGTGGACTTGTACAGTTCAACACTGTCTCACACAACACCCTTGTCTCTAAACTGGAGACACATGGTATTGATGGATAGACCACCTGGTGAATTGGCTGGGTGGTCGCACTCAGAGAATTGTGATCAATGGCTCAATGTCCAAGTGGAGATTGGTGACAAGTGGTGTCCCTTGGGGGTCGTAGTTCAACAACTTTGTCGGTGACATGGACAGTGGGATCGAGCACCCTCAGCAAGTTTGTGGTGACACTCAGCTGTGTGGTGTGGCTGACACACTGGAGGAAAGGGATGAGATCCAGAGGGACCTGGATAGGTTGGAGAGGTGGGACCATGAGAACCTCATGGAGTTAAGCAAACCCAAGTGCAAAGTCTCCCCTGCGTCAGGGCAATCCCAAGCATGGCTACAGGTTGTGGGAAACTGGATGGAGCAGTCCTGAGGAGAAGGACTTGGGGGTGCTGGATGATGAAAAGCTCCCAATGACCCGGCTTCAGTGTATGCTTGAGCCCAGATCCCCCCGATGTGCTGGGCTGCATCCCCAGAGCATGAGCAGCAGGTCAAGGGAGGGGATTCTCCCTCTCTGCTGTGCTCTGGGGAGATCCCCCTTCAGTCCTGTGTCCAGCTCCGGGGCAACAACACAAGAGGAACATGGAGCGAGTCCAGAGGAGGCCACAGAGATGCTGCAAGGGCTGGAGCAGCTCTGCTCTGGAGACAGGCTGAGAGAGCTGGGCTGGTTCAGCCTGGAGAAGAGAAGGCTCCTTAAGGGGAGACCTTAGGTCAGCTCCAGTGCCTAAAGGGGCTACAAGAAACCTGGAGAGGGGCTTTGGACAAGGGCCTGTAGGGACAGGACAAGGGGGAATGGCTTTAACCTGACAGAGGGGAGATTGAGATGAGATATTAGGAAGAAGTTCTTTCTTGTGAGGGTGGTGAGGCCCTGGCACAGGTTGCCCAGAGAAGCTGTGGCTGCCCCATCCCTGGCAGTGTTCAAGGCCAGGCTGGATGGGGCTTGCAGCAACCCGATCGAGTGGAAGGTGTCCCTGCCTGTGGCAGGGGGTTGGACTGGATGAGCTTTGAGGTCTCTTCCGACCCAAACCAGTCTGAGATTCTGTGATGAAAAAGTTGTCACTAGTCTGGAAATCCAGAAATTCCATCCAGAGAGACCTTGACATGCTTGTGAGGTGGGCTGATGCCAACCTTATGAAGTTTAACCATGCTAAGTGCAAGGTCCTACACCTGGATCGGGCCAATCCCAGGCACAGCTACAGATTGGGCAGAGAAGAGATTCAGAGCAGCCCTGCGGAGAAGGACTTGAGGGTGTTGGTCAGTGAGAAAATGAACATGAGCCGGCTTCAGTGTGTGCTTGCAGCCCAGAAAGCCAACCGTATCCTGGGCTGCATCAAAAGGAATGGGACCAGCAGGTCGAAGGAGGTGATCCTGCCCCTCTACTCTGCTCTCATGAGACCTCACTTGGAGTATTGTGTGCAATTCTGGTGTCCTCAACATAAAAAGGACATGGAACTGTTGGAACAAATCCAGAGGAGGCCACAAGGATGATCAGGGGACTGGAGCACCTCCCGTAAGAAGACAGGCTGAGAAAGTTGGGGCTGTTCAGCCTGGAGAAGAGAAGGCTGCTTGGAGACCTCATCGCAGCCTTGCAGTATCTGAAGGGGGGCTATAGGGATGCTGGGGAGGGACTCTTCATTAGGGACTGTAGTGACAGGACAAGGGGTAATGGGTTCAAACTTAAACAGGGGAAGTTTAGATTGGATATAAGGAAGAAGTTCTTTACTGTGAGGGTGGTGAGGCAGTGGAATGGGTTGCCCAGGGAAGTTGTGAATGCTCCATCCCTGGTGGTGTTCAAGGCTGGGTTGGATGAAGCCTTGGGTGACATGGTTTAGTGTGAGATGTCCCTGCCCATGGCAGGGGGGTTGGAACTAGATGATCTTAAGGTCCTTTCCAACCCTAACTATTCTATGATTCTAAATCCTGTGTATGTCTCTATTAAAATCTTTAAGGAAAGCAAGTTTTTTGTTGTTATTTAGTTTGGTTTGAGGGCCTTTTTGGGGTTTGGTTTGGATTGTTTTTAGGCATGGCCTGCAGTTGCCCTGCAAACTAGCCTCTTAACTGGAGAGAAACTGAATTATGCGTTTAAGTGTAGCTATTTCTGAATGTCATATTAATGCTCAGCTTGGGGGAAATCTACTGCTTGTCTCCAGAAAATAATCTCCATTTACTAAAAGAAGTCAATATTCTGTGATTAAGTCAGTCCACAGATGTTCATGCTGAGCTTGACAATAACCCTTCCTCTGTGCTCCTCCCCTGACCCATCCTCTCTCTATTGCTGTCAGGTTTGCTTCTGCTGTGGACATGGGGGAGTACAGAGTCACGCCAGGCCAGCGCGTGGCCATCATCTGGGATAGCTCCTCGCCCGTTGAAGCCCTGAAGGATTTGGTGGATAAAATTCAGGCACTGGTGGGAGCTGGTAATCGCGTGTCTGTGGAAAATGTCAACCATCTGTCTCAGTGTAAGGATTAGCTTCATTTTTCACCCTTTCATTAAAGGGAGAGGGTGCTTCTGTTGTGTGAGCTGACATCTCTGGGGTCCCAAAGCAAGAGGGACATGGAGCTGTTGCAGTGAGTCCAGAGGAGGCCATGGAGATGCTGCAAGGGCTGGAGCAGCTCTGCTCTGGAGACAGGCTGAGAGAGCTGGGCTGGTTCAGCCTGGAGAAGAGAAGGCTCCTTAAGGGGAGACCTTAGGTCAGCTCCAGTGCCTAAAGGGGCTACAAGAAACCTGGAGAAGGGCTTTGGACAAGGACCTGTAGGGACAGGACAAGGGGGAATGGCTTTAACCTGACAGAGAGGAGATTGAGATGAGATATTAGGAAGAAGTTCTTTCTTGTGAGGGTGGTGAGGCCCTGGCACAGGTTGCCCAGAGAAGCTGTGGCTGCCCCATCCCTGGCAGCGTTCAAGGCCAGGCTGGATGGGGCTTGGAGCCACCTAATCTAGTGGAAGGTGTTCCAGTCCATGGCAGGGGCATTGGAACTGAATGTGCCATAAGCTCCCTTCCAACCCAAACTAGTCTGGGATTCTCTTTTCTTCTGTGATTTGTAAGTCAGCACTCAGAACAACAATACTGCTAACTCTTACCACCAGCAGTTCAGCAAAGGAAGTGATACACCCTAGTCTTGCTTTCTATGGTGTCTTTAATCAGTTGTTGCTGTTGTACACAAGCATGGGGGATGAGGAGGGAGGTGGAACTGATGTGTTAAGCAAAGCTGTGTGTGTAAATATGTAAAATTGTACCATCTTCCCCTTTCTTGTTTTTCAGCTGCTCACAAGGAGTCCAGTTTTGACATGATTCTCTCTGGCATGGTACCAGGCAGTACAGCACAGCACAGTGCCGAGGTGCTGGCAGAAATAGCCCGTATACTGAAGCCAGGGGGCTGTGTCCTCCTGAAAGAACTGGTGGTTACGGAATCAGGTGAGAGAATCCACATCATCCTTGCTTTCCTGGCAACATAGTAATTCTTGTGAGGATTACACTGAAATGGAAGGATAGGAACCCTGACTGACCTTCAGCGGTGTTCACTCTCTTGACACACTAACTTGAATAGTAAGGCATTTATCCTGTGTTTAAGCTGGTAGCCATCCAAGATATTTGCAGTCACTCTTCCCCTATGAAAATCCTAAAATGGTTTGGAAAGGACCTTAAAGCTCATCAAGTCCAACCCCCCTGCCACGGGCAGGGACACCTTCCGCTAGACCAAGGTTGCTCCAAGCCCCATCCAACCTGGGTTTGAATACTGCCAGGGGTGGGGTGTTGATAGAAATTGCTGATAGACTTGATCCTAAACTACCTTGAAAAGGCATGTGATGTTAAATAGGTGCAGATGTTGTGTTTCCAAGGAGCTTCTGAAGTGATTTTAAAAACAGGTGACAAATGCCAGGAGAGGCTGCCCCAGAAGCCAGCTGAGAAATAGGTATTCAGAAAAGGTACAAGTGTTTGGGCTTAAGTTTTAAGAGTAAAACCAGAGCATGTGCCAAGGGGCAGTGAGGGGAGCACAAGAGGAGGTGAACACAAGATTATTTTTCTGTCTTGTAATTGACCTGCATTCAACTTTGCTGGCACAGGGAGCTGGTTCACAGTGGAAGTGAGAACTAACACGCCATATGGTAAGAAGACAAGCATCTGTGCTGATGACATTTGCACTGGCACAATCTGCAGTGCTGAAAAGGGTGGTGTGAGTGGCAGCAGAAACATCTTCTTCAGCTTGGGAAGATTTGCCAATGTTTTGGAGCTAGCAGTGGCTCTGTGGTGCAAGTGGTACCTTAGGGGTAGGGTGGAAGACTTCCGGACACAACTAAGAATGTGCAGATCTGGAGGAGATGAGGGTTTCTTTTTTCCAGAGTCAGGCTGGGATTTGGTAGGCTAGCAATAAAGAGTAAGTGGGACTACTCAGAGAGGGTGAATGGATTCTGTTCAGCACAATGCTGTGCTCCAGCAAATAAACCTGTAATGAGTTTCTGAAACAGTGAATGTGTAGGAGCTTTTGCCTGCAAGAACAAGGCTCTTGACTGTTCCTTCTGAGTGAAATGTTCATTTAGGAGTCCAAAAACCTCTTGAGTTGTTCACTTTAATATGTAAAAATATTTGGGGGGAATGTTGTTTGCGTTTTGGGGTGGGTTTTTATCCTTTTTTTGATGAGCATTAATTGGGTTGAAGAAGGTTCAGGCACATATAGAACAGATCTGAAGCTAGAACAGCTTTGTCACACAGGCTACTACTTTAATGAACAAGCTGCTTACATTCTTCTGGTTTGCTCCTATTGTCAGCCAGAAAAGGCCTAGTTTTAAAGCAGAGGTTTGGCTTTGAGCAGTTCCTTCTAAAGCTCTTGCTCTTCCAGGTTTCTCAGTGACCTCTATTCTTTTTCTTCCCTTTCTTGCTTTTGTATCTTCCAGGAAACAACAGCAGAATCAAGACAGCATCTGAACTCCTCACAGCTCTGACTCTGTCTGGGTTGGTGGAAGTGAAGGAGGTATGTATGTACTGACCACTTCCAGAAAGTCCCTTGTGATGTACATAGTGATTCCTGGGGACTTGCTGGGTCACAAGGTGTTTAGCTACCCTGGTTTACTGTAAATGTGCTTGGGCACTGCCTGCCACAGACATTAGTTATAGCAAAGGTAGTGGTTTTCTTTAGGACTGAAAATAATGATTGTCTGTGTTCACTGGGAATGCTGGACTGGGGCTTGTGCAGTGTGGTAACCTAAAATTTTACATTGCAGCTGCAAAAGGAAGCATTGACCCCAGAGGAGGCTCAGTCAGTCAAAGAGCATTTGGGTTACCAAAGCAATGATCTACTCATTGTTCAGATAGAAGGCAAAAAGCCTAATTTTGAAGTGGGATCCTCAAGTCAGCTCAAACTTTCCTTTGCCAAGAAACCTGGTGCTTCAGGTAAGGAGTGGTGAGTGCTACATTTCTGATTGCCTGCAAGCACCCCTTGGAAGAGGGAGACAGCTCACCCCAGGAGTGCTACAGTAAAAACCTGTGAAGTGGGGCTTTCCAAAATTTTTTCAGCTATTTTCTGGGAGTAGACAGGGCAAAGGCAGGAGTAACTACTATTTCTTCCTTTGTTTTGGCTCCAGGAAAGCCCTCTGTGGACCCAACCACTGCCAAGCTGTGGACACTCTCTGCCAATGATATGAATGATGAAGAGATGGTTGGTATCTGGTGTAGTCTGTGAGGCTTTGCTGCTGTTCCTTCTCTCTCCTCTTTCCTATTCTAAATAGTTTCAGTCATGCCTTTTGAGAAGCTTTACAACTTACGAGGCATGAAAGCATCCCTAGGGCAAAATACCTCATATGTGAGGTCTTGAAAGCCCAGAGGTGTGGTGAGGGTAGAGGGGAGACAGAGGAAAGGGGACACAGCTACAGCACTTTAGTGTTAGTGCTACAGAGAGCACCATTTCTTTGGACATAATACAGCAATGGCATTCCCTGCTGACAAATCAGTTTTCTGCATGTTCTCTTTCATTGTGTTTTGAGGATCTTTTGGACCCTGATGAGCTGTTGGACTCAGAGGATTTGAAAAAGCCAGATCCGTTGTCTCTCAGAGCTCCATCCTGCAAAGAAATGGGCAAGAAGAAAGCCTGCAAGAACTGGTCAGTGTTGGAATTAGCATATTGGTGAACCTTTCAACTGTAACATTAAACCCTCAGAGCTGGATGGGTTTTAAAACATTGTGGGCAATTTGCTGTACTTCAGAGCATAATTCTCTTGGTTCATAACTTTTCTTAATTATTTTAATGTAAATCCAAATGCAGTGAGAGTTGACTAGCTGCCCCAAAGCTGCTACAAATTACCACACTGATGTGATCAACTGCCTTCCTGAGAGTGGCTACACTGTTTGTGCAGCCTTGACTAAACCCCTGGTTTCTTAGATCTGAAGAAGAAAGAGCACACATAGCAAATGCCATACAGCCATTTCCTACTCGGTTTAAAGGTGAGGAGTGTGCTTCAACACTTTTTACACAAACTGTGGTGTTGAGGAATAAAGTGAAGGGCAGGAGAGTCCCAGTGTCAGCTGTGTTGTGTGACAGAGCGAGGGCTGTTGCATGTGAGTAGGAGTGGAAGAAGTGTTGGTGACTCACAACCTTTAAACAGAAATGTGCAGGTGACTTCTGTATTTTTCTACAGCACGTGTGGCCTGGCTGAAGAACTGGAACAGGAGAAAAACAGCACACAGCCCAAATCTGCCTGTGGAAATGTAAATAGTAATTTTTGTTTCTATGCTTTGCAGGGCATGATCTCTATCTAAGAACTGTGTTTATTGAGTGCTCCCTAGGCTAGCGTACCGCTCCCAAACACTGCTTGTGCTGCTTCTGCCATTGCCCACACACTCTGCATCACTGCACCTGTCCCTGTGGGAGTCAGAATGAACAGTGAACCTTCACCTCCCTGCTCCTGTGCTCACAGGGCAGGTTACCTTGTGGGAGGGAGGCAGGGGGGATTTGGGGGCTGCCCCAGCCCAATATGCAGCCATGCCTTTGCACACTGGCTGGAGGGAATTTTGCACAATGCCCTGCGCAGTTCTGCTAACAAGACATGCCTTGGGAAGAGGGTAGAAGGGAGGTGTTTTCTGTGCTGATATGCTGAGGAGCTGGAAAAGCCATATTCCAGGGGAAGAGAACTGAAAGTTACTGCTGGTTACAGAAGGTGCCTTTGTTTCTCTTGAAAGTGCTACCTGGGGGATGCATTCCGCTGTGCCAGCTGCCCTTACCGGGGGATGCCAGCCTTCAAGCCTGGGGAGAAGATCCTCCTGAAAGAGAACCAGCTCCATGATGCCTAACCAAGACATCTCTGGATATCCCATGAATGACTCCTCTGCTCTTTCATCAGTCTGAGGTTCTTCCTGCAGTCCTCCTCATCCTCTCAGACTCATGCTTTCCAGCCAATACTTCTTGTGGGAAGGGCACTGTGGGCACTGACACTGCTGTGAGCTCATCACTTGTAGTCAGCTTTGGGATACCTTAATAATCTTTGGTGACAAGTGGCCTCATGTATTAGACTTCAGCATGTTATGCTTTGTTTTAGCTAGCTCGATTTCATACTGGGACCCTGATCATCACAGCATGTCCCCCCAGCAGACAGAAGTAGAGTCAAGTGTCAGACTGTGTGTGTGTGGCATGACTGTACTTCCCCATGCCCATGTTGTACAGCTTTAATTTGTCCTTATTTTCCCTGATGAATCAGCAGTTCTGGCTCACTCTCAGGATGGCACTGGGCTCCTGCTCTCTTTGAAATGTGAACCTGCAGTTCCTTGCCCTGTGAAGGTGGCTCAGTAGCTCCTGGTACAAGCCAGGAACAGGAAGTGCATTGAGCAGCATGTTCTCTGAGCAGCCTGTGTGAAGTGTGGCAGGCACAATGAATTTCCATTTGTTTTGGGAGCCTAACCCCATCCATTTCCATCAAAATGACAAAGGCTAAATCCTACTGAGAAAACTCCTGTCCTTAAAGCATGGAGCAGGTAAAATAAGATCTGCCTGGTCCTCTCACACCTTTCTATCCAGCTAAACTGATAACACAAGAGCAATCTGAGCCTGCTGCCTCTCTCTGTGGCTACCGAGTCAGTTACCTACAGTGTCCAATGGGCAAGAACACAGCAGTAATTAACTTATAGACTATCTGCTCCCACGCAGCAAGATACTGAGAACTATTTATTTGTGTGATCAGTGAAGCACCCACGAGGTGCAGGGTGAGGGACTGCTCTGTCTGGGCTGCTCACCCAGAGCGGGAGAGGAGGAAAACCCAATGCTGGTGTCTCTGGGGGTTTGCTTTGTTGGGAGCTCTTGCTCTACAGGATGTGAGTGCTTCTTGTGCTGCCTGAGTTACACACTAATCTCCAGAGGGAGCTGAGATGAAAGGCTATGCTGTTCTTGAAATAAAAGTGACTGATAGTAAAATGTTTATTTTCAGACTAGTGGCTGGGGCATTCCAAGTGTGTCTCTCCTTTTAGTCAGCCTCTCAGTGAGTTCTGGAACTGTTTAAATGTTGAGTTGACTTTTGGAGTTATCCATAAATTGTTCCACTGAAAACATGAGTCCAGTACATGATGCCCACTGGGAAGAAGAGAATGAAGCTGTGCAGGTTAACTTTCTTACTTGGTCAGGGTTTCAGAAAGAGGCTTTCTCCTAGTTGAGTAAGAAGAAGGCTTGCAGGGAGAGAAGGGAGGAAGCCCTTGAGGTGTGCAAAGCGCCCAGTGTGGCTCTAGGGGCAGGTGCTGCAGTGTGAGCTGTGTAGTACTTACCTGGGAGCTGGGGGGAATACAAGGGACTGGAGGCAACAGGCCCTTCCTCACCCTCCTGCCTCTGTCATCAGTGAGAACAATTGCCAAGGAGACATGAATTTTGTGATAAACCTGTGCAACAAACCTGTTAGTGCTCCTACCTTGTGATCTAAAGAAATGCGTAAAAGCCTCTGTGCACCTATGACCTTTGTGAGTTTATTGCCTTTTTGCAGCCTCCCTGGCAGCAGCAGATTGGATCTCTGCAAGTCTCCATGTGAGAAGTCCCTGATAAAGGCAGCCCTTAACCTGAACTCCACTTTCAGGAGTAAACAAGAGGGAGGAGGTAGCAGCAGAAGCTTTTGTTATACAGTGATTTACCCTGCTGGAATTTAAGCTGGAAACACTTTCAGATACTGCACATTCAGAGTTCAGTTGATGAAGGTTAAGGCTGTATAATCTTGCTTTCTTTAAACGGTGTTACTTGGTCTTGCTGCGCAAGAGGCCTTCAAAGGGTGAGTGTTGGGTAGCAGAGCATTGGCTGGGGGGGAATATGCTTCTATCAGGCTGGTTTTGAGGAGTTATCTCATAGGATCATGAAATCCCAGGTTGGAAGGGACCTCAGGGATCATTTGGTCCAACCTTTCTAGGCAAAGCATGACCTAGACTTTGTGCCCACACCCTGTCCAGCCAAATCAACAGTATCCAGTGTTGGGGAATCCACCTCTGCCCTGGGCAGATTATTCCAGTGGCTGGTTGGTCTCATTGTGAAACATTTTCCTCTTGTGTCCAGTTGGAATCACCCCAGGAGTAACTTGTGCCTGTCACCCCTTGTCTTTTCCATGAGACTCCTTGTGAAAAGGGGGTCTCCATCTCTGTGGCCACCCTTTAAATATTGGCACAAGGGGATAAGGTCTCCCCCAAACGTTCTTTTCTCCAGGCTGGACCAACCCAGCTCTGCCAGCCTTCCCTCACACACTGCCCAGTCCTTGGATCATCTTTGTGGCTCTTCTCTGGATGCTCTCCAGCCTGTCCACACCTTTTTTATATGGTGGGGACTGGAACTGAGCACAGCATTCCACGTGTGGCCTGAAAAATGCTGAGCAGAGTGGGACAATGACATCTTTATCTCTGCTGGTGATGCCCCTGTTGATGTTCCCCAGCACCCTATTGCCCTTCTCTACTGCAGCCACTCACTCTTCATTTCTATGGAGCTTGTGTCCCTCAGAACCTCCAAGTCCCTTTCCCCAGCACTACTCCCAGCTGGGCAGGAGGACATGCGAAACTGCTTTGAAACCCTTGGAGAAATCCAGGTGGACAATGTCCACCACTCACCCCACATCAGCTGAGCAGGTGACTTCATCATAGAAGCCAATTGGGTTTGTCAAACACAGTTTGCCCCAGGTGAATACTTTGAGCCCCTTCTCTCATCTGCTACAGCCTCCACCACCTTGCCAGCCCTCCTTCTTCCTTCCACTCCTAGTCCTTGTGTCTGACCATCCACCCTGCACCCAGGAAGGTGACACTTGTCCCTAGCAGGTGAGCAAGCAGAGGCTGTGCCTAGTTTAAAACTGGGTATTTCAGTTGGAAGGGACCTACAATGATCATTCTGATCCAACTGCCTGACCACTTCAGGGCTGACTAAAAGTTAAAGCATGTTATTAAGGGCATGGTCCAAATGCCTCTTCAACACTAACAGGCCTGGGCTTCGACCACCTTTCCAGGAAGCCTGTGCCAGGGTTTGACCACCCTCTTGGTAAAGAAATGCTCCCTTAATGTCCAGTATAAATCTCTCCTGGTGCAGCTTTGAACCATTCAGAGAATTCCCAGACTGGTTTGGGTTGGAAGGGACCTTAAAGCTCATCCAGTTCCAACTGCTGCCACGGGCAGGGACACCTTCCACTAGACCAGGTTGCTCCAAGCCCCATCCAACCTGGCCTTGAACACTGCCAGGGATGGGGCAGCCACAGCTTCTCTGGGCAACCTGTGCCAGGGCCTCAGCACCCCCACAGGGAAGAACTTCTGCCTAAGAGCTCATCTCAATCTCCCCTCTGTCAGGTTAAAGCCATTCCCCTTGTCCTGTCCCTACACTGGGAGATTCAGCTGAGGACCATGTAGGAACCAGGCTGGCGGTGACTGCGACACTGAGGACTTGTCCACCAGCACCCAAAACCACCCAGTGGCTGTGAAGCTTGGGGACCACGTCAGGCAGCAACTCCTGGGGAACTGCATAGACCTCCCTGGCTGCACT
Source organism: Psittacula echo (assembly GCF_963264785.1). Classification (NCBI taxonomy): domain Eukaryota; kingdom Metazoa; phylum Chordata; class Aves; order Psittaciformes; family Psittacidae; genus Psittacula; species Psittacula echo. The sequence continues at coordinate 83,678,279 of NC_137742.1, read as the reverse complement.
TCCTGGTACCGCTCTGCTCCAGGCTCATGGCTCCTCCACAGCCTCCCCAGGTGCCTGCTGCTATGATTCTGCCCTGAAAAACCTACCACGCTGGGAGAAGCAGCACTTCTGTTTCTCTTCTTGAATCAGGCTTCCTCCATGTGGTGAGCAAAGCTCATGGTGCAGTGAGGACACGCTCCATGCTCCTGGCATGGAAACCCATCATGGACATCTTGCCCACCTGCCTGAAGTGCACATGGGGACAACAGGGACCTCTGTTCTCTGAAGGGAGGTGGCACACACACATCTGGGGCAAGGAAGGCATTGTATTCCTTACGGCCTTATCTCCTCACACTTGCTCAACTGCTTGTGATAGCATCTTTCTGAGAACCGAACTTTGGAGGCTCAGCTCTGACTGAGCACTTCACCTGTTTAAAAATAGCTGATGGACAAAGCTGCTGTTCCCACCCTTCCTGCCTACACTTGCAGAGTTCCTAAGCTCTCAAGAGGTTATCTCGGCTAGTTCCTTAAGCAGCCCTGGCTGTGTTTCTTCACTTTCATGGCTTCTTCCCTGGTTCCTCATTAAAAACAGTCCCAGATCTGATCCTCACTAACCTTTGGCATAAGAGAGGATGCAAATGCAGCACTATGAACATCCCAGTTTTCTCTGCCTAATCAGTTAATGACTCGGTGAAGCAATGGTCCAAACTTTCCCTTCTCCTTCCTCTTATTATTAAGGCAGTTGAGCAAACACAAGCCTTTTGCAGCCCTTGTTAGTCTTATCTCACTTTGTACTCTAGCTTCCTGTTTCTGCCTCTGAAATTTAGTGATCTTGTGATTCTGCTCCTGCCCTTTGTGGGTTTTCCTTCTTTTTTTGACTAGGGGGGTGCTGAAGAACTTCTCTGCAGCTGTATTTTTCTTCTCAGAAGCTTTCCCTCTTGCCTCTGCAAAGGATACCAGCTACCAAAGCTTTTAATAGAAGTCCCGGATGTCTGAGAAATCTCAGTTATTCTTGGAGTCACAAGCAGTCCCTTTCAGTTGAAGTTGGCTTTTAAAAAAACTTTTCTCATTAAAGTAAAAACATTGATTGTTTCATGCTGTAGAAACATGAGAAGGGCTGTGCTAGTCCAGAACAAGGGCCCCCAGCCTGGCTAGATAGAATCACAGAATCAACCACGTTGGAAAAGACCTGTAAGATCATCAAGCCCAACCATTAACCCAGCACTGCCAAGTCTGCCACTAAACCGTGTCACTTAAGTGCTATGGAATGATAACTCCACCACTGCCCTGGGCAGCCTGTTCCAATGCCTGAGCACCCTTTTGGGTGAAGAAATTTTTGGGGAAGAAATTGTCTCTAATCTCCAGTCTAAACTTGCCCTGGTGGAGCTTGAGGCTGCTTCCTCTTGTCCTACCCCTTGTTCCTTTGGAGCAGAGACCAGCCACCTCCTGGATCCATCCTCCTGTCAGGCAGTTGTAGAGAGCAACAAGGTCCCCCCTGAACCTTCTTTTCTCCAGACTAAACCCCCCAGTTCCCTCATCACACTTGGGCTCCAGGCTCTTCACCAGCTCCGTTGCCCTTCTCTGGACCTGCTCCAACACCTCAATGTCTCTCTTGTAGTGAGGGACCCAGAACTAAACACAGGATTTGATGTGTGGCCTCACAATTGCTGAGTACAGGAGGATGATCACTGCCCTGGCCCTGCTGGTCACACTGGTGCTGATACTGGCCAGAATGCCATTGGCCTTCTTGTCTACCTGGGCACAAGCTGCTCATGTTCAGCTGGTTGTTGATCAGAAGATGGCCAGCAGCCCCACTGCTGATGCTTTGCTGTCATCATGTCAGGAGGGTGGAGTATGGCTGCTCTCATGTCCCACCCAAGAGCAACCAATGGGTCTGCATGCCACAAGGATGGGATGAAATCCACGGCTGAGTGGTGTCTGCTCTAAGTCAAATCCCATGAACCTCCAGTCACATAGGTTGGAAACAGCCCCCAGGGAGTGATGGGCTGTGAGATATTATGGAGACCGTCCATCTTGTTTCCTTGCTATAGCCAGGAGATGTGGCACATCTCCTTCCAGCCCCAGTTCCTCCCTCAGCTCCTTCAGCCCATTTAACTTAAGTCTTCACTTTCTAAGCTGGGGCACTCCTACAGATCCTCCTCCTCCAGGGTTGCAGGTACCCAGAAGGAGGCTGGTGAGGATGTCCTGTAGTTTAGTGGAGCCTGCTTCTGCTCTGCATTCCTGGGGCACAACTTTGATGCCTCTTTGAGCCTCTTCAATTCAACACTTTGACCCTCACATCCCACACTTTGTCATGAGTTGCTCCCTCAAATATCATCTTCCTTGTGTGACACATCCATCCCTGCACTGGCAGTGCTGATGTCCCCACGATGCTGCATTTATTGTGATGGTTTGACCTCAGTGTAAATGATGTTGATGTCAGAAGAGGCAGGCTTTGTCCCCTTCTTTTCTAACTTCAGGTTGCTGCAGGTCCGGTCATCATGGCTGTCACCAGGGCTGCCTGTAGGGGACAGAGCACTGGCTTTCCCTTCTGCATCTCCCCTGCTAATATTTTTTCACTAGCACAACTATTTGCACTTCCCAAGCTTGCTCAGAGGTGTCATCTCTTCGGAAGCTTGTAAGCCCCCATTTAACAGGAATTAAAAAGTGTCTAGGATCATGTTTTCAGAAACCAAAGCTGATTTTACTCTGAAATCCTTTAAATAGGTGTTCAACAGCCAGTGGTTTGGATTTTTTACACAAAGAAGGAAATGATACATGAAAAGCCCTCCCTGGCTTACTGTGCTGAGCTGATTCCCCTCCCCACTTGTCTGCTTGTGAGCTTTCCTGAAGAAGGAAACATAGTTTAAATAGTAGTTAAAATAATGCTAATGATCACTATTTGAAATGATGAAAACATCTGCATTGGTCCTACTGTTGTTGCAGGAGAGGACGGGCTCTGCAGATGGCTGGCTCTGAGGATGACCAAGGGACAGGAGGGGTTGGCAAAGATTTAAAGGCATTGGAGGGGCTGGAGGAGAGCTCCAAGATAGACACTTCTGGAAATGTGATGGGGTGATGTGCAAGACCGATTTCATTTGCACCATGGCTTGTGCCACAACCAGGCTCTCACCAGCAGCTGGCCAGAGGGAAGGGGGTGAACCTTCTCCCCAGGCCAGGACAGCTTCTCGAGGAGGACAGACTTGTGTAGGGAACACTAAGTAAGCAGGAGCAGTAGGATATCAAAGATGGACATCTCTCAAGCTGGCTGTCCAGGACAGCAGGTGAGGAGAAAGTGCCAGCTGGCTCCCACAGGAGACAGAGGCTCCCTGTGGCCTCTGCCTTGCCTTTCCTATTCTTTCTGCACCACCACAGCAGCAGGCCAGCTATAAGCATGTAAAGAAGCATCTGACCACAAACCAAAGATGATTCACAGGAGGAAGCTGAGTGCTGCACACACAACCATCACAGAGGCACTGTGAGCCCCCATCCCACCACACAGGGATGCTGCCCTCTGCATGCTGCCATTGCCTCTTTCAGCAGTGCAGTTCTTTTCCAAACTTGGGATTCCAGACTCCAAACCACTTGCAACCTCGACGGCTCCAAGGTGCTGACAAAACCTTGGAGAATGGTCTCCAAACACTCTTCTGAACTCACCCAAACTTAGCCAGAGGGGTGGTCAGAGCATCAGAGCCCCTTCCCAGCATCACTGCCTCTGATTCACTGGTGCCTATCCCAGTTTGCCAGCAGCTCCCACTCGCTCATGGGAAAACATCAGGATGTGTTTCCCTCCCTCGCTGCTCCCCTTTCTCCCTTAGGACCTCTTCTGTCCCCCAGCTTGCAGCAATGTGGCTGTGGGGACTCACCTGTCCAGATCTTCTACTTGGGGACACTGGTCCGAGGTGCCTGAGGGCCACATCCTAGAAGGCAGAAACACAAGTGAGAGACTGCCTGGAGATTCTGCTCCCCGCTCTGCTCTGGGGCAGGATGCTGGACCCACACCCCTGACTGTCCTGCTCCTGCCACCACAGTTCCAGCAGCTCAGCATTCAGCTGGATGTGCCGTGGATGGAGAGCATGGAAGGTCCAAGTACATGACGCCCACACAGCTCCCTGGTGGGATGCATCTGTCAGAAAGGCTGTGCTGGACCAGTGCCTCCAGTGTCTAGGATGCTTTTGCAGGAAATGGTGCTTGTCGTAGCACCCTCCTCTTCCTGCTCATCACCCCATGAAAAAAGTAGCAGTGCCACTCACTGTCCCTTGTGTGGTACTTTCAGTGTCTGTCAAGTTTACTCTCGTGATGAAGACCCTACACCCACAGATCACCATGCTGGTGGTATGCACACCAGGGCTGGTGAGACGGGTACAGTTGCCTTCCGAAGTGGTGTTGGTTTGATTCCACCCTTCCAAGCCTGCAGGTTTGTACCAATTCACATGTTCCATGAGATTATCTGCTCCGATCTTGAACCTTCACTCCATGGTGATGAGTAACTCTTCTGGCTGGCTGACAGTCCCTAGAGAAAACAAAAGTGTAAGTGAGAAGTGAAATATAAATCATATTTATGACCTTGCATGGGTCATATCCCACTGACATGTGCCAGTCATGAAAGACACGATGAAGTAACTGTTCTTTCCACCAGCAGATGATGCTCTCATCCAAATACAGCTGCTAAACATTCCTCAACAGTGAACGTTGAAATGCTACACATTCATTAGTGCTACCCAACTCTGCGCAGCACACAAGCATTTCTCTATCTCAAAAAGGATTGAAAATGGGAGGACGGGGGGAAGACAACTCCTCCTCCTCCTGCAACCTAGGCAGAAGGGTCTTTTGGCACCTGAGGAGGATGGGCCACCACAGCCTCAGACTCCACCAGTTCATGGAGCATGAGGTGGACTGGTCAGCTAGCTGTGGGGAAATGATCAGCCCTAGAGAAGCAAAGAAAATGTAATAAACCCCTGCAGTCTCTCTGGCTTCATCTCATCCTCTAGTGCTCGCTTTGTGGTACTTCAAAATCACTTTGAACCTCTTGGCTGAAGTCACATCACACCTTCTCAGCAGTCCTCCACCCCTTGCTAAGTCCTTTCTCTCCACCCTGTGGGTGTTGGTGGGCTTATGTCTCTTACCACTTTTGTTCCCTTTGGAATCTCTCTTGTTGGACATGTTCCTCATATTCTCTGTCCTGCATATATACATTCCTGCATGTTCTTTGTTCATGCTGGTGAAGATGAGTTGAACAGAACCCTTTTTCATCGCCACAACACCTTTGTTCTGCTTTTCCCCATTGTTTCAGGTGGTATTAACTTATTATTAAAGGAATGCAGGCCCAGCAGTGGTGCTCAAGCCTGTCAGGAGCAGACACTCCAAGATGAGATCTAACCCTACTGACACATTGATTGTGGCTGAAAGCTGGCGAGCAAGTCTGGCCAAAAAACACCTCAGATATGGAGGGCTGGGTTTGTGCTAAGGAATATCCACTTCCTCCACGTGAAGCTGACCTCCTTTGCAGTCATCAGACTTAGAAGCACCTGCTTCTAGCTGTGGCTGCCCCATCCCTGGCAGTGTTCAAGGCCAGGTTGGACGGGGCTTGGAGCAACCTGGTCTAGTGGAAGGTGTCCCTGCCCATGGCGGGGGTTGGAACTGGATGAGCTTTAAGGTCCCTTCCAACCCAAACCAGGCTGTGATTCTGTGACATATTGCATAATGCATGCTGCACCTGCCTGCCAATATGGGTCATCCTGTGTTATTAACGGCACTGTAATTTCCTGCTCTCCTTTCTCCTTTGCAGAGAACATTATGGAACGTTGCTGTGGAGCCAGCACTTGAACACTGCGAGGGATGGGGCAGCCACAGCTTCTCTGGGCAATCTGTGCCAGGGCCTCAGCACCCTCACAGGGAAGAACTTCTGCCTAAGAGCTCATCTCAATCTCCCCTCTGTCAGGTTAAAGCCATTCGCCCTTGTCCTGTCCCTACAGGCCCTTGTCAGCAGTCCCTGCTCTCTGCAGTGAACCAGGGAAATGACAGAGGTGCTGGGAAGCACCAGCCTGATGCCCTGACAGGAACTCTTCCTCCCGGGCTGCTTCGCCAGCCTCGTAGGAGCCGCCCGTGCAGTGCAGGACAGCGGGTGTGCACCCCTGCTGCTCGGGGGGGAGCTCCTCGAGGAGATGACGAACCGCCACGCCGGTCTTCTATTGGCTTCTGGTGCTGTCCGTCGGCTAAAGGCCCGCCCCCTGCTCCTGTAAGCCCCACTGATAGGCAGCTCTACACGAGGCGGGCGAAGCTTCCCTGGGTGCCGCCATTTTCGGCGCCGCTGCCCGGCGAAGGGGCGAGGTCATGGTGCCTGCGTTGGCCCGGAGCGAGGGGCTGCCGCCGCGGGAGCGAGCCCGGTGGGAGGATGCGCGGGGCCGAGGTGAGCCGAGGCCAGGCCGGGCGGTGCCGGCAGCCCCCAGTGCCGGCCGCCCGCAGGTAAGGGCAGCTGAGGGGGCTGCTTGGCCGTGAGGGGGCCGCGGGCTGGGCGCGGCCGAGGAGGAGCCCGGCGAGACTTCCTCCGTGTGTGCCGGTGCCCTGGGTGAAGGAAGGGGTCCCCGAGGTGAAGTGGACGCCTGCACGTTCCAGCTCAGTGGGGTGAGAGCCTGCCCGGTCCAGCCCTGTAAGGGATCCCACGCATAAGGATCCCCCCAAGCACCTCAGCCCCGATCGGCAGCGAGTGCAGTGGGCCATGCCATAAGCACCCCTGGAGCTGCCGTGGCCGTGCCCCGAGCGCCGCAGCACGGTGGTAGCGTGAGGACTGCTTTGGTATCCACGATTTGCCAGCCCTACTGTCTCTGGCACTGCCCTCGCCGCCGCCTTTGACTTCGGGCGTTACCTGCGGGAAGCGGCGTGACAATAGCGGGACCTTTGCTGTTGTACATCTGGAGCAGGAAGGACGAGTGCTGTGCTGTCGTTGGCTTGAGGTGTGGTGTGTGTGGTCCCGGGCTTTGGATTCGTGGGTTATCACATAACCCGCCTGCAGTGAATTAAAAGCACGTTTAGTAAAGAAAGCATCTTTCTGACATCAGTATGTGAACTGTTCCACATGGAGTTTCAGGTGTCGGTATGACAGGAGGCTGGATGGACAGTGTCACAGGAAAATAATGACCCCATGTTATGGGGGTGACTTCCAGCTTCTTGGGGCAGCGTAATGAAGTTCCCCAGCTGGATTCCTGCAGAGATCGTGCTGGCTTCCAGGGTGATGCCTGCAGACTCTGCCAGCATTTGTGACACCTCTGCTGGGGTCCTTGCAGAACTGAGGCAGCATCTGTTTTTGCAGAGGTCTATGCAGTGCATTAACATTACAGGTATACAACCGCTGCTGCAGAGTGAAGTCTGAGTGGTCCCTGTGTAGATTTTGTCAAAGGTTCTCATGCAGCTCTTAAGATCCATGTGGATGTCACCAGTAATGACCTTATTACTTGTACAGCCCTTGTTACTTGTCTTTGCTTTCTTTGCAAACTGAACAGTAGTGACGAACTGAATGAAAACAGTGCCCCTGTTGCTGGTGTGCTCCTCCTCCACATGCCTCACCTTCCTCGGAGCCAAAGTGGAACTTTTTAGGGTGAGTTGGAGAAGCATGAATTGTTTCGCCTTCTGCAGAGCCAGTGTTACCCTGACCGACATCTTTCTGAACACAGGCTGTTATTCTTTGGCCGTCTGTGATGGTCCACAATGGTTTCGAGGCACTGTAGCCCTTGAGACTTCTGCTGTCTGAATTCCCTGACTGCTTTGACATAGAATTGAATTGGATTCTGTAAGAATCGTCAGGTTTTTCATTGCATTGGCTCACATAAATGCTTGCTGCTATGTGTAAGAATATATATGAATCAAACAGCTCTTTTCTGTGACTGTAGGATGGAACTTTAAAGTCACCATGCAGTTCAGCCAGAATGGAAACATTCTGTGGCCACATAAAGGGTTAAAGAGCTTTAAGTGCTTCTGTTGGAACATTTAGGTTCAGAGTGGAGTTGCAGTCAATGATTATTTCATCTCTCTAAAAAGGAGATTGATTTTTGTCTCCTGACGTGCAAGATTCCTGTTTGAATATGGTTTTCACTTCCTATAAAAGCTCTGTCTTTTGGTGTTTCTATGGGAGGGTCCTCACAAGTGTGTTCATCCCAGTGTTCCATCCTCAGAGATATCAATGCACAAGAATTTTAATTTCTGAAAGATTGGCTTATAAAAGGCTTTTCATGATTTACATAACTAATTTAATGGCTTTTCCAAAGCGAGGAATCTTTGTTTGCTTAGGTCTTCCTTACAGAGAAGATGTAGTACTCTGTTGATCACCCTTGTCTGAATCATTTCCACTTCTTTTTTATCTTCCCTTAGAATAGAAGTATCAAAATGCACGTAGCGCTCCAGAGAACTGTGCTCTGGGGACTTCTGCAGTGGGACAGTGCTGATCTTTTGATTCTTTGTAGACTTTGTATTACAGCTGTCTCTCCTCAGTTGTGGCCACGTTCTGATACAGTGGGGTTTTAGATTGCTTCTTTAGGGTGGCCTGGGCTGGAATATCTCATCTACCAGCACTTGAGTGTGTCTGCAGGGTGTGTGTGTGTGGGGTACCAATATGTACCTCCTTTTCAAAGGCTCTCATTGAACCTCCAGTTACAGCTCATCCAGCAGTTACTCTATTTCTGCCAGCGCCACGTACGCTCTGTGACTCGCCATGTGCAAGGACTATGGGTTTGCTGCCCTTCAGCATCTACATCCATTCCCAACAAACCAGGACTTCCCAGTTGGGTGAAGGACTAGAAAGGGATTAAGAGGGTACGGGTGACTCTTGGATGAGGGCAGGGAGCATGCCACTCTGCAGAGCCTGCTGGCTGCAGCGTTTGGGGAGGTCTCAAGCCTGTGACTGTGCAAGCCATGACTTCTCCAGGAGCCCAATGGCCTTGATGGAAGTCACTGCTGAGGCTGGCTTGGACAGTTCTTGATTTGTTGTGGTATTAGTGGTGAGCTGGTGTCCTTAAGTTCTGGTATCATCAGGAGTTGGTCTCTATGGTAGTAAATCACTAGCATTTGTGGGTTTGTGCCAATAGCTGCTAGTGATACTGATGCAGCAGCCTGTTATGTTTTGGGAATAAGTGAGTTTAAAATGAATTCCACTTGACTGAGAATTTGAAAAGGCACTTGGATGGGAAACAGAAAAAAGTAAAACTGATACTGGGGGAGCATTACAGAAATCAGCTGATCTGAGCAGCAGCAGTCTCCTGTTGCTATAGTGTGCTCTTAATAGTGTTTCAAAAGAATTACACTTTTTCTAAGCTTTTGTTGTGTTTTGTAATTTTGACATTGTTGAGCATGAGGGTGCTGAGGCGCTGGCACAGGGTGCCCAGAGAAGCTGTGGCTGCCCCATCCCTGGCAGTGTTCAAGGCCAGGTTGGATGGGGCTTGGAGCAACCTGATCTAGAGGAAGGTGTCCCTGCCTGTGGCAGGGGTTGGAACTGGATGAGCTTTAAGGTCCCTTCCAACCCAAACCAGTTTGAGGTTCTGTGACTCCATGTCTGTGCAGTCATGCCGGCAGGCACTCACTCACCTTCTCTGTTCTGCCTTGCTTAGCCTGAATCTTTTCAAAAAATCATAGAATCTATCATACAATAGTTAGGGTTGGAAAAGACCTTAAGATAATCTAGTTCCAACCCCCCTGCCATGGGCAGGGACATCTCACACTAAACCATGTCACCCAAGGCTCTATCCAACCCAGCCTTGAGCACCACCAGGGATGGAGCATTCACAACTTCTTGGGCAACCCATTCCACTGCCTCAGCACCCTCACAGTAAAGAACTTCTTCCTTACATCCAATCTAAACTTCCCCTGTTTAAGTTTGAACCCCTTACCCCTTGTCCTGTCACTACAGTCCCTAATGAAGAGTCCCTCCCCAGCATCCTTGTAGGCCCCCTTCAGATACTGGAAGCTGCTATGAGGTCTCCACGCAGCCTTCTCTTCTCCAGGCTAAACAGCCCCAACTTTCTCAGCCTGTCTTCATACGGGAGCTGCTCCAGTCCCCTGATCATCCTCGTGGCCCTCCTCTGGACTTGTTCCAACAGTTCCATGTCCTTTTTATGTTGAAGACACCAGAACTGCACACAACACTCCAAGTGAGGCCTCACAAGAGCAGAGGGGCAGGATCACCTCCTTCGACCTGCTGGTCCCATTCCTTTTGATGCAGCCCAGGATACGGTTGGCTTTCTGGGCTGCGAGCGCACACTGAAGCAGGCTGATACTCATTTTCTCATCGACCAACACCCCCATGTCCTTCTCTGCAGGGCTGCTCTGAATCTCTTTTCTGCCCAACCTGTAGCTGTGCCTGGGATTGCTGCGACCCAGGTGTAGGACCTTGCACTTGGCATGATTAAACTTCATAAGGCTGGCATCAGCCCACCTCACAAGCATGTCAAGGTCCCTCTGGATGGCATTCCTTCCCTCCAGCGTATCAACCGAACCACACAGCTTGGTGTCATCGGCAAACTTGCTGAGGGCGCCCTCAATCCCACTGTCCATGTCTCTGACAAAGATGTTGAACAAGGCCGGTCCCAACACTGATCCCTGAGGGACACCACTTGTTACTGTTTTCCAACGGAACATCAAGCCATTGACTACAACTCTTTGCTTGCAGCCATCCAGCCAGTTCTTTATCCACCAAGTGGTTCATCTATCAAATTGATGTCTCTCCAGTTTAGAGAGAAGGATGTCGTGTTGGACAGTGTCGAACGCTTTGCACAAGTCCAGGTAGATGATGTCAGCTGCTCTGCCCCGTCCATCAGTTCTGTAGCCCCATCACAGAAGGCCACGAAACTCGTAAAGCAGGATTTGCCATTAGTGAAGCCATGCTGGCTGTCACCAACCACCTCGTTGTTCTTCTTGTGCCTAAGATGATAATGCTGTTTTCACTGAAAGCATTTTTTTTCTTCCAGCCTGTAAACTGCCACACACAGCTGTGTGGGGACTTGAGCAGCTATACCGACTGCCCAGACAGTTTTATTTTTCCTTGCAACATTTATAGGAAACAAGCTCAAATACAAGCTATCCTTCACAGTAAATTGCCCTCTAATGTAGAACAGTAAATATTTTCAAGATCCTTTTAAGACGTCTTTGAGTGTTCTGCTAGATGCTGGATAAAGAGGAGTTAATCCAATGAACTTTTTAATCTTTATAAAGACAATGATGGGATCACTACAAACCTACCATCACACAGAATAAGGGGAAAAGCCCTGCTGAATTAGTTCAGTAAATATTTAAATTAGTAAATATTTTATAAGGTGTTTTATAGCATCTCCCAACGTTTATGTGTGTTTTGCAAAACAAATATTCATATGTGTTGCTGTTTGTGTTCTGGTTTAGTTGACTACACTACAAAACTTCCCAAAGTTCAGTCAGGGTTGCAGTTCTGTTGTGCTGGTCAGTGTAGGCACCTCCAGGCTAACAAAATTCTGATTGCACATGGAGCATTGGCACTGTGAGTAGTGGGACTTGCAGGCTGGTACTTCTTGGTGCTATGTCAGGGTTTGCTTTCACATGGTGTAACTTAGGATGAGTATTTTAGGATAGGGAGATGAGTAACCATCCCTTTCTGAAATGGATCGTGACTCTTGTTGCTTGTTTTTGGTTTTTTTTTTCTAAAGGTGTTGATCTGGTGTTAGTACCACTTCTCTTTTTAAACGTGGGCTTTGCTTTTTCATCTAAAAATACCTGAATGTATCATGTTAGTAACAGTAAGAAAACATTTTCTTTCTAAAACAATCCCCAAATCATTCAGAAAAGGTCAGAGTGGGTGTAGTAGGTAAGAATTCAGAAAGGCACAGAACAAAAGCCAAATCGTAGGTTGCTGCGGTGGTGTCATGGATCAAGGAGACTTCTGACATATCTCCTTGAAGTCAGCGCTAAAGTGAGGGCTAAAGGCAGTTCAGCCAGTTGTGCCCAGAAGCAGTTTTGAGACTACTGACAAGTTGGGGTCTGAAGGGATTAATTTACCAGGAAATACTTAAAAGAACAAAAGAACTGTGGCTTCACCAAATGTTTGTGTGGAGGGAATGAGTATAAGAATTGTGTGCAAACCCCTGCACTCCTGGCGTTTAGGTGGCATGGGCAGAAGGAGGTATTTATAACTGTCCCGAGTTAAGTAAAACATTTCACTGACCACATTGCTGCAGAAGAGTGCCCTTTTTCTTTCTAAAAACGTTTTCTCTGTATTTAAACAAACTGGCATTAGAGTTTTTCTTGGAGCATTCACCTCCCCAGGCTAAACGAGCTCAGTGAATCCAGGCTTTCCCCAAGGGCCTATTTTCTAGATGTTCCCTGGAGGGTCTTAACTGTTTCCAATGAAAAAGTTAAGCTCCAAGTAGTTGTTTTCAGTTTCTGTCTTTATTTTGGAAGAAAAATTTATGTGCCCAAAAGCTTGGATCACAGAATTTCATAGGATCACAGAATGCTTGGGGTTGGAAAGGACCTTAAAGCTCATGCAGTTCCAACTCCCTGCCATGGGCAGGGACACCTTCCACTAGACCAGGTTGCTCCAAGCCCCATCCAGCCTGGCCTTGAACGCTGCCAGGGATGGGGCAGCCACAGCTTCTCTGGGCAACCTGTGCCAGGGCCTCACCACCCTCACAGGGAAGAACTTCTTCCTAATATCTCATCTCAATCTCCCCTCTGTCAGGTTAAAGCCATTCCCCCTTGTCCTGTCCCTACAGGCCCTTGTCCAAAGCCCCTCTCCAGGTTTCTTGTAGCCCCTTTAGGCACTGGAGCTGACCTAAGGTCTCCCCTTAAGGAGCCTTCTCCAGGCTGAACCAGCCCAGCTCTTTCAGCCTGTCTCCAGGCAGAGGTGCTCCAGCTCTTGCAGCATCTCTGTGGCTTCCTCTGGACTGGCTCGAGCAGGTCCACGTCCCTCTTGTGTTGTTTCTTCAGAGCTGCAGGAAGGACTGTGAGGGGAGTGGTGAGGGAGTGGTGTCTCCCTAGAGCGCGGTAGAGGGGGAGAATCCCCTCCCTTGACCTGCTGCTCACGCTCTGAGGATGCAGCCCAGCACAATCCAACTGTCTCAATCGATCTATTAGAAGATATTACTTCAACTCACAAAACTTTATCTCATTTAGAGACTGACATCATCACAGCTACAGCAGTGCTGCTTTTACCACTGGTGTAATAGACTAGATGTCCTGTCCTCTTGATGCTTTCTGTTGCTCCAGATTTGTCCCACGCCATCTCTAGTTTGTCCTGGTGTACCTGTGTGTGCTTCTGTACATGTGTCCTGAGTTCTGAAGCGCAGGAGATGGTCAGGACTTTGTCAAGCTGCTTTCTTCTGCAATAGGATTATCAGACTTGTCCCTTAATACTGTTTCTCTCTGGATTGCAAGTTTGGGGTATTTTTGGTTTGGATTTTTTTTCATTAGGTTCTTAACAATTTTGAATGCTGCCCGAAGGCAGTGTTGATGCTGGATGTGTTTGATACCAAAATACGCCTTTTGTTGATACTGACTTGTAACTTTTCCTGTTTTAGGAACCGTGGATGGAACAGAAAACTGAGAGGCTGAACTTTTTATTGAAGGCTTGCGTGTAGACCCTGCTGCATGAATGACTGCAGAATGAATATGCTCCCTGGAGTGGGTGTGTTTGGAACTGGCAGCACTGCCCGGGTACTGGTGCCCTTGCTGAGAGCAGAAGGCTTCTCCATTGAAGCGCTTTGGGGGAAGACCGAAGAGGAAGCCAAGCAGCTGGCAGAGGAAATGAGCATCTCCTTCTACACGAGTCAAACTGATGATGTGTTGCTGCACCAGGATGTAGATTTGGTTTGCATCAATATCCCTCCACCACTAACTCGGCAAATTGCTGTGAAGGCTCTAGGTACCTTTTTATCTTTGGAGTTGGACCAGAAATACCTTGCTCCTTGGCAGGTTGAAATTTCCAGCTGTTAGCTCAGCATAGTTCTCGTTGCACCAACATGCAGATGCAGTGCTGAAGGTTTTGTGTGGAATTGGTAGCTCCATCTGTGAGAAAGGTCACCTAGAAGTTTTTTGTAAATAGCTGTTTATAATTGCTTATAGGTTTGCAAGTCTTGAACCAATTGGGCTAAAATATCTCATGTCTTCCTCAGACTAAACTCATGATGGGTTATAATGGGGGGGTTTTAATAAAAATGAGCTGTTTCAGATATGATGTTGATGGGGGGGTGTGTGTAAGATGATTTTATGCCCATTTGAAAAAAAAAAACAAACCCACAACAAGAGAACAAATCAAGCAAAAAACCCAAACCACCCCCCGGCAACTTAAGCTGCTTCATTATTTCAAACCTTCTCATGTTCTGGAATAGGAAACCAGGCTATGCCTGGGGCAGAGGGATTCAGCCAGTGTGTTGTGACCCTGGCCACCACCTGGAGCTCTTTTTGGACATCCATGTCCTTGGCAGGCTGGTTTGATCCTGGGTGCAGACTTGCTGAAGGAATCCTTTCACCACCTGATGCAGGAGGGAGGAGAAGGTGGGGACAGCAGGAGCAATCCAGCAGGATGGGTGGGTTAAGGTGTCTGGGTGACAAGAGATGACATCCCAGACTGGTTGGGCAGGGAAGTGGGAGCCAACTGCATGGGCATCCTGACATTCCTTAATTTTCCAGCATAAGACTTTGTAGTGTTAATGTCCTCTCATCTGGTGCAGTGTGGGTGTGGGTTTGTGTGTAATCCTGTGAATAACAAGTGTGATATTTTTACTGTGTTTACAGGAGGTCCACACGAGTTAATTTTAGGAGGGCTGTTATCTCAAACCATGTGATCCAGGGTGGTGTGTTGTTCTTCACCTCTTTGCTCTATAGCAGTTCATTTTCGAAGTAAAAAACTTGCTGCACAAACATTTGTAGTGCCACTTAGATATGCAGAGAGGGATTTTGGGCAGGTTTTTTTTCTCTTTTTCTGTTTTACATTGTTAGATTATTTTTTTTACCTTGTTAGAGTACTGTCCTTCGTGTTTTAGGTATTCTGATTTTGAATATATGACCTGTAAGTTAGAATTTGTCTCTTTAAATGTGCTATAAGTTTTTTCAAGCACTAGCAAGGTAATCAGTATTTCACTAGTTCTCATGGCTCTTGGTGATCAAGTGGGTGAAAAGGAGAAGATTGAATCTTCTCTAGTGAATTATTAACTAAAATGGATTGAAATTTTTTCTTCAATGGCTGGGAACCTGTAAGATGACATTATCCAGAGGGGGAAACGGGGGCAAAGCTGATGCAATAGTACAGAGGTGATAACGTATACTTAACTGCAGCACAGACAAGTGGGAAGCTGGAAAAGCTAGGGAACTGGAGGGATGTTGTGGAATGTTCTCATCTGCAAACTGATGCAGGCGTCTCAGACCCAGCGTGGTCATGACGTTGTCTGTCAGCTTCCTAGGTTCGTCACAATAATATTTATAGATCTGCTACCAAATATGTCGTGACGTATTTTAAGCCAGTGTTGGATGGCTTGCTGTGATTGAACGTTCTGAAGTAACACAAAATCACGGTAGGGCTAGAGACGGCAAGTACGTTTTCTTTAAAAGTTCAGATTGATACAGCAATATCTAAATAGAATCACAGAATGGTTTGGGTTGGAAAAGACTTCAAAGCTCATCCAGTTCCAACCCCCTGCCACGGGCAGGGACACCTTCCACGAGACCAGGTTGCTCCAAGCCCCATCCAACCTGGCCTTGAACGCTGCCAAGGATTGGGCAGCCACAGCTTCCCTGGGCAACCTGTGCCAGGACCTCAGCACCCTCACAGGGAAGAACTTCTGCCTAAGATCTCATCTCAGTCGCCCTTGTCAGGTTGAAGCCATTCCCTGTTGTCCTGTCCCTGCAGGCCCTTGTCCAAAGCCCCTCTCCAGGTTTCTTGAAGACCCTTTATGCACTGAAGCTGCTCTAAGGTCTCCCTGGGGCCTTCTCTTCTCCAGGCTGAACAAGCCCAGCTCTCTCAGCATCTCTGTGGTTTCCTCTGGACTCACTCCAACAGCTCCACATCCCTCCTGTGCTGGAGGCCCCAGAGCTGGACAAAGTACAGGTCTTGTGTGTTGTGTTTTGTTTTCTTGGGGGTTGTTTCTTTTTAAAGTGCTTACACTTTTATTACTTACTCGTATACTTCTTTTCTTTGCCTGTTTTAAAATGTGCTTACATTTTTACTTCTGGCAGAGATGAGAGAAAGACCAAATTTTTCCATGTGATAGAACTTGCTTACATTAAGTTTCTTACTGAGAGACATCCATAAACAAGCGCATGTACAGCTCCAGCATGACGGGCACAAAGCAATACCACTGAATTGAGTTCATGAATCGGACAGAACAGATCAAAGCTGAGAGGATAATTCAAAATCAAATCAGTGTAATCTCATGGTTTATTTCCACAACAGGCAAAGCAAGAAGCTATCCTAAAATTTGTTTCTTTTGATCTCAGAGGAACTAAATTAATTTCACAGAATGTGTTATGGTTCATGTCCCACAGTTAAAATGCATCCACCTTTGCAGTAAGGGAGCACAGAGTGGAGTTTCCGGCTGGAGCAGAGTGTAAAATATGGGATGTTTGTGCGTGAGGCAGAACATGAGAAGTCCTTAGAGTAAAATTTCTTCAGAATATTAAAGGTAATGCTGCTGCCTGTACTGAGCCCAGCCACCAAGGGGAGGCTTCTGGAATGGCTGCAGAGAATTCTCATCCCTTACTTGGTTGACTGTATTGTTTATGATATCTTTGCAGCAGATTGTTTGACCCCCTGGTTTTGTGGAGTCCCTACAGATTTTACAGCACATATGCATTAGTTCTGAAGGAAGGAGTGAGAAAGGGCTCTATCACTGTTTTGGCTAGTCAAATCCAGATTTCCTGTTCTTGAAACAGGATGAACAAGCATGCTGTGAGTGCTGTTTGCATATTGTGCTTCTCGTTTCTGTGACAAGTAGCATGGAGGTCTTTCAAACCACAGGCAAACAGGAACTGTTGTTGGAGGAGTGTGTTTTGGAATGAGCGTTCATCCATCAGCAGGCTCCCTAAGCAAGTCCATCTGAAGCAGCCAGTTATCTGGGAAGACTCCTCAGATGCTCCTGGCATCTTATGGTGGACAAAGCAACGGTCAAAGGTCTGGTGTGCTTCAGCAGCAGCTAGTTGTCCATCTTCCTAGGTGCAGGCTTGGGTACCTGGTGTTATTCAGGCGAGTAAAGAGCTGGGGCTTCAGTTCAATGGGCATGTTTGCATGGGATAAATAAATAGCTTTAGTAGCTGGAGTCAACATTAGAGCTTGTGCTGAGAGAGGTGAGGCTGGGGACTTTAAGTATTTATGAACAGTGCTGGATGGACAGCTGTGGCTATGATAGCCAGGCAAAGCAACAGCTGAAGAGGGGAAGTGGTGACTGTCCCTGCCCATCCCACTCCTCTCACACAGCTCGTCCTCTCCTGACTGTGCTGCAGGGACACCTCTGTGTATGGCAACCCCATGGTGCCCACTCACCTGCACATCCAACCAGGGCAGCAGGACCTCTAACCATGCAGGCTACTCGGTGGGCCCCCCTTGACCATGAAGGACCTCCTCGATGGAGGTTGTCTCAAAGTCCTTCTTGTGGAGTGCTGGTCTGCACCTGGGCTGAGGCATAGAGGAGACCAACAGAGTGTTGTGCTTCATCTCAGCAGCAGGATTGGGGATGGGGGAGTCGAAAATGGTCCCTCAAACATGAGGTTACCAGTGGACAGCCAGAGTGTCCCCTGGGAGTTCGACCTTGCCCTTCTCTAGACTCATGTCAATTTAGGGGATTTCTTTGGAAGAGACTACTAAAATTTGTAGTCTTCTTGTCTGACTGGATTTTGCTTGTGTCTATTAGAAATACAGGTTCTGAGTTTCCTCTGACTGTAGTTGTTCCATGGCTGAGCTGGGCACTGCAGCCAGGAGCTGCACTGGGGGATCTGGCTTCCCCTCGCCTGTCAGAGCCCCAAGTAAGTACTGGTGCTGGTTTCTACTCATCAGGGAGACCATTAAAAGCTGTTCTGAGCAGGGAGCACAGTCTGCTCCTAGGTAAGGCAAGGCTTTTGGAGAGGTGCCCGCCACCATGTGCAGCAATTCCTGCAGTTCTTGGGGTAGAAACTGGCGTGGTGTGACTGACCTTCAGGTCTGACAGCACCAGGCAGTGTCAGAGACTTGTACGTGCACCTTGGTTGTTGCCCTGAAAAACGTAATGTATTTTTCAGAGCAGGAGTCTATAGAAGATTAAAGCCATGCCATGAGAAAAGGGTGAAGATGGGGAAGGAGGACCGTTGAATGTAGGAATTTGGTTGAAGCTTGCACTGGAATGCTCTTGTATTGCTTTATTTCTGCTTTAAAGTTAAATAAAAATGAATTGCTGACTGCCCAGGTTGATTGAGGCTGAGCACAAGCTAAAGTGCGTTAGTAGGAAGGCAGTATGTGCAGACCAGTATGTGTTGCTTCCCATTTAGCAATGCTTTTTCAACAATCCACCTTCCAAAGCATTTTTTCTAATTCTGGTACTCTGTACACAGGCCACTAAGTATGTTCTGTGCCCCATTTCTATTCATCTATTTGAAATACTAAATTCATATTGATGGTGAAATACAAAGTGAAAATCAAATTTCCCCTTCACTCACCTCTTCCCTGCAAGGGACATGTTGTTTTATTTCCTCTGGCTGTACGGGCATTCAGGTAATTTTCTAGCTATCGCATGCAAATCGTGTCTTGATGGATGCCATGTGATGCCATTTGTCTTTCAGGATGTAAAAGCCCTATCTTTAATTGGAGTCTCTGTGTGGGAGTTTGTCTGCTCTACAACTGGAGCATCCTGGAAGCAGCTTTGACTCTTGCTGCACTTGGCATTCTTATTCAGTTCCCAGACCTTTACCTCTGAAACTGCAGGAGGAAAGCTTGACTCCAACACCACTTCTTGGTAGCCTTTGGAGCATCTCAGCATATTCCTCTCGTATGTGCTATATATATATATTTTTTTTTTTTCCTCATTTGTGCTGCAGGAATAGGGAAGAACGTGATCTGTGAGAAAGCTGCTACCTCTGTGGATGCCTTCAGGATGGTCACAGCTGCCAGGTACTACCCTAAGCTGATGAGCATTGTTGGCAATGTTCTCCGTTTCTTGCCCACCTTTGTGAAGATGAAGCAGCTGATAGAGGAACACTATGTGGGCACTGTGATGATATGCGATGTGCGAGTGTATGGGGGAAGCCTGCTCAGCCATAAGTACAACTGGATCTGCGATGAGCTGATGGGAGGAGGTGGCCTGCATACGATAGGAACCTATATTATTGACCTTCTTACTCACCTCATCAGCAAGAGAGCGGAGAAGGTCCATGGTTTGCTCAAGACTTTTGTGAAGCAGAACACAGCCATAAGTGGTATCCGCCATGTTACTAGTGATGACTTCTGCTTCTTCCAGATGCTGATGAGCGGTGGCATCTGTTGCACTGTGACTCTCAACTTCAACATGCCTGGATCATTCATCCATGAAGTCATGGTTGTGGGGTCTGCTGGTCGCCTTGTAGCTCGCGGGACGGACTTGTATGGGCAGAAAAACACTGCACTCCAGGAAGAACTACTGTTTACAGACCCTCTGACTGTCAACAAGGGCCTTCTGGATCAGGGGTTTAAAGACATCCCACTGCTTTATCTAAAAGGAATGATGTACATGGTGCAAGCACTGCGGCAGTCTTTCCAGGACCAGGAAGACCGTCGGACGTGGGATCACAAACCTGTCTCCATGGCAGCCTCTTTTGAAGATGGTCTGTACATGCAAAGTGTAGTAGAGGCCATCAAGAAGTCCAGCAGATCAGGGGAGTGGGAGGCTGTGGAGGTGATGACTGAGGAACCAGATGCCAATCAAAACCTCTGCGAAGCACTTCAAAGGAATAACTTATGAACATTCTTCCTTGGGGGATAGGACAGTTTAGGACAGTCAACACTGCTGGCTGTAATGTAAAGAACCTCTGTTTTTAAGATATGTTGATTCTTATTTAATAACCCACCTCCCTTGGTTTTTTAAACATAAAATGTCATGCTCTGAGAGGAACTGTTCTCATTTAAATTGTTCAAAGAGTTTTAAATGTTTCTGTTTTTACAAACATTTAATTTTAGTCTTGGTGACTGGTAGGAAAACTTGAATTGCCCTTTGCACTTGCTGAAGTGAAGCCTGGGAGCTCTGCCACTGTGTGGCTTGGGAACAGGACACGGGACACAGCCCCTGTTGCACATTGTGCCTTTTTTCATGATTTTTACGTGACAGCTCATAGGGCAAAATCGGGGAGTATATTTTTTTTTCAGATGCTTTTTCCTTCTCTCTTGGAGAGTGGGTAGGTTTTACAAAATCTGATAAAAGAATTCAGTGATGGATCATGTCTCTGAATAAAAAGGACAAAAGGTAGAAATAGGACAAAAAGTAAAAGGACAAAAAAGTAGAAGGAAGATTGGATTCCGGTTTGCAACACAACCAGCTTTCTGGCTTCCTGCACATGGCAGATGTCTTTCAAATTCATTTAGACTGGTATTTTATTTAAATGATGCTATGAATTCTCTCTTGCCTGTGTCCTGGCAGGAACATGTGCTTGTGCTGATTTGTGCTGTTTTCCCATATCTCTAGACATGATTCCTTCTACTCAAGAGGTCACCTGCATCCAGCAGCTTTTGTTCCATAAGCTCTCTGTCTGTTGGTTCTTTTACTGCCCAGCAGCACTGGGGACTGGGGGGCTATGTCCCCATTCCTGTGACTGTTCATAAACGCCTCTCAGGGTCACAGGAGTTCCACAGTGCTGAGGGAAATGAAGTTGGGCATCATTAACCTTTCAGGGACCTGATGGTGGGAAATAGGGAGGCATTTCCTACCTCTTGCAGCTCTCTTTGTGTGCTGGCTGGGTTACTCTTACCCTATACACATCCTGATAGTTGAAGGAGTGGGGACTGACCTGTCATGATTCAGACTGCTCTTAATCTCCGACACTGGATATTAACCCTTTGTCCCTGCCCACCCTCACTTGCTCCTGCAGCTTGTGTCCAGTAGATTTGTTGGCAGATGATGGGTGGAAGTTCATTCCATTGGAGAAACATTTCTCTCTGAGGGAGGCATGTGCAAAGGATAGTCCAATTTTACTACATTTATTTTGTCTACTTGAAAGCTTTTTTTTAATGTATTTCCCACTAAATTGTAACTCCGTGTATTTAAGTATATTAACAGGCAAACTACTGTTTGATAAACTGATCGTTCCTGAAAAGTGTCTTGTTTTCTGCAGAAATAAAAAGTTGTGTTTGTTGAAAACATTCCTTATGCAGCTGTGTGCTTGGGTTTGATTTGGTCAAGCTAAAGCCATCCTAATAAATGTGAACAGGAGACTTACAGCTGAGGATCAGTTCCTCACAGTTCCTCAGAACTCCTCAGTTGAGTTCTTCCCTACTTCTCTGCTGTTTTGCTGCCGACTGGGTGGCTTGGGTGTGGAAAAATCTCAGTGGTACCACACAGACACAGAGTGATTTGGGTTAGAAGGGACCTTAAGATCATCTAGTCCTAACTCCCTGTCGTGGGAAGGGACAACACACACTAGATCACGTCACTCAAGGCGCTGTCCAACCTGTCCTTGAACACTGCCAGGGATGAACCATTTACCTGCCATGGGCAGGGACACCTTCCACTAGACCAGGTTTCTCCAAGCCCCATCCAACCTGGCCTTGAACACTGCCAGGGATGGGGCAGCCACAGCTTGTCTGGGCAACCTGTGCCAGGGCCTCATTACCCTCACAGTAAGGAACTTTATATATAACCTGAACTTCACGTTTAAGTTTAAACCCATTCCCACTTGTCCTGTCACACAGTCCCTAATGAAGAGTCCCTCTCCAGCATCCTTGTAGGCCCCCTTCAGATACTTGAAGGTTGCTGTCATGGTTTAAGCCCAGGCTGTAAATTAGAACCATGCAGTCTACTTGCCCCCCCCCTCTTCTTCCCCCCGCTCCTGGAGGGACGGGGAGGAGAATCGAAAGAATGCAGCTCCCACGGGTTGAGATAAGAACAGTTTAATAACTAAGGTATAACACAAATCACCATTGCCGCCACCAATAATAATAATGATAAGAGAAATAACAAGGGAAGAGAATACAACACCTCACCGACCAATACCTGGACCCCACCCCAGCAGAGTTCCAGCCCTTCCGGGAACTCTCAGTTCTACATCCTGGGCATGACGTGCTGTGGTATGGAATACCTCTTTGGCTAGTTTGGGTCAGGTGTCCTGTCTCTGCTTCCTCCCGGCTTCCCCTCCTCCCTGGCAGAGCATGAGACTCACAAAGTCCTTGGTCAGAGTAAACATTCTGACCAGCAACTGAAAACATCGGTGTTATCAGTACTGTCCCAGGTCAAAAGTCAAAAACACAGCGCTGGACCAGCTACTAAGAAGGAGAAAAAGTGACTGCTGCTGCTAAACCAGGACAGCTGCTATGAGGTCTCCACGCAGCCTTCTCTTCTGAACACCCCTGACTTTCTCGGCCTGTCTTCATACGGGAGGTGTTCCAGTCCCCTTATTCTTATGGCCTCTTCTGGACTTTCCAACAGCTCCGTGTCTGTCTTACGCTGAGGACACCAGAACTGTGCACAGTGCTCCAAGTGGGGTCTCATGAGAGCAGACTAGAGGGCAGCATCACCTCCTTTGACCTGCTGGTCAGCACCCCCAGGTCCTTTACCTTGAGGGTCTTTCCAGCTGCTTCCCCAAGCCTGTGGTGTTGCATTGCAGTTGTTGTGGCTCAAGTGCAGGACCTGGCACTTTGCTTTGTTGAACCTCATCCCATGGGCCTTGGCCCACTGATCGAGCCTGTCCAGATCCCTCTGCAGAGCCTTCCTATCCTCCAGCAGATCAGTTGCCTCTCCAGATGATCAATTGAGATATTAAACAACACTGGCCCCTGGTACTGAGCCCTGGGGGACACCACTAGTGACCAATTGCCAACAAAGAACGGGCACAGGGAAGGACACAACTAACAGCTGTAACATAAACCCCAAGTCCCATGAGCAACAAAAATTATATATAGACTGTCAGGAGATCAATGTACTAATATCCCATGGGATTGTCAGATCCCCCCAGTCTGGAAGGTGCCACAAGCAGAAGTATGGGAATATGCCCAAACAGCAAAATGGTGCATCACTTGGGAAGGAGAGGAAGAAAGGCCAGAGGATCCCTCACAACCAACATTAATGTATTCTAACCTCTCTGCACCCCGAACCTCTTCAAGAATATAAAATCAAATTGGAACTGTACCAGGATTTGTAATTGTAGTAGCCCAGATCCCAAAGTCTTAAGAATATCCCCGGTTGCTCAAACTTTAAGGCCACGATGTATATGTAGAAACAATACCACCTCTTTAAGTGACTCTTGGTCACCATGTGTCAACCCCACTCACTAAGCAGATAATGATCCTTAGGAATCACTTGCACTCAAGTTAGGGATTCCAGCTTTTGGGGAATTGTTACTTGGCAATAAAGAAGGTAAGATTTTGTAAAGTACTATGTGTGCGAAAGCTTGAAAATTCTGGGGTTTGAATTTTGCATGTCATAAGGAAATCCAGTGTTTCCTTAAAGCTCTCAGACCTCAAGGGGAGGTAGAAGACTGATACAGAAACAATCTGGACCAGAAGACCAGTAGCTCACTTCATAAAGATTAGGAAGGCAGGTGTAATTTTGAAAAGCTCAGCAAACCAAAGACAATGGTGTTCCTAAGGGAACTTGGTTCATTCTAATACTAAAATACGTTCTGCCATAAAAGACCCTTGCCCACAGAGGCCCTTCCTCACGGAACACACGCAGTGAAATCAATCTATACGTCTTGAAACAGAGATGAGAGTGTGTAAGAGCCACAATGACAGACACAGACTGCTGCGTATGTGGAAAATCCAGATTCCACTGTCTGAACTGTATGAAGGGGAGAGTGGGCAGGGCAGGGGGTGCTGCTCTGTAGAGGTGGCACCCAGCACCATCTCTGCACAGACGTGGGTAAACAACCATCTTGACTCTGTGTGTTACTGCGCTCTCTGCACACCAGGTGAAGAATCCTGATTTTGGAATACCACTCCCACAGCTCTGTGATGCCAATAAGATCATATCTAGCAATAGAGCTCTGGTCTATCCATAACTCTGTGCTGTCCCGTACAGCTCTGTGCTAACCCAGCAAGTGTCACCCATTTATTGCCAAGGGAAAGTAAGTCCCACCAGAAGATCCACTTCCCACCTCCTTGCTGCTTCCCTCACAAGACAGCTGTTGAGAGCAGATGGTTTTGGAGATCCTCTTGCCTATCTTGGACTTACCACGTCAACTTTTGTGATCAACAGGATCTTTACTCTTCAGCCTGACTCACTGCAGGCATTGCTGGAAGACATCAGCTAAGCAGCAAACCTGCGGTACTGATGGCATTACTTCCTTTGCTCTGTGGGTAAGTCTGTGCCACTGTACCGTCCCATGGCCCCTGCACCAGGTAGGGTCCAGCAGCTGGTCCCAGCCAACTGCTTTTCACATGTGAAGAACAAATAACAGCACATGCATCCTAAGGACAGGTGACATGCTGGTTTATTTTATAATGCAAAACTGCTTTTTTTTTTCAGGCAAATCAGGTTCCCTGCAACTGGGAAAGAAAAGAATCAGCTACAAGCCAGCCAACCAAAATCCAAAAAAAAAACCCTAATGCAGATCAGGCTGTAGTCACCAAACAGGAGGCAGAAAGCTGAGCTGGTCATCTGAGCACCCTGTCAACATCCACCTCCATGGAATTGTCACCTGCTCCTAGCACTGGGATCTCTGGAGCACTGCTGGCCCCAATATCTGCAAGAGGAGAGAGTGAGGGCATCACCTGCCAACTGCCCCCTTGGATGAAGGCTATTTGCAGCAGCAGGACACCAGGTCCCAGCACTGCAGGGGGAATGGCTGCTCTGGGTGTCCACCCTGATCTCCTGCTTGGAGCAGGCCTGTCACCAGCTCCAGCTCAGGCTGGCGCTGGCCTTGTCCCACCAGGTCTTGGAAAACAGCTCTGGAACATGGAGACTGTGGAGTCAACTCCTAGGGGGAAAGATCCTGCTTCATTTGGCTGGGCCACCTAAAAGCTGCAAGAGAAAATCCAAGGGCAGAGCAGAGCTGCTGCAAAGTGCCAGATGACAGAGAGACAAATGTCCAAAATGACCCAGAGACATCCAAGCCACTTCTCTACAAGCTGCAGACAAGGGTGGAAGAAGTGAGGTGACACAAGCTGCACAAGCAAGGGCAAAGCTGGGGAGGAGGGGGTGGGTACAACCTGTGGGGAACAGCAGGAGAAGGCCAGCTCCCTGGGGAATGCTAGACCTGGGAAAACCTTGTTGGAGCTCACCCTCCATCTGCTGAGCTGCTGCACTCCGGGGGGCTGCAGGGTCCTGGCTCAGCTGTGCCACCACTGGAGCTTCCTCTGCTGCTGACGGGTCACTTGGCTCTGGCATGCCCTGGTCGATGTACTGGTACAAGTTGCGCAGGCGTGGCCTTTTTCCTGGAGAGGTTCAAGAAGAGCCCAATGCTGACCACCCCTTCTTTTGCCACAGCTGTGCTGTATCTCACAGGCTGCAGCAGTCCTGCCAGGAGGAGAACCTGGCCCTTGAGCTAAGGCTACCTGGTGGGGTCAATGCCAGGGATACACAGCCACATCCCAAAGACAAAGCAGCAGCTGGAGGGAAGAGACATCACAAATCTGTCTGGGAATCACAGTGCCCACCTGGAAACTCTGCAGTGACAGAGCCTCCACCATCACCCAACCCATGGGGATGCTGCCAAGTCTGGGAGAAGCGGAAGGGCTGGACTATCGATCCAGCCTCATACCAGCACCATTCCTGAGACAAGTCAGCTCAAGCACACATTGTCCCAGTCCAGTTCAGCTTGTGGGGCTGCAGCCACCAGCTTTGCTCACCCAGCTTGTCATCGGACGTGGCATCGCTGAGTGGGAGCAGGTGGCTCTCTTGCCTCTTTTTCTTCTTGTTTGCCTTCTTTTTCTTCTGGTGCTTGGCAGAGAGGTCAGCAGAGAGGGCACTCGTCTCTTTGACAGTGGGATATGCCCTCTGGAAATCAGGGTGCTGCAAGAGGAGCACTTGCGAGTTGAGCCTGTGGGGCAGAAAGCAGCTGTGGGGCACAGCCAGCTCCGTGGCTGTGGCACAGGAGCCATGTTCCAGCACAACCCTTGGTCCGTGCCTGCGCTGTGGCACAGTGCTGCCTGGAGCTGCTCCTGCCCTTCCCGAGCTGGCTCAGCTCCCTGACTGCATTTGGACATCACTGACTGCGGCTGACAGATGCCTCTGAGCTCCTGCATTGCCAAAAGTGCTGTTTCCCTTCCCACTGTGAGCCCCACAGCTCTTTGGGCTTCTTCCTTTCCACACTTTTGTTTATTTGATCTTCTAAACCCTAAGCAACTCTCAAAATCACTATCAACTTTGCTCCTTGGTTCTCAGCAAAATACAAGCCAAATCAGAATGATGTCCAGCCACAAACCCTGAATACTAGTGTCTTCCATCCCATGCTCATCCCTTCCATCCTTTGTTTCACTCCCATGCTGCACAGCCTGCTCAGGGCAGATCCAGACCTTGGTGTCAGCAGCGGCATGTTGGTTCATGAAGGAGATGCTGGGACTTACTTTGCCCCCTTGAGTTTGAAGCCATAGGCTAGCAGCCAGGCCTGCAGCTCTGCCACACCACTGAGATCCGCCAGCTCCGGAAAGAGCTGCTTGTTCTTCTCCATCTTCTCCTTGTACAGCTCAGCATGCACAAGAACATCCCGCCCATCCTCAGACCACTGCAGTGGACATGTGGGACAGCACTGGTAAGTGACGCTGTCATCCTGCTGGCTCCTGCATCTGCTTCCCCCCTGCCCTGGCATGGATGACCTGGCCACCGAGTCTCAGACCCTCTGCTGGCTGGTAATGACCTCCTGGATTTAGGGTTTTACACCCAAGGCCTGAGGGTAAGCCTGGCTGGTTGGTGAGTGGGACCAACCCGCACTGCTGCAGGGGCTTTATGGTGGATAGAGCCTACTGGGGCTCTGGTTGCCACCCTGTCCCCTCATCACATACAGTGGCACCACAAGGTCCTAGGCAGCAGCTATAGCCACCCTTGAGCATGTCACCAGGGCAGAAAACTGCTCTGCAAGGAGGTGGACATGATTCAGTTGCCATTTCACACAGCTTAACTCGAAGCAAGCAGGTAATTATTTGGGGCTATTTACGCTCTCATGAGAAAGACTTGGGAGTAACATCATGCCTTTTGTTTCTAGGGAGTGGATCTGGCTCAGGGACATCCACCCTCTGCAGAAAGGAGCTTTTTCTGTTCCTTCCCTCCCCAGCTCATGGCACGCATTGGGACCCCCTGTTCTCACACATGGCTCTGGGAACAAAGCATGTGCCCATTGCAACCCCAGCGCAGCATCACCCTGCACCTCTACAACTTTGATGTCTGGGCTCTCCAGGGCTGCAGACAGCTGAGCAAGGATGTGCCCCAGGTCCCAGCGGCTGCACTGCTCCTCCTCAGGGTTCCTCTCCAGGGCAGGAGGATCTGCCACCAGGACAGACATGGCAGCAGCTCCTGGCCACCACCGTGTGCTGTGTGCAGGGAAACAGCTCTGAGGTCTGCATGGGGGCTCACTCCAATGCATGGCCAGGGCCAGCCCCAGCTGCAGAGACATGACATGGGCTGAGCTGCTGGTGGGGGTTCCCTCTCCCAGCCCTGGGTCGAGACAGCAGCTTGGAAATGGCTGAGCTCTGCCCAGTACAAAGCCCCCATGAGGTGCTCCAAAGCGCAGGCCTTTGAAGCTCTCCCAGAACACCTGGGGATGAATGTAGGGAGCTGCTGGACCCCCCACCCCTCCCTGAGCTGCCAGAAGCCCCTAACCACCCCACCACACCTTGTACCTCTGCATCCTATCTCCTTCAAGCCAACTATCAGCACCCAGCCCCTGGCTGAGGCCTTGGTGTTGCCTCCCTTTCACTGTGGACATGAAGGGACGTTTTGCCTGTTAAACGGACATCCACCACTGGCCAACCGCCACCCTAAGTGGCTGCAGCACTGTCTGTCCACCCTGAGCATCTCACCACCGGTCCCCACATGCACCGGCTTCTCTTTCCAGCCACCAAATCTGTAGCAAGGTGGTCCTGCACCAGGAATGCAGGATGGGGAGGATGGCACAGGCTGCTGAGAGCTGCAAAGCCAATTCTGAGTGTTTTAAGCCCCGGTAATGGGTTGAGTGATGTCACTTTGAGCCCGTCCTCCCCACCTTTCCCCTTCAAGCCTCCCCATTCTCAGCTCTGGGGATGGGTTTGAAGGTTTAAAGGTTTGGCAGAAGACCATTAGCTCCTGTGGAGGACACATGGCAATAGGTCTCCAGATCTAGGCTCCTGTGTGAGAAGGAAAGTGGAAGAACCAGGGGAGGCCCAGGGAATGCTCCCTGGCACCTGCAGGACACAGTGGAGCTGGGCCCAGTGGGACTGACTGTGGCGGTGACAGAGGCTCAGGGGTCCTGGGGATGCTGTAGCTCTGGGAGGTGCCATCAGGAGGTGGGGAGTTTCCATCCTCAGGGATGGCAGGGCTCTGTGGGACATGGCTGCAGCCCTGGTGACACTGGTGTGATGGGAACCAAGGGCCCCAGAGGTCACCTCATGAACGCTATTGTGGAGTCTGTGAAGACCAGCCCCAAGTCCCAGCCCTCAAACCAGCAGCCCGGAAAATGCTGGGATTTTGTTTGACTTCTGCACCCAGAGTGCTCAGGAGGGGCTGACTGTAAGCAGAGAAGTGGGCTCTGTTCTCATCGTGCCATGGTGGGAGCAACAGGCTCTTGCACAGCTCCTTTGTAAACACAATGGCATTTTATAGCCTGAAGAGAGTGATGTGGCAATCAAAGGGCTGCTTCAGCAGGGGAAGGCTGATCCCAAGAGCTGCATCTCCTCTGCTCAGCAATAAATGCCCCAAAATTTAACCACCTGGGTCCAGGGCAACAACACAGACATACTGTTATGAGGGAAAAGTGTGGTTATGAGCAAACACATTCATGTACATGGTGGTCTCCTGGTGCAGCAAACCTGGCTGGGGTGCTCATTCTGCTACTCTCGCATGGCTGAACCTCCTGGTTTAACCCAGCCCAGGGAGTCTGCTGCTCTCACCCAGCAAACAATAACTTGATGGAGAGCACACTCTAACATGGGGTTATTTTGGAAAATAAAAGTTCAGCTGCTTGAATTGGAAAGAAAATCACAGAAAGGAGAAAGAAGAAAGTATTTCACCACGGTATGTATATACCTCAAACCTTGTTCTGTACCTGCCCTCCATGGTTTTCTTTCAGGACATACACCAAGTTACACATTGAAGTTTGGATACCACGGAATCCATTCCCACAGCTGCAGGAGCTTTTTCCCTGGTATGGATACTTTGATGCACTGCACCAGCCTTGCCCTGAGCTGTAGGGTAGACACATGAGTAGAGGCTAGCTCTAGAGACTGAGTTCCTTGGTCCTGTGGAAGGTTGATATACGTAGAATCCCAGATTGGTTTGGGTTGGAAGGGACCTTAAAGCTCATCCAGTTTCAGCCGCCTGCCACGGGCAGGGACACCTTCCACTAGAGCAGGTTGCTCCAAGCCCTGTCCAACCTGGCCTTGAACACTGCCAGGGATGGGGCAGCCACAGCTTCTCTGGGCAACCTGTGCCAGGGCATGATGTCTCTCACAGGGAAAAATTTATTCCTTATATCCAACCTAAATCTCTCCTGTTTAAGTCTGAACCCATTGCCCCTTGTCCTATCAATACAGTCCCTAATGAAGAGTCCCTTTCCACCATCACTGTAGGCCCTCTTCAGATACTGGAAGGCTGCTATGAGGTCTCCTGGAGCTTACTCTTCTCCAGGCTGAACCAGCCCAGATCTCTCAGCCTGTCTCCAGAGCAGAGCTGCTCCAGCCCTCGCAGCATCTCTGTATCCTCCTCTGGACTCTCTCCAACAGCTCCACGTCCCTCTTGTGTTGCTCCAGAGCTGGACACAGGACTGCAGGGGGGGTGTTTCCCGAAAGTGCAGTAGAGAGGCAGAATCCCCTCGCTAACCTGCTGCTCATGCTCTGGGAATGCAGCCTAGCACATCGGGGGGATCTGGGTCCAAGCACACACTGAAGCTGGTTCATGGGGAGCTTCTCATCGCTCAACACTCCCAAGTGCTTTTCCTCAAGGCTGCTCCATCCAGCCCCTGCCCAGCCTGAGGATTTCTGCTGGGGATTGCCCCGATCCAGGTGTAGGACCTCACACTTGCACTTGTTGAACTGCATGAGGTTCTCATGGTCCCACCTCTTTAGCTGTTCCAGGTCCCTCTGGATCTCATCCTTTCCCTCCAGTGTATCAACCACAATACAGAGCTCAGTATCACCACAGACATGCTGAGCGTGCTCGATCTCACCGGCCATGTCACCTACAGGAGCCCTTTGGCTCTTTCCCCAGGCCCTGGAGGAGGGCGCGATTCGGATCCTCCCCAAAGCCCCGGGAAAGGAGATGCTGCGGCAGGGCGAGCGGGAAGGGGACTCGCCCGCTGGGGATCGCCGAGGGCGAGAGCGGAGGCGGGCGCTGAGCTGCGGCAGCGCCGCGGACCCGCTGCCCGCCCGGCGCTCCGAGTGCTCGGCCCCTCCCGTCGGAAGCGGCGGTTGCCGGGCAGCGCGGCGGCGCCGGGCCGGGACTTCGGCTGGCAGACCCACTCCAGGCCCAGCCGCAGGCCGCGGCCTCCCCGGCCTGGCGTAGGGCACGTCCTAGTACCTGCGGACCGGGCTGCGGCCGGGAGAGCTGCTCCTTGGCCTCCCTCGGTGAGTGCTGTGGGGGGGGGCCGCAGAGATCCCTCGTGGACCCCAGTGTCTCCGCCGGCGCTGTCCCCGGGGCGGCAGCGGGACCTCGGGCCGGCAGAGGCTGGCGGCGGCGCGGAGGCGGGGCTGGGGCTGGGGCCGAGGCAGCCGTGCCCCTTCCGAGGGCAGCCGGGCTGGAGTCAGCAGCCCTGGTACAGTGTCGCTGAGCCCGCCCGGGTGAAACGCTGGGGGCTCCTGGCTGGTTCTGCCCCCTTATGTCGCGTTTCTGGCAGCGCTTCCCCGCGCACCCCCTTCCCAGGGGTGAAACGCAGGAAGGGTTTTCCAGGAGTATGTGGTGGTGTTCAATGGGGTCTTGGATCTTGGTACAGGCCTCAAAACAGGGTTTGTATTGATTCCCCGTGACAGCACAGCCAGAGCAGGCTGTAGACTGCAGCTCGAGCTCCACTTTGTATTGCTGGATGCAGTGTTGCACATGAGCTCCTGTAATCTCAGCATGTGGCTCGTCCTTGCATCAAAGAACCCCATGGGTTAAGGTGGGGCCTCTCTTGCATCATCATCCTTTCTAGTTCTGGGAGAGGACTGGCAGTGTTCAAGGCCAGGTTGGATGGGGCTTGGAGCAACCTGGTCTAGTGGAAGGTGTCCCTGCCTGTGACAGGGGTTGGAACTGGGTGAGCTTTAAGGTCCCTTCCAATGCAAGCCAGTCTGTGATTCTATGATTCTCTGACTTCACTGCAGTTCTGTAACACCCTCATCAGCCTCTGCCCACCATCCAGTGCAGAATGTGGCTGTCATTCCAGGCTGCTGCTGGACACGTCTGACTCCTTGAGCAGGGAGTGCAAGCTGGCTTTGTTCCTAAAGGACTGCTGGTGTACATGTGCCTAGCTCCCAGGGAACATGTTCCACATGCAGATGCCAGTATCACACTTGGCCGTACCTGTCCCTCTTTGTCTTTAGAGAGATAGAAGAGAAAAGGGAGCTTTGAGACTGGCAGGTGGGGAAGTTCCTGAGGGAACCTGTATGGTGAATACTATTAAAAGGAGAATATTAATTTCTCCCATTTTAGTCTGCAAGGGGAAAGCATAAGCATGAACTAACATCACAGGGTTGATTCACAGCACATTGACCTGATTTCCTGATCCCTGATTCTGCAGGAACTATGGTCCCAGATATGTGTGCCCACCTGTTTTGGTGCAGCCCTCGAGCAGAGAGTTCTCCTGGTGCTACTTCTCATTTCAGCTAAAACTACTGAGGGACAGAGCAGACAAGACCAGCTGCATGCAGATTAGCTCTTTGATATTCTGCAGATGACTTCCTGTGCTTATCACCGTTTATCACAGCTGTGGGATTTTTTTCACTCATGCTTTTTCCAGAGATTGGCTTATAAAGACATGAAGCGGGGCTTGCTTCAGCTCTGTGAATGGTAGCAGATTCCTGGCCAGGGAGGCAGGCACAGTGAAAATGTGATCTGTAAAGAAGAGGGAATGCTTCAAAGGCAGATGCAGCAGGTTCCAGGCTGAGAAAAAAAACTGCCAAAGCCTCATCCCTTTCCATGTTTTGTAGTTTCCTTAACTACAATGCCAAAAACAAGGCACAAAAGGAAGCTGTGGTTCATACAGGCTCTGAAAGATCTCAGTTTACCTGGGGGATAAGTACCATTTCTGACACTTGGTAAGTTGGGACAAAGGGCACAAAGAGTTGAATTAATGGGACGCTCTGGGAGGGACAGGGCTGGAGCCTGCTTTGCTTGAGTCCTAGGCCAGGGTTAAACGGTGGGAAGTGGGCAGCCAGCGGTGCTCAGGTTGGTGAGTAAAGCGATGCTGAAGTCGTTAGGTTACTCTGGCAACTGCCCTTCACCTCTTGAGGCTGTGTGAGGCAGGGAGCAGGGTTGGTGCAGCCCTGTGGCTAGGAGGCTGCTCCGCTTGTGAGTTCTGCAGTCTGGGAGGGCGATAAGGAGAGGAGTCAAACACATACACGTGTCTTTGCCAGGGTTTTACCGGTCTGTCTGCCTCTCCTTGCCTACCTGTGCTCTAAGTAGTTTCTTTCTGATGGCAACAGATTGGATGCTGTAGTTTTAATGCTTAAGTTTCTAAGGTGGTGATAGAGAAGATGCCTTCCTGGGTGCAAATTTGAATGTGGCTGAGACAGAGATCAGATCACTGCTGGAAAGGGCTGACCCTGTTACCTCTTCCTCTCTCCTCTGAGTTCATAAGCACATGCTCCTACCATGTTTCTCTTGCGCTTGCTCCATTGCCCCTCTGATCCCCCTGTGGAGGTTACAGCCAGGTTACTTTTGGACAGAAGGTTAAATGGAGAGAAAACTAACCTGGAAAAAGAAGTGTTGAATCAACTGAGCACAGGACATTTGCACTACAAGGCTGTCACAAGAGATGAAGCAGAAGGATGGGAATAGCAGAAGAGAGTGTCCACACATCATCTTTTGGCAGAAGTGAGCCATGAGAAGTATCCTCAAATACTCCCATGACTGGCAGGAGTAAAGCAGCAGCTTGGGAGGGCTGTTTTCATCATTGGTAGCTGAGCCTTGGCTGCTCCTCAGGGCTAGGAGACTGATACAAGGGGCTTGTGTCTCATGCAGGTGAGTTCGCTGCTGGTACATAGGTAGGCAAGATGCTTATCATTGTAGTAAGCTTCTCTGATCTTGCAAGATCCCAATCCAGAGGTGATGTGACTTGCAAATTAGGGAGTGGGTGTCATTTGCAAATTCCCTGCAGCAGGGCAGGATGCTGTTGGGATGTGCAATGTGATTATGTGACTTGTGTGAAGGTATAAAATGAGCCTTCCATCACCCGCCGCCCATCAGCTTGCCTTTCCTCCTTCAATCCCCCACAACAATTGCCTGCTCTGGTAACAGGTCATGATTTCAGCCTGTCATTTTGTGTGTAAATTACTGGGTTTGAACGTGAGTTCAGACCAAGATCAGATGTGAACTTCAAGGCCAATAGCTGTTCTGGAGGGACCTCATGTTACATTTTTTTTTTTTTAATGAAGTACAAGAGCCTCTACTTACAAGTACTTACTCAGTACTGACAGGAGTCAGTAAGCCTGAGCTTAGTGGGATCCATTATCAAGGAGATTAAATAGTACCAAACCCAGTGTCATTTTACCTTAGGCTGAGGGTTGTGTTTCCTTTTCAGAAACAGCTTTTCCAGAGGAGCTGGGTACAGACTGTACCTGCATGCTGGCATGCAGTAGTCAGCATTGCTTACATTGCCTCTGCAATTGTGTGTGAGAGATGAATAACAGATTTTCACTAATGGGTCTCATGTCAACGGGTGATTTAGCAAGGAAGACTGCAGTGCATTAGTTGCCATGACTCAGACTCACTCAGCCTTGTAGTGGTGGTTTATTGGTTTATAAATGAAATCGCAGAAGCTGCATCCTGGTGGTGCTGGCATGCTGAGATCCTGAAGAGGGTTCTTGCTGTTGACTTCCTTCAGAAATCTTTAAGTTACTGCCTGAGGAGTCAGAGCATGCAGGTTTAGCCCCAGCTCTTACAGCAGTGACTCCAGCCAAGCTGCCCTGGTGCCTGTCAAAATCATGGCGTGACTCTGAGGAGGGACTGAGGCTTTTACAGCATCTGCCAAAAGCTCACCAGTGGTCTGTGCCTGTTCCTGTGTCATCTTGCATCCTCGTTTTCTGAGTGGGGAGCAAGTCCCTCAAACTTCACATAGGCAGTGGAATGCTGTCCATGAGATCTTCGTGAGAGATGCTAGCTGCTGCTGTGCTGGAAGGATCTGTGCTCCTCTGGTTGTGGGGAGGAAAAAGACAGCAGGGACCAGGGCAGGGATTTGTGGATCTGTGCTGGTCCAGCAGTTAATGTTGAAAAGTTCTTTAGTAATGAAAAAGATGTTTTCTAAAGAGGTGACTCTGGTCTCCCTGAGACCAGCTGAGCTCTTTTAATCTTGGGGCTCTTGCCCAGAAATTCAGCATCTGCCCCTACATGGTCCTGCAGTGAAGTGTTTTTTCTCAGGTCGTTTTGAGATTCAGCCCCAGCCTGCTCAAGGATGGTGACAGTGCTGATGTGTGTCTTGTGGAGGATAGAGCAGAGAGTTTACCTGTGTGGGCACAAGCTTCAGGTTGCTTTGTATAGGTTGTGTTTGAACCACAGGAGCTATTTAGAAAGAGCCTAAGGAGCAAGATAATTCAAATCTAAGGCTAAAATGTCTCAGATGGTATCCAGCTACCTTGTGTTTTTATTCACTAAAGGCACAAAGGGCAGTTATAGCAGCTCAGCTCCTGCTTGCATGTCTGCAGTAAATGTTCCTGTATGGGAGAGCAGAGCCAGGAAGGATTTTCTGTACTGAAGAAAACAATACTACAGCAACTGTGAACATTTCAGGTTTGATGCTAGTAAAAATGCTGATTAGCCCCACAACAGGGACAATACTGCTGGATCCCTTGCTTCACCTGCATGGAGTCCAATTTGGGGTAATTTGTGGTTTCCTACCTGCAATTCATCTCTGTAGGTGGGTGGAGGCTCTCTAATGAAGGTCAGAAGTTCACACATATATATATAAAAATGTGGATTTTCAGTGACTCAGTGAGCCCTGTTCATTTCTGTTCTCAGTAGTGGCTGGTTCCTGTGGTGGAGGCAGAGCCACGTCAGGATGTGTGAAGGGCCATCCAGGATTTGTGGACCCATTCCTCCAGACCCTACGCTCTTTCCAAACTATTACAAACGCTCCTTCTCAGGTGAGTCCTTGCTGCTTGTTAGGGATGTACACGTTTGTACTGTGGCTTGGCGCAGCTTGCCCGTTTGATGTCCTTACTCTTTGACATCCTCAACAGTCTCCACTCACACTGGTGCAGGTGCTGCCTCATGGATAGTGATCCTAAAGGTGGTGTGTACAGCTGGTCAAAAGATTGGAAAGCATAAGGTAGAGGTGGAGAAGGGGTTTTCAGCATTGTTTGTAGGCTGTGGGTGAAGAAAACCATAAAGCAAGATAGTTTCCTGATAATTTCTTTCTCTTTCTTTCTCTGTAGCTCGAGGGAGGCTGGAAGGGAATGCTCTGAAGCTGGGTTTTAGCTCTGACCCTCTGGATCCAGTTCCTAACCCATACAGTGCCCACCAGGTCCAACCAGCCCCTCGCATTCGCCCCAGTGGAAAGGATTTCCTGGAGAAGGGACAGAAGGGAACACTCAGTCTCTTATTGCAGCTTGAAGGGCTCTCCCTTGATGGGAGGCTGCCAGTTGAGAGTAAGTACAGCTGAGCTGCTGCTGGCCTGAGCTGCGTTTGGTACCAGGGATGAAACATCAGGGTTTTGGCTGAATTCCTCAGCTCTGCTTCCTGAGGAGAGCTTGAGATTTGCAGGGCCAGTCACTCCCATCTGCTGCATTTGGCCTGGCAGTGGTGCCCCTGGGGCATTGCCTGTGTGGGAGCTAGTGCTGCTGTGACCTTCCTGACTCCAGTCTGGCCCAGGTCTGGAATGGGAAGGGAGACTGTAAAAAAGAAGCTGTTTAATTTGTATTTTAGGAACTAGTCATGGATGAGAGGCCATTGAGGGATGCTGGAAACAGATAAAGCCCTTCTAGTTCGCTGTTTCTGAATACAACCAGTATCTTTACAGTCAAACTTAAAAATGGATCAGGTGAAATCTTAATGTATAGAGGGTGTTTAATCTGGGGAATTCCTTGTTAGTGAACAAATCCAGACAGGATTTGGGAAGACCGTATGTGTGGATACTGGGAATATCTCTGCAAAAGATGTTCCCTTCTCCAGGGAGGTCACCCAAAGTACATGCAGAAGTCCAGGAAGGCGATAAGGCTGAGCACTGGGTGTCTGATTTACTTCATATGTTGGAATTGCCCCTGCCTGGTGCCAGTGTGGTAGCTGCCAGCTGAACTGCTATGCCAGAGCAGGAGAGGAATGAAGAGGGTCTGGTTGTGTCAGCTGAGATCTTCCCCATCTTGGAGAGCCTAAGGTTTGTTTTTGATTCAAAACCAACAAATACAAACCGTAGTCTTGATTATGTCCCCTTGAATGCGGGACAACAGCTGACCGTGAAACCAGGAAGAGTGCCAGTTTAAGGCTCTGCAGCTGCCATTAGCCATTCAGAAACACCATGGTTGCTGAACTGGGAATTGACCTTGCTCTCAAGAGGATGCTGGTGTGGCTTGTCTGGCATAGTCCCAAATGGGACAAGTGAGCCACAGTCTCTCAGAACAAGGGAGTCTGTGAATACCAGTAATGTGCACAGACTTCTGCCAGTGCTCAGCTGGGCACTGTGCGATCCTCTGGCAGAAGAGGGTCAATCCTGAAGTGTGCATCTAACATGGGGAAGAATGCACAGCTTGTCTAGTCTGCAGAGAAGGGGAGAGCTTGCTTTTGTATAGGCGGTTGGACAGCTTTGGAGACAGAACTGTGGGCTCTGGTGCCAGCGCTCCAAAAGCCTGAATCCCTGGGCAGTGTCTGAGGGGTGAAGGCTATGTCTCCCCTTGCTGTGCAGGGAAAGAGTCCAAGGATCATGAGAAAGAAAATGTAAGGAGAATAAAAGAGATCCAGAAGAAGTACAAAGAGAAGGAGCGAGCCCAAGAGCACAGCAAGCCCAAGCCTGTGAAAGCCCTCTGGAAATCCCAGAAATATGAAAACGTGGAGTCAAAAGTGAAGGCCAAACTCCAGGTCAGTACCCACTCAGCTCTTGAGCTATCTGGGCCTGGGATGCAGTTCAGCCCTGAGGCTCTATGGGAAAGCGGACATGGGGGAGTCCCAGAACCTCTGGATCTGGGGCAGCTCAGTGATGAAGCATGGAGGACAGATGTGACAGTGGGGCTGTGTGCTGAGTGAGAACGTGGCGTCTGGCTCCAGAGAGCGATTGCTGTAATAGTCCGCGTCCTGTCCAGCCCAGAAGATCCCTCATGTAGGAGAAGCTGAGAGGAGGAAAATCTCATGAGACCCTCTGCCTGCAGGCTCCTGCTTGGCCTCTTGGGGATATACAGGCTTCCACTCACAGCTGTATTCCCAGTCTAGAGGTGCATCCAGCTGTCTTTTCAGCTTCCTGGTGTTTGGGCAACACTTAGCTGGGGTCAGTGCCAAAGGGCTGTGTATTCTGTCCCATGGATCTTGGTCGTCGGAGGTTTGTCTTCAGGCTGCATCAAACCTCAGTCCAACTCTTACCACCCTGTGGACCCACAGTGGGCTGTAAGTCTCCAAATTCTTCTCCAAGTGATTGTTGTGGTGAATAACCCGTGTGCCATGGGGGCACTCAGCATCCCCAGGCAATCAAGCTGGAGGTCTTATAGACGAGCACAACCTGCAAGGGTGTATGTACCTCCTGTGCTTGTGAGGAGAAGGGCTGTGGGGCCGTGCCTTGTTTCCTCAGGCTTTCTCAGCTACTGAAATGAGATGTGTGGCTTTGTGAAGGTTTTGGGTTGGTGTTCGCTTCTTTCTGTTTCTTTATCTGGGTCATTTTTCCTCCCCTGGTGGGTTGCTGGTGTTTAAATGGTGCCTCTGTCAGAAGGCTTTGCTAAAAGCACCAAAGACACTGCCTTGGTAGAGTTGTACCTGTTTGTACAGAAACGGAAGTGAAGGCCATGGGAGAGGGAAGGAAAGCTCCATCACTATCTTTGGGTGAATCTGTTGTCATCAGTCTGGAAGCTCCTGTGGTCCAAGTGACCTCTTGTATTCCATTAGCCTCTTCTTTCATCCAGAAATAGGCACTGTAGCTCTTACGGATGGGGTTGGCTCCTGCTGCACAGCAGCAAGCAGAGGAGTGCTGTGCCACCTCCATCATAGTGACCTCCTGGAGAAGAGGCCCCAGGGCTCCCTTCCAGCTGAGCTTCACATGAGAGAAGCTCCTTGAGCAAAGGGCAGTGCAGGGCTCCTGCCTTGGCCAGTGTAACCTTGAACTGTTAGAGCCTGCATTCCCATCGGCCTCGGGAGAGGGCTTTGTCCTGCAAGTCCCTGATAGCCTTCATGGTCTCTATCTCTCTTCTTTTTGCAGCCAAACAGGCTGTGTGGACAGGAGTGACACAGGGAGCTGCTGCTTGTGCAGACAGTGGATGCAAGCTGGGTGACACGTCAGGCACTGCCAGTTACACAAGCCTTCCCTTGGTACTCCCTTCCTGAGTTGGAGCGTCCAAGTTCCTCCCAATCTCTGCATTGCTTCACCCTGGTCCAAAGCAGCCCTCCATCCAGCTTTTGACACTAAAATTATGTGTACTGGTAACAACTGCAAAAATTGGCAAGATGATTTCCAAGCCAGTAGTTCCAAATGCTGTGTCCCTTCTTCCCGGTGACACCAACCTCCTTGAGGTCTGTGACCTTTCCACACATGGGAACAAACCCACATGTGCTTTAGGAACACAAGCCTACACTCTCGTTTGACAAATCCTCTGGGTTAGAGGAAGATTGAGATAATTTCTTCTTTTGTTCTGGGGAAGGGGGTGGTCTCTATGCAGGCAGTTTCTGCGTGGTGCATTCCTTGTGCTCCAGAAAGAGGTGGCGAGAAGCCCTGGCGCTGACTCATGTTGCTTTAACTATTACTGTGGCTCTTCCAGAGCTGGGGTGTTCTCTTTGAAGGATCTCCATCTTCTGTGGAGCTGCTGCTGCTCAGAGTTTAAATTCAATCTGTTAGAGTGCTTCTTTAATAGAAGAAGGCTTACAGGCTTGACTTAGCAAGCCTGGGTCTGGATTTATGGGCTGCTGCAGTTTGAAGACCTTGATCAGACCCTCTCTTAACAACAGTAATTAACTAATTCCTTCAAAGTATGCATCCCATTTCTCAACTGTGGCCTTCTGAGCTACTCCCTGGGGAGGAGGTGATCCGTTAAGGATTGGATTCAGAAGGGGAAGAGGACCTTCTACTATAACAGCTTGAGATGTGTGTAGTTTCTCAGCTTCCTTAATGGCTTTAGTAAGGCACAGGACCCCTTGTCCTCAACCCGAGTACCACTCTTCAGTTTCTTTAAATGAGGTAGAAGAAAACAGTAGAGGCCTGGCTGGTCCTTATGGTCCCTTTTGAAACACACCTCAACAAGAAGCATGGGGGCAAATCCCCACTCCACTGTTAATGGATCCTGTGGTACAGTAAGCCCGGTCCCTAATAGGCTTTGAGTTCATCTTCCAGAGGATTAAGCGCTTCTCTAAGTTGTGGAGTCTAGTCACATTCCTTATTTTTCCAAAGCAAGTTGTATAGTGGGCGAGCAGTTACCAAAAACCCTAATGCATGTTTTCACCAATAACCTCATGTGCTTAACAACTATTGTTATTCTGTTTTATTGCCCAGGGTTTGTCCTTCTTGATGCTTGAGAGGGTATCATGAGGTACTGCAACAGCTCCTGCTATCCACCAGACCCCTAA
Source organism: Psittacula echo (assembly GCF_963264785.1). Classification (NCBI taxonomy): domain Eukaryota; kingdom Metazoa; phylum Chordata; class Aves; order Psittaciformes; family Psittacidae; genus Psittacula; species Psittacula echo. The sequence goes on along the minus strand of NC_137742.1, from coordinate 83,638,146 downwards.
GAATTTAACTTCTTGTCTGGAACCTTGGCAGTTGGAGGGTGGAATGTTGAGCCCATTTTTATTCAATAGATTCCAGATGGCTGCAGCCCCTTGCCCCTCCTGTTCTTTATTGTCTCCATCCATTAGGATATCATCTATACATTCATATATGTGGACATCTGCTGACACTTCCACAGGACTGAGGAGCTTGGCCAAGGCACTGTGGGCAATAATGGGGGAATATTTATACCCTTGTGGGAGTTGGTTAAAAGTATACTTCATCCCCTCCCAAGTGAAACCCAACTGGGGTTTGTCTTCTCGCCTTAGGGAAACCATAAAAACCATATCCTTAACATCTGGCGTGGCCATCCAAGGGTGGACAGTAGCCTGTCCTGCTGTCACTGCCAAGGTTAAGCTTGGGACAGCAGCAGTCAGCAGTGGAGTATTGCTGTTCAATTCCCTGGAATCAGTTGATAAACACCATTGGCCATCCGCCATATGGACTGGCCAGACTGGAGAGTTCTAAGGGGAATGTGTACAATCTGGAAAATGTCTTCTCTAGATCTTTAATCACTTTGGAGATGCCCTATTTGGCAGCAGATACTGAGCGGCACAGGTGCAGGGGCAGCCTGTGAAAGCCTCACAAAAGAAGCTTCTGCTTCTCTGCATTCCAAACTCCACACCCTGCCATAAGGTAGATCCCATCCCTTGCCTGCTTGTATGTCAGACCCTCATCTATTTTCCTTGTGAAGGCTCAGAGCCACTTCCACAGCTGCCATCCTTTTCTCACCAGGCAGCCAGAGTTGAGTTTGAGCTCAGGGGAATTTTTCTGCTACACCAGTTACCCCCACTGTATTTACAGCTTTCCTTGATGGGTTAATTCCTTACTTCTCCACTTGCTGCTTGGTTAAAACACTAATATGGGCCCTGTGTCAATTGAAAATCCCAGACTTAGGGGATATGTCTATGGGCTCTTAGCAGCAGCCATTAGCAGTTACCACTAGGTGAGTGGGCAGCTGAACCCAAATCCCAAAGTTGTGGATTTTAACCCCTTCAGGTCCTCCCGGTGAGGTGCCAAAGGATTAAGGGCACCACTGCTGTTTGGGGTTGTGTCACCTTTGTGTCTGCCTGAGCTCCTGACCCTTCCTCTGTTTGCAAGGCTATCAGTGCAGCCGCACTCAGGCAGTAATACTCCTCACTAAAGGGCATTTCTTTCTGAGCCCTAAATGGTCTGTCTCAGGAAAGTTCAAGATCCCGGTGGGGTCCTGCTCATCGTGCTCCATGGCTGCCCAAGTTCTCTGTCTCAGGGACTATTTCCAGGGTGTCTGGTGATCCTCTGAGGAGGGCTCTGAGGTGGCCGGGACCTCCTGGAGGTCCCATACCTCGCTTGGGTGCAATCAGCCTTTGGCGCTCCCTTTGGCAGCTTGGACAGTGCTTTTCCTGGGGCAGGGACAAGCTCTCCTCTTGCCTGGGCTCTACACCCCCACCCAACAACCCTCTCAGTAGGTTATTGAGTGATTGCCCAGCAGTCCATGGTTCAGAACCACTCCTGGACCCCCAAACCTGCTCTTTTCTTCATCACTGAACAGCATCTCATCTTCTGTGGCACAGGCTCTCCACAAATACTCTGTCTCCATTTTTGCTCAGAAACTTCCTGTGCAACTCCCTGAGCTCAGGTCCCGACCAGGAGCAGTGCACAACATGAGACGGGGTCCTGCTGTACAGACCCATCTGCCTGTCAGTTTTAATGAGAGCTCGCACATTCCTTTTCTCCAGCTCCACCACGGCTTCAAAGCTCCCATCCTCAATGTCTGTGCCCATAATCAACTGCTGAATTGGGACAACACTGGTGGGTGTTTGTGCTTGTGCCACCATAATTTCAATTCTTTGTTCCAATAAATGCTTTTGCTCTCTTTCTCTTCTAAATTCCTCTTCTGAACAGTCCATTTCCAAGTAATTCCTTGCAAAACAATCCTATGCATGTACCAAGCCCGTGCCCAGGATGGCACACATGCTCTCTTCACCACCTCCAGCATCTCCACAGTGTTGTTCCATTCTCTCTGCTCCTGGGTAAAACCACTTCTCCTTCACCCACCGTACACGCAGGGGAGAAGTGATCATCTGTCCACTTGTCACCTCTCCTCTGTGGACATCCCACTGACTACGCCCGTTTAAATGTAACAGAACCAATAAATATAGGCTAAATGACATATATTGCTCAAACTCAATTCAAGCTCCACCAACATCACCTCCAGATTTTGGATGTCACATGGATTTGTCACTACACTGCTGATTCTTAAACTTCATGGCCAATGATCCAAAATGAGCAATCCCTCACCTGAAAAGGGAGGGCTCTCAACCTCAAAGAATTCTCTTGGATGGTGACATGACCCAAGGGGAGAGTCTCTGACTGCAGACCTGCTGCTCCAAGGAGGAACAACTCCAGTGGGCTCTCCATCCGGGCTCCTTTTATACTCTTGTGCCATCTGAGCTGTGGTCAGATACGGTCATGTAGCTGTCATGGGCTCAGGACCCAACTTCCTCATTTGTCAGGGCTTTGTTGGGGTGGTTGTACCTGCTATAACTTGTTTGACTTTGAACCAGCCATGCTGGGTAAAGGCATTTCTCATTAACTTACCAGAGAGATCTGGATCTCCTGGCTCCTGCTGCAACAAGACTGATCATCTTTGGAGCCTGATCTGTCCAGGCAGTCCTGAGGGCATTGCATACCCTGGTTCTTAACACTAGAACTAGTCATTTGAACATCCTATCTCATGTCTGCTGAACTACATGGGCCAGGCAACAAGTAATCTGCCTCAAGGGGCCTGCAATTCAGCTGAGAGAGCAGCTGGGAGCTTGGCTACCTGTGAAGATCTGGAGGCTGCCCTGTACAGTTCCTGTCACTTCCAATGGCAGAGCAGTTCCCTGGTTGGATTTATCATAAGGTCACCCACTTGCCACAGTCAAATTTCAATTTTCAGGATTTCTTTGCAACAACACTGTCTGAGATAGTCCCCAGGCCTTCTGTTAGATGTCAGGTAGTGTAACCTTGTGCCATTTGTAACCACAGCCTTTGAAGACGCCTGTCATGCTATTCCACCCTCCCCAAAACACCAGACTCCTCCACTCCCCACTCCTCTTTCTGTCTGGAGTAGCATAACCACAGATTTGGGGTGCTGAGCAGAGCAGCACTTGAGACCAGCAGCTCAGCACTCAGCTTCATGACTACCTGGGTCTTTTCACTCAAGTTTGCTTGAACGGATCTGTGGCACTGGGATGGCTTCAGGGAGCTCAAGTTCTCTACTGTTGCCAACAAGGGAGACTGGCGTGTGTCTCACCTTCAGCATGCTTTCTCCACATTGCCATGTGCCCCTTTCTCAGGAAGATTTCTGCTTTTTAAGGAGTCGTGATCAATGTCAGTATGGACAGTGTCCCTGGCTCTGGTAGGTATCTCTTGGGTTATCTGGTGTTGCTTTCCTTTCATGCCTACCATTTGAGTCAGTGAAAGGGCTCTCCAGTCAATGCTATGTGCATATTTGATCCAAATGTGTGTTTCAGCAGATTTTTCCCTCTTTTTTAGAGTTTCTGTACAGAATTCAGTTGCCAGGTCTGGATTTGTTGCTGTAGCCTGTCAGTTTGGCCTTTGCTGGCTGAGTCCAGATTGTCTTCCCCCAACAACTCCTGCCAAGTCATGGCAGAAAGAGCGTGCTGTCATCTGCCTGCTGGAAACTTGTCATTGAGCTTGTGGTTGACTTCCCAAGCTTTGTTGGGTTGGTTTCTCTTTTCTCCAGCCTTCCTCCACTATTGGATCTTTTCTTGCTTCTCCCAGGAGAGCTCCCCACCTCCGAATCCAGAGGCTCTGAAATTTCTGAGGGCATATTCTCGCTGTGGTCCTGGGATCAAGCCATGCAGATCGCTCTCCCCAGGGCCTGCCAGAATGAAAACAGGAGCAGACACAGAGGATCCAGAGGCACTGGGTGTTGAAATCAAGGTGAGTTGCACACTGACTGCATCCATCCGAGGCATTTCTGGCACTTAACTTTGCTCCTGTTTTGCACTCTTCATGTGTTCTTCTAAAGTGTTGAGTCAGGTATGCTGTGTGAACAGGGAGATCTGTAAATACTCTTCCTGGCTGAAGGGAAGGAGCAGGGTCTTGGTCACTGTGTGTTCCAGGATTGCTAATACTGCCTCTGGCTTCACCCCTACTCATAGTTAAAGAGATTGTGAAGTTCCCTTTGAAAATCCCACCTCCTCAGTGTACAAGTGCTAGTGATCTCCAGTCTGCTTTTTGTAGGGGTTTGCAGGAGGTCTTGGGGATTTGGAGGCTACTCCCACCTTAATCGAAGGAACTGTGGCTTCTGGATGTTAGAAAAAAACCTGGGAAAATGGGTGAGCTTTTTAGAAAGGAAGGTTAAACAGTTAAACCTTTCCGGTGGTCTGTCTGGGAGATCCTAAACTGTTCTGTGACTTGTATCTCCTTTCTTTGGCAAGCATGGGTTTGCCAGTCTGCTGATTCCCAAAGGCCATGGAGGGACTTAATTTAAACAGGGCATAAACTCCTAAGGAGGAAACACAAGAAAACCTTGAACTCAAATCCAGTGACCTTCTGCCCTGTCTTGGCCACCAGACAAGCTGTGATAGCGAGTGCTATCATCTGAGGAAATGCCCCCAAGGGCCAGCTAAGCTCTGCCAGGCTTCTGGTGAGGGCCAAAGCTGTTTTAACTCTGACCTTCCAGCTGCCCTGATGGGCTCAGAATACACCAGTAGGAGCTCTGCGGACTACGCCAAGCCTAGTTCTTTCTGTCCTTCTGACTTTGAGGGCATGGGGTCAGCCTGAGGACCTTAAAAAAGCCAGTTTTAGGCTTGACTTTTGGTGCTTGTGTTCTCAAAACATGGTCAATATCTCTTGCCTGACTATGCCTCCACACCTGACATGGGATGGGCTGAGGGTGCGCCTGTCCTACTGCCCTATACCCCCAATTCAGTGTCTTGTGCAGGTGCCTCTTTCCTTTGTCCCTTGTGGGGACAGGGATTCTGTGTGTGTGTGAGTGTGAGGCGGGCCCTGCTGCCTTCCTCTCTCTTCTTGCAGATGCAGGTGGAGGGCAGGAGCATCGACTTTGTTAAGCACAACGCCCGCAGTGCCAAGCGGGCCCTGCTGCGGCGGTCCCTGTCCGAGCAGGCACTGGCAGAGCTGCTGCAACAGAAGCACCGGGAGCAGGAGGACTACAACACTAAGCAAAAGGGCCATGTCCCCCAGTAGTACGTATGCCCTCTCTGGTCCTCTGGTCCTCTTTTTCTGTCAGAAGCCTGCTTTCATTCACCATGTCCCTCAGCTTCTGCATAGAAGGGGGGCTGAGGACAGAGATGCTCCTGGCATGTGCAAGCAGTGGGATTTACAGTGGCCTGGAGAATAAAAGCAATTCCTCCTGGTTTCTTCACAAGCATCCCATGGCCAGTGTGACTGGGCTCAGAAAGAATTTTGTCTCCTTCCTCCCTGGGTTGCTGTTGTCTGATGGTGATGACATGGGATGCTCTGTGCATAAGAAGCATGTTCCTACCCCCTATAAGCCTTGCTCTACATGACGTAGCTTCAATATTGCAAGGTCTGGTTTTGGAGAGGCAAACGCTTTGCTCTGCCTTGCAGTGTTCAGCCCTGGACCCAGAGTCTGAGGAACATCGAGCAAGCGACTTGCCTGTTGGGGTTCTGAGTGGAAAACTTCCTGGTGACCCTGTCCTAGGACTGACCGTGATGTCAGTCCTTCAGCTCCATACTGTGCATGCTGTTGTCTGCCAGTATCCCTGGCTGTGAGCCACTTTGTCCACTTCATTCTGTCACTGTCCCACAGATTGTTTTGAGAGGACTCAGTAGCCTGGGCCAAAAGCAAGGAGCAGAATCCTTTGTCTCCAAAGAGCTTGTGTTGGCCTCTGTGCATCTCTTCCAGCAGTGATTCAATGTACATGGAGCATGTTTGCTGGTCCATGCATGTCGGCTAAGCCCAGTATACCCCTCCATGGCAGGAGTGTGTGCTGGCAGCATGGGTCTCTGTGGCCCTCAGGCAGAGACGTTGAGTGAGGTTTGAAGGGCTCAGTTCCTGGCCTCTGCTTGCATCCCTGGGCACCTCCTTCTACCAGATGTAATGACACGTGCTTCCTTTGGCTTCCCTCTGCCTTGCCAGCCTTCTGGAGAGGAAGGAGCTGTGGCGCAGAGAGATGGAGGAGCGGCTGCGAAACCTGCCAGATCCCAACATGCCACCTGGTCATACTATGATGCAGGAAGACCAGCGGCTGGAGACCCTCAGCAGTCTGAAGCAGAGTAAGAGGAAAAGAAACAGGAATTCCAGCTCAGAAAAATGGGTGATTCTAGCCATGATTTGGGAGATGACTTCTGGGACACAGATTTCTGTCGCTTGGAGTTATCTGGAATAAGGCGTGTAGCTGGGATGTGAGGTGCATGTGTGGAAAGAGAAATTTCTTTCAGGTTGGTAGGCAGGCTTGTCCAATAGACCTGATGCTAGGGTTACTGTTGCTGTTAATATGATAGAAAGATTTTGATTGGAAGGGACCTTCAGGGGTCTGTATTCCAGCCTTTGGTTATTCAAAGATGGTGCAGGTCACTTAGGTCCTCATCCAGCAGAACTTTCAATGGAAAGATGGGTATTATAAGTCCCTCTTCCAGTGCTGCGATCTGTTTTATGGCTGAGGTTGAGGTCATGGGAAAAGGACAGATTTCTTTGCTCTTCCACTTACACAACTTGTTTGGTTTCATTTTGTGTTTTGCAGGCCAGGAGCAGCTGGTAAAGGACCTGGTGATGCTGCCAGTGAGGGCAGACACTCTCAGCATGCAGAAGAGGCGGGTGGAGCTGGAGAGGAAGCTCTCCCAGATAGAAGAGGCCATCAAAATTTTCTCAAGGCCCAAGGTCTTCATCAAGCTGGATGCCTGAGCTGGGGTAGGGTTAGGGCCCATGCAGGTGCCAATGCAGTGTCCAGTGTGCAGCCAGCGTCTCTTGCTCATGCTTCAGTGATGTGTCTGTCCATGGAAGAGGGAGGGAGAGGCCCTAATATACTCTCTGTGGTCTGGAGAACAGTTGTCTCTGTGTTGCTTGACTTCTCAGAGATCAGATCTCTGTTCTGGATCCATGGCATCACCTCTTATTTTCCCATTTTTTCCCACTTCTAGGAACTGGTAGGAGGTCTCCCATGCATCTGACTGTGGTGTTCCTTGTCCCTCTCTCTCTCCTGAGCTGGCCCATGGTCATGGCTCATTCTGGGCATCTGCAGACTTGTCTGCACAAAACCCTTGTGCTGTTGGTCTGCCACATGTGCCTCAGTCCTGAGCACTGCCCCATCCTGCTCACGCAGCTCAGGGACCACAAAGAGGCACAGAGCTTCAGTCGTGTGCCCAGGGAAGACCTGGGATGGCTGCAGGGGGGTCTGGCAGGATGTCAGGAGAAGCCTTTGGGGGGGGGGGGCAGGATGTGCTTCCATTATGCATCGTTTCCCTCTTCAGTGTGTGTGCCACTCCTGGTGGGCTCAGCAGGGCCTGATGAGCACTGGTGTGTGGCAGAAACCAGCAGTACTGATGTAGCACAGGCAGGGGGAGAGCTGTGGGTGCTGGTCCCACTTCCTGCAGAGGTCCAAGGTGGCCAGGGAAGTCAGGTTTCACATGGCTGGGGTGCTGGGATGTGGTGGTAGACTTGAGTGGTGGATGAGCAAAGTCCCGGTAGATCTCAGTCTGCAGCCTGACAGGACAAGGCTGGGCAGATGCCATTGTGGAGGTGAGCTCGTGGCCTCATTACCTTCAGAGGCCACACAGGGACCTGTGGAGACCTTTGCAGGGATCCTGCTGAGTGAAATGTAGACAGACTTGACCTAAAAGGGATCTCTGGAGGGCTTGGTCCATGTCCTGCTCAGCAGAGGGCCAGGTCCACAGCTGGGGGCCTTCTCCAGCTGAGTTAACATCTCCAAGGACAGGGCAGCCACCACCAGCTCACTGGGGCTGTCTCAAGGCAGTGCCATCCTCAGGGAAACCCTTTTTTCCTCTGAAGTCCCATCAGAATGTCCCTCATTGCAGCTTGTGCCTGTTGCCCCATCTCCTTCACTGTGATGGCTGCTCCAAGCAGGGGTTTGCTCCAACCTGGGGAGGGTTTCTGGGGTAGGGGTGTTGTGGAGCAGACTCCAGCCCTGCCTACAGCACCCTGGGGGATACTGCAGTTCCTGGGACATCAGGGGCTGACGCTGCTGCCAAGGGATGAGGAAGCTTTTAGTGCTGGAGGAGGTGAAGATGCCAACCTGAAAATCAGCCCCAGTCCCATGAGGCTGCCCTCGGAGCAAACACTGCAGCCAGGCTGAGCTAGCTGGATGAGAGTGGTGCTGGGGGCTGTGGGCACCAGCCCCATGGCACCTCTCTGCCCATAGCAACTCTGGACTAACTAGCCCTGCTGCCTGCTCTGCTGCTCTGCCACCCTGCTGCCTGCTTTGCTGCTCTGCTGCCTGCTCTGCTGCTGCTCTGCTGTCCACCTGGAGTGTCACTTGGCTCGGGAGCCCTGGAGCTGCAATCCCTGTTTGCCCCAGGCAGGGCTGTGGCTTTGATGGATAGTCAAAACCTAAACATTTGGTGCTGTCTTCTCAGACCCCAAGAGCTGTGGGTCCTTCTCCTCCTCACCCAGCCCCACCACATGCCCTTGGCAGCAGCGCTGGTGAGGGGATGCTGTTTGTAGGCATGGGAGAGCTTGTGCAGACCCTTGGCACTGAACCAGCCTTGCAAGGTTTTGGCTATGTTGGGGCCTCGGGACAGGAGCTGTGTGGGGTTTGGGGCTTGGTTCTCAGGGGTCAGCAAAAGCAACAGGACACAGTCCCATTTCCCTGTGGAGGGGACCAGCCATGGGGCACACTCATGCGTGTGCCTAGCATTGCCCCCAAAGCCAGGCTAGGACACTTGGTGCTGGTGCTGAAGGATGATGCTGCAGGAGATGTGGTGAGGGGGTGAAGATGGTCACCACAGATGGTGGCCAGCCATATGGCCAGGCCTGTTCCCACCAGGACAGGAGAAGTAGAAGCTGTCACTCCCTTGGGTCCACGGGGACTCAGCAGCATCTCTCCTCTGGGGTGTTGCTCCATCCCTTCCTGCGGGCAGATAGGTGCTGGTCTGAGGCTGGGCCAGGCCAGCAGCAAAACAAAGGTGAAAGCCACCATCAGCTCAGCACTTCGGTGTTGGGAGAGGGATGGAGGGCGCTGGGAGCCTCCTGGGCTTGGGACTGGAGGAGGATGGACCTGTGCCATCCAGCATTTACTGGGGCTGAGTGATAGCCATGGTGCTGCTGCCAGCCCAAGTGCCACCCAGCTCCTGTGGATGTGATCAGGGTGTCTCCTGTGTGGCGAAAGCCCTGCAGTGGAGACAAGGTGGGAACTGGGCGGGGCATGCCACGCTCACTGCCCAGAACAGCCTGGACACGTGCCGTGGAACAGGGATGTGCTCCAGCATCCCTCCACATTTTCCACAGTGGACCTCATTGAGGTCACCTGGCGCAGCAGCAAAGCCACAACTTCAGAGCTGGGGTTCCACAACCACAGTCCTCTCCACCCAAGGGACCTGTGGAGCTAATTGTGAGGCTCATGCTGGTCCACGATGGGATGGGCCACAGCACGGGATGGGGTGATAGGGCTGGTGGGGGACGCACCTGCCCCATCCCATGGCATTGGGCCTGTTTGCTGTCCTGAAGGGGGCTGTGCTTTATTTGGCTGCTGAGGTCCAGCCTCTGTGGTGACATGAACCAGGGACCAGCAAGGTGCTTTCTAGAAAAGGTTTTACTGTCCATTGCAATATATTAATTGATGATGTATATTTTGATAAAACACTTTAAAAACCCCCACTTGCTTGGATGCAGGGGGTGGGAGGCCGGGGGTCTCAGAGGGACAGTGCCTGGTGGCAGCAGGGCTCCCAGGGTCATGGGCAGCGGTCAGCCCTCCTCCACCCCTGCCCACCGGCTCCATCATTTCTGCAGGGCCCACCACCAGCCTGGCTGTGCAGAAACCTGGCTGGTCACTAAGAGTGGCACAGGACCCTGCAGTGGCTGCCAAGGGTGGCACGGGACCCTGTGGCTATAGGGTGAGGAGGGTGCCATCCTCCTGCCCGCTGCCCCGGCCAGGGCTGCCGTTGTGGCTGCCAAGGGACTGCAGGGAGCCCTGGGAGCTGTGTGGTGATGGGATCTGCTGGAGGGGTTGGTCCGCGGGGCCCCCATTGGGGCAGCCCCCAGGGATGTAGTGGGATGCGCTGTCACTCTCGATGACGAGGTCGCCCTCCTCATCGCTCTCGGCTGTGCTGTAGTTGCTCAGGTACTGCGAGGCTGGGCTGGGGGTCTGCTGGCTGGGGGTGCTGTCCGTGGACATGCCCGAGCTGCCTGAAGCCTTGCTGCTACGGATGACATTGTTGCGCTGGTTGGCTGGCTTGACAGTGATGATGAGGTTGTGGCTGTTGGCCACCATCATGTCCGTCACCTGGTCAAGGGACTTGCCAGCCACGTCGATGCCATTGACCTCCAGGATCTCGTCACTCACGGCCAGCAGCCCTGTACTCTCAGCCAAGCCACCCTTCACTAGGCGGGAGATGAAGATCCCAGGCACCTTCTCGACGCCGTGTGGGGCCACGCGCATGCTGACACCGTCACGGATATAGAAGCCCAGTGGCTTGTCAGAGCCGTGCTTGTGGAGCCTCACGCGGCGGTGAGTCTCGGGCAGGATGTCCACATCGATGATGGAGGAAATCTGTCTGAAGTCCTGGGGCATGCCAATGAGGAGGTGGGTCTTGGTCCGATAGTGTGCAGGGCGCAGCAGCCCCTTCTTCTTTCGCTGCAAGGAGTTTGAGGCGAAGACACTGGTATCAGACTCTGCTGTAGGGAGCAGAGGATAAGGGTCAGGCACCACAGCTACCTGTGGATGCAGCCACATGCCCCATGTGTTGAGGAAGCCAGCAGGAGAAACCCCTCCTCACGGGTCTCACCAGCTTTTCCTCCCCAGAGCATCACCCTGACTTTCCCCGCAGTCTGTCTCTGCTGGGCCCGTCTCCTGGGATTACCCAGGGTACACAAGGCCAGGATTAGAGGGATCTAAGCAATGATTCAGCCTTAATCACACTTTAAGCCAAACTCTGCAGCTTAACGCTACAGCTGCCAGCCCTGATTGCTCAGGTCCCATGGTCATGCCCCACTCTGGGGACAGGGAAGCCCCCCGCACGAGGGGCTGCTGTGGTGGCAGCTCCCTGAGGAGAAGTCTAGTCCCTGAGACAGCACCAGAGTTCCTTGTCCTCTCTGGAGCAAGGCCATCACTGGCATGGGATGGGGTGGCCACAGCTGCATCCTGCAGAGCCCTGCCGCCCCGAAGGATGGAGAATTCCCTGCTCCTGGAGACTCATCCCAAGGACCAGAGAACATCCTAAACTATGATTTGTGCCACTGCATCTTACTTCACCATCTGGCACCACCACACAGGGTTTGACTCCATCCTCCTTTACCCTCCCCTGGTGCGCTTCAGTGGAGCCTAGCTTCACCATGTTGCCTCCTCGGCCGCATCCAGCAGGTGCTGGGGAGCATCCCCTGGGCCCTCTCTGGTTTCTCCCCATCCCTTTCCATGTGGGAGCTCAGATCTGGATGCTTCATTGCTGGCAAGTCCCCCATGATGCCCCTCACCAGCACGCAGATCCTGCTCCAGCCACAGGGAGCTGGGGATGCTCCCAAGCCCAGGGGATGTGGGGTTTCTCCTGAGCCAAGCAGCCTGCCAGGGCTCCTGAGTTATAAATATCTCGCTGCACACGCAGCCCGGCATATTTTTAGCACGGGGAAGGGCGGTGGAGGCTTTCCCACAGCTATTCCAGCACACAGCTCCTCTCTGCGGGGCATGGGGTGCCTGGGCCAGGCAGTGGCAGCACCCCAGGGATGAGTCCTTTGGCAGCTCTGGTGATGTGCTGGGCTTTCCCCTGCCCTTCCCATAAGCCCAACCCAGCCACGGTGGGCCAGTACCATGTCCCCAGCCAGGCTGCCCCCCAGGTACACAGCAGAGTGACAGTGCAGAGAGGAACCAAGCTGCAGCCTTTGTTTTTTACCTCCCTGCAGCAGTCCTGGCTGCCCGGAGCCCACTGGTGGGTGCACACCTACATGTACACACGTGTGCATGGCTGTGAGAGCGGCTCCACAGTCACATTCCTCACCGACCTGGACTGGTTCAACGACAGCCCAGCCTCGGGATGACCTGGATCCATCTTAAATCAGCTGTGACTCACCCAGAGCTTGCTCCCGGCCTCTCCACACACCTCCCCTGGTGCTGCCAGCCATGTGGCCGCTGTCCTGCAGCCACAGCCAGTGCTGGGTCGTGCCGGTGCTGCCTCCTGATCACATTGTGCATGGTGCCTGGGCTGTGGCTGCCTGCTGGACACAGCATGCCACTTCAGCACTGTCACCCACAGGCCCCACATGCTTTCCCAACAGCAGATTAGGTGGCTTTGGAAGCAGGAGCAATGCTCCCACGGCACCTCTGGCACAGGCAGCCCTGTAGTGGCTCCCCGTGCCACAGCCTGGATCCAGGAATAGGCCATGATTCAGTGCCTGGATTGTTGCTGCCTGCCCCAATAGCATGTAGGCCCAGAAGAAATGTGTCCAGGGCATCCCACACCACCCTGGTGCAAGAGCCCAGGAACACTGGCACAGCAGCTGTGTCCAGCCACCAGCATTGCCCCTTATCCAGGGCCTTTATAACACAGCTCACTAACAGGAGCTGGAAACACGGAGTCATTCTGGACACCATGCTGGGAAAACAGGGGCTTTGAGATCAGGCTCTGGCTCTGTGCACTGTTCCTTAATCGTGCTACTCAAGGGAAAACCTCTGTGCTACTAAACCAAGTGTAAGGGGACAGGCTTGTCTCCCTAGTGAAGGAAAGATGCAGCCAGGGTGTTTGTCACTGGGAGGTTTCCACCCTGCTATCACAGTGATTTTGGGCTCCTGTGCAAGGAAGCTGCTCTCTGGGGACACACCATTAAGGTCAGGGTGAGCCCCTGGGCTGCCAGGGAGGAGATGAGCCTCCTCCCACCCCAAAACTTCATCAGCAACCAGCACCTCAAGAACTCTCCCAAAGTGATAGCTGCCACTACCTTGGGGCAGGGAGCCTGATGGGGCTCCTGGTGTGGCACTTATGGGAGCAACACAGTGTTTTCCAGGTGCTCGGCTGGAAAACATGACTTCAAAGGGGTGAATGGTAAGGATTTGCCTTTGCTCACCAAGTCGCATGGGGCTGGGCTGGGGCAGGTGCCCTTTGGCATGGGGATGGGCTGGAGGAGAGCCCACATGGGTGCCACAGCCCAGTGGGGCTTTGGGAGCCTTGTGGTGCCATCACCTCCTGGTGCCGCAGTGGTGGCTGGAGGGTGTGTGATCTGCCATCTCTGCTGCAGCCCAAATGTGGAAGCAGTGATACTGTGGCTCACGTCTCTTTATGGGGAGGACGGATCTGTTGCCTGTCTCCCAGTCCTTCTTACCCTTCTTCTGGATGATGACCCTGAGGAGGGGGTTGGCAGAGGACAGGGCTTTGTGGTAGTTGTCATCATTGTTGATGGGCAGAAGGTCGCCGTGGATGTCTGTGTAGCCCAGGAGCACGTCCACCCGCGGGATCTGGTGCACTGTCTGTAGCAGGCGGTAGAAATCCTGGAAGCTGCCTGTGCAGGAGCGCTTCATGGCGAAGCGGCGAAACTCGGCATCGAACTACAGAGGAGAAGGAGGAGGAAGAGGGTGAGACTGGCCAGGCTGGCTCCAACCAGCAGGACCTATGCAGGCAGTGTACAGAGCAGAGCTGCCCTGGCACGGGCAGAGCCAGGCACGGGTGGCTCCAGAGCCACAGCGGTACCAAGGTAGTGCACCTGTCAGCCAGAGCCTGTCCCAGAAGCAAGAAAAAGGGAGCAGAGCCTTTTACCTGCCCAAAGAGCCAAATAACAGCATGGAGAGCTGCCCGAGTAGCAGAGGAAGGACCCTCCAGCCGTGCCACCAGCCACAGACCTGCCAGGAGGCCCTTCCCTGTAACACAGGCGCTGCTGCAGCACCTGGTGAGCAACAGCGTTAATTACTGCCTCCCTCAGTCACGACGAAGGAGAAGCCAATTAAGGAGAGGCTGAGGAGCGCCGCGAGGCTCTCGCTGCCCGAGGTGGGTCGCAGCCCTGCAGTCGAAGCACCCCAGGCACAGCTGGACAAGGGTGCACAAGGGGGATGCACACATCTGCATGAGCACAGAACTAGGTGGGTGGACACAGGTGGGCAAAGAAGCACATCTGGGCAAGAATGTGCCAGGTAAACATACATCTGAATGTGCAGGCACACCTTGGGGGATTCACACCTGGGCGAGCATGGGCACAGGGTGGGGGTTACCCCGTGCTTGGGGTGAACATCTGGGTGCTGGAATAGCACTGGCAGCTGAGTGAGAGCACATCTGAGCGAGGCATCAGCACAGCACTCCCTCACCGGAGGGATAGCCGTACACATCGGCGCCAGTGCACATCTGCCGAGCGCTCGCCGGCTGCGCTTACACGGCCGGTACTGACTGCGCCGAGCGGGCCCGAGCCCGCGGTCTGGGACGCTGCAGCCGCCGCGCTGGGCAAGGCTCGCGGAGGCCCCGGGCAGCGCTGCGGCAGCGCGGGGGAGCAGAGCGGAACGGAGCGCCCGTACAGCTCAGCTCCCGCGCCGCTCCCCAGTGTGCGGTGCCGCCCCACGTGTGCTGACCGGCGCGGAGACGGGGCGGCCGGTCGTGACTGGGTGGCTCCCGCCCCGGGGCTGCTGCGACCCAGCGGTCCTTACCTTGCTCTTGACCTCGATGACGGGCTCGGCGGAGCGCGCCGGCGTGCGGTGGTGCTTGGCCATGCTGCGGGCCGGGCCCCGCGTCCCCGCCAGCGCCGCTCCCGCGGCCACCGGGGATTTTCACCGGCCATGACGTCACCGGGCAGCAGGTCGGGCTCGCCGCGCCATTGGCCAGGCGGGGCGGAGGGCGTGGCCGGAGGGTTGCTGACAACGTCGCCGTGGCAACGGGGGCTGGGCCGTAGGGCGGCAGCGCCCCCACCTCCTCGCTTTTTCCCCCCAAGCCGCTCCCGGGACCCTCATTAGCGGCACAATTAAACCCACCGCGGAGGCACCTGCCCCACTCCGGAGCCCCTGCGGTCCGACACGCGGCAGCGTCCCCGCTGCGCCCCGCGTGTGTCACCGGCTGGAGCCCGGGCTCGGCCGGTCCCCGCACCGGGAGAGCACCGGCGGAGCTCCGCGCAACCCGAGCCATGGGTGCGGTGCCGAGGGACAGCGGTACGAGGTTTCCAGTCCCGGGCTCCACGTTCTTGCTGGATTCACCCCCTGCCCTCCGGAAGGATTTGTTACCTGTCTGGAGGGATTTCTCATTTTGGGACGAGCTGCTTTACTGAGTGGTTGGGTAGGAGAGATATGACAGAGAATCTGCAGAGGTATCTGAACTGGCTGGATCAATGGGCCAAGGCCAATGAGATGAGGTTCAACAAGGCAAAATGCCGGGTCTTGCAGTTGGGTCCCCCCACAACCCTGTGCAGTGCTCCAGGCTTAGGGAAAAGCAGCTGGAAAGCTGCTCAGTGGAAAAGAACCTGGGAGTGCTGAGGGACAGGGCTGAACATGAGCCAGCTTGTGCCCAAGGCAGCCAAGAAGGCCAACAGCATCCTGGCCTGTATCAGCACCAGTGTGGCCAGCAGGGCCAGGGCAGTGATGATTCCCCTGTACTGGCACTGGTGAGGCTGCACCTTGAATCCTGTGTTCAGTTTTGGGCTCCTCACTACAAGAGAGACATTGAGGTGCTGGAGCAGGTCCAGCCAGGGGGTGGCTGGTCTCTTCTCCCAAGGAACAAGGGATCGGACAACAGGAAACAGCCTTAAGCTGCACCAGGGGAGGTTTAGACCAGAGATCAGGGACAATTTCTTCTCCAAGAGGGTAGTCAGGCATTGGAACAGGCTGTCGAGAGCAGTGGTGGAGTCACCATCCCTGGAAGTCTTCACAAACTGTGCAGATAGGCCCTTCGTGACATGGTCCAATGGTGGCCTTACAGTGCTGGGGTAATGGTTGGACTTGATGATCTTGAAGGTCTTTTCCAACCTGACTGATTTTACGGCATCTGTGTGCAAGGAATTTATTGGGTGTACAGCAAAGCACTCATCTCACTGTACCATTGCAGGGCCGGGACATGCTCATCTCCTTGTATTGCCTGTGTGTCCATGGGTGATGCCCTCAGGATGCGTCTCTGGTAGAACTGGATCTGTGCAGGCACAGCAGTGCCCTGGGATACACAGGCATCCCTCCCATGGTGCAGCTCTGCCTGCGCAATGCCGGAGTGTGCTGCCAGCACCAGGGTCACCAACCAAGGCTAAAATCCTGCTCACAGGCTCTGAGGCAGCTGCGACGGCGGCTGCTGGGGCGTGATAACAGCACCATGAAACCTACCATGAAGCTACAAAGGACAGTGCTTTCTGCTGAACAAATACACTGATCTGAACCCTGAGAACCAGCCTGGCTTCTCTGGATCACACTGTTCTCTGATCCTTGCCCTATCCCGGCCTTTGTCAGCACAACCTTTGTGAGGAGCAACCTTTGTTCAGCACAAAACTGCATCAGCTCCAGCACCACCAGCGCCCCGGTCCCACGGAGCCGGGCCGCAGGCCCCGCAGGCTCTTCCCCTGCACTGCAGGGGAGAGAGGGAGCCCAGCAGGCTGTGCAGCCACGGGCACCTCCTCACAACCCCAGATCCCCCACTGGCTGCTCCTGCAGTGACAGCAAGCCTGGCACACACAGAGCTGTGAACTCATCAGCAATCCTTCCCACTCCCCCGGGTTTTGCTTTCTTTTCATTTTGAAGTCAGAGATAACCCTGATTTAGACCAGAGTTAATATATGCACAGGCACCAGTGATAAAAGGAGCTTGCAGCCCTTTGTCTCCAGTTTTGGTAAGTGGGAGTTAGTTGTTGGGCAGGCCACTGGGGTGACTTGCTGGTCACACATTCTGTTTTGCACGGTGCCCCTGAACTGAGACCTAAACTAAGCCGATGCTATTGAGGCAGGTATTTGTTTTGTCTTAGTACTAGGAGCTGTGAATCAGCCTCTGGGATGAGAGCATGTGCTACCAAATGTCCCGATATGTCCAACAATTCCAAGTCCACCAGATCTAGGCTGCTGTGGGCTCTCAGGGGGGCTCAGTACCGCAGCTTGGGGGGGATGTGCCAAGGTCTGGCACTCAGGTTGGTAGGCACTTCAGGAGCTCTCTTCTCCACCCCCTGCTCAAAGCTGGGTCAGTGCTGGTGTTGTCCAGCATGTTCCCATCAGCAGGCGGTTTTCCCAGTGTTTTTCTGAGCAATGCAGCGGGCAGCCTGGGTGAGCTCTGTTGCTCTTGACCATGGCAGGGAGAAGCAGAGGAGCTGGAGCTGAAGGCAGGATCAGTGCTGCAACTACAGCTCCACACCTAGTTCACAGGCACAAGGAGTCCCAGCAAAACACATGCTTGGAGCCAGAGCATCTTGTTTGACACCAGTCTCTGCACAGCTTTACATTGCAGCTGTCTCCCTCTGGGCACTCCAAGTAAAGGCTGCACTCAAGTGAGCAGCAAAGTCACCTTGACCTTAAGGGGTATGTTCACACAGGCAGCCTTGGACACTGCATTGTTCTTTCTCTCTTCCACTGCCATCAGGAGCTGCAGGACATGGACCAGGGTCCCTGACACACTGTCTCCTTGCTGTGATGGGGCTGCAGGGCTGAATGGGGATCGAGGCCAGCTGCAGTGCTTGCTGTGGGCAGGGATGCTGCACAGGATCTCCAGCTCTGCAAGGATGTACCCTGGCAGCTGTGGAGGGTTTGTGGAGCAGACGTCTCAGCTCACGTCTTTGCAGCTCTTCCCCAGGAAGCAGTGAGGTGATGCATCCCCACGATGGAGTATCTTTTCTGGTTGCAAAATCCAGTCCTGGCTGTAAACTCATTCATGCCTCTGGGCAACAGGTCTGGCTGTCAAAGAATACTGAGCAGCTGATGAACACGCAGAGTAAATACATGGTGCTGGCAGATAAAACTGACATCTCACATTCCTATGATATTGTCTTAAAGTACGCTAAAACCCCCTCCTGGTGCATCAGGACCATTACCACCGTTTTCCCTGGTGCTGGATCACATCTCAAAGGAAGATGGGTTTGGGGAGGAGGGCTCAGAAGCTGCTGTTGTACATTTTTATGTTTCATTTGGTATTTTTTTTAACAGTGATAAGTTCTGGAATTTCCACCTTTTCCTATCCCCGCTGCACACTCCTTTTGCACCACACAGAAGCACGGTGTGTTCTGTCCCACAAAGTCAGCAACAAACCTGTTGAGGTAACTACACAGATCTGGTAAAACAACCATCGGAAAAGTGATGTTTCACCAGGGCCAGGCTGTGGATCTGGTGTGCACAGCACCCCACAGGGAGCTGCAGGAGAAGGTGAGAGGGAAGAGCAAAGCCAGGGATCCCTAAAACTGCTGCTGCTGCCAAAGCTGATGTGTGGTGGAATCATAGAATCAACCAGGTTGGAAAACACATTCAAGATCATCAAGGCAAATCGTTCCCAGCACTGCCAAGGCCACCACTGAACCATGCCATGAAGGGCCCTGTCTACACCTTTTGTGAACACTTCCAGGGATGGTGACTCCACCACTGCCCTGGGCAGCCTGTTCCAATGCCTGAGCACCCCTTGGGGAAAAAATTGTTCCTAATCTCCAGTCTAAACCTCCTCTGGTGCAACTTGAGGCTGCTCTCTCTTGTCCTATCCCTTGTTCCTTTGGAGCAGAGATCAGCCACCTCCTGGCTCCATCCTGTCAGGCAGTTGTAGAGAGTGATAAGGTCCCCCCTGAGCCTTCTCTTCTCCAGACTAAACCCCTCCAGTTCCCTCAGCCATTCCCCATCACACTTGTTCTCCAGGCTCTTCCCCAGCTCCGTTGCCCTTCTCTGGATCTGCTCCAGCACCTTGATGTCTGTCTTGTAGTGAGAGGCCCAGAACTGAACACAGGATTCAAGGTGCAGCCTCACCAGTGCCAGTACAGGGGAATCATCACTGCCCTGGCCCTGCTGGCCACACTGGTGCTGATACAGGCCAGGATGCTGTTGGCCTTCTTGGCTGCCTTGGGCACAAGCTGGCTCATGTTCAGCCCTGTCCCTCAGCACTCCCAGGTCCTTTTCCACTGAGCAGCTTTCCAGCTGCTCTTCTCCAAGCCTGGAGCTTTGCGTGGGGCTGTGGGGACTCAAGTCAGGACCCGGCAGTTTGGAGCTCTTGCCTGAGCGGAGGACCAGGAAATCGCAGCGAAGGAGCCTGCCACGGAGCCTCACTGGCTGTGGAGACCTGGGGTAAGGTTCCTGCGCTGCCAGCTATGGACGCAGGTTTTGGAGGGCCTGCGCGGTGGGTGTCTGAAGGATTAGATGCACCCGGAGGAGGTTTCGGCCCCTCTCGGTGCCGAGGCCGGGCCTGGCGTTGCCGGTCGGGGTTGCCTCGGCTGCCTCTGGCCCAGCGAGGCCCGGGGCTGGGGTCGCGGTTGTCATGGTGACGCCGAGCCGACTTTGGAGTCCCCGCCTATCACCGGTCGGCCCCCAATCAGTTCCTATCTCTCCCGCCACCGCCCTCCACGCAGCCCTCCGTCCCATTGGTCCACGTTATCATCCCTCTCCCCGCTCCCGCTGCTGCCAATCAGCTGCAGCCACCGCAGCCCTGCGGCAGGGCGGGGCGCGCCGCGCGCCTATAAAAGGCTCGGCCGGTGGCTAGCGCGGCCCGAGGGCCGTCCCACCGCCATGGAGGACAGTCTGTCGCTGCTTATCCGCAGCCCCACGCAGCGGCACCTGGACCTGCGCCTGCGCGCCGAGCCTTCCTGGACTGTGCGGCGCCTCAAGGCCGAGCTGCGCCGCCTCCTTCCCGGAGCACCGGTAAGTGCGCGACGCCGCTTCGTCCCAGCCCGCTGAGCGAGCCTCATCCTGCCGCACGGGCGCTGTGGGGAGCGGAGCCGCGTCCCCCTGGTGCGCTTCCGGGGCCTCCCTCTCAGCTGGCCGAGTCGTGACCGTTTCTCCCCCCCACCCTCCGAAGTGTCCCGCACCCAGTTGCATCAGCTGCCCTCCCGCGCGGGGGATGTTGGGGGCTGAACTCGGGTTCCGGTTCGGCCGCTGTTAAACATTAAGGGCTTTCCCCGGGCTGGGGAGCGGTTTGCGCGTGGCACCCTGCTGCCTTGGCGCCTTCGTTCGCAAGTTCTTCGCTCCTCCAAGGGCAGGCGGCCTTGGCGGTCAGTACTCAGCTGGGGTTCTAGACGTGAGAATGCAGAAGTTTGAGTTCCTTCTGGGTCGGCATCAAGAAGCTCAGCTCCGCGGTACCCCATACGAACCGTCTCTGCAGTAGGACGCGCTTTTGCCTTGCTTTCCCGAGATTTCCCAGGAGCAAGCGTCATTGTGCTTTCGCCCACTGCTGGGCTGCGGTGGGAAGGACACAGGGGTTTTTTTTTATCTTCGTCTGCTGGAATTCATCTCATGGGGTGTAACGCGTTGACTTGATACCACCACCTCTAGTGCTGGTCAGATTAGATTGTACTTCTAACCTCTCTTTTAAGCAGCACAAATGTTTTTGGCACTCTAAAGGACGTGACAAGTAACCAAGTTCTTTGCTAAAGGAGTACTTTATAACCTCCTGCTGACTTAGACCTCATTGTTGGTAAATCTTGCACTTTAGTGTTGACTCGTTTTCATCAGCTAAATTTCCGTGTGCACAATGTACCTTAGTGTGTAGGGTGCTTCCAGCTGTGTCCCTCTGTCCATCTGGCTGCAAGTTGTCAGTTAATGATGGCATGTGCTTGGCAGAGCAAATCATACTGTTCTTTGTTTTCTTTCTTCAAAGCCTGAAGAGGACCAAAAACTGATTTATTCTGGTAAGCTACTGCTGGATCATCATTATCTGAGAGAGTTGCTGCCAAAGGTGTGTGTGTGTGTGTATATATATATATATAAAAAACTTCCATGTGCTGAAACAAATCAAGAAAAGTGATTGTTTTTTGAGCATGTCTCCCCTTTCATTTTTAGCACGGGGAGTTGCATGCTCTTCATCTGGTGTACAAATTCAGGACTCCTCCACATGTGCAAGAATCCAGTGCAGAGGTACTTACACTAAGTGAACCTACTACTCTGAATCTTGGGCTTGTGACTGAAAAAGGGGAAGTGCTGAACAGCTACTCTAAAGTTCACTGGTGCTGCAGTCTCTGTAATGGCAGTATTGCTTTGTGATAATTTGATAAGGAGTGTGAGAATGTGTTTGGATTAAGCAAAGTTAGAAAAATTGACTGTACAGTTCATCAGTAAAGGCTTTTATGGCATGTGTTAAGAAATATCGAAACTATTCTCGTAGCAACCCACTGCTCAGAGTAGAAGTGCTTTCTGATAAATTAATTTTTAAGCAGAGTATGACTTGCCATGTCTGAGGCTCTTTGGGACAGAGGCTGTGCTGGTGGGGAGAGGGCAGGGTATTAAAGTGGAACTGGGTTCCCCTCGGGGTGTGGGGGAGGAAGAAGTCTGTTAGCTGAGGACACTAACTGCTCTCATTAATGACTCAGCCTGTGGAGAAGAAGCCGAAGCTGAGCCTTAGTGCTTGAGCTGAGTACTTGCCACTCTACAGTGCAAATGGCCAAACCCAGTTTTTACTTTCAGGTGGATGTGCTGGTCTGTCTAGAGTTGTGTTTGTATTGCCCCTTATAGGCAATCTGAGCTTATCCTGCCCTTGTCTGATGGTTGCTAGATGTGAGCCAGTTTTGGTATGGATATTACACAGATGGGTTGCCATAGAACAGCTCTTGAATTCTGTGTGTGGTGGTTTGTGTATGCAAGTACAAACTTACCAAAGCTAAAAGTCAAACTGTCTTGAGCACAGTTCCCTCTGTTTCTTCCAGTTGTTTTTATAACCTGATGGGACCTGACTGCATGCATAAAAGGTAACAAACACAGGTGTAGATCTGGTAAACAGCAAAACAGGTTTATGTGCCAGTCAGTTTTTAAGGAGCTTTAAAATGCTGATGGAGGTGCTTGTGACATGGAGCCCAAGAACAGTGTCAGGGCTGAGGCAGTGCTGGAGCTACTGTGCAGGCCAAAGTGCATCAAGTCTGTAGCAGTTATAAGAGTGTGTTCTGTGTGGTGTAACTTCATTGCATAATGCTCATGTGGTGTTCTGAATAAACCTCACTCACTGCATTGCTGTCCTAGGTTAAAGCTGATCAGCCAAAGTTACCATCAGAAGCTAGTCAAGAGCCAGCTGTATCTTCCTCAGATGGTGAAAGACTGAGATGCTCTTCTGGTGGCTGGTCTTCAGCAGAAGTCAGTAATAGGTAAATACGACTTTCAAAACACTGGCTTTGTGTTGGATACTGGCTTCTTATGCCACATATATTGTCTTAAGCCCACAGAATGTGGGTCAAAGATGACGAAAAGCTTTAGTGGACATGGAAGAAGCTGAAGGAAAATGCACTGCTCTGTTAATTGAAAAAATCATCCCTTTATTCATGTTGGTAAAGAGATGTTGTTAATGCTCTGGAAGGAAGCCCTGATTTTGCATTAGGATTCGCAAAATGGCAGAAACTATTTACATTGTCCTGTAATAAATGACTTGTGCAGTTTGTCCAGTATTGGCTAATGAATGTGTTTAAATTTTAACCAAGGCTGGAAACAACTCAATATCCCTTCCGAAGTGTGGCTCCTGGCTTCTCTGTGTATACAACTTACAACATGCTTCAGATGTCCTGGTTCCAGCAGATCTATGCAAGACAGTACTACTTGCAATAGTAAGTTTTCTGTCCAAAGCTACCAGTAGGAAGTAGAACTGTAATAGAAGGGAATAGAGAGCTGCTGGCAGTTCTTCTTTTGATGGTAGCTGGTATTGTAACCTCACACTGAATGGTGTGGGAATGTTCTTCTACATATCATATGGTGAATGGCTTCTGGTTTAGGCCAGTGGTTTTGAATCTTGCAATCTGCAGCTCTGATTCTTTTGGGAGGGCACGTGTCTGTAGAGTAACTGTAATCCTGATGATAAACCTTAGCTCTTCACCATAGTTTTTGACTGCTTAAAGTAGCACAGAGAGGTACTGACTGAAAATAGGTAGCAGAGGTAAAGCTGAGACTGGCAGGAGCCTTTCAGACTATTTGTGGATTGCTGAAGAGGTTTTTTGCAAAGTATTGAAATTGTTCATAAAGTGGAAGGTTCCTGGTTTGACTTCCTGAAGTCACTTCTGTTTAACCATTGTCATGGACAGAACTGAAACTTGGGTTTCTGTATCCTCTAAACTTGATGCTTTCTACTTGCATGTGATCTGACTCTACTTAAAGATGGATGAACTTTCAGTGCCTGTTAAGTGTGAAATTACTTGACTCTAAGCATTATTCTGTATTTTGTGTTCTCTGGTTTCAGCTTGGCTTCTACTGCTGCGTCTGCTGACCCATCCCATGCACAATGTGCTCAAGAGATTGCAGTGGCACCAGTAACAACACCAACTCCTCTCCCAGACACATTTCCTGCACAAAATCAGCCTGGAAACCAGAATGCTGCTGCCCAGGTTAATGCAGTGGCCAACCATAACTTGCAAATGAATGCACAAGGGGGTCGCCTTATGGAGGAAGAGGAGGAGGGTGGCCATCGAGATTGGTTGGACTGGCTCTACTCGGCAACGTTGTTCTATGTATTTGTCAACATGATCTATTTCTACTCCAGTGTCAGCAGATTCCTCCTGGTTATGGGTGGCAGTATCCTGATGTACCTGTAAGCGTATGGTGTTAATATTTGTTATTGTGTTAAAAAGGTTGGGATAAATCTTAGAAGCACAATAAAGGTAATGGGTCCTCAGCTGATGTGCTTTGGGATGTCTTGCCTGAGAAAGATAATCTGTCCTCTCAAATTCGTTGATCACCTGTGAAACAAGTGATGTAGGCCTCTGAATTCCTGCCAGTAGGTCTAAGAGTTAAAGCTGGAGCAGCTCAAATGATCAGTTCTGCCAACCTCTATGCAGACTTAGGAGAGTGAAGATTAATTGCTGTTGGTAGTTCTAAAGTGTAATGTGAACAGCTTGCTTTGTGGGTTACAAGTCTGTGCTGTAGAGATACAGGCCTTTTAAGAAGGTCTACATGGCCTATGTTTTGGTCAGAGTGCTGGGTTTCATATATTACTTGTGCCCCTTTTCTTAGGGTGAGTACAGGGAAGTTACTTTGAGGTGCACAGAGCATGGTGACCAAGCAGGCCCTCTGGCAGCATGCTGGATACACACCTGGATGTAATGCTGCTTATTCTGAGTGCAAGATGACAGTCAGCCTTCCCCTCTTACCCCATGGCTTGCTGCTAACAGGAAGCTTTGAAAGTGCTTGCTGGGTTAGGGCAGAAAGAGACCTTAATATGCTAACCTTGCTGTCTGCAGCTCTGAGCTGTGTTGGTGTAACAGGAAGGAGTAATGTTTACATAGTATTAATACAAATCTATTGCCTTCCCCAGGCACCATGTTGGATGGTTTCCATTTAGACGAAGACCGCTTGAGCCCTTCCCAGGCAATGCTCCTCCTCAAGCAGCTATAAACCAGGACCAGAACAATAACTTACAGGTATTGTCTTATTTTGTTTTTAAACCATAAGCATGAAAACCTGTGGAGTTTTACTTTCAGTTTACTAATGAGATGTTGTAGCAGTGATTTTTCTTTGAACTTTATTCAGACGCTATCTTTCATGGGGGCAGAACTGCCAGCCTGAGTCCTCCTTTGCGAATTCCTCTGTTCTACAAAGTATTTCAGGCTGAATATTATCACTTAGTTGCTTCTGTCCTTCAGGATGTTATATGGAGAGTGGATTGTCCCAGGTTCTGTAGCTGAAGGCAGGGTTTAGAGTGGTACCTTAGTTGCAGGATTTGAGTTGGTAAGCAGTCAGTCTTGCATTTCAAGCTGATGCATCTGTCTGATGTCAGGGAAAGTTGTGAATTCATCCACAGTTCACCTGAGCCTGATGCTTCATGTCTATCCTAATAGTGTTCATGGACATGCTGTGAGAGTTCACCAGTAACACCAGTGTGCAGCTTGGTTTTTTGACTTGGTGGTGGTTGTCTGGGATACTTGCAAGCTTTTTATATTATGACAGAGATATTTGGGTAACAAAATGCTGTTTGACACCTCTAATGCATTTCTGAAATGACCTTATTCACCAAATACCCTTTCTTTTGGCAGGGGGAGAATGCAGGTGGAGCAGATGAATCTGAGGCATCTCCTGATGATGGACAAGGCTTACAAGAGCTGCAGCAGATGAACCCTTCACTGATGGGCACAGTGTGGGTTTTCTTAAAGACTTTCTTTGCATCCCTCCTTCCAGAAGGGCTCGGAGTGACCCACAACTGACCTGTCACCAGTCTGCTTGTCTGACGCTGCAAACCAGGAGTGAAAGTGGATGACACTTCTTCTGGCTTTCACTGACCAAGCAAATAAAACTGCAGGAAGCCTTAAGTCACTGCAGACCGAAATGCGTGCCCTTAGTCCAAAGAACTTTGTTCTGAAGCATTTATATTTATAGTTATACCTGTGTTGAGTCTTGGCATTGTGAACTTGTGCACTAAATGCACAAGCTGTAAGCAGGTGTGCAAGTATGTTACAGAAGCAAATTGCTGCTTCTGTGCAATGTAATTCCTGTTGGAATGTCTCAAATGCTATTTAAATTACACTGAGTGTAGGATCTCAAAAACAAAAAAAAAGATTGCTAGATAAGCATTAGCAGATTGCAGATTTTAGATCTATTGTTAAATTGCTTCAACAATAGTTTAAAATTTTTGTTAATATTTTCCTATGAAGGATGTATGATGCAATTCCCATGCTGGTTTGAAGTGAAGGACTCTTACAGTGACTTCTTAAAGCAATTACCTTACTGGAGTTGTAGGCTAAACTTCATGTTGCCAAATTCAGGCAGTTTAAACTTGAGGCTTAATTTCCCCCTGGCAGATTATGGGAGGAGAGTGTGTCCAGCTCTAACTACCAAGAATTTATGCAAGATGTAAACTTAAGTGCTTTTGGATGCAAAGTTAAAGCAGTCTCATGCCTGTATTCAGTTTTGATGCATTCTTACTGCAGAGCCAACACCCTTGTGTTACTTCATTTTGTTCCCTTTAGTTTCTGATACTGTCAAGGGCTTTGATTCCAATAAAACTTTGCAGGCATTCATATCGACACTTGTACAGCAGTCAGCAGAAGACTACCTGTGCAAAGCACAGGATGTGCTCTCACCTTGATTTTATTGTAAAATCATGATAAATGAACTGGGATGTGAAGGGAAAAAATGCTCACAGACCCTAAACTCAGCTCCTTGCTGAACTGTATTCTTTACGAAGCAAGCTTCAGCATTTGAAGTGCCTGGGATAGCTTGCAGGTCGTGTTTGCTCACTGAAGGCTGCTGGCGCAAAGGCGGTATACACCCTGAAGCAGGTAATTCTGCAGGGATCTGGGACCCCTTGAGTCCTGTGTATGACTAGTGATGCTGCAGTGCATTATTTTTGCTTGAAATGTGCTGCCCAAGAACAGCAGGTACTCGTGAGAATTGTAGTGTTTTTCCTCTGCTACCTGCAGTTGGCAAAACTGTCAAGGAGTGTCTCATCAGGGCTGACACACAGGATTTGGTACAAGTGGTTGTAACAGCCCAGCCAGCAGCACTTGATCTTGCTGTTTCAGATTACACTGATGCTAGATATGGTGTTCACCTGCAGTACCAAGTTTAACCTTGGTGATGTTATTTTTGGCTTTGAACAAGTTGTCTTTCTCAGCCTCTTACCAATTAGGTTTTTTTTCTGCCACAGCTTCAGTTTGCTGGAGGCTTGGGGGGGGATAGGTAGAGTTTCGCAATGAAGGATTTAAGTGCTTTGAAGTAAACTGAGAGGAGATGACTTGTTACTTGGGATATATTCTGCATAAGCCTTTGAGGATGTTTGCACAAGAAGTGTTCCCTCTTTCTCTTGCTAGTGGTAAGTCTACTTGTGTTCAGGATGTTTTTTCTTCAGGGTGTATCTAATCACTCAGGTGTCTCAAAATGCCTAAATCAACCAGATTACTTGTGAACTTTATCAGAGACAGCAAAACATCTCTTGTTGTCTTGAGGCTTTTGCTGCTCCCACAGGTCGGCAGACTGGTTTAAAATTAGCTGGAAAACTAATTAAGCATAGCTAATGCTGCTGGAGGCATGTGGCAAGGTTCCTGGCCCTTGGAGAACATTTCCTGGATGGCTTAGTAAAATGCATCTGTGGGGTGGGGGGAAGTACATCAGGGGGCACTGGGTAGATCAATGTGAGTAATTGTTGTGTAATTCTGCTGCATCCTGGCAGGAGCACTGGGAATGAGAACAGAGCTTGGTTGAGGGCACTGGGTACCAGTGACTGGGCTAACCTGGTGGTATGTGGAGCTGTGAGTGTGATGTGGTCCTAATTGCTGCTAATCTCTCACCAGGGATCTCTTGGCTTTACCTGAGACAGCCTGGGAGCAAGTGGGTATGGCTGAGGTGTGGAAGTGGTGGAGGGAGACAGAGGCAGTTCAGCATAGGCGAAGGGCAGTGGGAACAGCGAGGTATGTAAATAGTGATTGTGAGGAAGGGGAGATGGCCTGTGTGCCTGCTGGGGTGAGATAGGAGCATGGGCCTTGATTTAGTTGACTGAATTTAGGTCAGACACTAGAATTGTATCATAGAACCATAGAATGGTTTGGGTTGGAAGGGACCTTAAAGCTCATTCAGTTCTAACCCCCTGCCATGGGCAGGGACACCTTCCACTAGACCAGGTTGCTCCAAGTCCTGTCCAGCCTGGCTCTGGACACTGCCAGGGATGGGGCAGCCACAGCTTCTCTGGGCAACCTGTGCCAGTGATTTGAGCCTTGAAACTTCCAGAACAAGGCTGCTGCAAGAGCATAGGAATCCCAGAGAGATTTTCTGGGAATAACATGACCTTGTGCTGTGACACAAATTGTGAAGAAGGGAAAGGGCCTCAAGGCTGTGGGCTTTGGAAGCGGAGTTTGTTTTGGCCGCATTTAAAGCTGTGTGATTCTGCTGCTGTGGTTCCCCCTGCTGAGAGCAGATTTCTGTCCTGGAAGAGCCAAAGGAGAAATGTACAGTCTAGTTTGTCTTCTCGGGCATCTTTCTTCCCGCAGAAACTTATAGTCACTGAAGTCCTGTTTGTCACCAAAGGCATGCTGCTGTCTTCAACATGTGGAACATAAATCTCATGAGAATGAGGTTGCTGCTGACCAGATAAGCTGGGTGGGATGCGAAGGGGGAAGGTGTCTGTCTGCCCCTTTTCCCCAGTCAAGTTACCAAACATGCCAACTGCACCTTCAGCACCACATCCTCCCAGCCTGTGCTTCCTAAGAATAGCTCTTGAAATGTCTGCTTGTATTTATGTTGCTTGGATATCAAATTGAGTGATACCATAGAGGTAACCCAGACCTGGTGCTCAGCCAGGGTCACAAACCTGCAGTGAGGGGCTAGAAGTCAGTTAGTGCTCAGCTGCCTGCCCAGGAGAGTTGGGAAATGCTGGGATGTGCTGCTCCTAGGCCCGTATCTTGTGTCTGCTTGGTGGCCTGTACTGCAGAAGGACCTCCCAGTTTTCTTATTAGCATTGAAAATTGTATTTGCTGCTGTTCTAGTCTCAGGTTGGCAGTGCAGAAACAGCCACTGCTCTTCCAGGTTCTAACCCTGCTGCCCTGGGCAGACTCAGAGGTAAAAAGTCTGAGCTGGCCTGTGCCTGCTAGTTTATTTTTACAGGTTTTGGATGTTGTTACAGGTGATACTGGCAGGGAAGAGAAGAAATCGGGTTGGTTTCAGGAGAATTCTGTAGAAAACCATGTGAGACTTCATTGTTCACAAAAGCTTCATGGGTGGTTTACTTCTCAGGTGAAAGCCTGTTAAAATTTCACCATTCACAAATAGGAGTTTGAATTTATTTGCTGTTGACCATCCAAGCTGTTGCAGTTGTAATTTTTAACTGTGAGAAATAAGCTCTCCTCAGAGTTGAGTCTCTTCAACTCAAGATCCCTGTTACTGGGGTTTGGCAAGGACAACGTAGGGCACGTGGCTGTGGTCTACATGAGACTGACCAGAGCCTCGTGAGCACTGGATTCAGGGGTGAGATGAGAACTTTGTCCTTGCCCTCCTGCCACCCAGGGTTGAGCTGCTGCCTGAGCCTGACGTGGTGCTGGGCCTGTCCTGCTGATGCAGCAGAAGGCTGTGCGGTACCTGGAGGCTATTGCAGGAAGCAGCTGCAGGGTAACACTGAGTGTTTGGGGTCAATGCAGCATGAAGATTAATGGTGCTGTGATGTACCTCTGCTCTGGGTAGTGGGGGGGAAAAACAACCCCACTTACAGGATGATCCCCAGCAAGAGGGTGAGCATATGGTGTGTGTGTGTATGGCCTTCAGATAAAGCCTTAGACAGCAAGTACTTATCAAAACATCTTCCAGTGTCCCCTTTGCAAGCATTATGCACCAGCTTGGGCATTTTACCTTTCTCTGGCATTTCAAGCCTACCCTGCCTCCTGCTAGCTGAATTTAACCTTTCTACAGGGCTTTTAAATCTGACCTGTCTCCTGCTGGCCTGACCTTGCACTGGGAGGAGGAGGCTGCTGTGTCCCTACTGCCCTCGCCTCTGCCTGGTTACTCCAGGGCAGGGGTTCTTGTAGTATCTCCACGTCTCACATGCTTTTGTTACTGAAGGCAGGAAGTCTCCAGCCTTCCTGCTCCCCCTGGAGGTCAATGCCCTGCAGTTCCCCTGCCCTCCCTTGCTCTCAGCTCAGGTCACCCCAGCAGCAGCTTCCCAAGTGGTGATGGGGCAGGGAAGCTGGCCTGCAAGGGGCTGCCAGTGCACTAGATCTATCAAGACCAGCACACTGAGTCTGGGTTCTCGGTCTTTCTGCCTGTGTCTACCCTGGAACATCAGTGACAAGCATCCCTGTACCAGACTGCTCTGGTTCTCCTTTTCCTTTATGCTGGTATGAATGCTGCTCTGAGCAAGGGGGTGCCTGTGTCCTCCTTGGCACTGCTCTGCTTTCATTTACAGTGACTGAGACCAGCCCCAGTGGGGCTACTTCCCTGCTGCAGTGTCTCCTCTGGATCTGTTCCAATAAAACTCAAAACTTCACAGCACACCTGCGTTTGTATCATTATCACTGGTCCTAAGGATGCTGGCAGATGTGCTTGTGTGACACCCAGCAGAACCCTGTCTCTGCCAGCTTAAGTGCTTCACTGGCTCAGTGCTGGCGACACCCACTCCTACTGTGACCCCAGCTCTTGGCCACTGCACCTCACTTAAACTGTGATCTGTGGGGAGGGCTGGGCATGTGGGAGCCTTCAGCTGAAGATGAGCAGAAGCCAGAATTGTTACAGGGTTAAAGCCTCTAGAATTGCAATATTTTTTACCAGGTCTGCCCTTTGCAGCTTCCCTGAAAAGTGGCTGTGAGGATGCCACAGTAGCTGAGGTGATAACACTGGGCTGCTGTGCGGAAGCTCTGCTGGTCAGGCACCCGCTACCTTCATATGTGCTTCCAAATACTAAATTATCATAGAAATCCCATCCTGATTCCACCCCCTGCCACAGGCAGGGACACCTTCCATGAGACCAGGTTGCTCCAAGCCCTGTCCAACCTGGCCTTGAACACTGCCAGGGATGGGGCAGCCACAGCTTCTCTGGGCAACCTGTGCTGGGGCCTTGCCGCCCTCACAGGGAAGAACTTCTGACTAAGATCTCATCTCAATCTCCCCTCTGTCAGGTTAAAGCCATTCCCCCTTGTCCTGTCCCTGCAGGCCCTTGTCAAATGTTCTTGTTCATTGACTGTGCAGCATGGGCTCGCGCAGGCAGCCTGTTCTGGGTCACTTGCCTGGATGAGGTTGCGGCAGCCGCTAGGCAGGTCAGTGGCCGCGAGTGCCCCTCGAGTACCTGAGGCCGTTCACGTCTCAACTCCGGAAGCAAACAGCGCGCAGCAGGGTGGGGACCGCACAGCGGGGCCCAGAGGAAGTGTCCTCACCCAGAGCAGGGAGCACAAAGCGTCTGCTAGGGAGAGGGGGTGGCTGGCACCTCGTCTTGCCTGGGGTTCAAGTGTGCCCCTGCAGTGCTGCAAGATCTCACCCTTCCTTCTTGGTCAATCCTTGCTGGCTGAATGGTTCACAGGACATGCTGCTGCAAATCTTCTTCATGAAATGAGCTCACCCTGTTTTGTTCTGCAGCTTGTTCTGGTACAGGCTCCTGCAAGACAACAGGGCGCCAGGGAATGGTGGGTGAATGAGGAGTGCATGTAAACCTGGTTTCTAATGTCTCCCAAGTAGCAGCTGAGAGGCCGGGTGCATGGAAGGCTCCAGCTTAGTGGGTTCTTCCCCATCCTGAATGTGCCAAACCAAAGATGGCCCACAAATCCAGCCAAAAGAGAGAGAGTTCCCAAGTCCTGTAGTCCTGGGGCTCTCCAGAGATGTTGGATTTGTGCACTCACCCAGCAGTAGTAGCAGGAGGAGACCCCTTCTCAGGAGCATGCCTCAGTTTCCTCACAGTGGAAAGGAAATCAGTGGAAGGGGAAGCAGTGGATAACAGAGGTACCATTCAAACAGGGCTTTGCTGAGAAAAACAAAATCTTCCCTGTGAGGGTGCTGAGGCCCTGGCACAGGTTGCCCAGAGAAGCTGTGGCTGCCCCATCCCTGGCAGTGTTCAAGGCCAGGTTGGACAGGGCTTGGAGCAACCTGGTTTAGTGGAAGGTGTGGCAGGGGGTTGGAACTGGATGAGGTTTAAGGTCCCTTCCAACCCAAACCAGACCAAGAATCTATGAAGTTACTGCAGGAATGCAAAATACAGAATATTTCTATGTGAAGAGCAAATGATGAAATGGCTGGAGGCAGAGCATGAGCCTGCTCCCTTGACTTCATCCCCTTCTAATCTCCATCCCCCTGCAGCTTTCTCTGCTTGCTTTGATGTGTGCATGTCCTGAGTTAGAACAGTCTTGGCTGGAGCACCAAGTCGTGCAGCCCGAGTGCCTGCTGTGGGAGGAAGGCAGCGTGTGGCTTGAAGAGTGTTAAGGAAACTATAGGAACATTAGGAAATGTGTGATGAGTTTTGATAACTGGAGGAAGCAGGTCATGTCCTGCTTTGAATGAGCACTGCTTGGAGGTATGAAAGCAGCCTTTGCCACGGTCAAGAAGCAGTCGATCTCATCGGCGCTCTCTGCTCTGGCTGAAGCTCTGGGCTGGCAGGATGAGGCTGGAGACCTTCAGGAGCTTTTTAGTGCTCGTCCACGTGTCAGCAGCTTGTGAGTTCGGGCCCTTCCCTTACAGTGTCACAGGGATTGTCTGCAGGATGACCAAGCCTGCGGCGTTGCTGCGTAAGTACCTGCTGTACAGGCTGCGCCTCCCCACTCCCAACTGCAAGTTAGTGATAGAGCAGTCAAGTGAGTGCGTTTCTTGCTTACCTGGCTCTTGTGGAAACCGTTTATCCCATAAGATGTATTAATACCTGCCTGGGAGCACTGGTTAAAGCATGGGCACCTGAACTCAATAGGCACAACTTATCAAAGGAGCTAGAAAATAATCCCCAAGCCCTCTCCACAGCCCAAACCTTTAGCAAGTTAGTCACTGTTAGTCACTGGGAGCTGGTGTGATGGAAGAGCTACAGCAAATGTGTGTTTGATTTCTCACTTCACTTGGAGTGGGAGCACAGAAGGGGAGAAACAAGGGTTCTCTGCTACTGGGGTTTCTGTGCAAGGCTCTGGGGGCTCTGCAGGTGGAAGAAGAATAATTAGAGCTTGTGCGAAGGGTGGGAGCAGCTCTGTCCTATCCCCTCCAACAGTGGGACATATAGGGAAGGATGCTCAGCCGAACTCAGAGAGGATATTTCTGCAAGGAAAAAGTCCAGTACAGGCTTGCACCTGATGCTGAGGCTGGAATCAGCTGGATAACATTAGAAAAATGGGTACAGAAACTTGAATCTCAGAAGTTTTCCTTTGGAGACCCAGAAGGTGGCTGCAATACAATTAAGCAGCAATGGAGTAAAGCACCAGGGTGAAAAAGTCAACAGTTTGAGCAGTGTAAGGATGAGAGACCTTCAACCTTTCCAAAGTCTGCCCTAAGGTGCAAGTGAGGTGTGTGAAAGCTGGGCTTGATTCCCTGGGAACAGCCTGGCTGGTCACTGTCCAGCCCACATGTGGCTGTCGCCAGCTGCCACCAGCTCTTAAAGGCAGGTTTGGAGTTGGTTTTGTGTTTAGTATGCTCTGAAACTACTCCTTGTGCTTCCTCAATCTAATGGGAATGCCTTGATTGAAACTCTCCTGTAGAGCTTTAACCCAGGGTGCTGACTCGGCTTTGCAGCCAGAACAGGTTGCAGTTTGATATCTTTGCCCTTTTCTTCCAACAGTAAACCAGGAAACAGCACAGGTCATTCAAGCAGCATTCAGAAATGCCAAGTTCCCAAATATCACTGGGGAAAGGTCTATGCGGCTCCTCGGCAAGGTGGCTTATGGGCTGACCAAGTGAGTGTCTCTGTGTCACCATGCCAGGGGAGGTGTGGGCTGACCGAGGGGACCAGGAACTGGCCTTGGGGGGATCTTTGATCCAGCAATTCCTGGTGAAAGCAAAGGTCTGAACTGGGACAGATCCCACTTTCTGATCTGCACCTTGCAGACAATTTGGACTTTGAGGTTTAGGCTGCTGATTTGGGCTAACAAATGCAATGGTGCAAACACAGGATGGATTTCCTGCTGTGTCTGCAGTGAACAGAGAGCACTGCAATGAAACATGCTGAGAGAGCTGGGCTTGTTCAGCCTGGGACAGCACCTGCTCCGGGGTGACCTTACAGCAGCTTCCAGTGCCTGAAGGATCTACAAGAAACCTGGAAAGAGACTTTGGACAAGGGCCTGTAGGGACAGGACAAGGGGGAATGGCTTTAAGCTGACAGAGGGGAGATTGAGATGAGATCTTAGGCAGAAGTTCTTCTCTGTGAGGGTGGTGAGGCCCTGGCACAGGTTGACCAGAGAAGCTGTGGCTGCCCCATCCCTGGCAGTGTTCAAGGCCAGGTTGGATGGGGCTTGGAGCAACCTGGTCTAGTGGAAGGTGTCCCTGCCCGTAGCAGGAGGCTGGAACTGCGTGAGTTTTAAGATCCCTTCCAACACAAACCAGGACGGGATTCTATGAAAACAGGCCTGTTTCTGCAGCGCAGTGCTCTGTGTTTCCTGTTTAAAGCATTCCCCTTGCCTCACACCTGACTACCGCCAGGGAGCAGCAGTGCACCAAGGTTGAGCAAAATCACTGTCGTCCTTGTACGGGGCGCTACCCCTGTGATTTGCAAAAGCTCCCTAGGGTTGGCAGAGGCCCCTTAGAGACCTCAAGTCCTCAGTAGCAAACCTGTCTCGCCTGGTCACAGAAAGCAGCCTTGAGGTTGGTGACAAGCCAGGTTTTTGTTGTTTCCAGCATACAGGTAAATGACTTGTCCATCGAACAGAGTGAGGTGGAGCTCAAGGAGAACGATGCCATTCACATTGCTATTAAAAATGTGACAGCCTTCTTCAAAGGGACCCTGAACTATGGCTATGCTGGGGCCTGGTTGTAAGTACCAGGGGGCTGGTTGCTGCCGAGCACCACGCCCCCTCTCACGCTGCTGCTCACAGGCACGCCTCACTGTGGAGGGGCTGCGCTCCTCCGGCTCTCTTGGATAGCGGCGTTGCTTACTGCCTATATGAGAAAAGGTTTTATACGCTAGTAGTGTTGCTCAGCCCTATCACTGCTCTTCTCACCCTGCTTTCTGCCTTTCTGTTCTCACCATCACCCCCTGCGTGAGGAGACAAATGGCCAAAGCATACAAGTTCTTCCCTCCCCTTTGCTGCTCTATATACTTTGAGTGGTGGAAAAAAGGAGTTTAATACTCCTGGTCTGACTGCTGCTAAGGCAGTGGCTTGCGATGATTTAAAACCAGAATATCTGAATGTGCTGCTGCATGTTGGGGTTTTACACTAATGTGACTGATGTGAAAAGTGTTATAAAACCCACCCTGCGGCTGTCGGGGGGTCAGGGAGAAGATGCATCCCACTTAGCATTCAGGTTGCTAAATATTCTCTCTTCTGCCATTACAGTTTGCAGCTTTTTCATTCAGTTGATTTTGAAATCGAGTCTTCCATTGACCTCCAGATAAACATTAAGCTGAGTAAGTAACAGCTGGGGATCGCAGGCTGCAAGGGTCTTGGTGTGTGAGTCACAGAAAGGACAGGCCATCTGGCTCCGCTCACCTCTGTGGGGACCGGGTGGCAGCTGGAGCCTCAAGTGGGTCTCTGTCACCCTGTGTACACAGGACAGGAGACCACATGGCCCTCAAAGAACTCATACTTTTAATAGATCAAGCAGAAGAAGCCAGTATAAAAAATTCCTGCAAAGCCTATTTCTTGAGAAGTCAGCAGACCTAGACTGGAAAGGGACAGAGGCAAACCTCCATAAAGGATGAGAGGGATGTGGGTTATCACATGGGCCTCAAAATACATTTTCCTGCCTCAAAATACATTTTCCTGGTAAGGTCCAGGGGGAGAGCAGCGTGAAGGTCTTGATGACAGTATACTGCAATTTTCTAATGTTTTGCACTACAACGTAATTCCCTCCCTGGTCTGGTCTGTGGGTTGTACGTACTGCCCAGGTTCTCTTGGGTGATGTTAGGAAACAACAAAGGAGCTGGTATCTAAATGAAGTATGAAGAAGGGTGCTTGGTAAACTAGCTCAGCTGGAGTTGCAAGCAGAAACCCTCCATCCAGGTCCAAGGTAGCCTCATTAGGCCCAGCTTTGCAGGGTCCTGGATCTTTTGGAAACATGGCCTGGGAGGTGTGGGGACATTGGCTCCCCCTCTGCAGTGATGCCCTGCAGGTCTGCAAAGTCTGCAAAGTGCACTCATCCTCCTTGTCTTGGTAGCAAGTTAGCTGTTTTTTGTTTTCTTTCATCTCATGCAGTGTGCCAGAAGGACCAAGTGGCTGCCGATGCCTCAGACTGCTACCTGACTTTCCACAAACTCACGCTTCACCTGCAAGGAGACAAGGAGTGAGTCTGTCCCCCTTCAAAATCAGGCTTCACTTGCCCGGCTTCTGGTCCCCATGTGCTTCAGCCCAAGCAACATCCACCATGGGGACTGCTGAGTGATCCCTGACCATGCTCATGTTCTGTGCAGACCAGGCTGGCTGAAGCAGCTCTTCACGGATTTCATCTCCTTCACTTTGAAGTTTGTTCTCAAGAGTGAGGTAAGATCAGACACTGCTTGTGGATGGAGAAAAGGTCAGTTTGCTACACACGCCTCTGCTCACGTATGCACACAAAATAATAGCAATTGCATTTTAGTGCTTGCAAAAAATAAGACAAATAAATAGAATCCACAAAACCTGCCCGCACCCCAGCTTGGATGGGGTCAGAGGTTGTACTGATGCTGGAATCTTGGATGGTGCTGGACTGAAGAACAGCCCTCAGGTCTCACCATGAGGCTCAGCTCTGCTCCACAACCCGAAGTCCTAACCCCCTTCTTTTACTCTTGTAGGTGTGCAACGAAATCAATTTTCTTGCTCAGGTTCTGGCAAATTTTGTACATGATTTAGCAGGTAAATACCCTTGGGTTTTCTGCTTTCTTTTTTATGTGCAACTTTTAATGCTTGAGCCCCAGCAGGGCAATAGCTACATCCATCAAAAAAAGTCCTTTGAAACTGTATGTGGGATCCCAAGCCCTCAGGCAAAGGCAAAATAAACTTTAGCGAAGTTCTGGTTTGAATTTTTTCTGTATCAGGTTGATTTTTAAGGGTGATTGCCCCGGTTGAAAGACATGAAATACCTCGGTTCATGAACGAGGTATTTCTCCTTCATCATGTAATGCTCAGAGGTGCGGAACAACTGCAGAAGGACTGATGTTAGCTAGCACAGGAACACGCATTGGAGTATTGAGGCTGAGATATTACAGCATCTGTATACGCCTGCTGATGATTTTCCTATGGTTCCCAGTCCCAAATATCAGGGAAAAGGACATGCAATGTGAAAAAAAAAAAGGAATGTAAAACTGAGAGTAGTTCCCACCATTTCTAAGGGAGTCATTGGGCAGTAGCAGGACCCAGCACTAGCACCCAAAGGAATGGGGTTCCTTAGTCACATCATAGAATCCTAAAAGATTCTTAAAGCTCATCCATTTCCAAACCCCTGCCATGGACAGGGACACCTTCCACTAGACCCAGTTGCTCAAAGCCCTGTCCAAGTTGGCCTTTAAAACTGTCAGGGATGGGGCATTCATAACTTCCTAGGGCATCTTGTTCCAATGTCTCACCACTCCCACAGTAAAAAATTTCTTCATTATATATAAATCTCCCCTGTTTAAGTTTAAACCTATTGCCCCTTGTCCTGTCACTATAGTCCCTGACGAAGAGACATCTTTGTGTCCTTTTGTTAACTCCCAATCACCTTCTGCAGCAAGTCCTAAAAGTGACTGCCACATACGGTGCCCACAGTCACATTCTGGTGTGAGGTTTTGGTGTTTTCTTCCTGCAGAAAATTTTGTCCAGGATGAAGGTATCAGCATCGATATCTCCCTTGCATCAGTTCCTGTAATAAAAGCAAATTACCTAGAATCCCACCACAAGGTAAAGTAACCCATGCTGTTCAGAGACCAAAGGTTTTCTGGGGATGATGTTTGCAGGAGGGCTGCGAGCGGCTGGTCCCTTGCTGTCATGGTGAGCATGGGCTGCGTCTGCATTTGCAGCGTGGCCTGATGCCAGTCTTCTACCTGGGCACACAGCTTGTGCTCTGCTCCAAGTCCAGCCTTCACCTTGCAATGGGAATGCAGGTATTGACACCTTGCCCTGTCTGCCAGCTGCTACAGGTGACCAACATGCTTGCTTCCCTTTAAAGGGCCTCATCCTGTACAAGAACTACTCCAATATCTTCACTGACTCCGTTTTCTCCCCGTCACTGCTGACTGAGTCCCGGATGCTTTATTTCTGGTTGTCTGAACACATCCTCAACTCTCTGGCTTCGGCAGCTTTCTTAGACAAGCGCCTGGAATTGACCATCAGAGGAGAGGAGCTGCAGGTGATTTCAGGGGTGGTTCCCTCCTTACATTGCATTGTGGTGAGACAGTAAAAAATTCCCTAAATAGTGGGGTTTTTTTTGGTGAGGGTTAGTTGCTGTAGAAGCCAGAAATCTATAGTCAGTCCCTACATGTGATCCTGGTTAGAAATTTTTGCCTTCTTAGCAAGAATGTGCTACCAGGCAGTGTTATACCTTAAAGCAGTGACACCAGCTGGTAGAAAACATGCCTTCTGAACTGCAGTGATGTGGCTCTCTGTGGGAGTACTGAGGTAGCCAAGGTGTGAGCTCAGGGGGAACTCAGCCATGCCTCTGACCTGGCCACAAGCCACTCTGGCCATTCAGCCTGCATCAGGGCTGACCATAACCTCTCTTGCGCTTTTCTACAACCTGTTTCTGGTTTGTTTCTAAAGGCGCTGTTTGAAATGGAAGACACGGAAGCACAGCGGAATGCAGTGCAGATGGTAACTTTGGTCTTATTCAAAGTGGTTTATGTCAAATGAAGAACTTTTCAAATAGATTCTGTTGCACTGTAACAACAGTGTCCTTCCCTTGACAACTTGAATCTTGGGTGGGCCTGATGGGGAAAATGAGGGATCGATGGAGAAACTGTGCTTTGCAAGGATTTCTTCACCCTCCAAGCTGGCACAGCTTCCCTCCAATCCAGCTGAATTACTGGGCTTGTGTGAGCTGAAGGAAAAACTGGGGACTACAAAAGGTATGCACTTCTGTGGCAAATTGGCATGAAACTGAGAAAAAGCCTGACTCTTCTGTTGCTCCTCACTTGACCAGATTTTTCAAGGCACCTCCTATAATGACTCTGTGGCCAGGGTGTGGAGTCTTGCCCATCCCCAAATCTCTGTTCAGCCTGAAGGGACAGTCGTGAAGTCCTCGGTAGCAGTGGAGGTCAGCACCCTTCCCGTGGGAGAAGAGTCCCTGATGGTTCTGTACATGGAGAAGGTCAGCTCTTGCTTCTCCTGACTGTGACGACCTTGGGAGGGGTGGGTGGCTAAACCATGGGAGGTGGAGAAAGCATATCAGTTCCTTTTAACACTCCCATCTCTTCCCTCAACAACTAAAGCTGGGAATGATGACAGCAATCATGCTGGCTCAGTGCCTCCCCTATTAGGCTAGCCCATCACTAGTGTGCAAGGTGGTAAAAGCAGCAGTAAGCTCTGATGAGCCCCCATTAACCTGCACCAGACACAGTGAAACCTTTAGATGAGGTATTTTAGGAGAGAATGGAGGAACCATGGGAATGTATTTATTTTGAAACTTCAAACTTCCTCATTCCCAAATTCTAGCTCTGGCCCCCGCTGAGAAGGTGGTTGTCTCTGACACGAAGGTACAGCTCTGGAGAATGCGAAGCTCAAAATACAACTTTTTCCACTATATATGCCTGTATGAAAGTTCCTGCTTACACTGTGTTTTACCCAAACTCCTTTATACTGAATCTAAGGAGGCAGAAAAAAGAAAGGCCAACAGCCTTGCTGTCATGGGCATCACAAGAAAGTGGTATGTCTGTCCAGCCTTGTAATTATGGGCTGGTATGGACACTAAACACTGCATAAAAGCAAATCCCTGCCTGAGGGTAGACCGGCCTCTTCAATTTAAAGGGTTAAACTGTAACTGAGTACAGTTCCCTCCTGCCCTCTGCAAGCATCCCACACTAGCAAAGTATTCCAGGGAAACATGCACGGCTGGTCTTTCTGTTTCAGGTGACCTCTTGAAACTAATTTCTGGTAGGAAACTACTGGACTAGAGGTGGTGCCCAAAACTGTGGCTCTCAGGACGTGATCTGCTTCTGGCCTGCCAAGCCTCCTGAATCATAAAATGCTCCTTTTAAATGAATGTTTGCATACAGGCAGAAGCAAGAAAATGATCCTAAATGGCCAGAATTCAGAGAATTTCTTTTTAGTTTGGTTATAAATGCAAACACTATAGGAAGGCTACTTGTAATATCCGTGGCTGTTCTCTCCACATTCTATCTGATGATCTTCAAGTTGAACTGGATGGTCATTGGGAAACATCACCCTATATAATCATTTCCTTCCTGCATAAGCAGAATTTGGTTCACAAAATTACAAAAGCATCAGTCCTGTGAATAAGCCAGTGTAGAACACCACAGGCTGAGGCTGTGGGCATCAGGGAGGAGTTCACTGTATGCAAATAGGGAAGAAAAATGATGACCTTCTCTAGTAATATCTGGAGGTAAAACCAGAAGGATGTTGAACTCTGGATCACAGAAAGTAAATCAGAATGACCAAATGCAACTTGCTGCTATAAGGCAAGATGAGGTATGTTTCAACCCTGCTGTTCATCTTTGTGCAGGAAATCACAGTCACCATCCAAGCCACCTATGCAGAAAAGAAACTCATTTTGCACCCTTTGGGCTCCAGGTCGGTACTGTGGTCTCTGGAGGGGGGCGGGTTCTCTGCCTTTTTTAGCCTGTATATGAGAACAGCATGACAAAAGGACCTTTGCAGCCCTTAGTGATTTCCCTCCCTCCTTTTTGTCCTTCCCTTCAGGATAGAGTTTAAAGTCTTTAACTGCACAGCTGATCCAAGTGAGGTGAGTTCTAAGAAAGTATTCTGCAGGCCACCTGTGGCAAAATGATGTATTTAAAATCTGGTTGTATGAATTTTCTGGCTTTTAGAATGACCCATCCATAAGAAACTTCCTGCAGACAATGATCTCGGTTGTTGGGATCCCAGAAGTGATTTCAAGTGAGTTTTCCCTTTGGGGAAGTGCCAGCCTACTCCATTAAAGTGTCTAATACCAGATCTCCTAAACCTAAGCATTAAAAAATACATCAATAACCCTGACAGCTTTGGGGGACTACATTACTGAAGTTAATTTCTGCTGGATTCACTTGGGGAATGGGGAACCTTTTGTAAATGGCTGGGACAAAGGAAAAGTGAGTCTTCTGTCAGGCTGAAGGTTGTGGGGCATTGAGGCACAATTAGCTTTTGGCAAGAGGCAGAAAAGGTAGCAGTACATGATGAGCAGCAAGCCAGGACGACTGTACCTGTAACTGCATTGGTTTACTGATTCCATAGGGATCGAACCAGCTTTGACTTCACTGATGAACAGCAAAGGGCTTCATCTATTTGAGATCAGAAATCCTGAGATCATCACAAGAAAGGTAAGCAGAGTTTAGAAATACCTGGATCTCAAAGCCCGTCTTGGGAGTGTGACATAAACTAATATAATACTTTTCTCTTTTCTCCTCCCTTTTTAGGGATACATAATTGTACAACTTGACTTTAGCTTCCCGAATCATTTGCTTCTTGATTTTCTTCAGAATAGATTATAAAGCTGATCTCTCCTTAAAGGAGCCCAGGAACTTGTGTACAAACAGAAAGATCGTGTGTGAATCAATTAAAAGATGAGCTGATTTAAATGAGTTTCAGTTTTTCTTTCCTTTTCCTAATAAATGCTCCAGTTTCTGTGCAATTGTACTTCCATGGAGCCTTTCCTCTGCAACAATCTTTAATTCTGCAC
This sequence comes from Psittacula echo, assembly GCF_963264785.1. Lineage (NCBI taxonomy): Eukaryota > Metazoa > Chordata > Aves > Psittaciformes > Psittacidae > Psittacula > Psittacula echo. Next base: position 83,596,558 of record NC_137742.1, on the reverse strand, counting down.
TTCTATGCACATTACTTTTCCGGAATCTTTAAGGACTTGTGTGCTTAGGAGTAAGGCTTGGACTCTTGAAGTGCATGGGCTCTGGATTAGCACTCAGGGGAGGCAGCAGAAGTGGGCTTTGCTTACCTTCTGGCATCTTCGTTATTACATTTTGGAAATGTAGCATCTTTTGTGTTGATCCTGGGTTTCATTTCTACCAGGAGCCAAGAAGCTCCTGATTTTGACAACTCCAATGACATTATCAAACTCCAAGTAAACTCAGAACCAGTTATACTAAAAGACCTAGGTGTGGCTGAAATGGATGTGAACTGACAGTGCAGTGCAGTAACGGAGATCTTGCACCCTGGGTGCTTTTTTTACACAGCCTGTACTCTGTGTAGAGTTCCAGGTAAATTGTGATGCCCATGTTGTTGAGATGATGGGAAGAAACTTGAGAAAAGCAAATAAAATTATAAGGAAGCCAAAAAGATCAGAAGAGAAAGAGCAGGAGTCCAGTTAGACAGCAGGTTCCTCTTTCTTCCTACTACAGGGCAATTATTTATTTGAAGTGTCTGTTATTTTCCTGTACCAATTCATGCTTCCTTGTTTAATATTTGTCTCTTCACTTAGAAGAGATCTGAGACAGCACACCTAAGGCTGTAGTGGTGATCACATTAACAAAGGCAGAGGATGATGTTCTCCTTCCACACAAACCTGTATTAAAGCTGGGGCTCCTGGAAAGAGCCCTATGAGGCTGGCAACAGGATAGCCTCGGTTTCTTGGGCTCCCGGGGACATGGTGGTTGCTCCCTCCACACTGCCATGGGTGTCCTCCCTGGGGAACAAGCCTCTGACCTCCCCAGCGCTTCCCGCTCCACACAGCGGCTGGGTTTAACATCTGTTCAGTGGACTTGGTGTCAAGGCTGGTGGAGGAGCAGACTGCAGCACACGCAGTGGGCTGAGGTTACAGGTTGCTCCATGGCAGCCAAGGAAGGTTTATCTTGAGCCTCAACCAGCCGTGTCCATGACACTGCAGGTGTCACTGTGAAAGCAGTGATACCATAGCAGGGCCAGCAATAGCCTTGAAGAAGCCCTGGTGTAGTGAGCACCTTCTCACCTCCCTTCCCACCCTGTCCCCACGCTGTCTCTGCAGGCTTTTTCAGTACCAGCTAAGAGTTTGTCCATGCGCCCTCTTGCTCTAAAGCCACTGATGCTGAGGTGACACGTCCCCTCTCTGCATGGCAATGCCTGCTGAATTCTATGGGAACTGGCCTCTGACAAGCCTGTCAAGTCCTTCTGACATTCCAGGAGTGACGAGCATTAATAAAAAAGAAATGGCAGGGGAAAAAAACCACCTTTTTTTCATCCTTAGAGGTGCCTTGCCGTGCCAGGCACAGGCACCTGCTGGGGCCCATTCAGTGGCGACCCACTGGGGCTGCCCAAGCCGGTTGCCGTCGCATAGACAACAGGGGCTTTGCTGAGGAGAGAAGGACGGAAGGGTCCAGCAGACCGCAGAAGGTACCACCGCGAAATGGCGGTGCAGTGCCGGGCCGGACGGGCGCTGAGCGCAGCCGTGCCTCGCCTTCTCCTCCGCCTCGCCCCCTCCCCGCCCCCCGCATGACGGCGCAGCCCCATCCCAGGAGCGGAGCTGAGGAAGGTGGCGGCCGCCGAGCCTGGCACGGAGACGACGCCGGTGCCTCACGTGGTTTCCCGGCAAAGAGGCTCCGCCGTCGGGCGGCTTCTGGTTTGAAGCTGTCCGCGCTGCCGCTGTGACCGACGGACAGCGCACCGTGAGTGCCGCGGCGGGAGCAGGCGGAGGGCGTCCTGCGAAGTCCCTCGGGAGCGTTCAGAGTGTGGGGCGGGTGGGTGTGGCCGCGGGTTTTGCTTTTCCGTGTCCAAGGCTAAGGTTGGGCATGCGTTCATGGAGATGCCTTTTGCACCCTGATGCTGGATCAAACCAGTGATTCAAAGAAATCACTTCACTGTAAAGTAAAGCACAGACCTTTATTGGTGTCGGAAGCACGCGGGGGTTCAAACCTCCATACACACGTCTCCAAAGCACAGTAAGTTTCAGGTTTTTTCTACTTTACATTCTCATCTTGATATAATTTTATCTAAAGCATCCACACAGACAATTCAGTGAATTATATAACTGTAGTTCTCTCATCCTCCTGCACACTTGGGTTAGGGGTTAGGGCCACAACAACAGTCTATTGGTTACCTTTTAGCTTTAGTAGTATTGATCAACTGCTAATACCTATGAGCTATGTGCTTAGTTCTTTGTTCAAGTTGTTAACGTATCTTACCATTAGGGATGTCCCTGCTTAGAAGCAATTTACAAAAGCAAATGCAAGCCATCTACAGGCCCAAATTCTAACACATTGTTTATCATGCCCACTTGGGCAGGTTCCAGCCCTCAGAGGGGTCCCATGTTGAGTGAGTGGTCACATTTAGGTGCTAAGGCATACTGATGCTAAAAAGTAAAGTTATTTCAGCTAAGGCCTAATGGCTTGGGCTCACCAGTATCACAGCTTTTCCTAACTGAAGTGATGTATGGGAGTCTGTCAAGGATGATGTAGGGGATTTTTAGGCACAAAATTGCTAGTTTGGCCATAAAGGGGTTGCATTGGTAGTGGGATGACAACTTCTGGTCTGGTGGAAAAAACATCCACCCCCCCATCCCCTCCTTCCACCCCTGGTCGCCTTCATCCACCCCTCTGGTCCCCTCCATCCACTCCTGTTCTCCATCCACTCCTTGGTCTCCTCCATCCACTCCTTGGTCTCCTCCATCCACTCTTTGGTTCCCTCCAACCACCCCAGTTCCCTCCACCCCTCTCAGAGCTCCCCCATCTTCTGCGCCCTGCTCAAGGCCTGACAAGCGGAGCAGGTGTTTCTGTCTGGAGTTGTGGGCATTGCTGGACACGTACAATATCAAAGAGAGCAAGCAAGAAGATGGATCGTCCTTTAACCAAAGTCAATAGCCACTCAGTTATACCCTGTGCATTATCTTCCCTTAACTTCGTCATACTTTCAACTTGCAGATACTTTCATGTATGGATTCTGAATGGTCTGATAAATACATGCAACACATTCCTTCCAAAATTTCACACCCATGTCCATGCACCAAGAGGAGAAAATCAATTGCTGCCGTATTTTGTAAAGTCGCATGCGTAATATAGTTGACATCAGTGAGCAAAGCAGAGAGAGCAGATGCTGTAGCATTAGTTTGTTTAGCAAGCCAACATCCTAATGTATTCAATGTTGCTGAAGCTTGTGCACTAGCTACTTCAGCAGCTAAAAATGAGGCAGCTATTATTTCACCCAGGTTCCAAAAATTTACTTTGTCATCACAGCTCGGTTGAAAGCATGTGTTGACATTTGAGAATGCAATCCTCGTTTGTATATTATCATAGTGTTATTAGGGATTAACATGCCTAAGGTCCCTCCTGCACACGGGCTTCCCTTTATATGGGATGGCACCCCCTGCCAGGCCCGATCTTGTGGCAGCTGAGGCACAGACTCCATTTCTGGCTACAAACAAAATCCCTTATTGAGTGAGCTTACAGGCTTTTATAGTATTCTGCCTAGCGGTTAGTAGCAGTTAGTTCCTTTGGTACTTTTCCATCGCGAAACAATCTCTTTGATCACGCACTCTTTCACATTGCTGTCCACGTGCCTTTGCTTGAGTAATTATTTCTAAACATAGTTCTTTGCTATCACTACTCGTTACATCATCACTTCCACTTCCCCTTGACCACACATTCTTTATCTTGTCTTAAGCATCCTCCTGTTTCCAAATTTACAGTCCTCAGAAATTATCTTGATGCTCTTTCTTCGGTTCCACCTGATGTTCTTTCTCCGGTTCTTCCTGACTTGTCCCATTCATTTCTTCCAAGGTTTGTGGCTGATAAGAGTCCAGATGTCCAGGTCTACTGGCGCAGCTTCTTGTGCAGCATTCCCCACATCTCCCCCTTCTTTATAAACTAACAAAACATTGTTAATAGTCTTAGCGATCAAACGATTTATACAAGCAATTAAACAAGGAACTGTGATTAAAATATATAAAATGAGTTTTACACAGGGTACTGCGATTTTAATAATGTCTTTCAACCATGCACTGATGCCCCATCCTGACAGCAAACTTTCTGGCCAATTCCAGCTACTCTCCACTTGCAGCTTCTGAACTCCATCCTTTAGGTTTTGAATTGCGTCATGGACAGACTCAGAATGATCAGATAGGTTCATGCAACACATCTCATCAGAGCCTTTATAACCATGTCCTTGAGCTAGTAGCAAAAAAATCTATGGCAGCTCTATTTTGAAGGGTAGCGTGTTTGACTGAATCGTTATCTGTTAGCAGACCATTGCTGTGGGTGAAAAACCTCCGGGACAGAGGCTGGGTTTCTTCCCGCCTCTCACCGGGAGGAGTGGATCCCCCGCCGCCCCGCAGCGCGCATCTTGGCGGGCGCAGCGCCAACCCGTGCCTTCCGGAGCACACAAAGGCGAGAGACGATCGAGTATCACAGCCCTCTGCCCGCGGGCAGACAATGAGGGGAGCTTGCCGGAGCCTGCTGCTGCCGCCGCCGCCATGCGAATGAGTGAGGTCGCGGCAGCGAGGAGGTGGAGGCGGCGCGCCCGTGTTCTGCAGCTCCTTATCCCACCGCTGCCAGCAGGTGCAGCCCCTCGGTCAGAGGGGAGCCGCCGCGGCAGCCTCCACCCGGCTCCCGCGGGAGCGCCGTTTTCCTCCCCGCCGTCCAGCCCGCGGTTCGGCTCATAATGGGCGGGATGTGTAGCATTCAGTTTTGGGGGCAAGTTTACATCACCTTGATTTTTCGCTTCTTTTTTAATGTGTTTCCACATATCATGCGGGTCAGGGGGGTAGAGCTCGGGTTCTCTGTCAGGGTCGATTGGTCCAGGATCAAAAGGGCCATCTTTGCCTGGCTCATTTGCTGTCGCAGCCTGCCGGCAGGTATCTTCCCACCAATCAATACATGCTGGAAGGTGCGTGAACACCGGCAAAGCTTCTGTCTCACGACAGCCAATGCCAGGACCAGGCGGGAATAGATCTGGCTCAGTTTCTGGATCTACTGGCTCCGGGTCGAGAGGGTCTGGGGTGTTGTTTGTTGGGACAGGACGGGCTGATGGTGCCGATGCCTCCTGCGCCGCCCTGTCAAGTGCCTCATAGACTGAGCGCCATACGGCCAGCAATTTGGGGACTGCCGCATCATCCCTTGTGGCTGCATCCCAGAGGCAGACCCCAATCTTGTCCCGTATTCCTTGCCGATAAATATTAGTTGATGCTGCTTCAGGGGCATGGGTCGAGACCCATATTAACAAGTCTTTCAGTCTGTCCTCATTTACAGTAACCCCCTTCTCTAGAAATTTTACTAGCACTCTGAACACCGATTTGTGCTTGGGGGATACTGAGTTTCCCATGTTCCTGTTCCCAGCCGCTTACCTCAATCAGAGGTATCTGTTAATTGCTGCAGCCTTTCGGAGCTCGGCTGGGTGTCCTCACCAGTGGCCGAGTCACGGCTCTCCGTCAAGTCCCTGTTCAGGTGCCATTTGTGAGGATGGAAGGCACGGACCCAGAGGTAGAGTACAAGCTGGATTGTTTATTGCAAGAATTACACAATATTTATATGCTTCCAAGCAATTAGCCAAGCACATCTGTGTCCGCCTTGCGGTTACATTTACGACTTCGGGCAAAAGGTCTATCTGATTTTTCTCATCAACATCCTCTATCCAGTTCCAACATCCTTATTCCTTGCCAGTTCCAACATCTCCCAAGTACCAGTCAGGGATGGATCACTCTTAATTGCCTGTTGTAGTTCCTCCTTCCTATGGTCTCTGACAGTTTCGATGCATTCCAACCCCCACACTCTGGCATATAGAGAAATATTAATAATATTTGTTTGTTGCACCTGATCTGGCTAGATCTGAGATCTCTGCACATAGTTCTATTTAGATACCTGGGGTTTGTTCTCAGGTCATTTATATCTACTCTCACTTAAACCTTGTCCCTATTCCCAAGGAAAGGCATGTTGCTTTTTTTCCTTAGATATAAAGGAAATGGTAAATAAATATTTCTTTGTGTGCCAGAGTAAATGCATATAAATAAAAATGTTCCCATTGCAAGAACCTTAACCACAACCAAGTCAGAATTTACTCCACAGAGAGTATTTGCCCCCAAGTCCCATTTCTTTGGACCACTCCCCAAAATCTACCTGAATTATCATCTAGCTATATATATTTAGATAAGGATAATGCTCTGCTTTTCTAGGTGGGTGTTTTCGCTCATCTCACTGTTGTTATCACAGGAGCTGCGGTTGGGGAATTCCTAGATGGTTTTACTTTCATTTTGCTGCATGCGTCAGTGAAGAGGTGGGTTAGCAAGTGAAGAGATCAAGGCAGTGGACATTGTCCCCCATCCCTTCTGTTTTGTGACCCCCACTTTGGTTTCAGTGCCACTGCTCTGTTTGTGGGCTTTCGGTAAGTAGCCAGTGCTCATCAGTGACTGCAAGAAATTGCCACAGTAGGTTTGCCACAGGGAGTTTCAAGTTTGGTTTTTTTTCCATGGCTGGGAATGGTGGGAATGCTGAGCTGGGGAGGCGAGGAGTGGTTTTCTAATGTGTTTTAATGGTGTTTCTACATTTGAAGGGTGATGTCAAGGGTCAAGGCCCAAAAGTTTTCTGAGGGGGTTGAAGGCACAGACTCTGATTGCTGGTTGAAGACCTTTTTACTTTTGATTATATGGTTTATATATGTTTTTCATCATATTCATGTGCTTAAAGCTACAATATAATTGGTTAGTTGCTGCTGTCCGCGTGCATAATCTAAAATTATAGTTGATTAGTCTGCTTCTTTGACACCATCCTTTTGACCTTCTCCTCACTTCTCAGTTTCTTCTTCTACTTCTTGTTTTTCCTCTCCTTTTGTTCCGCTTCTTTTGCTCCACTTATCTGCTTGAGGTTAGTTCCCTAAAGAGCTAAAATTACAGAGTCTGGTTCAAAGTTAATTCCCCAAAGAATTAAGGTCGCTAAGCATACTCTGACCAAGTCCAAACTCCTCTTCTCCTACAGTTTCCTGGCTCTTCTTGGGAGAATTTTGTGCTTCATTTTGAGTTCAGAGGTGTTTTATTGTAGGTCACTGCCCATCATTTCTGGTGGTCTTACTTAGTGGAGCAGTAGAAACACAGGAGCTGTGAGCACCACTTGAGCTTTCATCTAACTTCTCAGTGTAGAATTCTTGAATATGAGTCTTTCATCAGTTCTTGTGAAATTAATTCATAGTCTTTATCTGAATGGCTTCCAGTCTTCATTGGCATGATTCAATATTTATATTCAATATTAAGTAGTAGCTCTTCATCACCAGGGGCATAAAGTTGGATGTTACTGTCTACAGGTTTCTGGGTTTTTTCTTGGCTGGGGAAATGTAAAATGAAAGTCCCTAAAGTTTGACTCATCAGGCTACTGGGAAGTGAGGTTTATTTTGCCAGAAGCCCTGTTATTTTGCAGTTTCTTAAAATTTAACATGTTTAAATGTTTTCTTTTAAGTCTTCCATTGCTTTCTTTTTTTAATACATGTGTTACTGTTAGCCTTATTTGTATAACTGATAATATAAAATGCATTTAATAATAAAAATTTTGAATGAAAACTTGCAGAGTCCTTTCCAGGACATTCAGAGTTTGAATTTTTGGATTTATGGGAATAGCCTGAGGAGAAAACTGATCCTGGTTAAGCTCAACTTTCTTAGCATTTCACCAGGAACTTTGATGTTGTTTTTGTTAGAATAGTGAGTGATGGGCATTAGAGGCTTTTTACGAACTGGGGGGTTTGCCTACATTTTGGTGGATCCCAGAGATGCCTTGGTTTTTACACAACACATCCTGAAAGCTTTATCTGGAATGAGAACCTGGGAAAAGCCTTTCTTGCAGTGATACTCTGTTATAGCAGTATATGGTAACGCTGCGTGAGAACCACCTTTGACATGGTTTTGACCTGAAGGATCAGAGATCAGTAAAAGAGCATCCAGTGTCACCAGCTTTGCTTTTGTGGGATGTCTGCTTGTCTTTTGGAATGCAGGAACAGAAAAGACTGATGAGGTCCTTTCTACCATGTCGTCTGCTGCAGCACTCAGGTCACATCCTTTTGCTGCATTTATTTGTCTTAGTCTCAGAAACACGCAAGGCTGTTTGAAGAGGCAGTACAGAGAGGGCAGAAAGTGGTGGGTTATGGGGAAGGAGTATCCTCTTAAACATAAGCAGGACAAACATCTTGAGCAATTTGAGCAAAACCTGGAGTGGGACTTTTTGCAAGGGTTTGTAGTGATTGGATGTCTGCGTTTCAGTTGTAAAAGTTATCTTTCTCCTTCCTACTAGCTGGTGCAACGCTGTGTTTTTCAGTCTGAGAACAATGTTGGTAACACACCCATGTTTTGGTTGTTGCTCAGCAGCACTTGCCCTGACCAAGGACTTCTCAGTCTCGTGCTCTGCCAGTGAAGAGGGGCACAAAAAGCCAGGAGGAAGCAGGGACAGGACACCTGACCCAAACTTGCCAAAGGTGTATTCCATACCACAGCACATCATGCCCACTATATAAACTGGGGGGAGTTACCCAGAAAGGTGAGATTGCTGCTTGGGTCAGGCTGGGTATTAGTCAGTGGGTGGTGAGCAATTGTACTGGGTATCCCTTGGGTTTCTTGGGTTTTTCCCTTGCCCCTTTTAGTTTTATATTCTTTCCCCCTTGTTATTTCCCTTATAATTATTATTATTAGTAGTAATGTTTTTATATTATACTTTAATTATTGGACTATTCTTATCTCAACCCTTGGAGTATACATTCTTTTGTTTCTCCTTCCCATCTTGCCCAGAAAGGGGAGGAGAAAAGGAGAGGGAGGGGGGGCATGAGCAAGCAGCTGCGTGGTTCTGAGTTATCAGCTGGGCTTAAACCAGGACACAAGACAAGGGGGAACGGCTTTAACGTGACAGAGGGGAGATTGAGATGAGATCTTAGGCAGAAGTTCTTCCCTGTGAGGGGTGCTGGGGCCCTGGCACAGGGTGCCCAGAGAAGCTGTGGCTGCCCCATCCCTGGCAGTGTTCAAGGCCAGGTTGGATGGGCGGTAACACCACAAAAGCTGTGATTCCTTTAAAGTGTTCCTGTAAAGCCTGTCTTCATTTGCATCTTAGGGCACAAGGCTCAGTCCTGCGTTTTTATCACACCAGCAGTAGATCCTCAAATGTTCAGACTGTGGTCACTGCTGGTTTGAATGGAAGTTGCTACCTAGAGATGAAAAGCTCCAGAGCTGACCCTGGAATCCAAAGGCAGATAGATCTATGATCTGTGTAATTGCCTATGTCCTTTCCTATCTGCATCCTGCTGTGTTACTATCCTTAGGCATCTACATGGAGCGAGACAACTGCATGTGGGCATGCACCATGGGTTGGGGTGTGCTGAAGTGCTGCTGCTAGCAGTTCAGTTCTTCATCAGGGAATGGAGCAGAAGCCATCTTTTCACTTGGCAACTGACAGGAGGCTGACCACACAACAATGCAGGTAGGAGACTGTAATTACACAGGTTTGCTGTGGGAAGGAAGTGGAAGTGGAGAGAGGCTTTGACACCAAAGCAGAAATGAGTTGTTCATCCCCACAAAAGGAGCAGCAAGAACAGCTGTCTGAGCCCTTTGATGAGGGAAATATCTTGCTCTTAGAGCCTCTTCACATGCCTCCTGCTACATGTGAAGCTTGTCATATGTGGCATGTGGCCACTCTAGTGATACAGATGTCAACAAAGCTTCTCTTTGGTTGGTGCCAGAGAGGCTGACTCCTGTTGCTTGCTCCTGCCCTTCACAGTACTGCTGTGTTAGGCAGTGTGCAGATAAGGACTGTGGTCCTTGCACTGTATCATGGCTGGTCTGGAACTGGCCACATTACACTGTGAGAGTATGGCAGCTAGGATATTCTGAGTTAGACCAGGGCTAGAAAAGCAGATCAAGTCATCAAGGGCTGTGCTGGCTGCTCCACACAGTGAACATCTCTCACTTCTATGCCCATTGCTACCCTCTAACCCCCATTTCACAGTGATGATCTAGACCTGGATGTGGTAAGTGCCCACTCCCAGCTAGTGGAGTTTCTCAGCCACCATCCCATATGGGTGCTCACCACCTCCCAGTGCTTCCTCCCAGGAGTGGCCCTGAATGGCCTGAATGGGATCACCAACCACAAAGAAAAAGCCTCAGTGCTCCTTGGCCTGCTTTAGGAGGCTGGCCCTTCCGCCTGGGAACAGTTTGTACAGTGCCTCTGCATGGAGTGCGACCTCTCCCTGGACCTGGAAACACAGCTCGTGAGTTCGGCAAGAGAAGGTAATGGCCAGCTTTCTCTAACTATCTCCAAACACACCCAATGCCTTGGCCCTCAGAGCTAACAGACCAGGCTAGGCAGAGAGAACATCAGTGCCTCATTCACATGGTCAGTGCCTCATCAGTGAGAACTGGCAGTCCTCTCCATGATGTCCAGCAGTTACAAGTCTTTTTAACCAAGCCACTTGGGTTAGTCTTGTCTTTCACCATAATGTCTGTAGTACATTATGGTACAGGCACATAATGGAGTACCTTATGGTACAGGCAGTACATTATGGTCCAGTACATCTGGAACAGGCCCTCCAAAAATAGTTATTGGAGCAAATAGCAATAGTTCATGTTTTCAGATGTGCTTTTTCACCACTGCTAGGCCTGGCTGCTGTTGGTGGGCACTTTCTTCACCCTTTCAGTAGGAATTGGCCTGATTTGAGGATGGAAGAGTCTGTGGACCTTGTGGGACCCTACATGGTCATATCATCAGGATTCCCAAGTTGGAAGTGTCTGCTAGGTCAAAGTCACTTTGCCCAGAGAGAATATAGTGTTCTTGACAGACTAATTTGGTCTATTTGGGAAAAAAGGGTGCTGTGCTCTAGGGATTCCCTACTGCTTGTTGTGAGAGTGGAGAGCACTGTGATAGCTGTGATAGGGGAAAACATGGATGTACCTCAGGAGTATCTCAATTATGAGATGAAATGTTTTGATACATTCATTGAAGACAAAAAACAAAATACTACATTTGTGCTCTGTAGATGTTAAATTGCAGGGGTTTTTTATTTTCCTGACCCACAAATGCAGGAATTACAGAAGTTTTAAAGTATACCAGAAGAAAACCACTTCCCCATGTCAGTCATTAGCAGTTGGAGGCAGTGGCTGTAATGAAAATGTTGTTATCCGTAGCAAGTGTGGTCAGTACACTAGCACATGGAGCTGTTGGAGCAAGTCCAGAGGAGGGTCATGAGGATCATCAGGGGACTGGAGCACCTCCCGTATGAAGACAGGCTGAGAAAGTTGGGGCTGTTAAGCCTGGAGAAGAGAAGGCTGCATGGAGACCTCACAGAGGCTTTCCAGTGTCTGAAGGAGCCTACATAGATGCCAGAGAGGGACTCTTTCTTCATCAAGGACTGTGGCAACAGGACGAGGCGTGATGGGTTTAAACTTAAACAGGGCAAGTTCATACAGGAGGTGCTTCAGCCCCTGATCATCCTTGGCCTCCTCTGGACTTGTTCCAACGGCTCCATGTCCTTCTTATGTTGAGGACTCCAGAACTGCACACAGTATCCAAGTGGGGTTTCACAAGAGCAAAGTAGAGGGGGAGAGTCATCTCCTTTGACCTGCTGGTCACGCTGCTGGTGATGCAGTCCATGACACAGTTAGGCTATCTGAGTGTTGAACGGATTTTGTGTGAGGCTGTGGTGCAGCATGTATGCCTGTTTGGAGCCTTGTTCTGTGTTGTTTCATGCTGATACTAGAGCTCGGAATAGCAAGGTGCCTGCTTGCACTCCCAGCTGGGAAATGCTGGAAATGACAGTGAGAGGATTTAATGTATGAAGGCTTCCTTTTGCTCTTTGCCCTTTGCAGTGGCATCCATCATCTGAATGTCAGTGAGAAGCCTTTGGTGCAGTGAAGGTATGTGCCACCGCTGTGGGATGTTCATGGGCCCTCACGTAACAGCTGCTGGAATAACTGGAAGCTGCTAAATTCTGAGTTACCTCCTCAGCCACCAGCCACTCAGTTTCCAGAAAATGAAACACCAGCTCAGGTCCTCACTGCAGAAAGAGAGAGAAGGGCTGTGATACTGGCATCCAGCGTGGGGACAGGATAAGTGGTGGAGGTAGTGGCCAAAGGAATTCAAAGTGGTACAGAAAGCTGCCAGCAGTTTGCTGTATCCTCCTGAAGTGTATGCTGGGGGAAAAAGAAGCAGCAGGAAATGAAGCTCAGCAGGTTAGAGAAGACACTGAGCCAGGACTGCGGCAGTGCAGAGAGCAAAGTGCTGGCCTTATGTCCTGGATAGGTGCTTACTGTTGCTGTCAGGGAGTGGGCTAGTCCTGGTTTCACTGTTGGTGAAAACAGATGATTTGAAGGAAAAGCTGCTCTTAATTTTTTTCCTGCTGTGTGAATTTGAGGACTGGCTAAAGCTCACACAGCAACAGGAGCTCCTTGCAGAGCTGGCTCTGCTTCTTGCTGAGGTTTGCCAGTTCCTTCAATACCTTGTAAGTTGTGTGTCTGCATCTGCTGCTTGCATTCCCTGTTCCTGTCTAGACAGAGGCAGGATTCCAGCACTGCGCTCACTGAGCAGTGAGCACTCGCTGCCTTGCCCAGCTCTAGTGATGCTACCCATTGTAAATCATAGCTCTCAACCTGCCCTTTGCAGTTCTAGCTGTTCCTATGGACACAGAGACACTTTAACTATGGTTTTCACTCCAAGACTGCTTCTCAGTGACAGCACTGCAAATACTGTATCTGGTTTGCCATATGCGGTTTTCAGATGTTGAGAACAAAAGTGCCCTTTCTGTTCTGCAGATAGACTGCTGCTGGTAGCTGCTGTGCTGCCCTACGGTGCAGGTGGTTCATCTCATCAGCTGCTGGTGGAACAGGCATTTGAAAATAGTGCTGAAATTTACTAGGGCCAGCTAGGAAAGGAAAGACTCGTGCCTCCCTCAGCTCTGCCCATTCTCTCTGTCCCAGCATGCACCATAAGAAACAGAGAGTTAATTGCCATGAACAGCGCTGGGGAGCAGTGAGCTGTGCGTTCCCCAGACATGGCTGTTCCCTGCCCTGTTCCCCAGGGTAACGGAGCAGTTCCTGTGTTAAGAGAATCACAGAATGGTTAGGGTTGGAAAGGACCTTATGATCATCCCGTTCCAAACCCCCGCCATGGGCAGGGACACCTTCCACTAGAGCAGCTTGCTCCAAGACCCATCCAGCCTGACCTTGAACACTGCCAGGGATGGGGCAGCCACAGCTTCTCTGGGCAACCTGTGCCAGGGCCTCACCACCCTCATAGGGAAGAGCTTCTTCCTGATATCCAACCTAATCAACCCAGTTTAAGTTTTAACCCATTGCCCTTTGTCCTATCACTACAGTCCCTGATGAAGAGTCCCTCTCCGGCATCCCTGTAGGCCCCCATTAGACACTGGGGCTGCTCTAAGGTCTCTCGTTAAGGAGCCTTCTGTTCTCCAGGCTGAACCAGCCCAGCTCTCTCAGCCTGTCTCCAGAGCAGAGCTGCTCCAGCCCTCACAGCATCTCCATGGCCTCCTCTGGACTCACTCCAACAGCTCCACGTCCCTCTTGTGTTGTTGCCCCAGAGCTGGATGCAGGACTGCAGGGGGGTCTTCCCAGAGAGGAACAGAGGGGGAGAATCTGCTCCTGTGACCTGCTGCTCATGCTCTGGGGATGCAGCTCAGCACACGGTGGGGGTTCTGGGTTCAAGCACACACTGAAGCTGGGTCATGGGTAGCTTCTTATCAACTGACACCCCGAAGTCCTTCTCCTCAGGGATCCTCTGTCCAGTCTCTGCCCAGCTTGGGGATTTGTGCTGGGGGCAGGGGCAGGACCTTGTGCTTGGCTTTGTTGAACTCCATGAGGTTCTCATGATCCCATCTCTTCACCCTATCCAGGTCCCTCTGGATCCCATCACTTCCCTCCAGTACGTCAGCCACACCACACAGCTTGGTGTCATCGGCAAACTTGCTGAAGGTGCTTGATCCGACTGTCCATGTCACTGACAAATACGTTGAACAGGATCAGTCACATTACTGACACCTGAGGGACACCACTCATCACTGGTGTCCATTTGGATGTTGAGCCATTGACCACAGCTCTCTGTGTGGCCATCCAGCCAATTCCTTACCCACTGGGTGGTCCATCCATCAAATGCATATCTCTCCGGTTTAGAGACAAGGATGTCATGTGTGACAGTGTCGAACTTTGCACAAGTCCGGGTAGACGACATCAACTGCTCTGCCCCTGTATCTGAAGGCCACCAAATTGGTAGGGCAGGATTTCCCCTTAGTGAAGACCTGTTGACTGTCACGAACCACCTCACAGGTTTTCACATGCCCAGGGTTGACAGCAAGGCAGAGGCATTGCCCAGCCTACAAGGAGTCTCACTGGTGAGGGGGTTACGGTCATTCTCAGAAATTGCAGGGCAGCTTTTCACAGCAGTTTATGTACCTCCTTCCGCAGTGCTCCATGGCTAGCTGAGCCTGTGGAGGCTGACCTGGCAGCTGGCTTCCCTCACAACGAAAGTTCCTGTGGAAATATATCTAGTCATTGATATTTTGTGCTCCTACTTTCTTTCTGGTTCATCACACCTGCTTACCCTGCTTTGGGTGGACTTAAATCCTGAGGAAGAGTGGAGAACAACTGAAAGAAACCAGGCTGTGGGTTTTTCTGCAGTGTGTGGCTGGGGTATGTGGTACTGCTATTCAGTTTCTTTCTGTCTCAGATCTACCAGGCTTCTTTTATATGCTCAGAACCACATCCTCCATGCTCTGGGTAGCTTTGCAGTGCTTGTGATTGTTGTGGTTAAATCCCAGCTGGAAACCAAGAACCACACACCTCCGCTTGCTCAAACCTCCCCCTTCCTTGGTAGGATGGGGAGGAGACCTTGAAAAAGGTTAAACTGATGGGTTGAGGTAAGAACAGTTTAATAATTGAAATAAAGTAAAATAGTAATGAAAAGGAGAGGGAGAGAGAGAGTAATAAACCCCAGGAAAAATCCCAAGTGGTGCACAATACAGTTGTTTACCATCCACTGACCGAAGCGCAGTGTCTGCGAGCAGCCATTGATGGCTCCCAGTCAACTCCTCCCAGTTCTTATACTGAGCATGATATCCTGGGGTGTAGAATACCCTTTAGCTAGTTCAGGTCTGGTGTCCTGTCTCTTCCTCCTCCCTGCTTCTTTTGCCCCCTCCTCACTGACAGAGCATGAGAGACTAATCAAGGCAGGTGCTAGTGAGCAGCAACCAAACCACTGGTGTGTTATCAGCATTATTCTCATCCTGAATTAAAAACACAGAACTGCACCAGCTACTATGAAGAGAATTAACTCTATCCCAGCCAAAACCAGAACAGTATCCATCCCTTTTTTTATACCATTTACACCAAGCTCAGCTCCCACATTTTCCAATACATCCCAGTTAACCACCATCAGCATTACAGTCTTCTGATTTGTACACACAGAGATATAATCCCTTAGTCTGTGGATCATCCCTATAAAAGTCCATTGAGTTCATTTTGTCCATGACTTTGGATTCTGTCTGTTGTAACAGTCCTTCAGGGCAGGAAAAATGGTATGTGTGGTGTTGGATTGTTGCATGCTGAGGCCAGTTCTGGTTCCATCACTGCTGCGCTTGTCCAGATTCACCACAGATGATTCTTCATTAATCTATAGGACCCTTGTGTCGTGGTTTAAGCCCAAGCTGTAAATCAGAACCACGCAGTCTACTGCCCCCCCCACCTTTCTTCCCTCCGCTTCTGGAGGGACGGGGAGGAGAATCAAAAGAATGCAGCTCCCACGGGTTGAGATAAGAACAGTTTAGTAACTAAGGTATAACACAAATCACCACTGCCGCCACCAACAATAACAACGACAAGAGAAATAACAAGGGAAGAGAATACGATACCGCCCGCCGGAAAAGACAGCCCGACCGACCAGGGGACGTGCCCTTCCGGGTAGCTCCCAGTTACATCCCCTGGCATGACGTGCTGTGGTATGGAACACCTCCTTGGCCAGTCTGGGTCAGGTGTCCTGTCCCCGCTTCCTCCCGGCCCCTCCTCCTCCCTGGCAGAGCATGAGACTCACAAAGTCCTTGGTCAGTCTAAACATCAGTGTTATCAGTTTTTTGTTCCCAAGCCAAAAGTCAAAAACACAGTGCTGCAACAGCTACTAAGAAGGAGAAAAAAAAACAACTGACTGCCACTGCTGAACCCAGGACACCTTGATATGGCATAGAGCCCCCATAGAAGTGATAAGATGCAGTGTCATATAGCAGTTAACATCATACAGTTTAATTTGCTGGCTATTCTCACCTAAAATCAAATCTTCTCAAGGTATACACTGGAATTCCCCATCTTCCCACAATACCCACCAAGTGTACCCAGGTCCTTGAGCAAAAGCAATCCCACAAGTGGGTTTGCATTGGCCTGAGACAGGAATAACTCAGGCTGTTTTCACTAGCATGTTTCTAATGTGCACCACAGGAACTTTATCCCCCTCTGCAGTATGTAAAAGTTCTGATTGGGCTGGGCCAGCGTGGTTGGCAGATTCCCTGTTGTT
Organism: Psittacula echo; assembly: GCF_963264785.1. Classification (NCBI taxonomy): domain Eukaryota; kingdom Metazoa; phylum Chordata; class Aves; order Psittaciformes; family Psittacidae; genus Psittacula; species Psittacula echo. The sequence continues at coordinate 83,579,943 of NC_137742.1, read as the reverse complement.
GACCAACCAGGTGGCTTTTGCTAAATGTGCATCTGAGTGTTTGAAACTCCACCACCCATTGCTGTCTTTGATTAGGTCATTAATGCTCTCTTTATTGCTGTACACTCCTCTGAACCCAGAGTTGCACATACCTCATTATTTTTGCCTTCCAGCAGCTGTGCTGCCAGCAGGACTATTTCTGAGGGTAAGTTTTGATGGAATGTTGTGATAGGGTTTTTTTTTTGTAATGTTTTGGCACTGCTTGACACTGTGCTTCTAAGCAAATAAGTGGATTGAGCAAAAGGATCAAAGCATCATTTCCTAAACCTAATGCATTTCTTGGAAAACATGCCTTTTAAAATTCATGTTGTTTCCTGCAAAGATTTTCAAAGCCAGGATTGCACCAGAAGCTTGCACCTGCCTGTTTCTGATGTCTCTGCTGCCACTGGCTGAGAGGGGTAAGATTTGGCTATAAGCAGCTCTGTGAAGCACAACATCATGTTCCAGTACTAGATAATTGTTGAATCCTTGTAGCTGATCATGTGTCTCCGGGAAGACGAAGGACTTGCTTGATTTCTATGCAGAAAGACTCAAGTGGAGAGAATGGAGAGGTAACAGTTCACATTGAGGCAGGCAAGATTGTTGTTATCCACTAGGGAAATCTATAGAAAGGAACTGAAGTGTTGGAACAAATTGCCTGGAGAGGTTCAGAAAGCTCCATTACTGAAGGCCTTTAAACCAGCCCAGACCCCTTGGTCACTCCTGAGAGCTGTAGCATATTTGGGGTGAGATTAGAGGATGGATTAGCCTCATGAGGACCAGCCCAAACTGACTTTCTACAGCTAGATGCCCCTCTGCTAGATGCCCCTCTGCTTTTACTTCAGCGTTTTCAAAAGCAGTTCTGTAAACTCAGCCTGAATTTGCAAATAGTTTTCTCTCTCTGATTTCGCCTCTCCAGCTGCCCAAATGCTTTGCTGGAGAGTCTCTCACAGCTTTAATAATATGCCATTCAAAATCCTCATTTGACATGTTTCTGACTTTTCAACTTTCAGGTTTTGCTCGATGTCACCATCACAGCAGCTGTATGCGTGAGAAGGATATGAAACAGCAGCAGCTTGGTACGTAGAAGTTCCAGCAGCAGAGCAGTGGTGTGCTTGCCTCTGAGGAAGGACCTATTTAAACACCCAAAAACCCAACCTCCCAGCTTGAGGGAAACTTTTGTTTAGTAACTGCGTAAACTCTTAATGCAGCAGGTTATAAAATACACGGACAATGGAACCTGGTGAATAACAAGAAGCATCCGTTTCCTTTGCAGAGGTGTATTAAATCTAGTGGAGAAGAGTGGCACAGGCTAAGAACTCTGTTAGAAGTGTGATATGCTGGTGAAGCATTCTGTTGTAGGTCATCCCTGTATTTGCTCTTTTTTAAGCCAAATCAGGAGCTATACTGGCAATTGAAAACCCACTAAAGGCTCCACAGTTTCTCTAGCACATTTAAAACTTTTATGGTTTCTGCTCACTCTAAAACAGAGAACTCAATAGATGAGTGATGACAGAGTTGATTTTTATGCTGGAGAAATTCCAGAGCACGTGAAGGAATTTGCTTCCTTACATGGATTGCTGACTGCTTTTGAGGTGAAGATGAGCAGCACTTGCCCAGAGGTTGGCTATGCCTTTGTGCACTTGAGTTTGCAAGAGTGCTTTTCAGCATGGTAAGTAAGAGGATGGACAAGAACTACTTGAGGAAGAAGTTATTTTTGAAGTCAAAATGGACTTTAAAGAGCAAGGCAAAGACAGATAGTGGAGAGTTTTCACATCTTCCTCTCAGGCCTGTTGTCAAAAGAACATAGGATATTTCTCACGCTGCTAGCTGAGCATGATGAAGCTTGGATGGAGGATAAGCAGGATGTAATCCTGCAGTTTCTCAAGAAACTGGCAGCCACTAATCTGACAGGGCCTAAGGTCATTGAGCTCTGCCATTGCACTTTTGAAACACGAGACCTCAAAGTAGCCCAGCACATCGGGAGCCTGCTGAATTTCAAGTATGAGTTCAAAAACTTTAGACTGACACCCCTGGACATGTTGGCTTTGCTTTTTGTCATGAACATGGGCCAAGGTTTGATTCGTTTGGATTTTATAGGATGTCTCATGGACTTTGACTGTTTGGAAATTCTGCCCAGCTGTAAAAATGTAGAGCACTTGAGGTAAACACACTGAGTGTGATGGGCTAGTTGTGGGGAGAAAGGGTAAGGGGTTGGAAGAGCGAGCCTGCATTTGTTTTAGAAGGGTGAGAACGAAGGTGTGAGAAATGCTGATCTGAACAGCGTAACTTCGATACTGAAGCGATTTATGAAATAAGAAATTTATGAATGAGGGAAGGATGTTAAGGATATATATAAATATAAGGCTATTTTTGTATGCTTCTTTGTTTTGATTGAAACAATCAAACAGTAGTGGAGAAGAGAGAAAATGATGGGCATTTCTTGACTGTGCAGAGGCAGGGCGAATCCTGCAAGCCAATGAGAAAGTACGAAATAACCATAAACCAGATGAACAAAAGGTGACAACTGCAATCTCAGGTGCTCTCTATTGGTGCTTTGCTGTAATGCTGGAAGGCGTTTTCAAGGACGACCTCTTTGGATCCTCTCATGGGAAAGGTCTCACTTTGTATTTCTGTGACTGACTTCAGAGGAGTATGTGTAGAGTTTGCTAATGTGTAGAAGATGGGGAGCAGCCAGGGGGAGAATTACCTTGCCCTGCAGAGAATGTTGTTGTCTGTTGTGAGGCAGAGGAGGAAAAAAAACCATGAAAACTGCTATTCCTGGCTAGCAATAGCATTGTAAAAAGGACAGCACTGATTGTTCTCTGCTTCCATTAAGAAGAACTGGAATACCATGCAATTTGCTGTTAGAAAAGCTTTCTGTTAGTACATGCTAACTGTAAATTGCTCATGCAGGCACAGGGCCGTGCATGGGGCCCATGAGCAGCTTAGCTTAGGATTCTTTCTTGGCTCATACACACTCTAGTCCATGCCTGCTTTTGTTTATGGTCTGCAGGATACCAGCACTCTGAGAACTGTCTCTTGGAAGGGTGGGCAAAGGGCAGTGGGACCCCAAGCATTACCTCAGGCGTGTTCCTAGTGACTGTGGGCCATATGCATCATGCCACCACCCCTGTGCAGCATGTTCCTAACTCCCTCCGGTTTAGGGGAGGGTGATGGGGGCACTTGGGGCAACAGGACCATAGGTGGGTTTCTGCTTTCAGGGCCCCCAGACATGCTGTTTGAGATGTTCAACCCAGGGTGCTGTGTACCAGTGCATCCCATACTCAGTACATTCTGCAGCTGATTCAAAGGAGTGCTCGAAAGCTTCCCTGTTTGCTTGTTTTTTCCAACACCATCAGTTTCTTCTATAAAGGAGTTACTTTCCCTAAAAACCTTGTGTCTTTTATATTTTGAACAACTCCGGCTACTCTGCTGCCCAAATTTAAAGTATCTGGCCTGAAATCAGTGCTCTCGTAACTCAGCAGCTCATCACATGGGAGCCGGGAAACACTCTCTGTTTGTAGGAGTTTGGTTTGCTCGTGTGACCCTTGTCTCCAGGGTCCTTACCTTTTTGGAACATGTGGTAGGGCTGACTCTTCATCTGTGGCAGCATTTACGCATGGTGTCACTGTACCAAAAGGCAGTACCTATCTCTTGAGGTATTTATAGTTGATGTGTAAGTTTAATGGCTTGGGGATTTCTTGGCATTGATGTTTGAAAAGATAAAGATGCTGTATAAAAAGAGCCTGATACAATGTTAAAGAAAGAAATCAAGTGCTTTTTAAAAAATGGTGATTTAACTTGCTCTGTGAGCTATTTGTTTTGGGTTTTGTTGTGTTTATGTTTTTTCCCTTCATGTTTATCTTTCATAGTAGGAGATGTGGTGATGGCTTTGCTGCTGCTCTGTCAAAGAGCTTACGAGGAATGGCAAGCCTGAAGACACTAGAATGAGCCTTTGCTTGTGAAACCCTTGTCTCTTTCTCTCTGTCCTCTGTTTCTGTCTTGCAATTTAATTACATCAACTCAATCAAGGCTGCTGTCCATGCAGCACTGTGTAGAGAGTAACGCAGCGCTGTGTGGAGCAGCATGAATATGTGTGACTCTTGTTTTATGGTGACATCAAGAGTATTGTATTGCCCTGTTTGAAAAGGAGTATAAAGTTGGTTGCAGGGGGCAGAGTCAGGCCACCTCCTGTCTGTAGTGATGTGCAGGCATACGTCTGAGGCAGGCTTGCCATATGCTGCATGAGATGCTTGTCCTCCCTCTGCTTGGTTTGAGTGATTCTTTCTTTTGCCAGGTTGACAAGTGGGAGCATCACAGGTAAGAAGATCATTGACTTGGTCATCACATTGCCCTCAGCTTGAGGAAATAAAGTGAGTGTATTGTGGCAATGACCCTCAAATCAACTGCTCATTCCTTGAGGCGTGTGGTACTGATGAGAATGAATCTGTGTGCAGCTTGCAGGACAATCGGATATGGAATCTGCAGGTGAAGAGGGCGATGGGCCTGTTTTCCCGAATGGAAAAGCTGAAGAAAATAGAGCAAGTAAAAATGTCTTAAACCTATTAAGAATGGTAGTCACTATGAAGCCAAGCACAGCATCAGAGAGGGTTTAAATCCTCATCAGAACTGAGCTGCTACATGTCTCTGATTTGGGTGACACTCGCTTTTAGAGGTGACAGTGGGGGGCATGTAGGGAACTAAGCTGAGGCACAGACATTTAAATGCAAGCCCAGCTGTGCATAATGCCTGTCTCAGTCTGAGATAGACTCAGCCTCACGGTTCTTACCCGGGCATTTAAAAACAATCTCAAGGGAGCTGTGGCACTGCTGACACCTCTCCAGAAATTATGTGTGCTCAGTTTGGTGCCTGGCATGACATTTGTCTCTTCTGCCGCCTCACCTCGCATCTGCTTGGTTAGGCTATGATTGAGATACCTCACCTCTGCATCAGAGAGGATGGCTCCATTCCTGTCTGTCCAGACTTTTTCTTATCCCTATTCTGTACTCCTTGTAACACTAACAGCAAAGTACTGAATGAGAGGGACTGACCACTAAGAGAACTCCCAGCATGGATCTGCATCTTTTTAGGTGGAGGGAAGCAGCCTGATTTGTGATTTAAAGGGATTTAAAGCCTTTGGAAAGCTAGCAGGGGCAGTTTAAGCAGAAGCAGACAAAGCAGAGCAGAGCCACTGCAAGTGTTGGAGTCTCAGTGTAGTTTGCTTTAGAGGAGAAGGATAGTCACAAAGCTGTGCTGACCCTGCATAGAATCATAGAAATGTTTAGGTTGAAAAAGATCTTTAAGATCAACAAGTCCAACTATTGATACTGTAACAGGAACAGTATTAGATAAATCAGTTTGTGAACAAAACCACTGACAACATCCCATTTCCGCGTGGATTTTAGCTACAGTTCAAAGGAAGAGACAGAAAAGACACTGTTCCCTTGGATTTTCAGCAATAAGAGGCATGCTCTGAGTCAAAGCCACAGCACTGCCTTCCTACCCCTGTTAAAAGGGAATGCCTCTTTAAAGGTCTTCCATATACTCCTAGGTGCAAGCAGGTGAATCAAAAATACCTGCAATTACTGCTGGATCCCATGCAGGAGTTAATTAATGGCTTTGCAGTATGATTACAAGTATATAAAAGCATCCCAGAAAGAGAAGCAAGACCTCATGGTTCATATTTAATGAGGTCCAACAAGTACTGAGACAGAATAAACATGCAATTGAAGAATATCTCCTCAGAGGTTGCTAATATTGTGTCTTCAGGAGTGTTATAAGGGGTTTTAGACCACACTACTGTAGCGTGCCATACTTAACTGGTATTAATTACAGCAAGATGTATGTCGGGTCCAGCAGCTGGGGTTGTCTTCTTCCTCATGTTCACAGTCTGAGCAACAACAACCTTTCCTTGTATGCTGTTCTCACTTTGGCAAAGGAAGTCATCACATGCCAGAATGCTACTGAGCTGCTTGTCAGGTATCAATACATATATCAAAACATGCTGTATGTTGCCTCTTTAGGTGCTGCCTTTTAAATGGACACTGCTTTACAGCTTAATTGTTGTCTAATCAAGTCAACAAAAATTAATTTTACTCCTTTTTGCTTTCTGTTTGAAACAAATCCGAATTCATCACATTATGGACTTACTCTTTGTATTTTTTTAACAGATCGTTTTATCCTTGGTCTAGAAATTATTTTGCAGGCTATAATACTTCTTCTTATGTAATAGAATTTAAACTTGCTTTTAAGCTCTGGATACATTAACTTCTTTACCAGCTAGCATGATTTTGGTACAAATCGTCTAAGTTTACTGAAAAGGTGTGGATTTAAGTAGCTTTAACTCTGTGTTGTTTTAAATTAAAGGTTTTGGTGTTTTCATGGGTCCAGAATGGTGAAGAAAAGATGGAATTTTTAAATCCTAGCTCTTATAGTTGTCATATGTTGTAAGTTTAACAGGCCAAATGAATCCTTGCTGTGACTTCAGGGAAGCCGAATTGCATGCAGCTTTTTCATATTTTTCTTGCTGGAATAGAGTTTCTACTGATCCTCTTTCCAACAAACTGCTGATCTTGCAAAAATATTAAAAAACCCCAGCTCAGTCTTCTTACCTGTGTTACTGTGGTGTGTGTACCACAGCCCCAGCACCAGGGGTGTCCTGCTGCCCTGTAGCCACAGGGCTGCTTTGTGGCTGGCCTGTGGCAATGTGCTGGTGTGGAAGGTGCCAAGGCCCTCTTTAGCCTCCAGGCAACAGCTTCGGTCCTTATTAAGCATCTCTGTGAAAGAGATGGCATCTTTCCACCTCTGCCCTAACATTGGCTTGGATCTTTTTTTCAGGAAGGACACTGTGATTATATATTTTTCTGACTCATCTGGGAAAGTTCCAAGGTGGGAAACTGCACTCGGGGTTGTGCTATATACGTTAGGCTGATTCAAACCATCAGCTTGGCATCACCATAAACCACTCCAGCCACTGAACCGGTTGTCTCTACCCTTGTATCTGCAAAGCTCAATTCACCTGAGAAAGCAGAAACATAAGCAAAATAGCTGGTCTTTACAGAGACCTACCAGCCAGTTCCTTAGTGCCTGAGTAAGCTTGATGTGCTGATTTTCTACTGCAAAACTGCTGAAAAACAATTGAGTGTGAGGCTAAATGAAGGAAAAGACTTTGCTCCTTCTCTGGCTGGCTCCTGTGTTCTCCCTGCCTGTGTGTACTTTTGGGGGGAGGATGGATTTGACCTTAATTCAGAAACTACAAAACAATCACTTGTTCCTTGCTAGGGAGCTCACTTTACCCTGTCCTGCAGTTCTTGAGGGACCTCCCAGTATTCTACAAGCATGTGTAAATTGGCTCAGCCTGGCCCTGTGTCAGGTAGAAACTACTATTCAGATGCCTGAACATACAGTGAAATCCCTGTTCTCCCATCTCTTGATGGGGCTCTTCTGGCTCTTGAAAATCACTTAACCTTGCATGGAATGGTTGCACAGAGCACAGATTTCGTGGTTTCTTCCAGAAAATACTAACCAGCATTCAAATCATGTATTTTGTGAAGGCATATTAAAAGTCAGATATTTTGCTTGTTTGCAGATCTTTGGATTTGAGGTAGGAAGAGAATAAGGAACATGTAATTCCATCTAGACAAGTGAAGTTATGGTAAGAGAAGGCATTGAAATCCCTGCTGGTGAATGTGATTTGCAGATGACAGCTATTACAGAAGGACAAAGGTAGCATCTGTGTTGTTCCTTAAGGACAGAATATGCTTCCACATACAAAAATACTTTAAATAAAACTGAATCAGTAAATAAAAATAACAATAGAAATTGCTATTGAGCCAGCGAGTGGCTTTATTTCTTGTGTTTTGGGCTCTAGAGAGGAGCCCTAGAGAGGCAGAATTCCCTTGGAAGTGATACAGGGGGCTTGATATAAGAAACGCTAGTGCCTGGAAAATATAAAGTACCTTTTAGCTTAACTTAAGTTGTAGAAAGAAAACTATGTTATAAGTCTGTGGAATTTAGGGGCCCCACTAAACATGAGTTAATTGTTTCACACTAGCCTTCTAAAGTATAACATTTCACACCATCTTTCTACTTATCAGTTAGTTCAAAGACAGAGCCTCCCAAACATTTGCTAGCTTGAGATACTCCTTGCCTGCCCATCCTGCAATAGATTTTGCAGGAAGGTCACCCTGTTCTCAATCTTTGCTAGTTAACAGAAGAATTACAGATACGGTTGGTTTCAGCTAATTGTGTGACCACTGGGGCGTCCAACTGTGCCAAAGGTGAAAAGTACACCGTGAGGAAGACTGCTTACTTCATCTTGAAGACCCCTACTCACAAGAGGAAGAGTCATTTACTTCATCCTGAGACCCTCGCCCATGACCACGGAGGGGACACTGCGCATGCGCAAAGGACCTTTTAGCTCATTATAATACGAAGCGGGGATAGGTCATGAATATGTATAGGCGTGTAACCTTAGAGGACAAATGTAGAGGGAAATGACACTGAGGTGTGCATATTTTGGAGGAGCTATCCCCATGCACCTCAGCGCTGAATAAAAGCATGCCTACTTTACAACTTCAATGAGTTGTGGGGTCAAACCGCGTATCAGTAGTGTCCATCTTGCCATGTGTTCAAAGGCATAATAGTTTCCTTTCTTGCTTGTGCTCTAGAAGAGAGTAATGGTTTTCTCAAAATAGACCTCAGGCATGTTATGTGAGCATGACAATGTTGGGAAATGGCCCTCCCCTCCCTCCTCTTTCTGTCACTACTCTGTACAACAGGAACAATTCTATCCATCCCTTCTCATGGATGGTGGTGACAGACAGCTCTCACGAGGTGTTGCACTTGCACAGCACTCTGCAAGTGTGTCCCTCTGCACTCCTTTTGCAGAGAGACTACAGAGGGACAGAATGATATGCCCAGGGTTGTGACAGCAGAGAGTGAAAAACCTCTCTCAGTACTGTTTCTGTGTGCCCTCACTTGGAGAGAGACACCAGAAGTGCATGAGCCCTGCTGTCCCCTCACTGCTTGCTCATTAAACCTTCCTGTTCACAGCTTGCAGGACCGCAGCCTGTCTTCCCAACATGCAAAGGAGATTGTTGCCGTGCTCTAGAGCTGTCCCTGTCTCTCTGAAGTGGAGTAAGTGCCTCTTTTCCTTTCTGTTGAGAGGCTGCAGGCGGATGGCAGGGAGCAGGGGATGTTACATGTAGAGAGCAGTGAGACATGGGGACTGATCCCGAGGAAGGGTCTCAGCATTCTGTTATGTCTAGTGAGATCCTGGTTAGCAATTTTATTGAGGTTTGGGGGGGATGAATGCTGAGCAACCTTTGATTGCTGTGACAACTACAGCCAGTTACAAAGCACAGCCTGCTAAGGAAGAAGTGCTGCATGCTGGAGGCACCCTGGAGCCATCCCGGAAGCATGGCTCCTCCAGCAAATCCTCTGAGCCAGTGAAGGGACACAGATGGCTTCTGTGTTGTCCCTTTTCATAGAATCAGAGTGGTTTGGGCTGGAAGGGACCTTAAAGCTCATCCAGTTCAAACCTCCTGCCACAGGCAGGGACACCTTCCACTAGACCAGGTTGCTCCAAGCCCTGTCCAGCCTGGCCTTGAACACTGCCAGGGATGGGGCAGCCACAGCTTCTCTGGGCAACCTGTGCGAGGGCCTCACCACCCTCACAGGGAAGAACTTCTGCCTAAGATCTCATCTCAATCTCCCCTCTGTCAGGTTAAAGCCATTCCCCCTTGTCCTGTCCCTACCAGCCCTTGTCCAAAGCCCCTCTCCAGGTTTCTTGTGCCCCCTTTAGGCACTGGAGCTGCTCTAAGGTCTTCCCAAAGTCACCTCTTTTCCAGGTTGAACAAGCCCAGCTCTCTCAGCCTGTCTCCAGAGAAGAGGTGCTCCAGGCAGCTAATTGTCTATTTTGTCTTTCTTAGTCTCAGTCAAAACCGCCTCTCTGTTCATGGGATTTGAAGTCTATTGAAGTCAGTAAGTACCTGCCAGAAGATGATGAATGTACAACTCAGGTATGTAAGTCTTGAATCATTCCTGGGTATTAATCCCAATATACAAGTCTGAGAGTTATGTTCTGAGGTTTTTGTTTAGTTACCCTGAAAGTGGGGTAGGTGAGGAACGTGTCCAGAGATGATTACTAACACTGGCCCTTGGTAATACACTGCTGTGAGCTGATTTTATCTGAGCCGTTAACCAGCAATTGAGAAGCTACAGAACTAGGTGTCCTTTCACGCGTGGTGGGCAGTTACAGACTCTTCTTTTTTCTGCCCTGGGAAGTTCTGGAGAGAGGATCTCTGTAGGATATGAGAACCAGTGACATCTCCTGGAGTGGAGCTGTAAGTTCTCTTATTACTTTCCCTTTGAAATCTTCAGCAGTTCAAGTGTAACCATTTTGTCTGCACTTTCTCTAATGGTTCAGAGGAAGTGGGGCATCTGATACTGCATAGTGTGATCCAACCAGCACTTAAAACTAAAGATTATTTTTTGATTGCTTGGGGAGTATTTTAAGTGATTGCAGAGAAAAAAAAACAACCAAACAAACCAACAAGAATTCCAGTAAGTAACTAAAATGTGACATTGATTTATTCTCTTCTTCACAGCCTTTGCCATGAGACGGCAGTCCTGAGGTTTACAGGAGACAGTTTTCTTCGCTTCCACCTAGGTAGAGTGCATGTGCACAAATGGTGTTTTCTCAGCATCTCAGTTCTTACATCCCATTTAGGTACCAAGGTTAACACTTTATCTCACAGCAGTTCTTTTCCCCCCTCCATCTGAATCTAAAAGTAGTACTTTCTCCTGATTTCCTTAGCCGCTTTGAAATTTGTCTCTGCCTTCTGTAGTGTTAATGTTTCATGTCTCTAGGGGACATTTCAACCCACAGCATCCTAAATTGTGCTCTCTGATAATAGTGAAGAGCAAAAACCCAAGTGAACCTCACACCTCCAGACCAAATTCCAAAAAGATTCACAGATCCCTGCACTCTTAAAACCCTCTAGTTCACTACACTCTGCATTCTGGATCATGGTACTCCTAAATCAAAGTAAATTTAGAGTTTTATTTTCTCCCCTCAGAAAATTACTGTCAAAACAGCTCAACCCAAATGTTTTGACTGAGAAATGGTTTCCTGTTGCTCCTGGAGCCATAGGTTCACTTATTTATGTCTTTGTTCTCCAGGTACTGAGCCCACTGTAAAATAACATTTCTCACAGTACACAGCCCACCTTTTAGCCAGGGAGGAACAGCAGGGCTATCATGGGATGCAACCCAGTTGTTGTGGCTGTGCGTAAAAGAGAGTGACTGCCTGACACACATGATCTGTGACTCCTTTAAGGTACCAGGTGATGCTTCAAACTGAGATATTTCAGCATTTGGATGTTCCATTTATTTGTGAATAGTCAAGCTTTGGCTCAGGAATGGACTCTTTTTGTAAAACATACTTAGGCAAAAGCTGAATTCTCCTGAATTCTCCAAACTGTAGCTTAGATGAGAAATCTGTTTTTCCACCTTCTCCCCAGTTGCCTGCATGCTCAGCTATTTGCTTAATCAATGAAAGAAAGAGGAGCTTGCTATTGGCAAGGTATGGATGTGGGCTAGAGCCAGGGCAGCCAGCCCTAGGGACTGCCAAATTGCTGAAGTGTTTGAAGTGTTTTACTCTTGTCTGGGTTTGTGCTCGCTTAGGGAAGAGGCTGTGTGCTTCATTGAGGACCAACAATACGGAGAGGAAAACCAGACTCCTACTACTCCACAAAAAATAAGGTACCATGGCAGATTTTCCTTATACTTCATGCGTGTCTTGTCTCTGGATCCTATAGCTGACATAACCTGCATCTCCAGGTTTGAATGGTGAAGCACAAGAGAGCTGGTAAAGGCCCATTCGGCCAGTCATTTGTCACTGTGTTCCTATTTCCACCTATTTCTAACACTAGAAGCTCTGTGGTTAGCCTCTGTAGTTGTCCACAGGCGTTAAAATAGACTGTGGGTTGTATGTCTTGGTCACAGAACTGGCATGGTGACTTGCAGTTACCAGATCAGCTCCCATGGGAGCTGGCGGGAGCTGGTGGTGACACAGCTGCTGATGTTGCCTTTTCAAGGGCAACATTGTTTTGCTGTCTCCTCCTTTATCCTCTGGTTATCTGAAGGAGTGAAGTTTACAATCGTTTCTGCAATCCTGCAGACCTGGACTGTTGATTTCTTTCCTCCTTGACTGACAGTCATTTTCAAGCCAGTGACCTGGAGAAGCTGTGTGTAGTCCTGAAAGAATGTAGCAGCATCTCTGAGCTGGAGTGAATTCTTCTTAACTGTTATGGTTCTTTTCTGCAGTTCTTTGGGGTACTGAGAAAATGACACTTGTTTGTTCTGCAGTGTTGTATGGAGATGTGGTAGAGACGTAACCTCATGAAGGGCATAGATTTACCTGAGCTAATATCCTTTGCCAAGGAGGCATACGGTTCTAATGCTCTTTTAGGGCAAAGGTTGCAGGACATAAATTTAGAAAGGGGCTGCCTGATCACTTAGCCTGAGTTCAGGTATTACAAAAGCTGGGAAACCTTGTCGTGTCACTTTTGCCTTTGGGCTATTTGGGGGCAAAGCTGCAGAAACTGCAGAGGAATCCCACCCAAACCAAGGGTGGGAATCTGTGTTTTTGCTGGTGATCCCACGTATGGTGTGCAGGGACCTTCAGCACCAAAACACTTTTTTCCGTTTGTGCTGTGCTAACACCAAGAGATGAGCAGATGCAACCCTGATGCAAGGGCTAGCCAGCACACCCCCTACATCTAGATTTTGAGGCCAAAAGAGGGACCATCACAAGCATGTAGTCTGTGCACCACCATCTGAGAGCTGGCTATTCCCTTAGGCCTGGCAGCCTGTGGAAGAGATTTTTAGCCTTTGCTCTTTTTAAGTGATTGTGTTCCTTGATCTTACATGGGCTATAGCCTGTTGTAATCCTTAGGCTCTATTATCAGAGCCTAGTAGCCTTCCCCAGGACTAACCCAGTACTCCTCTGGGTAAACAGTAGCTTCTGTTTCTCCTTAATCATGGATGGGTTTTGTGGAGGTATTGGTTGTGGCAGCACATTTGGGAAGGGCCTGGGTGATGCGGTGTAAATTCCTGATAGCTTTGCTTGCAGCAGCTGATTTCATCTGTTCTTCCTGTAGACTTAATGGCAACCACATCTCCCTGAATTCTGTGTTTTTCTTAGCTCAGTTTTTATCTACATTGGAAGACATAAAAATAACGGACCTCAGGTATGACCAGGAGTACTTTTCCTGTTTTTGCTATTTAAAGCCTCAAGCTGTGGCATTTGAGGAGTGATAGAGCAACATGTCTTCAAACTCCATCCTAATTATGTTCTTTTCTGATTACAGCTTAGGACACAGCCAGGTGGTTCACGTAGCCTTTTGGGACAGAATCAGGTAAAATTATACCCACTCTGTCTAATCCTTTTGAACTCCTAATGAAATCTTAAATAGATTATAATGTGAGTCCCCAGGGTGTGACAATTAAAGAGCCATTTTGCTCCAAGCTCCAGTCAGGGTGATGGAAGCAGGGTGAGCTGTTTCATGGCTGAACAGTTTGAGAGCATGGAGCAGACAGAGGTATCCAACTGCTGATCAGGGCTGCAGCCATCTCTCACCTGGGCCAGGGCAGAGCAAATGCCCAAGGAGCTGAGTGGATGCCGAATGCTCTGGAGACTGGAAAAGGGATGATAAGGCCTTTGTGATGATGTGAGCTTAATTCTGGCAGGTGGTGGGAAAAGGCAGTTGAGTGTGAGGTGACTGCCACCACCTCACCCTCTTCCCCAGCTGCAGTTTGGGGAGTCAGCTCCATGGGGGCAATAACATCACCATAACTCAGGGAATAAACCATTCCTTCCCCAGGATCACAAGTAGTAGCAGATAGAGAAGTGATTTCCTCATGCATCCCAAGCATGAAGCGGAAGGACAGTGCTTTCGGAATGGCCAGCCCCCAAAATGCTCCTTTTGTCACCAAGGAGCGTAAGGAGCGGTGGCTGGGGGAGTCCGTATCTGTAGTGTAATGTGTGAAACAGACCCATTCCTCCAGCTGTCTCCTCAGAGAGCTGTCTTGTGCCTTGCCTGCCTTGGAGGGGCTTTCCTGTGTTTTTATCCCATCATGACTGATTCTCCATGAGACACCACTGGAAAAAGTGCATCTTTAATATATCTCTCTTCCATCCTCTTCCCTGCTGAAACTGCTCAGGAGGACCAGTCCCCAGAGTAACACTTGTTTACAAGGGAAGGTAACTTGGCTGGTGTAATTTGGCAAAGCTTTAAAGAGATTGGGCCAGCTGACATCAACCCAGGCCAACAGGTATTTGTGCTTTGGGGTCAGTGGAGGGACACAGTGATATGCCAGAGGGGGCTGGGTGAAGAAAGACCAAGTCCCAAGTCTGAGTCTCCTGGGACAGACTTGGGATCTCCACTGCTACATGCATAGATGGGAAAACAATAGGACATCTTTTGCTTGACTGGGCTTGAGGGGTTGCCCTTGCTTTCCTGCAGAGGAAACTTCTGCCCGTACAAAATGAGATACAGATCTGGCTGGCTACTACATTTGTCCCATGGAGACCTGCCAGTTTGTCACCCAGGAAGGTGCTGAGTTTTATTTCTTGGAGAAGGACATAGGAGGCACCATTCCCAGCCTTTCTCTGACGGAACCAAGACAGTGCTGAGCAGGGAAAGAATTGTCCAGTTTGCTTAAACAACTTAAGTACCAATGATGTGGCTCTAGGGAGGCAACACCCAAAGTGACATGCTATTTTGGTGGACTCCCTTTCTCGAATCAGCTCAGAGCTGGTGAAATCATCTGGTTGTCACGGGTTTTGACTTCTCAGTCCTAGATTGTGAGTAGCAAAATACAGGTAGTGGAAGCAGGAGGGTTGCTGTAAGTCTTGTCTTAGGATGTGAGGCTACAGGAGTGTTGCCGTACTGTGGTCATGGGGAATCTTTAGCTCCTGAGTGCTTTGTTTGCTTCAGTCTCAGAACTGCAGATTGGGTTCAGAGGATGTGACCAGGCTGTGCCAGACACTGGCTCGATGTGCCCAACTGACAAAAATTAAGTAAGTGTTGTGCACTTGGCAACCCTGTTTGTCTATCTGTCTTCCCATCCTGCAGATACAGTCAGTGTTCAGGTTAGCAGCCAGTGTAAATTGGCTCTCCTCTAGCCACAGCCTTCTAGAAATGCCTGCAAAGCTTCACCCAGGTGCTTAGATAAACCCACACTTTCTACTGTCCTCTCTGTTTCAAACATGCACTCTCCTAAGTCTATCATGTCAGTGGTAAACATCTCAGAACACAAATTCATTTCTTAGTCTTCCTCAATCATGTGGCTAGACACAAGTGGTGTCACCTCAAGACCCTGGCTTGTAGTATAGCTGCAGCAAGAGCATGTGGCCCACTAAAGCATGAGATTAACTCCTGAAGGGCTGGGCTCTCCAGGAGTAATAACAAATAAAACTAACATAATACCCATATTTCCTGCACTAAATATGTCAGTAGCATCACTTTATAAATTTACAGTAATGAAAAGGTAAGACTTTTAAAACTGGAGTGTTAATTGGCTGTGGGATGTAGAGAAACACAGATCAGCCTGGTGGGACTAAATCTTGCACAACTTTTAGGGCATTTCTGGACATGTCCTTTTTCAGAATTTGGTCATGCACGTGTGTGCACATCCATGTATAGTTTCTAAAAATACTTACAGATTGTCTCAGTTTCTCTTAGAATTTGTTTCCTTCCATGTTTTACAATTTATCTGGAAATTCATTGTGTAACCAGAGCATTGAGAGATTACTGAGCTTCCTGCCATACTCTGTCATCTGAAACTACTGAGGTAATGTTTGGGGTCTCTGTTCTGATTGCTGCCAGGAAACATTAGTTTGGAAAGTGCGAATGCCACAGCATATTTTAGGAGCATTAATCTGTAATTGTAGATTAACAGGCTAGGCAAGGAAAATGCAGAAACTCCTTCACACCTGTTCCTGTCTTGTTTCTAGAATCAAAGAAGCACTGAACCTTTTTTCTTTTAATGATACATAGAGGGGGAAAAGAAAAGGACAGGAGGAGAAATACCCACCTTAAGCACAGCATCCCAGATAATCCTCACTTAGCAGGTCCCATGGAACATGACTTCCAGCAGCCATAGCACATGTAAGACTTGTTGGTTGAACATGGTGACACACACCTGTGCACACACATGTGTGGTCTGTATCTCACAGCTCTGTCCCTGCATGGATCTGGCATCCTGCCACACTTGATACCAAAAGGTTTTCTGGCCATTTAGCCAGAAAATTTAGCCATTTAGTTTGGGAATTTAGGCTAGAGGGGTGCTGTCAGGAGGGGCTAAGGCAATCCCACCACATGGACAAAAAGCCCATAACAAACTTGGTCATCTTTTAGAAGATATTGTAGCATGGGGGAGCTGCTGGTGTTGACAGACTGAATTTGCTCGCTCAGGAGGTTGCTTCCAGTCTGGAGTGTCTCTATGTCAGTAGATCTGAAGAGGAGCTCAGTGTAAACCTTTGGTCTGTACTCACTTTTTAGTCAAAGGAGACTAAATGAGACTCTCTTTTTAGTTAAAGGAATGCTGGGTGCCAGTGCTCAAAACTTTAGATACTGATCTTGAGTTAAATGAGGTGGATCCAGCCATTTGCGTTTCAAGTAAACAGTGGGAAAATTGGGCTGTGTATTCTGAAACCTTTCTTCTTGGGAGATGATTTAATTCTTCTTTCTTGCCCCTCCTTTTTCAGTATTAGGAATAACACATTTTCGCCGTGTTGCATTGTCCTACTTACCAACTCCATCAACCTGTGCGAGCGGATCAGAATGGTAGAAGTCCAGTAAGATGAGCCCAGCAGCTCAGCTTCAGAGCTTGACATCTTTGAAGAGCATAGCTGAAGGACTGTCTTCTGTGTTTGCTTCAGGTCAAGTGAAAATGCTTTTTTGCATCTAGGAGCAACCATGCGAAGCCAAAAGACATCCTGCAGGTACTGACATACAACACTTAATTTTAATTCACTTGGTTTGAGTGGTGCAGGTAGCCAAATCTCCTATTGTATGAAGAACTCATGGGCTGGTGGTCAAGGAACTTGGACTAATAGCTGAAGCTTTGTGGCTCAATTCAACTGCCTAAGTGCAAATGAGTATCATTTGGGTATATTGGGATGGCAGAAGCCTGTGCCTTTCTTGAGTGGCTACAGGACTGCTAGTGATATTAGGAAGTTCTTTACTGTGAGGATGGTGAGGCCCTGGCACAGGTTGCCCAGAGAAGCTGTGGCTGACCTGCCCCTGCAGTGTTCAAGGCCAGGTTGGACGGGGCTTGGAGCAACCTGCTCTAGTGGAAGGTGTCTCTGCCCATGGCAGGGGGCTGGAACTGAATGAGTTTTAATGTCCCTTCCAATGCACACCAGTCTGGAATTCTATGATTACCCTGAGTTGCACCAGAATTTGCTGCACAAGCAACCGAACTGAACCATAACCACCACATTTTCTAAATGTGTGCCTCAAATTCTGGGTGATAATCTTCATGTGAGCATCAGTGTGATGTGTATGTGATACATGTCTGTAGCGTCTCTGGGAGGAATACTTGCTGTGTACCTCTGTAGAAGACTGAACATGTCTCCACTTAGGTACCATGGAGATGGCAAAAACTGTGAAAAGATGTGTTCCCCACTTGGGGTTTGTCATTACTAACCTCAGGGAGGCACTGTGAGAAGTATGAAACACTGGCACACTTAAGGGCATTCATCTCGGTGGATGTTGCACAGAGTCTGGTGTAAAAATGCAACTGCTGATGGGTCGCTCTCACTGATTAGGCTGACAGCGGTTGCCGGCTGTGCTTTAACAATCTTGCTGTGTCACACACGGGCTGATGGACTGTGCCATTGGTCAAAGGCAGAGAGATGAGCTCTGCAGGGTCCTGGAGCAGCATGGCAGGCTGGCAGAAGTGGAGTAAGTGTGGCTTGGGTTGTTACCATTGCCTTGAACAGGAGTCACTGAGGGAGAGCGGGATTGGCATGGCTCAGCACTGTCCAGAGTTTCCCAGCCCATCTGCATATGTGTGTGTGCATGTTCAGACTATTTAGAAACAAAGTTGATCAGTAATCATACAAGTTCTTTTAATATACATTTTTAGAGGGCTTTAGCTGCTGGGACAGCTTCCTTGGGATTTTCATTCTGTGGCTGTTTTGTGGCATTTGTTGCTTCACCTGAGCTCTGCTCTGAGCTTGTGTTCAGAGCTCTTCATCTGGCTTGCTCTGGAGCTTGTGCATGAGGTAGATTTGTAGGGCAGCAGTAAGTTTTAGACGGAGCTTTACTGGATGAGCTGGGATTTAAGTCTGAGAAGCTTGGCTTTTTCCTTCAAAGCTTCTCAGATGAGTTTTGGTTTGCCATCTTCTTTTGCCTTTCAGTCTCTCCAGGAATCAGCTGGGACATGAAGGCCTGAGATGCCTCTTGGACCACTTGCATCGAGTGCCCTTTACCTGTTCCCTCAAGTAAGAAGACATATCGTGCGTCTGAGGTGCCCTAGCAGAAAAGTGTTCATGCCATCCTTCATGAAGCTGTTTTTCATGCTTCTTGCCCATTCCTGCCTTAGGAGGTAAGGTCTGAGTGAGCCATGAGCACAACTCAAGACCTCCAGGCCAGGGTGACCCAGGGTCTGATACAAAACCTGCTGAAGTAAGCAGAAGTCTTTCTGTTAGCATCAGCAGGAGATAACAAGGTCCAGAGTTGGGGTAGCATGACAAAGGTTGACCCAGTTCCCTGAGTTTTCAGTTCATCACTTTGTTGTGTACGTTGTCCTCTTTGAATAGTGCAAGGCCTGTAGGTGCTGTGAGCTTAGCTGTGCCCTATACCAGCCTCTCCCCTTCCATTTTGGTGGGGAAGCAACTGCTCCAGCAGTCAGCTGCCTCTCTAGTGCAAGAGGCAGGTTGCACTTGCTGTGTCACCCAAGTCACCAGTGCCATGTCTTCGAGGGGTTTGGTGCATTTAGCACAGCTGGAGGGGCCCAGCACCTCACAAACCGATCTGCCAACTTCAGTTTTGCCTCTGTGGCTGAGGAGCCTGGGGACAACCCTGACTCTGAACACCTGGAAAACTTTCTTTCTCTTTTGTGTAGTCTCTACCATAACAGGATTTCTCAGGATGGAGTTCTGCACCTCATAAATGCCTTTGCCACATCTGGAAATACCACTGTTTCAAGCCAGGTGTGTGTTCCTCCTCACTGATTTCTGATTATTCCCTGCATGTTTTCCTCTTAATTACTGAATAATGATGAGGGCCACCTTTTCAACTACCTTTATGTATAAGTGCATGCAAAGCTTTTGTTTGTGTACATTTCTGCTGGCCAAATGTAGCTGCCAAAGAAGAAGCCAGCGGAACTATTATTCCACAGGGGCAAATCATCTCTGTGTAGAAGGGCACAGGTGTTCAGCTGTACTAGTTGTTGGCATGTAAATGAACCTCCTCAGGGCAGGAGTCAGCTTTTGCTCTCTAAAACTATCATCCCTAATTCTCTTCAGTGTGTGGAGATTTCACGAGTGAGTCTGTTGAAAGCAGTGCCCAGTGTTCTTTACTTGGATTTGTGTCTTTTATCTCCTTTCCTCCCTGGCAAAAATACCCCTGAGTTCTGGACTTTTTGCACTGGCAGGCACTGCTCTTTCTTATGGATTCAGTTCACAAGGCTGGGCCGTGCTGCAGAACTGCCCTTAGCAATGTTTATGTTCACATAGATCAGTTGGATTGTTGTGAACCAAATTTAACCAGGGTCACTTCCATTCATCCCTGCAGGTAAATGTGGGTGCTAAATTTTCTGGCTAGGATGTTTTAAAGCAGATCACTCTCCTGGTTTAGACCTTCCCAGCACGTGGTGGAGAGTGCAGGGACAGGAGGGGGCAGACAAAAGCAGGGCAGACCAGGATTGCTTCTCCAACCACTAGTCCTGCCTTATGCCAATTTAGCATTAGCAAAACCTCATTTTCCTGGGCTGGTTTATTGTAGGGAGAGGTGAGTCTGGCCAGGTACCCTGTCATTGCTGCACTGTGTTGCTTTGGGCAATTTGATGTATTGTTAAATTCTGACCATTGGGAAAATAGTAATTTTTCCCTCCAAATCTTGCACTCATGTGTCTTCTCTGTGCAGTTTATGCTCCAAAGCAACTTTACACATCAAGTTGACAAGCAGAGATGACCTGAGAAAGATTTTGAGGTAATGGTACAGATTTTTTGGTGTGATTTCTTTAACAGAAGTGGTGTCCTTTTTCTAGGGACAAGGCAGACAAAACCTCTTGTAGCCCTTAGCTCCTGTCGTGGTGATATTTTACATTACAGAGAATCCCACATCCTTTTTTCTTACTGCTTCCTCACTGACTCTCACTTAGGAACCTATAGGTGTGCCTACACATGACAGGATGCTACAAGAAGTTGCACCATTAACGTACATATATGTTGTATTAGAACGTCTCGACAGATGCTTTTGAAATGCTGCCACAATCTTTTTTGGAAGTCCTGCAAGGTATTTTGTTCTCTGTGGGGAAAGGGTGTAATGCCTGAGATTTCTGAGTCAGAAAGTCTGAACTGTTTTAAGGAACTCAGACTATTTTCTTTCATATCGTTTCAGACTCAGAGAGTACAAATTTCAACCAAAACACTTGGAAAAGTTGTGTTGCTCCTGGAAAAATGCACTGGTCTGACAGAGTACCTGTGAGTTAATGACTGCTTGAACCCATTTAGGTGGGTTTCTTTGAAAGCTGCTCATTACAATGACCTTTGTTTCTAGAACTTCATATAACAATGTGACGGTCCAGGCTGCAGAAAGACTTTTGCATTCGCTGAGAAAAAATCTGGGTCCTCTGAAAATCAGGTACTATGTCACTGTGCTGTTTTAGACATTGATATGAGGC
Source organism: Psittacula echo (assembly GCF_963264785.1). NCBI lineage: Eukaryota > Metazoa > Chordata > Aves > Psittaciformes > Psittacidae > Psittacula > Psittacula echo. The sequence goes on along the minus strand of NC_137742.1, from coordinate 83,558,997 downwards.
ATCTGCTCATCTAACATCTTCTTTCGTCAAAACCAAAAGTGAAATGTGCTTCCTCCAAAGATAGGTGACATTGGCCTGAGAAAACCCCAGGGGTGACTCATATTATTGGTATTTTGGCTTTATCTCCTTCATTCCTACTAAGCATCATGTAAAGCTGTAGCCATAACCTGTGCTGTCTGTGTAGACTCCTACCTGCCTCACAAAGAAGCTTGCTAATTCTGGTGAACACATTCCTACTGTGTCCTCACCAGAAGTCTCACCAGAGCATCCCACAGTTCACCTGGGTAACAAATTCTTCACTTATCCCAAAATGTGTTGCATTAGAACAGAAGAACCAGTCTCCCTCTCATTGATGTCAGAGGTACGCAGGCAGGAGGGAACTTGGTGGTTGTGTCCTCCTCTGCAGGGAAGCGGAGCCGCTTCTCTGTTCCCAGTTTGCATCCTGTAGTCATTACTCAGATGAACAAAGCTCAGGGCTCTGTTACTCTGGGTATAACAGAGTACTGAGCACTCAGCTGACAGAGGCACAGACGGATCCGTGCATGTGACTAAAGCAGAGTTGCCTGTATTCTGCTTCGCAGCATAGAAGAGCCTTGGGTACATAAAGAAAGTGTCATGAACCTTATTTACCTGGCTCTCCAGACCTGTGGAAACATTACTGAGATCATGTAAGTAACAACTAAAGTTGTAGTATCTTCCAGATACTTTCTTTTAGCCTGATACTTTTCAGGAAATGGGAATGAAGTGCGTAGGTTTGTGGTTGCACACATTAGGGGGCTTAGTGGAAAGGGCACCATGTTGCTGGTAACCCTTTGCAGAAAAGGTGCCTAGGCTGGGCTGGTTCTAGTACTAGTTTAACAACTGCACACCTTCAGAGATGGGTGGTTAGCATTCGTGCACCTGCATAGTCATGTCCCATCCAGTCCTCATGATTTTTCTCATGGAGAACAGCATTTACCTTCCCTCAAGATTTCAAAGCTATCATGTCCTCTAATCTCTGCCTTTCCAGGATATGTAAAGATAAAAACCTCTTCCAATTAGGTGTAAGGTTCCTACACTGCCTGGAGAAGGTGGAATCAGATGTTAGCAGGTGAGAATGTGACTATTTATCAATATTTTCTGCTTGTTCTGAAACTTGCCATGGGATGAAAAATACCGTCAGAGTGTCTGACTCTCTGGTCTCTATGGGCTCAGTCTCAGAGTGCCTCTGTGCCACACATGTGGAAGAAACCTTACTCATGTGCCTGTGTCTTTGGAGCCACCCTCCTTCGGGCTCTTCCTGGACCTATACAAGGGTAAACCAATCTGCCTATCTTTGCTGCAGGACCAGGAGCACTCAGGAGACATGAGCCCTTTGAAGACTCCTAAGACACGCTGGCTTCTGCATAAATGTGTAGACAAGAGAAAACCATTAGTGTCTTTTTCCCTTTGTATAGCTGAAGAAGGCAGCAGCTACCTTCTTGCACAGCTGTGGAAGGGCTGTGTTTCTCTACACTGGTCTGTGGTGTAGATGGGACATAACAGGGGAACCCAGGGCAGGCACTTGCAAAGCTCTAAACTCTTCCTAATCCTGGCCCTAAGGGGCACCAGATAATGGAGTGAGTGTCTGCTGCTCATCATTGACAGTTGTGTTGCGTGTGTGTATCCTGCAGGTTGAATCTTTGCAAGCCAGAAATCCAGCATGCTGGCTTCCACCAAGGAGGTCGTGAAAACTGTGCTCAGCTTCAGGAATTGAGGTGAGCTGCCAGGCGTTGGTAAGGATTTTGGGGAAGAGAGTAGCTTGTGCTTGTGTGTGAAGGAGAGCACACAGCAGGGCAGAGGACACGCCAGTGCAAGGTCCCAGACCCTGCCCTCTGGTTTCCCTATGTAGAGTGTTTGGATGGAAAATAGAAAAACCTACTGGCTTCCTGAGGTATCCTTTAAAGGCATTTAAATCTTTCCCCTGTGCCCAGGTAACCTATACTCTCTTATCATGGCTGGGAGCACCCATGGGACTTTGTGAAGTATCAGTGTTGTGACAATTCTGAAGTGTCCCAACATCAGTGTGCTTTATTTGTGGGGTTAGTACAGGCCTGTCATCCTCTGTGGACAGCCCAGATGTGTTGTTCTGTTCTTGCAGATGGTCTCATGTTGAGCTCCACAATGATGAAGTAGAAATGCTAGTCAGGATTTTGCTACCTCTTCCACAGCTGAAGAAGTTTGGGTATGTCCATGCTGGGTTCTCTTCCACACCTTTATCGTTTGCTCAACCCACACTGATCCTTTCTGAAACACTTTTTGTCAGGAATATGGCCATCAGCTCTGTGATCTCTCCTGGGCCATGTCTAAGTTGCAAACTCAGCAGCTCTCTGCAGTTCATACCAAAGGTGGTTATAGAGGCTCCATGTACATGTCTTGAGGTTTTTTTTCTTTCCCCTTTTTTGAACTGAAAGTGATTTGAGACTGAGACCAAAGCTCTTTTTTGCATTGCAAACAAGTTTACATCACCCTACTGTGTGAAAGAGCTTTTTCTGGTATGAATTACCGAATGGATTGGGTTGGAAGGGACCTTAAAGCTCATCCAGTTCCAACCCCCTGCCAATGGCAGGGACACCTTCCACTAGACCAGGTTGCTCCAAGCCCCATCCAACCTGGCCTTGAACACTGCCAGGGATGGGGCAGCCACAGCTTCTCTGGGCAACCTGTGCCAGGGCCTCACCACCCTCACAGGGAAGAACTTCTTCCTTATATCTAACCTGAACTTCCCCTGTTTAAGTTTGAATCCATTTTGCCCTTTGTCCTATCACTACAGTCCCTGATGAAGAGTTCCTGCCTGGCATCCTTGTATGCCCCCTTCAGATACTGGAAGCTGCTCTGAGGTGTCCATGCAGCCACTCAGTCCATTTCACAGCCCTCTTCAACTGCCTGTAAGAAAGAGGCAGGCTCATAAAGGGCATCTCTGCCCAGTGAAATGCTGGGGTTGTTTGTCCGAGGCAGAGACTATGCTGTTTGGTACATGTACATCATGTGAACATGTCTTAACTACTTAGTCCTTGTAGTCCTGTACGCAGGAGGTGTGGAAATCTCTTCAAACGTACTGCTCCCTGATGTCTGTGCTGGCTGGTGTTTGTGTTAGGTCAGCTTGCCTGTCAGTGGAGTAAACTCTTTCTCAGTATGCTGAGACCTGACCTTATTTGATCCTTGCTGTTTTGCAGGCTGACATCTAGCAGTATTATGCCAGCTGGAATGGATTACTTGATCTTGGGCTTGCAGAACTGCCTGGCCATTGAAGAGCTCAAGTGGCTGTTGTTTCCAGGCTGTCCAGCGCCTGCCAGGTCTTTCTAGAAGCTTTAGTTAAACTGCATCCTCTCTTCTGCCTGCACCATATACACAGATGTCATTTTCCTAGGGGCTGGAGGACTTCAGATAGGGAAGAAGCAACAATTCCTTTTTATTTGCAAGAACAATGAGTGAGCAAGACAGAGATCAGAAATCTGGCAGGGAATGTCCAGTGAAGAAATCATGTAGTGATTGGTAGTGGTTTTTGCATGATCTTGTCCCAGGTGGGGACAAGATTGCTGTGTTTCCTGCACAGCAATCCGAGAAACATCATTTCATTCCTGGAGGATGATTTGATGGCCTGCATACAGAGGAAGCTTTTCCAGGCACCTGCACAGAAAGCATCCTTCTGTTATAAAGTGTCACTGGACCGTGTTTGGTGGTGTCACTAAAGCTTTGCCATCTTGTGGTCACAGCAGCACCTTGCTCCATGAGGGGCTGCATTCTTGCTCCAGAGGTTTGGGATTCTCTTGGTGTTTCATCAGAATACAAACATGTCCAGTATAATTGCATTAGAGAAAAAAACTGAAAACTATTCACAGGAACTAGAATACATTCCCGCTTCTCCTCAACTCTTGTCCTGCTCTCCTCTGCTCTGAGTGCTTGCACAACTGCCCATGGGTAGTTAGTTGTTCCTGTGTTACTTCATCTTTTAGTTTGGGCCACATGAAACGCGGCAGTGTTGCTGTTCCTAAGGTTGTGCTGGGGCTTTATGAAATGCCATCTCTGAAGAGGCTCGTGTAAGTAAGTATGTGACTGCAGCTTGCCTCTAGCCTGGCTTGTACTACTGAATAACAGGAGCTTAATGTCCATTTTCCTGTGGATGTTCTTTCTAGCTTGAACCATAACAGTATTGGTAATGATGGCTGCTGCATACTCACAGAAGCCTTGAGGAATATGCACTACATGGAGTAAATCAAGTAAGTTTCTCCATTCTTGCAGTCCTTCATCAGCGGAGAGGTGACCACTAGTGTCAGCATTTGGAGATACCCACATGTGCTTATACACAATGTAACAAAAGCAGGGAGGTTGCAAAACACTCATGTATGAGGTACTTTGTGCCACAGGAAATCAGAGCTTGACATTCAGAAGAGGAGAATTTGGTCTAACCTCACTCTGGTGCAGTCATGTAGAAAATAGTTCAAGCAGATTCTGGCTTTAAATCTTCTCTGGATTTCCTGGGATGCAGAACATTGCCAAAGGCTCTCTCTCCTGGGAGAGCACCAGATCCAGCATTTTCCTGCTCTGAAAAGATGTGAATCTGGAGCCAGCCCCAGGCTTGTTCTGCCATTTCTCCTCCCGCCCTAGCCAGATGCTGTCCATTCTCCACTGCAGTAGTTTGGAAAATAATAACCCTCTGTTGCCTGTCTTGGTATTTTGGATGAAGTAATTTCACACTCCTTAACAGATCTGGTGATTTTGATTGTTCTTTGCAATTTTTTAATGCCTCATTAACAGCTATTAGTCTTTAATGAAATAGTTGAGACAAGCAGCTCTTTTGATTCTGCTGCCAAGGTCAGAGGTGTCATCCAGCAGATGGGACATGTTAAATAAGATCTCATACTCTGCCTGGTTGTTAGCATTTCCCTTTATAACACAACCTTTCTTCTCTTTAAAGTTTAAGCCACAAGAAGATTGGAGATCCAGGCCTGATAACTCTAGCTGCTGTCCTTCTGGAAATGCAGAACTTGAAAAGAATCTCTTTGTTTTGTTTGCAGTGGTTTTGGTTATGGCCACAGATAGTGGGGAAACCTGTGTGGAAAGCCTTGTGCTGGCTTCATTTATACAATGTTCCACCTTCCAGTCTTTCAGTGTAATTGAAGACCTTATACAAAATCACAGAATCCTAGACTGGTTTGGATTGGAAGGGAACATAAAGCTAATCCAGTTCAAACCTCCTGCCACAGGCAGGGACACCTTCCACTAGACCAGGTTGCTCCAAGCCCTGTCCAACCTGGCCTTGAACACTGCCAGGGATGGGGCAGCCACAGCTTCTCTGGGCACCCTGTGCCAGGGCCTCATCACCCTCACAGGGAAGAACTTCTGCCTAAGAGCTCATCTCAGCCTCCCCTCTGTCAAGTTAAAGCCATTCCCCCTTGCCCTGTCCCTACAGGCCCTTGTCCAAAGCCTCTCTCCAGGTTTCTTGTAGCCCGTTTAAGCACTGGAGCTGCTCCAAGGTCTCTCAGAGCCTTCTCTTCTCCAGGCTGAACAAGCCCAGCTTTCTCAGTGTGTCTGCAGAGCAGAGCTTGCTCCAGCCCTTGGAGCATCTTCAACAGAAAGTGTTCCCTCTCATGCCCTCCCCATGTACAGCTAGGATGGGCAACAACTCTGTCTGCCATTGCAGAGGCTCTCTGAGAGTGAGATGGTTATGACCATGTCCTGGAGCAGTCACCCACAGAGACGTGGTGGGCATTTGCCAGACTTCAGTAGCTGTTTGCACAGAGATCTCTGGCTCTGTTGTGTCCTGGAAAGTAAATCTGCAAGCTTGTGGGGAACTGTACAAGTCTTATATTCACACAGCAGTTTCCTGAGGCTATGTTGGGTTCCCAGCGTGGTGGTCCCCATGTTCCTACACTGCTTGCTTTTACTAGTGGAAGTAGAGGTGAAATTGGGAATTTATCAACGTGAGAAGACAGTCTCTAAACAAGGTTCACTCTCAGAGACATGGATTCAAACTGTCACTCCTCCATGGGAGCAGCAATTAGAGCATCCAGGCTGCTTGTTAAGGCTCAGCTCTAGGCTATTCATTATAATCTTTCACGATTAAAAAACTGGCAATGACTTGAACAAGAAAAGGAAATTCACAGTTCTGTCTGGGAGAGGGAAAACTGCTCCTTCCCACAGTACCTGCAGGGGCAGGAGTGACTGAGCACTAGGCAAAGACACACTACAAATCCCCAGGCTCTTTTCCAGAAACCTAAGTCTCCGGACACACCACTGCAGCCCTGTTTAGTCCATGGTTGACCTAAGTCTCCTATCATGCCCAGCAAATAGTGAAATACTTTAAGTTGGTACATTCTGGTTCTTGTTCAGTCACTGAGAGCCTTTTATGCTTCTTTTAGCCTTTCAGGGAACATTCCTAGTTCTGCTGGAGAGGTGAAGCTGGTGGAATCCTATTGCAAACGCATGGAGGAGTTACTGTAAGTGTGTAATTTGCAGCATCCCCTCAGGAAGCTGGGCAAAAATCAGAACATAGAAACCAAACCTGACATGACTCCAGTAAAACCCAAATCAGTTTTACCAGTGGTTCTTAGAAGAGCAGGGTAAAAACTCTTAGCAACATAGGATAAGTATGTGTGGTGCTGGGTGTGGAAGGTTTGGGATTGGTTGTTCACTCTGAGATTCCCAAGAACTGTACATGAGTGGGGAAGAGCTGAATCTGTGGCTTAAGGGGCAGTGGCATAGGCATATGGGCTGAACAGTGCTTGTGTTGCCTGATAAATCAGCATTAATCCATATAGCTGCAGAAATGGAGGGAAGGTGACAGGCAGAGGCTTTCCTCAGCCAGATGTTTTATCAGTCATTCCATTCTAGACCAGTCTATAGAACATATGTGCCCTCCCATATTAAATAAACCAAATTAAAAAGGAACAAAGGAAGAAAAGTTACAGTTAAAACGGTGGAGCTCTTCATCACACCTTCCAATTACATTGTACTGGATTAAGGCACGTATTAAAAACTGCAATTTCAGTTGCTCAGGACAACTCAAAAGGAGATCATTGTGCTCCTGAGGTTTGCAAGGCCGTTTTACTTCCCTGTTTAACTTCTGCTGAAGGATTACAAAACCGAGTTGTTCTTTCCTCCCGCCCTCTTTGTCCTTTGAATCATGGACATTAGCTCCTTTCAGCATAATCCCATGCACATGTGGGTGAGGAATGGGGGTCACAGATGACACAGGTGACACAAAGGTGGGGAATGAGGCTCTGTAGTTCACTGCCAGTGACATTTAATTTCTGCTTCTTCCAGGCTATCTTGGAATGTTTTCAGAAGCAGGACAGCAGTGAAACTTGCCCACTGTCTGCCTCACATGACCAGCCTGAAGGTCCTGCAGTAAGTGTTGACCTCTGCCCCAGGAAAGTTGGTTATCCTGGGAATATGTGAGATGATTGAAAGAAGGCATTGGAAAAGGCATAGACTGCAGTGATGCACTGGTCTCTTGTTTAGCATTATTTTCAGTGTGTGAGGATTGTGAAACCCTCTACAATTACTCTGAAGCCTCAAGTCACATCAGCTATTCTTGTGTAATCTCTTACAGCGTTAAATCTAGATATGAACCAGGTATTGTATATGCAGTAAAATAACTCTTCTGATGGGTTATTTTAGCTTCTGATGCCTTGGGCTGTCCTTTCATTCAGGTGTAGTGTAAACATAAATAGGAGTACATTTTGTGGTTCTCACTGTTTTGTGCAGGCACCTCTGGGTCATTTTTAACCCTGAATTCAGTATTATATTTTTAAAGCTTTTATGGAGTCTTTCCAAGGCTCTAACATGCAAGACTTTCTCATACTGTTTTACAATAGCAAAGCAAGAAATTTGGGAGCTAGAAGAGCTCAGTGGGCTTAGTTAGCCTAGCGGTGTGTCTTGCAGCATGTGTCTAAGGTATCATCAAAAGATAACTTAGAAAAGGAATATTGGTGGTGAGAGACTTTAGTCCTCTGGGTAGGTTCTTGTCTTCACTGGAAAGATGTTAAAAAAACTTCAGACATGAGATTTCCCATCTGCTTTTTGTTCTTTGGGCTGTTCCCCACTCATCCCAAACTGATAGCACGTGCACGGAGCTGGGGACAGACGTGTTAATAATACGTTAATAATAAGGTGGTAATAGGTGGCTATGGCTTTTGAAGTGACTGGCTGACTGTGCTCCTGCCTTATGAGCATGGCCAAACCATGAACTTCCACATCCTTAGGGCTAAGGGTTATGGACAACTGGCTGGCCACATTGCTGGCCCCCATTGCTGCCTCCCTGTTTTTCAGGCCCCTCCATTAAGATTAATCCACAGGGATTCCAGGTTATTATCAGCTAGTTCAAAAGAAGTAGCAATTATCTTCTTGGCAAATTAAGTATGAGCTTTTGTTACAGCTTTGTTCTAAAATAACCCTCCAATGATTATGTTTCTTTTTGTTAGCTTGCAGAACAATAACATTGGGTCAGGGGGAGGCATGGAGCTGGCCAGAGCTCTGGTGGCATGTGGGCTGCTGGAAAAGATTAAGTAGGACATGGCAGATACCTACCATCCCATCACTTGGGATAATGTCAAATGGATGGATCGTATCACTCTGCAGGTGGGAATTATTCCAGCTCACAGGCCTGAGGCTGTCACATGGGCTTCGTCCATGCTCAGGGCGACAGTCTCACCATCCCTCCTAGACACTTCACATAGGATGAGAGGAGGCACTCTGAAGGTCACTGCAGTGCTCTACCTACAGGGCAGCTTGGATCGCTTCAGATGTTAAACCTTGTCTGCTTGTGCTGGCTTCCTGTGGCCACATGCCACATGCCTTTGAACTACTGTATGCAGTGACCTAGGGAGAGAGAAAACTTCTAAATATGAAACTGGAGAATGGAGGTGATATGAATTACCTCTTCCTGCTGCATCTGTGATGCCATTGTTCTTTGTTAATGTGTTCATTGTTAAATAAAAAGTTGAATTAGGGTGTTGGTAATGTAGATGTGAAGTATGTTAGAATAGGGGAGGTATTGCCATGGTTTGTGTCTGTTGGTAGATGAGAACAGAGCAGCACACCCTGGTGAAGGCCGTGAGGCAGTTACTGCTACCCCCTCTGTCTTTTGAGAACCATGTCTTCTTTGCATTTTCGCTTACTGTCATCTCCTCTCAAGTCACACCAGTTGTAACTCCAGTATAGAATCATAGAATAGTTAGGGTTGGAAAGGACCTTAAGATCATCAAGTTCCAACCCCCCTGCCGTGGGCAGGGACACCTCACACTAAACCATGTCGTCCTAGGCTCTGTCCAACCTGACCTTAAACACCACCAGGGATGGACCATTCACAACTTCCCTGGGCAACCAATTCCAGTGCCTCACCACCCTTACAGTAAAGAACTTCCTCCTTATATCCAATCTAAACTTCCCCTGTTTAAGTTTTAACCCATTACCCCTTGTCCTATCACTACAGTTCCTAATGAAGAGTCCCTCCACAGCATCCTTAACTTCTTATTTTCAGTTTCAAGTGCAAAGTATGATGTGCTACAGGTCGGTCTGTCGTAGCCAGTAGGTATAACCCCATGTTACTGTTTGCAAGCAATTCATGGCTGAATGGACTTATTTTGTGGACACACATGTTATGTGTGACAGCAAGGCTGTCATTCCCATTTTACCAAGCAGGGAATTGACCTTGCATTGCCATGTGCCAGTCTGGCTTGCCCCTGCTCTCTCAAGTCTTCACTTAGTCTGGGTATTAGTTACTGACTTTCTAATTCACATAGTTATATTTTGTGCTGGCTTTTCTCTGACTGTACCTGCTTTTTAGTGGCCTCTCAAAGCTTTTCCATTAATCTTAACAGTTTATCAGAAAATGACCTTGGGGAAGGAAATATTTTTGCCCTGTCTGAGGGGCTGCCATGTTTTGAACACCTCCAAAAGGTTGAGTGAGTACCAGGGAGAGAATGGCTGGCTTTGGTTGTTTTCCCCACTGATTCTGACACCAGCACATTGTGCTGTTTTTCTCTCCCCACTCCTTCAGCTTGAAACTCTGTGGAATCACTGACGATGCCTCAAAATCACTTTCTCACAGCTTCCAACAATGCCTTTCCATGGAGGAGATAATGGGAGTGTGGGGATGGGTGGGGGGAGACCCTGCAACACACAGGTCACTCTTGTTTTAATGTCTGCATCTATTTTCAACTGCAGTACACTTCTGATCCTTCTAAATACTTATTGATACCTACCACTAAACAGTTTTTAGTGATACATTTACTGGTCATTTACTAATTGACATAATTCACTGCTACAAATGTCCTGGTATAACTAGCAACTTTTTGGAGTTACCCTGGTAGAGGTCTGTGCTTAGCAGTTGTTTCCATCTTTTTCATCTCATTCCCTGGGCCTGCAGGACTCTGGAGATAACCAGTCCTCAGGCTCTGTGGTGACACTCCCTGACGTCTTACTACACATGGAAATACGTGATGAAACTGGGGAAACTCCTCAAAATGAAGCTTGTAGAGCTGGGGAATGTTTACATGGCATGATATGAGGGTAATAAGCTCTTGTAAACAGGCTAATCTGTGAGGGGTACACTGCTGCTGTTCCCTTGAGTTTTACTACTGACTCACAGTTGGGATTTCTTGTGTCTTAGACTGTCGTGGAATGCCCTTGGAGATGGAGGAGCCCAAGAGTTGGCCAGTGCTCGCGCAGGGATGGAAAAGCTGAAGCTGTTAGAGTGAGTGCAGCCCTGAGAACAACACCAGGAAGACTTGTTTTTTTGTTGTTAAGCCTTCAATCACAGGACTTCCAAAAAGACAGTGTACGTTGGGAAAAACAGACAGGCTTCTTGCCTGCTTCTTCTTGCTTAGCCTGCTCCATGCACTGAGGGCCAGCCTTGCTTGGGTGATATATAGGCATTGAAGTAGCCCTTGTTTTCTTTAAGGCATTTGCAGCATAGATGTCTGAGCGGAAGCTAGTCTGTGAAGGCCTCTTATTAGAGTTGGGGAAGACAAGCTGATATTTGTAGAACATGACTCATATCACCTAACGACCTCAGGTGAGCTGCCTCCTTCAAGCTTCTACTTCTCTTCAGTGTCTGGGATGGTCTAGATGGGTACCATGCTCAGAGAGCCTTCCTTTGCGAAAGCCTGCAGCAAAGCAAACAATCCATCCCCAGAATGGAGCAGCCAGACTGTGGGTGTTGGACTGTTGGAGTTCACAGGAAGCTGGGATGCAGCTCCTATGCTGGAACTGCAGTGCAGCCAGCAGCGGGGATCCATGTTGCCAGCTCATGTACTGGCCTGGTGACATCACAGCCCAGCCTTGTTAATGGGAGAGATTGTCATCTGCTGCTGAAGAACTGTTCATGGCGCTTTCTTCCCTTTGGAATACATGGTATGTGTCTTAAATCCCTCAGCTGTATGAAAACAGTAGTCTGTGGGTCGTAAGTTGAGGAACTGAGTTTTGTTTGTCTTGGACAAGGAAACCGCATAGTAGAGCCTGGCTGTTTTGCAGGTACAAGCAGGAAGGTTGTGGCTAAAGCCAGAGGAGTTATTAGTAGCACTTTCTGGCACGAAGGTTGCAGTAGGATCTTTTAGAGTGCTCCAACAGCAAGACTTCTGCTTACAAGCCCTGTTGCTAGATGGGGGTCACAGGGACTAGTGCAGACACACTTCTTGCATAAATAGGGGCCTGGTGTTACAGATAAGGCTGATGTAAGTTGTATGGCATTGCTATGCTTATGCATAAGTGTAGCTCTTCTGGAACAGGAGAAGCAGCCAGGGATTATTCAGCTATTTTCCACTCTTGATTTGGTTTTGGATTTTAAAACTCTCTTGTTTTTAAAACAGTCTGGAGACTGTTTTAAATCACATTTAAATCACATTTAAATCACACCAATCACATTGGTGACTGTGGGGCCACAAAGCTGGCAGAGGAATTTGTCAAATGCCCAGAAATTCAGTTCATAAGGTGAACAGTTCTCATGGTGCTCTGTGGCTGGGTATTGGCTCAGCAAGGGGAAGTTGGGACAATCTTGGGACAGTTGTGATCCATGCCAGCCTTTTGCCCTGGGTTAGCTGGCATGGAATAGGGTGTTGCAGGGGGTGCAGACACAAGCCAGGTAAGCTGAGTGTTTTCTAGACCAGCTCCACCTCTGCAGAAAGCTGGGGAAAAGGGATTGAAAAGCTTACTGGCTTGAAATGACCAAAAGTGAAGACCCAGTTGTGTAACGTCCCTATCAGGAAGTTGTTGCTTTTTTTCTGGTTTTTTTTTCTCTCATTACATCTGGTTTCACTTCTGAGATATATTCCTGGTCTGTCACACTCTGTTCTGGGATCCGTATCTCACAGATACTTGAATGCCTGATTTTTCCCACTCTTTGTCATTGCATCTCCAAGGCCTGTATATCAAACTCCACTAGAAACCTCCTGTAGGAGAGACCTCACTCATCCTTCACTCATTTGAAAAGTCATTCTCCTAAGAGTGCCTCTGAGAATTTTTTGGTTACACAGGCCCCACAGCCAAGTGTCTGCTCCTGCCTGAGCTGTCTCTGCCCCAGAACTGGCTCTGTCTTCCCCAATAGTGAGCAATCCAAGAGCCAGAGGAATGTTTCTGGACCCAGCTGGAGCTTGGGGCCCCTGTGTGCTTGCTCAGCTTGATGGGCACAGCACAGCATGCAGTCCCTTTGACTCCTCAGGGCACTCTGCTTCACAGGGTGGAGGCCCACTATGGGCAGCTTTGGGGTAGACTCCACCAGATGAGGTAGATGAAGAAGGATGGCTCACATCAATCAAGTTACTTGTGTGTGATTCAGTTCTTCCTCCGCTTTCTGAGATCCTAGTGGCCTGAGGACTTTTCAAAACCTTAAGTCTCTCTCCCAGGCTAGATGAGTCCATCTCAGTGGGCAGGCAGCTGCTGAGTTGCTGCTGTGTCGCTGGGATATGGCCATACCTCAATCCTGTGTCGCTGCATTATGACCATACCTCAATCCTGTCTCACTCTCAGGCCTGCTTTGATGAAATCCCAAAGCTGCCTCTTCAGCATGCCACCTCTTTGCTTAGTCCTGCAGTAACATGTTTGCTGTTGTTGTAGGCTGTGGGACAATCCAGTGCCCAGAGGCCTGGCTGAGAATTTGACAAGCCAAGACCCAAGACTGTTGCTCCTTCTGCTAGCAAAGAAGGGCCCTAGCCTGACTAGGAATTGATCTTCGCTCCCCACTGCCCTTAAAAATGGCACTGAAGAACCCAAGAGATCAAAGTTGCTGCATTTACAAACTGTGACTATTAGGTCTTCCTTTGCTGCATTGAATCAAACGTGAACACTTTGTGGTGTTCTGATTTTTGTGAGCTTTTATTGTACAGAAAAGCAAAAGACTGTAAAGAATTGCTGCTGAGCAGGCAGTGTTCTTGGAAAAACATTGAAACTCTCTTCAAGGGGATGAGATGTATCTGCTCAGGCATTCAGAAAGCCAAAATCATATTTCATTGTCTTTAATCCCAATTAGGACACCTATAGGGTACTCCAATGGAAAATCCTCTGGGACAGGATGTGAAATTATTTATGTAGAATTGTAAACTGTTGACCCTGTTCAAAATATACTCAACAGGCTGTTTGAAAATGGTGTATAACCATGCGTGAAATACCTCTATGATTTTTAGATGAAAAATGGTGATAAGTGATTTTGTTTGCTTCACAGCAGGCTCCATTTCATCCAGAATTGCCTCCATTTCTTAATAGGAACTTTAGGACTTAAATTTCAAATCATTGCCCCCAGATGATCAGTGTTTATGCTGTGATAATATGGAAAGTCTGGTGTTGCCCTAAATTTCAGTGAGAAACTTTAAGGTACTACTGTTGTAAAACGCTTTATGAACCAGCGGAATCACCACAGTCAAACAGATCTTTGTTCATGTCGTGATTTAAGCCCAGGCCGTAAATTAGAACCACGCGGTCTACTTCCCCCGCTTTCTTCCCCCCACTCCTGGAGGGACGGGGAGGAGAATTGAAAGAATGTAACTCCCATGGGTTGAGATAAGAGCAGTCCAGTAACTAAGGTATAACACAAATCACCACTGCTGCCACCAATAGTAGTAACGATAAGGGAAATAACAAGGGAAGAGAATACAACACCTCACCACCTGTGGACCGATAACTCCTCCCACCCCGCAGTGAACCAGCCCTTCAGGGTAACTCCCAGTTACATCCCTGGGCATGACGTGCTGTGGTATGGAATACCTCTTTGGATAGTTTGGGTCAGGTGTCCTGTCCCTGCTTCCTCCTGGCTTCCCCTCCTCCCTGGCAGAGCATGAGACTCACAAAGTCCTTGGTCAGGGTAAACATCTGAGCAGTAACTGAAAACATCGGTGTTATCAGCATTGTTCCCAGGCTGAAAGTCAATACCACAGCACTGCACCAGCTACTAAGAAGGAGAAAAAGTGACTGCTGCTGCTGAACCCAGGACAGTATCCACCTCTTATTCCATACCATTCACGTCATGCTCAGATCCCACATTTTCAATATACCATGACTCTCATCTCAGTGCACTGTTATCTTAGTGCATGGACCAATCCCTATAAAGCTGCTGAGTCCTTCCGGTCCATGATGTCGGGCTCCATCTCTTGTAACAGTCTTTCAGAGCAGGAGAGGCTGATTCCCTGGCTCCTGAACATAGGAAGTGGACATGTCCACCATGAGGTTTGTAGGAACATGAGGCATGCTACAAGTCCTGCTGTAGAGCTTCTCTTGACTTGGGATGATCAAGACTGCACACCTCCATTTCTCTCACTCTTCCCCAGATTCAGCTTCCAGGCACGCATCTGTCTGGCCTGAGCGAGCCGCCACCCCAATGCATGCCAGGGCAGGGACTTGCAGGACGTTGCAGCATCTTTTCCAGAACACAGGGTGTCAGCCTAACCCTAAAAACGGGAAAAAGCCGTAGCCCAGCGCTTTTGGCGGAACCCCTCTATGGTGTTTTCAGTGTGTGACTCGCGGTTGTAAAAAAGAGAGGTTTGGATTGAGTTGTACAAGAGACACAACACTTGTTTCTTACATCGAATGACAAGGACTTTTGGGCCGCCCTCTCCCAACCCGCTTCTCATTCTCAGTGCACTGCTGATGTCAGTGTTCCAGCTTGTGCCTGAAAGTTTCCGAGGGGAACCTGGAAGCTTTGTACAATTTTGAGTGATGAAAGGAATCTTCTGGTTTGCAGGAAGATGTGAAGCTGTTGGGTGCTGTGTGTGATGGTTGAATACCAGACCAGTTCCCAAACAGCTGATCGACATGGGCCTTTTTTAGAGCTGTTATTATTGGGTTTCAGATTTATCACAGTCCAAAAATGGAAATGCATCGGGATGCTCCAGACACCCCTGTTGTTTCAGGCTCCTGCAGTCTCCGGAAGACAATGTCTGAGCTGGTCAGCACTGGTGACAGACACAGAAGGGACTTTGCCCCCTGAGACCAGATCTTCAGCAAGAAATACCCTGCTGTGAATAACCACGCTGCCGGAGGGTGGTGAGGAGCCTTGATTCTGTGCTGTGGAACAGCCGGAGCCACGCTGGGCTGGGCTTTGAACACCATGGCTACTGTTCCAAAGAGCTGGAACATGGCTACTGTTCCAAAGAGCAGCTGCTGGTTTTCCTTGCTAAAACCAGGTCCAGGTAGTGCTGAATCTGCTGCGAGCCTTGCAGGCATCACTCTGGGCAGGAGAGTAAAGACAGGGAAAACTGATAGTGGAGAAAACAGGCACATTGGCATTCATGAAATACTGCCTGCCTCTCCCTTTTCTCCCTCACCCCCCAAGTGACAGTTTAAGCCACAGGCATGGAGGGAGGAGGGCAGGGCTGGTGCAGATCCCACTTTTCCCACTTAATTCCTCTTCTAGGCGCAACCTTATCCCTTCCTGTGATGTTTTCTGGCTGGGTTAACACAGGAAGAAAGGTTTTGTGCCTAAAACCTAGGCTCAGCTTTTAGCTGGAGCCTGCCTGTTGTGGCGCTGCGCTGAGCAGGAGCATTTGTGACCTGTAAGCACATCCTGGCCTCTGCCCACTGCTGGGGTGCTGGCAAAGGGGGGTGGAACTTGTTCATGCCAAAATCCAACTTGGTGCCTTGAAACTGTTCCACCTTTAACAGCTGAAGCTGCAGGAGAGGGGAAGGCTGTCCAGGGGGAATATGGGACTTGCTGCTTTTGCCTGTGATCTTTAAAAGCATGAGCAGAGCCCATAGTAAAGGGCTCTGTACAAATAAAAATGGTTTATTTGATCTGAAGCCCCAGAGGGAGGCTTCCAGTCTTACTATTACAGAATCACAGACTGGTTTGGGTTGGAAGGGACCTTAAAGCTCATTCAGTTCCAACATCCTGCCATGAGCAGAGACATCTTTCACTAGACTGGGTTGTTGCTTCCAAACCCCGTCCAACCTGGCCTTGAACACTGCCGGGGGTGAGGCAGCCGCAGCTCCTCTGGGCAACCTGTGCCAGAGCCTCACCACCCTCACACAGAAGAACTTCTGCCTAAAATCTTCCTAAAATGCCAGATTTGCTCCTGGTGTAAACTTGACTCCAGCAGAATTAGGTAGAGGTAAACCTGATGAGCCTGTAACTTCCAAATTATTATGTTGATAGTAAGCTTGGCATTAGGGCATGGGGTTGAAAATTAAGGGACAAAACCCTCTGTCAGGTTACAGCCATCCCCCTTGTCCTGTCCCTACAGGCCCTTGTCCAAAGCCCCTCTTTTGTAGCCCCTTTAGGCACTGGAAGCTGCTCTAAGGTCTCCCCTTAAGGAGCCTTCTCTTCTCCAGGCTGAACCAGCCCAGCTCTCTGTCTGCAGAGCAGAGCTGCTCCAGCCCTCACAGCACCTCTGTGGCCTCCTCTGGACTCGCTCCAGCAGCTCCACGTTCCTCTTGTGTTGTTGCCCCAGAGCTGGATGCAGGACTGCAGGGAGGGTCTCCCCACAGAGGAGCACTCTGGGGATGCAGCCCAGGACACCCATTATTACCCTACCTCCACATCAAAACTATCTCTATAAATATCACTGACGCCTGATGATGTGTCCGCCAAGCGTCAGCTGAGGTTGCTCATGGTACGTTGGGTGCAAACCGCGGCAGTTCCAGGCTGGAAGGGACGACTGCTTGGGTGGAGCAGGGGAGCGGTCGGTGCGATGCTGCCAGCCCCGTGCCCTGAGCTCTTCTCGCAGCTGCCGGGGCAGCACCCGCACCCCGGGCTGGATTCGGCACCAGGAGCACCCGCAGCAGCCGGGCAGGATGAGCCCCGCCGGCCTCCAGGCAGCGCAGAAACCGGTGGGTTTGGTTCAAAAGTATCCACCAAAGTTCCGTTTTCGCTGCTCCCGGGTGGATAACGCGGAAACCCGTTTCCCAGCCGCATTGCATGGGTTTTTTTAAAAGCTGCTTTCTGTTGTGAAGAGCCCAAGAGCCAGCTGGGAAGTTTTGGGGTGGATCCTTGTGGGTTTGTTTAATCCGAGAGGCAGGATGCTGCTCCGGGGGTGGCCCAGGCATGGCCGCGCCCCCCCCAGACATCACCGCCCACCCTCCTTCTCCCGTTACCGTGGCCGGGGCGGCGGCGGGAGGCTGTGAGCCGCGGCCCCTCGGGAGCTGCTCGGCCCCGGCGGCGAGTACCGGGGGTGAGTGAGAGCCGGGGTGAGTACGGGGGTGAGTACTGGGAGCGCTGCGAAGGCACCGAAGCCGGGAAGGGGTCAGGAGCGGAACCCGCCGGTGTCTGAGCCGGGTCCCCAGCGGTATCGTCCCCCGTGGGTCCAGTGGGTAGTGACAGCCGCGGGGAATGCACCGACGGAGACCGGAGACCTCTGGCATCCCTGAGGGAGCATGACCCTGGCCGACAGGAATCCCCTGGGGACCTGCAGTGCAGTGTGTGTGTGTGTGTGTGTGTCCGGCTTGTCCTGAGAGTGTGTGGTGTCCCTTCTGCCCTCCATCCTCTGGGACAGACCTTCATCCCATAGGAAAGATCTTCCAACCCCTCGATCACACCCCCCATCTGCTGGGACACCCTCCCTCACCCCCTCCTCCGAATCGCTTCACACCCCGTTCCCCAGCCCAGGCCACTCCGTTTCTGCACTGTGTAGAACTTGTCCCTCCCATTCCCACTTCCCCTTGCATCTGCTCCTAACGCTGCCAACCGGGCGCACAACCCCTAGGCAAGCGCTGGGGCCGTGTGGCTTTGCTCCCCGGGCCTGGGACGTTTGGTTGGGGTTTCTCCTGGCAACTGCTGCTTCTGCTCCGGCATCGAGTTCCAGAGGGATCCAGTGAGCTGATGCCTGGGAAGTGCAGAAGCGCTTCTTGGGGGACTGTTTGGAGCCCGATGTTGCTCCGGCTGGTGATGATACCCTCCATGCAGTGCAATTTTGGGGGGACTGAGGGGGTTCATGCTCACAGATGGGCTGCCCCTCACTCCTCCGTGCCCAGCAAGACCTTGTCCCCCGTGACTGTGGTGAACAGAGCACTGCGCTCAGCAGCGTGGGGTGCCTGGAGCATAGCAGGGAGGGAGGTGTTTTCCGTCAGCTCCGCCACCCTGAGGACCTGATGCAGTAAGTCTTTGGGTGAGTAACCCTTATTTAGGCAAGTGGCTAGATTGAAGCCAGCCAGGCTGGAGGACTTGGTGGGTGAACACACCCTTTGGAGCAGGTCACTGCAGGGGAGGGTAAAACAGGAGTTGGAGGTGAGATGAGAGCTCAGCTTTGGCAGCAGAAACGTCTCCAAAGGGCTGGGTCATTGCTGCTGACTCCTCAGGAGTCTCAGCTGCTTCTTGGGAAGGAATTAGAAGGATTCTTGTGAACCTTGAGCCCCAAGTTTGAAGCTTCCTGGAGATGCATTCGAACCTTGCTGGAGAAGCTGGAGTCAGGAACAGGCCAGTGCCATCATAGCCCAGGGGTGCTCAGCTCTGATATCGTTCCCCTGTCACCAGCACCAGCTTCCTCCTGCAAGCCCAGGTACCAGGCTTTTATGCTGGCATGTGATGCCACTGGGCTTCTCTAGGTCAGAAAACGTTTTATCATGGGCCAGAAATCCCACTGAGCCTGCTGGGGAGCAGGGAGCAGAGCAGTGGGAGGAGAAAGGCTGGAAACAAAAGCCCTGGGCGTGTGGAAAGGATCTGTTGTGAAGAACTGATTCGGTGGAGGATATTTTGCTGGAGTAGCCTCAGGGAACTGCTGCATGATAGCCTGGGACATACATTTTCAGATGATGTGCATGTCTTTCTCTGCTGTTGCCTCTGAAGCATCCCTGCTGGGATAATGAGAAGGGAAGGCACTCGGTGAGGCTTCCCAGTGTCCCCAGAATTGCACCTGCTTGCAGTGTAGGCAACCTCAGCACTTGCTGGGGATTGCTGGGGTACACGAGCAGTCCTGGAGCTGCTTTCCTGGTTCCTGGAACCCCTCACCACTTGCAGATGGGGTTTGTTCACACCATCGGCATGTGCTGTGCCGTTCCCAGGGCCTGCTTAGTGAGGGTGACAGTTACATCTCTTGAATGCTGCAGACATCGGGCTGTAGCAATGTGAAGGTGGCAGCGCCTTACAACTGCTAGTATTTGAGATGTAGCTGTGATGCTTCTCTCTCCCTGCTGCCTTTCTGAGCCTGATCTCAAGAGAAACGACTTCATCCAGAGTTGCACGAGCCTGTCTTGCCACAAGGACATCTATGCTCCTTGGGTCTGCACTGGTGGACACTGAGGGACCCTGTGCAGGGTGCTAGCAAGGCAGTGCAGTCTGTAAAGCCATTGGTTGTGGGATCGGGTTAGGGTCCATGCTGGAGGAGGAGGGCACAGATCCTGGAACCTGGAGTTTCCAGTGTGGAAAGATCCAATTAGGGCTCAGCCACGTGAGTTGAGCTGTGGGTGAAGCTGCTCCTTGCCCTGGGGCGATACATCAGCCATGCAGCCTCTAGCGTGGTCTCTGCTCATCTGCCCATGATCCTCCTTCCTCACCCCAGAACAGCGGGGTTACGCAGTGCTGGTGACACCCCATGGCTTACCAACCTGCTCTGATTGTGTACTGGAATTGCACTGGCTTTGTTCACCTTTTAGCAGTCTCAGCATGGTGTGTGAAGAGTCTGGGAGGAACAACAACTGCTCTTGCTCCCATTACACCTGGTGGAAAGAGTTTCCCACTGACTTCAGTGGAAACCTCTCCCTGGGGAGCACTGGCCGGAGCCACTCATGCTGCCATAAATCAGGGCTTGTTCTCTGGGAGCCGCCAGCGTGCTGAGAACGTAATACCGGGTAATTGAGGAACAAACCATGCTTGCAGCCTCCTGTCCTGGTTCAGGGTTGCCAGCTCTCATAAGGAGCTCTTTATGTGAGAGTCTTGGATGGCGTTTAGAGCCAGGGTGAGGGGAGAGGAGAAGAAAAGGTAAATTTTCTGGTGCTGTGGAGGAGCTGGGCATCTGAAATGGTGCACAGGGCACAACCACAAAACAGCAGAAAGAAAGAACTGGACACTTTCCCTCCTTGAAATCTTACAACTTGTATTTTAAACCCCTGTAAAATATTTGTCGAGGGACCTAAGTCATCACTTTGCTGCTTTGGCTCAGTTTCCTGGCTGCCGCCTTTGCGAGGTTACTTGTTTGGATCACAGGAGCAGGGGATAAAGTAAATCCTGGGAACTCAGGTATGTTTGATTATAGGAATATCATTAAAATGTCAGGAAAACAAACAAGTGTAGTACTTAGCAAGAACGACTTCACTTTTTATTTGTCTGCTGCTTTTGCTGAGGCTTTGGGTGTGGGCTGTCAGATTTTCTGCCTGTAGCCAGCAGGGGAAAGCTCTGTCTAGAACTGTCTCCTTCCTCCCAGCCCTGGATTGTCCATCATCACATGATTCCAGAAGCTGAGCATTTAGGAAGAAACATCAGCTGTCATAAGCCTGATTTTAAAAATAAGACAAGCTGGGAACGTAAGTTCTGCTGTTGGACAGCAAGTTCAAGGTGTGCAGCCATTTAAACCCAGGTTTATAATCCCCCGAGCAGAGTCTAAAGCTATTGGGAAGGAGCTGGGAGTTTATCAGGCATAGTTCTCATTATAACCCACCACACTTTGGGGAGGGGCTTTGGACAAGGGCCTGTAGGGACAGGACAAGGGGGAATGGCTTTAACCTGACAGAGGGAGACTGAGATGAGATATCAGGAAGAAGTTCTTCCCTATGAGGGTGGTGAGGCCCTGGCACAGGTTGCCCAGAGAAGCTGTGGCTGCCCCATCCCTGGCAGTGTTCAAGGCCGGGTTGGATGGGGTTTGGAGCAACCTCGTCTAGTGGGAGGTGTCTCTGCCTGTGGCAGGCAGCTGGAACTGGATGAGCTAAGGTCCCTCCCAACCCAAACCATTCTATGGTTCTGTGATTCTATGAAGTTTTGTTTTGCTGGCAATACAAATCCATCTAAGGATGAAGCTTCACACATCAAGGACGAGCATCTCCCTGCTGCAAAAGGAGGCCTGTAAAATTCTTTAGGAAAAGATTGGATCATCACCTCCATGCAGGGTGAAGGTGGCTTCCAGCCTGTGGAGGCATCAGTTGTGTTCTGTGTGGCTTGGTGTCAACGTGCCAGGTCAATGAGCATTACCCATAAGTACCCATTAATTAGTATTTAGTTATGTTGTCAGGGGATGGGCTATGGGAATGGAATGGTGCCTGGGGTGGAGGGACCTGCATGCTGTTCACTGCTGGGGCTGCTAGCAGGGCCTTTCTGGCTGGCACACATATGATTTTGGCATGTGTTTATATGAGAAAGCAGTTAAAGACATTTCTCATCCTGTAAGTGATGATTTTTTAATCCATCTGTCACGTGCACTATGTGGTGCTGGCTGGAACTAGGAATTCAGTTAAAATTCAGAAAGCCAGCATTTCTGTTTTCAGGAACTCAGAAAAGCCTGTAACAGCCAGAACACATCAAGTACACTGTGAGTGCAGGAGGTTCCCCTGCACCTGCGCGGGAGCCACACTGCCTGCATGTCCCTCAGGGGGTGCCCTGCACCCTTCCACTTGACAGGGTCTGCCTTTAATGAAACCAACTCGTTCCTCCAAATCTGGTGGTTAAAACAGATACACCCCCCCCTGGTTATAAGGCCATGCCTGGCTCTTCTTGCACAGCTGCCCATGCCCAGTCGGTGCTGTGGTTTTCAGCTCCAGCTGAAAGGGAACTGGCTGTTGCAGAATGCAGGCCTTTTCTATGTGCGGTTGTGCATGGAGTTTGATGTGATCACCAGGATGAACAGTGACAGCACGATCTTTTCTGCCCTAAATCACAAATGTCCCTAAATTGGGCCCTAGAGGAGGTTTGTAGTCAAGGGGAAATGTGCAGTTGGCCAAATCTGTGCTTGCCAGCGGAGGGTGGGATGGGATCTCTCTGGATGGCTCGTCCATCGCTCCTGCCCTGCCCCTTTCTTGCCTTTTCTCTATGTGTGAGCAGCAAGACCAGAGCTGCTGCTGCTCTGGAAATCACAGGTGCATTTGTGAGCAGGGCATGCCATGGGTGCAGAATGTGCAGTGAGCACAGGGAAGCCCTGATCTCTGTGCAGCACTCAGCTCTCCTGCTCTTTGGGATCACGATTTCTCACTGATAAGTGGTTTTGGGTATTTGGGGACAGCGTAATGACATTTTCAGACTTCATCTGTTTGGAGAACAGAATCCTGTTGCTCTTTGCTCGCTGCTGCCAGGGGAGCTCTGCTGGAGGACACTGGGCCCTGGAGCAGTGACCAGGCAGCAGCTGTGTCCCTGCAGTTGCAAGGGGACTGTCCCCCACCCTGGAGGGACCACTGAGGGGCTGTCACTTTTCCCAGCACAGCACAGAGCAGTGAGGAGGTTTGTAGAAAGCAAAAAACGGGATGTCTCCATCCTCTCTGGCTGTGGTTGGATGGCTGTGTGCCACAGCCGAGGCTGGGGCCATGATGCCAGCAGAGCAGCTGGAGCCTGTGAGGTCTTCATGATGAGGTCTGATGCATGAGCAGTAAAGGAGCTCAGCCAGTGTGGTGGACTATAAATAATGATGTCTCTTAATCCCTTTTCCCTTGAGAGTCTCATGTGCTGGACCTGCTGATGTGATTACAGTGGTATTACAGTGTAATAGATGATGTTGTTATGATACCTGTCTGTCCTGATTCTATGAAGCACCAGCGAAGCCGATGCTCCAGCATCTTCGTCATGGATGGAGAGGTCCCTGTGCATCCCACAGCATGCACTGGGAAACTGCAGTCTGGCCAGGTCCCCTGGCCTCGCCCATGCCTGTGCCCCCCTGTGGGTCCTGCCCAGGTTCCCCTGGCCAAGCAGGCTTTCATGGTGGACACCCACCAGGGCTGGGCTGCTAAAGTGCACCCTGGGCCGTCCTGCAGTGCACCCATGGGTGAGACAGGCTACTCCGTGGTTCCTCTCCACACACCACACAGCTCCTTGCCACCAGCCCACTCTTGGGTGTGTGTCCGGAGGCAGGGCTGCAGCATCCCCTTTGCCCTTGAGCAGGGACAGGGGTACTGCTGGGAAGTCCCTGGAAGGTTTTACGGCTGCTGTGGGTTCCTTTTCACCGATCCGTCATCCCAAGCAGAGAAGCAGTGTTCTTTTCCCCTTCATCTGTCTGGAAAATCTGGGTGGGGCTCCTGAATCCCTGGGTTGGAGGTGCATCTCCATGGGCAAGTCCTTCTGCTGAGGAAGTGCTCCTTTCCTCAAGTTATGACCCCAGAATTACTGATGTGTAGATGTGGCTCATATGCCGTTATCCATCTGATTGCTCCTCTGGAGTGGGATCTCCCACTGGGTGAAACTCCCTCTGCATGGTCAGGGTGGGATCTTGGTGTTCCTGCCCACCCTGTGCTGGGGCTAGGGTGCTGGGATCAAGCTGGCCTAAATCCAGCCACTTGATAGCCACAAAGCCAATTGCCATGGGTGTCCTGGGAGCTGGAGGAGAGGATGCTGCAGCCTGTTTGAGACGTGGAGAAGCCCTGAGGAGGCCGGTCTCTCTTGGAACTGCTGAGGGAGCTGGGGCTTTTTCTGCCTCATTTTCCAAGTGGAGGTCTGCATTGCTCATCCCACTTTCTGCCTAGTTGTGCTGTAAATCCTGTCTGTCTCCCTTCCCTTCTCCTTCAAGCTTGGGGAAGAGGGGCTGGAAAGCTGCTCATGGAAAAGGACCTGGGAGTGCTGAGTGACGGAGCTGATCATGAGCAGCTTGTGCCCTGGCAGCCAAGAAGGCCAACAGCATCCTGGCCTGTATCGGTACCAGTGTGGCAGCAGGGCCAGGGCAGTGATGATCCTCCTGTACGGGGCACTGGTGAGGCTGCATCTTGAATCCTGTGTTCAGTTCTGGGCCCCTCACTACAAAAGAGACATTGAGGTGCTGGAGTGGGTCCAGGGAAGGGCAACGGAGCTGGTGAAAGGCCTGGAGGCCAAGTGTGATGGGGAATGGCTGAGGGAACGAGGGGGGTTTAGTCTGGAGAAGAGAAGACTCAGGGGGGATCTTATCGCTCCCTACAACTGCCTGACACGATGATGAAGCCAGGAGGTGGCTGGTCTCTGCTCCAAAGGAACAAGGGATAGGACAAGAAGAAACGGTCCCAGGCTGCACCAGGGGTGGTTTAGACTGGAGATTAGGAAAAATTTTTTCCCCAGGAGGTGCTCAGGCATTGGAACAGGCTGCCCAGGGCAGTGGTGGAGTCACTGTCCCTGGAAGTTTTCACAAAAGTTGTAGATGAGGCCCTCAGTGACATGGTTTAGTGGTGGCCTTGGCAGTGCTGAGGTAATGGTTGGACTTGATGATCTTAAAGATCTTTTCCAACCTGGTTGATTCTATGACTCTACAGGTGGCTCCTGGCCCACTTATCTTCGTCCCTCCCAAGAGCGAGTAGTGGTTTGAGGTAGGAGCTTCATGCAAATGTAGCTTTGGGCTGATTCAAAGCAGTCCTTGGAAACTGGTGTAGGATCTCAAGGAACACCTGAGCTTAAACAAAAGGGTTTACATGCCAATAGAAGCTCAATGTTTTTACAGCCCCCAGCACTTCCTGATTCCGGTTTTGGAGGAGCACTTCACAGTTATGTTGTCAGCCTGGCCCCACATCCCTCGAATGATGTCATTACGGAGGTGCTGCTAGTGGCATCTTGGCCGGTGGTGGGGAGATGCCACTGCATGCGGCAGGATGAGCTTGTCCTCACTGCCAGCAGCCCGGGTGACCACATCAGCTGGGGCCACATTGGCTTGGTGGTGGGTGGGTGGCCCCGTGACCTGCTCTGGCACCCACTTGCCCTGTCCTCAGGCTCCGGAGGAGCCTTGTCCCCAGTGCCTGGAGGAGCCCAGATGAATGTGTTTGCACTGAGGATCAAAGGAAGGGCAAGGGCTGTTTTTTGGCAGGTGGTGGCTGCTCTACCATGTCAGGAACAGAGGGAATTTCCCCATCTCCCAGCCCTGACACACCCCATGAGTCCGAATGTGGTTTGGAAAGATCTTCCTGGAGCGGGACCTAAGCATCACGGGCATGGAACAGGAAAGAATTGCTCTCTGCTGAGCGATGCCCTCCAGGGTAGGATGACTGGGCTGCCTAGATCTGGGAGGGCACAGGATCAGTCCCACTTTCTTGGCCAGCCCTGATCTTGCTGAGAAGTGCAGTTCACCCCCTGGGACCCCAGGGTTAAGGGTTAGGGTGGTGCTGCAGCTGGAGGGGTGTGTGGAGCTGGGGACATGGGGGGAAGCAGCCCTACGCTTCTTGCTTTCACCAACTGCCTTTAGAAAGGGTTTTGGGGATGTTGGGTCAAGCATTGTGTTATTCCTGCTGTAGACTGCCTCAGCTCCTTACTGATACCCTGCTTGCCAAAGCTGAAAATTGAAATTCAAATCCAAATTCAAATTGACATAGAGCTATCAAACCACAAAAAAGGTGTTGGAACTGTGTTTCAGACCATTAAACCTGCCTTTCACTCGCTCCCCCATGATAAATTCATGTAGCTATTGCCAAATGGCATTGTACTGTATTAAAGCAAAACAGAGATCACAGTGAGGAGGCAGATAATGGGCCATTTCAACTCACTGAAGACCTCTTTCCATCCAAGACCTTTTTTTCTTGAAAATGCCTGAATGCAAGAAATGCCACTGGGATGGACTTGTGTTTGGTGCCTTGGTCTGGCACTCTGGCTTATCCTCCTTTTCTGCCTCGGCTTATCCTCCTTTTCTGCCTCAGTTTATCCCTGTTCTCTGCAGAAGCTATAGGAGAGGGGCTTTGGACAAGGGACTGTAGGGACAGGACAAGGGATAATGGCTTTAATCTGACAGAGGGGCTTTGTGCTGGATGAGCTATGAGGACTTCTGCTTCTGCACATTTGTCCTCGAAGTTGCGGTAGATTGGTGGCTGCCCACAGATGTCTCCGTTTTGGTGTCACACTGTCACTGTTCTGGTGTGAATGGGAAGTGATGGCATGAGATGGGCTTAGTCTAGGTGAGGGGAAACAGTGCTCAGGGAAAAGTCAATGAGACTTGTTTCAGTGATGTGCACATGTGTGTGCAGCCAAGGATGGGGACAGGACAAGGGGGAATAAATTTAACCTGACAGAGGGGAGATTGAGATGAGATATTAGGCAGAAGTTCTTCCCTGTGAGGGTGCTGAGGCCCTGGCACAGGGTGCCCAGAGAAGCTGTGGCTGCCCCATCCCTGGCAGTGTTCAAGGCCAGGTTGGATGGGGCTTGGAGCAACCTGGTCTAGTGGAAGGTGTCCCTGCCTGTAGCAGGGAGTTGGAACTGGATGAGCTTTATGTCCCTGCCAACCCAAAGCAGTCTGGGTTTCTATGACCAGACCTGGTGGACGAGGGCTTTCCTGGGGACAGCTGTGAGGAGAGAAGATGGCCATTGTGGGTGACTATTCCCTGAGCACAAAATGAAGCACTGTGGTACTGAGGTGGCCACCAGCCATTGTTGTGCCTTGGGACAGGATTTCACAGCACCAGTGTGTCAAACTGGGCTGTCATGAGCAGCATTACCCCATGAAACACTATTAGGCACGGTTTCCATCAGGAGGGGTTCACTGGGGAAATGATTTAATTAAGTTGTTCTGAAACTCTCTTTCTTGCTTTGTCAGGCCCCTAAAATAACTCAGTACAGTCCCTGTGGCCTCTTGCATCAGGCAGGACTGTTTGACTTGCTCACAGCATGCCAGTGTGGAAGGCAAAACCCAGCCTGGGCATCCCCCTCTGCCAGGTCTACATGAAATCTCCAGGAATTTGGGAGAATTTGAGCTCACTCCCAGCTATCCCACCCGTGCTGGGATGCTCAGAGGCAGTTTTCAGCCTTTCCCTGCCTGTGGAAGAGTTGAAGATCCTCTGATGGTAGTGGGTACCCAAGGTACATCCTTGCAGGGAGTTTTCAAGTGCAAGCAGTCCCTTCCTGCCTCCCCCAGGCTGCTCAGCCCTGGCAGAGGCATTTCCTGGGAAGGGGCCGTGAACATGACTAATTCCACGTGCATTCAGAAGGAAACGAGGCTGTTATTAAGACCAGATGCAGGCTGGTGAATCCACGTGTTGCCTGGGCGAGAGTGAAAGGCAAACAGTTCTGCTCTGCAAAATGATTCTGGAGATGACTGTATTTGTTGACAGGAGGGAGCAGAGCGTAGGGAGCTGTGCCATCATCTGTCCCAGTGCTTCCTTGCTTTTCCTGGTGCCACCAGCTCCGCATGTGCTGCATTTCACCTTCGCTGCTCCTCTGGGCAAATGGTTTCTGTGTCCTTGTGCTCATCCTTTCTTTTGCTTCAGTCTTCTGACAACTCACTTTCACCAGCTCTTCGTCATCCCGTGGGTACCACTGCTTTCCTGCTGTGTCTCCACTGCTGTAGACTCAGATGTATGCCTTATAGGAGCCCAAATTACCTGTTTAACACTCATCTCACTTTCCTCTCCCAGAAAGGACATTTGCTTTTACAACGCAGTAGCTGTAGTAGGATAGCCTGAGTGGGTAAACTGAGCCATGTGTGACTCCTGTGTGGTGTTACAGGAATCACAGATCATCCCAAAGAAGGGAACAGACATTCCCAGGAAGGACCCAGAGGAATTTGCACGGTATCACTGGTAGATATCAGTACTTCTGTGGCTGTTTTAAATATGTCTGGTATTCCCTGTGCAAATAAATCCAATCTCTTCAAGGAGAGGAGATCATGGAAGTTTATCAGAAATATTAATACACCAAAATGTTTCACTTTAATTATATCTTCATTTTTTTTTCTTCTCTGTTTCTTCCTGTTAATGCTTAAAACTGGACCTTAGCATGGCCCGAGCAACTGCTTCTTGTGCAGCTTCTCTTCTGTGGGGGGAAGGGAACCTCCCAGGGCAGAAGCTGGTTTGTAAAACAGAAAACTCCTTCACCTCCTCCTCTTTCAGATAAGAGAGGAAGAAAAGATCCCAGGGCTTCCAGACGGCCCTTCTGCACATGGTTTGGGGATGTGCTGTACAGAGTGGGGGGGTGTGGGGTGAAGAGGAGGAGGAGAACATCTGTGTGCATTGCTCTGGGGCTCCCAGATGTTCATCTCAGATATTCTTGGTGGCTCCAAGTCTTCTGTGTGCCCTCAGCCAGCAAAACCCCTCACTGCAGGACGTCGTGGACACAGAGCACCTTGGAGGTGACCAAGTACTTGCAGAAGTGGCTTTAACCTGACAGAGGGGAGATTGAGATGAGATCTTAGGCAGAAGTTCTTCCCTATGAGGACGGTGAGGCCCTGGCACAGGTTGCCCAGAGAAGCTGTGGCTGCCCCATCCCTGGCAGTGTTCAAGGCCAGGTTGGACGGGGCTTGGAGCAACCTGGTCTAGTGGAAGGTGTCCCTGCCTGTGGCAGGGAGTTGGAACTGAATAAGCTTTAAGGTCCCTTCCAACACAAACCAGTCTGGGATTCTGTGATATTAAGTCACAGACAAAAAAACACTTGAAGTTTATGAAGCACAAAAATGAGTCCGGCTCAGGAGGTCCTGGAAGCTGGACCCTAGAAAGGTTTTGGGGACCATGTTTCTCCACCCTGGTCTTACTCTTGTGACTCTTCAGGCAACTGCTGTGGCCGATGGTAGATGAGACCGTGGGGATATCAGACTTTCATGCTTGTCCCTGAGACCTCTCATCAGTATCCTGGCCGTGTTTAGGCAGAAGACCATGTGTCCATGTGATGGGTACCAAGCCGGCAGCTGGGATTGTACATCAGGAGAATATTTGGCTGCAGATGCTGAGTGAGTCGCAAGACTTTGTTCAGGGGCAGTGAATGCAGGGAGAGAACAAAGAAAGGAAGAGAGACTGGAATACAGATGATGGCAAGTTGGCTTGCCTGGTGCCAGCTGAAATGCATCCTTGAATTTAAAGTGTTTTCTGGGTTGTTGAAGTGCTGCTGGCTCACTAAAGCCTGGTGTTTGCCTCAAATGGTTCATGGCTGGTGAACCCTCTGGCTAGGGGGACCTGCTGGGAATGATTATGCTCCTCAGGGGTTTAACCAGGACTGGAGCTGGGGAGGAGGAGTAGCCTGAGCCATGATAGGAGAGCTGTCCACCAATTTAGCATCTCCATCCCTGGTGGGCTGGCTGGATCAGCAGCTCCTCAGTGGGAAAATCATCTTCACTGTGATGGTGGTGAAAGGGGTGACAGCATCTTCCTGCTGCCTTTTGCCTTCTTGAGAAGGTGGCAACTGGAGGATTTTGGCCTTGGCACTCGTGAGATGGAATCAAGCTCTCCAGGTTGTTACCTGGAGGAGAGGCCAGTGTCTCTGATTTTGGGTGCGAGAGAGGGGAACATGACACATGTCCCTGCAGGTCTCTCCCCTCAGCTGGCCACGGCTGGTGCTGGCTACTTCTCCTCTTCCTCATGCCCATCTTGGCTTTGTGTTCTCTGAGGAGCTCGGCAGGCTGAGTGCAACGGCTGGAGCGTGGGTGGTGTGCAGTGGCCGAGAGGATGTTCTGGTCCTGTCAGCCCTGGGAAAAAGCTTTTCCCACTGTGTCATCTGCTGTCTCTGCTTTTTGTGAGATGGTGCTGAGATTTGGGGAAGCGGAGCTGGAAAAACCCACGATCTCCCTACTCCAGGAGGACCAGGTCCACGTCAGCACAGCTGCCCTGTGTTTGCTTCTCAGAGGGAGTGGCAGATAGACAGCAGCATAAATAGAACAGGCCTGGTTATTCTGAGACACTGATTACATGATCCGTACATTAAAGAAAAAAGTAAATGAATTCTTTTATTTTAGCTACAACTGGCAGCATGGCAGGGACCAGCTCTGGCAGGGACCCTGGTGGCCCCAGGGGCTTTGTGCTGGATGAGCCATGAGGACTTCTGCTTCTGCACATTTGCCCTCAAAGTTGCGGTAGATTGGTGGCTGCCCACAGATGTCTCCGTTTTGGTGTCACACTGTCACTGTTCTGGTGTGAATGGGAAGTGATGGCATGAGATGGGCTTAGTCTAGGCGAGGGGAAACAGTGCTCAGGGAAAAGTCAATGAGACCTGTTTCAGTGATGTGCACATGTGTGTGCAGCCAAGGATGGGGACAGGACAAGGGGGAATAAATTTAACCTGACAGAGGGGAGATTGAGATGAGATCTTAGGCAGAAGTTCTTCCCTGTGAGGGTGCTGAGGCCCTGGCACAGGGTGCCCAGAGAAGCTGTGGCTGCCCCATCCCTGGCAGTGTTCAAGGCCAGGTTGGATGGGGCTTGGAGCAACCTGGTCTAGTGGAAGGTGTCCCTGCCTGTAGCAGGGAGTTGGAACTGGATGAGCTTTAAGGTCCCTGAGATTACCCCATCCCTGTCCCCTATCCCCATCCTGGCTTGGAGGCTGAGCTGCAAGAGAAGAGAAGATGGTAGCCACCAGCTCCCAGCAGTGCAAGTGCTTGTAAATATTCATGCCCAGGCCAAACAAACAAATACTGTTAAGTGGGGTTTCAATGCCAAGCAGCAGCAAACAGCTTATCGAAGTGGAGGAAGGAGACGTTTGGGGTTTTCAGATAAATTTGATGAGCCAGGAGGGAGCCCTTCTTGAAAAAGAGGGTGAAAGTTATTGCAGGAGCTGGTGGAAAGAGCTCTCTCTCCACCAGCAACCCCAGCCATGAAGGTTTATTTGTACAGCTTAATCTGAAAATGCTTTTTTCTACTCTTTTTTTTTCCCCTTTCCTCTTGTTTGCTGAAGACCACTGGTGGTTTTTACCAGGTAAACTGCACATCAGCAGGCAAAACTGTCATGTGGGATGAGGTTTTGCATTAATAATGGTATAGAACACATTTATCTCTGCAAAATAGCTTTAGTAGCAGACTTTTGGCAAAATATTCTTGTGACAAAGGGTTTTTTATCAGGGCCTTGTAAATCATCCCATCCACCACCAGGTCATATAGTGATTGTCACAGTTGCCCTGCACTTCTATGAGCCAACTATTGCCACCTTTTGATTGCTGCCAGAGCCTCTGCTTTCTGATGGCCTGGTGAGTAGAGTTGCGGCTGTCCTCCACCCCACTCATCCTTCTGGACTCATCCCTTTCCCTATGATGATTTCGGGGGCAGAGCTAAAGTTTGGCCCTGGTAGCTCGGTCCATGGGCCATGGCTTGGGACCAGCTCGATGGCGACTGGTTTTCATGCAGAAAGATGGTGTGGAAGTGTAGATCCTCCCCACAAAAGCCCCACAACATGCTGGAAGAAGAGGTTGGGGAAGCTTCAACTCTTTGGAGAGGGGTGAGCAGAAGATGTTACTTTTCCTTGAAAATCTCTTATTTATGAACAAAACCTAGGCAGGTTGTAGGTGCTCTGTTAGGCATTTCAGGACATCTGCCTCGTGTGGTGGCCACATGAGAATGGTGGCTGGGCAGGGTTAATGCTTTGGAGCCAGCACAGCCTCTTAACTTATGAAGTGTAACTTAGAGGATGACATGGCCCTCTGCCTGTGGCATCAGAGTGGTTTTGGCCTTTCTGCTTGCACTGAGGTTCCTCTCCATTCCCTGTCCCACAGACCGCCTGGAGCTGCTGCCGCTGGAGTCCATGGCATACACCATGACTCCCACGCCGACGGGGCCTGTCGGCTCCCAGTACTGCGTCTGCAAGGTCGAGTTGTCTGTCTGCGGCCAAAACCTTCTGGACAGGGATGTCACTTCCAAATCTGATCCCTTCTGCGTCCTCTTCATGGAAGTCAGCGGGAAGTGGGTGGAGGTAAGTCCTGAGGTTGTGTGCATTCCCTCCTCCAGTGGTTTGCCCATGATGGTGTCTTCTCTGTGCTCCACTACAAGGCTGATCCTTGTTCCTTCACAGGTGGAAGCTCTTCTGGTCCTCCCAAGGCTGTGTGCATGTCACCAGTGCATTAACTATTCTGTGTTTTGCAACTAGTCCTTTCCCCATTGGTGCTTTTTGCTTGATGCTGGGAGTCAGGTTGAACTACATATCTCAAAATGCCAGCCTCTGGTAAAGCACATGGCAGGCATGAAAGGATCTTGCCACTTTCAAAGTGGTCCCAGCCCCTTCTCATTATACTGTAAGTTTTGAGTGCTTTGGATTCGAGTGCCTGAAATGTCAGTCCTGCATAATAATTGGATGTTGTGAGGTCCTGCTTTCAATGGGGTGTTTCTAGGTGAGACAAGATAAGCTGGTTCTTGGATCATGAGTTGTATAGACAGCCGGTCTTCGGGTTTCACTTGAAGAGTGGCTATTTCTAGGGGGCAGGAGCATGCTGGATGAATGTCTGGCAGGTCAGTCCAGTGGGGAAATGCTCATGCTCTCAATACCTGTGGCCTCCTTGAAGAAGTATTTCAAGGTCAACAGTCTTTAAGCTGGGCGTTTCATGGACTGGGTGTTTTCCATGGAGAGGGATGGACCATGGGATAGGATGGAGACTGTTGGGAGCCAGTTATGTGGGGAGGTTGGATCAGTTCAGCTGCAGACAGGCAGCATCCAGATGGTAAATCCCAGATAAATTCTTTGCAGACATTGGTCTTTTCTACTTAGCAGAAATCTCATAAATATGTGCTTCTACTGCTGTATTTGATACTGGGAGCCCTTGATAAGAAACCTTGATAAAAACCTTGATAAGATCTTGTTATTTGCTTGGTTTCAGAAGCCAGCTCCTTACAAATGAGAAACGTAATTCCTAGAGGAAGAGAGGAGGGAAGGGATTATGATGTAAACAGTGGGATTGAGTGCACCCTTGGCAAGTCTGCAGGTGATGCCAAGCTGAGTGTTGCAGTTGATTTGCTGGAGGGAAGGGGTGGGATCCAGAGGGACCTTTTCAGGTTGGAGGAGTGGGCCCTTGATAATCTCATTAAATTCAATGGGGTCAAGTGCAAGGTTCTGCCCCTAGGTCAGGGAAATCCCTAGTACCTAGAGACTGGGGGATGGACAGATGGAACGCAGCCCTGTGGGACTTGGGGATGCTTGTAGGTGTCAAAATGGACATGACCCAGCAGTGTGTGCTGTCAGTCCAGAAACCCACTGTGTGCTGGGCTGCATCCCAGCGTGTGAGCAGCAGGTCAAGGGAGGGGAATCTCTCCCTCTACTGCACTCTGGGGAAATCCCCCCCTGCAGTCCTGCGTCCAGCTCTCGAGTCCTCAGTACAGGAAAGACATGGACCTGTTGGAGCAGGTCCAGAATTGGGACATGAAGATGATCGCATGGCTGGAGCACCTCTCCTATGGAAACAGGCTGAAAGAACTGTGGTTGTTTAGCCTGGAGAAGAGAAGGCTCTGGGGAGACATCGTTGTGGCCTACCTAAGTATAAGGGCACTTGTATAAAGATCGAAAGAGACTTTTTACCAGGGCCTGTAGTGATAGAACAAGAGTCAACAATTTTAAACTGGGATAGGTTTAGCTTGGATATAAGGAAGAAATGTTTTACTGAAAAGGTGGTGAGGCACAGGTTACCCAGAGAAGCTGTGGCTGCCCCATCCCTGGCAGTGTTCAAGGCCAGGTTGGACGGGGCTTGGAGCAATCTGGTCTAGTAGAAGGTGTCCCTGCCTGTGGCAGGGGGTTGGAACTGGATGAGCTTTAAGGTCTCTTCCAACCCAAACCAGTCTCTTTCCTGCCAGCTCTGTGTGCCCCTACTGCACTAGGATACCCTGCTCAGCAGATATGGGTGCTGCTCACAGCCTGTGGGCTGTGGGCACTGGGGCTCTGGGCACAGAGGAACATGATAGCACACTGCTGCAGCTCAGGGCAAGGCAGCTTGTGCGTATTTTTATTTTTATTGTATGTGCCAAAGAGCTGAGAGCCTCATTCATCTCCTCTGCCTACCCACACCAACACAGGCTTACTCCAGGGCAACACCCTGCTGATAAAAGGCTCTTTAAGGACAGGAGGACTTTCCATGTCTGTGCCATCCCTGGCAGTGACAGGATGCAGATAGAGAACACGGAGCCATTGTGTGTTGTTCCCAGCCCTCTGCTTCAGCAGGATGAGGCTATCTCTATCTAGTCTAATGGAGCACGAGGGAATTGACCCTCAGCAGTTGTCTGAATTATTTTGAAGCATAAGTAAAATATTGACTTAATCCCAAAAGCCTGCTTCCTGGCATACCCACCAACTGCATGTGGTGGAAGGGAAGGAGCACACACATGCCTCGTCAGGGAATGGGAGTGTGCTTGCTGCTGGCACCATAGTTCATCCAGAGGTGCCCAAATTGGCTTTCAGCAGCACAACCTTGGTTATCATGGCCACGAGGATGATCAGGGGGCTGGAGCATATCCCATTTGAAGACAGGCTGAGAAAATTTGGGATGTTCAGCCTGGAAAAGGGAAGCTGCGTGGAGACCTCAGAGCAGCCTTCCAGTATCTGAAGAGGACTTACAAGGATGCTGGGGAGGGACTCTTCATTAGGGACTGTAGTGATAGGACAAGGGGCAATGGGTTCAGACTTAAACAGGGGATATTTATATTGGATATAAGGAATAAATTCTTTACTGTGAAAGTGCTGAGGCACTGGCACAGGTTGCCCAGAGAAGCTGTGGCTGCCCCATCCCTGGCAGTGTTCAAGGCCAGGTTGGATGGGGCTTGGAGCAACCTGGTCTAGTGGAAGGTGTCCCTGCCTGTGGCAGGGGGTTGGAACTGGATGAGCTTTAAACTCCTTTCCAACCCAAACCACTCTGATTCTATGAAAAGGGGCAACACAGGAGCCATCTGTGTCCCTTCACTGATTCAGAGGATTTGTGGGAGGAGCAAATCCTCTGTGCTTCTGGGATGACTCCATGGTGCCTCCAGCATGCAGCACTGCTTCCTGAGGAGGGTCTGCTCTGTAACTGGCTGTAGTTGTCACACGAATTGAAGGTTGCTCAGCCTTCATCCCCCACTGAACATCACCAAAATCGCTAACCAGGATCTCACTAGACTAACAGACTAACCAGTCTGTGATTCTATGATCACCAGCAGTGCTGCTGCATCAGCAGAAGGTCTCTCTGGGGTGAGTCTCCCAGGCAGATGCATGTCTCAGGATGGTTTTGCAGTCAGGGTGTGCACAAACTGGACCAAAACTCCTAAGGATGGATTTCATGATGCTGTATTGACTGTTCATCATCCCATGTAGAGAAGCTATAGTTGCAGTCTCCTTCTGCAGCAGTTCGAGTTGGGCAAGGTGCTGTCTGTGTAGTGAATCCAGACTCCAGAATCTGTGCAAAAGCACTTAGCTCCATGCCTAAAAAAGACCTTTTGGCTACAGGGTAAAACCTGTACCTTTTGGCTGGGCTAAAATGTCTGGAGAAAAAAAAAATGGGGATTTTATCTTATAACTGCAATTGTAGATAGTGTAAGACCTCTTTCAGTTGGTCTGAGGAAGAGCAGGTAAGCAAAGCATGGGCATGTGATGGATAGATACAAGCACTGGGGCTAGATGCAGCACAAAATGAGCGGTCGAAGGGCATTATATCCTGTAAACCGAACAAAATTTGTTCCAATTCCTGGGAAATGAGGTGGTCTTATTTTTCAGATACTTGAACTAGTTGGGAAGCCTTTGAGTCCTTGGCCAAGGAGCTGGTGAATCATTGGCTATCACCTAAGCTCTCCTGCGGCTGATCTTGCTGTAAGTGGGGGGGATGTAGGGGCAAACCTTCTCTTACCATGGTCTGCAACTGACTTTGCTCAGCAGCCTGGATAAGACTAATAAGTTTTTTCCAGCATTGATAGTTGTCGTCTCTTTGACTTGATTGTACTTTTCAGGAATTTCCCTTTCTGTCAGTAATGTTTCTGTCCACAAGTTTTGATCCCAAAGCTTCTTTCACAACACAAATGTGTGGTGGGTTTGTTTAGTTTATTATTTTTATTTTCCTCTGCTGTTTTTAGCTTCTTTTTAATTGGCATGGCAGGCACTGGACGTCAGCCTTGAGCGGCAGACTGCCCAGCACTCTGCTGCTGTGGTTCCAGCATGTGGCAGCAGGGGTGCATGGGACTGGGTGTGGATGGGTGCTGGGAAGAGACAGGAGAGGTGGGCTTGCCTGCAAGAGCCTCACTGGATGGGACACTTGGTGGACCCTTGGCAGCTTATGCCACCATGGTTCAGAGCTACCTGGGGGTGTCTGCATTGTCTTGTGTGCTTTCTGGCCACAGAGATGTGCCACTTGCCATAAGGCAGACCTTTAAGACTGGTCTCTTCTCTCAAGGAACAAGCAATAGGACAAGAGAAAACAGCCTCAAGGTGTGCCAGGGGAGATTTAGACTGGATATTAGGAACAATTTCTTCCCCAAGAAGATGCTCAGGCATTGGAACAGGCTGCCCAGGACAGTGGTGGAGTCATCATCCCTGAAAGCGTTCACAAACCATGTAGACACCGCCCTCAGTGATGTGGTTCAGTGGTGGCCTTGGCAGTGCTGGGGTAATGGTTGGACTTGAAGATCTTAAAGGTCTTTTCCAACCTGTTTGATTCTATGATTCTCCCCCATCTGAAAGCAATGGCCTTAATAAACACAGCTGAAATGTAGGGGATGGGTGGGGACAGCAGCAGCTCACTGACATGAACCGATCCCACTATACTGCCGCTATGTCCTCCACTTAGGGTTAGGACAAATCCCAACCATCAAACCTGGTTTAGGAGGTGGGTCCCTGTCCTAGGTTGAGCAGCAGCAGGCATTTTTCTCCTTCTTAGTAGCTGGTGCAGCGCTGTGTTTTTGACTTTTGGCCTGGGAACAACGCTGATAACACCAATGTTTTCAGTTGCTGGTCAGAATGTTTGGTCTGACCAAGGACTTCGTGAGTCTCATGCTCTGCCAGGGAGGAGGGGAAGCCGGGAGCAAGCAGGGACAGGACACCTGACCCAAATTAGCCAAAGAGGTATTCCATACCACAGCATGTCATGCCCGGGGATGTAACTGGGAGTTACCTGGAAGGGCATTCTCTGCTTGGTTGGGCTCGTTCAGCAGGTGGTATCATCCCTTGTTATTCCCCTTATCATTATTATTATTGGTGGCAGCAGTAGTGATTTGTGTTATACCTTAGTTACTGGACTGTTTTTATCTCAACCCGTGGGAGTTACATTCTTTCGATTCTCCTTCCCATCCCTCCGGGGTGGGGGTGGGAGAGTAGAAACTGCGTGGCTGACTTGCCGACTGGCTTAAACCACGACAGTTCTTTTTGGTGCCCAGCGTGGGGCCCGAAGGGTTGAAATAACGACAGATCTGACCGAAGTGTGTCTAATCATATTTGTGGTAAGCATTCAGTGTTTTGCTGTGTTAGTGTTTTTTAAGTGTGGGGCTTGGGCTAAGGTTATTGTCTCATCGTATTTTATGGTAATGACTTGTAATACAATAGAATCATTGATCATGAAACTGATCTGGCTTATGTTCCCAGTGTGGTCACCACCTTTATACTTTGGGAAGTATATAATACAAGTGCTTAGCAATTACACATCTTTTTTCTCCTTCTCAGGTGGTCAACCTGTGAAGGAGACATTCTCTTATCCTTCCAGTGCCCCCTCCCAGACCGTTTACAGCATCGTTTGAGAGTTTTGAAGTTTTTGAATGGCCTTTTAATACTGTTGAGACCTGTTTGTTGATCATGATGGGGATCACCATGTTGGCATGCATATAGAGTGTGTTTTGTCCACAACCATTATGTCTGATCTCAAGAGTTAAGCAGAGTCAGGTTTGGGTCTTGTCTGGGGTTAGACAACAATATAGGGGGACCGAGAGATTTTCCCCAAGACTGGACAGCCATGAGTGGCAGGGTGTGTGGGATAGTATGGGCAAGTATCTAGGTCAGTGGGCCCCTTCAGTGCTTTGGAATTTCACCACCGGACAAGTGCAAAATCCAGAAGAATTAGTAAAACACTTAAATGAGGTGTGCTGTCATCCTGGTCATACCAGAGAGGGACAAATCATGTCAACGTGCTGGGGCTTGGCCTATGCTTACCGGGCCTTGTTCAACGCTATCCAGCACCTTCAAAAGGAAAAAAATGTCCCTGGATCTGAGGGCAAAGCAACAGACAGCGCAGCTACTCCAGCTCCGAGCACAGCAGCTACACCACCCCGAGCGACAAGTACAGCTGCTACTCAAACTTTGACTGCAACAGACAGTGAAGCTACCCCAGCAACAAGTACAGCAGCTACACCACCCCCAGCGACAAGTACTGTTGCTACTCAAACCACGGTGATAATGACTGCAGCTAAACCAGAGGACCAATTCGTACCAATAACGGTTGCCCCTGTATGCAAGAGAACAAGCAAAAAAGAGGCAAGAAGGGTAAAGCAAGATGAAGAAACAATGTATTCACCACCCAGTCCAGCATTTGATCAGGAGTCATCATCACATGACGAAGAAGAAGAAGAAGAGGTGAATTCTCGACCTCGGACCTCAACCGAGCTACGGAATATGCGAAAAGATTTTACTCATCAACCAGGGGAGCACATCATCACCTGGTTGCTCCAATGCTGGGACAATGGGGCCGATGGTCATGAACTAGAAGGTACAGAAGCCGAGCAGCTGGTATCACTTGCTAGAGAAGGGGGAATTGACAAAGCAATTGCAAGAGAGAAAAAGTCCCTCAGTCTTTGGAGGCGGCTCTTGGCAGCTATGACAGAAATGTTTCCATACAAGGACGATGTTACAAGTCGTTCAGCCAAGTGGACTACTTTAGACAAAGGCATCCAGTCTCTGAGGGAATCAGCCATCGTAGAGATGATCTATCACATCAAGCCAAATATCGGGGATATACCCATAGACCCAGATGAAGTCGAATGTACACGACCCATGTGGCGAAACCTTACACGGAATGCACCATCATCATACGCCCATTCATTGGCAACAGTAACCTGGAATGACATAGTACCACTAACAGTGGGTGAAATGATTTCATAAACTCCCAGAGTTCGAAGACAATCTCACCCCTTCCATCATCTCAGCTGTGGAAAAACTGTCCCAGGATCTCAAACAACTGAGGGACGATCTATCTGATTTATCCAGCTCCTCACATGTACCAACACACGTCTCAGCTATTAACGAAAGGCGTCCTATTCTTCGAGAGAGAAGATACAGAAGATATACGCCACGGGCCGCCCTATGGTCTTACCTGTGGGATCACGGAGAAGACATGACAAAGTGGGATGGAAAACCTACTTCAGCTTTGGAGGAATGGGTGCGTGAATTGAAAATAGGAACAAGGGTCAAGGCTGATCATCCCATGAGAGCTGCAGCTTCAGTCTCTGATGAGCAGGTTCCCAGATGGAGTGGAAGAGCTGATTTTAGTCCAGCTCCTGTGATAATGAAGAATAATCCCTTTCAACACGACTTAGGTGTCCAACGTTGTGATGACTATTAGAGGGGCCCTGCCTCCAGCCAGGTGGAGGTAGGGAACAATTGGATTTACTGGACTGTGTGGATCAGATGGCCTGGCACATCAGTCCCACAGAAGTATAAGGCTCTAGTAGATACCTGTGCGCAGTGTACCTTGATGCCATCAAGCTGTCAAGGGGTGGAACCCGTCTATATTTCTGGAGTGACAGGAGGATCCCAAGAGTTGACTGTACTGGAGGCTGAGATCAGCCTGACTGGGAGGAAATGGCAAAAGCACCCCATTGTGACTGGTCCAGAGGCTCCATGCGTCCTCGGCATAGATTACCTCAGGAGAGGGTACTTCAAAGACCCAAAAGGGTACCGATGGGCTTTTGGTATTGCTGCTTTGGAGACTGAGGAAAATGAGCAGCTGTCCACCTTGCCTGGTCTCTCAGAGGATCCTTCTGTTGTGGGGTTGCTGAAGGTCGAAGAACAACAAGTGCCAATCACGACCACAACAGTGCACCAGCGGCAGTATCGCACCAACCGAGACTCCCTGATTCCCATCCATAAGCTGATCCATGGACTGGAGAGTCAGGGAATGATGAGCAGGACCCGCTCACCCTTTAATAGCCCCATATGGCCAGTGCAAAAGTCTAATGGAGAGTGGAGACTAACAGTAGATTATCGTGGCCTGAATGAAGTCACACCACCATTGAGTGCTGCCGTACCGGACATGCTAGAACTTCAGTATGAACTGGAGTCAAAGGCAGCCAAGTGGTATGCCACGATTGATATTGCCAATGCATTCTTCTCAATTCCTTTGGCAGCAGAGTGCAGGCCACAGTTTGCTTTTACTTGGAGGGGCGTCCAGTACACTTGGAACTGACTGCCCCAGGGGTGGAAACACAGCCCTACTATCTGCCATGGACTGATCCAGACTCCACTGGAACAGGGGCAAGCTCCAGAACACCTGCAATACATTGATGACATTATTGTGTGGGGTGATACAGTGGAAGAAGTCTTTGAGAAAGGGAGGAAAATAATCCAAATCCTGCTAAAAGCTGGTTTTGCCATAAAATGGAGTAAGGTCAAGGGGCCTGCACAGCAGATTCAGTTTTTGGGAATAAAATTGTCACAGAATGAACTCAGTTGGAGATCAATGTGATCAGACAAAAGCCATTTATTATAGAAAACTAACTTTTTATATACTATTTCTTTAAGTTGTTTTCACTAACTTGGCCCATTGTGATTGGATACATATCTTTGAGGCCCTTAACAACTAACAAATAATTGGTTAAGCACAGGTGTGAGAACCTGACCTTCAAAGTTTTCCAACAGTCCTCAATGTAGCAACTCAGCAAATTCCAGCTCCTTCTTACCTTGCTGGGATTCTTACTCCCAATGCCTCACTCCCATCCTCCTTCACCTTTTGTTGTCCCTTGGTTCATGTCGAACTCCACGTAGGCACTTGCTGATCTGGGTACATGGCCGTTCTTTGCCATAGAGTCATGCACATAAAATGGCAAGATGGATGTCGCCAGATACCCACAGATGTGATCAACAAGATAACAGCAATGTCTCCACCAACTAGTAAGAAAGAAGCACAAGCTTTCTTGGGTGCTGTGGGATTCTGGAGAATGCATCCCAAATTACAGCTCGATTGTAAGCCCTCTCTATCATGTGACCTGGAAGAAAAATGATTTTAAATGGGGCCCTGAGCAACAACAACCCTTTGAACAAATTAAACGTGAGATAGTTCATGCAGTAGCCCTTGGACCAGTCCAGACCAGGCAACATAAAGGTGAATTATTTTTGGCCCGGTGGGCCCATGACACTTCAGGCCATCAGGGCAGAGATGCAACATACAGATGGGCCCGTGATCAAGGGGTGGACCTAACAATGGATGCTATTGCGCAGGTTATTCACAAGTGTGAAACGTGCTGCAATTAAGCAAGCCAAACGGTTAAAGCCTCTTTGGTATGGAGGACAATGGCTGAAGTATAAATATGGGGAGGCCTGGCAGATTGATTATATCACACTCCCACC
The DNA here is from genome assembly GCF_963264785.1 of Psittacula echo. Taxonomy (NCBI): domain Eukaryota; kingdom Metazoa; phylum Chordata; class Aves; order Psittaciformes; family Psittacidae; genus Psittacula; species Psittacula echo. Next base: position 83,517,317 of record NC_137742.1, on the reverse strand, counting down.
AACCCGCCAAGGCAAGCGCCATGTGCTTATCATGGTGGAAGCAACCACCGGATGGCTGGAAACATACGCTGTGCCCCATGCCACTGCCCGGAACACTATCCTGGGCCTTGAGAAACAAATCTTATGGTGACATGGCACCCCAGAGAGAATTGAGTCAGACAATGGGACTCATTTCTGGAACAACCTGATAGACACTTGGGCCAAAGAGCGTGGCATTGAGTGGGTATATCACATCCCCTACCAGGCACCAGCCTCTGGGAAAATCGAACGGTACAATGGGCTGTTAAAAACTACACTGAGAGCAATGGGTGGGGGAACTTTCAAGCATTGGTATGCACATTTACCAAAAGCCACCTGGTTGGTCAACAGCAGAGGATCTGCCAACAGGGCTGGCCCAGCCCAGTCAGAACTTTTACATACCGTAGAGGGGGACAAAGTTCCTGTGATGCGCATGAAGAATTTGCTGGGGAAGACAGTCTGGGTTATTCCTGCTTCAGGTAAAGGCAAACCCACTCGGGGGATTGCTTTTGCTCAGGGACCTGGATATACTTGGTGGGTAATGCGGGAAGATGGGGAAGTCCGATGCGTACCTCAAGGGAATTTGATTTTAGAGGAAAACAGCCAATGAACTCAATTGTATGCTGTTGCCTGCTAAGTAATACTTTTCTAGGCCATCAACTACAAGTCTTCAGGGCACCAGTGACTGGCCCTAACTTCCCTCTGACCATCATCCCCACAGAGAATGAACTTTGATAGAACCAGGCGAGTTTTGCGGTAAAGGAACGATCAGTATCTGCAGGCAACAATCCAACACTGCACACAGCCTCTCCTGCCCTGAAAGACTGTTACAAGAGATGGAGCCTGACATCATGGACCGGAAGGACTCAGCAGCTTTATAGGGATTGGTCCATGCACTAAGATAACAGTGCACTGAGATGAGAGTCACGGTATATTGAAAATGTGGGATCTGAGCATGACGTGAATGGTATGGAATAAGGGGTGGATACTGTTCTGGGTTCAGCAGCAGCAGTCACTTTTTCTCCTTCTTAGTAGCCAGTGCAGCGGCCTGGGGACAGTACTGATAACACCGATGTTTTCAGTTGCTGGTCAAAATGTTTACTCTGACCAAGGACTTTGTGAGTCTCATGCTCTGCCAGGGAGGAGGGGAAGCCGGGAGGAAGTAGAGACAGGACACCTGACCCAAACTAGCCAAAGAGGTATTCCATACCACAGCACGTCATGCCCAGGATGAAACTGCTAGTTACCTGGAAGGGCTGGCGCTCTGCTCTGTCGGGCTCATTTTCGTCGGGTGGTATCGTATTCTCTTCCCTTGTTATTTCTCTTATCATTATTATTATTGGTGATAGCAGTAGTGATTTGTGTTATACCTTAGTTACTGGGCTGTTCTTATCTCAACCCGTGGGAGTTACATTCTTTTGATTCTCCTCCCCATCCCTCTGGAGGGGGGGTGGGTAGTAGAAACTGCGTGGCTGACTTGCCGACTGGCTTAAACCATGACAGTCCCCTCCTTAGGACCAGCACAGCTGTGGTGGTGCCAGTGTCTGAGCTGGGTGATGAGGCTGCAGCAAAAGCTGATGCCAAGAGGAAGGTTTCTGCTTGCTGTTCATTCTAGCTGTCACATTTGTTCCCAAATGCAATTCTTTTGTCTCACTGAGCTTAACAGGAATTAAAAAATCTCTGTGAATCACCCTTGGAAGGGGTGGGGGAGGGAGGAACAATAAACCACGGCCCGAGAAGTGACACAAAGATGGGTAGTGTTTAAAGGTAATCTTGCAGGAGCCATGTGAGACCTGGCCTGTGATGCTGGGAGCAGGGACACACCACTCAGCTGTCCTCCTGTCACCTGACTGGTACAGAGCCTTCAGCTCAAGCTTCCCTTGGCACTTAGGAGAGCACCTCCCAGAGCTGGAGCATCAAGCTTCTCCCTGTGCTTGGGGATGCTTGGAGATCTCTAGCTGAACTCCCTTTGGAGGCTGAAGGTATTCTCTATCTGCGTTCACTGAACTGAAGGACTATCACTAGAAATGATTTCCTGTTTTCATAGCTGATTTGTAGAACCAAGACTCTTACCCAAACAGGTATCTCTAATTAGCCTGGTTGCATCTTGAAAACCCGTGTGCTCTTCTGCTCTTGGGTGGCAAAGCCACCTCTGCTTTTTACAGGGAATGCAGACCTGTAAGGATTGTGGACAGGGAAGGCAGGAGTTGTTGGCATCCTTGTCTCTGAGTGGAGGTGGTGTGAAGAGGCCTTATACGTGATGGTCCCTCGCCAGGTGACTGGTGCATATCAAACCAAAGACCAAACCCTGTGAAGCAATCAGCTGTGGCTGGTGATTTTGGTGTGCTTCACACTGATAACAGACAGATTAAATACTGGGTTTAATCTGGTTGTTGAAGGAAGCTCTATTACTCCAAAGGGTTAGCTCAAGACACGTTGGCTGGGTTTTTCTTCCCCTTCCCTGGTCCACACCTTCCAGGGCAAAACTGGAGGTGGGACTTACTGTTATGTCCTTCAGACTGGTGCCTGAGAGCAAGAGGACTGGCTTCCCTTGGTCCCCAGCTTCCCAGTAGTGCAGAGAACGTGGAAGGAGCTAAAATCCATCTCTGTTGCCTGCAGAGTCTCATCTCCTAGGCTTGAAAGTGGATTTGTGTGTGTTGTGTTGCTGAAATAAGGTAGACCTCATGGATGCCCACAGCTCCTCATCGAACACAACTCTGAGTAGACTTTTGGTGTCCTTTGGTATGTGATGGCTGCAGAGAAGGAAAGATCTGTGTGAAGATGTGTGGCCCTGGTCAGTGTAGAGCCCACTGGTGTTGATGTGCCTGATTCCCCGGAGTGCAGCAGGTGGATGCTCTGGGAACACAGCATTTACTTTAGTCGTTTCCTGGCAATTAAGACAGACTAAGCGACCAACTTCAAAAAACACTGCGATAGCTGAGGTATATATAGCAACCTCACCACATTTCCACTCGGTCCTTCCAGAACCTGCCTCCTGTGCTGAATTACTTTATTTAGAGTTAAGGTATGTGTTTACTTTTTTTATTTTTTACTTTTTGGAGCTCTGCTGTACTTATTCTTGGCTCCCCAGCTCTGGGAGACGTCCCACAACGTAGTGCTGGCATGGGGACTGCTTTCTGCAGAAGTCTTACCCTGAGAGCTGGAAAGTGCAGGCGGCTCAGCCTTGCCCAGGACCGGGTGTCCTGACTGCAAGAGGAGGCAGGATGCTGGTGGGGCCATGGCATGGCTGGAGGCTCTGTGCTGTCTTGCAGGCAGATGGGATAGGTCTTCCAGGCACTGAAGACAGCAGGTTTTATAAAACCATGGTGGTGGGTGCCTCCTGCCTTTCTCCTTTAATAGCCTCTGTTACCATACCCTGGGATATGCTGGCAAAAGGCCAGTGCTGCCAGCTCCTCTGCCAGTTCTGGTGGGCACATGGCTGTTCCAGCTCAGATGTTTGGAACTGCTGGTGCTTTCCATGGGGCTGGCTAGGCAGGATGTCCACAAAACTGGCTGCTGCCTTTTACAATATTGATATGATATCAACAGCTGCTCTCCTGACAACACTTCTACTTGGTTTGCTGGTTGGAGGGTTTTTCTCCAGGCTGCAGGCGTTCATTCCTTGCTGAGCACTCAGGCTGTCCCACCAGCATCCTTTCTGCCCACTTTATCTTCATGAGGACGTGCTGCATGTTGGGCTCCAAACTTTTCCTGCCCTGGTGCCTCTCAGGATGGATGATGGCCTGGTGGAGAGGATGATGGATCCTGACTTACAAGTTCAGACCCTCCTTGGCCATTGACTTTCAGGAGTAAATACACCAGCTCAGTTTTCCAGTTTTCCCAGTTTCTGCCACTTTGGCTAAAAGTGTGGGTTATTGTCTCTGTGAAGCACCTGCTGGGAGCCTGGCTGGTGCTGCCATCCTTCCAGCCCTCCTTGGCCTGAGTTACAAGATCTGGGACCAAAGCTCTATTAACTGGAGAGTAGCATCCCAGGGTCTCCAGCGTGGCTGTCCCTGGGATTGTTTTGCTGCCTGCCAAATTTCCTGTGCTCTTATCACTGTTCTTGGCTGCAGGATACTGCAGACTGCCGCAGTACTTCCCCTCCAACAGCAGATTCCACATATGCCTTCCATTTTCTGTCATCATCTGTGTGCCTGCCCTTCCAACCTATTGGAGCCTGCTCGCAATAGCTCAGGATGACAAAGTCTATTGAAGTCTTGTCTTTTGGGTCCTTCCAGTCACTTGTTTCTTCTAAAGCTTGGTGAAAGCTATGAAAAATGTCCTGTAGTGATTTTTTTTCCTTTTTTTTTTTTTTTTTTTTCATGGAAGGCGAAGGAAAAACCATATGCATGTTTTGGTTTGAAGTCTAGAGGAAAATGCTAGAGGGTTGCTGTTCTGGCTCATGACACTTTTCTTGTTTTGCTTGTCCTTGCTATTAGCTGCACAGCCTGGAAGGAACAAGTTTGGCGTTACCTCTGTGAGGGTCTGGCTGAGGATCAGAGATGTGTGAGAGCTTCTGCTCCTGGGAGAACAGGACTTATGAAATGAACCAAAACAAACAGCTCTGTATTCAATGAGCCTTGAGTCCATACCAAGCCTTGACTGAGTGGGCTCTCCTGTCCTGACTGTGACTGAGAGGGACTTGTACAGCCTCGTGCACGTTCCTTGGGAACGTAGGTCCCTGCGTGAAGTGCCAAACTCTCTTAGATGGATCCCACCTTGTGTTAACTGGGCATTACGGACTGCACTGAGGGGTAGCTCTGCTGGATGCCTGGTGTGCTCACTTTGATGGCCACTGTGGGGTTTCTAGGTGACTGTGGCTGAAGTCAAAATGCACATGCCTAAATGCCTCTTTCTTTTTGTTCTTTGCAGCTGGACAGGACAGAGACAGCTGTGAATAACCTCAACCCAGCTTTTGCCAAGAAATTCATCATTGACTACCACTTCGAAGAAGTTCAGAAGCTCAAGTTTGCCCTATTTGATCAGGATAAATCAAGCATGCAGCTGTATGAGCATGATTTCCTTGGTGAATTCTCCTGCACACTGGGCGTGGTAAGTCTCTGAGGTCCTACAGCTTGCTTTCCTCCAGCAAAGGGACCCCAAATCACATCAGCCACAGGGACATGGGGGGATTAGAGCTGCAGCTCTTGGAAAATTTGCTTGTCACTCTTCAATTGTTGAGATTGCACTGTTCCACATTAGGGCTGTTGGCTGCTTGTTTGAGCCTGTGTTAGTCATGGTGTGGGCTTCTGCTGGTGCCTGCAGAGGGTGGAAGTGTTTGAGGTGCCTGTGTCTTACCATGGGTTGTAGTAAGCACCCTGATGACCATCTTGGATTTGGACTTGGGAAACTTCCAGATGTTTAGAGTTAGGATGTATTGTGGTCTACCTTTCTATCTCAGTTTTGTGGTTTGTGTTTTTTTGTTTGATTTTTTTGGGGAGAGGGTTGGTTTTTAGGGGGTTATTTGGAAGCTGTGTCTATTGCAATGTGTAGCAAATCATGTCTCCTACTTTAGTGGGTTGGTGCAGAAATGTATTTTCTGCTCTTGTGGAAAAGCTTTCAGGACACAATGGGATTCATAAGCCTTTGGAATGTCTTTGTATTCATGAGCCCAGACCCTGTCAGGAGTTGGCAGCTATATTCTTCAAATGTTTCTGTCCTCTGAGCTTGCGCTGACTCAGAGGCAAAGAATGAGGGGAAATTCCTCCGTTCTTTTGCAGCATCTGTCAGCTCAGGGCTGATGTGGTGCCCAGCACAAGTGTAGAGGCTGGGAAAAACTGTCTCTGTTGTGCTTGGTGCTGGGAACAGGGAGATAGGAAACATTGTAATAAGTGGGTTGGTATGGACAGCCAGCCCAGGGTGTTCAGGGGGGCTTGTGAATATGATTGTTTTGTTATACAGACTGCAATATGGCACTGTACATGGCAAGGTGCAGTAAGTGACCTTACCATTGCCAGCTCAAGAGCCTGATGGGTTAGAAGAGCATTGGTGTTTACAGAGCTGAGGTTTAACCCTGGGGTTTTGGAAGCCCTCTGTGATGACCTAATTCTGCTCCTGCAGAAATTAAGAGACAGTGCAGGCAACAGCTCAGGCTGGTGTGCAGTGATTTAGGCCAAACCCATCCTTTACTGTTAGCTTTGTTGCTGAAGCACCACCAACTCTGATGTGGAGTAGTTCAGCAGCACTCACTGTGACGGTTCTGATCTTCATGGAAGCTGCAAGTGGGGAATTCATTGACATAAGGAAACAGAGCTTAAACCTTGCTGTTCCTAAATGTGGCTCTGCAAAAGTTCAGGGCTCTTCAGGCTCATGCCAGTGAGGAGCATTATCTGTATGCACTGGAGAAAAACGTGAAAGAGTCTTGTTGGGTTTCCCAGAAGAGCCCAACCCTTTCTAGTGCTTTGCTAGGTGATTAACTCAAAGCATGAGGCTGGACAGATCATGTTGTGGCTGTGGTGATGGTGGGAATGGGCAGCTGTTGGCAGGTCTCGCTCACATCCAAGGTTGGTGATTTAGCCATAGTGGCTGACAGATACGGAGTAAGTGTCTCCTGTGTCTTTAGGCACAGCTAGTGGGCTTAGTCTATCAGAAAAAAGAGAGCTCCGAATTTCTGTAATCTCATGTAAGTATTTATAACCTGTAAAGAGAACTCAGCTTATGCCAAGTGTGTGTCCAGTTTTTGCAGCAGTTCCCATGTGATCTTCTTGATGACCTGTAGTCCACAGTGAGACACCATCTTGGCATGGAGCGATCTTCTCATTTCCCCTTTTTTTCCCTAAGGTTCTATTAAGCTCCCCTCCCTGTGGCCAGCATGAGCTTGCAGCACTGTCAAGCTGAGGGGCAGAGGTAGACTGGGGCGGTGGGTAGCATGTGTGTGAGGGTGCCTGGTGAGGAGAGGGGGGAAACAGGTGGATGGGGCTTGTTGGTTCAGCTGCCCTGCTCTTGGTACTGGATTTTGTCTGGTAAGGTGTGTCCATAAGTCCTTCCCCAGTTCTGAGGCACGAACAGCTCTTGGAAGGGAAGGAGAGCAGCTGTGGGCAGCAACAGCCGCACAGCGAGCATTTGACTCTTCAATTTTGAGTTAGCATTGCAGCTCTATCGGATTAGCCAGATTGTTTTATTGCAGCTAATTAGGTCTGTGGTGAGAGTTAAAAGGATGGTTGGATCATTCGCAGGCTTGTCATGACCTCTGTGGCCAAGCGAAATGTAGCAGGCATCACACTGCAGGCTGGAGGGTGTCCATAGTTTCTGCTAGGCAGGGTGGCGAGGAGATTTTGCCTCCCTGGACACAGTGTGCCACAAACATCTAGTTACACTGGCTAGTGACACCTATGCGTTTATGGATCAAAAGCACCATAGGAAAAGCAACTGAAACTCTCTTGCTGTTTAAAACCATCACCTGTTGTCCTATTACAACTAATGCCTTACTAAAAAGTCTCTTCGTATTTTAGGGACTGTAGCGATCAGACAAGGGGTAATGGGTTTAAACTTAAACAGGGGAAGTTCATGTTAGATATCAGGAAAAAGTTCTTTACTGTGAGGGTGGAGAGGCACTGGCACAGGTTGCCCTGAAAATGGTAAATGCTCCATCCCTGGCAGTGTTCAAGGCCAGGTTGGATGGAGACTTGGGTGACAAGATCTAGTGTGGGGCCTGCCCATGGCAAGGGGGTTTAAACTAGGTGATCTTAAGGTCCTTTCCAGCCCTAACTGTTCTGTTATGCTATGATCTTTCTTATAAGCCTCCTTTTAGTACTGAAAGGCCACAATAAGATCTCCCAGAAGGGAGAATAACATTTCTGGGGAGGAATCCAAGCATGACTGGGTCACCTGGATGTCAGGAGCACCAAGACATTTCATTGCATGTTTTTTTATTGTCACTATTATTTTCTGACTGTGTGACATAAGACCAAAGGTGGAGGCAGAAGAATGGGTGGGACTGCACATTTTAAACCGCAACCCCTAGATCTCTAAGGTGTCCCCACTAGGTATGGGAGCAGAGCACAGGCAGTTCCAGTAGGTTGCTAGATCCCCATGTGTAAGGAAACTTACGGGATCCTCAGATCTGGAGGGGACTGAAACTGTTTGCTGAGAAAAATCTCAAGGGGTTCCATTCAGCTCCTGTGTCACCCTGTCTGGCCTCTCACAAGCCAGAAGTGAAAGGGAGAACATGCCTTCGGGGGATGCCGACCTCTGCGCCTTGTTGGCAGCTGTTGCGTAGAGTGTCCAGAACAATGCTGGGGAAGAGCATCTGGCTTGTAATCGGGATTCACCAATGGCAGTGTGTCCCAAAAGAAAGTTGGTGGCAAGGTCACATTAGAAGTGTTTAAAATGGGGTCTGAAAAGTTGACTTATGATTTTGCTAGGAGCAAACCACAGTAGCTCTGGTTGTGTGAAGTCCCACCGACTTCTTCCACACAGGAGCTGGTCCCTGGATTCAGTGCGAAGTAGTGCTTCAGCCTCTTGTGCTGCTCTGCACTGTTCAGCTACTGCCCTGTTCCCTGTGAGCTCAGGTAATGGTGGTGATATGCACAGTATCATGGTCATCCCTGAGTGTGATGCCTTTCTTCTACTCCTGTAAATGCTTAATCAGAATTAACTGAGTTGGTTATGAGACTGCTTTTGATCATTTGTATAATCATGACTTTATTTTCTTTGGCTTCTCTAGATAGTCTCCAGCAAGAAAATAACAAGGACTCTCCTTTTGGGGAATGGCAAGCCAGCTGGGAAAGGGATGATAACGGTACAGTTACTCCTTTACATTACCTACTATGTGCAAAGGTGGATAATAACCTGGGGACAATGCAGGGCACTCACCTGGGGTCCAGGAGACTTGGCTTTATCTCATGAACGTTTTTCCCTCCTGTTTTTCTGCCCACTTTGGTCTCTTTGGAGCACTGTCTATTCTGGGCAGGGACAATGTTGCCTAGCATCTGCCTGATGCCCGAGGCTGTGAGTCTTCAACCTCTGCTTCGATCTCTGAAACAAGAAAAACCTCAGTCTGGAGAAGTATAAAGTAAAACCCTGCTGCTGCTCTTTGTTATCTGGTACAACATGGTTGCTCAGCCCTCGCTGGCACTGCAGGAGGTGAGAGGGCTGATGCCTTTGCTGTCGATGTGTGTTTTTTTTGTAGGAAGAGGATGGGAGCTGTGCCGTAGCAACAATTCTCATAGCAACAGCTGCTGCTTCTGATGCAGACCCCTTTGGGCAGTGGCCTACCCACTCTAGGTCTCTTTAGCAATAGGGTTTTTTAAAAGGAAAGACATTTCCCTCCTGCCACATTGTACATCCTTTTTGATCTCTTCTGTGTTCCGGGTTTTGTGAGACACGCAACTGGGCAGCAAAGGTGTGGAGGAAAAGGCCAGCAAGGAGTTAAACTTCCACCAGGTTTAAAAGCACTGGAAAGGTTTAAAAGTGCTGGAAGGGTTTAAAAGCACTGGAAGGGTTTAAAAGCCCCAGGACCTGGCTACTGCATGTGCATCTCCATTGCTGTTTGCTCTAGAGGCTAGGAAGATGCTGCCAGCTTTTCTCTCTTGATCACTTCAGTTAGTCTTTAAAGGAAATAGTAAAAGCCACACAAGCACATGTGCCAGCCCCAAGATGTGTATTAGCTCTTGACACCGAGTTCAATGCTCAAGAGGGAAGAACTGGACAGGTTAAAAGCTTCGAGTCAAGTTCAAAGGTTACACGTTATAAAAAAGGAAGGTCACAAATGTGTCACTAAAAATCAAAGGGTCTGAGACATCTGCTTAATTTTGTACCATTGATGTGATTTTCTGATCTATGGGTTGCTTTTTTTTCCCTGGCTTGGGCTGGGTGATGACAACAGGGTTGTGTGTGGTGGGCACCTTTACCCACTGCTTGGCACAGCACACTGCTAGAGCATGGGCTATGGACACTATTTTGCCCGAGTATCCAGTTCCTTAACTGAGATGCCACAGGGGTGAACGCAACACAAGAACCTTGGTTGGGTGGATGTGGTTGCGTGAGGGTCCCTAGGTTTGGAGAGATGGGGGAAAATCCCAAAGCAACCTGCTGCGTCTATAGAATCAATCCTGAGACCTTGCTGCATGGGTTTGCTGGGCACAGAGGTGGGGATGTTGTAACTGTCCATGCTGGCTAAGAGAAGATGCCACCTGCAGCAGTGTGGCACAAGGATGTCCCTGGCTTGTCTGCACTGTCCAGCTTTTCTGTAGCCTGCAATGAGCCCTAAAATGCTGGACACTGGCTGAGTGTGCTTTTGTGGGGATCAGCAAAAGGCAAATTTCATCCACTTCCCTACAGCTCCTCTTCCTCGTGCTGATTGTGGTGACCGTGCATGCCCAATGAGGACTAAGTGGGAGAGAAACTCAGTGCTGTGCCTTTGCAGTAGGGAACCTTTGACTTCCCATCTGTACAGAGCAGAGGAGAAAATTGGGTTTTGCATGTGGTGAATGGGTCCTTTGTGGACAAAAGAGTTGTGCTTGCCATGGAAAGGCTGGGAAGTTGTTTAGGATGTTAAAAAACTGCCCAGGCAGATTCAAAAGCTGCATCTCTGCAGACTCCCTGGCTCTCCTAAGTGCCAGTAACCCCCTGACTGCTCATTCTGCAGAAAATTGTCCCTTTTATTTCTGCAAGTTTTTCTACAAACCTTGCTGTGATTACTCCACATACCTCCAGTGAGGAAATACGTCCCTCCAGGACAACCTCCTTGACAGCCAGCAAACAGCTGAACTTGGGAGCACCGTGTGTGAGGGAATTGTCCACCCCGTGCTCCCACAAGGGAGGATGCTGCAGCCAAGGATGCTAGGGAACGGCTCAGCCCACTGCAGGGAGCGGAGGAGGAAGAGGTGGGGGGCAGATGCTTGGGCAGGACACAGCCTTGAGGAGATAAAATACAAATGATTCAGAAAATGGCTGGTAACAGAAGTTAATAAAAGTGGGGTGATGGGGTTTTTTTGTTATAAACATTCGTTTTCTTTAAATACCAAGAGACTCATTAGACCACGTTCCAGACAAAACTGGCCCACTGGTAGCTGGCAGCTGAAGCCCTTCTGGAGTGTATGTGAATAAAGTCTCTTAAACTGAAGTAATCTGGGCTGTGCTCCTGAATCCTGCAGTGCCTCAGGAGCAGTGGTGGAGTTTTCACTCTTGGCACTGCCTCTTCGAGTGATTGTGGGGATATGTGGCTCGAGTTCTTGCTCCCACTGGCATCTCTTCTAAGGGCAGCTGGTTTTTGCTGTGCCCAGCCTGAGGCATGGAGGATGAGGTGGCACACCTTGCAGGCAAGGGTTTCTATGGCTCCTGCTTCCTCATGGCTCTGTCCATGGAGGTTTCTCCAGATCCTGATGAGCCCTGATGCAGAAAAGCCTTGTGAGACAGCTCAGGTATGACACACAAGAAAGGGGCTTCATTTTAGAGCCAATGGTATGGGGGAAGGGGCTGTCTGGAGAGTCCTGGCACCTCATTCTCCCTTCAGGTTGTCCATTCAAAAGGCTTAATTGTACCTGAAAATCAATACAACCTTGCCTTGTCTTTCAGATAGCTGCCCAAGAGCTCTCTGACAACAGGGTGATTACTCTGAGCATGGCTGGCAGAAAACTGGATAAAAAGGTGAGTGGGGTTCTGACTGGGGGATGCAGTGTTAAACTTCTGACCCTCATAGGCTAAAGAAATCTCTGCTTTTGGACATAGCCGTGACATAAAATAGTCCTGCTGGAGCAAGCATCAGGATAAGACTGGAGGGGTTCAAGTCCTGGCGGTGCCACTGAGTACGCCCTTGCCTCAGTTTTCCTATTGGAACGTATTGCTTTCTTCATCATGCGCACCGAGATGGAAAAATAACGTGTGGCACAGGATCTGCCTACTTGCATGTCCTAAAGACAGCAGATACACTGTTTCGGTGACTGTCATTTGGAAACGTTTCCTGAGAGAGCCGGCAGTGTTGACGCCCTTTGAACCTCAGAAGTGCTGACAGCTCCTGGCTTGTTGCCTTCAGCCCCTCTGGAAATGGAATGATCATCTTGTGTCTTGAACAGTAGGGCCCATCTTTTCTAAGGAAGAAGCGTTGACCTCATGGTGTCAAGTAGTGCCTGAGTTTTGCTTTGGATATGATATGCAGGAAATCCAGAACTTCTCTAAACAAAGCCATCTGACCTTATTTACCAGGCAACCAGCAATATTCCTCTTAAACCAGTGCTGTTGCTAAGCAATCAATGGGAATATTATTTTTCCCTTCTTCCTAGTCAGAGCTTGTGTTAGCAGCAGAATAGCCCTCAGTTTTTAAACTGGAGTAAAGCAAGCATCCAGGCAGGAAGGGTATTTGCTGGGGCAGAAGACATTGTTTGTTCAGTCCTGTTGTCCAAACCGGATGAATGCCTGGTTTACCCAAGTGTTTTTCCCACTTGCACTGGCTGGCAATAGCTTTTTTCTTGCCCTCCTGCTTACCTTGCCTAGTGCAGAGAACCAAATGCCGCTGCTAGAAAATCCCCACATAACTTCATAAATGGTGTTGAAAAATGTCTGAGATGTGGCTGAGGGTCAATCCCCATGCACGTCAATGAAGACATCCGTAATGCAACAGTTTTCTTCCAGCACCCCAAGAATAAGCCTCTGCTCCCTTGCAAAGCAAGGGATGGGATTTCACAGCGGGCTTGGTGCCTTTCCTTCAATATTCAGAAACCCTTTGCAGCTGTGGCCACTGTGAAGATCAGGGCCAAGGACCTTGGTCCTCCCTGCATGCCTGAGGCACACCTCCAGTTGCATCAGCCACTTCGTTGGTGGCACCATATGCTCCATGGGCAGGAGTTGCCTTTCTAATCAGGTTTGCAACCAAGCTCCTCTACCAGGCATAACCTATTGCATCTTCTGACATTCTTCAACTAGACCACAATACCTGTGGGTCTGCTGCCCTTCAGACCCACAGTGAAGGTACAGAAATTCAGCATCTACCTGGTTACACAGGGATAAGGACTGTGATATTCTTTCTTGGTCTCCATCCAGCTTATCAGTAGGTGTCAGCAGAAAGCTCCTTCCTCAGTGAATGCCTGCTGATCGGGTTTCTGTGCGGACTCACATAACACACAGCACAGCACTGCTCAGAGTCCTGCTTATACGCAAAGGATGTTCATGTCACTTCACAGAAATTGAAATAGTCTCTGAACAAGGAAATTGGATGATACACAATTCTTTTTGGTCATTATTGGCAGCTCCCACCATGAGCACCCTGAATCTGGGACCTTTCTCAGGCTGTGGGCAGGTCCTCCTCCCCATTACATGTCCATGGTTTCTCCCCCTACAGCTCACCACCTAGCTTTACATGTCAAAGTTGCACAGCAGAACGTCAGCAGCAGAACCAGCCTGAGGCTCTTGTTCCTTATCAGGAACCTGATCAAAGCCTGGTCAGCTCTTGGGAGAGTTGTTTCAAGGAAAAATCTCTTGCAGAAGGGAGGTACTTTCGCCTGCTACCAGCCCTCGTGAACTCAGAGCTGTGTGTGCCACCACAGCCATGGAGACAGCCAGAGGACAGCAATGCTTCAGCATGGCTCAGGAAGAACAAGCACTGTGAGCTGGGACTGCTGCTGGAAGCTGTGGTTTGAAGATGCACCTGGTGGAAGTGCCACCTCCACCCTCCTCATCTGTGGTGTGCAAGGACTGGTTTGGATGATTTAGAGTCTTGGATCAGTTTTCAGATCAATCTGGTCTGCTGAGCTCATGTGGTTGCTCAGCTTCCATCTCCTGCCAGGTTTGCAGCAGTGAGGTGTTTGTTGTTTTGATGTTTTAAAATAGCAGCATGTAATCCTGTGGCTTGGAGGCATCTCTCACTCCATTTTGAATGGAACAATATTGACTGGGCTTGCAGATCGGGCTGCTCCACATGGGATGGCAGCTGACATCCTTCAAAGCTCCCTGCTGCCATCTGAGCTGATGCCTCCACTAACTCACACTGGGCTGGCTGTTGAAACTGCACTGGGTTGCAAGTTAAGCTAGCAAAAGCAGGGTCAGGTACCCATTGCTGATTCTTTAATCCATCAGTGAAGCTTGAAAGAGCCAAGGCCAGGCGCTGTGAGTGAGCAGGATCAGAACTGTGCCATAACCCTAACCCTGCAGAAAAAATAGCTTGGGTTTCTCTTCTGCAAACATGTGAAAAAGGGTAGGAGAAAATAGCCCCATGTTACCAGAGCACATCCCTATGAGACATTTTGGTCTGCTCTTCTGGCAGAAGAAGTCTGACTGAAACAGGTTTTTGTTTTTCCAAGCCCAAACACTTGGCAGTGATTTACTTTTCTGGCTGGCTTTGGAAACAGGATTTGGATACAAATGTTAATGGGTTTTCTGCTGGAGCCTCACTAGAGCCTGTGTCTGTTCCAGCCGCTACCTCCCATGCTGGCTGTGGACAGCAGCTCCTGGGGCGTCCATGCTTCCTCCTCCTCCATGAGCAGTCCCCTGCGTCCCTGCTGCGTCACTTGGAAGCCCCAAAAGTTCCTGTTCAAACTCTTAAGAAGTTCCTCCAGCCTGCAGAACTCAGGCACCCACATCCCTCTGGAAGGAAAAACCCAGCTGCAATGGCTTGAGTTCTCAGTAAATAATTTGAGATATTTTAGGCTTGGTTTTTTGTTCTCCACTTCCTAGTCTTGCTGAATGGGGAATGAGGAATATAAGGCTGCTGCTAGAGGATCTAGGAAGGCAGCTAGGATGGCTAAGGCCTCCTTAGAATTAAATCTGGCAAGAGGGGTCAAGGACAACAGAAAGAGCTTTTTCAAATACATGGCCGATAAAACTAACATCAGAGGCAAGGTAGGCCCACTGGTGAACGGGATGGGTGCCCTGGTGACAGAAGATACAGAGATGGCGGAGTTACTGAATGCCTTCTTTGTCTCTGTCTACTCTGCCGGAGGCAGTCCTGAAGAGCCCTGTACTCCTGAGACCTCAGACGAAGTCAGGTCAACGGAGCAGTTTCCCTTAGTTGATGAGGACTGCGTTAGGGAGCAATTAAGCAATCTGGACATCCATAAATCCATGGGTCCAGATGGGATGCACCCGTGGGTGCTGAGGGAACTGGCAGAAGTCATTGCTAGACCACTCTCCATCATCTTTACCAAGTCTTGGGAAACGGGAGAGGTGCCTGAGGACTGGAGGAAAGCAAATGTCACTCCAGTCTTCAAAAAGGGCAAGAAGGAGGACCCAGGTAACTATAGACCGGACAGCCTCACCTCCATCCCTGGGAAAGTGATGGAACACTTTATCCTTGATGCCATCTTAAGGCATGTCAAGGATAAGAGGGTTATGAGGGGCAGTCAACATGGCTTTACCAAGGGGAAGTCATGCTTGACCAACCTCATAGCCTTTTATGAGGAAATAACACAGTAGATGGATGATGGCAGAGCGGTGGATGTGGTCTACCTTGACTTCAGCAAAGCATTTGACACAGTCTCCCACAGCATCCTCATAGCTAAACTGAGGAAGTGTGGTCTGGATGATCAGGTAGTGAGGTGGACTGCGAACTGGCTGAAGAAGAGAAGCCAGAGAATTGTAGTCTATGGGGCGGAGTCTAGTTGGAGGCCTGTATCTAGTGGAGTGCCTCAAGGGTCAGTATTGGGACCAGTATTATTTAATATATTCATCAACGATTTAGATGAGGGAATCGAGTGTACTGTCAGCAAGTTTGCTGATGACACTAAGCTGGGAGGAGTGGCTGACACGCCAGAAGGCTGTGCTGCCATCCAGCGAGACCTGGACAGGCTGGAGAGTTGGGCAGGGAGAAACTTGATGAAATATAACAAGGGAAAGTGTAGAGTCCTGCATCTGGGCAGGAACAACCCCAGGTTCCAGTAAAGGTTGGGGAACGATCTGTTAGAGAGCAGTGTAGGGGAGAGGGACCTGGGGGTCCTAGTGGACGGCAGGATGACCATGAGCCAACACTGTGCCCTTGTGGCCAAGAAGGCCAATGGCATCCTGAGGTGTATTAGAAGGGGGGTGGTCAGTAGGTCGAGAGAGGTCCTCCTTCCCCTCTACTCTGCCCTGGTGAGACCGCATCTGGAATATTGTGTCCAGTTCTGGGCCCCTCAGTTCAAGAAGGACAGGGACCTGCTGGAGAGAGTCCAGCGCAGGGCAACTAAGATGATTAAGGGAGTGGAGCATCTCCCTTATGAGGAAAGGCTGAGGGAGCTGGGTCTCTATAGTTTGGAGAAGAGGAGACTGAGGGGTGACCTTATTAGTGTATATAAATATATGAAGGGGGAGTGTCACGAGGATGGAGCCAGGCTCTTCTCAGTGGCAAACAACGACAGGACAAGGGGTAATGGGCACAAACTGGAACACAAGAGGTTCCACTTAAACTTGAGAAGAAACTTCTTCTCAGTGAGGGTGACGGAACACTGGAACAGGCTGCCCAGGGGGGTTGTGGAGTCTCCTTCTCTGGAGACATTCAAAACCCGCCTGGACACATTCCTATGTAACCTTATCTAGGTGTTCCTGCTCCGGCAGGGGGATTGGACTAGATGATCTTTTGAGGTCCCTTCCAATCTCTAACATACTGTAATACTGTGATACTGTGAATGGGAATGAAGTCCTGTGTCGGAATGCTGTAGTTTCCCTGTGTGGGTGCCACCAGCACTGTCCTAATCCGCTGTAGGTGCCCCCATGCGCGGCAGGGATGCGTTTTTCCCATGGGACACGTGTTTCTTGTCACCAGCAGCCCTTTAATATCTTCGAATATCTGAGGAGACAGGCAGGAAAGGCAGTGCACACTGACTCAGGGCTGCATTTCTTGGCAGGTGTTACATGATCTCTGTCAACACCAGGGCAGCTTGCTTCTGAAAGGTTTCCTCTGCTTATACTTCACTGCTGTGTGGAGGAGGGTGGTTTTTTTTTTTGTTTTCCCCCAAGACACTCATGCACTTCATAATTCTGTTTTTCTTTTGGAGCTTTGGATGCTTTTCAAGCCCAAATGCAGCTGCCTCCCATCTGGGACTGTTTTCCATGGCATCTGCACCCAGAGAGCTCACTGGTGCCAGGGCACATGCCAGGATGCTGACTCTCCTGCAGCATCAGTGCCAAAATGTGGCACGAAAGCCCATGGGATCGTGTGGCCAGGGCACAGAGGAGTGGCTACCCATGGGTGCTGCCGGTTTGCTGGCATGCTTGTGAGCCACTCTCGTGAGGACATGAGTTTGCAGGGTTGGCACTACTTGGGGAAGGAGGTATCTTGAACTGGCTGCTTGCAGAGCACTGTGTGACCCATCCTGCTCTTCTCCCTCAGGACCTGTTTGGAAAGTCAGACCCTTTCTTGGAGTTCTATAAACCAGGTGATGATGGGAAATGGATGCTGGTCCACAGAACAGAGGTGAGCGCAACTCTAACCCAAGCTGCAAAGACACGACCATTCCTTACATCAGCTCCTCTTGCCCTTCATGGCACTATCTCACCAATGATCCATAAAATGTGGTGGGATTCAGGGATTTCTAAAACTTACGGCTGCCTTCCCAGTACCCAGTTGAGGCTGCTGGACTCCAGTGGATAAAGATTTACTGAGGCTAGCAAGGACCTGATAGTTGTTCTGTACTATTCCCTCCTGTATCTACCAAGCAGAGAGGGAGATGGTTTTCTAACCCATGTTAACTGCTACGCTCAGCCTGGACATGGGCTGAGCCCTGGACCACTCTCCCTCCACTTGCAGGACAGCAAGATCATCTGTGACCCGGGCAGATGGAGAGAGGTGGAGGAAGATGGCCTAGGGAGTAGCAATGGGGAAAGGTTAAAATGAGCTTTTGCCAGATCCTCAGCTAGGAGGATGCTCAGGTGTCTCCAGCTTCAGAGCACAAGCACTTGGCTCATGTCTACTGGAGCTGGAGCCCTGTCCGAGAAGGCTATACCTATACCAGGGTGTTTATTTACCAAGTCTTGCAGTAGATTGGTTTTTACCACTGCTGTGCAGTCCATGAGGATTTTCCCCAGGACGTGTGTAACATCCCCTGATCTGTGGTACTGATACGGGCTGACCCTAGCCCTGCTCTTTTTGTTTTTGTGCTTTCCCACACACATTTCCATGCATATTTAATTCATACCAAACTTAATATTTCTCTTTGTATTTCTGTGGGAGCAGGCTGGGACCTTGTTTGGTTGTTTCCTCCTGGTTTAGTGTGGGTAGCAGGGCTTTGACTCACCAAGATATGTTTCTCAGACACATGGGGATTCGGAGTGACCTTCAGCACTTCCTCCTGGAAGAGGCATGGGAATTGGGAACGTGGCTTTGCACCAGCCATCGCTGATAAGCAGGTCAGGTTTATGGGGAGCAGATGTATATACTGGTTTTTCCTCTGGGTTGCTGCTCAGTTTCTCCTCTCTCCAGTTTCACTGGAAAAGGGTCTAGCCAGGTTTTGTTTCATCTCCTCCTTACCAGCCCCAAATGCATTCCATTGCCCTCAGAGGAATCCCACATGATGTGACCATCTATGTGTTTTGAGGCTCGATACGAAGAAATATGGTTCCCCATTCTTACAGCTTTTGGTGTGGAAATATAACCAGCTCTTGGTCTGATGATGGTATTCTCTGTGCCATGATGGAGGTACCTGGAAGGGAAGGATCAGGGTGCTCATTACAGCTGGTATTGAAGCATCAGTGGAGATGCCAGATCCTTCTCCAAGCCCTGCAGGGGCTGGCTGGCAGCACGAGCACCATCTTGAGGTGCATGGGCTCCCTCTGCTCTTCCCAGCCTCCTGCAGGAGGAGTTTACAAATTCTTGAATAAACTGTGCTTGCAGCATCAGGGTTTCTTTCACCTGTTCTCACATCAAAGCCTGTCTGTAAAACAAGATGCCTGTTTCAGATCCTGTGTGGCTGTTTGCTGCTGCAGCAGCAGCCATGGACCTCTTCCATCTGTGCCGTTGCTGCTGCAGCTGCAAAGGTCCACAGTCCTCCAATCCCTGTATTTGCCTTGCACACAGAAGGGTTAATCTACCACCCATATCCAGCTTTCTAATACTCACATGAATCTCTCTTTTAAAGCACCACACCTTCATGAAACAGGGTCTTCACCTGCCCACAGGCATCTCTGAGGTACATGGCATCTGCCTGGAGACTGCCAGTATTTGCTTTGTTTCCACCAAGGAAACCTAAGCAAACAATTGTATTCTCTCAGGAAATGTCAAAAAGCATCAATTAATATTTCTCCAGCTGAGGCAGCAGATGTTACTCAGATGAGGCAGGAGAGCTGAATGTGCCCAGGGCTGTTTGGCTTTCCTGGCTGGTTGCAGCATCCCACTGCTCCATCTTCTTGGTGGTCAGACCAGATATAGGCTGCCTTGGAATGCGGGGGGAGAGTAAGCAATGAGTAAGGTGCAAACAGTGGGATGCAGAGGGTATAAATAGTAGCTCCTGGCCTTGGACTGGTGGGGTAAGTGGTTGTGCCCATGCTGTGGGCTTGGTTGTGTCATGCTACCCAGTCTGCCACAGCTGTTTTCTCAAGCAGGTTTGTTTAATTGCCTCGGAGTTGTAATGCAAATGAATCTGTTGGAACTCACACGTGCCACAGCCTGAGAAGGAGGGAAGATGCTGCGTCTAAGTTAGGAAGGCAGAAGAGGGCTGAGATGGAGCTTCTGCAGCTTGCCTGGCCTGCCCCACTGAGAATCTGGTCCAGGGTTGGAGATGTGTCCCTGCTTCATGCCAGTCTCTCACAGCAGATATGTCTGTTGTAACAGCATCCCTCTGTTCCCACCCTGCAGGTGGTCAAGTGCACGCTGGACCCCACCTGGAAGCCCTTCACTGTGCCTTTGGTGTCACTGTGCGATGGAGATCTGGAGAAGCTGATAAAGGTAAAGGGGGCCCCTTCGGCTTTCATCATGATGGTCAGCCTCTGGGGTTGATCATTAAACATCTAAAACCCCATGGCTGGTTTATTAAAAAAAAACCCAAACCAACCAAAGCAGAACAACCCCCAAACTTCCCCAAAATCCCACCCTTGTTTGGGGTCTCCAACAGGAAAGGTTGGGAACTTCAGCAGGCCTCCTTGCAGGAGGTAGTGTCTCTGTCTGAGGCTGGTTTGTGCTTCTTCCACCCTAGGTGGTGTGTTACGACTATGACAGTGATGGAGGACATGACTTCATCGGAGAGTTTCAGACCTCAGTGGCCGGGATGTGCGAAGCCCAAGATGCCTTTCCAGTAAGTGCTGACACACTTTCAGGAAAGAGCAAGGAATGGGCCCCTTGGAGCTGACAGTGGATTTCAGTACTAGCTCTGAGACCCTCAACCTGTTCTGAGAGGCCAAGTCCAGCCACTTTTCTCCTTCCACCCACACCATAAGTGACCAAGGCCACAGTTGTAGCTAAAGCATCTGAACTAGAGAGAGAGCTAAGGCAGTCCTGGGCTCTGCTGAGACGTCTGAAGCAGCACCTGTGATTTGGGGGGTGCCCTGTGGTTTGGGGACCAGAAGGCGACATGTGACATGCTGCACGGGTTTTGTGGCCAAAGGTGTCCCCATCTTCCACTTGAAGTTTTGGACAAAAGCCTTGGCAGAAGCCACCTGATTTGAAGGCATGTTGTGAAGACTCATGGATAAGCAGGGCTGCTGTCATTGCTAGGAGTACTGCCTGCCCTAATTATTCATGTGTTTGACCCACCCCATCCCCAGCAGCATTCTGGGGATTCTTTTCTGTCTCTTCAGCACTTTGAGAGGCATGGAGGAAGGGTGCCTGTGGGATTTGGGTGCTGCTGGCATCTGCAGTCCATAGCACAGACCAGCACCACTTTCACACCGATGTCTATGTCATGTGTTACACAGCTCGAGATGGAGTGCATTAACCCCAAAAAGCAAAAGAAGAAAAAGAATTACAAGAACTCGGGGATCATAATTGTCAATTCCTGCAAAGTGAGTATGATGCCAGGATGTTTCTTTCTGCTCCTGTCTGCGCTCTTCTCTTCCTGAGCTCCCCCATCCCTTCTGCATCCAGCGCCCTTGCATTTACAAGTGCAGGTCCAGCAGAGCATGAATCAAAGTATGATTTCCGTTCTGCCTGGGTATCTTGCCATTTGGAGCACCCGATGTATCAACTTGCTGGTGCTACCCTATGCCCAGGTAGCCACAGACCCAGGAGCAGGTGTTCAATATGGGCAGCATCTGCATGAAGCCCAAGTTTTAGGTGCTTACCAGCTCCTTGGTGTCAGGTCAGGTGAGAGGGATCTTTGTCCTGAGATAAGGTCTTGAAGACTTCCCTTTGTATGGCACCAATACAGCTTTTCCCACACCAGATCTGCAGGTGGCATGAGACTGTTTTGGCCATGGGGAGAGGACCTTCCATTCATTTCAGCGTGATGGACACTTCCAGCTCTGAATGACCTCTGTCTGGGCCTCCCAGCCCAACTCTTGCCCAACATACAGCCCTGCTTGGC
This sequence comes from Psittacula echo, assembly GCF_963264785.1. Classification (NCBI taxonomy): domain Eukaryota; kingdom Metazoa; phylum Chordata; class Aves; order Psittaciformes; family Psittacidae; genus Psittacula; species Psittacula echo. The sequence goes on along the minus strand of NC_137742.1, from coordinate 83,495,940 downwards.
CTCATATGACTTGTGAACTGCCACAATGGTGCAGTGGGAGTCCCAGGTGGTTTTTCTCATTGCTCTGACAACTAGCTGAATGTCCCCAAAGGCCCAACCTCACAGTGACACAGGCTTGGGCACTTTCTGTGGGTTTTCTGGTATTTTTTTGTTCTGCAATGGTGAAGATTACTGAAACACTCCTTGTTTTGGTTTGGTTTTCTTTCAGATAACCAGAGATTTCTCCTTCCTGGACTACATCCTGGGAGGCTGCCAGCTGATGTTTACTGTAAGGACTTTTGCTCCTCTCTGCCCAGTAATAGTAACACGTATCTAACAGTCGAAACCAGGGAGGGAGGCTCTGCATGAGATTTGGCACCATCTTGGGTGGCTTTTCATGGCAACAAGGAGCTGCCTTGTTTTGCTGTTAAACTGCATGGGTTTGGGGTGTTTGAGGGTCGTTACTGTGATGCTCAGGTGCATCTAGTCGCCTGGAGGGAGCTGGCTAGACTTCGGCTGAAGGTCGGACTTACACAAAGACCCCCTGCCCCTTCTCAGAATGTTACCAGCTTTTCTCCCCATTGCAGGGTTTTTGTAGAAGCTCTCCTTATTTTGAAGCCAGCTGAGAGGCTTTGGGCTGTTAATGAGATGGTTTTCTGCATTTTTACTGCCGTTTCCACCTTCTTTCAAGGTTTGTAGCTTGTCAGGAGTAACTAACTGAGGACATTACAACCCTGAGTGAAACCACCACAACGCAGAAGTGGGGTTTTCAATTTCTCCAAACTTTTCTGGTGCAGTATGCAAAGAGCTGCAAGCACTCACAGGATTTCAGTTTGTATTTTGCTGTTTCATCTAAAAACATGGTGGTGTGGGAGAGTAGGAGGAGAAGAAAGAGTTGTCATAGGAACAGGAGCGATTGGGAGAGCTTTTGTGTGCCGTTCTGCCTCTGTGTGCTCAGGTTGTGGTGCTGGAGAGTGAGGAGAAAATCATTAACTTTATTGTTAGCATAGAGCTCTTGTGTAAATTAGGCTTGAATAATGAAATCTTCCCACACCCCCTCTAAAGATCTGCTGGTTACTGGAGGGCTTCTTCCCTGCCCAAAGCATCTTTGGTCCAAAACCCCAGGTGGGTTTGCTATGGGTGCAACACTGCAGGAACACCGAAGCTTGGAGGAAGCAGCTGCTGCACACACCCCTGCAGTTTGGAAAGGCAGCTGGTGTCCTCCTATGGAGAAAGGCAGTGGGGAGAAAAGGGCTAAAGCCACAGAGGAGAGGAGCATTGTGTCCGGCTGCTTGCTTCGTGCTGCAGGCAGCTGCATCCCTCTGGAACCTGTAGCCCCAGTGCTGCTGTTTGTGGCATTGCTTGTCTGACTCCTCTGGACCCCCCTACCGTGCTTCCGTTTCCCTCTTCCTCTCCAGCCGTGCTTGTGGTGGCTCAGCAGGAGCTTGGCACACGGGCACGCGTATTACACCATTTTTAGTAAAGCTGTAAGGTTGTTTGATGAAGAAGTTGGGTTTTCATAGAACCATAGTTTGGGTGGGGAGGGAACTTTGAAGATCATCAGTCCAATTTGCCCTGCCATGGGCAGGGACACCTTCCACTAGACCAGGTTGCTCCAAGCCCCATCCAACCTGACCTTGAACACTGCCAGAGATGGGGCAGCCACAGCTTCTCTGGGCAACCTGTGCCAGCGCCTCAGCACCCTCACTGAACAACAGTTTTCTCTTATCTCCAATCTAAACTTACCCTCTTCCAGTTTAAGACCATATCCCCTTGTCCCATCAAACCTGTTTTATCAGCCACCCTGGCACAGAGTGGTGGCAGGTCCTGAGCTGTGACTATTTTCTTGCCTCAGCCAGGCCAAAGTCCTTTCTCATCCTGATTACAGTTCATCCTCTCCCATTACAGATACGGAGCAGAATCCCGTGTGAATCCCCTGAGCTCAATTTAGCCCCGGAGTTATTCTGGGTTTTGCATATTTGCTGAGCAAACAAGGTGAGCACAGTTGTGCTGCCCGCTCGCCTCTTCCTGGCTCTTCCTTCCCAGTCATTTCAAATCAGGTGGTTCAGCATCTCCTCTGCTGACCAGATTTAACTGAGTCTGGGATGGGCATTTCTACATATGTCTTTAAATAACAAGCCTAATTGAGGAAGGAGAAGAAGGAGTGCCTTGCTGACAAAGTCCCCTGAGAGCTCAGTATGCACTGGTCCTCAGGAAAGCCCAGTGAATTCCCCAGGGAAAGATGTGCTCAGGGTTGTGACTCGTTGATCAAAGACCTTGAGATCCAGATGCCCAGGTGGCCCTGACTGCTTTAGTGTCCATGGAGCTACTCAGTTCCTGAACTTAACACCTGGGAGATGGGCAGTGAGGATCCCGAGCTGGAGATGGTATGGCCTGCTGCAGCAGCAGGGGCTGCTTCAGGACATGATTTGTGATGCTGGCCAGTGAAAAATGTAGGCGTAATAGTGAATGGCTTTGACTAACTTAGTATTGAATCAGCTTTTTTTTAGAGAAGGTGAAGAGCTGTTAAACTTTTTTGAGGGGCTGTGTGTGGACCTCAAAGGCAATGAAGGCTTGGTTGCCAAGTCTGTAGTGATTTCTGCTAATGGAGGACAGGTCTGTGCTTCTCTCTTGTCCCCCAGGTTGGGATTGACTTCACAGCCTCCAACGGGAACCCTCGAGACCCCTCCTCTTTGCACTACATCAACCCCATGGGGACAAATGAATACTTGTCAGCTATCTGGGCTGTCGGCCAGATTATCCAGGACTATGACTCGTAAGCAGCATGCCCCTCTGCCTCCTCCCTGTTTTGTGGATGTTTTCCTGACTTCCTGGGGGCTGATGGGATGCAGGTATCTCGATTTCCCAGCTGCAAGTCCAGGATTAAATAACACCTTGATTTTGAAAACCTCCTTGGAGAATCTTTCCATATACATTGGGATGCAGGAGGAGGACAGGGTAAGGACAAGGCTTCTCCTCTCCCCCCATCACTGCTGTTGAGAGAAAGGGTGCCTTAGCAAAGGTGGGGCATCCACTTGGTGCTTTCTTGGTGCAAAGGCACATGCCCTCAGCTTGCTGGTATTTGCCTTGTTCCCCAGTCACCCTGAGGGTACAACACAGAAAAACATCATCTTAGACATCAACAAAGATGACAGAACAGGAATCTTGGTCTCACCATAGTGGCTTTTGTGGCCAAAATGGATAGTTAATTTTTGTTTTAAATCTCTTGGGTTACATGTCTACAAGAGATGCAAGTGTTTGGGCAAGAGGATGCTCCTGATCCCTGGGGGTAATGAAGCAAAGCTGAGATCTTAGTTTTCTCTAAGGATCAAAAGCCAAAGGCAAACATATATTCTGTCTCTATTCAGCTCCTGAGTTTTAAAGGCACTGTGTTCTGGGGGAAGGGAAAGCTGGCTCCTTTTCTAGCTGTCACTCAGTCTAGCTGGGCGTTGGGGAGCTGGTAGCATGGGGAGGCCATGGCAAGAGCTGTGCCAGCCTGCTTCCTGTGTGTGAATACACCCACTGTTTTGCTTCTTCTCTTTCAGAGACAAGATGTTTCCTGCTCTGGGATTCGGCGCCCAGCTCCCGCCAGACTGGAAGGTGAAGTGTTGTGGCTAACTGCATGTCTGAGAGCAGTTTGTCCTGATATTGCCTGGGCAGGAGTGGAGCTGCTGGGGCTTCCCAGCTGGCTCGATCAGGGAAAAGCTGCTGGGCAGAGCAGGAATGGGTAGATGCAGGATTTCAACTGGTGGAAAGTGAGATGTGACAGTGTGGGTGGACCATGAGGTGAGGATGGGGCACAGGCAGTGTGTTTCTCTCTTCTAAGCTGGTATGAAAGCAGCAGCTCCCTGGCATTAATGGCCAGAGCCAGGCATTGATTTATTTTCCTGGCAAGAGGCAGGAACAATACTGGGCAGGGGAAAAGGCTGCTGGATGAATGTGTCTGATGGTGGCAAAGCCTGGAGGGGGGCTGGGAGCTAGGTAGCCTTGACATGATGCAGGCCCCAGAGCCAGCAAGAACTGGAGCAGGGAGATTTTCCCCAAAACCACCTTGATCTTTTGTTGGTATTAGGCACCAAAGGAGTTAAAGACACCCTTGTCCTGCAAGGGCCTGAGTTGGAGCATCCTGCTTCTCAGGTGGGCAGGTACTGCTCTGCCTGATGGAGAGCATGTTCTTGTGGCTGAGAAGATGTGCTGGAACACCCCTGTCATTCATTACTGGCTGGGTCTTTTGTCTGCTCTTTGCTTATGGCCTTAATGTGCATTTTCTTTCTGCTTGCTGTTTTTGAGAAGTTCACAGCTTCATTCTGGGGTTCAGTCTCAGTGAGCCTGTTGTGTTCTTTGGGAGGGGAGCTCTGCTCTGGGCTGAGCACAGTGGTCACGTTAAGTCACCAGGCTGGGGACGTCCTGCCTGCTCTGGCTTTGCACTTTTCTCTGCTTTCGCAGCAGCCAAAATTCATGTGACTCAAGTGGGAGCTCTTGCTGTTTGCCAGCCACAGGAGGAGATCCCTCTATGTGCACTTTGGAGCTGATTCATCCTCCTTGGCCGGCAAATGTCTCTGGTCTGTCATTTCACAGCTTTCAGTGGGAAAATCTTGGTAAGCAGCTTCCAAGGACTTACAGCCAGCTGTCATCAGGGATTTATTAGTTGAGGAGAGGAATAGCAATGGAAAGCATAGTGAGGATGGAAAAGGTACAGTGGCTTGGGCTGCTGAGGGAATGGGTGAATAATCACAGTGAGCATCCTGCTCTGCTGCCTCTGTGTGTGGGTCAGTGCCCATGGGAAAGGCATTGCTGGGTTGGAAGCATCCCTTACTGCAAGGCTGGAGATGGTACGGGGCTGAGGATGCTGGCTAGGGCCTGTGGGGCAGAGGGATGCTTGTCATCTTCTCCCTCTGTGTCTGCCTCTTGCAGCCTGCCATGGAAATGTTTTGGGCTGCTCCCATAGGCCTGGGGATCCTCTGTAAGCACTACCAGGAAAAACACCTCTTTTTCCGCCAGAATGATGTCCTAAGCCCATGTAAACCCCTTCAGAGAACAGCTCTCTCTCCCCACGTGCTTGGCCTGTGCCTGAAGGTCACCCACTCAAATGCCCGGAGTGACCCATCAGTTGCCTCAGTTTAGCAGTGGAGACATCCCCAGTGCATCATACTGCACCACTCCAGCCTGGAGCTTCATCCCTGCCCAGCTCACCTAGCATCACTGCCCAATTCCCTTGTTCAAGGTTTTTTGATCACAAAGCTCATTGGGTAGTTTCAAAGCCAAAGCAATCACTGAAACCCATGCCCTGTGTTACAGCGGGAAGGCAGTGTTACAGCGGGCAGATGGTTGGGAGCAGCATGGCTGATGCTGCTCCCCAGGGGCGCGACTGGGGATGGCTGTTGTACCCACAAACCCGAGTGAAACAGAAAAGATGGTTGAAATAAGAGTAGTATAAATCACACGTTGCCATGGCTCCCCCAATGCTTCTCAGGCACCCGTCGCAGCAAGATGTTTTGCACACAGAAGTCTCATTGGAAATGTCAAAGAACATCTTGCCGTGTGTCAACTCTGTAGAGAGCCTCGAGCGGTTTCCCAGCAAAGGAACAGGAGAGGGAAGCAGATGGGTTTTGCTTTCTGGGGGATGAGCAAAGGCAAGGCAGCAGTGGAGAGGGTGATGGTTAACATTGGAGCCCCACCAGTCACCCCACGTTTGGGAGATGGGGTTGACCAAAGTGAGCTGGTGGCTTTGCTGACGTGGCATCCCCAAGACTTTGCATCCGTTTGCCTTTTATATATATATCTAAGGAAACTGAGCCACAGGAGGGGTGGGATCACTAGGGGAAGTGGCAGAGAACCCTCTGCAGTGTCAGTTCTCTGGCATAGGCTCTGATTGTGTGTCTGCAAGACACATCACTAATTCCTGATGGTAAAGGACGGAGCTACGGCTGTCTCCATCCTTCAGAGGAAGAACACACGGGGTGGCTGCAAATGAACGTCTTACCCTTTGGCGTGGTTTGAAAGAGTTTCTCCCTGTGAGTTACTGGTAAATGTAATACCTGTAGATGCTCCAAATACATTTGCCTGCACAGAAACTGTTTATCAAAGTATGAGCTGGATAGGGAACAAGATAACTTTTCTTCTTCTTCTTTTTTTTTTTTTTTTTTATTTTCATCATTATTTTGAAGCCCTTCTGTTGAGTTTTCCAACAGATATATATATAGGTATATATATATATGTATATTATATATATATATATAAAATCTGTAAAAAACTCCAGAGGAGCTCTTGCAACACTTCTGCAGGGGGTCTGCTGTGTAGACAGTGAGGAGCACAGCTCCAAACCATTTTGTTGCAGCTTAAAAGAAAAAGAAACCTCTATTTTGTAGTGCAAAACATGAAATATTTTTGCTTGCCTCATCTATAAATACTCCTATGGCAGAATTTTGAATACAAAATTGAGCCCTTTACAACTGAAAACCAAGAAATTGGAATTTGGATATTTTGCAAAAATTGAGACTGTTACAAGAAAGGGTGTATGCAAAACACAGTCACCCATTTCAGACTCCGTCTTTTCTCTAACCCAGGGTTACTGGTGGCTGGGAACGTTACTGGTTGTGCTCAACAGGCAGGGGGAGACCCAAGCAGGCTGTTGACGTCCGCCGAGCTGACAGCTGAGCAGCTCTGCAGCATGGGGAGGAATTCTGGTTGACCTACTTTTGTTTTGATGCTGTTTCCCACCCTACAGCCTCTTGCAAATATAGTTTCTGCAGCTTTCGGCACAATGCCTGTTATGATTGAAAAGTCTGAATCAGATGCATGCTGCTATTGAAGTCTCAGGAGGACTTCTGCTTCCATGGCACCTTGAAGGACAGTCATTTTGCCAGTGTTATGAATACACATGTCCCCAACTGCTCCCCTGGCTGAGAAGCTCAGCAAACCTCCACCCTTCTGAGAGGGAGAACATACCCTTGTTTTGTAACTTTGGCACAGACAGTTTGGGAGCTGTTTATTTCAGAGCCCTTGAGCTGGTGGCCTGAAAGCCTAGATTGTCCCCTTCAACCTTCAGACATGCTGGGAGAGGCAGTTGTGCATCCTTGGTGTTCCTTAGAGTCTGTTTGCTTCTTACAGTGCCTAAACTGAAGGTAGCAGAGTGAGGAATGCACAAATCCCCAGGTCTGATGGGTGTTCCCCAAGCAAGCTGTTGACCTAAGCCAACCCTGGCAAGATTCATACAGAAGGACAGGAGCCTTGACCCTCTCTTGCACCCGGGCCACTGAGCTGCCCTGCCTTTGCTGGCAAAGATGGGTTCAAATCAGCTGTTGCCCAGCGTTTTGTGGTTTCTGTCTGCAGGTTCTTCCCATGGAAGCAGCTAAGGGAGGTGGTGTGATTACAGCCAGCACTGTTTGTTTTTTCTGGATGGGCTAGTGCAATGGGCTGCAGATCAGGGTGTGCAAGGCTACTTGCTGTTGCCGGTGTCCCACAGGGCATCCTCATGAGAGCATCTCCTTCAGCTTGAAATAAGGTGGTAGAAGGATCTTGCACCTACCTTGAAGGCCAATGAAAACCAGCCCAGATTGTGCTGGCACTTGCTGTCCATCACTCCCAAGCATTTACGTCACCTCTGCTGTGCTGCCTTTCACACTCATGCAGACCTAGATAATGAAGCTAATCATCTGTTGGCCTTGCCATGATGATTATGCCATGGATTTTCCATTATGATTTGCCATGATAGCTGGCATGCCAGATCAGATCTTCAATCCAGTTTGCTCTGGGCCTGCGTCCTTTCTGCTGCATCAGGCCACTTGCAGAGAACTGGGTAACTGGAATGCTGCCAGAACTGGGCCTCCCTGTGATGTTTATTGAGTTTTATCCCTTTATAAGCTGCAATAAGATGAAGTAATTCCTCCTGATGATTGGTGAGAAGGCCCAAGTGGCTGATAACATCCCTTCTCCATGCTTTCCCTCTAGGCAGCCAGTAGGAAGCCACATGGGCAAACTTGCTTTGGTAGCTGTAGAAGAATGCATGATGTAATAATTTCAGGTGGCTCCTGATGGGGGGATTGAGGAACCAGTTCATCCTCAAACACTGATCAACCCTGACCATGTTTGTATTTGCTGCTACTTCCTGCTTGGGTGGCAAGGGGCTCAAAGTGTTACTGACCCAGCAAGATGGACTGCAACATCTGAGATCATGGGGTCCTGCCCCAGGGAAGCACCAGGCCCAAACCAGCTTTGCAGCACCACCTAAACTGATAGTGAGCAGCCTGCTCTGCACTCCGTGTTAATTTAGGCCTCTTCTTCTCCACAGGTATCCCATGAGTTTGCTATTAACTTCAATCCCACAAACCCATTCTGTTCAGGTGAGCATCTTTAAAAATCCTTAGATGCCTTCAGTGTCTTCTGTCTTTCCTTCTGCATTTGCATTTCTTTGATAACACCTTGGGCATTTTTCAAGGTGCGTTCAGACCGGAATTGACAGTGAAGCAGAGCACATGCTAAGGGTGCGCTCAGAGGAAAGTAGAGAAAATTTGGGGGTGTGTAGGAATGCCCAGGGTAAAACGCAGCTGGGTTCAGACAGCATAAAATCCTCCTTCATTATGATGTCTGTTGTGTCCTACCAGCCGTCTCCTCCTCCAGCAAGTCTGCAAGAAACTAGGCTTTTTTAGCAGATGGGGAATTCAGACTTAATGTTTCATTTAGCAACTGGGGGCTGGTCACAGTCATGGCTGAAGAACTGCTCAGATCCTAAGTGGTTAAGGGCCATCATGGACTCCTAAAGTCATCTGGTTTGACCTACTCCAACAAAACAGGGGCTTAGGCAGCCTCCAAACCTTGCTGGCTCACCAGTTCATGGAAGCTGCCTGTGAACATCTGCTCTTCTGCTGCCTTGGCTTCGTTCAGCTCCTTGCCAGTAGCTGTAAGGAATTCACTGGACGTGATCTGTTGCAGGAATTATGGGGTGCAGAAGCCACCTGCAGTTCTTACCAGTGTCAGGTCCTTCGCAAAGGACTGGCTGTCAGCTGGTTAATTGTGGAATTGGTCATTTCTGAACTACATACTATGCATCCTTCCAGGAGAGCAGCCATTTACCTTGTTCTGGTGTGGCAGAAACAGAAGGGTCTCTGCCCTCTGCTCCCAACACAGTCTGCGAGCTCAGAGGGTGCTTGTGGGATTGTTTTGCCTTTCTCCACAACCTCTGCCCCACGTCTGTCTGAGTTTTGGCTATGCTCAGAGACCAGGAGTTGGTTTTCTGTTTGCTCTTCTTTGTCCGATACTAAGATTTCTGTGGAACCCCAAGGAAAGCTTTCTTTGACTGTGGGCACTATGAGAACACTCTTATCCCAGAAGGTCTGAGGACCTACTACAAAGTAACTAAGAAGCAAAGCCCTGGTATTAGGAAATTTGAGTTGAAGTGGATAAAACCTGTGGAGCTGGATGGGCAGGAGGGGAATAGGTCTGACTTCAGCTCCCATGACAGTGTTAGCTAATGAAGCCTAATTGGACTTGTGGTGGGCCTGAACTGTGGTGCACTGTAATGCTTGGTTTCTCTGCTTTCTCTGAAGGTGTGGAGGGCATTGTCCAAGCATACTCGGCCTGTCTGCCCCACATCCGCTTCTACGGACCCACCAACTTCTCCCCTATCATCAACCATGTGGCTCGCTTCGCGTCTCAGGCCACCCAACAAGAAGCTGCATCTGTAAGTCCGTCAGATCCCATAAGGCAATGGTAATCCCCATGGCTTTGGGCAAGGCAATGCAAAGCCTTTCATGTCTTTCAGGAATGGGGAAAAAGTGATTGATTACTCCCTAATTCTGACAGGGAAGGGCTGCAAGCCCCCCTGCTCTGGGAATGGCTGGGTGATGGGTATTGAACAGGCCAGTATGGAGTGGAGTCAGGGGCATGAGACTGCCCTGGGAAGGGAACCTCAGAGGTGCTGAGGACTGTGATGGTCCAGAGAGGGAAATGCTGTGTTTGTGGCAGACCATCAAAGGCCATTCATCACTGCACCAGCATGAGCTCATGCTCAGGAATCCCTGGCATGTGCTGGGCAGTACGTGGCAGGAAACAGGGAAGAACAGCTTTGTTCTTTCCTAATTTTTTTCTTGAAACATCTTCTGCTGAGCTCCAAGGGGCTTTGTTCTAAAGAGGCATGCTCTGTACTTATGGATGGACTAATAGTCCTCAGGAGCATGGTTCTTCCTTTCAAAACAGCTCCTGCATGCTGCAGGACTGTCCTGGTGCAGGATGGACCAGACAGTCTGGGGTGGGGGGGCACAAGGAAATGCTGCTGCTGCCCTGGCACATATGGAAAACATGAGCCGCAGGGAAGAGGCTGAGCATGACTTCAAACCTTTGGCTTATTTTCCTTGGACAACAAAGAGCTGGAGGAAGATCTCCCTGTGGGTGCACATCCAGGCCTGCAAAGAGCGGGAGTGAGCAAGCCTGAGCCATGGCGTAAAGCATGATGTTTCTGATGCGGCTGATGGCCAAATCCAAACCAGAAAACCTTTCTGCTACTTCCCTTTGAGGAGTTTTTTTATATTTAAGGGGGAATTGCTGAAAACCACAGGGAGGCTCATTTTGATCCTTGCTTTTTACGCCACTTGTACAAGTGGTATTAGGCTCAAGGCCAGGCTTGGGGTTCTTGTCCAGGCTCTCCAGCCTCCCAGCAGTCCTGGAACTCCCTCTTAATTAGTCCATCTGAGCATTCTCATCCGTATGTCAAAAATCTAAGTCAGCATGGGGGCCCTGTGCAGCCGTGCTCAGTCATGCTGCATCACAAGGGAGCCAGAACCAGACTGGTATTGGAGGAGGAAGCTGGTGGGTGAAGGGATGCTGGGATGCCCATGTGTGCTGGGAGCTGCAGCCAGTGGTCCAGCCTTGCTGGAGGTGGCTGGGGTGTCCTCTTAGGCATACAAAGATGCTGTGAGAGCTGGAGCAGCTCTGCTCTGGAGACAGGCTGAGAGAGCTGGGCTTGTTCAGCCTGGAGAAGAGAAGGCTCCAAGAAGACCTTAGAGCAGCTCCCAGTGCCTAAAGGGACTGACAAGAAACCTGGAGAGGGGCTTTGGACAAGGGCCTGTAGGGACAGGACAAGGGGGAATGGCTTTAACCTGACAGAGGGGAGACTGAGATGAGATCTTAAGCAGAAGCTCTTCCCTGTGAGGGTGCTGAGGCCCTGGCACAGGTTGCCCAGAGAAGCTGTGGCTGCCCCATCCCTGGCAGTGTTCAAGGCCAGGTTGGACGGGGCTTGGAGCAACCTGGTCTAGTGGAAGGTGTCCTTGTCCATGGCAGGGGTTGGAACTGGATGAGCTTTAAGGTCCCTCATTCTATGAGTCTATGATTCTATGAAGACAGTAAGATGGAGCTTACTTAGGTCTCTGCGGCAGCAGGCTGCCTATGAAGGACAGCACATCTGGCCCCTGGGTTTAGCTACTCAGGGTAGAAGCTTCCCTAATTCCTGCCTGGAGCAGAGCTGGATCACACCTGAAACCTCCTCCTCTTGGAAAATATCCAAGAGGGTATTTTCTAGCCTTGTTTTGAGCACTGTTACTCTTCCCAGCTGCAGGCACAAGGAAATACTGAATTTGGTTTAATTCAGCACAAATCCAGGTCGCTTTTCTTTTTTTTGTTGCCTGTCTTGGCATCAGTGGGGGAGGGAGAAGTCCACGGACTTCCGTGCTGAGCAAAGACAGTAATTGTATGCAAATTATACCCCTCCACTTGCACTAATAGTTTAATCAAGGGAGATTTTAAATAACGGGCACTGGTAGTGCCAGCAGAGGCAAGCCTCTGGTGACTCTTTAGGGTTTTATGGAATCACAGTGTTACTGATGAGTGATCTCACTCCCCTGGGGTCATCTTCTCTTCATCCCATCTTCAACACGTGCAGCAAAGACTCCCTGATGTGCTGGCTTTGGTGGCTGCCAAGACCTGCCTTCCTCTTCCTTCCATTCTTGCTTGCTCCCAGCACTTCAAATAGAACCAAAGAACCTTGTCATTTTACCATGGCAACACACATCACGAAACACAGGAGCTGTCTTCTTTTAAGGGATGGGAGTACTAAAACATGTCAGTGTTAGGGGGAAGAGGCAGAGGGATTACGCACGATTTCACTCTCAGGGAAGGATTGATAAACTCCCAGGAATTAAAACACACCTTTCCAGCAGGGTCCCTGCATTCAAACCTCCTCTTTCTTACCGCATGCTGTTTAATGCTGCTTAATCCCTTCAAGTCCTGCTCACACCTGAGCCTAATTACTCATGTCGTTAGCTGCCTGCTCCCTGCCTCAGAAGCTCAAAGTGGTACCTGGCTGTGGGCTGTGGTCGTACCTCACCATCAGCTCTTATCCCATTTGGCCTCTGAAATATGTTGTGATACACATTGGATAAGCTCTGCTGCCCCCTCTGTTCTGGCAGACTTCCCAGCATTTTTCTCTGATCCCATTACGGATTTTGCATTAAAAAGGGAACAAAGGGAAATATTCCTTTCTGGGTTTCCTCTTTTTGATCACACACAGAGACCAGGGGGAATCAGCTTAAAGGCGTTTCCATTATCAGCTGCTCTCCATAAGGTTCTATTCTTCTTCCTGTACTGGTTCCCAGACAGGGTCAGGCCTCAGTCAGTTGTCCTGGCCCCATGGAAGAGAATGCAGGTTGTCTCCTGGTCTTACCCTCCAGGCTTGGATGACAAGGTCCTGCTCTTTAGACCTACTTCTTTCCCTAATTTGCTCTGAAAAGTCTGGATTTAGGGAAGAAGTAAACACTGAGGGTGCTTTGTAGGCAGAGCTAATAAATCAAAGGGGTTGGGAATCGGCTGTCTGTCTGCTTGGGAAAATCGCCTTGCCCACATCCTTGGGTTCTGTTTAAGCTCGACCCAGCCTTCTTCGTACTTGGAGTGTAGCACTGGAGAGTGTTGAGGCAAGATGATGCTTAAGGGAAGGTTTCATATGTGGGCTGGAGGAAGACCAGGAAAATGGGCTTTTCTGGGATGGCTGCACTAGTGGTTTTCAGAGGAAATGGAAAGAATGAGGAGAGGAACAAAGGGCTTTAATGCTCTTAAATGCTTGTTTTTGTCGTTTCTCCAGCACAAGCAAGATGTGTAATGTGCTAAAATTGAACTGTTAGTTTCCCCGGAGGCAGAAGAGATGGGCTTTTTGGAGGTCCACATTCCCTAGAATTGCTTTGCTGAGTCCAGCAGGATGCTCCCTTTGTCCATCTGCCCATCCTCTCCCTGCTCTGCAGAACTGGCCTCAACCACTCTCCTTTCACCTTGGGGAGTGGTGCAAATGCAGCTGCTGTGGCATCCCCCCTCAGCCTGTTCCACCCTCTGCATCCCCCCTCATACCTGTGAGACCCACAGCTTTGTATGAGGTACTGATGAGTCCTGAGCTGGGATGCAGGGTATGCTCCCCATCTGTGCAATGTGTCAATGAGGACCCCACAATCTGAGCTTTTTGCCCCAGGCTCAAACTTCTCCTGGCTGTGACACAGAAGCTCTGCACAGATAAGGCTTTTTCTTCTGTCATTAAGTACACTCAATTAGTAAATCAGCAAAACATTTTGGGGTGGAAGGTGGTTTGTTGTTGGCTTGATCTTTCAAAAACGGGGCGAATACCTGAAATGTCTAGGAGCTGCTACGTGGGATGATGGTGGCTGCCCTGAGGAGCAGTAAGCCTTGTGCTCCCAAACCGAACCTCATAAAGTTCAAAGACAAGTACAAGACCCTGCTCCTGGGTCAGGTCAATCCCCAGTGCAGACACAGGCTGGGCAGAGACTGGATGGAGCAGCCCTGAGGAGAAGGAGTTGGACGGGTTGGTCAATGAGAAGCTTCCCATAACCAGGTTTCAGTGTGTGCCTGAGCCCAGAACTTCCTTGTGTGCTGAGCTGCATCCCCAGAGCATAAGCATGAGGTCAAGGGAGAGGATTCTGCCCCTCTACTGTGCTCTGCGGAGAACCCTCCTGCAGTCCTGTGTCCAGCTCTGGGGCAACACCACAGGAGGGACATGGAGCTGTTGGAGCGAGTCCAGAGGATGCCACAGAGATGCTGTGAGGGCTGGAGAAGCTCTGCTCTGGAGACAGGCTGAGAGAGCTGGGCTGGTTCAGCCTGGAGAACAGAAGGCTCCTTAAGGGGAGACCTTAGAGCAGCTCCAGTGCATGAAAAGGCTACAAGAAACCTGGAGAGGGGCTTTGGACAAGGGCTTGTAGGGACAGGACAAGGGGGAATGGCTTTAACCTGACAGAGGGAAGATTGAGATGAGATATTAGGCAGAAGTTCTTTCCTGTGAAGGTGGTTTGGCCCTGGCACAGGTTGCCCAGAGAGCCTTCTATGATTCTGTGATTCTAAATCCCCAGGGAACCTGCCTCCCCCAGCGTATGGAGCATTCTGTGTGCTCGCACTCCACAGGCTCTGGCTGCAGTGTGAAGGTGCACCTGCATCTCACTGAGTCTGACCCTCTGCCCTCCCCTTTGCAGCAGTACTTCATCCTCCTCATCATCACGGACGGGGTGATCAGTGACATGGATGAGACAAGACACGCCGTGGTGCAGGCATCCAAGCTGCCCATGTCCATCATCATTGTGGGGGTTGGCAACGCTGACTTTGCTGCCATGGAGTTTCTGGATGGGGACAGCCGAGTGTTGCGCTCCCACACGGGCGAGGAGGCCATGCGCGACATTGTCCAGTTTGTGCCCTTCCGGGATTTCCGCAATGTGAGTGTGGGCAGTGGTGGGTGACTGCAGGCAGGAATGGGGTCTCAAGCCTGGAAATGACCCTGGAAGTGGAGCAACCCCTGGAGAGGCAGACAGAGGGAAGAGCCCACCTTACCTTGGCCCTGGATTCACACACAGAATATTAGGAATTGGAGGGGACCTCAAAAGATCATCTAGTCCAATCCCCCTGCCAGAGCAGGAATACCTAGATAAGGTTACACAGGAATGTGTCCAGGCGGGTTTTGAATGTCTCCAGAGGAGACTCCACAACCCCCCTGGGCAGCCTGTTCCAGTGTTCCGTCACCCTCACTGAGAAGAAGTTTCTTCTCAAATTTAAGTAGAACCTCTTGTGTTCCAGTTTGAGCCCGCTACCCCTTATCATTGGTTGTCACCGAGAAGAGCCTGGCTCCATCCTCGTGACACTCCCCCTTCATATATTTATATACACTAATAAGGTCCCCCCGCAGTCTCCTCTTCTCCAAACTATAGAGACCCAGCTCCCTCAGCCTTTCCTCATAAGGGAGATGCTCCACTCCCTTAACCATCTTAGTTGCCCTGCGTTGGACTCTCTCCAGCAGTTCCCTGTACTTCTTGAACTGAGGGGCCCAGAACTGGACACAATATTCCAGATGTGGTCTCAGAGTAGAGAGGGAAAGAGTAGAGGGGAAAGAGAACCTCTCTTGACCTACTGACCACCCCCCTTCTAATACACCCCAGGATGCCATTGGCCTTCTTGGCCACAAGGGCACAGTGCTGGCTCATGGTCATCCTGCTGTCCACCAGGACCCCCAGGTCCCTTTCCCCTACACTGCTCTCTAATAGGTTATTCCCCTATCCATATCCCTCAGCGCTGCTCTGGTGTGCACCATGTAAATCAGTGCTGCAGGGGCAACAGTGATCTGTATATCCATAGCATGCTCCATCTGAGCATTCCCCCATGACTGCCATCCCTGTGTTTGCCAGGCAGGTCAGACCAAAAACCAGTTCACTGTGGCAGGTTTCCCACAGCAAGCTAGGGCAGTGCTGGGGCTCATGTCCCTCACCATGGTCCTATGTTGGCATCTCCCACCCAGGCCTCTTCCACACCCATGATGTGCCATGTGCTGAGGGCTTAATGCTGGGGTGAGCTCCTACTCCCCCCCATCCTCTCCCAATGCCTGTGGAGAGGGATGATGCTGGCACTGGCTCTGCACAGGTACCCTCTATGGGATGATGGCGCAGCACAGCCTTGTGTTTTGGAAAAAAGCTGATCAAGGAAGAAAAAAAGAGGAAAAAAAGTCAAAATGAGATGCTATTGCCTGCCCATCATGATTAGCCAGGAGTCAGCCCTGGGTCAGATGCTGTTGCTGGCAGAGGATTGCAAGAGGGTGCATAACATCAGACCATATTTATCTTCACTCTTTTTGCACCTAATCAGTGTTTTTCCATTTCACCTGCTGTTACTCAATACCAGTTTTTTTCTGACCTAGCCAGGATGTTTTATTCCTCCCTACCACTGAATTGACTCCTGGAGGGAAGGTGTAGTATAGAATGTAATCTTCAAAGGTGTATAAAATGCTGGCTGCCAGTAGATTTGAGGGGGCATTAAATGAAATGCCACACTCTGGAGTTAAGGACAGCTCAGCCACATTTGCTCCGTCAGTCCCTATGGCTGTTCTTACACTGGTGTTTGCTCCCTTTTGCCTGCAGGCCCCCAAGGAGACCCTGGCCAAAGCTGTGCTGGCAGAGCTGCCCCAGCAAGTCGTGCAGTACTTCAAGCACCAAAACGTGCCGCCCATCAACTCGGAGCAGGCATAGAGCTGTGCCAGGCTGCGCCCTCTGCATGTTGCCAAAGCCCGTTGGTCCTACTGGAAATGCATGTTCCACATGCTTTTAAGAGAAAAATACCCCCCCCCCCAAACATTTTGTACTTCTTAATTTAATTGCTAAGTTCTTAAAACTCATCTCAGAGAAGCATCTGGATTTATTTTGTACAGTCCCAGCCTGAGGTGACACTGAGCAGCCTGGCCATGCCCTCACCCCACTCTGTTGTGTCACTTTTCAGTACTGAATGTACTTTGTATCATTTCAGTGGAACGGGATACAGTTTTTACAATCAAAACTTGCTTTTTCCAAGTAATGAAATGCTTAATATATTATTATCATTCACTGAACTGGTCATTGTATAGTTCATGTATCTGTGTTGTACCTGTACATCTGTCATGCTCTACATTCATTTTTATACCGTGTACATGTTATATTTGTTATACTCAGGTTAATAAAGAAACTTGGACATTTAAAACAAGGGTCTCCTAGATGGGAAGGTCTGGGAGCACCTTACGAGGTCAGCAGTGCAGGGTGTTTGAGTCACCCTGACAAGGCAGTCCTGGTTCCCAGCCACTCACCCTGCACTGGGCAGCTCTGCTTGCTGTGCCCTGGGAACAGCCCAAAGCCACCAACAGCAACATGCTGGAAGATGCTTTACTGGAGATGGAGGTGAATATGGATGTCCAAGGGAGAGCAGCATCCCCCCCCCCCCCATCAGCTTTCATATTGAGAGCAGGCCTAAGGAAGACTTGTGGGTTTGGGTGAGGAGAAGCTCCCCATGACCCAGCTTCAGTATGTGCTTGAGCCCAGAACCCACTCCCACCCCCTCCCTGTGCTGGGCTGCATCCCCAGAGCATAAGCACCAGGTCAAGGAGGGGATTCTGCCCCTCTACTGCACTCTGGGGAGACACCCCCCCACTCCCGCAGTCCTGCATCCAGCTCTGAGGCAACAGCACAAGAGGGACATGGAGCTGTTGGAGTGAGTCCAGAGGAGGCCACAGAGATGCTGCGAGGGCTGGAGCAGCTCTGCTCTGGAGACAGGCTGAGAGAGCTGGGCTGGTTCAGCCTAGAGAAGAGAAGGCTCCTTAAGGGGAGACCTTAGGAGCAGCTCCAGTGCTTAAACAGGCCAACAAGAAAACTGGAGAGGGGCTTAGGACAAGGGCCTGTAGGGACAGGACAAGGGGAAATGGCTTTAACCTGACAGAGGGGAGATTGAGATGAGATCTTAGGAAGAAGTTCTTCCCTGTGAGGGTGCTGAGGCCCTGGCACAGGTTGCCCAGAGAAGCTGTGGCTGCCCCATCCCTGGCAGTGTTCAAGGCCAGGTTGGATGGGGCTTAGAGTAACTTGGCCTAACAGAAGGTGTCCCTGCCTGTGACAGGAGGTTGGAACTGAATGAGTTTTAAGGTCCCTTCCAAACCAAACCACGCTGTGATTCTAAGATTTGGTGCCTGCCTGAGCCGAGGGCAGTGAGTTGGTGTGCACATGCCATGTGTGTGGGGCAAACATCAGTGAACCTACAACTGAGTGGCAAAGGGAGCTTCATGGTTCACTGCTGCTTTATCCCTAGACATTTTTCCAAGTCTGAGTAACAAAAGCTCCCTGCTGCCTGGGAGAAGATGGGCTGGATAATGAAATTCTGCTCTCCAGCAGCTCCTTTGGGCTGCTCATCAGCAACATGCTATCTCCAGTGCTAATTGCTGTTTTCTTCTGTTGTTAACTAGATTAAGGGCTTTTGAAGCTGCAGGTAGAAAGTCGAATACAGTGCAGGGATCACCAGCCTCACTCCAAACTCAGATTTCATCTCCTCCCCCTTAGCAAAAGCACTAGGGTGGGAGGTTGGCATCTGAAGCCTACAGCTCATCTGCACACATGTGAGCTACTGGCTGTGTTCAGTCACTGACCACTGCTAGCAAATGTGTGGTTTTTACCACTGTCACTGAGTTACCAGCCCACAGACTGCCCTATGAGCCCCACAGCTCGGCCAAAGCACAGAGCCAAAGCTGGTGGTGCAGCTGCTCTGAGCATGGCACTGGTTTAGACCCTATGTCTCGGGAGAGGTAGGACTGCCCCTTTAAGTATTTGCCTTGCAAAGCCCTCTTGAATGGAAAAAGCCCAACAAGCATAACCCTTTTTCAAATGGAGAAGCAGCCTTCAAAGGGTGGCTCACTTACAAATGATGCTGTACACACAGTTCAGCTTCCATGTTGGAGTCTGTGGCTCTGGAAGAAAACGTAGGGGTTTTTTTATTTCCATAGGAGAACCTCCCATGCAGCTGCACCGGCTAGCAAGCTCTTCTGCTAGTAGAGTGTATTTTTTTTTAACACCTCTGTGAAGCTTTAACAACTAGCACAGAAAACATGCCATTTACAAATCTATCCCTGGGGAGGGGGTGAAGCACATACTATGCAGTCATGGTTTTTCCTAGATAATAAAAATATCCAGCACCAACTGCCGGCATTGCTGGAGCCAGCTCTTCTCCAGCACATCAGCCCTGGGGCAAGGATACTGCCACAGCTGCTGATTTATCCTCTACCCCTTGCACTCCTCATGTCCCAGCATGTTTCTCAGTGTCCTTAAGTATTTTAACATCAGATGACTTCTGACTGCAAGAAGGAAAATGGGACCAACTGACAGAATAAGGAGCTGCGCCAGCTCTGCAGTTTGTTGACACAGGCCAGGCCATGAGAACAGCAGAGGTGGCTCACCCAAAGGTTTGTGTGAGTTCCCCAAATGCTTTATTCCTGTTTCCTGGGGAACAAGAGGAAAGCAGAAGGCTCCCAAACCTGCTTTTACTGAATTACATCTCCTCCTGGCTTTGCACAGTCCAACATCCCATCCTGATCTCACCTGCAGTCCCTGTGGACCATCACCAAGACATCTGCTGCAACTGACTGCCAATTCCCCTGACGAAGACGTCCAAATCAGCCCTTTTTGCAGCAGCTGTGTGAAATATCACTCAGGAAAATAACCTCAGCATGTTCACAGCCAGGCCAGGCTGTTCCAACTCTCTCAATAGAGATTATTGATATAGCTTAATAATGCCAGGGAGACACCTTCATCTCTCACACCAACTGCTCAAGGCTCCCGCAAATTCAATTTTCAAGAAAACCAGGGATTTTTTGGTGTACCCTTTCCATTCCACTCCATAGCTAAGTATGATGAAAATCATCAATACCAAGCATCAATACCTAGCTGTTTTCCACCTGAAGGTGCCATAATTATAGTAGCTACAGAAGAGGCAGGAGCAACTGGAGCAAACACAAGAGGTGCTGGGCAACCCAGAAGAACAGGGGAGGAATTAGTGTTTTAAGGATATGGAACAGTGCTGTCAAATAAAAAGGGTGTTTGGCTAAGGATAGCTTCACTGTGAGCATAACTCCCCTTGTTTCCTTTGTGGAAGTTCAATACTCAAGCTAAGAAGTAAATCCAACTAAAGGCCTTCAGCTTTCCCTTATTTTATCCCAGCTGCTCTTACCAGTTGCTCAGTGTCACACTCAGATAACTGCTCACAAGTATGCACCCATTGGCTGTCTTCTCAGCATCACATACACTGAGTGTGGTACCAACAGCATGACAGCTGTGAGGGAGACTGTCACAAAGGTGTTTTCACCTCCAAGTGGCTCAGATGAGCTGTTCCAACCCACCAACCTCCCATCCATGCTGTTTGCATAGAGAGATGAAAAGGATGGGCCCTCAGCTTCCACAGCCAGTAATTCTCACTCCTGCCTGGCTCCTTGGTCCACAGCATGCATAAGGAAGGTTTCTTAAATCCAAAACAAATCCGAAACCCACTGACCGCAAAGGAATGTGGAGTTCCCCAGCTTCTGCACAAAGAGATTTGGCTGCAATGGGGAATCGCACCCACTCTGGATTCATGCTGGTCAGGACACTGCTGCAGAAAAGCTGATCAACTTGTCAAGTGCAGGTGCAGAAGCAATAGCCTTGGAGCAGAACAGCCAACTGCAGCTCCCACCAGTTCACTCATAACAAGAGCTTCCCCTCACCCTCTGCACTCATATGAGGCTGGCTTGTACCTCTCCTGGATGGTGGGTTGAGGAAGGGGCTGGCTGCGTAGTGCAGAAACTGATTAATAGAATGGGAAAATTATGAATGGCACAAGCCGAGATAAAAAAAAAAATGCATTCAGAATATCTTTAATCATGTAACACAAACTTTTTTACAGTGTCATGGCAATCTACACTTCACCATCTGCTTGAATTTTGTTCTTCCCCCATTTCTCAAATACAGAATAAAAACGGCATTTTAAAGCAGAACACATGGCTCTTTCTACAAGACTTCATTGCTTCAAGTGAGTATTTTTTGCCTGTTAGTCTTGTGTAAACTTCTTAGATCACCAGAACTCATTCTTTTTGTGAAAATTTTAAAGATAAGGCTTTCTCCTCCCTACCCACAGACCTTCACTATGTTACTAGGTTTAGGATTGCAACCCTTCTTACAGGCTCAGTATGCACCCCAGAAATGGAAAGGTGGTAGTGGTGGGGAAATATGAGTTATTTTAGGAGTAGCTGAGTGTATTAAAGTTGAGAGGTTAGCTAGAAAGATTATATTTGGGGCAGAAGGATGCATCAAGCATCCATCAGGGCTTTCGAAGATACACTGCACTACATTACACACAGAAAGATTTCATTATGGACCATCAAAGAAATTGTTGCTACGGAAGACAGAAGAGACGATCTTCCCAGTGGAATTAATGGTGCCTTCGCTATCTGAGCTGGACTCAGAATCACTGCTGCCTGAGTAGGCACCCAGGCCAGGTAGGATCCCAATGCACACAGCTGCTGAAGGACAGTGGACTGTGGAGCCTCCCACTGAGCTGCTCCCCAAGGGAACACAGGATGGTTTTTCTGAAAGAGAAGTACCTAAGTCAAAAATGAGAGTGCAGGAAAAAGGCTTTTAATCAGCCTCATGTCAGTCACTTGCTACTGTCACACCAGTGGATGATTGCAGGATTCAATTAAAGCATAAGACAGCTTTATGTTGCAATGAAGCTATTTTGACAGGAAGGACTTGCTACCTCAGGAGATTTTTTTTTGTTTTCCCTCATCACTCACTTAAGTCCAGCTCTATGCTGGCATTACAGATTTTCATTCTAAAGTTGTCAGTTTAATGCTCGTCAAGTACCAAACCCACTAAATGAGAATAAATAGCCCTGCTTTGTGTAATTGAGGATTTTTCTGTGATGTAACAGCATAGTTGAAGAAAAAGCTTTATTCCATCATTCTGTAGTCAACATCTCTCATCTTCCACTGCTAACTAATTATTTCCAGTGTTCTGAAAGTACACTGAACAGAGGGAGATTCAGGAAGCACCCTGGGTTGCTATTACACAGTTGCAGCTCACGCTATTTGTGTCAGAGTATCTTGACAGCAGGTCAACTGCAGCCCTGACAGCTAAGACTGAAATGCAACTCAATTTTCTTCTAATTAATAGCTAATAGTGGATATATACAAATACATCAAACGCTGCTGTGAATAGGAAGGAATGATCTGTTCTCCACGTCTCCTCTTGACAGAACAAGCATTAGGCTCAAAATGCAGCCAAGGAGACTCCTATTAGCTATCAGGTAGGACTCCTTAAGGGTAGTATCAGTTAAGCATTAGAATAAACTGCCTAAGGAGGGTGAATAATCTCTTATCTGCAGAGATTTAAGAGCAGCTTAGACAAACACCTATCACAAATGGTTTAGGCAGGGGATAGAACGATGATCTGTAGAGGTTCCCTCCAGCCCTATTTTCTATCAAGGCTGCTGTCAGCACCTATAGTTACTGTTTCTGCTGCTTTAAGAGAGAACATGTCAACTGCAGCCTGTGCTGTCTTGCATAATAAAGGATGAGACAAGCAATTCCTCTATCAGATTAAACACCAAGTCAGTTGCTGTTCAGGTGAGAGACAGCCAGCTTCCCACATGCAGAAATCAGGACGTACCTTGATTCTTTTCGTCATGATCAGTATCTAGTTTCAATCTCTTCACACTGTTACCACCATCTGAACTGTGGACAAAATAAAGTGTCTTGTTCCTCATAAGGTAACCATTTAATTACTGTGAAGTTAAAGTTGCATCTTTGCCTCAAATGCTATAACAAATGCCAGTGAGATTCCTTGATGACCATCGCCACTTCTAACTGCTGTTAACTGGGGCTTCTCAGGGAACATGCAGCCTCCTAGACAGAGCCAAAACCTATATTGCAAGTAGGTTAACCTGGGAAACAGACACACTTGGACTCTGGGAGTCTAAGTCAGGCCTCTTGCACAGCAACCCAGAGCTGTCTATTCAGTTGGAAGTACCTCAAAGGAGATCAAGAATGACAACCTGAGCTTCAGCCACCCCACATGCCCACAGGCTAGCTCATGCGGATGATTACCACAGTTGCTGGTGCAACACCCATGTCTCTTCCCTTCCAGGGTTTCCTTCCCCTTCTTCAAGCACCTAGAGAACCTGTCCTAAAACATCTAGAAGTCTTGCACCCAGTAAGAAGCCCAGAAGGGTTTGCAGCAATTCATAATGGCAGAGTCTGACCTAAAAAAGAAAGGGGTCCTGTTGGGAAAAGGAGCGTGACTTCGACTTGGACTCTGCAGAGCTTCTATAGCTCTTCCTTGTCACTGCTCAGCTTCTTTTCCCCGCTCGTCCATGTTCCCAGTCCTAAGCCATCCACATAAACAAATGCTTCCCAGGTTAAGCTGTGATGAACCGAAGTGATGAAGCACGAGCATCCTTACACACTAACTCTTTCCTGTCCCTGTCAGAGCATGCAGCAGAGATGAAAGGTTTTAATAATAATACGTCCTTTACAGGAAACTACAAAGCTCAGAGAGCAGATGTTGATCTCATGCTACACTTGGTTTTGGACAGTTTGCAATAAAAGATAAGACAACAAAAACAGAAGACTGAATAGCAAGTCTGTGATGGCACTGACATATCAGTTAAGCTGCTCTCTTCAAACAGATGCCATCTGCAGACTTCAGATGTGCCACTAAGCACACACATTAAGCCCTTTCTCTACATTCTACAGTGGTAAGTACTAGTAGTCACAAGAAAGGAATAAATAAATAAATAAATAAATAAATAAATAAAAAATCCAACCCCAAAACATTGTTGGCTGCTTGTTACCAGTTCAGGGCTTTTCTTCTCTGCCTTCTGAAAGCCCAAACAACTATCCAACCCCACACATATTGGGTGGTGGAAGTGCTTACTTCAGTTTTCAGATATGCAATTACTGCTGTACAGGCAGCTAAACATCACTCTATAAGATAAGCTTCTAAAATAATCTCTTATTCTCTGGGACTAAAACACTGACTGAATTTTGAGATGTCAGTAATTATCTGAAGTATCAGATGACTCATCTGTTGAAACTAAGCCTAGTCCCACACGCCTAATTTCTCCATAACCTGTAGCATGCCAGCAGCTGCATTTGCAGACCATGATCAAAACAGCAAATGGGTCACAAACCCAGCTGCCATCTTCCTGGTATGGAAAGAGTGTTGATATATCAGTGCAAATCAGTGAGGAACAAGGGAAGTTTGCCTGATGTCCTCAAGATCAAATTGGTACACCAATCTCCCCTCTTGTAATCTCTGTCTTCCTCACGATGCCCTCAGCAGCAATTAAAACACAGACAAAATCAACTGATACATTATGCAAACCTGAATGAAATCACATGAGTGAGGTGACACTGATATCTATAAATAGAGATGTAAAATAGATTTCCTCTAGATCCTCAACCAGGATTGCCCAAGCCTGGCAGTCTAGAATGAAGAGTCTACCCACTTGCTTTTACACATGCTTATCTATTTAAATTGCTTCATGTTTTTCCCACAGTTTGGGAGAGTCTATGGAAACAAGGCTGGTCTTTTCTTCTACCTCCCCCCTTTTTTCTTTAGGGCTAAGGTCCACAGCTCACTCTCTGAAGGCAGTTTTGGCCTGCCTCCCTTTACACTGCTAACTGGGTTCTGTTCCTCATGAATTTATAGAGGTGTGAAACTAACCTTCTGTGTTTCACAGCTCCTGCCAACAGCTTTGCCTGAGAGAATTTGTTCTTGTTTTCCACTGACTTCACAGGCAATTTCTTCTCAGTTTCCTTCTTTGGGTCCATACTGACTCCCACTTTGGTGAGAGTGCTGTGAACTAAGGGTTAAGGATCATCCAGGAAGGAATGGAGAGAACAGATACTTCCTCTCTTGATATATTTAGCCAGCTCTGCTGACAGCAACAACTAAAGTTCATTCACATATTCTATCAAAATAACCTTATTTGTAACAACATTTAGCTGACACCTTCAGCCAGGACAGCAGAGACTTCATCTTCAGGGTTTGGAGCTCTCTCAGTATCAATACCAGCTCTCCCTGTAAAGACATTCAGGCAGCAGATCAGGAAATGTTTTTCTGAAGGCAGAAAGGTGCAACACACGATACATCCAGCACCCATAAATATACCCAGCATCCTGCCTTTTCCTAAAGGTCTTAGAAAAGCAAAAAGGTCAAGACTGGATCAAAGGGGGAAAGAAGTTAAAAAAAAAAAAAAAGCAACACAATACTTCCCTCTTCTATGGGGATCAACACATTTGTAATTCAAGTTTGCTGCTTCAACCTCTAAACCTTTACAAAAAAAAAAAAAAAAAAGAAGTAGCAATATGTGGGCTCACTTTCACTCCTCCAACCCTCCTTTTGCTGAGCCCAGCAGACATCAGCCTGCCACAGCAAAACAGTTCAACTTTCTCGTTGAACTTTAACTTTTTTCTTTAACTTTTCAGCCCATCTAAGGGCCACAAGGCTACTACTGCCAGTTTAAACATCAAACCCAAAAGGAAGGAGGCACATCTGACTAAAGGTGCATGTGGCTCAAGATTCACCCAAAAAGACTGACAGCACAGAAAATCCACTGTTAGAATGGTGGGATGCAGCTGAAACCTATAGTGAGGTGGAAAAGCTTAAGCAGGTTCTCAGACAGGATAAGGAGGAGCTTGATCTGTTATTAAGGCACACTCACACTGCACACATACTAAACAGGTCTCCGTCTGTGCAGGACCTAATCCCGCCCCTGACAACTGTTCATGTCCAACTATTCCTGATGAAGCAATATCCTGTTTGTTAATGAGGTGCCAGAGGAGTTACAAAAGCTTCTGCAAAACTTTTAAACTACAAACATAGCAAAGGGAAATCAACCCAGTTTAAAAAGGCATTTGTTTATAATCCTAAATCTAACCTGACTGCAATTCTACTGATCACATCACCACAAGCTGGAGTTTCACAGGTGCCCCAGTTACTGCAGACAAATTGGACAGTGAATTTCACATCAATGGACCATATATTTGAAGTCAATTTTTTTCCTCACTGAACATCCACAAATCAAAAACCCCTCACAACCTCCTTTGAAGTGACACACTCAAAGTCTCCAATCACTTTACAATTAAGAGCATTCAGATGCCATTCCTTATTGAATTTTCCTAAGGATACAGCAGCAACCTAGACTGCTCCCTACCTCAACTGAAAGCTGTTTCAGCCAAAACCCCTGCTTAGATTTATTTTAGCTGGCACAGGAGTGCCATCCTGTGGCTATCAGAAGCAGTCTGAAAGCTCATTGTGTCAAACATGGTTTGATGTTGCAATACATGATTCCACACACCAGTGATCAACTTCCACGTGTCTGTTCATTATCTTGCTGTATTCTAACACTGCACTACAAAAACCAGGCTGAGGAACCCAAGAACTTCTCTTTCAAATGATACCAAATTACAGGCTTTCCACTTCCATTCAGGAAGTGTTCTCCTGACACTCCCTAACTACCAGAGACAACACCATGCATTTTTAATGGAAATCTTCTATGTACTGCTGCCATTAGCAAATGTAACACTATCTAGACAAGAAGCATTCCCTCTCAGGAAGTCTGTATTAGAAATAAACCTCTTGATCTTAAATATAAGTGCATTTAAAAAGCTGTCCTACAGCAGAACCTGCTTCTTGGGAGTGGGACTTTTCCTACATTTACACAGGATTTAAGACAAGAGAATGCTGTTCTTGAACACTTCTTGGAAACGGCTTAAAAAAAAATAAAAAATAAATCTGTAAATCTTTAAACACTGTTAAACCAGTGGGGTCTGGACAGGGCAAGAAGTAAAAACCCCTAGTTGTTCACGCAGTAGGAAGTAAAATTCCTATGCATCCATGCATATGAATTTCTAATGCTTGAGAATGCATTAAAATATTCCAAGGCATGTTTAGCCTTTAAGATACTAGATTTCATTTACATCATTTTTGCCCTGAAGTTAATGCCTCTGGGTAGCTTAAATTGGGTGTTATACCAAGCAAAAGACCAAAAAATCAAACCCACAGTGTTGACATTCTTATTATTGGTTTGGAAGAATCAATTGGTATGAACAGTGCCTATAGATCCAGCGCATTTACCTAGCATCCACTGGTTTTCATCACTGATAAACCATTTTGCACTGATAAACCATTACTAACAACCTGAAGATACAAGAACACCTTTTCTGTTTCAAAAGCATACTGCCAAAGCTTTCAAAACACAGGAGAGTCATTTTGCAAGTTTCCTTGAGGTTGCCTGAAATAGCATGCTTGAATTAAAAAACAAAAACAAAACCAACCAACCAACTAAAAAAACCAAACCAAAAAAACAAATGGAAAGGAATGAGCAAAACTCCTCAGCTCCTCATCAGATGAGGTGACTATAAAACATTCTCCCTATGCCCACTCCATCAGCAATAAGTTCTGCAGTTTAATTTACAGCAAGACTGCAGATACAAAACCAAACAGTATTTCTAAGACTGCAAAGACTGAGGTTAGGTGGCATGTACATCTTGAACAGGCCCTGCTCAGGAAATTCAGGGATCCACGTGTTATGTGGCTAATTCAAGACAATGTAAGATTGCCTCTGGCCTGGTATGGTTCATCTCTGATATATGTGACCTAACTAGAGCTGTCAGCTGCTTCCACAGCACAATCTTATATGGCACATCTCTGCACCAGCCAGACCCACAAGCAACAATCACCAAAACTAAATATATCCCACATGAACATCCCATCCAGCAAATCAAGAAAATATTCCAAATCATTCAATCAACTACAGCCTATTTCTGAAGTGAAAAAATGCACGAGTATTGCCAAGTTGGATGGGGTTTGGAGCAACGTGGCCTAGTGGAAGGTATTCCTGCCCATGACAGGAGTTTGGAACTGCATGAGCTTTAAGGTACATTAGAACTCAAACCATTTTAGGATCCTAGGATCATTGCTTTTTCATAATCACAGTGCTGAGGTAACTTAGATGCTCTTCTCAGAACATATGCTCTAAGTTGTACATCATTAACAAATACAAGGTAATGCAGATCTTTGTAGCTTTGGTACTATTCAGCTTCAATTGCTGACTGCTTTTAGTTACCTCCTTGTGCCCAAGAACTCTTTCATTTATACTCAAGCATCCTGGAGAGCTTGTGCTTTGATCACTGATGACTTAAAAGCAATGGATTTCATCAGGAGGCAAGACACCATCAAGTTCTACACAGATTCAGTAACCCTCAAAAACCCAACACTTAGCTTAGCACAGAAATCCTCAAATCATTCCAACCTTCCCTGACTGGCATGATCAGAGAGGAAAAGCATCCTGTAATATTTTCTAGCACATTTTCGTGAAAATTTGGTATTTAACAGCAAAGCAAAACCATCCTACTCTTAGTACTGCCTGAAAGTCTGTATTACCCAAAGGAGCTGAGTCTCCATGGGCACTGACTTCCTAGAAGAAAGTTGGCACATCTGCACAGACGTATGTAATTTCTCATCCTGCAGTTATCAGCAAGGGAGAAAGTAGCTAAGACTTCATAAAAAAATAACAGAGACATTCAAACATTATTTCAAACAGATATGTTAAAACCAGCCAATATATAGTTAAAAAAAAAACAAAACACAACAAACAAGAACTTTTACTCTTCAATAAGAAGGCAAAACAAAAAGATTAGAAGTAATAGGCTGATTTTCCTCTATGTTCTTTCTCTCTTTTTAGCTATGGTATTTCATGCCCTCAATAACGGGGAAAACAAAACCGAAATCCCAAACAATGTGGAGGGAAAGAAGAAAAGTACCAAAGACGTGTGGGGGAGGATCATCAAACGTTACAGTGGGAGATCCAAGTTACAATGAAAACATTAAATGTTAAAAAGTTTATCATAGTACACGTTCCGTAACACAGTTCTACAGAAACAATGTCTATCACAGAATAAAACTATAGCCCCATCTCTTCTCCTCCTCTACACAACCACCAGCCATTTTAATGTAAAGGATATTCTGTATTCGTTTAGTTCTTTCAGCTCTTCTTCTCTTCGTTGCTTTTCTAGTAGCTCTTGCTGCCGAGACACCTCATCAAGGAAATGCGTCTCATCTTCATCTAAGCCTCTTACCATATTTTCTGAGTGAAGGAAAAGCATGCATGTTGATAAGCTATAAAACCACTTAGGAAGCAGCTGAATTCTGCTGGATTCTGTAATTAAGGAGTAAAAATACTTCCCTGTGAAAGACACCGGATGTTAACAAACTGAAACTCTTACACCTTCAAGCAAATGAACTACAACAAACTAACACAGTTTGAACACAACACTATTACTACAGAGAAAAGCAAGACACAATTCATAGGAAACCATTAAATACTATTAGACTTGCTGATACAACTCAGGAAAATCAATTGCTGCAGGTCTGGAATGCCATCTGGAACAGCTTACAAAAAACAAGGATGGTTTCAGGCACCAAGTTTAAGCCTGTCTCCTCAGAATCTGCTCTTAAGCCAATCAATAACTAGAAAAAACCCCAGATAAATCTCTCCATAAATCGTCCCTCAAAATAGGAAGTACATTTTCTTACAGCAAACAATTAGTATCTTCTCTGAGATTAACATCTGTGGTTTTGGTTTTTTTAAGTAGAACCAGGACAATTCCTAACTTCCAAACAAAAATAAATTCCTTCTACACACGCTGCCCTAAGGACAGTGCACGCTAGGTCTTTAATCTTCTGTCCTGTAAATGTTCAATGTCTTTCAATCAAATGATTTAGTTGAAAGGTAACAGAAAAATCTTCTTTAGAAAGACCAAGGCTTGCTGTCTGTAGTCATTATTCCCTACTAAATACTGTACAGTATGGTTTGTCCTCCAGGTTACCAGATATGCTATTCTGCAGGGGTTGCCTTAAAGGGAGCAGTTGGTTTACCTCTCAGTTACTCAGGGATGCTTTTCATTCTAGTACTTGGTTTATAGGTTTCCTGAACCAAAGGGAAGATGGTACAGATCTAATACAACTGAGCAAGGGTAACAATTAGACAGTTACCAGAAATCTTTCCCGTCCAGGTTGCCAGCAGTCAGTTTCCCGGTGGCTACCTGGACAAGAATTGCTTAGTCACATCACCAACAATGACCTGGATCAAGAGTTTACCTCAGTAAACTGGAAACTCTCCAGCTAGAAAGAATACTGTAGGTATAGTTGGAGACTTTGATGCATTCATGCTCCTATCTGTAGTTTCCACTTTTCACCACCAAAAATACAAATTACATTTGAGAGACAGGAAATAACTTCCATTTCTCCTTATTTTGGTTACATGATCATTTAGAAAGAAAACTTTAAAAGTTGCATTATAAAGAATGGAAAAAATTTCTTCCCTGGGAGGGTGGTGAGGCCCTGGCACAGGTTGCTCAGAGTAGCTGTGGCTGCCCCATCCCTGGCAGTGTTCAAGGTCAGGCTAGAGGGGGCTTGGAGCAACCTGATCTAGTGGAAGGTGCCCCTGCCCGTGGTAGGGGGTTCTACTGGATGAGCTTTAAGGTTCCTTCCAATCCAAACCAGTCTACAGTTCTATGATTATTTTTCATTTAAAATGCTGTTAACAGTCTACTAAAATTATTTTACTTTGAAAAGGAAGGCATTCTTGCAATGGTGAATAATCCAGCAGAAAGAACTGCTAATCTGTGTACCGGTTTTTATCTGCACAAAAAGCTGAGAGCGTAGCTAAGTTTGTCTGTTTATGCAAACACAATTCTTCAGCATTAAACTGTTTCTCCTCCCACATCCCATCATCAATTCTGACAGATCGGAATGACAGCACACCAAAATAATTTTCTACTCTTCCAAAATTCCCATGGATAGAAAAATATTTTATGAACATTTTAAGGCAAATTCAAGCGTATTAGGGGACAAATTTTGTCACAAGTGGCCAAACTGGGCTGAAATCTGAAAATGTAAACTAGTGGTCCACAGTCAACCCAACACTGATTTTTAGTTAGTCAGTTCTTCCCACTCACCTTCTCCCAAAGAAATTTGGCTACAGGAATGATTCTAAAAGCATCTACTACAAAACAGAAAAGGCAGTCATGGTCATCAGTGCCATACTTGATAGCACCTGCAGGGGCAGGGAGCGTTACATAACAGAACTCAGATTGTCCCACAGATAAAGATAAAACATGATTTTGTCACATCAGTAATAGAAGAAAAATTCTAGACAGAATCCAGCTAGGCAAACTGGAGCTTAAAGAACACAATCATTTAAGGGTAAGGCTTCCAGCTAAAGAACCAAAATGGATCAGAACTCACCTTAAAATGGACTCTCACTTCTCTTTAGATAAGAGCCAATAGCTCCCTTTTTCCCAAAACGGTTGACTAATATTTTTTTAGTTCTCATTATCATCTTTGCACTCAGCAGCACATATACAGGTGATACAATGCAAAGGATTTTTCTATAAACCCAGAAATTCAAACATCAGCAGAAATTAGGTTTATATTCCATTAGAAGAGCTAAACACCTACTTTCAGAATAATTAATTGTTTTTAATTAATTTAATTAAATGTTTACTTCTTCCAAATAGTCATATTGAGCCTCAATTCACTTTTGTGTCAATCAATTATGGCTTGGAAATAAAAGGCTGCTGGAACAGGACTTATTTTTACTGATTCAAATAGAATGGTCTTGGGTTAAAGAATGAGTTTAAGAGTCTCAAAACCACGTTACATTTCCACTCTTCCAGGGACTGGTATCAGGGGACTATTTTTTTTTTATTTAATTGTGCAAAATAAGCCAAACATTCCATGCTTTACAGGAACGCAGCTTCAAAACTGCAAGCAACTTTTGAGTGTCACACCTACGCAGTGCTGTCGCACGGCCCAGGACAATGTTTTGCCTGCAAACATCTGCCACCTTGAACAATACATCAATAATACTTTTCTGAAGCCTCTATTTATCTCTCAGAGACTAACAAGACATACAGATATGTCCCTCAGTCAGATGTTGTACACAGCTGTTGCACACAATATATGCAGCTTGCTGGGTTTTGGTTCAAAATAGGAACTACTGGTGCTTACTGAATTTAAACTGCTCCTCAAACTCCTGCTGCTTTTTTTCTCTCTGTTCCTGAAGTCTTTCATACAAGGAACGTGGGTCGTATGCCTCCTCTGGGCACTCTGAAAGGAAAGAATAAATCGGGAAATGAGACCATATTTTAAGAATACTAAATCACCAACAGATCTTAGTTCCTTCATGTAGAAACCTTTTGAAATCGCAGAATACAAACTATTAACCTTTTATTTCTGTTTTCCATGAAAGCAAAATATTCTCAGATCACCTTCCTATAATTAAAATCTATCCCATACCTTCTGGATCCCCAGGTTTTCGGACCTTTTCCCATTCCTCTTGCCTCCTCTTCCGTCGCTCTTCTAGCTCCGATTCAGACACAAACCTCTTGTTAATCACAAGGTCAGCAGTACCATCTGCCCCATCCATTATGGAACAGCCCGTCCTAAAAAACCAGTATGAAAGACATCAGAGGCCTGTTTTCACTTGCCAGTGAGCAAGTCCTGAAAAACAGACCTGCAGCACTTGCAACAATTTCAGTTCTCGAAAGACCACCACACAGTAAGCACTGATTGAGAGACCTATTCACTGCATAACTGCAATAGCACCACCTGTTACTCCTTCTTTACTCTTTTTCCTAATTATGTCTCAGGCTGCTTTCCTAAAAGTCATATTTTAATGGAATTTTCCCCACTCCACTTCTGATTTACCTCACTTAAATAAATAAATAAATAAATAATCAATCCTCCTAAAACATTAAAACCCACCCCTACATTCAAAACCTTTCATTTCAGTTCTTGCACCTCTCTGTTCTGGAGAAAGGATTTGACACTTTGCCCTCACTTTTCCTAAGTTCTTTTCACCTACGGAGAAAGCTGGCCTGTTTCCAGTGCCTCAGATACATGTATTTACAAGTGGTTAACACTGAGATTTCACAAGTTAGCAACCAATCTCTCTAACCTTCAAAAGCATGCTGCACCTCTTTGCAGCCCTGGGGTGAGCTACACTTGTACAGATGATGCTGAGGGCTGGCTGTCAGGGTTACAGAGAGCTCGAGGTTAAGCGAAAGAGGGAACTCCCTTGGGCTAAAATGGGGCTGGAAATAGAAAAAGGAGCAGCCCTTGTGACCAAGTGAACACAGCTCCTTCTCTCTGCTTCAAGAGATCCTAGTACTTAGTATCTGCCAGGTCCCTATTTCAATACTTGGCACAGGGTGGAGATGCTCCAAGGAGTCATCCTAAGAAGGAAACTCATGGTCTTGACAGCTGTAAGCCCAGGATGATACAAACTGCTTCTGCCAGTCTTATGTGGCTCCTTTCAATATTTACACTGAAAGCTCCATGCTATAGAACTGTCCTGAGTTTTGGCTGGGATAGAGTTACTTCTCTTCCTAGTGGGTGGTACAGTGCTGTGTTTGGACTTTAGCCTTGAAACAATGCTGGTAACACACCAATGGTTTAGTTGTTGCTCAGTAGCACTTACCCTGATCAAGGACTTTTCAGTCTCACATTCTGCAAGTGAGGAGGGGCACAAGACACCAGGAAGGAGAAGAGACATGACACCTGACCCAAACTAGCCAAAGGGGTATTCCATACCACAGCATGTCATGTCCAGTATATAAACTGGGGGGAGTCACCTGGAAGGGACCGATCGCTGCTTGGATTCAGCTGGGTATCAGTCAGCAGGTGCTGAGCAATTGTATTGGGCATCACTTGGGTTTCTTGGGTTTTACTCCTCTCATTCCCTCCTCCACCCTTACTGTATTTTACTTTATATCAATTATTAAACTGTTCTTATTTCAACCCCCAGGTTTTACTTTTTCCCAGCTCTCCTCCCCAGCCCACTGGGGTGGGGGCAGGGAATCAGTGTCAGTGAGCAGCCTTGTGGTACTTGGCTGCCAGCTAGGGTTAAACCATGACAAGAATGGAGCATTAATGCCTATTTTTGCTTCTTACACAAAGCCTGTATAGGCAAGTACAAGGTAAACACAACCTAAAACTGCTCCTTTAAAGTCATGCTAATGTCATTTTCTTCTAGTTTCTTATTTCCTTGTTATAACTTCAGCAGATACCTCAAGGACTACAGACACTGCCAAGCATTATTTACTTAGGATCTCAGGTGCCTGCATTTCAGCACTGGAAGAGAACCCAGGAACACTTACTCTTCCAGAGAGGGAAGTAAGCAGTAATCCAGCTAATGGAAAGACTCAGTTTATCCTTCCTTTGTACCATCAGGACCCACTCCCGCAAGAAGCAGAGTCCCAAAGTTCTTACAAAAACTGGTACTTTTGTGAGGCATTGTTTACAATACAAATGACAAACAGACATCACAGAAGAAATCCATCTTAAGGCACTGGACAAATATTTTTTACAGGAGGGCGCATTCTTAAGATGGGAATTATGAAGAGAAGACAAAAGGATCCTCTTAAATGTTACGGAAAGGAAGATCAAGCCAAGGGCAATTTTTTTTTTCTAACTTTCTTTTGTTTCTTTTTTAATAGTTAACAAAAATCCACCCAGTCCCTTTTCCAGAAAGCACAGAACATCCATCCTTTGAGTGCCATTTCTGAAGGTGGTTCAAGCTAGAAACATATAGAGAAAATGAGAATCGAATGTCCCTAGAAGTCCTAATCACACACAGCCAACTTTCCTGCCCATGTGCTATAAAACCAAGATAACCTGGTTCTCCACTTGTGTCACCTCAGCCAGTCCATTCAGAGAGGAAATGAAAGGTTCCAATGCAATAGTGACAAAAAGTCACTAAAAAAAACTGGAAAAGAAGGATTCAGCAAGAGCACAGTATCATCTGAGACTAAAGCCTTCAACAGCAAACCATCTGCCTTCTGGATCAGCCAGTTCACTTAACATTGTATTTTAAGACACCTAAAGTGGATTAAGGTTTTGACATACTGTTAGTATGTTTTCACTGCAGTCCTGGAAACCAGTGCCTGAACAAATGCATTTCAGCAAATAACAACTTAACTGACAACCACTTGTTGGAGCACAAAGGTGGGGGGCAAAAAAAATAGAACTTTAAGTCTACTTGCACTTAGAACTGTGTTCTAGAGAGTGACACCCTGTCATGGTGAATGACAAATGTCCATGTTGCACCAGTGAACTGCACCTTTTAATACTACCGGATGATAATGTTTCCAAGATCAAAACAAAACCAAACTACAACCATTGCCACTGCCAAGGCTGGGAGGGATCTGGAGCCGTTGCTGGGTACCCCTGTGCAGCTCCCGACACCCTCAGAGCTCATTCAACAGCAGGCCCCGCTCCCCAACATTGCAACACACCCACCGCCGCTTCCTGCACTTTGCCGCACACCAAACCCGGTGCAATGTGCCGAGCTTGGAGACACCGCCAGGACGCGGCGGCGCTCCCACCATGGTGTACCCAGGCCGGAACTCGCCACCGGGATACGGTCTCGCCGCTACCGGTACCGCTCGGAGCGGGTGAGCCTCCCTGGCGCAGGCCTGGCCTGTCGTGACGGAGCCTGCTCCAGCCCGCAATGCCGAGCCCTCACCTCAGCCTCCTCTCCCCACCTTCCTCCCGCCGCCACTGTCTCCGGAAGTGGCTAGCCCCACGGCACGACTCGGCCCACCGCACTCGCAGGGCCTGGACCCGGCCCTCTCCACCCCTGCACCAGAAGGGCCCCGCAGCCCGGGCACGACCGACTTCCTCGCTGTGCCCGCACAGCCCCAGCCCTGCCGCAGCTCCTGCCGCTCCCGCAGGGCCCCAGCCCTGCCACAGATCTCGCCGCCACTCCCTGGGGCCTGGGCCGCCGCTGCCCGCACGTACCGCGGCCACCGACCCGTTACAGCGAAAAGCGCGGCCCAGCCCAGCGCGCCGCCATTGATCCCCCTAGCAGCCCGCCCCGGCTCGCTCTCTGCCGCCGGCCGCACCGCCCCTTCCGCCGATAAGGGCCAACCGAATAAGCTCTTCTTTAAGCGTCTCCTCCCCTCCAACAGCCAATTCCCGTAGCTCATACGGAAGGAAGAGAAACGCGCAGGCGACAAGTGACATCAAGGCGGCTCTACGCCCCGATTGGGTGAAGCGCTCGTGCCCTGTGTGTGGCTGGTCGCCGGGGCGACGGTGGGGAGCGGGGCGGGGCCGGGCGGGGAGGGGGCGGGCCGTGCGTCGCCTCCATCTTTCCGCCGTGCGCCGCCGCCGCGGCACAAAGGAGGGGTAGAGCTGTGTTGGGGTGGAGGGCGTGGGTTTTGCTGCGTTTCGTTGGTATTGAGGTGAGCTGCGTGTGGGGTTGCAGTGTGGTGGACAGCGCTGCTCTCTCGGGTGACACTGGCGGGGCGGGCTTGTTTGCCTGCCTATTGTGGGGCTGAGGTGGAGTGGGACTTCCACTGGGCTGGTGCTGAGGGGAAGGGGCAGCACTGGGTTGGGCTGTGGTGGTAGCGGGCCTGGTATGCTGAAGCCTGCCTCGGGTTAATGAGGGCAGGGCTCTGTGCTTGTCCCCACTCCGCCCTCCGGCTTTCCCGCGTGTGCTGCCGCAGCTCCCGGGGCAGAGTCGTTGTGGGAGGAATGTTAAGAACTGGAACCTGGTGAAGGGCAGCGGCCGGGCCTGAGGCAGCGGCTGCGCTTCCCTCGCTCTTGGGGCAGCCTGCTGCCTCGCCGGGATCTCCCGTAACCCACAGGAACGGCAGCTGTTGGGAAGAAGCTGCTGCACGCCGGTTTCTTGTGCTGGTCGGGGAGGCCCTGGAGCCGATGAGAGCGTGGCTGAGGTGCACGCGAAATGAAGCAGCGAAACTGGGATGAAACGGGAGTTTGGTGGAATCGGGCTCCCCGGGCACGGGGCCGTTTGGTGTTACGGCATGTGCTGAGAGCTCGTCCTGGAGCCTCAGTGACTTGCAAGTCACGGGCTTTGCTCCAGCAGTCCCGGGCGGGCTGGGGGCGAGGTGACCCGCTGCGCTGGGATCTCCTGGGAGCTCAGAAGAATCATGTTGAGTCCTGGGATATTTTTGTATCGAGGTAAAAAGTCAGAATCCTACCACTTTACCCACTAATTTGCCACTATCACTGCAAAAATATTGGTGCAGAGCACGTTTACGCGCTTACGGAGAAAATACGAAAATGTGGAGTGAACTACCACGTGCAGCTCTTTACCGTAGAGGTTCTGGTTTGGTCACTGGGTTGGGCAGCGGTAACGCCAGGATGCTGCTTTGCTCTTAGTTCACAGGTTACAAAGCGGGTCTTTGCACTGCCTGCATTGTGCCGATACCAAGCATGTATTTCTCTTTTAAGCCGTCTTGATTCTGTCCTACTGATCACTCTTTCTGTCTCGATTATCTTCATTGTTCCTGTTTCTTTAATATTGCTGTTTCTTACCTTTTGTTGTGCAGCAGTAGGTGTAGAGTCTTAATGTAGAGGAGACATTACTGAGGATGACTGTAGTCATCCTGGGTTTCGTTTTCTATTGTTATTGCAAAATCTTGCTCTGAAGCTCTTGGTATCCGCCCGAGCACAGAGTTGGTTCTGTTTGCAGCCTGCACTTGTCAGTGTTTCTCACGCAGGGGAGCTTTGCTCCATGGGAAGCACAGACAGAAGAGCTGCCTTTTCTCTTCTAAACTTATTCGGCCTTGTAGATATTACACTGTTTTCTGAATGCTGGTGTGTTTGGTGGCTTGTTTTTTCTTTTTAGTTTTGTGTCAGTGTTTGTTTTCTTCAACATATGAGATTTGTTTTTCTACTTAGCTTTGCCTCATATTTTTAATTTTTCTGTTGTTTCACAGCGAATACAGTTGTATTGGTGTGGATTTTTTTCTGTCATACTGGTCCTTGATTCAGTTTTTCCACCTTAAAATGTTCTGTACATGGATCAGCGGTATGAGGTTATTGACATGTGGAGATCTGCATCCATTTGACTCTTCCCCATTTACTTCTCAGGCTTAAATTTTTTGCTGTTTCCCTGCTGAACTGTAGAAATCTGTTCACAGTGGATGTTCCCAGCACCTATGAGCCATTGGAAATATTCCCTCACATCTTGTCTCCTCTTCGACTCCAGTATTTGACTCTGGATTTCTGCAGGACTGTGCAAGAAAACTACTAAAGTCTCATACTTTTTAAGAATCCAGGATGCTGCTAAATGTGTTTGGGTTTTTTTTATCCAAATTTATCCAAATGCAAAGAATTGTTCTTTTGATCTAAATCTGGCCTTTTCTTCTGCAAGTGCTTTTGTATGTGTCTTTGATGAAGCCCACTCAGCAAAAGAGGCCCTCTCTGCTGCTGGCACCTGTTCCTGTGTCTCTTCCTTTAGGGTGTTACTGTTACTCCTTCCTGCACTAATCTGTGCTATTTGGTCTCCTAGGTCTGGTTGAATATATTGTGTATTTCCCCTGGTGTGGGGTTGGTTTATTGTTTTTTTTGATTTATTTGCAGATGCATGAAACTCCTGTATTTACATGATCATTTCTTGCTGTCTCTCGCTTTTCATCCAAACAGTCTCTTGAGGTTTCTACTAACAGAAAGTTTTCAGCATGTGCTGTCACCTGCCTGGGAAGCTCTTTCAGGATCTTTTAATGCAGAGTCTTGCATTCTGCACACCTCTTGCCATTACTCTTGCTATTGTTGATTGTTTGTTAGCTTAGTTTCTACTCTCTACTTGCTCTTAGATTGCTGATACTCAGCTAGTGCCCACGCCTCCCTCACCTTTGGTACTGGTGTGTGCTTCTGTGTAGGTGGGGTGATTGGTTTGCCTTTTTTTTTTTTTTTTAACTTAGAAGGGGTGTGATGGTTTTCTACACAACTTCAGTGCTCTTCCTTGTTTTTTTCAGTAATTTCACACTAGATGTCTGGCTCTCTGAATGCTCCATTTGCTGTAAGCCTAAAAAATAGGCTGAAATAGATTACTAACAACATTTTGGTTCCCTCCTATAAAGACATTTCATACTCTGTCCATAACGTGATACCAGTGTCCATTTCCCTCAAGCTTTTTGCTAGTTTGTGAAAATTAAGGAATAAAAGGTGGATATTTAGTGGTGTAAGCAATATGTTAGGGTTACCAGTAATCAGTGATTGCTGATAAAGATGGTAGTTTGTCGTGATATGCTACCTCACATTCTGTTCCTTAGGCTTTGTTGAGATTTCCTTTCACATCCGTATCTGCTCTAGCTGCCAACATACTGTGTTTTAAAACGTCTCCTCTTGGTCTCTAAGTCACTTCGACATATGTTGCTACCTTCATAGTGGAGCAGAGCTCATCATATGCAGTGCTTGGTTTCCGTGTTGACACAGGAGCATCAAGCTAAAACGCTGTCACCTTGTAGTAAATTGAAGGCAGGCTAATGTGATAAAGTTTGTCCTATTCTACTGCATCGTCAACATGTTGTGTTCAGCATTTTAAACTTTTTTTGGTTTGATGGTGGTGGTGTTTTTTGGTTTTCCCACTCCTGAGCTCGTGATTGCTCAGTAGACTTTGAATTTATTCCGTGCTTTAATGTAGTGCAGGCAGAGGTGCTGCACTGGGATTTTGTCTTTATAATTCTAATTAGAATTGTGTCATGTTGCTGTGCTTTGTGTTTCCTTGTGTCCTGCCAATTCCCATTTTGTATGTGGTGGCTGTGAAGCTGGTGTGTCACAGCAGCACCTGTGCCAGCATAATCTTTATTGTATTTTTTATTATTCATTATGGTGTTGAGGTCTAATGGAAGTCAAATGTTCACGTGTGACTGACCAGTACATCGTCATCTCTCTTCAGCCCTGCTTGTAATTACTTGAAACCTTGACCTGCTGTTACTGTGGTCAGACTTGTGCTTTAGAAGCCCAACTCTGTCAAGGGACCTCTGTGTATTTGATAGGTTTTATCTATTCGGGAGAAGAGAAGGCTCTGGGGAGTCTGTAGAGCAGCTTCCAGTGCCTAAAGGGGCTACAAGAAACATGGAGAGGAGCTTTGGACAAGGGCCTGTAGGGACAGGACAAGGGGGAATGGCTTTAACCTGACAAAGGAGAAATTGAGATTAGACATTATGCAGATGTTCTTCCTTGTGAGGGTGGTGAGGCACTGGCACAGGTTGCCCAGAGAAGCTGTGGCTGCCCCATCCCTGGCAGTGTTCAAGGCCAGGTTGGACAGGGCTTGAAGGAACCTGCTCTAGTGGTAGGTGTCCCTGCCTGTAGCAGGGAGTTGGAACTGGATAAGCTTTAAGGTCCTTTCCAGCACGCACCATTCTAGGAGTCTGTGGAGATACCTGACCGTTCAAAAATGGGGTGCCTCATTGTTAATGTATGCTTATTAATGGGGGTTCAGTGGATCACCACGATCAGTGACAGGTAATCCATCCTTTACCTGATACATCTCTCCCCCTGGGAGAAGATGCATACAAAACACTTGCAACTGTAGTTATTTTTCTTCCTTTCTGAGGCTTCTTTTGCCACAGGGAACACTTTACTCTTGCTGTTAAGTTTCTGAACATCTTGATGTTTTGCTAGGCATGAGGAGAAGGACAAGAACTGAGGATGTTTTGGTTTGAAGTATTGGTGTAGCTTTTGGAATTGCTTGCTTCAGTGCTCATGCACAAACTGATATAAATATAGCTTTAAACACAGATTTGGGGAAAGCCAATGAATCACATGCTGGAAGGGCAGGCCATTAGTTTGTATTTTACATGCTCTTGTAGACAGTGGGATGTTCTACAAAGTGATACTGGAAAATTAAAACCCAGTAGGTATACTGATGCTCATTTTTATTTAAAAGCAAAACTGTCTGGTGGCATGCAGAAAACTTAGAGTTCTTCAGTGCTTCAAAAAACATTCACCTAATGATGAGTGAAGAATTGTGTGTGTGTTTGCACTCAGACTCTGGTCAATGTATCAGTCCTGGAATGAAAGGTTAAAAAATATTGTAAGACCAAGGGGTGAGCTGTTCTCTTTAAATTTTTACTGCTCTGGCACACTTAGTGAAGTAGTATCTAAGTGTAATTATCAAAACAATTTAATCTTAATTCTCCTGAAAGTCCCAGATGATGGTGACTTTGTATTCCTTATGTAATTACAGCTTTTTGAAATCTGCTTAAATTGCTTTGCGCTTTCTGCCTTTTTTGATGTGCAGCAATAAACTAAATGGCTACAGACTCTTGTTTAAGCCATTTTTTAGACTGTCTTATGAAATACGTACGCATTTGTCTTCATCCCCCTTCCTAACCCCTCTGCTCTTGTCCAAGTCATCTCTTAGGCAGTCAGTCCCCTTCCTCTTCTTGGCCACAGGAGCTCTGAAACCCATTGACTAACTTCCTCTGAGTTTCTTCATACTGATGGAGGCCTTAGAACACTTAAAAAAAAAATAAATACCCCAGCTCAGTGGTAGGAGCAGGATACCTGTGAGACCTGGAGTCAGTGGCTGTGCTGCTGATGGAAGCAGTTGTCACACATGGCTGCCTGTTCCACATCAGGATCTTCCTGCATTTTGCTTGCCTGGTAGACTTGTAGAAGGGCAGAGAGAAAAGGTCCCCAAGGCAGAACCTGAAGAGACAAATGGGTAGAAACAAAACTGGGCTCTTGTGTGGGTTTTTGTTTTATTTGTTTTATTTTCTTTTGAATAGGTGAGATAAGGGGTTCCAGTGACCTGCCTAGAGGTGTGCATCAAGTTCTGTAGACTTCAGCTTTAGAAGCCCCAGACAGATTGGTACACCCAACAACGGATGGAGCCATCCTCCAGTGCTGCTTCAGTTAATCAGGAAGGGGAGTTCTCTTCAGCCTGTTTCCTGCTGCACTGTTAGGTTTTTCAGGTTTGGTATCACCAGTGTCACAAAGCGACAAATTTGATGAGGCTGAGAACAGGAGGGTCTAGACATTGTCTGCTCTGTGCTCAGCTCTCTGAGGCAGTTGTCAGGCTGCTGAAAGTGCAAGCTTACAACTGAGGCATCACTGAATTCTTCAGCAACATTATCAAAATCTTTCACACATTCAAAACTGTTTTCAGTGTTTTACACACTCATAATAGCTTAGTCATGCTGTCTAGTGGGGGTCCTCTCTGCGGTCTACAGCAGGAAGCTCGTCAGCCTTCTGCAGAGTAGTTCTGTACCTGACTTCCTTTGAAAACAAGCCCAGCTCTGACTTAGAAGAAACAAAAGCACTGAGATTAGTTTACAGACAAGAAACAGTGCAACTCTGGGCTGTCACTGTGCCAGCTCAGTTACATGAAGCTGGTTGTTTGCTGACAAGGATCTGCCCCTGCTTCCAGCACACCTCACTTACAGCATCTTTCTGTAGCCCATGGGATGATTACTTGGGTGTCAGCCCAAGATCTAATTTCCACAGCTGGACTACCCTTTGTGACTGTTTGAGCTGCTTGGTCTCTTGATTTGCCCCTCCAAAATGTTTTTATGGTTTATATTAATGTATGAGGTGCTTTAAATATGTATTACTGCAGTTTACTACAAGGAGTTGATCTCCCTATAATTTAAGAGAACTTTCATTGAGTTTTGGGTAGTAATATAGGTAAAGCCTTATCCTTTCCGAAACAGATTATTATTTAAATTTACTAGAAAAAACTTAAAAGCCAGTGGATTGTGTTTGCAGTGTTTCTTTGTGATTCTACGCCTCTTTTTGGTACCCAAAGACTCCACACTTTCCTCCTAGCACTGTCTGTTCTGAAATGTCTTGATTTTTTTTTTTTTTTCCCCCCCCAACTTAAATTTTGAATGCTGTTATCGGGGATGTTTTTG
The DNA here is from genome assembly GCF_963264785.1 of Psittacula echo. Classification (NCBI taxonomy): domain Eukaryota; kingdom Metazoa; phylum Chordata; class Aves; order Psittaciformes; family Psittacidae; genus Psittacula; species Psittacula echo. Next base: position 83,453,447 of record NC_137742.1, on the reverse strand, counting down.
TCAACATTTAGCTAATTAATTTATTGTTAAGGTCTGTAACTTTCAGGGCAGCAAGGAAGATTAACTTGAATTAATTGAAGGATTTATATTTAAGCCTCCAAATGAATGTGCCAAAACTTCGTATGGTATATCTTTCAATTTTATTCTATGTGCCTATATCCCTTAAGGCTGTCGGATTACATGTGCAGGGCATTATCATTATCCTCCTGCCACGTCTGAAGCAGTGCATTATATTCTTTCCTTGGGCAACTGCTGCGATCATACAGCTCTTCCACACCATGTCAGCCTTCTGGAGTCAACTCTTGTTCAGTTGCTTTAGAGCTGTCAAATACTGCTATCTGGTTAAAAGAACCTTATCTCAGAAATGTAGTGATCAGCCTCAAAGCATAACACAGGCACATGCACACACAGAGAGAAGTTTGAGTTGGAAGGGACTTTAAAAATCATCTCATTCCAACACCCCTGCCCTGGGACACCTTCCGCTAGACCAGGTTGCTCCAAGCCCTATTCAACCTGGTCTTGAACGCTGCCAGGGATGGGGCAGCCACAGATTCTCTGGGCAGCCTTTGCCAGTGCCTCACAGGGATGAAAGTCTTCCCAGTATCTAATCTAAATCTACTCTTTTTCAGTTTAAAGCCATTCATTCCCCTTTGTCTTATCCCTACATGCACTTGCAAAAAAACCTTCTCCCGAATCAAGAGGACTGAAGCAGATGAACAGCTAAACTTTGAGCTTTGTCTCTGAAAAGATATATAATGACCTGTTGACAGCTTGGGGAGATAAGAACCCGGAAGCATGATTGATACCAGCATTGAATGGGTGACTTAGACATAAAGTGAAGCTCAGGTTTCTGGAGACTGGGGTACAAGGGACAGTTCCACGTAAGTAGTTGTGAGGAGACAAATTAAGACTCTCAAATGGGGAAGCTCAGAAAGTGGTAACTGCTTCAGTTTCTTCTTCAGAAAGAGCTGTAGCAGAGCAGTCTCTGGTGCCTGAGGAGCCCTGAGCATGGGTGTCTCTGTACCCAGAGGTAAGGGAAAACCTGGCCAGGACAGGAGTCTCTTTACTGGGCCTACTTTGGAGATAACAGTATGAGAGAAAGTGAAGTTGACTTTAAAACCATGTTGCATTTTTAGCATTCCTATACCAGCTTAATAAACAGATTTAAGGCAAGTACAAAGACAAAATTGTACAATGTACAGGTGATGATAAACTCTGACTTTCACAGTGAGTCTACATAGAAAGAATCAGAGTCCCAGACTAGTTTGGGTTGGTAGGGACCTTAAAGCTCATGCAGTTCCAGCCTCCTGCCAAAGGCGGGGATACCTTCCACTAGACCAGATTGCTCCAAGCCCTGTCCAGCCTGGCCTTGAACACTGCCAGGGATGGGGCAGCCACAGCTTCTCTGGGCAACCTGTGCCAGTGCCTTACCACACTCACAGGGAAGAAACTGCTGTGGTGGTACTTGGTGTCTACTGCATCTTCCTCCTTTGACTGTTAAATCAAGTAAAATGAGAGATCAGATCCTTCAGCTACTCAGTGTTTCTGACCATGCTAGAATCACCTAGAGGAAACTGCAGGGGTAAAGCCCAGTTTAAGAGTAAGCCCTGCACACCAGTGACACATACCTCGGCAGAAGCTGGAAAGCTTCCAGATGTGATCAGCCTCTTTACCTTTTTCTGAAACAGGCATGGTCAGTCTGCTTTCAGTTTAGGTGCTCTGAATACAGCAGGAAAACAAATGACTGTAGTAATGGCTTTGTCCCTCGGATGGTGACATACTGCATGCCAGTAAATCCTGTCTCCCATCGAGTTTTTATACTAGCTCTAACCCTCCAGGATATTTTAAAAGAAATAGAGTTGAATTAGGGATTTGATTCCAATTACGCAGTCCAGTGCTTGGTTAGTGTATGCACAAGGACTGTCACAGCATTTACTTGCTCCTCCTGAAGGCTGTGGTTCACTTACACGTGTGCTATGTGATAGCCACATTGGATGCCAAGTAGTTATTTCTCGTTAGTTGCACAAGTCTTACAATTGAAAGGTTGACCTCTGATCTCACTGCAATCTTCTGAGAGAGTCTCAGTTTCACACTATTATTACAAGGTCCTGTGCCTGAGTTGGGGCAATCCCAAGCACAAACACAGGCTGGGGAGAGACTGGATGGAGAAGGACTTGGGGGTGTTGGGTGGGGAGAAGCTTCCCATAACCTGGCTTCAGTGTGAGATTGAGCCTGAATCTCCCTCATCTGCTGGGCTGCATCCCCAGAGTGGGAGCAGGAGGTTGAGGAAGGGGATTCTGCCCCTCTGCTCCTTTCTGGGGAGACCTGGAGAAGAGAAGGCTCTGGGAGACCTTTGAGCAGCTTCAGTGCCTAAGGGAGCTACAAGAAATCTGGAAATGAGCTTTGGACAAGGGCTTGTAGGGATAGTACAATGAGGAATGGCTTTAACTTGACAAAAGGGAGATTGAGATGAGATCTCAGGAAGCAGCTCTTCCCTGTGAGGGTGGTGAGGCCCTGGCACAGGTTGCCCAGAGAAGCTGTGGCTGCCCCATCCCTGGCAGTGTTCAAGGCCAGATTGGACGGGGCTTGGAGCAACCTGGTCTAGTGGAAGGTGTCCCTGCCTGTGGCAGGGTTTTGGAACTGGATGAGCTTTAAGGTCCCTTCCAGTCCAAACCAGTCTGGGATTCTTTGGTTCTATGATAATTGTATTTATTTTACTGGAAATACTTGGTTTTCATCACCTCCCCAGTCATTTCCACCCTGATATCCCTTCCATGTTATAAAAGCTTCTACTTGCAAACAGGGTTCTTCCCCCTCTCATTCCTGTATTGAAGACTATTATCTTGCAGCAATTCTTCAGCTGTATTTCCTTCTTGGTGTTTGAACTTTTCATCTGGTATCACAAGTATTTCCATCTCTTCCCTTGTAGGAGCATTGTGTCTTTGGGAAAGAAATACTTAGGAAATATTTCTAATTATTTTATCTCTCTAACTGGAAGCTGCTGCCCAAAACTCTGGTTTGCATTTGAAAAGCTGTCAACTTCACTATGTGGTTTGGTGACTGAGCTCCTGTGTTACTTTGCTCTTGAGAAATTCTTCGTCTTATTCCTGTAACAGTGGCAGAAGCTGGAAAAGCGGTTCTAGTGGCTGAAACCTTCTCTACTTATTTATATGTGTGAAGTTCTTTTTGTTTGCTTGGTAATGCACTCCCATTTCATGGAAAGGAAAAGCATTTTCCATCATGAGCCAGTATTATGGTTGACTGTAAGCAAATATTTGAGGGGATGAATCATTGGCTCTTGGACTGCGCATTGCAGAGAGAAGGAGCTTAATGCCACTTGGAGCTGACTTCTCCATGAGTATGCTCCATGGCCTGGTGCAGAGGAGGCCTCCTTTATGTTGGCTGGGTATCCTCACTGCCCTGCAGGTGCAAATCTACTTAGCAGTTGTTCCACTGAAGGATGAGCTCATTTTGCCCACTTGGGCTTTTCACAGTAGCAAGCTCATCAGTCTGTGCAGATTGCAGCTCCTTCATGCATCCGTGTATGTGCTTGAGCCTTCTAGGAGAGCAGCTGCCTTGTTGTGGCAGGGATGCTCACAATGGCTGGTAGCACAAGTAGCATCTGGTGGTCGCAATTCAGGGTGAATGGATGATCCTGCCTATTGGAAAGCAGGCGTTGGCTGCTGCTACCTTTACTGGTTTTGCACTTCAAAACATGGGGTCCAGCTTTTATTAAAATACCACTACAAAGTGAAGTAAATGTCACCACTTTCGTCAACCTGGCTGCTGCTGTGAACAGCTGTCATAGTTGTGTTATCACTTTCTAAATTTGCTGAAAGAACATTCCTTGGACTAGTGCAAAACTGATGGGATGGGGCTTTCTAGCATTGGAGTGTGTCTAAGTGACAGAAAATCTAACTGCAGGGAAAGGGCTCACAGCTTTTAGCATGGAGAACCTGTTTTCCTTCTGTCCTGTAGCTTAGCTCTTGCTGGTGTTTGCACACACAGTGGCTTCATCTGAAGACTTTCAGTTCTACTTCGACTTGCACTAATTTTTTAAGAAAATGGTGCTGTTGCTTAGTCGAATCATGGCTGTTAGCTCACAACGTTTCAGTTGAAGAGTGTTTGGAGGGAATGTTCAAACACAAAAGATAGAATTCGCCAGCCACACAAAATTCTCCAATAGCATAATTTATAAGGAAACTGGTACTCTTTGGTTGACAGTAGGTCATGGTCTTATCATGGAAGACTGCTGAATTTTCAGAGCAGTTGTAGAGACTCAGCTGTGTAACTGCTGAACACTAGGGAACTGCCTGTTTGTCTGTTAGCATGTGCTTGCTGTTAAGCCTGGCTTTAAGTGTCTGCTGCTGGGTAGGATAGGAGGCTTTTCTTGGCTTCTCTTGATGCTGCTTTTGTAACATTCTGTGTTTGCTCCTTGAAATTTTTTTCTTCTTCTAGACAATTTCTTTAAAAAAACCCTCATATTTTATTCCCACAATATTTGCAAGTGGACTGTGAAGTATTTTTAGAATTAAAAACCAAAACAAAATATTTCTGTGTCAAAGTTTTACTGAGAGGAGGGATTTTCAGAAACGAGGCTAGAAGTTAAATTTTAAAATTTCTTTCCATCTCTGTATGGAAAGATTGTTACATCATATTGAAACAATAATATATTTAATCTTTCATGATGTACAAAATGTTTTTGGTTTTGTGTGTTGGCAGTGTCTCTGAGCTTGGACAGAAGCAGAATTGTTCACTCATCACTTGCATCTCCCTCTCTACTGTATTTCTCTCTCTGTTCCATCCTGCAGCTGACCTGAAGTTTGATGCATTCATCTTTTCTTCAGCAGTTGGGGTGAGGGAGTCAGGATGGCCACTGGCAGCCAAATGATGAAGTTCATTATGCTATAAAGCTGCCCTAGAAAAATGCCTCAGCTCTACTGCAACCCAGTACATCACTGTTTTAAAAACCTTCTCTTAAAAAGCTTTTCCTCTGCACTTCAGAACCTCTGCTCACACATTGGTACTGTGTTGCTTGTTTGCAAGGCAGATCTGTGGCAGTCTTTTCTTACTAGAATCACAGATTGGGAGGGATACCTCCCACTAGACCAGGTTCCTTCAAGCCCTGTCCAACCTGGCCTTGTGCACTGCCAGGAATGGGGCAGCCACAGCTTCTCTGGGCAACCTGTGCCAGGGCCTCAGCACCCTCACAGGGAAGAACTTTTGCCTAAGATCTCATCTCAATCTCCCGTCTGTCAGGTTAAAGCCATTCCCCATTGTCCTGTCCCTACAAGCCCTTGTCCAAAACGCCTCTCCAGGTTTCTTGTAGCCCCTTTAGGCACTGGAAGCTGCTCTAAGGTGTCCCCAGAGCCTTCTGTTCTCCAGGCTGAACCAGCCAAGCTCTCTCAGCCTTCTACCTTATGTTCCTGATTACTGAGCCTCCTGGTTTGTCTGAGACTTGACAATTAACTCCTTGTACATGATGGTAAGCAACAGCCAAGGGACTGCTGTCAAGCTCAGTTTCTACTAAATAAGGGGAGTTTATCCAGTCGTTTCTCTCTTCCACTTCATCTAATCAACTTTTATAGTCTACTTGCTTTTATGTTCTGCTGTCCCTACTTGAGAGTGACCTGGAGCAGATACTATTTTGCTCATCTTCTTCTTGTAAGCAGTAGTTTGAGGTGAGGAGTTGGTCACTGCTGTGCACTTGGTGCTATGGTGTCTGGAGTACCAAGGCTGTAAAAACAGATTGTGTTTTTCTGTAGCTGTGCCTAGTCCTAAAGCTAGTAGATGGTAAACTGGTTTTTGAAGCCTCAGGAGGATTTCTCCTGTAAGGCTGAATGTAGCTGAAAATAACAGCATGGCTTGATGTCATGGGGGGTGTAGGGAGGAGATTGAAAACATCTACCTTAGAGGCAGTTTCCAAGTCAATTGTTTGTTCTTTTCCATCTGTCTTCAGGGACTCTTCAGCATAGTTCCTAAAAGTGAAAGCAGAGCCAGCCCTAATGACTCGCTGCTCACCATAAAGGCTTACAGAGTGCTACTGTTCCAGATACAACTGCATCTGCACTCTGAAGTACAGTCCACTTCTGTTACAGCTCTGTGTGAGCAAGCCCATCTGTTCCTGAGCCAAACATACCTAAGGGTGAGTTGACCAGAACCACTTGTTCTTATTCATGCTTTAAGTTGTTGACCAAAAAGACTAGGTTTCATTTACTGGTTTTGATCTTGTCTTATGTCTATTTTTGTTCCTTAGGTAGGTTCTTACTGCTAATCCATAAAATACAGCTTTTCCTTGCTCATTTTGATGAGAAGAGATTCACTATGTTAACATCTTTGTAAGCTACAGAACAGCTTAATTTGGATTCTGAATCTGTAACTGTTTTACATTTTATTACTATGTTATTAAAATGCCCTTAAATTATCTAGATTCATAGATCCATGCATATTATTTTGCTTGGGAAGACATATTTCATGTTTAATATAACTAGTCCTTTTTAAAAAATAACTCTCCCAGGTACCCCCCAACCTTTCAAAGTCATCTGAACCTGTTGTGATCTTGCACAATTCTGTTTAAGATCCGTGCAATGTGTACTGGCTCCCTCACATGTACTTTTGACCAGCTGACTACGAAGCCAACAGCTGTGTTGGCTCAGATGGAAGGGCTCCTGAGCCTTGTGTGGTCCACTTCTTGTGGTCCAACTGCTTAGAGAGTAAGGCAAGAACATTGTGTTGCCAGAACCGTTCTAATGATCTGTGGTTTAGGAATTTCTTGAACAAGTTGTCCAGATCTTACAATTTTTTTTGCAATTAATATCCTTTGAGGGATTTTTTTCTTCCCTAGTTAGCCTTCAGTTCATTTCTTAATACGGAACCTTTCACTGTGCTAAAAGAAGATAACATACCTCAAACTAGAGAAGAGTCTGAGAGCTTGCTTGTAGTGCTCTCCAGTGACATCTGGACATCCAGAGACTTGCTTTTACGACCAGTGTCTGGCTTCCCAAGTAATGTTATGATCTTGTCCCAATGGCAGCCTTTCATGTTTGAAAGGTCTTTGCCTTTTTTTTAACTTTATGGTGCCACATGCGTACTGTTAAATTATTTAATGATAGTAGAATAATAATAACCTGTTACAGGATATTCACCATGACTTCTACCTTAAATCAGGTTAAACTTGGTTCTTAAAAGAATAACATGTGCTTAGTCTTAAAGTGACTTATTTATTCTGGTATGCCTGAAATGCTTAAGTAGTCAAATGATGTCTTTTGTAAGGCTTTATTTTAGGTGAAACTTTAATGATCTATAGAAATACACCCTATGGCTTGAAAAAACACTTCTGATGAAATGGGGGTCTGAATCTTCTTGCTCTTGCTAGCATTCTCAGTGTATGGTTTGGAGAGACTGCCCTACAATCTTGGTTGCTAGTGGGCCTGTATTTGATCCAAACCAGTTGAATAAAGAACAAAAGAATGATTGAATTAGATTTTGTTCCCAAAAAGGTAAGATTGGTTTGACACTAGATCTGAACAAACATAAACCTGCATGGAAAATACCCCTTTCAAAATCCCAGTTAGATCTGTAGGCATTAAAATAGTGTCTGTAATTCCTGTTTATTTCAGGGTCGGTACTTGGTGCTTCTTTGAGGATCCAGTTGATGTAGGCACGTTCCAAAAGATATGTTTATGCACAGATGGACTAAACAGTTTACTGTTAAATCTACAGTTTGTTGAGATATGCCATTACTGTAAGTTCAGCTCTTCACAATTTTGGCTATATTGTAGACTCTTTCTGGAAATGATACTGAATAATTTTGATAAGAAATGAGACCCTTAAGAGTTAGCCTTTATTTTGGTGGCCTAAGCATTATGTCTTTATAAAGAACAAATGAAATTGGTTTGGTAATACTTAGTACTTAACGGGTAGCAGTGTGCTCGATTTAAAGTGTGCTAGACACTGGGCTAGACAAAGCTGTTCCTCTATATTCAAAAACCATGGAAAAAATGGGAAATAATAGGTAGCATAGAAAGGAATGGTGTGTGGGCGAGAGCTCCTTTACCCAGGGCACTTCCTCTTCCTTCCTTTCACCCTCCGTGCAATAGATTTCAGGTACAAACTTTGTTTCTGAGGTGCTTTATCCACCAAGACCAATTCTGTTGACTAAAATAGGAATTCTGCTATTCATTATAAGTAGGAACACTGACTCTTGTTTTGGATTTGCTTTTTCAGACCTCCTTCTGGATGACCAATGTGTATTCTAACTGATTGTAGCAGAAACTAAGTCTCCGACTTCCCATTCATTCCAGCTGGTAACAACACTTATAATGCAAAAAAAATCACGATTCAGGATCCCACAAACATTACTCGTAAAACTTTCTAGATGATTGTAGTTGCTTTGGTTGTGTTCTATGCTAGCAGAAGCCTTTTTCAAGGTTTACTGTTGACTCTAGAGCACCACATTCCCTGTTTACTGGGAGCCCTGAGGGCTGGCAATATGGGAAACTCATGTGTTTGCCGCAATGACAGTGGAGCAGAAGACAACGTGGAATCTCAGAGTTGGCAAACGGAGAACAGTAGAGTACATGCACCTGAAGCAAGAAGCCACCCAAGGGACCCTGTCCGTCCACCCAGGAGGGGTCGAGGGCCTCATGAGCCAAGAAGGAAAAAACAGAATGTGGATGGGCTAGTACTTGACACACTGGCTGTAATTCGGACATTAGTAGATAAGTAAGTACCTCCTCAAGGAATAATCCAACATGAATGAAAATGTTCTTGTCTCCTCTCAAACTGTGGCTCCATCCTCTCACCGATCTACACCTGACCCTCCCTGAAGCAGCCACATGTTTCCATCTGGAGATTTAGGAGAGGAGCACCTTTCCTAGGTAATAGAAGTAGCTTCTAAGTGTACAGGTAGAGACTCTTCCAAGAGCTGAGAGCTTTCTCACATTTCCTGTCCAGCCCACACCCAGATGGGATGAGGAATGTGCTCAGTGTTTCTTACGTGCCATAGATACACAGTTTAGGAAGCAACAAACACTCCAGAGTTTGGGAACTTCTGCCCTAAAAATTGGTGGCTGTGCAAGAATTTTGTTTTCAGGCTGTATTTACTTCTTTGGAAATGGTTAAGCAAAACTAAGAGCTTTGATCTTTGTTAGCTTGTATAAACAGACTAAGGTTTTCTCTCCAGTTTTAAGTGAGTGCATGTTGTGACTGTTCAACTCCTGATCCCACTATTGTGTTCTTTGCATGCTCAAAGCACCTATTAAGGGTGTGGGGGATATTTATGGTTTCGGCCTATTTTGTTTGTTTTGCATTGCTTTCTGCAAAGCTTTAAAAGGACCTTTCAAATGATGGGATAAGTTAGCTTGTCATCTTTTGGGTTAGGTGCAGGCTAGGAACTGGAAAGGCCAAAAGAGAACTGTTCTAGCTTCACAGCTGGGGTTTAAGGTCGATGAGGATCAGAATGATTCATATACCTGCTTTGTTACTTTGGAATATGCCTGCAGACGAGGAGTTTGCCTTCCTGCTGTAAAATGCCTTAAATGGAAATACCAGAATTTTATTTTTTTCCTGAACATTTAAATCTGAGGGGTTTGGGTTTTTTAACCAGGTTTTATTTTGTGGTCTGTCTTCAAATCATAAAGTTAAAACTGTTTTGAAAGCCTTTCCCTAATCTTGCATGCTTTTCCCTCAGTTCAGCTTCTTGTTTCACAACACTTCATGCATAGCTGATCCTGTTCCTGTGGATCTTGCAATCAGTTTTGTAATCTTGTAGGTGCTTTCCTATGCTACTGAGGGACAATAAGCAGTTATTTTGCTGGTCCTGGAGTCCTGTTTCTGACAAATTTCTGAAGCTGTGTTTCTTAGTTAATACAGGCTCCAGTGAAATACTTTCAGACTCCCATAACCATGAGAGTTGGAAGAGACCTCCTGAAGCTCATCCACTCCAGCCTCCCACTTAAAACCCAGCTCTAGCAGGAGCAGGTGGCTCATGATTTTATCCAGTCAAATGCTGGAACATCTTCAGGATACAGAGAATCCTCCATCTCTTTGGGTCCCGGTTCTAGTGCTTGACCATGCCCATGGCTTAAATGGTAAATAGTTTTAAAAGCTGGAATTTCCCATATTCTAACACATGCCTGCTGTGTGCACTCTGAAAAGCCTGACTCTGCTCTTTGCCATTGTACAGTTGCAGACAGCAGTATATCTCCTCCTTTTTACGACTCTCCCTTAAGGATGAACAAACCTATTTCTCATAGCTTATGTTTCTGTGTCATGTTCTTTAGCCACCAACAATCTTGGAAGTCCTCTGCTAGACCCATTTCCTTGTAGTGATACCTGGATGTGGGGAGCTCAAAAATGAGTTTCATTTGGTTTGTATTAAGGCAGCTGGTAAGCCCCAGCTGGTTTTATAATGCAGCTAAATATTACAAGCTCTTGCAGATAAGACAGAGCTATGGCTATGAATAGTGAATAGGTCTGTTCATAAGGCAAACTCTCTAAATGTGTCTGAAAAAAATTTAAGGAGCTGTTCTGCTGGACTTGAAACTGATGATAAGCCCTCATTAGATTAATAGGAATGCTTGCTTGGGGAAAAAAAAGTCACATCTGGAAGTCTTGGTTTTCAGTGTAGGTGCAACACTGTGGGAATAAGTATGTTCTGTTGTCACTTCCTCCTAGAACCTGATTTTTCAGTTTTGAAAGCACTACAATGGAAGGAAATGGTAGGGAAGCTGACAAATCTCTTTGCATGTTAAAAAATGCGCAAGAATAAAGTCAAGCTAATGTGAAACTGTGTAAATAACAGCAGGTTGGAAATACAGGCTTCAGTGTGACAGTAGAGCCTTGAAAAGCAGAAGGCAGCAGTCCAAAGAATGGAAATCAAACCCATTCTTCTGACATTCTTTTCCAAAATCTATACTCAAAGTTAATGCATGGGAACACTCTGAAATGAAGTGTAAATAAGTAGTTACCCTGTGATCTACAATGAATTCCGGTTTGCTTCAATTTTATTGTTAGCTTTCAATCTCAAAGTTTGGATCTAAAACATCTCTGACAAGTGCTATTTTTCCCCTTGTGTCTAGAGGTGCGTCTTTTCTACAAGGAAAGAAGTTTCATTTCCTAGCCTCAGAAGGATAAGTGCTAATTTTTGGAGTTTATATGAAGTGCTGCTTTGCAAATTAAGAAATTACAAGAATGGCTGCTTTGTTTCTAAATGAGGAAGCTCATCTGGAAAAAACTCTTCCCCATAAGGGTGGTGGGACTCTGGAGCAGGTTGCCTAGAGAAGTTGTGGCTGCCCCATTCCTGGCAGTGTTCAAGGCCAGGTTAGATGGGGCTTGGAGCAACCTGGTCTTGTGGGAGGTGTTCCTGCCTGTGGCAGGGGTTGGAACTGGATGAGCTTTAAGGTCCCTTCCAACCCAAACCAGTCTGGGATTCTATGAAACTTCATTTTAGCCTTGTCTTGTGGAAATAGTCAAGATTGTGTTAATTTGCTTGGTATGAAAAACATGTGCTTACAGTGAATCTCTTTAGTCACAACAGATTTTTCTCTTCTAATTAATCTCTCCGAAGTAGGTAGTTTTATTATCTGCATAATTAATCTGTATTGAAAGTTTCTAAAATTCTGTATTTCACATTTCCAATTTAATTTCAGGCCTATGTGATAGAAATTGAGTGTGGCACGTATCATTCTAAGCCTGGGGTTAATCTGCAGTGCCCAAATAAGGCATTTAGGGCATGCTGCAGTGTCTGGTTTCTGTGCTGCTTACTAAATAGGATTTTGAGATCTTGCTTTAGGTACTCCCAGCAGTAGTGCATGCTCAGATGGACAGACCTGGCTGTAGCTTCTTGTCCTTGGTCCAGCACTGAGCCTCAGGAACTAATCTAATTTGAACTCTTTATGGTTTTCATGTTGGAAAGGTGACTGGGTTAAATAGCTTCTCTTTAACTGCCTTCTTACAGGTCGTTACTGAATTTGAAGTCTGTGATGCTTGCAAGTGGCTCACCTTTCAGTTTGTGGGTGGTTTTTGTTCTCTTTTAGTATTTATATATTTAGCAGAGAATTTCTGGGAGAAAGTATGTTTAAGCCATGTCCCTTGTGCACTGCTCTTGGCTCACTTCACAATCTCTGACACAGTCTCTTGCTTCATATTCTGAGGAACTCTGCTGGGCAGCACTTAGCCTAAGGATTATGTTCAGCTTTTCATGCAAATATGGATCACCATTTTATTCATCAGCTATTGTAGATATGTAGATGTTGACTTTGAGCCAGAGAAAGGCTCCTTTCCCATCTGTGTTTCAGATCTGAAAGTGGTATTAGCAGTCTGCAGTCTATGTAACTTCTTTTTGTTAAATAGTGGAGTAATTTTCTGTGTATTATCATTTAGTGTATTATGTTGATAATTGTGCGTAAATTTTGACCTGTGTAATATCTCTTTCAGTGACCAGGAGCCTCCTTATTCAATGATCACGTTGCATGAAATGGCAGAAACAGGTATCAAGGCATTGTGTTGGGCATTTAAGTTGTGATTCCAAAGCAAACAAACAAAAGCAAAAAAAACCACCACCACCCCCCCCCAAAAAAAAAAAAAACAAAAACACACCCACAAAAAAAACCAACCAAACAATAAATATCAAACCAAACCAAAGAACCCCACAAAAGAACAAATCCACAACCCTCCTTTTCTTTGCAAAGATGAATGCATGTGAACAGCGTGAGTTACAACTTGGTGTAGCTCTAGAGAGGTGGGATCCAAAATACAGTTCTACCCTCAGAAGCTTCATTGAGCTCATTGCATTTGCTTCAGCTTTGAACTCTGTTAAACTTTCCATGTGAACTCTCCAGAAGCAGCCAACGGATGTCCACAAACTTCTTCTAATGGTATTAAACCATAAGCCACAAATGATTTTCATCTGCAGCAAGGTGAAGCCAACCTAGATACATATGGTAGACATGGTTTAAACCCATATGCTCCCATGCAGGCAAATAGTATGTACTTTTTGTTTGGGGTTTTGCTGTCCTTACCTCTGCTTTATTGATGTAGCCATTCTAACCCTGTCCCTAAGTTCTCCTGCAGTATGAGCTGTGTCAGCATGGGCTGTTTCAGCTTTGCCACAGTAGGAGAAATTCTCCCATCTCAAGATCTCTACTAAATTTCTAGTTTAGGTGAATTTTTGTCTCTTGGTAGAGTTGCTACTGGTCTTAGGAAATATATTTCTAGATCATAATAAATTAATTAACCTGATTAGATATTACAGCACTTCAGAAAAATGTTATTCAGGGGAATGTGCAAACAAAAGCTCCAGTGTATTACCTATTTACTTGTCACTGTTGAAGGGAGCACTAGGTCTTTTTAACCTCACTCTTTTATGCAGACACTTTGAAGGGAACTACTTTCTTGTAAATCCAAATGTTTACTTTGTTAGTAGTTTAACGTCTTATATGTGGATTATTGTATACTTGCAAATAGAAGCTGTTGTCTACTCATTAAGCAATAAGAGTTGTTCCTTAAGAAAACACATTTTCTTTAGATCATCAGGCATGAGACAGGCTAAGGCAGTTCCTCAGAGGCCCATGTCTTCCCACTTGAGGGAACTTGGGAAGAGTCCTCCAATTCTGGCTGGAAAAAATACTTCCTCAGTGTCATCAGGAATGCAGCATATAACACTTAAGAGTTGACACCGGACACTGAACTCTTGAGTATTGCAGTGAAATAAAGTCCTTGTCCATATTGGTTCCTTCCTAATACCAGTAGGAGCTCACAGTTGCTCTGGCCTGGGCTTGATTTTTCTCCAAATAAGAGAGGGGTTCACTAGTAGCCAAGCTGCTGTAAACTTTTTTCCTTGAATTTAAACTTCTGTTTAAATAACAGAAGAAGAAACAATCCGAACTGTTGGGTTGTTCTTCAATTTATATTTAGGAATGTATTTTGAACGCTTCAAGATCGCAGTGTTAAGTCTGAGTGTTACTTCTGTTGTGTGTTTGACAGATGAAGGCTGGTTGGAAGTGGTCCAGTCTTTAATTAGAGTTATTCCACTAGAAGATCCCTTGGGACCAGCTGTTATAACACTGCTACTTGATGAATGTCCGCTGCCAACAAAAGTGAGTCTAAAGCAGATGTATTTATCTGTGGCTGAATTTCAGTTATTCGTGGTTGTCACACCCATGATAGCTCCTGGGAGGGTTTCACCACTGATGCAAGACAGTGAGTTGTTCAGAAAGTGGCTATGACTTGCAATTTGGAGTATTTTGTGGTGACTTGGTATATAATTGCCACTTAAGACTACAAGCTTGGGAAGGGGAGTGGAGGGGGGGAGGTGGTGGGGAAATGTGGCCGATGGAGAAGAAAAAGAGGCCTTTAGCTGTTTTTCTTGCTGTCATCTGCTGCCTCATGGTACATGCAAGCTATGCAGATGCCATAAAAGTAGTCCAAGTTCTGCCTTTTTGTTCTCCAGTTCTGGAAGCTGCACATTTACAAGTCGCTGCTGAATTTGTTCTTGCCCTGTGCATAAGAAATGCAACACCAGTGTGTATTAAGTTAAACACATGAGGTGTTTTTAATTGAAATATCTAGATAGAGTTTTGGCAAATTTGAATACTTTTCAGTGACCACTGGTCTGTTTTTTGGATGAGAGTGTGGCCCTAGGTGTTCTTATGACACTGTTGTGGCTGTTTCAGCGGGGGCCTCAAGATGCTAACTGCTGTTGGATCATAGAGTCACAGAGTGGTTTGAATTGGAAGGGACCTTGAAGCTCATCCAGTTCCAAAACCCTGCCACAAGCAGGGACACCTTCCACTGGACCAGATTGCTCAAGGCCCTAAATACCTTTAAATGTGGTGATTGTACAGAGAACCTGTATGCTTGTCATGATGTAATTTCATCAGAAGCTGATGATGCCCTCACTGCAGTTTTCATTTAAGGAGCTACTTATGCTGCCAATTCTGGTTGTTCATTGGCATTGTTAGGGATATAAGAAGGTGGTAGCTTTGTCTTGCATAAACATATGAGTGGCTGGAGAGCTAGTCAAGCACTTTACTACCTCAGGTGGTTTTGTTTCCTGTAGCTAATAGCCTAGAGCCATCTGAGACTTCTGATCAAGTTAAGCATTGTATGATGGCTGTCACATGAACTGCAAAATGATTTTGAAAACGAAGCTAAGACTAGAAATTTTGCCGCCTTTGAAAAAGTCAGGCAGTGGAGACACTGAGTGTGCCATGTGAAGAGTGGCTTTGTGTTTTTTGTTCATTTGTACAATGTAGTTAGGGATCAAATGATTTGGTTTTTGAAAGCCACATGACTTCTATTTACTTTAAGGAGTTAGCTATTAAATAGTTGACCTTAACAAGACAATTGAAATAAGCTGACAGTTTCTAGGGCACACAGAGCTTTTTATTCCTGTAGAATCTTTATGGCACAAGTTGTGGGATCTGCTGATCACAGGTAGCCTGGTAAAGTGTTTGCTGCTGTTTGTTTTCTTTCTGTTCAGGGTAAGTTAAAGATTTTGTTCTTAAGGGTTTTAAGTCAGTGCCTTGTTTCTGTGACAGCTGGAGAACAGCAGCAAGTTGTATTTAGTTTTCTGTTACTGTAGGCTGTGAAGTCCATGAAGTTAAAGTGGTAGTGTAGTAAACTATTTATTCTATAAAGTTTTTGTTTAACTCAAAATAGTTGCTCTCTGTGACAGTTCTAGTAGTGGCTAAAAGCAGTATCAGTATGTCAAGAATTTAATTTTGGTGATGCTTTTCCATCCTAGGCTTGTGGCTCAGTCCTTTCTCTGTTCTTTCCACTTAGTGTCAGTCCTGTTCATCAATTCTGGATTTGTGGCTTTTCCTTAGGGAACAGAACTAGTTTTCGGTGTGATCTCTGTACAGACCTCAGACCCTAACAGTAAACTGATTTGAGTGTGGCTCAGCACACAATTCAAAAAACCCATACATATTCAACTTGAGCAGTACTCATTTGTTCTCCAAATGGCCTGCTGATGACTTCAATATGAGCAGTTCTTCTATTTTAATAGATCCTAGCCTCAAATTATACAATTTCAATCTGAATTAGCTGAAACTTTCATGAAGTCTGGAAAGTTGAGGGGCATTTGGAACTTTGGGGGTGGGGGTTCTCCCTGTGGAGAACTTGCTCTGGCTCTAGATTAACCCCTAACTACTCTGAAAACAGGGTATTTTATAGATCTGTATCTTGAACCTTATCCATACCATACTGCCTGAATGAAGCAAATCAAAGCATGGCATTTTAGATTTATTACCTTCAGTGGTGACTTCCTAAATCAGTGTGACTGCAGAAAGCCATTTATGCTCTCAAGAATACCATTTATGACATCCTGCAAAGCTGACAGATTCCTAAATTTATGATGGGGATTGTGGTGGGCTCTTTTGTGGGGAACTTATATCTTCAGTCCTGAATTCTATAGTCTAATAAAACTGCCATTTTAGCTTGGAAGGGGTGTGAGTTTTAGTGCACTGGAAACAGAATAGATGGTGTGCCACATGTGCTGGTTGGTACTTTGCCTTTGTCCACTAGTCTAGTTCTTGCTACAGGTAGGTCAGCTGTCTATGTCCAGAGTGTCCGGAACTGTTGATCACACTAATGACCAAACTGGTAGTAATTTTAAAGTTATGTTGAACTTTTCTTCCCATTTGGTGTTTATTATATTCTTATCTTTAAAGATAACTGTCCTGTGCTGTCTGTGATGTGATGCTAACTTTAGTAGTACAGTATAAAAATAATTGGTTGTACTATATTGAGTTGGGAGGAAAGCTCTATTTGTCAGTGATAATGAGAGTTCTGATTTTTCTTTTTCAGGATGCATTGCAGAGGTTAACTGAAATATTAAACTTAAGTGCAGCTGCTGCTCGCCAGGATGCTTGTCACCCTGCCAGACACCGGAATACAACGGCTGTGCTGGGCTGCTTAGCAGAGAAGTTAGCAGGTAAAGCAGTGGGATTCTTCAGGAAACTTACACTTGGCTCACTGAGGCACTGTCTGCTGTAGCACCCATGCTGCAAACGAGTTCAGAAACGTTGTCTTAGAACTGAATAATGTTTTGCATTGAGGGGAGACCTCATGTGACAATCTACTGTGTGATTAAAACATTGAGTGCTCCCTCGCTTGGGTCTGAATGAGCTATTTACAATCCCACATACTTAAAAAAGCTCAAATCGTTCTGATGCATAGTTAGTGATGGTGTATGGTTTTTATTTTTGGTATATTGCTTCAGCACTGGTCACCAGTCTCTTCTGTGTACTTACTCTGGTTGTGCGTGAATTACTGAGGACACATAGTTCTTTTGCCAGTAGACAGAAGTATCAAATTATTAGACTTGTAAGCTGTAGAGAAACAAAAAATACATATTTCTTTTTTTTTTTCTTTTTTTTCTGCTAAACATGTATTGCTCTATTGTAGGTCACAGAAAAGATTTTCTTATCTATGTTACTTGAAAGAAAATTGCTGGTATTCTATTTTAAGGTGTCTTCTCATATTGAAAAAAAATTTATTCCCTGCCATTTCTAGTACCCTGCTGGAAAGTAATGATTAAGTTTCCTTCCCACTGATGGTTGGGTTTCTATCTAGTCTTTTGCTCCTTTTCTGAAAGTGGACACAAAAAGGAGCAAAAGTGGTTGTCTGATATCACATACTGGTTATTAGAAAAATACAGTATTTCTGTCAAAAAAAGTAAAGAAATAGGGCAGGAAGCTTTTTTGTACCATAATACTTCTACCCTGTTATATTAAGTCAAAATGAGATACTGTCTCTACTTTCATCTTAGTGGACAGAGATCTTTATGTATGAGCTCAGGCAGCAAATCTGTTAGTGCTGTGTTGGAACCCACTGCAATTTGTTTGAGTTCACAGATGTCAGAGTTGGATTCCCTTGTACTTCTCTTGATAAAGCAGACAGTATTTCAGGGTTGGTTTTTTTTTCTTTTTTTAATTGGTTGCTTGCTATGGTGCTGCTGCAAGTTAACTATCAGGTAGGCTATATTAGATGCTCAGTTTTACTTATTTTGGGCTACTGATCAATAGAGCTGGTCTTTATATGTTGATTCTGGAAATAAAAGGGAGCCAGTCTTTTTTGAAAAGTAATGAGCATGAAAATACTAAGCGACTGGTGGAGTCTTTCTTTAAAATCTCAGAAGTATGGCTAGATCTCTGCCCATTTACAGCAGGTAAACTGAATATGTTTGTAATTTGCCAGAAGCTGTGTAATTAAATGTATACCAAATATTTGACTGGAAACAATGATGATTGTTCTACATTGGGACTTGGACCCCCTCAAGCGAGTCCAGAGAAGGCCACAAGAATGTTCTGAGGGCTGGAGCAGCTCTGCTCTGGAGACAGGCTGAGAGAGCTGGGCTTGTTCAGCCTGGAGAAGATAAGGCTCCAAGGACACCTTAGAGCAGCTCCAGTGCCTAAAGGGGCTACAAGAAACCTGTAGGGACTTTAGACTTTTAGGGACAGGATGAGGGACAATGGCTTTAACCTGAGAGAGGGGAGATTGAGACTAGACAGCAGGAGGTGAGGATGGTGAGGTGTTGGCCCAGGTTGCCCAGAGAAGCTGTGACTGCCCCATCCCTGGCAGTGTTCAAGGCCAGGTTGGACAGGGCTTGGAGCTACCTGGTCTAGTGGAAGGTGTCCCTGCCTTGGACACCTTGGGGGTTGGAACTGGATGAGCTTTAAGGTCCCTTCTAACACAAACCATTCAATGATTCTACCTTACAGCTCTGCTTTGGTGAAAAGTTCTTTAATTTTTGTCTTATGTTTAAAAGATCTGTGCCATGAAGAGTAGTTCCCATGGATGTGTTTAACTTCTAATGTTCTTGTAGGTCCTGCGAGCATAGGCTTACTCAGCCGAGGCATATTGGAATATTTACTTCAGAGCCTGGTAAGTGTCTTCCATCTTTTTGTATGTATCCATACATAGCAATTATAATGCATTTTGTTGTTGTTATTGTGAAAAGTTAGGGTCATATGTAGTAAATACTGGTTATATATGTTACAGAAAGTTGAGATTCCAGAGAGTCTGTAGGATCTCCAGCCTTGGAGATAGTTAGAAGTTAACAGGACAAGGCACTGAGCAGCCTGATCTCAAACCAGCTCTCCACAGGAGGCTGAACTAGAGCTGTGGAGCTCCCCTTCAACCTAAAGCATTCTGTGACAGACTTAACAGGTTCTCGTCTCCATCTGTGCTGTGTATTTATTAAATAACTTTTCTTCCTGCACATGTTTAGAACTTCCAGTCCCATCCGACAGTGATGCTTTTTGCACTAATAGCACTGGAGAAGTTTGCACAAACAAGTAAGTATTAGCCTGATACTGCTCATAACAGCCATACTATGATTTCTACTGTGTAATTGTCACGTGGGAGCATGAGAGGCTGGGTTGGTGTAAACACAAATATGGAAGAGAAATGTTTGTCCACTTACAGACAAGAAATAAGTTACTACTTTAGTGACATCCCTCTACCCCTGCAGACCCTTGAGATATTTGCTGGAATTCAGTGCAGTATTTTCCAGTTGGAAATTGCTATAGAAAGACTTGGGCCATGAGGCCTTTGTCACTGAAATAAATCTATTATAGGTGGAGAACAGCTATGATTAGGTATTTGTAGGCATGAAAAAATACTTATTGCTTTAATGACACCCACCCACAAACCATTAAGTGATTTGTGGAAACTCAGTCCTTCTCAGCTTAGAAATTGCTGCATTAAGACTTAGGACATGAGACCTTTGTTATTTGAAAGGAAATAAATGTCTATTAGAGAGATGGAGAACAGCTGTGATATAACAGTTTCTGGATGCAGTTCTGTGCTGAAGAGTGGTATATCTGAGTGTAAAGTTAATGTGTGTCTGCTTGGCGAAAGAATTTCATGGTCTTTGTAATACTGAGGTTTAAAGGGGGTGTTCTGCTGCATTTGCAGAATGTTACTATTTTTAACTGAACTTGTCACCAGTTTATAGCATTTATTCTTTTTGCTGTCATTGCAGGTGAAAATAAAATGACAGTTTCTCAATCGTGTATTAGCGACCAACTGATCCTGCTTGAGAAATGGGCAGATAATCCAGACTATTTAAAACGCCAGGTTGGGTTCTGTGCCCAGTGGAGTTTAGACAATCTGTGTAAGTATAAGAAAGGGATGGATTCATTTAATATTAATCACTTCTCCAAAGAGATGGAAGACTACTTGTGTGTTTGTTTTGTATAAGCACTTACTGTGAATATAACTGACTGCATTTGTAACCACTCTCCTTCAAAAGGGAAAAAAAAAAAGCGGGGGAGAGGAGGTAGGGAGGTGGGCAAATAGATCCAGTGTAATTGCATTGAAAGGAAATTTTGGCAAGGAAAATTTTTGTGAAAGGAAGTGGTTTGAACTCTGCAGGTTGAAGCTGCAATGAAAATTCTTCTTTGCACTTTATTTTCTGTAACCAATGCTTCAGCAGATATGCTGAATAGCTAAGTAGTGCAGCTCTCTCTCTGGAATGGCAGGATTACTGATGTCCTGGTGACCGTCACTAGTGTGATCACACCCCAGCAGTGCAGTCTCAAAGAATTATTAAAGACTTCTTAAAGTAAAGATACAGTCTTGTGATCAAAAGTGAAAAGTGTTTGAGAAAGCATTTGATGAGATCTGTCCTTTAGGATGATGAATAATCATCAGATTTGCTTGTTTAGTTGTAATTTGCAGGGTGCAACTCTAAAGACCTTGTAGTTTCTAATGCCTTTTTGGTAAATTTGAGTAAAAGATCTTGTTGGTCTTTAGCTAGCTTATGGAAAGCCAATGTCATTTGTGTTTAGTAAATATCAGTGTAAGTGTGTAGCAAGCTTGGGACATCTGAAGTGTCTTAGTTTACAAATCAGAGATCTTACTGTGCATGTGTCAGCAACTTGACACCTGGCAAGATAAATACTTACGATACTTCCATGTGAAAAGGGGATACAGGGAGAAAGAGCTGCTTTGGCTCAGTTCAAGTTTCTTGTTTTCTCTTTTCTGTCCTTCCCCATGGCCAAAATCTTGTCCGCTGTGGTGAATCAAAAGAACTCTGCCCAGCTGAATACAAATACAATTATACATCCTGAAGCAGTGGCTCCTTGGTATGAACTTGGATGCCTTACAGTTGCCTGCGTGTTTCTTGAAAGCAGAAACTAGACAGTAGGGACTCTAGTCAGAGGTCTAGGTCATACACTCATGTTTAGAGGATATTTAGCATACAGTTTTTTTGGAAGTGATGCTGTTTTCGTGTTGGCAAAATGTCAATATCTCATTCAGATATGCTAAAAATTAACTGGATCCTAGAGAGGTTGATTGCCCAGGTGTGAAATAATTAAAATAAAGGATTGCTGCAGCTGTGATTAAAACAAGCGTTCTTTTGCAGTTTTAAAAGAAGGCAGACAGTTTACATACGAGAAGGTTGACTTGACCAACATTAGGGCTATGCTGAACAGTAATGATGTCAGTGAATACCTGAAGATCTCTCCACATGGATTAGAGGTAGGATATATTTTCATGATTCCAAGCTACAAGAAGCTTGAAGAAAAGAAGCCTGAAGAAAAAGGCGGTTTTAAACTCTTTTTGATTGCTATTTGCTCCTGTTATTTTCTGGAATCAATCAAAATTCTCTGCTAGCTTTGTTTAGAACCTTTGCTTTATCACACGGTTCTAACATTGCTACACTGGTCTCAGCTGGAGAAATGTTCGCACTAAAGTAACACCTATATCTGTGCCCCAAAACTTCAGAAGAGTGAGGAGGATCCTAGAATCCCGGACTGGTTTGTGTTAGAAGGGACCTTAAAGCTCATTCAGTTCCAAACCCCTGCCATTGGCAGGGACACTTTCCACTAGACCAGGCTCCAAGCCCTGTCCAACCTGGCCTTGAGCACTGCCAGGGATGGGGCAGCCACGGCTTCTCTGGGCAACCTGTGCCAGGGCCTCAGCACCCTCGCAGGGAAGAATTTCTGCCTAAGATCTCATCTCAGTCTCCCCTCTGTCAGGTTAAAGTTATTCCCCCTTGTCCTGTCAGTAGAGGCCCTTGTACAAAGTCCCTTTCCAAGGATGCTTAAGAGATAGCTGGCTTTTCATGCATTTTGACTAAAATTGTTCATAAAATACAATTCCTATTGTTTGTTCTGTTTAGTCTTGAAAGCCCATAGCAGCAGGAGTTTTGTCTCAGCCACAAGTTGTTTTTTATCTTCCACACCACCCCCCCCCCCTTTTTCTAAGAACTTGTTTGACTACTTACACGTGGATCTTCGTGCATTAACATTCAATACCTCTTTGTCTTTCATACCAGGAGTCAGCTAACAACCAGTGACCTGGGTCTTCCTGTCCTGGCTGTCTTAGTCTTTAAATGGACTCTGTCAACTTTCTACTTTTTTTTTTTTTTAATTTCCTTTGTGGCTTACCACTGAACAATTCTCAGTCTTGCCTATTCACAAGTTTGTGACAATGATTGCTATAAAGAGAGGTGCTTTCTGTCTGAAATGCCTCTAAAATTATGTTGGTGTATTCTTACATGCAAGAAACGGGCTCCAGAGAAGAAAGGGGCTTGTTTGAATGCTAATTTTGTAGAAACTTAACTTTTGGTTTGGTTTTGGTAGGCTCGATGTGATGCCTCATCCTTTGAAAGTGTTAGATGTACATTCTGCGTCGATTCTGGAGTTTGGTACTATGAAGTTACAGTTATTACTTCAGGAGTGATGCAGATAGGATGGGCTACCAGAGACAGCAAATTTCTCAATCATGTGAGTACACATAATGTCGTCTAGCTGATGATGTAACTTCTGTATTTTCCTACTTACACTTACGAGCATAGCTCTGGTTATTCTGTGGCAGTACTGAACATTTGTGCATTTCCTTTGATACTTAGGTACTTTTGTGAAGCTTTCTTTTGCTGAACACAGTGGTACAAGAGAAGGTTATGTTTTCACTGACAGACTGAAACTGTTCACACAAGTCGCACGTAGCTGCTAGCAGTGGCAGCATGTTACTGACTTGCTGTTGTCTGGAAGCTTCAGGAAAATTATTTCTTACTTCTTCTGGCTTAGTCTCTTGGAAATTCTTTAGATAAGTGGTTGTTGCTGTCAGTTGGTTTTGGAAGTAAACCATTACTCATGTGGAAACAGCAGATTACCATGTGCTTTGCCTTACACAGGTCACCAAGCAGCCATTTGATTACTCTCTTTAACACAAGGGAAATAATTATTTCAATGCATGGTATCATTGGATCTGTTGGTAACAACAGTTTGGTATGGATTGGCTGTGACAGCTTTTTTTTTTTTTTTTTTTTTTTTTAAGAAAATAAGGATTAAGAAAAGATGAAACCCTTCTTGCCTTTATTCTGATAATACAGCATAAGTGCACCTAATTTGTAGTTTGCTTTCCTCTCCCTGTCATCCTTAGTATCTTATTTTTAATTCTAAGTATTCTTCCGACTATTTTACTTACTTTTATTTTACATTTATTTATTTATTTTATTTACTTACTTTTATTTTATTATTTATTTTACTATTACTTACTATTTTACTTATTTTACTTACTTTTAAAATCAAGTACTTATTAGCATTAAAGCAAAATGTGCTATGTGCACATGCAAGTCCAAGCCTGTAGTCAAAGAATAATCTTGACTGTTAGTAGAGATGTAACTAGGACTTCTTTCTTCTTAAGTCTTTGTGGTAACTCTTTATGCCTGTTGTAAACTCAGGAGCATGCTGTAGCATAATTTACTTTAGTATTTCCATAATACTAAGAAAGTGTAATGACTGCTACCCAAAATGCTTGTCTGCTTCAGCTTAGGGAGGACTTCCCCTATGATCAGCCTTCCGAACTTTAATGGAAGTTCATTCAAGTGCAAGGTAGAATTGTAGTACAGAAAGTGTGTATGGCCACTCTACCACCACTGAGCACAGTGGAAATACAGTGCTGGGACTTTAAGTTGACATTACTACTGGCTGAGCTTGAGTAAGAAATGTACCTGTAGCCCTTTATTGTTCTAATTGCATGGCTTTCTATTCCTACTTGGAATTTAATTTAGGAGGAGAATTATGTTTATATATTTAATGTAGAGATAAGCAGTTAAAACTGCTCATTTCTGATTATTACAGAAAAAGTAATTCTATATAGCTGGGTCAAATGCAGAAGCTAATATGAAGATAGGCTAAACAGATACACGTGAGTAGATGCTGATGGTGGGGGTATATAAGAGAAATGCATCATGGACATGAAACAAACACCAGGGGGAAGAAACCCAAGGAATGAGAGAGTAGCTTTTCTCACCATTTAACTTCAGTCTTCCTCCCAGTTCAGTTGTCTTGCTCCATCTCTCCTAGTTATTCACGTAAATAGCATTGGTCTCTACTGGTGTATGACATGTACGTCACATCCACATTTCTAGCAGGTTCATACAGACCTGCCCTGAGCACAGGTGTTGTAGATGTTGACTGTAATGAAAAATGAAATAAAGGGCTATGTGTCTGCTTTAGACTGCTAAGAGGCTTAAAAGATTTTTCCCACTTACTGGTAAGGAGCTTGGTGTAGATGCATTTTTCTGTCTGTGCTTCCTGTACAAGATATGAAAACAGAAAGTGTCACATCTGAGCAGGAGGATTTTTCTCTTGCTACAGCTC
The DNA here is from genome assembly GCF_963264785.1 of Psittacula echo. Lineage (NCBI taxonomy): Eukaryota > Metazoa > Chordata > Aves > Psittaciformes > Psittacidae > Psittacula > Psittacula echo. The sequence continues at coordinate 83,428,821 of NC_137742.1, read as the reverse complement.
GTTAGCTAAATGCTGTTATTTAAACTCATTGGATGTCTACCTGAAATACAGGATATTATCTTCTGGGTATGTTGCACATACAGTCGTCAGACTAGCCATGTGCTCTTTATTTTACAGTATGCGTAACACACATTAGCTAGGCTTAACTTTAATTTGTGACATTGGAGGCTTGTGTAATCAGATGCTTTCTAATATTTGCACTCCAGACAAACCATGGTGAGCATGAGGAAGTTATCTTCCGTAGTGCTTTTGGGTTGCATGTTTGGGTTTTCCTGCATGACAGATTCTTCTCCCACTCTGAAACTTTTAGTTTTGCATTTGTCTTGGACCTTGGCACTATCATTTGATAACCTCTTCACCAAATGAGGGAGGCTGGCACTGACAGAGCTACATACAATATGCAACAGATCCAGTGAAGGGACAGTGGGTTTGTTCTCTGTGTGCTGTACATTCTGGTGGCACTGGGATATCTTGGGGGGGAAGGTACTACAGGTCTGGTAGTGGGATTTCAAGGTTAAGAGGGTGGTTACAATTCTGTTTGAGTTTTTAAGATGCAAAAAGTTAACCTAGCTATTTGGGTACTAGTCTTCTGATTTCTAAATATTTTAATAAACATGACTGATTTGAGCTCAGATAATGAAAAACACTTAGGAGACAATGTCCCCTTCCTCCCCATTCCTCACCCCAACAAGTTCCTTTTGATGTGAAAATGAAACTTAAGACTAAGTGGAAAAAATTGTCTTTATGTAGGTGGGAGAACCCTTCCTGCTCTGGATGAGTAGTGTAGCTAAATAAAAATACACTTGACCCCTTCTGTGTGAGGACTGCCTGCAGATTGAAATGCTTTACTTTTTTTCTGAAGGAAGGTTATGGCATTGGAGACGATGAATACTCCTGTGCCTACGATGGCTGCCGGCAGCTGATTTGGTATAATGCCAGAAGTAAACCGCATTCCCATCCCTGTTGGAAAGAAGGTATTTGGTCCATCTTCTGCTGTAGATCGTAGCTGGATTGCTGCACAGGACGTGCAGGTGTCTAAAAAGCAGTTTGTTAATAGGTGCAAACAGACCAGTTACTGGCTAATCCCTATGATACCAAAAGTTTAATAATTATTGTGCTTCTACTAGTATTTGCAGTGGTTTAAATGTACAAAGTAGGCACCATGCTCTTGTTCCACAGTCTGTTTAAAGAGAACCTGTTGGTTAAATGTTTTTGGGTTTTTTTTATGGGCAGAGTACAAATCGTAACACCAACTGACATTGCTGGATGGACATTTAGTCATAAGGCTTCCATCCAGATGTTTGTAGTCCTACAAAATAGGGTTGAAATCTTCCTTTCTGGGTTGAAAGGATTATTTTAAAGAAGGGAAAAAAAACAAACCCTTATCTCTGAGTTAGACTTTTGTTTGTTTGTTTGTTTTAAGGAGGCGTTGCACTGTCTTGCTTACTTTAAATTCTTGGATAACTACTTGGACAGCAAAGTTCTGTTCTTGATCTCAGCTTTGAAATCTTGGTAGGAGTCTGCATGCCATGCTTGTGTGAACTGTGCTGCCTTCTCTTCTATTAAAAACTTCTCCCAAGGATAGCTAAATTAAAACACCTCTTAAATAGCACAAGCATGTTAGAAACTTAGATTTTGACAAGTATGTGTTCTGAGGATATTTTCAACAGGTCTAAACAGCCAGGGAGGGACAGAGTGCAGCTTTTTTCTGGCTTTGGCAAATACCCTGCAATACTTGTACAACTGTGTAGTATTAATGCTCTGGCAGACTAAAATATTTTAATTTTTTATTATTTTCTCCTATATCTATCTATATATCTGTCTGTCTGTCTGTCTATCTCTTTTCTGTCAGTGTTTCTTCCTATATGCTTTTGCAAACAATTCTTTTAAGTGAGACAACTCATAGTGAGATATGTGATACTTAGTAACTGTTTCAGCTGTTGGCATTTAACAACTGAAATCTTTCTTTGCTTTGCATGTAAGGAGACACAATAGGATTTCTACTAGACTTGCACGAAAAGCAAATGATCTTCTATTTAAATGGAAACCAGCTTCCTGCTGAGAAGCAAGTATTTTCATCTGCTATGTAAGTATGTGCTCACTTGGAAGGACAGTGACCTGCGTAATAATTGTTTTAATTACATGAAGTGTTTCCCATTTCAGATGTACATTCATATTTGCTTACTTGAAGCCATCATTAAGCAAGTTTCCCAATTGAAAGTTGCTTAGAAATCAGTGAGAAGGATATAATTTTACAGGTGGGTTTCAGGGTCCAAAGTAAATACTTTGAACTTTCCAAAGGTAGGCTCAACTTGATGTTTTCTACTGTCAAGCTAGCACAGCACTGAAATAGAATGTGGGTGTAGCAAAGATGAACGTATTTCTAGTAGTCCTTGAGGAATTTTTTATCTTAAAAAAAAAAAATATATATATATATATAAAGCCTCAATCCTGCAAGTGCTGGAGAATGTCTTGTTTACTTACTGCTGCTCACTGAGACCAGTTCCTGCAGTAGCATATTGAATATTCATGGGAGGATGTCTCTGTTTAACAGCTCTGTTAAAATTAACACACAGCCAACTCCTGATGCTCATGGAGAAGTTCAGCCTTTTAGTCCTGAAAAGATAAGCTGGTGTGATACTTGAGAAAGAAGCTTCTTGTGTAGCTTAAGTAAGCATTACAGTACTACGTAAAGTAATACCACTGAGCTAATAATTTCATTCATGTTTTCCCCTTAAAATTAAGTACAAGACACAAGTAAAGAATAGTTCAGTTTAAAGAGTTGCAGAATATCTTATCTATTCAGCTTGCAGTTCTTCATGTGGATTATGTCATTTATATACTCAACAGATTCTGTTACTTGGTTAGAACTTAAGGTATTACTCAACTCTGGCCCTTTCAGTAAATAAAACTGAAAGAGGTGATAGTTGTGGTGTTTTTACAAGGTGGCTGTGAAGAAAAGACAGCTGTCCTGAGATAATCCTTCAAGGGCAAGGAGGACCAGATGGGCATTGTGCTAAGAGCGATCAGACCTGGATACATCATGTGCAAGTCCCACACAAGTGTATGAGCGTTGCAAGCTCTCCAGGTTCCTGCCTGCTCAAATAAAGCAAAGGGAGTGGTGGATATGGAGGTGTCCCTTGCAGCTGGTAGTGCTCCTCACAGCTCTGCTAAACAGCAGTTGTTTGGAAGAAAAATAATTCTGTCCAGTGCTGAAGGAGATATCTGAGCTGATCAGTGTAAAGAGGATCGGGCTGTAGGCTGTTCAAATGGATGTATCTGCTTTTAGTGTAAATGTGACTAATGCTAACTGTAGAGTAAGCAGCCTTTATTGGCTGACTCAGAGTAAATTCAGAAGCTGAGAACTAAATAAAGTGAACATGTGCAGCTGTAACTGGGTATGTTAGAGGCTTTTCTGGCAATTAGCTGTAGAACTGCCTATTGAAGGAACTTGTGTCTTTGTTATGGTTTAAGCCCAGCCGGTAATTCAGAACCACACAGCTGCTCGCTCACTCCCCACCCTTCTTCCTCCCCTTGCTCCCGGAGGGATGGAGGGGAGAATGGAAAGAATGTAACTCCCATGGGTAGAGATAAGAACAGTCCAATAACTAAGGTATAACATAAAACCACTACCGCTACCACCAATAATAATAAAAATAAGGGAAATAACAAGGGAAGAGAATATAACTGCTCACCACCTGCCGACCAGTACCCAGCCTGACCTGAGCAGCAGTCTAGCCCTTCTGGGTAACTACGCCCAGTTTATATACTTTGCATGACGTGCTGTGGTATGGAATACTCCTTTGGCTAGTTTGGGTCAGGTGTCCTCTGCTTCCTCCCAGCTTCCCCTCCTGCCTGGCAAAGCATGAGACTCAATAAGTCCTTTGTCAGAGTAAACATTACTTAGCAACAACTGAAAACATCAGTGTTACAAGCGTTGGTCCCAGGCTGAAAGTCAAAACCACAGCACTGCACCAGCTACTAAGAAGGAGAAAAATTACTACTACTGCTGAACCCAGGACACTTTGTTTCAGAGTATATTTTTGTCTGGTAATAGTAGCCACGTATCTGGAAAGCTGTCCTATTGTTTGTTGTTCTAAAATGTCTGTTCCTTATATTGCAGATCTGGCTTTTTTGCTGCAGCTAGTTTCATGTCCTATCAACAATGTGAGTTCAACTTCGGGGCAAAACCTTTCAAGTACCCACCGTCAATGAAGTTTAGTACCTTTAATGATTATGCCTTTCTGACAGCAGAAGAGAAGATCATTTTGCCCAGGTAATCCTGTCTAGTTTGAGTGTGTTTGCATATGGAGAAATAAAATGCATAGTCTTTATAGTTCCAAGTTGCATAGTCTTTATGTTGTACTTGGCAACATTAATCTTACAGTGTCACACCTCCATAGGTCTCCTTTAGAAAAGACTCTGTTGCAACTTAATGAGAAGGGTAGGAGACACACAGCCAAAATCCATTGAATTACACCAAAAAAAAAAAAAAAAAAAAAAAAGGTAAATTCAAGTGATCTAGTACTGTGTAGTAAACTTCTTAGTGAAAGTACCTCTTGCTGTCTGAGAATTGTTAGGTTGGTCAAGGAGGTATAGTCCTAATTAAAAAAAAGATGTCTTATTTAAAATTGACCTAATTCATGATATTGGCAGCATAGAGGTACTGAATGACTGGAAGTCTCTAGGTTGTCGTTTTCTGATCCAGATGAAAATGTCTCCATTTGTGAATGACAGTGCTGAAAAAGGTTATTCAGATTTAGAAGTACTTTCCCTAACCATAAATCAAACTAGATAAAAACAGGTTTGGATATATTCTTCCTTAACATACCAAATTTCTGGGAGGAATGAAAACTAATGGCTTTTCTGGTTTAGGTTGTTAGTAATGAAATAACTTACTGGAACACAAGCAGTGTACCACAGTACATAGTGTAATCTGGCATACAGTGTACCCCAGATTTGCCACTTGGATTAAAGCACTGCCTCTAGAGTGGTGCTGAGGTTTGTGGTTAAAAAAAAAAAAATCTGTTGTTACACTTAAGGAAGTGTAACTTTTTAGTTACTTAGTGTTCTTTTAGTGTAACTAAGGCTGTTTGTTTTATTTTCAATTTCTATTCTTTTAAACTGTTACGTCATCGTAGGGTTTCTGAATTTTGTTGATATTTTGGTTTGTGTGGTTAATTTGTGGGGTTTTTTTCCTTAACTCTTAAAAGTACACAGATGCCAAAGAACAATTTATTTTAAGTGTTCAGCTGTCTTTGTCCCCTTCTGACACACCCAAATAGGGAGTTGAAGACTGTTTTGAACATCTCTGGGTGTGTTAAGCTTTTTGAGGGGAAAGTTATGATTGATGTTTATCAGCAGTAGTGTTGAGTAGCACAGTCAGAATAAGTGTGGATCTGTTGTTTTGAGTCAAACTAACAGGGGGGTGTCTGCTTCAGACACAGGCGTCTGGCTTTGTTGAAGCAAGTGAGTATCCGAGAGAACTGCTGCACACTTTGCTGTGATGAGGTAGCAGACACAGAACTCAGGCCGTGTGGACACAGGTAAAACCTTAAAAACAAACCAAAAGCAAAGAAACAGGGAAAATATGTGTGTTCGACATTCAGCTTATGTGAAATTAGATGCAGTCCCTGCTTATCTTGATTGACTCCCAAGCATAAAGGAAATAACCCCTTTTCTTCCAAATGTGAAAGACGGAGGTTAAGCATAGCATCCCCACTATTTCCCTCACTATACACCCGAGATACCATCCCTAATTACATGTGTCTGGGGTTGGGGAAGTACTGCAGCAATGTACGTATGCTACCCTGGGCTACTGAGTCTTTATTCCCTGATATCAAAGGTTTATTTAGAAACCTAGAATGGCTTGGGTTGGAAGGGACCTTAAAGCTCATCTACTTCCAGCCCCCTGCCACGGACAGGGACACCTTTCACTAGACCAGTGCCTGCTTAGTACTTGTGTAGTACTGATGCTGTGAAATCCTGATCACATGAGGAGAGCAGAAAATTCATTATATGCCCAAATACTCATTAAATGTTCAACAAATGGATTGTTTCAAGTAACAAATTCCTCTAAGACATAAAAATGGGACAGCACTGTGAGTAATACGAGAATAGCATTTTCCTGCCTTTAAGGAGCCTACTGGGAAATTAATCTAGCTAAGTCCAGTTCCTTAGTGTTTTTAGAGCACTTGTGGAAGCAGTCTTGCCATGAGTCTGGATGCTGGGAAGTTAAAATGAGGCGTGCCCTATGTGCGTCCACAAGAAGTGGTAACAGGCCCCCGCAGGGCACTGGCACCACTGTTTTCCAGATCCAGTGTCCAGATGAACAAAGTGTAATCCCAACCAACAGCACTGGGTCTTTAGGATGCTGAGCAACAGGAGCTCCTCTCAAAGCCTGTAGATCCACAACACCTGACTTGCAATTCCTAATCTCCACTCTGAAAGACTTATCTTGAGTGTGTTTCTAGGAGGCTAACTGAACTGCTTAGTGCTTGGGTTTTTTCTTGTTTTGTTGAGTTTTTCACACTTTCTTCGTTTTTCTTCTCCTGCAGTGACCTGTGTATGGAGTGTGCCTTGCAGCTGGAGACCTGCCCTTTGTGTCGACAGGAGATACAAACCCGAGTCAGACAGATCTCTCACATATCATGACACACGTGGAGAAATACCAGACTTGTTTTCAATTAACTCAAACCAATGCTGAAAGGGGAAAGAATCTCTGACCAATCTTTACACGCATAAAACCATAGCCACGGCCAGATTTCATGCTAACCTGTTATCTGTTAATCTTAAAAATTAAATCTTTAATAAGCTATTTCAAGTTGCCAGCAATGGGAACTGATTTCAAAAATAAGGAGAGCTGGTAGTTCAGTGTGCTATGGCTGTTGGTTCCTCAAAGCAAGACCATAGGAGAGTGTCTCTTCTTCCCCCTTTCCTTCTCACCTGTCGCAAGTGCTGGAAAAATTTGAAAAAACGTGCTGGAAGTACACATACAATGCATTTTAGAAAAGAAGTGCAAATAAGTATCTCCTAAACCAGGGCTGCTCTGTCTTGTGCTCGAAAGTCTCTATTTTTGGCAGAAGTCAGTACTAAAAAGAGAATACCAGTGTTTTCCTGTTCAATGTAGCCTCCTGCTGGTCAGAGACTGTATTTTCCGACAGTGGATATTAAACTGCCCAAAGACTTAATCCATACACAGAGTGATTTGATAAGACAGTGTGGAGACCAGAGAGAAACTCACATTTTAATAACCTGGTGATTCCAAAGAATGTTCTAATTTGTCTTTAAACGTCAAAAGATTGTTGGTATTTTCAGGTTTCTGATGCTTTTAACTTCAATACCCACATTTTTTTATAAGGATATAATTTTCAGGAGGTATTCTTAACTAATTGGATTAATTCCATTGGACTGGAATTAATTTGATATTCTGGGTATTTTTTAAGATATCATCAAACATCTTTTTTTAATCAGTGTTGGTTTATAAAATTATATTAGCTTTGGAAATATTGAGCTATCTTAAAAGATTGGAGGAGAATTTGGGGCCAGTTTATTTTAAAAAATGTTATTTGGACAGGAAGTTGGGTCTTACTCTGTAACTCTTTAAAAATGCACCTTGCTTGCCACATGTCAGCCCTGCTCTGGGCACGTTTGGGGCCACACTTCATGTTTTTGATAGGGATCACCCGCTGAGAATCTCTGCTCCAGTTCAGTTACACACTTGTGACGTTTGTATGTTAAGAATGCATTTCAGCAGGCAGCTCTTAAGTGTTTTACTAGGTACCTAGAAGGAATTGGGGTTCACAGCTGGTGTCAGTGAAGTAGCACAAAACCTGGTGGAGTTATGCTTCTTGGCAGTGATTCAACAGCAGAGTATGTGGCAGTGAATTCTCATGCTGCGATGTACCTTATCTTTAAAATCACTTATCTTTATTGTACTGTCAAGTAGTAACACAGCAGAGCTGAGGCTGCTTCTTCCTCTTAAGCACTTTCACTTCCTACTAACTTAAATAGGAGCAAAGAGGTCTGCACGCAGGTACCAGTCAAGCTCTCTGTTTCACCTGCTGCCTTTGCTAATGCAAGGGTGCTGAATTTCATCTTGAGATACACATTAGAAAGGGGAAAAAAAAAAAAAAAAAGAAAAAGTGTTTCTCTTGAACCTCTGGAGTACAATGTGTGAATTAGGACAGTTCTGTCCATCATTTTTTCTTGTTGACTTTTTTCCAAATATAGACTGAATCCAAAACTGGAGTGCTGGTTAGTCTTTTTGCTAAAATGAGAATTCTCCTCTGCCTAGAAATGCCTGTTTTGATTAGTCAGACTGGCAAATCTGTGCTGCAGGGACCGTATTTCCTTGTTGACTGTACTTTACAAGGTTTTGCTATAATCCACATTGCCGGTCAGGGCTGAGTCCCTCCCTGCTCGCTGCTGAATGGGCAAATGTGAACACCATCACTGCCATGAGGATGTTAGGATTTCAGAACCACTTGAAGTTTTTCAGTGCTTCCAAATGCAATGATAGGTTTTATACCTAAGGTACGAAGATACAAACCATGCTTTAGGGAAGAAGTGGGACAGACCCATTTTGAACTCTGCCTTAATTGATTTTAGGAACTTCAGGGCTTTGGTTTCCCTGGCCAGGATTAACTGAGGTAAAATTTTCAGAAGCACAGAAGTGCCTAGGACTCCACATTCCGCTCAACTGCTGTATGAGATTAAGCATTTAAGGCCCAGGTCCACAATGGCTTCTAGATATCTGGTGTCTCAAGTAGAGGTGACTGAAGAGCCCCACTGCCTCTGTGGACACGGGACTAAGTGCCTGCGTTCTTTGTTGGAAAGATGTGAATGCTTTGAAAATTTTGCCCCAGATGTCTTCCATGTAGCTGGTGCTGGGCAGAGAAAGCCAGTGGAGATGGAGGAGGGAGCTGTGTCCCAGAGAACTGTCCTGTTCATTTCACAAACAGAAAGACTGCACCACTCGGCTGGCTTTCTGCTGGAATTCACTATGGAGTGTCTTTGTAAAGCTAAGTCGTCCGCCACTGCTGCACTCTCCCCCTCGGTCCCTGCGTGTTCCAAAGGCTCTGTGACTTGGAGGGGAGGTGGTGGCTCTGTAGGCGCTCAGGAATGGAAAGAAATTGTAGTGAAGTCGTCCAACAATAAAGTCGTGAAAGCCATTTGCTGTTCTTTAATTCTTTGCTGCTGGTAAGTGCGGGGCTTCCAGCTGCTGTGGTGCTGGAGGGTGATGCAGGCAGCCCTTGCCCAAGAAGCTAGCTCTCAGGCAGAACGGCGAGGCCCGTGCAAGGCAGGGGTCCCGCTGGGGTGAAGTGGTGGAGCCGATGTGAGGCGGTGGGGCACAGCCTCCTGCCAGGTGACCCAAGATGCACTGAAACCTCGGCTTAGAGTGCTGCCCTCAGGCCCATGCTTTGTGAGGGGAAAACCCGTTTTAACGCCGGCGGGGGAGCTGCGCGCACCATAAGGAAGCACTGTCTGTGTGCTCCTTTCATTTCTAGGGTAGTCCCTAGCAGCCGCGACACCTCCGGATGCCACACAGCCGCCATTGCGGCGGGCACTGCTTTCCCCCGGTGTGGGCGGGCCCGCTGCGGCCGCCTCCGCTCTTCGATTGGCTGAGGGCGGGGCGGAAGGAAGCGTTTCCCTGGAGACGGCCGGGCTGGGCGACGGCGGTGCCGCGACGGCGGAAGGTGCGGGCATGGCAGGGGTCATGGGCCCCACTCCGGGCGGGCGGGAGGTGACGGGGGCCCGGAGGAAGGGGGAGCTGACCGGAGCGGGTCATATGAGAGTCGTTTCAAGAGTGAAGGGGAAGGCCCAGGGCCTCGTTGAGGAGCGATGAGGTAGGCGGGGTGCCCCAGGGAGGACAGGGCTGGGGCTGCACTGGAGCCAGGACTGAGAAGGGGGAGGCGAGTGCCGTGCTCTTCGTTCCTCCTGTCCCATGGGGTGATGCCGTAGAGCTGGCTCCCGCCCTCGGCGCTGGGTCACCCAGGGGCGGGGCGGGGGAGAACAGGGTGTCCCCCGCGCCAGCCCGCCGATCTGCAGTGGTCGTGAGGCGCCGTGTGCCCTGTCCTGCCTGCGTGAGGGGTCAGCGGCTGCTCCTAGCCACAGGCCGAGGGTCTGGGCAGGGCACAGCCCGGCGCTGGACAGGTACATAAAGATCGCTGTCCAACGTCTGGTCTGCAAGCTCCCCAGGACCCACCGGATCAGAGCAGCATCTTACCTGGCTTCATTTCCTTGTGTCTGTAATAGTCACAGGTGCTTCAGCAGAAAATGAGTAAAGGTCACCTGAAACACCTTTATGGAGACTAACTGCAGGTGTGTGCAGTTCTGAGCCTGTTCTCTGGGGAGGCAGAGACAGTTCCTAGAGAACGCGGGTTATTACAGAAAAGAAGTAGCAGTAACTTTGGAAGAACATGCCCTACCGCTAAAATTTCTTCATCTGGAGAAAGCATTTGGTAACTTAACAATTGGATTTGTATTAATGACAAGTCATACATTGTTTCTTAGCACTTTGTCTGAAAAGAAGAAATAACCGCTAACAGCAGCGAGATTGTCTCTCCCCCACCCTGGCTATGCAGGAGCAATGGAGGATTCTGATGAAGAAACCTTTGATGTAGCCATGTGAGTATTCTGTGATCCGGGTCAGACTTTCAATAAGCTTATTACTAGTTAAAAGCTCTCCATAGAAATATAATTACACAAATGAATTTACACCCCACTGGTTTGCAGATTGTTCTTCTAGGAGAACAGGGGTGCAGAATGTAAAGCTGCAGGAGGGAATATCATCAGTTCAGAGTTTAGTTGAAGTCAAACTAAATGTATCTGCAATGGACATAGGGCTAGGTCTTTCTGGCTGAGTGATCAAAATAAGCACTGTAAGGCTGAACTACTTTTTTTTATGTTCACTTTAAAATTTCTCTCTCCTTTTCAAGAGCATATGTTGTCTTATGTCTTCTAAGAAGAAACGATTCCTCTGTGTTTAAATATGCTCCTTCTAGGCATTTGAGACCATTTACAGCTGACCTCTGCTCTGGAGACAAGCTGAGGGAACTGGGTTTATTCGGCCTGTAGAAGAGAATGCTCCAGAAAGAATTTAGAGCAGCTTCCAGTGCCTAAAGGGGCTACAAGAAACCTGGAGAGGAGCTTTGGACAAGGGCCTGTAGGAACAGGACAAGGAGGAATGGCTTTAACCTGACAGAGGGGAGATTGAGATGAGATTTTAGGAGGAAGTTCTTCCCTGTGAGGGTGGTGAGGCCCTGGCACAGGGTGCCCAGAGAAGCTGTGGCTGCCCCATCCCTGGCAGTGTTCAAGGCCAGGTTGGATGAGGCTTGGAGCACCCTGCTCTAGTGGAAGGTGTCCTTGTCCATGGCAGGGGTTGGAACTGGATGAGCTTTAAGGTGCCTTCCAACCCAAACCCAGTCTGGGATTCTATGACCTCAACCAGATTTTACACTGCTAAAATTTTACACTACTTTGCCCCACATTTGGCTGGCATACTCTTTTCCTGAAGCTTGTGGCAGAAGAGGATGTGTGCCTGTGCCTTAGTCTCTCTGGTTTTTTGTTCTTTCAGCGCACAGACTGTCACAAATGGCCACATGCTGAGGCTGCTGCAGCAGTCCAGGTTGTGGTGGCCTAGTTGTGCACAATAAGGCGATAGAGGCTTAAACCACAAGATTGGTGAGCCTGTGTTTCTTCAGGTATGCAGATGCACATGTGTTGTATAGAGAGATGGAAATGCTGCTGTTTTGAAACAGATAGAATTCCATTATTTGTCTTACAAGATTTAAATTAATACTTTAAATTTTCTGTTGCTGTTAAATTAAGCTCTGTAACTAGTAGTAGCTTTTATTTGGAGGGGGGAAAAGAGTGGAAATTACCTGTAGCAAAGTCCTTTCCTTGAATGTAAGCTAGGGGGGATGAGCCCTTTTGCCGGAAGCCTTAACTTAATGCTCGAGGCACGTTGTTTCCACTGGTCTGTGCCAGCACCTCTCCTGATGGTGATGTGCCCCCTGGTGGAAAAGGAGCCTTTTCCAGTCCCTTGCCTTGGCTTTGCTCATCTTCCAAGGCTTAACAGGTTAGAAATGGTGCTTCACTTGGTAATCAAATGCCTTTTAAAGTCAAATAGATTTTCATTTTTCCTGGTCAGAATGACCCCTACGGCTTATTATAGTTGGTTAAAATGTTATTGAATTAATTTCACTAGAAAAGTAACTGTAATGATTTTTTTAAAACCTAGCCTGAAAGAGTCTTCTGCTCCATTTACTAAAGAGAAATTTGAAAGAGAGAGGCTTTTAATTTAACGTAAATGGTGCTTTCGCTGATCAAAGCTATTTTTCTCCTTAAAGACAAATGTCCTATGAGACTTGTTTCCTTCATGTGTGGAAAAAAAAACCCTGACTTTCATCTCCTGGAGAATATAGAAAGAGTTCATCCCCCACTAAAGATGAGCTGTGAATGCCAAGGAGATCCTGTGCATTATTTATTGTGGCTGAACAAACTGCTTAGTAATAGATTTAGCAGAGGGATCCAGAGTCCTGCAATGCTGGTACCAAAGTTTTCTTCCCTGGATTACTTCAGATCTATAATGGGGTTTAATTTTTAAATTTACTCACTATAGAATGAGCATAGGAGATTATGCCATTTACTTGTAGTGTGTAGGGATGTTTCTTGCATAAGAAAAATATTTAAATTGCTTCTGTTGTGTGGTATTTGTGTATCTATTGAATTTAAGTGGTTCCACAAGATCAAGTGTTTCAAAATATTCTCTAGAATGTCTAGAGTTCTGTGATCACCTTGTAGAGTTTACACATCGAAGAGAGCAGAAGGAAAGCTTGTGGTAGCAGCTGGGAATTGTGGGCTGGAAAACACTTAATTTCTTCTCTTTTAATTACACTCTTTACATCCTTCTGCACCAGAACTGGAATTACCTTGGTAGTAATGCCAGTAAAACAATGTGGGTTTTTTTTCAATTAGGCACCTTATTGGGTGAAATAGAGTAGAGGCCTGATGAGAATCCTATGAAGCAGTCTTATCATCAGTGTCGTGGATTATTTTGTAGGTTGAAACCATTCATTCAGAGAGTCATTCAATAATTTTGTAATTACTAGGCTGATTTGTGCTTAGGCTTTTTTTAACGCTTTTTAATTATAACTTTTAAACTTTTATTTCTGCTGTGCTAGAAATACATCTTTATGCAGTATGGTCTTTCTTTGCTTTCAGCTCCTCCTTCTCTGATGCAGAGTTTGATGCAGTTGTTGGGAATCTGGAGGATATCATAATGGGTAAGATCTGCAAGTAGTTGTAGACAACAAGATGGGTGCTTCACATATGGCAAGCTGCTGTTCTGTCAGCAGACATACAGAGCTAAAATAGCCCCTACCTGCTTCATGGGAGCTTTTCTTCCTCTGTTCCTATGACCCCCAACTTGGTAGAATAGGAAGAATATACGCAAAAGTCTTTCGTGTGTTGTTTGCACAACAGTGTGCTTATGAATCTTAAAAATTATTCTCTGCACAACTACAATATGCTGCTTCTTAAATAAGCAGTAAAGATACTTGTAAATCTCACATAGAAAACAAAGCTTCCTGGGATTTTTATACCTTCTTCTAAAGGGGATGGCGAAGGCTGAGATGCAGTTTTCCCTTCCTCAGCTCTTCCCAAACCTCTCCTACCTTGTTTGTTGGGATAGTCTTAAAAGCTGCCACGGTTTTTCCAGACAATTTGCTGTCATGCCTAGCTGTTGCTGCTGTAATCTGAAATATATAGTGCCTGTCTTGCAGTTTAAACATGTTCCTTGTTCTATCTCTGCTGAACATTGGGAACAGTTTATTTTCTCTGTTTCTGCAGCACCCCTGCGTAGCTGGCGATGGGTGTCATCACATCTCATCACTTTCCTCTTTTTGAGACTGTTCTTCCAAGTTGATTGTGTTGCCTGTAACTTATATGTGTGCACACAGTCATAAGGTGACGGGACCTGTTCACAGCAGGAACATGGAATGGTGCCAATTTCATCATGTGAGCTTAGGCAATTTTAGGTGCTAAATTCTCAGAACTGTCATGTTACCTGAGTAGTCAGTCTGCATGGAGGTACAAGATACCAAGACACAATTTGTGCCAGTCAGCCACCAACTGCTTCATGAGAACAGCACGTTAGCTTTCCGACCACATCCTTCCCAGAGAGTGGTAGATTCTGCAGCCTCAGTTGCCTTGTGATGGAGTTGAATCTGGAGAAATGCTAACAAACTGATTTTGAATGTGCTAAGGTTTAGAAAGCTGAGACTGCTGTGTTTTAACACTGTGTTAAAGCAGCAAGCTCACTGCCCTGGACTTCAAGAGAGCAGACTTTGGCCTCTTCAGGAACCTGCTTAGTAAGGTTCCATGGGATAAAGCCCTAGAGGGCAGAGGGGCCCAAGACTGTTGGTTGATATTCAAGGATCACCTGCTACAAGCTCAGGAGCGTTGAGTCCTGACTAGAAGGAAATGCAGCAGGAGGGCCAGGAGACCTCCATGGATGGATTAGGAGCTGCTGAAGAAACATAGAGAGGAATAAAGAAGCTTATAAAAGGTGGAAGCAAGGACAGGGAAGAATACAGGGACATTGTCTGGGAAGCTAGGGACCAGGTCAGGAAGTCGAAGGCCCAGTTAGAATTAAATCTGGCAAATTATGTGAAAGATAACAGGAAGGGGTTCTGTAGGTATGTAGGAAATAAAAGACAGACTAGGTACAATGTGGGCCCTCTCCAGAAGCTATGAGCAGAACTGGCTACCCTGGATTTGGAGGAGGCTGAGGTTTTTAATGACTTCTTTGCCTCAGTCTTCACTGGCAAATGCTCTGAACACACCACCCAAGTCTTGGAGGGCAGATGCAGGGACTGTGAGATTGAAGACCTTGGGCCCACTGTAGGAGAGGATCAGGTTCGAGATCATCTTAAGAACCTGACTGTGCACAAGTCCATGGGACATGATGAAATCCATCCGTGGGTCCTGAAGGAGCTGGCAAATGAAGTTGCTAAGCCACTGTCCATCATATTTGAAAAATCATGGCAGTCAGGTGAAGTTCTCAATGACTGGAAAAAGGGTCGTACAGCCCCCATTTTCAAGAAGGGGGAAATGGATGACCCAGGGAACTACAGACCAGTCAGTCTCACCTCCATGGCTGGCAAAATCTTGGAGCAGATTCTCCTGGAAGGCATGCTAAGGCACATGAAAAACAACAAGGTGCTTGGTAACAGCCAGCATGGCTTCACAAAGGGGAAACCTGCCTGACGAGTTTGGTGGCCTTCTATGATGGGGCTACAGAACTGATGGACATAGGTCGTGCAGTTGACATCATCTACCTGGACTTGTGCAAAGCATTTGGCACTGTCCTGCACGACATCCTTGTCTCTGAACTGGAGAGACATCAGTTTGATGGATGGACCACTCGGTGGATAAAAAACTGGCTGGACGGCTTCACGCAGAGTTGTGGTCAATGGCTCGATGTCCGGCTGGAGATCAGTAACGAGTGGTGTCCTTCAGGAATCGGTGTTGGGACCGTTCTTGTTCAGCCTCTTTGTTGGTGTCATGGACAGTGGGATTGAGGGCGCCCTCAGCAAGTTTGCTGATGACACCGAGCTGTGTGGTTCGGTTGATACGCTGGAGGGAAGGGATGCCATCCAGAGGGACCTTGACACGCTTGTGAGGTGGGCTGATGCCAACCTTACGAAGTTTAACCATGCCAAGTGCAAGGTCCTACACCTGGGTCACAGCAATCCCAGGCACAGCTACAGATTGGGCAGAGAAGAGATTCAGAGCAGCCCTGCGGAGAAGGACTTGAGGGATGTTGCTTGATGAGAAACTGAACATGAGCCAGCTTCAGTGTGCGCTCACAGCCCAGAAAGCCAACCGTATCCTGGGCTGCATCAAAAGGAGTGTGACCAGCAGGTCGGAGGAGGTGATCCTGCCCCTCTGGTCTGCTCTCGTGAGACCTCACTTGGAGTATTGTGTACAGTTCTGGTGTTCTCAACATAAAACGGACATGGAACTGTTGCAACAAGTCCAGGGGAGGGCCATGAGGATGATCAGGGGACTGGAGCACCTCTCGTATGAAGACAGGCTGAGAAAGTTGGGGCTGTTCAGCCTGGAGAAGAGAAGGCTGCGTAGGGACCTCATAGCAACCTTCCAGTATCCAAAGGGGGCCTATAAGGATGCTAGGGAGGGTCTCTTCATCACGGACTGTAGCGACAGGACAAGGGGTAACGGATTTAAACTTAAACAGGGGATGTTCAGGTTGGATATAAGGAGGAAGTTCTTTACTGTGAGTGTGGTGAGACACTGGAATGGGTTGACCAAGGAAGTTGTGAATGCTCCATTCCTGGCAGTATTCAGGGCCAGGTTGGATGGAGTATTGAGTGGCATGGTTTAGTGTGAGGTGTCCCTGCCCATGGCAGGGGGGCTGGAACTTGATGATCTTAAGGTCCTTTCTAACCCTAACCGATCTATGATTCTGTAAGTAAACTTTACACTATTGAATTTGGTGGTCACCTACAGCATTAATTTTTATTCTTGCTTCCTTCTACAACTGGAAAAAAATTCCCTAGCAATTGAAAATGAATCTGTGAATTTCACTAATATTTTTTAATTCAGGAAAAAAAAATATTTTGAAATCTTCTAGTGAAGAATTTTAGTAATTTTGTTAAAAAATACATATGTTTCGCTGACTTGAGCACCTGAACAAGAAGGTTTTCAGAGTACGTAACCTTATTAATGAAATATAGAGGAGGAGCACTTCTTTGCTAATATTAAGTGTAAGTGAAACTTCTGAGAAGTAATTATAGACCTTGTTAGGTGGATGTGTTGCTCCCATTCCATTCTGAATGCTGTCAGAACACAGACAGATGTGCTGCTGTCCTGTTGGCGCCGCTCTCTAGCTGGAGCAGTGCTGCTCTCCACCAGCAGTCTCGTGTCTTCTCACAGTTGGGTCAGCAGTGGTGGCTCAGTAGCAGCTGTGGGACTGGTGTGACAGACTTCGCACGTGCGCTGGCCTCTGTGGGTACAATGAGGGAGCAGAGGACTAGTGAATATGGGGTTTGTGTTCAGAAAGAATGACTGAACTCCTAACTGTGTGATGCATTTTTGTTGTGGCCCAGATGATGATTTCCAGCTAATGCAGAGGACTTTTATGGAGAAGCACTACCAGGCATTTGATGACTCAGAAGAAAACAAGCTCATCTATACTTGTATTTTTAATGAATATGTAAGATACTATTTTCCTGGGTTTTGCATGTATTATTTTTTACTTTTCTTGAGGCCAGTGTCAGATCCTGTATTCCCCCCTTTATGAACTGGTTTTGTATGGAGCACAGCCAACATGCTGCCTGCTATCTCCTGACACAGTCATGATCTATGAACAAGATGTTTTCTGGAGGCCTGGTTCCTTGCCCCTTTTTTCACCTCAAAATTTCTATATATGTTTTAGAAGTCGCATAACTCTCCTGACTAGAAATCTAGCCTGTTGCTGTAGTATATAATGTGTTTAATGTGTGCATAACAAAGTTTGTTCTTTTCCAGTAGTATTATTTCATGTACTGGACACTACAATTGCATTCTTCATGCCAAGCATAATTATGAAATTATACCAGCCTACTAGTCAGTACTATCCAATGAGTTAAAAATAATTTGTTAGTAGGTACCAATAGCATTTGTTCTCAACAATATTCCCAGAAAAAATGTTCAACTCTGCCTCAGTGGTGGTCTAGCAATTCCCAGGCAAGGAATCTCCAGTTGTTCACCCAGTGAGGATAATACAAAGTGCCAATAAGATGTCATTGTAAGGACAATGTGCTGTTTTGGAATCTGCTCCTGAAATTTGTTATGTGATATGATAGGGGTGGTTTGTTTGGTTTTTTTTTAGATACGTTTAGTAGAGAAATACATTGAAGAAAAGTTGCTTGAACGGATTCCTGGTTTCAATATGACTGCTTTCATAATGTCACTGCAGTAAGTGTCTGCTTTGCTTTTGGTTGGGGGATGATTTATGAGCCTCTTAATTAATTCTTTTTATCTAGATTAAAGCTGTGGTTTCAAAGTTCTCCCTTTTAGAAGGAGGCTCGTCATGAATTAAAAAAACAAGTATTCATGCAGGCGATGACTGACCACTTTTCTTGCCTTCAGCATGTCCTGCTACTCTGAATTTCTGAACTGTCATGCTGAAATATATCAGATTTTAAGGGGTAGGAAGAGAAATCAGAATGAGAACACTGGAGGCTTTCCATAATCACTTTGAAGCCAGACCTTTGAAAGGTTCCCTCTTGTTTGTCACAGATACAGTGTGGGACACTGAAATAGCCTGGTAGTCTTTCAAGAGGCATGTGCTGAAATGCTTTTACTGAAATATTTCTTGTACAAAATATTCAGAGAAGACTTTGGTTTGTCTTAATCATTGCATCACTTCTGTAAGACCACTGTTTTTCCCCTTGAATAAGAGAATCAAATGTAGGTGGGAACTGAATATCTTAAAATATTAGATTCTTTTTTCTTGTAATAGGGCATTAGGAAATTACTATGAACTCACTTAGACTGTTTAAGTTAAAGCTCCTTTTAAAGAAATTAATTAGATTTAATAAAATATTTAAAAACAAAACAACAACAACAAAACAAAACCAGCCTTTAACTATTAAGAAGGTCCTGTTGAAATATTTACAAGGGCCTGTAGGGACAGAACAAGGGGCAATGGCTTTAACCTGGCAGAGGGGAGATTAAGATGAGATCTGAGGCAGAAGTTCTTCCCTGTGAGGGTGCTGAGACGCTGGCACAGGTTGCCCAGAGAAGTTGTGGCTGCCCCATCCCTGGCAGTGTTCGAGGCCAGGCTGGATGGGGCTTGGAGCAACTGGATGAGCTTTAAGGTCCCTTCCAACACAAACCAGTCTGGGATTCTTAGACAAGCTGAGAAGGGAGCACAAGAACTTTCTTCCAAATGTTTTCATCAGAAGTCCTCTACCAAGTAGCATCAGCACAGTCCCTCGCTCTGAAGGGATGTGTATGATTCTGTGCCTTTCCGACAACTAAGGTACCATCTGGCAGGTTCGGGGCTAGGTAAAGGCTAGTTGAGTGTTACTTCCGCTGACTTACAGGTCAGTTTCTTTGTCTGGATTTCAGGGACTGATGTGAAACAATTATGTCTTGGATTTAGATAAATGTAATGTATTAATGTACTTGGATGTGAAATACTGCAAGGTAATATTTGGCTAAAGTTTTGCTTTATTTTAGACATTCTTGTTTAAATTTTGATATTGCTCTACTCGTCCCAGTATACCCTTTTACCCCCAAGCTATTTTTAAATAACTATTTCTCACACAATTTTCTAATTCCCCAAATTCTTCTCTCTATAGACAGCACAAAGATGAAATTGCAGGTGACATATTTGATATGCTTCTCACATTTATTGACTTTCTGGCTTTCAAAGAAATGTTTCTGGATTACAGAGCTGTAAGTATGTCACGTTGTTTATTTTCATGGGTATAATGGCTGTTGGTTTTGTGTAGCTCTGTCTGAAAATACCAAAGGTCATGTTACTACAGTAGGCAGCAGCATTTATTCAAAGGCTGTATCAGGGTCAAAAGGAAAAGAACTTCACTGAGTGGCTGTTTAAACACAAAGTGCACATTTAATGATTTCTAGAAAACATGAATGAAGCTGGTATGTGGAGCAGTTCTTCAGAAACACACTCTTTGTGCATCTTTGAACACTGATTTCCAACTGAATTTCAGGAGACACTTTCTCACTGTGAGGGTGACCAAACATTGACAGAGGTTGCCCAGGGAGCCTGTGGAGTCTCCATCCTTGGAGATACTCAAAAGCAATCTGGACACAGTCCTGAGTGGCCCTGCTTGAACAGAGGGTTTGAACCAGGTGACCTCAAGAGCTCCCATCCCACCTTGACCATCCTATGATTCTATACTTTTTTCTCTCCTTCCCACTCCCCGCTCATCCAAACTTAGCTTTTTAAGCTTATTCCATTTGTATTTCTCTTCCTTTCTGTCCAGGCTGGAGAAACAAACAAAACAAAAGTATTAAGATTTTGGGATAAGCATTTTCCTAGGGAAATGCAATATATGTAAGGCTCTCCGGTATCTGTCAAGCCATGTTTGACAAAGGAGCAAAAGAGTCAAAGTTGCTGTCAGAGTTAAGCCTTCTGATGCCTCCCGCACCCCTTAAAGTGTCATGAAAACGAAGGCAGGTTGAGGAGGAAGAGGTAGTCCATGTCTCAGCAGCAGGTGTGGCTTCAGCTGGGGTTTGCACCTCTGAGGTCTCCTGAGAGGCAGACCACAGAAGCAAGATCTCCCTTGTTCCCTGAGTGCTGCCTGGGTGTTCTTGACTGACGTGAGCAAGAATCTGCTCTGCCCTGGCCAGCAGAGCAACAGTGACCTTGCTCCAGGGCTTCGTGCAGAACCTCTTCTTAAAGTTTGGATTCACATTCAATTTCAGCTGCTCAGGTAACATGTAATTTTATACTGATTTGGTGCAGCCAACGGAGTGTGTATTGCCTGTTTTAGTTTTTGAACTGCTTATTCCCAAACAGCATTAAGTCACAGATTTCTTTTTCTCCTATGTTTCTAGGAAAAGGAAGGCCGAAGTGTGGATTTAAGCAGTGGGCTAGTGGTGACTTCACTAAACAAATCATCAATGTCCTCCTCCTAAAACAGTTTATGCAAGACTTTGCTTCTGCAGATGAAGAATCCTGGAACTTTAAAGGAATCCTGTTGACATATTTTGTTAATTGTATAGCTAAAGTAATGGTTTGCAGCTAAAATTGAAAATATCCTGTCATTGTTTTTATTGAAGTACGTTTTCATTCTTTTCCTGTTGCAATTGTTCCAATTAATTACTTCAGTCAATGGCAGTGTGAGTAAATACGTCGGCAGTTACATTCTGTTAGGAATTCTGCTGTATTATAAACAAGGCCTCTTGTTAATCCAGAGGCCACAAGGCATGGCTGGGGGTGAATTCTTCTTTCGATGGGGAGTTGTATCTTGGTGATCCTTGCAAGACCTGTCTGCTTCTGTGCTGCTTTCTCCTGTCTGTGTTTCTATGGGCATCTGTTCCCAAGATAACTCGTCCCTCTGTGACACTCCTATTATTCATCCCTGTTTCAATGTGTTTTCAATCAGGCAGAGGGGCTTTTTTAAAGAGATTAAATGTCTCTATATAATGAACTACCTATGTGCAAGCCTGGCTTCATGTTTAAGAGTTTTAATGTTGTCAGAACAATGCATGCAAAGGCTAATTTTCTTACTGTTACAGATAGATAGATAGATAGATAGATAGATAGATAGATAGATAGATAGTTAGTTGTGGAAACGTGACCCTTCATTGCAGTCACTGAATACCAAGCAGAGACTGGTGTGTCAGGGACTGATGCAGTTTGTCCAGTTCCTTTTTGGTTCACACCTTCCATTAATGCAGTTACATTTTCTGAGCCTGCCTCTGTTCAGGAGCTGTTAGACCTTCTCCTGTGTGGCGCATGCAGTGCATTTTGCAGTGTGGCTCACTGTGCTCCAGCTTTCTGGTGTAGCAAGATCTGGAAATAAATTGAACTTGTTTCATCTATTTTTATTAGCCGGTACAAGGAGGGTGCGAAGGGAAGAGCTGCTGTATTTGGCTGGGCATCACTTCTAGTTCTGACAAACACCAGCCCATGTCCCCAGAAAGTGGAAGGTGAATTTGTGATCTGCAGTACAGGGGAACAGTGTGGCTCTGTATTCTCCCAAGCACTGATCTGGGGTGTGTTCCCAGAGCAGCTGCAGATGTGGTTTTTATATTTCAAGACCACCTGCACCAAGGGGCAAAACTGACTTGCTGGTTCGTAGGTGGTCCTGTGAGCTCCAGGGGTGTGAGTGGTGCTGAGCCTAGAGGAAGGAGTGCGTCCAAGCCTTAGCACCTCTTCCACATTTTTGTGGTCTTGTATGTACATGTGTGTGCATGGATGTGAAGCAAAGCAAGGTGAACCACATGCGCCTTCCTCCTCCTCCCCTGGGGCAGGGCTGTGGGAAGGGGCAGTCCTCTCTTGCACTGACATTCCCGCTGCTCCCTCCATGCCGTGCTGTACCTGCCATCTTCTTACAGAAAATGTTGTCCTGAGAGACTCCAGTGCTGACTTTAGAAATGTTTTTATTTAAAGATATTTTTTATTTAAGTAGATTTTAAAGACTTTTTTATTTAGCAGATTTCTTTGTTAAAGATTTATATATAATTTGTGCTTCAAATTGTTAGAAATCAATACAAGAACAGTTCACCCTGCTTCCTTTGCTTAGGCTTTATCTTCCAGCTCTGCCACTGCTTATGTACCACGTTAATTGTAATCACTTACACTGTAGCTGGGAATGACCAGAGCTTGATTTAGTGAATTTTAGTATGGGAATGACCCCTCCACGGAGCTGCTCCAGCGAGGATGAACTCCAAGGACAAGCAGGAGCTTGAGCCTCCAGCAGGTCCGTGTCCTCCCAGCAAGGCTGTCAGTGACAGCACCGGTGGGTTTCTGCTATGCGTGCATCAGCAGGAAGCATCATTGGAGACCACAGAGCAGCATCCACGTGACCCGGTACTGACCATCACTGCTCCAAGAGTGAAACCTGGTGGCATGCAAAGCTCTGAGCCTGGCACAAGCCAGGGTGGCCCGTGGCTGGGCTTTGCTGTCCTCCTTATGCGTGGTCAGTTGCTTGGCTGGTAGCTGCATTGCTACCAAGCCCTTTCCAGGCGCGGAAGCTGAAGAAGGTACTCATCCCATAGGCGACCATGGTGAGGCAGGCGAAGAACTGGAAGAGGAGCAGAGACCATGGGTGAGCGCAGCAGCTGCCTGGCCCTGTGGCCTTCCCCTGCCCACTGCTACTTACGGATGCCGCAGCTCTTCGGTTGTAATCCCACTGCCGCCAGGATGTCGGCTGAACGGCAGCCGCGCACGTTATGAAGGCAGTGATGTACAGGACAGTTGCCACAGCGTTGAAGATCATCAGCTGGGGAAGGCAAAGAGGAGGTCGTGAAGTCTGGGCTCAGACTTGTGTGCGCTGGGATGAGCAAAAGGCTCAGTTTCAAGTTCCTCCCTCATCCCCAGGAGAAGCTGAAGAAAAGGGTTCAGCCCCTCACACTGGGAACAAACCAAGATAACATCTCACTACATGCACCCTGGGCTGTGCTGAGAGATTTCTGGTTGACATCATGCCTGCAGCAGCAACATGGTGGCTGTAACTTTCTGGATTGATTCAGGCCTCCCTGTTTTGAACATTTTCTAAGCAATCAAGGGGCAGAATGAAACAATATCATTGTGTAAAGTGCAGGAGACTTTGTTCCATCAGCCCAGAAGAGCGTGAAGCCCTCACTCCTCTCTCAGCATCTCCCCTGTATCTTTTCTATTTTGGAACCCCACTCACTTCCTCTTGGCTACGCACCACGAGGGACCAGGGGACCACATAGAACTTGAGCTGAAGCTGTAGAAGGTAAGTCATGAAGAAAAGGACTGTTACTATCCAGAAGAAGATGGACACGAACATCACCCAGCTGTAGGCAGCGTGGAGGTAGTAAGTCGTGTCAGCAATGAGAGTCCACACCAGTAAGCCCAGCACCTGCAGGGTGAAACAGGGAAGAGTTCAGGTGGTGGTTCCTGCAGAGCATCGCCCAGGAGCACTGGCTCACCTGCACCTCTGGCAGCTGGGTTCCCATGGTCAGCACAGCAGGACTGGACTGAGGGACAGCTCAGGGCAGGCAGCTCACCTGGGACCCTCCTTGCTCACAGGTGAGCTTGTGGTTGGTACTGCTGCCCCAGGAGCTGCACAGGGATGTCCTGCAAGGCAGGAGGGGTGAAACATGAACAACCTCAACACCAAATGCCCCTGCTCCACCAAGAAGCCCCCATGCACAGGGCCAGTCTCTGCAGGGGCTGGCTCAGTGTTAGAGACAGCTCATGAGCTGGATGTGTGAGGGCTCAGCCTTGAGCTCTCCCAGGCGCAGCAAACTTCTGGACTTATTTCCACTGTCTAGTTTGGTCTGGTTTGCACCTCCCATGTACACTGCTCCTGGGGCTCAGCTTTCACTGTTCAGCAGGTTTAACTGCATAACAATTACAGCATCATGTGCCTGCAGAGTGATCCACAATAAAACCCCAGGTAGGTGAGTCTGTTACTGCCTTGCAGAGCCAAGTCCTCCCCTCCTGGCACAGCTGGTGGGACAGGGAGCAGGTCTCTGCCCTTGGCTGGCAGGGATGGAAAAGCCCAGCCCTGCATTGTGTCCACCCCTGATCTTTTGGCTCTGGAGGAGATGCTGCCCTGCTTTACCCCTACCTGTCTTCTCCACCATCCCTTCCCAGGAAGCTCCCAGAAGCAGCGAGTTTGTGTGTATTTTTTTATTTAGAAAGCCTCTAACCCATGATGGAGCAAGCAAAGGATGAGACACCAGCACACAGCAATGGGCCCTAGAAAGGAAAGGCTGTTGCAAAGCAAATGGCACTTTCTGTGATTTCTGCAGTCTCCACCACAGTCTGTGCACCGGGATGCAGAATAGAGCTTTGGCACCCAGAGGGGTGCTGGTGAGCTCTGCTTCACCCTCCTTCATCACCACCTGGATGCACCAGAGCAAAGCAGGGTCCCTTCACATACACCTCCTGGGGAGATGTGAGGCTCCAGCCTTGCACCCTTCATGTTTCGCAGCATGACCAAACATCCGAGGGAGATGCCCATGTCAAGGCTGGGGTAAGAATGTGCCATAGATGCAGCCACAACGTATTCTGGTTCCCAGCTGGGGTTGGGATCAGAGACTCAAAGTATGGTTTTGGTTGGAACGGAGTTTCAATCTCATCCAGTTCCAACCCCTGCCACAGGCAGCGACACCTTCCACTAGACCAGGTTGCTCCAAGCCCCATCCAACCTGGCCTTGAACACTGCCAGGGATGGGGCAGCCACAGCTTCTCTGGGCAACCTGTGCCAGGGCCTCAGCTCCCTCACAGCAAAAAATCTCTGCCTAAGATCTCATCTCAATCTTCCCTCTGTCAGGTTAAAGCCATTCCCCTTGCCCTGTCCCTACAAACCCTTGTCCAAAGCTCCTCTCCAGGTTTCTTGTAGCCCCTTTAGGTACTGGAACTGCTCTACGGTTTTCCCAGAGCCTTCTCTTCTCCAGGCTGAACAAGCCCAGCTCTCTCAGCCTGGGATCTTGCTGGACAGAGCCAGGTGAAGCTGCCAGAACTGCCTGCACAAGCCCACATGGCTTATTGTCAGGGGAGAAACACAAGAGGCTTTGTCCTGCCTCAGTGCACCGCCCTGGTGCTCACTGCCGTGACAATGCTGCCTTGTCTGGCACATCCATTTCTAATGCTTGTGATCACAAAATATGTGCTGGGGAGAAACATGTAGGAAAAAGCCCAGCTCTGGGAGCAAGAGGTGGTGTGTGCAAGCTGCCTTGCCCTGGCTGTAGGGGGCTGGAAATCAGGAGCCCTTAGGAACAGGTTCTGGGGAGCAGTGAGGTTCAGTGGATGGGAGCTGGGCAAGCATGTTTAATGGTATGGTCCTAGTAATGGGATCAGGTGTGGGGTTGGAGGGTCCCTTCTGCTGATGGTGATTCCATCTCTCTTTCCTGATGCTCCTGCAAGATACCCCCGACAGTGTCCTTCCTATGCCCCTCCTTGAGCATTTGTTCTTATGTCACAATCATGCCCATGCCCAGGGTGGAACTCTGGAGCCAGGGAGCCAGCTCTACACCAGCTGCTGCCTCAGTGCCCCAGGGAGAGGGGATGGGTAAACGGGACCTCAACTGAAGCAAGGCAGCTCACACCTGGACCCCTGTGCAGCTGAGCACCCACTCCTGTGCACATGGGGCACCCAAAAGTCCCAGGAGGGAGCAGCAGCAGGAGTTTATTCCGCAGTTGCCTCCAGTGCTGAAGCCATGGGAAGGTGACACTGCTGCTGCTCAATTTGACGGTACAAAGACCCTTCTGCTTTTTTAGAGAAGCCACCAAAGCCTGACACAGGGGAGGGCTGGGAGGGCCCAGGGAGGGTGAGAGCCCTGGGGCACCCCAGGAGCACCCACAGCACCCCACCTCAGTAGGGGGACTGTGCTCCCTAAGGCCTCCGGCCCCTCTGGCTTGTGCCCTGCAGGGATGCCCACGCAGATCAGCCGTGCTGATCACCTGGCGTTGAGCAGTTCCAATTCGCATGAGGGCAAGGAGCTGAATTTTCCTCTGGCTTTGGAAAGGAAAGGAGGAGAGAAGGGGGCCGCGGTGTCTGAGGGTCAGAGATTAATTTGGGTTAGAGAGCAAGCACAGGGTAGAGATGGCAGCCGAAGGAAAACCGAGCAGTATCCACCCAGGGCAACAAAGAAAAGCATCAGCCGCCAAGCGTGTATCGCCGTGCGCGCACCCGCCCCGGTGCCCCGCGGTACTCACGGCCTGGGCGCACATCAGCCCCCCGAGCGGCGAGAGCACGAATGCGCCGTCCAGGGCAGGCAGGAAGATGGCACGCGGGGACCCGCTGCGGGACAGCCCTGCCATGCCGCGGGCGCTGGCTGAGCGCGGCCCCGGGACTCCTCCGCCCCTCCCCGGCCGGGGCAGGGACCGGCACCCCGTCACGATCCACGCCGCGCGGCCACCACTGTGAAGTCGGCTGCTGGCCCGGGACACCGCGGGTCTTCTCTGCACTCCCTTTTGCGGCCTTTCTGTGGCACAGCGTGTCCCAGTGCCGAGGGCCGTTACTCCTGGCACATCTCCTTGTTGAATCCCAGACTGGTTTGTGTTGGAAGGGACTTTAAAGCTCACCCAGTTCCACCCCCTGCCATGGGCAGGGACACCTTCCACTAGAGCAGGGTGCTCCAAGCCCCATCCAGCCTGGCCTTGAACACTGCCAGGGACAGGGAATCTCCTGCTGGTTGTCCCAAAATCACGGTTCTTCAGCCAGTGTGCAGAGAGGTGAGTAACACACAGAGCTGAGATGTTGGAGCAGCTCTGCTCTGAAGACAGGCTGAGAGAGCTGGGCTGGTTCAGCCTGGAGAAGAGAAGGCTCCAGGAGACCTCAGAGCAGCTCCAGTGCCTAAAGGGGCTACAAGAAACCTGGAGAGGGGCTTTGGACAAGGGTCTGTAGGGGCAGGACGAAGCGGAATGGCTTTAACCTGACAGAGGGGAGACTGAGATGAGATCTTAGGCAGAAGTTCTTCCCTGTGAGGGTGCTGAGGCCCTGGCACAGGGTGCCCAGAGAAGCTGTGGCTGCCCCATTCCTGGCAGTGTTCAAGGCCAGGTTGGACAGGGCTTGGAGCCTCGTCCAGTGGAAGGTGTCCCTGCCCACGGTAGGGGTTGGAACTGGATGAGCTTTAAAGTCCTTTCCAACCCAATCCGTTCTGTGATTCTATGATATGAGTAGACATATGTGCAGTGTGAAGGGTCCAGTGTTTCCTCACACTCCTGTCATGCAGCTGATGATGGCCCAGCATGTTATGCTGCCTCACGCTTCATGATACCGCGTGGCTGGTCCGTGTCCTCCTCCCGTTCACCCCGTCCCCTGCTCCTACGACCCCTTCCCCGAGTGGTTCTGCTGGAAGGTGGGAACCCCACCTGCTCTTCCTGGTGTCCCGCGGCAGCGGCGCCTCACCACAGCGACGGCCGTGGGTTCTACAGTGCGGGGAGGGGGGGGAGGCAGCACCGCACATGGCTGTCAGGATGGCCGAGCGGTCTAAGGTGTTGCGTTCAGGTCGCAGTCTCCGCTGGAGCCAGGGGTTCGAATCCTACTTTTGACAACATGCAACTGTTTTGCGATATGATCTCACC
Organism: Psittacula echo; assembly: GCF_963264785.1. NCBI lineage: Eukaryota > Metazoa > Chordata > Aves > Psittaciformes > Psittacidae > Psittacula > Psittacula echo. The sequence continues at coordinate 83,401,040 of NC_137742.1, read as the reverse complement.
TGTCGCTTTAATTAAAGTTAATTACCTAATTCCGTTCAATTGCGATGGAGCATCTTTATGTCTTTCCCTTCAAGAAAGGAAAAGGAGCACCTTTACGTCTTTCCCTTCGCCAGGCGGTGCAAAACACAGTTGTCAGAAGTGGGATTCGAACCCACGCCTCCAGGGGAGACTGCGACCTGAACGCAGCGCCTTAGACCGCTCGGCCATCCTGACCTCCTCCGAGTTGTGCTGAAGTGATCTTCCTCTGTCACTTACCCGCCCTCACTGCGCGTCCGATCGCGCTAGCCTCGGAGTGATCACGGTGTGAGGCGAAGTGCCCGAGAGATAGCAGGTGTCACCCCTACTGCCAATGGGCCGCCGAGGAGCTACTGGCCGGCCAGCCTCTCACCCACCCCTGGGAGTCATAGAATCAAGAGAATCGTGTGGATGGGAAGGGACTTTAAAGCTCATCCAGTTCCAACCCACTGTCGCGGGCAGGGACACCTTCCACTAGACCAGGTTGCTCCAAGCCCCGTCCAACCTGGTCTCGAACACTGCCGAGAATGGGGCAGCCACAGCTTCTCTGGGCACACAGCCAGCAGTGTCCCCCAGAGGCTTTGACAGAGGACAACTCTTTACTATGCGGGCCAGTTGCAGGGGTATCAGTGCTTGGTCTTCACTACAGAAAAACATAAACCCTCTTAGCACCTTTTGGCAGCTCCTGCTACTTCTCCAAAATGTATTTAATATTGATCAGAGCAGTTGTGCCTGCGCCATGTTCTATGATGCCAATGCCCCATTCTGCCAACAAGTACATCTGTTAGTCCTCTCCCCATCTATTTATCCTCACTTCACTCTCTGTGTGAGTCCATGATCTCACTTGAAGGCTGCTGGTCTTTAAATGGGGAAAAAAACCCCACCCATCCTTCAAATAAATTCCAGCATTTGCTCTGTTCCAGACTGCTCCTTGCTCCAAAGCAAGCACACGGGCTGACAGGGTGATGCTGAATCTGGGGTTTGGGCGGTGGGGCAGTGCTTACATGACGGCTTGTTTGGTGCAGCAGGGTTCGGTCCTAGCAATTTGGAGGCAGTTCTGTACTGACCAGACTGCAGCCTCCTACCCCTTCCTGCCCACGGGTACAGCTCAGAGGAGTTGTTTGTATGTGCTGTCGCTATGAAAGAAAGGTGGGAGAGCAGCCAGGCAGGGGAGGAGTGAAGGGGGGGACAGAAAGGGAAAAGCCACATAAACAGCCAGCAGATAAAGCTATTTTTTGAACAGTTCAGACAGCCCATTGTCCTGCGGTGAAAGTCCCGGCAGCCGCGGAGTGGAGATGTTTATCTGCATCCATCCACGTGCTGCATCTCAACAAGCAGGAAATGATACAGCAGCGCTGAAATCATCTCCTCCGCATGGCCCCTCGAGGTACAGGGTCTGCAGGAGCCTGGTACCTCCATGGACTGGGCTTGTTCCAGGAAGCCCTTTTCCTGTGCCACGGGAGAAGCCTATCCAGCACTCACGGGAAGGTGTTTGGGAGCCCTGGTCCACCCATACCAGCTGTGAGTTACCAGCACCCACCTAGGGGATCTCCTGTGGTATGGAATCATGTCAGCAGGGCGGAGGGGGTTGCTAATTAACTCCAGGGCAGAAGCAGCGATTCTTAGCGTGGATGCTTCAGCCAAGTAGGTAATAACCACCGTACGATGGCGTTGTCTGCTGCAGCAAGAGGCAGAGGCCAGTCCTGCTCAGGAAACCCTGCGGGAGCCTTCCCGTCCCCACCTCATGGCCCCTGTCACCTTGGGCTGGCGGGGCCAGGAGCTGGGGGCACACTGGGTGGGTTTGTCCTTTATCAGCCATCCGGTGGGTACCCAGGGGAAGCGGCACATCCCGTGCTGATGGGGTCTTTCCTCTCGGCGGATGCCTGTCGGTGGCGGCTGGGGTCTTACGGGGGCGTGCTGCAGCGCTACCCTACACCCCTCCCACAGCCAGCCTTTGGGCCAGCACTCGCCGGTGCTCGCCCATCCCTTCTGTCACAGCTCTGGAGGCACCTGGGAGGTCTTGCTGCCTGCAGTCGGGTTGTTAGCTAAATGTCACCCGGCTGGCCTGAAGCGGGTGAACCGGCGGTTTTCGGAGGCTGGGGCTGGATGTGGAGCCAGCTCAAGGAGAAGGTCTCTTGCAGCAGAGGGCTTGTTTTGTTTTGGCAGGCAGCATGAGCCAGTCTTCAGTCACAGCCCTGTTTTGAGACTGACTCTGTCCTGGGTGGGGAATTTGTTTCCCAGATAGAGTTTTGAATCCTAAACATGCCTCATCTCTGCTTTTTAGTTCTCCTTTGCTGCCTCCTGAGTTGAGGAATCATAGCCCAGGGGGGAAATATATCCTTACCCCCAGCAACCCCTTTTTTAACTATCTATCCCCTGGCAACACCAAAGTGCTGACAAGCATCTGTAGCCTGTTTCTTTTAGGAAACAAGACAGCTACACTGACCCTAAAAACACATCTCACAGCCACCAGAACTGGTCAGAAGAGCCCGAGGAGCTTTTGCAGCAGATGGTGGGGTAGGTGTAATGCTGTCATGATCCCAGAAAGAAGGAAGGTAAAAGCATTGGGACCAAGCTGACTGATCATCTAAAATACACTGGTTAGGGAGCAGGTCACTCGTTGGGTGACAGCTGAAACCCATACTGAGCCTGCAGGCTCTGGGCATAAGCAGAGAAGGAGACACCCTGTTCTTACAATGTGGGGTGCTGCAAAGCTGGGATGGGGGAGGGAAGGTGTCTGGTCACTCCCCGTTCTCTTGGTTGAGCCAGTGAGGCTTGAAAAGGATAAAGAGCTCAGCAGACAAATGCGTGTTCAGGACTGTTTCCCTGCCCAGCTCAAGCATGTTTATTGTGTTACTGCTGTAAAGGCTTGTTGGGTGTTGGAAGCCCTGTGGGCTCCTAGGGCTGTTCGCTGCTGCTTGTGTGTGTCCCAGGGTACTGGTGGGGAGCTTGGCACACACCCGTGGCTGAGGCTTGGCAGAGAGCTCCACCTAAATAAGCTGTGTAACAGCCCTGGTTTGGAGACTTGTGTCCCATTTCTACAGGAGACTGGCTGGGATTTGAAAGCTTGCAGGATGAAAAGGCTTAACTCAGAGTTTGGGGTGCAAATGGCCACAGCGTAGACACATCTAGTGCGTCACAGCACTGCATGTGGCAGCTCTTTTAATCCTTTGGTGCTGGCCCACAGGTTGCCACTGGCTCCTCTGGAGACACAGTTGGGGGTAAGCCCCAGCAGCAACATTAGAGAAGAGTTTTCTGCATCTCTCCACCCACCATCATGACTTAACTCATGTCAAACTGCTTCCAACAGCCACTGTTGGAAGTTCTGTGAAGACGGGAAAAGGTGAGCCTTTCCAAAAAGGCAATAAACAGAGCCACTTCTGGTAAGCTTCTTTCTTGGAGACTGGCAGCGTTCATGTGCAAACATGTTGGATGGAGAAGTGAGAAGTGGGGATGTGGAGAAGTGATGAAGGTGGTGGCCTGCGCATACTGTTGGATGGGACCAAAGGGCTGTGTCTGTGGTAGGCAGGAGCTCCCTCTGTCCCTGAGCAAAGGGCTGGGGTCAGGACCCTGCAATTCCTACCAGGAGAAGAGCCCCTCCAGGACAGGGGATTGCTGGCACAGATGCTTGCTGCTCCTGCTGTCGCAGGAAGGAGCGAAGCAGTAACTGGGGCACTTGCCATGTCCTCTCCCATAGCCATGGCAGCAGGCACTAGCCTGCCCCTTGGCAGTAGCAGAGATGAAAGTGCAGAGCTGTGGCACTTAGCTGCTCCCAGCCTTCTGCCTGTTCCACAGTGGCCTTGGTAGGACTCCTTCCCATGATGCAAAGGAGGGGAGACCCTGGCTATCACCCTGGGGTGAGGCACAGCACAGCCACATCAAGGGAAAGCCTGATTGCAGTTCCCGCGACAGCCATGGCCACCTGTGGTGCATGGAGGTTTCTATCATGCCCATCTTGACCTCTCCCCTCTCTTTTCTGCAGTGCAGTGATGAGAGATGTCCCTTTCAGGGATCATCTGGCTCTCCTTCATCGCATCAGCTCCATGGAAATGGTGCCTTCAGAACCTGCAGGTATGCAAAAGGTTTGTGAGATCAAGATGTCCCTCTGGCTCTGCAGAGACTTGGCAGGACCCAGGGGCCATGTGCTCAGGCAAGCCTGTTCTAGAGGAGCAGAACTTCACTTCATCTGAAAAGCTGCCTTGATTTCTTCTGTGTCACCTAGGCACATCTCCCCACAAGAGCCTTGCTTGTTTCCTGTCCTAGGGAAGAGTTGCACCTGATGGCTGCATTGCTCTGGGAGGGACAAGTGGCTCTTGTCTGTTTATGAAAAACTTAAGCGTGTTGCAGACTAACCAGCCCAGTATTTTGTTTCTTTGCACTTAGTATTTTCAACAAACTTAAATCTTGTTTATTGCAGCAGCTGTTGCAGGCCTTGGCAGTCTCCATAGGACAGTTGCAGAATGAGTTGTCCTCTGTTCTGTCAGCTCTGCCTGCAGGTATGCACCTTTCCATGTATGTCCCACTGGTATCAGCCATCAGCCTGCAGCTCAGCTGTGGTGCTGCCAGAGGGAAGAGCCATGTCCCACAGCCTGGCTGGCTCAGGATGCTGACTGGGCTGTGGGCTGCCTCACTGTGGGAGAACAGAATATCAGCATTTTGCACTGTATGCTAGTGACCAGATTTGCTGTTATTTACAAGGGAAAATCTGTTCAGAGAACTGAGAGCCTGTGTGATGTCATCTGCTGTTTTTGGAAATGTTTTCTAAGTGAGGCAGTTTCCTAAAAACACAAGCCCTGCACTGGTTGATACTTCCCGAGTAAGAGTTGTTCCATCTCCTGTGGAGGCACTGGCTACAGACAGCCCCAGACTGCTTCTCATTTCCTGCCCTTTTCTTGAATGTGAGAAACTCAAAGCTGTGCAGTGCCAAACAAATTTAGTGGATCCCATCATTTAATTTTCTTCCTTATAATAGTACTGGCTCAAGAGATCTACATTAAGCACAGGTTGAGAGCATCTACAGAATGGGAGGCCCCTGTAGCTCCAAGAAACCATTGCCTGAATGTGTCACTGGTTGCCTAGGCAAGGACAGGGGAGGTTGTTGGGCTGGTTCTGAACTGCTCTGTGCCATACCAACCAGCGCCATGTCATTGGAAAAGCCATTGGAGTTTCTGCAGATTGAAGCCTGGAAATCTGGTCCCACACATCAAAGACCAACTGGCCTCATCTGTAGTCTGTGCACCACCAGTCTCCCATGTCTTGGCTCACAGACTTTGCTGCATATATACTCCTTGAGAGAACCTGGAGGAGCCCAGTACTGGTGAGCATGGAAGCTCTGCTGCAGGGGTGGTGCTTCAGCTCCTTTGAGTCTAATGCTCTTGGGCTGCAGCAAAAGAGGGATTGTATAAGAGCAGTGGCCGAGCTGCCACTGGGGAGGGGTGGGGGGGTAGTGCAAGGATAAGCTGCAACAAGGCAGGCTTAGTTGGGAAAAGAAAATCTCATCATACACCCAGAGCTGGAGTCCTGTGTCAGCCTGTCTTCTCAGTAGCATCAAGCCCAGCTGGGTGTTCCCAAAAGCTAAATGTTCCGGCTGCCTCTTTCCAGCAAGCCTCTGGGACAGAGGGCCGCAAAGGGTGCTGTTAATACCTACTGCTGGGAGTACTCGGCTTCCCTGCTCCACAAAACCCAACTCCTGAGGTCTTGGGAGCTCCTGAACACACCATACAGTGGAAATCTTCACCATTTCTTTGTATCAGCTCTGGCATCTCTCTTCAGGTCATACAGCCTCCTAAGATCTCACTGACCTTTCTTTTTTCTCCAGTCACCACGTGATTTCCAGGAAGACAAACCTACTGTAACAAACATTTCCAGCATGGAAACACCCTGGAGGATGCCATGTTCTGGGACTGTTTCCTTTTTGTCTGGGACACAGGCCTTGTTCTCTTTGCATATTGTTTTGCATGTTGTCTTTTCAGGGCTAAGTTGCTTCTTGCCTTCAAGAGCAATTCCCCAGCACTAGTCATATGTTCCTTCCACCTGTGAGGTCCTTGACTGTGAGCAGAGCTGAAGAGCTTGTCTGCAAATAGCCCTGGAAAAGCTGCAGTGGGTGGAAAATGCTGGAACTACTACTGGGGAAGATGGGATCTGGCCCTTTGACCTGTGTTATCTGTCGTTCGGAGCAATAAGCTCTCTGGCTAATGGTTGCCAGTGAACAACCAAAGGTTAGGGCTTCTGAGTGTGCTTTGTGCTGTCACCAACATTCAGACCACCCCAGACCTTATTCTAACTTTCTCCACAGCAGACCAAGACCAAGACCTAAGTAGCAGGACATCCATCCTGATATGAAACTGCCCTTAGAGCAGAGCAGGAACTGGAGCTGGGGAGCCCAGACTCAAGCCTTGACATCAAACTGCCTGGCTTGAGCCACCGAGTGCTTCTGTGGGTGCTGAGGATCAATCCTGGAGCTGTGTTAGGTGGCCCAGGGTCTGCAGAGCCAGCAGTGCCCAGTGGCCTGTGCATGGTCCCTCTGTCCACACTTGGTAGCATGTGCACAGATTGTAGAATCAGCCTTAAAACCTGGAAAAGACCTTGAAGATCATCACGTCCAACCTTTACCTCAGCACTGCCAAGGCCACCACTGAACCATGTCACTGAGGGCCTCCTCTACACAGTTTGTGAACACTTCCAGAGACAATGACTCCACCACTGCCCTGGGCAGCCTGTTCCAATGCCTGAGCACCCTTTGGGGAAGAAATTGTCCCTAGCCTCCAGTCTAAACCTCCCCTGGTGCAGCTTGAGGCCATTTTTCCTTGTCCTACCCCTTGTTCCTTGGGAGCAGAGACCAGCCACCTCCTGGTTCTGTTCTCCTTTCAGGCAGTTGCAGAGAGTGATAAGATCCCCCTGAGCCTTCTCTGCTCCAGTCTAAATACCCCCAGTTCCCTCAGATGTAGATTTGCTTATGTTTTTTTCCTTTCCATGTTTCAGATCAGCCTAATTTCCTTCCTCATTCATACTGCAGTTAACAGTTATACGGGAAAAATCCCAGACCTCTTCCCAGTATCTACTGATTTTGTCAGTGCTGTACCACCCCTTCAGAGAGCCTTTGGGTGCTAAGAGTAACCTCAAGAAGCCTTCTTCACATCCTTCTATGGAAGAATGGGGTACGGTTGTGAGGAGCTGCCCCAGCTCACAGTGGTCACTGGAAGGATATGACATTCATGGTAGGCTTTCTTCTTCCTCAGTTGTGGTCTGCTTGGTTTCATTTCCTACATTTGCTTAGCACAGCCTGTGTTCCCTGGTTCCCAGTAATTAATTTTTTCTGCACTTTGTTTCCTGAAAGCTGATTGTCCCTGACTTGCAGGGTTGCAGACTCCATTGCTCAGGTGCTGTGATTCATGTTTATGGTCTGGGATTGCTGGTGTCCTCCCCTGCCTGCCCTCATCCACATCACAATTTAATATATAATATATATGTAATATATATAGTCCCAGACCCATGCTGAATAATTAACTACTTGCTATTCTTACAAACTAAAGCAAAGACAAATCAAATTGACAGCAGCAATTGCATGGAAAATTTCTGTTGTAACTAAAGTAGCTAAAGTCAGCTGAAGCCAAGACAAGCCCAGAGAATCACAGAATCCCAGCCTGATTTGTGTTGGATGGGACCTTAAAGCTCATCCTGTTCCAACACCTTGCCAGGACACCTTCTGCTAGAGCAGGTTGCTCCAAGCCCCATCCAACCTGGCGTTGTCCTGAGACTGTTCACTGTCAGATCAATACAACACCTATGGTTTATTGATATGTACAACAGAAATATCTCCTGGGCTACAGCAGGTCCTCTGACTTTGGGGTTTTCAGTGCTGCAAAACCTAAAAGAATTGCAGCAAGCAGATGTGCAGGGGGACAGGGAGGGTGGTATAGGAAGTGGATTGGGAACAATGGTTCCACTTTTCTGTCAGCTGCAGGCCACATTTTTTACCCGCTCCCATTGGAGTCAGTCGATGTGCCTCTGTGTCCTGTTCTCAGGAGGGAGCTGCAAGGTTTGCCTTAGGCCCACGCCACTGCCAGCACTTGGCTTGCCATGATCCACAGAGGTGTGCTGAGGTGCTCCTGCCTTGCACCCTCGTACATATGCCACCTCCAAATCCAGCTGGCAAGCTCACCGGGAGCAACTGGAGGTCTCCAAGAGTGTCCTGCAGGAGTTCTCTACCAGGACAGCCATGAGCCTTGGCTGCACAGGAAAAGCAGCTGCATTGAGCTTTTCCTGCCTTAAAACAACGCCTGTGGCAAGCCATGCCTTTAGCAAACAGAGCACTCACCCTCCCACACTGTATGCACACTTAGAGCCCATCCATCAGTTTTACCCATCACTGGCAGTAAGCCCTTTGCAGGTGGAGCAGAACCCATTTCTTCAGGGGAGACGTGAGCATGTGTGGGCCACGCTACCATTTCCAGCAGCCAAAGCACCGACAGCCTCAGGCAATGCCAGTTCCTGGGTACAAGTTTCCTGTAAGGCTCTGCCAAGCCTGAGAAAACACCGGCTGTGGCAGGGGCCTGAAAAAGTCTCAACAGATGCAGCATGTTCTGTTCTGGCTGGATCAAACAGACTATTTCAAGGTCTCAATTTTTATTTTCATTTCCTTGAAATAGGTTTTATCTTCTATTACAATATAAGCAAAGGCTGAAGTTACAGGCTGGAAGTTTCACCAAATGTTCTAAAAATATATCCTATGGAAACCTAGGGGGTTTCAGTCTTTAGGAATAAAATCCTAACTGGAACTGTTGGAATTTCCCCCAGCAGAGAGAAGCCCGGTTTCCATCAGCCCTAAGAAAACTCTGGGAAAAAAAATATTTCAGAGGCAGCCACACTGTCTCAGACTTGATCTTATCTTCATCTTTCAGCTGTGGGAGTTGGCAGGGAAAATTGCCATGTATTCTGCTGGGATCTGAGATGAAATAGAAAGTAAAGGTGCAGGATGTGACTGCTGTGTCCGTATGTCTACTGCAGACCTGGCTTCATGCTGGTGTAGGAAGCAACCTGGCCAGCCCAGTTGCTTAGAGACCTGGGTGTCTTGTACATCAACATAAGCATCAGCAACACCCTGAGGGCTGAGACCGCAATGTATATCCAAAGTCAGGGCTGTGATGACAAGCATGCTTCACAGACAGCGTTCTCAGCGAACATGGAGCTGCCTGGGGAGGCCACTGGGTCCCTGCTCACCCCTGGCTTTGGTGATGCTCCCAAGAGGCAGCCTGACTTGGGATCACCAGTCCAGCTGATGAATTTGTAATCCCGATTAGCACATTCTGCCTCTTTTGGCCTAATGACCTATGCTGCTGTTATAACATGGCCACCAAAAGGAAAGAAATAGCTGCTTTTGCATTTGAGGTAAAGAATGAGCTTAGTGCAATGGGGAGCTGTGGGTTGGAGGTGGGGAGAGCTTTACAGGCCTGAGGACAGTGGTGCCTCTCCCCAGTGGGAGAGAAGGATGAAGGAGGTGACGCCTGGAAGTGCGTCCCTGCCTGAATGAGTCACCGAGGAGCTGCAGCTGATCTACATGCGCTAAGGAAAGCTGATGCAAGTGCAGGCGGGGAATTCCAGGAGCTGTCTATCTCTGGAGCAGGCGACATTCCCTCCCCTGTCCCACTCCTCCTTCCAACTCCTGTGTCGTCACCCTGGGATGCGTCTGTGGGAGCTATATAACCCACCTCAGGGCTTCATAATCCTGGAATGAGCTGCAGCAACTGTGTTGCTCCGGAGGACGCAATAAGCAGTCGGGAGCAGGAAATACTGCCAGTAATCCTTCCCTGCCTTCCCTTCCTGCTGCCGACCACGGGAACATGAAGGTTGTTTCTCTCCAGGTCCTGTTTGTGCTGAGGGTCCTGTGCCTGGTGGCCCGGGCTGGAGGTGAGCCGCGGCTCTGCGTCCCTGCAGACTCCCCAGGGGAGCAGCCATGTTCACAAGGGGCAGGTGAAGTGCTTGGGGGGAGGAGAAGCAGCGCTGGATCAGGCAATGGGTACCAGGAGACCTTCATGTGCTGTGGGACGTCTCATGACAGGATCAGGCTGGGTTTGGAAAGGGGCAGAGGGAGCCTACAGCAGTGATCCTGGCAGCAGTGACCTCCAAGCAGCCCATGACAGCTTCTGTCACTGCTGAGGATAGGTGGGAAAGAGTGTCAGAGGGACTTTCTGATCATCCTCATTAGAAAAGAAGTATAATGCACTTCTTTTTCACTTTTTCCATGTCCCCAAGGGATATGACATGAGGGTAGACCACAGCCTGTCCAGGGCTGGATGTCTGTCTGCACAGGATGCTGTGTTCCCATCACTGCAAGACACAGGGGCACTGTGCTCTGGGGTGTGCTGAAGGATGGCAAAAAGGTGGCACACGGCTCCCTAGGCTGGTCTTGGTTTAAGATCTGTGACACAGATCAGTAATTGCTGCCCCAGGTAGCAATTAAGCAGGGTGCATTGCTACCAGGCTGTCAGAAAGCTTCTCAGCAGCACAGGCAAAGTTGGACTTTGCCCAGGACACAGGGATGAGCTGTTATCACCAAGGGAAGCGAAAGCGGCAAAGAGCCCTTAGGACCTGTGCACTGCTGCCGCCAGACCAGAGGAAGACGGACAGCAAAGGCAGCTGGGGATGGAGCTTCTTCCTCTCCTCATACCTCTGTTCAGGTTCTCCAGGTCTGGCCTGAGTAAACTGGGCACAGGGACATCAAGCAGTTTACCCTGCCCTTGGAATCCGCTGCCTGCTTCGGCACTGCCTAGCTCTGCTGCCCTGTGGCCAAGTGTCCATCTCCTCTACAGTGATGGAATCAGATGGGCTCTGAAGAAAAAAAGGCTGGTGGTGCTCCCTGGCTGGGATCTCTTGAGAAACCATGCTGAAAAGCAAGTACCAGTGGCTCCCACGAGTGGTGCCTCTGAGCAGCAGTGGTTCTGGATGGAAAGTCTCTCAGGTCCCAGGTGTCCCTGAGGTCCCTTCAGCAAAGACTGAGACGTAGCCCAGAGAAGCAGGGTTTTGTGCCCCAGGAGGAGGGGGAAAACTAGGGCTGGCTTCATGCTGCCTCTAACACTGCTTTGTCCTTGGAAGCGGCTTTCCAAGCTCCTTCTCTTAGGGAAAAACACACCAGGAATTCAGCTAATTGCAGACCATTTGCCCATAACTGGAAAATCAGTTAATGGTTATCAGAGGAGAAGGGCCTTTAGAAGCAGTCCCCAGCCACTCCTTGCCATGCACCTCCATTCACAGGGATGGCTCTGGCTCTCTTGTTGCTATGCCTGTTTTGTTGAACAGTGCTTCTGGAAGTGGAGGACACCAGCAGTATGTCCTCTGGCTATAGAGAGTTAATTGGGAAGCTGGTCTCCCCTGAATAGGTATTCTTGACCCTACAGTGCCAGAGAACACATTATTGTGTGTGAACAAATGGCTTTGCTTTAGCATTACAGAGATTGAAATGTGCTTCTGTCAAAGGGCCATCAGGGATTTGCTTGTGATTTCTTTGCAATGGGTTTCCTCAGTAAATGGATCAGAAGATCTGAGGGTGTTCCTGTTGTGATGTTCATTCTTGCTCCTGGTGGGTGGATCATTCCCAAATGAACTGCATCAAATTCACCAAATTCATTTGGGAAACGCAGACAACATTTTGTAGAGACTGGCTGATCTAAACCAGCCTCCAGCTCCTTTCTTCTAAGAGGGGCTAAGATAAATCAGGGCTTTTTTTTCTAAGTCTTGACCCCTGGGATGTCAGAAACAAATTGCCAAGATGTATTGTGCAACCTCCCCTCTCTTGGCAAATGTGTTGTTAGAGGCTGGCGTAGGAGCAGGAGCAAAGGGTCCGTTGTGCTGTGACTGGCTTTGCCCCTTGAAGGGGTCAAGTGAGGTTTATTTTTACACTTCACAAAATTAAAACCGAATTTTCTGGAGGAGATGGAAGAGATGTTTGGCGAGAAACTGCTGTAAAGCTGGGCTGCTGAAATATCTAATGGAGCAATGCATCATTCACCAAAATGTTCTTTTTCCGCACACTTTCTCTGAGTTCTGGTGGCATTCAGAGATCACATGTAAGCAAACAGAGAGGCAGGATGCTCGCCTGGAGGGGAACTCGCACCAGAGGAATTCCTATGTCTGATCCAGAGAAGGAGAGGACAGGCCCCCTGGTCTGCATTGCCTGCACCAAAAGCCTGTTGGTGACAGTTGTAGCAAGTCTTTTGGGGATGAAGAAATGTGTTTTCTGGGCACTGTGCAAGAGCAGTCCTCCTGTGATCCAAAGAGAAGGAGACCTGCAGGACTAGGTCCTTGCACAAAGGACATCCAGGCAGTGCTTGCAGATCCTGTAAGGCAAGCTGCAGTGGTGGCCCAAGAGTCCCACAATTTTCACGGTGCTTTTTTTGTAGTTTTCTGGGCATTTTATTGCCTCTTTGGGTGATACAGAAACTCGTGGCCCTGATGGGATTTTTCTTCATCTCATTTTAGCAGGGAATGGAGACTTTCATGGCAAGCTCTGGACTCCTGCCCAGAGAAGAGAAAAAAGAAACGCTACCAGTTTTTATAGTACCAGATAAAAAGCCAGTGTTTAATATGTTGAATACTTTATTTCAGGGCAACCTAAAGCACCTCTGAAGTGTTCAACTGAGTGTGGTGGTTTTGCATCTGGCATAGCAGCAAAGCGGATAAGGAGCTACCGCAGGACTGAGCCCCGCTGCACCAAACAAGCTGTCATGTAAGCACTGCCCCATCACCCAAACCCCGATTCAGCATCACCCTGCCATCCCATGCCCTTGCTTCGGAGCAAGGAGCAGTTGGGAAACAGAGCAAATGCTGGTATTTATTTGAAGGGTGGGTGGTTCCCACTCCCCCCCATTTAAAGACCAGCAGCCTCCATGGGCTCACACACAGAGTGAGGTGGGGATAAATAGATGGGAAAAGGACTGTCAGATGTACTTGTTGGCAGAATGGGGCATTGGAATCATAGAATCATAGGCTCACAGATGGGTTTTGGTTGGAAGGGAGCTTAAAGCTCATCCAGTTCCAACGCTTCCAGGGAAGCACGCAGGATGAGAGCTCACGTTTCTATGAAAGCAATCGTTTTCTCTGGAGACAGATTAAGACTTGGAACTTGTCTAGGGATGAGTAAAGCTTCATTCTCCTTTAGGATAATTGTTGTTTTCAGCTTATCCTGAAACTGAGGCACTATTAAGACCATTTTGTTGAAGTCCAGAAGGTTGCTTCAAAATGAATCCGCTGGGCTGACCTTGCAAAGTCTCATCTCACTCAGTAAACCAGAGGATTTTGTCTTCACATATGCTTGCCCCTGGGCAACTGATGCTTGAGGAGCTTCCTGCCCTGAGCACTGGAGGCAAACACTGCATCCAAACACCAGGACAATGCTTTCAAAGGAGGAAAGCTTCTTAGGGGAAACCCTTCACTCATGAGTAATGTTCAGCTGCTCACCATCCAGTCAGATCTCGGAGGCACCTGCCCTTCCTGAAATAAACAATCCATTCAACCCCTGTGGTGTTTTCTATGGGCTTGAGAGAGACAGTGTTACTGTCTGCATGCCTTCCGTATCACGCTGATCATCTAAACCACTGTTTGCTTTATCCACTAAGTAATCCCTTTTTATTTTCAGATTTATTACTCTGAAGTCTGTAGAGATTTGTGCAGATCCAGAGGCAAAGTGGGTGAAGAAGATTGTAGAGAAACTGGACCAGAAAAAGGCTGAAGCCTCCCTGCTTTCACATGGTGCCACCTCAGGAGCAGCTCCAGAAGAGCCTGGTATTTTTCAGAAACATGTTGGCTTTACAGTAACATCTCCATCTCAGGCCACTGCCCGCTCTGAAGTCAGTCCTGAATCAAACAGAGATTGCTTAAAATCTCCTGCAACTTCAACAACTTCTTCAATAGGCATTGTCTCCAGCCAGCCCACCCCATTCCACAAGGCTCTTGTGCATGGTTTTGACAATGCTGTAGGATCTACAGAAGAACCTGTAGAACATACTGCAAATGCTATGTCTGATGTTCGAGACGTGACTTCTAGCTCAAATTCAGACCCCGTGGCCATTTCTAAACGATCAGACCACCCTGTACTTCCTACAAATGAATCCTTGGATCCTGCAAGTACTAAAACCAATACACCAGACACTGATTATAGGGGTTTAGATCCCTCCTCCATCCTGGACAGCATGGAAACTGCTTCAGTTCCTACTCTAAACTCCACAACTGCCACAGACAAAGGTCCTTCTGTCCATACCAACAAGGTTTTCAATTCCTCTGGAGGTGCTTTTGGTACCACAACATTTGATTATTCATCGCCTGTAGGAAACCAAGAGCCTTCAGATATGTTAATTTTCACTAGTCAAGCATTCTTGGGCCAAGCCAGAGTGCAGACGACTACAGAAAGGCCGAATGCTCTGCCTCTTCCCAGCTTCTTGTCAACATCTCAAATGCATTTTGTCATTCCAGTTTCCGTGGTGTGCAGTTTGATGGTTTGCAGTGTTGTTGCTATATGGCTATATCTAAAATTTGGAGTCATAACAGAAGAAATGTCAAGAGAAATGGTGCAGGGCTTGCTTTACCAGCAGAAGAGACATCAAAATAATATCTATCCAATGGAAGTAATCTGAATGCTTTATGGCATGGATATTTTTGGCCCAGACCATGTGTTGCTGCAGTAAAGTTAAGTTTATATTGAGCTGGTGACCAGAAGGAAGGAAAGCAGAAAATAAAAATACCAGAGAAAACTGATTTTTTTTTTTTTCCCCACAGCAGAATGTCAAAAAAATTAATCTTTGACCGATTTTGGAAATAAATTAGACCCTTTTTCCTTCTGGCACTGCTACATACCAAGGCTGTAGCTGTTCTAGAGCTGCATGGTGGCTCTTTGCCAGGTGGTGGGCAGATGTGACTTTCCAAATCACTGTTGGGGATTTTCCTGCATTTCATCATGGCCCAGCTGAGAAGAGGTTGACTCACCCACGCTGCTGGGCTCAGCCACCTTGGGTAATTTTAATACCAAACCCACACAACTTGCACTTAACAAACCCTCTACAGCTGCTTTCTTTGCACTTCATTGGCTTCTTGGTCAGACCAGAATTGATGCCTGTGGTCAGCTGGGTGCTGGCTCTCCTTCAGCTGATCAAATACTCCATCTACTCTTGCTGGAGACAGGAAAGGTGGCCTAGCTTTTCAGACTGAGGTGATGAAAACTGCATCTGATTAGGGGATTGAACGTCTGTGCTTCATGTTCAGATTTCATGTTCAGAGGAGCTGGCAACCCACCATGTATCTCCTTGAAATCAGGCCACCTTTCTTGTTAACAGCTATGGGCATTTCTTCTTGTGAATTTAGTCTGAGACCTGGTTCTTGGCAAGTCAACTGCAATAAAACCCTTCTGCCAGCTGATGGGCCATGCCCAGCTTTGTCCAGCACCAGGGCAGGATAATGTGGATGAGCCTTTACAAATGGGGAAAAAACAAGAAGTCACCCAATAATTTTGCTGTTCTTCTGATATCATTGGAGGGGCTTTGTTCTCTGCAAGCACAAAAGCCAGGAAGTACACTCTTGGAGCAGCTAAATGCAGTTCTGGATTTAGTCACCTAGGAATTAAGCAGCAGATGTATCATCCTTCTGGTCCCATATTCTCTCTAGAAATAAGCATGTTTGCTGTCCACAAGGACAAAATGTCTTTTCCAGTATGAATTATGCTGGAGTTTGCAAAGATCTTCACAATATGATGCTTTGTAGATAAGTTATCAAAGGTCAGATCCTCCTCTAACCAACCTCAGTGAATCAGAAGTATAAATATGCATGTGGAAAAAAAGAAAGCAAAACCACATAATAAGGAACATAAAGCAAAAAGGATGGGCCAGCTGTAAAGCAGAGCTGGAGGAAGGTGGCCTATTAGATCCATAAGATTGCACCATCGGGGCATCCATCCAGACCTGGATGTGGGGAGGATATACTGCAAAGGTGTTTGTTTTCTGCTGTCATTTAATCCCTTATTTCTGTGTTTTGTTGACTTGAGAAAGGGGAGGCAGGGGTTGATCTCAGGCTTTGCAAGTGCAGAACACAATCAAATTAACTGTAATCAGGGATTTGGGGTGACAGCCCAGCTGTGTGACATTGGCTGGGGTTGACTTATCTGAAGTCAGGGGCTGTCAGTGGTGCCTGCCCACCTGCCCTGCTCCTGCACAGCTGAGCTCTCAGCTTTGCACCTCGTGAGGTCATGTCCTGTGGCATTATTTTTATATGAAGCACATATAGAAGAAATGTTATTTTTGTAGTAAAGTTTTCTAGCAACTTGAGTGTATGTAATGTCCTGTCCTTGCTACTGGAGCATTGCGGAGTCGAGGGCTTTCTGAGAACACTAGAAAACATTGTGCCTTGTCTATTTTCTTGCTTGGCTTGGACGGCTTGTGCATATCCAAGGGAACGGGGTCACTCTACAGGCACTACAGCAAATGGAATGGACACTTGTCTTGTCTGGCTACAGATGATGTCCTCAGCTGGAGGCAATGCTGGGAAGATGAGTGAGCACCAGATGATGTGGTTGCTTCAATCAGTGTTTGTAAGGGCACTGGTTTGGTTTCAGCTCCTAGGCTTAAGATGTCATTCGCTGTACAGTGTGGTGATTGTCAAGCTCTGATTCATTGCTGTATCGTGTGTATCTGCATGTGTGCACGAGATATCTGTTCTATATCTTTTTATAAAAGTAAAAGTAATAAAGTCTTTCTGTTAAAAACTCTTGTCCTCAGGGTATTCAGCCCAGGGCTGAATTCCCAAGCCTGGTCCCTGCAGAGCTTTAGAGGTGCCCATGTGATTAAGCACCATGGGAAGAATCCCGAGAGACAGCAATGCGGCACAGCTGATGTGGCTGGATTATTGCTCCAGCCTTTTGTTGGACTATTGCTCCAGACTATTGCTTAAGGGCTTCAGTCTTGCCAAAAATTTGCAGAGAGTATATTTTCTCACAGGGAATTGCATTTCCATCCTGCTAAAGCAGTACTGAATAAACAGCCAGGGTTTTGCTTTGTTTAAGCAAAGCTATGACCAAACAACAACCCATAGAAATCAAACATTACTCTTCAAGTGTGTTCAGTAAAAGCCCACGGGCTGAGCTAGAACCTCTCGCACCCCAGCCAGGGCTTGGGCTGCCCTTGTGTTTCCCTCTCTGGTGCTGGGAAGAGAGGTGGTAAGGGCAACACAATACAAGAGTGAGTGCCCAGCGACTTGCCTGTAGTGGGGAGCTGGAAGGAGCAAGAGGGTCAGGGGTGAGCATCTCCCCTGGGGCATGGGCCCAGCGGTGCGCCAGCACTGCCAACAAGCCTGGAAGATAGTGAGTTCTGTGAAAAATTTCCCCTCCATGAATCAGAAAGGTCATTTTTGGGATAAGAAGCTCTTTTCTCCTGTCTGTTACACAGGAGGGGTACTGTGTAAACGAGGCAGCCCCAGCAGCAGTGAATCACTTCCGACACATGGAGCAAGCACCAGCGTGAGGCTGACCGTGGGCTGTGTCTCCTGGGGAGCGTTGGAATGTGTGGACGGTCCTTTCTCCAGCTGGAGGCACATTCTTGCCAGAGTTGCTGCTGCTCCCCAGCTTCTCTAAGTCTGGCAGTGCAGAGAAAAGACCCTGTGCACAACCAACCAACCAAGACATGTCCAGCCATGCACCTCTCCGTGCTCATTGTGGAGGTGCCTGGGCTGCCACAGGTGTAGAATTTGGTCCAGGAGATAACTAATGCCAAGTCTGTCACACTCAGGTGGGACAAGGCTTGTCTTCTGCAGCAACTGCGCCAGACATGCTTCTGCCTTGAGGTTTCCCCACAACCCGTGGGAGACAGGGGGGCCATGGTCATGGAACACCCCTTCTGGTCCCTTCCTGACCTTCATTGTTTTACAGCTCCACACCAGTGCAGCCCTCTCCACCACTTCATTATCTTGCTGTTTCGGCTGACCTTATAAGAACAAGGCATCACTGAGACTCCACACAAGCTCACCTCCATGCCTTCACATCCCCACAGGATACATCAGATAACACAGTGGTAGGCTTTGAGGGCACTAATTGGCCTTAATCACCCTGACCACCTTCACCTGGGGATGGACACCTCCTCCCTCTGCCCAAAGTCCAGGAGCCCCACTTATGCTCAGGCTTGAGCCTCTGATGCCTGCTTTGGATGTGTTGTAAAGTGCTCATCTGATGTCCTGGCCCTGCTATTGGAGACCTTGGACCTATGCTGTAGGTATCTTGTCTCCTGGCTGGCTAGACCCTTTGGTGCTGTAGTCCTGCGTCTCTCCTCTTCTGTGGCTGGTGAGTGGATGCCCCTAAGCCTCCCAAGTAGATCATGGACCTAGTTTCTCACTTTGGTGTGTCTGGGAGCATAGATAGACCCTGTTACCAGCACCTGCTCTGTCACTGTGCTCAGACCCTGTGTGACCTCACTGGTGAGGACATTAGATGAGCTTTAAGGTCCCTTCCAACCCAAACCAGGCTGGAATTCTGTGATTCTACAACCCCTGCACAGGCAGTTCCAACCCCTGCCACAAACAGGGACACCTTCCACTAGACCAGGTTGCTCCAAGCCCCATCCAACCTGGCCTTGAACACTGCCAGGGATGGGGCAGCCACAGCTTCTCTGGGCAACCTGTGCCAGGGCCTCAGCACCCTCACAGGGAACAACTTCCTCCTAAGATCTCATCTCAATCTCCCCTCTGTCAGGTTAAAGCCATTTCCCCTTGTCCTGTCCCTACAGGCCCTTGTCCAAAGCCTCTCTTCTAGGTTTCTTATAGCCCCTTTAGGCACTGGAGCTGCTCTAAGGTCTCCCCTTAAGGAGCCTTCTCTTCTCCAGGCTGAACCAGCCCAGCTCTCTCAGCCTGTCTCCAGAGCAGAGCTGCTCCAGCCCTCGCAGCATCTGTGTCCTCCTATGGACTCACTTGAGTAGGTCCACATCCCTTTTGTGTTGGTCACTTTTGGCTCCTGGCTTGTGCCCTCTCACTGCTCCCTGCAGTCTGGACCTCTGCCATTGCCTTCTCTAAGCCCTGACTTGTCTCCAGGGTGATGTGTGAGGGGCACAGTTATTCCTGCAAAGCAGAGATCCAGCAGTCTCCATCCTCTCTGGTTTGAGACTTGCACTGTTACATATGAAATTTCTGTTCCCACTTGGCATGGTGGTTTTCCTGTGAAATGTTGCATCAGCATGCTGGTGCTTAGGCCATCTTCCTGTCAAGCTAACTGCCACTGCTTTAATGATGCTGGCTTGGCAGAATGCATGATGTCCTCTTAGTTGCTTTGGCTCTCCAGTTGCACAGCTGCAGTTCTGCTGTGTAGCTGTGGTTCTTCCATGATTTGGGTTTTCTTAATCTCCGCTTTTGTGAGGATTGTGTCCCTGTTCACCTCACTGCAAGGGCTGCTCTTGTAGCTGAGGTCCCCCTTGGGTAATCGCAGAGGCTGTCAGGACTCTCCAGGGTCATACCCCTTCAGTGACCATCTCAGGTGACAGAAGTGAGCAACAAGGCTTCACACATTGCCTTTGCCTTTAGGAGCTCAAAAGAGATCAGGCTTGAAAAAAGAAGGCTGAAGTCCTCACCAAATATCCTTGTCTTTGAGTGCTACCTGACACAGGAGCCTCTCCAGCACAGTATCCCTCAGGAGCAGCAGCTCCTCCTGACACCCCAGATCCAACCTTTACTTAACCTCCAGTCAGCTGATCAACATCATTGGAGAAAAAATTGAAAAAGTCGCCTTTTCCAGTACATTTGAAAAATGCTCAAAAACCAGCATCACAAACTGTTTTTGTTTCCTTAGTGAAGTGGCTGCTTCCCATTCAAGTGCATCCTCCCCCCTGCCTCTCTGCTTGGCTGTTGTGGTGAGGATTCCCTGCCTGGCCATGGTGCGTTTCTGCTGTGTCCCCTGCACTGGTGGATGCGCTTGCCCAGTGATTTAGTTGCAGATAATCCCCTGGGAAAGGGCTCCTGGACATGTCCTTCCTGCAACCTCTGTGTCTCGTGGCACCGGGGAGGACTTACTGCACAGGATGTGGTTTGGATCATCAGCTTCCAGTACTTGCTTGTCCCCAGTGTCCAGCTGTAGGAAGCAGGCTTTGGAAGAGACTCTTGTTTTCCTCTTTTCAAATTGTCTTTCCAGGATGTAGGACCTGGCACAGTCCTACCTGGAGTCACAGGGTGAGCACTGACTCTGGGAAGGAATGAGAGCATTGCTTTTGGTTTATAATTGCATCCTGAGTCAACCAGAGCTTCAAAATGGAGCTGGGGAGACCCTTGAGTGAGCACCATAAAGACTTACGAAGGGGCTTTACACTCAGAAAGCTGAGGTTTAAATAGCAGAAAACCTAGAATGTTTCATATTCTAAATGGAGAAGACTCAAAGTGACTGGGTAGAAGCAAAGATAATAGGGCAAACCTTATTCCTAACCATCCCACTGCCTCCCTGGGGACAGGTTTCAGGCACTCAGTGATGCTCAGCCAATATCTCTCCTGCCTTGGCAGCCCAACTTCCTCTGCAGTACATTCCTGAGCAGCACAGTGCCAGTGTGGCTGCTGTCCAGCACAGCTGGGTGTGCTCAGTTACTTGCTGAGAGCCTATTTCCAAGCATGGAGCATGTTCTGCTCAGCTCTTTCCTCCCTCCACTGGCACCACTGCTGACAAAGCCTGCATGTGAGGTGTCCCCAAGCTTTCCTCCTCTTCCTCCTCTTGCAGGATCAAGAGGACACTGTTTTCTGTTTGTTTTCTTTTTGGGGTTTTTGTTTGTTTGTTTTTAAATGTAAACAAGCATATTCTCCAGAGCCCAGCCAAATGAAAATAGAACTTGGGCCAGCAGTGGGGCTTTCCAGCACTCATCAGTTAATGACAGCACATTAGCCTTTCCCTTCCCAAAAAGTAAAAGAATAAAGATCAAAGGGTCTCCAGGGAATTGTGAATTGTCTGGCTGCAATAGCAATGGCTTGAAGACCTGAGAAATGGGAAGCAGGCCAGACCTTCTGCCAGACAAGTAGGCACAACCCTGTAGAAGAAGGCCCCCACTAGTAGTTTCAATTCTCAAGGTCCTCTCCATACAGAGTAGTCCCTTCCCTGACTCTAGCTGCAGGCAGCCCCTGTACTTGTTCAGCCACCAGCACTATGTGCTGCCCTGGCCGTCCACCCAAAGCATCCTCTGGGGATGGAGTGGCTGGGTGAAGCCCCAGGCCATGGGGAGACAGGAGACATGCCATGGGCTTGCAGCAAGTCCATCCCCAAAATCATTCTGTGTTGATCAGGGTCCAGCCCTCAGGTAGTGGCTTTGTCCCAGGCATGGTTAAGGCAGGCTGTGAGCTCCCTTGGCCTGTGACTGCAGGGCAGCATGTGTTCTCCCAGCTTGAGGACATCTGCCATGGGTATGACAGCACCACGTCACCTGCACTTGGTGGCTCTGATCCTGTGCACACCGCAGGCAAGACAGAAATGCATCATGAGCAGCAATATGGCCCATGTCGTCAGCTCAGTGTTGCCAGTTTGGCTGCAGCTGAGAGCACTGTGGTCTCCAAAAGGCTGTGTGCTGGGATAGTCTTGTGGGATTGGAGGCTGCATTGGTCCCAGGAGCCATGGCCCAGATCTGGGGAGAGGCTCTTGTAGAGGTACACAAGTCTGCAGGAAGGGAGCCCCAGGCAAAGCAGAGGTGGGGAGGTGGCCGCGAAGGGAAGGGAGCACCCGCAAAGTTGTGGGAGAAAGGAAAAATGATTTTGGGGATCAGCAGGAGGGCATGAGTTTATTACAGCCCAGGGAGACACTGAGTTACTGGGCTGAATGCACACAGGAAGGAGCAGAACTGTCCTTAGAGGTTGTGGGACCTGTCCAGAAATGCTTTATTTTTAGTCTTCTGGCTGCTACACAGCATAGGTGGCCTCATGCCAGCTTCTCCTGGGCTAAGCTATGCTTCTGAGATGAAGAGACTCCATCTCTCCACAGGATTTGAGCCAAAGCACAGCAGCTACCCATCTGAGTGTGTATTTTAATCATGTCTACTAGGTTGGAAAGAGCTTTGGCATACTCTGCCTAAGCTCCTTGAGCCATAGTCAGCAGATGTGTCTCCCACTGCAGCTGTGGTTGAGGAGACCTGGGAATGACCACAGCATTTCTCAGCATTGAGTGGGTTTCCCCAAGCTTTTAAAAAGGTGTTCAGTGATGATGCACTCCCAAGCATAATGCCCTGCTCCAAAGGGGCAGAGGGGTGACAATGTGAAGAAGGGCTGGAGGTGCCCCCTGGAGTAGCTCACAGTGGATGAGGGGGGACTACGGTGCCGAGGGATCTGCATGGGATGCTGCTGCTCTATGCATCTGCTTACAGCCTGGAAAAAACTAGGCAATGGGACAACAAGCTTCAGAGAAGGGGCTGTGCGTGCCTGGATGCTTGACAAGGAGCTGCAGAAGGGTCTGGTGCTCTGAGTGGCTGAGTGAGGAGGGGAAGTTGAGCACAGTGAGTGTTAGTTGTCCTCAGATTAGCACAGAGAAGCTGACCCCATTTCTGCAGGTCCCTGCAGGCTTCAAGGCTGTGAGGGGAGGAAGGTGTTGGAAAAACACCTTAGAACTGTGGACACCAGCTTTTCCTTCCGCTTCCCTCAGCCTGATTCAGCCTTCTGCCCTGAAACCAGTGGACTAAGCCAGCCTCATCTGCAACAGAGGGCTTGACAGCACCGCCTTCTCCATTCACCCCATGGTTCCCATCTGTAAACAGAGATGTTTGGTGGAAAGCTTGTGTTCCTCTCCATAGGAACAGTATGGAATGCGATGTAGTTTCTAGCATCATTTGACATCTTGCAGCTTTTGAGCCACAGAGGGTTGATGGCAACAGCGGTCACTGTGTTTCTACTCACACTTCCTGTTGAGTTCAGAAGCCATCCAGCCATCTCCAGCACGTCTCTGTTTGCTCTGGGGCTAACAAGTGACTCTGCAGGGAAAGTCGGGCTTTGCCTTTCCTGCCATCACAAATCCCCTCTATGTGGATTTGAGAGCCCATGTGTGTTTGGGTTTATGCCTCTGCGGAGGAGGATTTCACTTCCCTTGCAGACCCTGCGGCTTTCCCTCGATGTACAAAATTCTTTCTAGATATTACCACAGTCAGTAACCCTGAAGATTCCACATGATGTGGAAATCCTCTTGGTCAAAGGAAACCCACAAGGCTTTCACTTGAAGTTGGTCAAAATTCTTTGGAAAAGGCTTACTGCAGCACCACCTTGCCTGAGCTCACAGCTGAGCTCCAAGGAGGAGGCAGAGCAGCACCCTTGAGGAAGAACACTCATGCTGCCACCATGCTCAGTGCAAGGATGGTCCTGGTGCTTAGCACGCTACTCACTCTCTCCTCATGCTCTGATGCAAGTAAAGCTCTTCATGGGCCCCTGCTGCAGGTCAGGGCTGCAGGTTGTCCTGTTGGAGAGGTCTGCACACTGAAACTACACCCAAGAGGTCTGCACACAAGAAACTGCAGTGTGAAGCATTGACAGTGCTGAGGGCAAGAGGAGCAACTCCCTGGTGGGTCCAGCAGCACACCAGGAGCTGGTGCCCGGCTGGTCATTGCGGTGCAGGGCTCTGGGGAGTCAGTGCCCATGGGGATGGGCTGCAGAGGTCCCCACTACTAAGGGTGGGCACTGACTTCCCAGAGCCCTGCAGCGCAGTGACCAGCCAGACACCAGCTCCTGGAGTGCTGCTGGCCCCACCAGCACCCGCATGCTGAGCACAGCCACCAAATAAAGGTTTAGTTCATATGGTGGTAGCACTTCTCCTCCTGCCTCAGCAACTGTGATGCTGCCTGTCGTGTCGAGGCATGGAGCCAGCCAAGGGGATGGGTTGGAATGGGAGCTTTTCCTGCTGCCTCCCGGGGGCACCAGGAGGTAATTCAGTTTGAGGAAACCTTTGAAACCATTGCCTTTACTCTCCAGGGCCATAGAGAGACCCGGTTTTCTTGGTCTTGGTGCCCTCTCCTGGCAGCTATGGCATGGATGGAGCACCGACACCAGGGCTCTGTGCGGGGATGTCCAGCCCGGCACTGTGCAGGGGGTGAGCGCAGCGTGCCCGGGATCCCAGCGCCTCACCTCCAGCCTGTGTTTTAATCCGCCTTCCCCAGCATTGGCTCCTGGCAGAGATGTGCCAGCACAGAACCAGCATCACCGTAACTTCAGCCCTAGCTTAGCCCATTGAGAGGTCTCTTGCCCCATCCCACGGTGCATGTGGGTCCCTGCCAGCTCCATGGTATCCAGTACAGTGGGGCTTGGACCATCCTTCAGAGCTGTCTTTTCCAACCAGCACAGACCTCCACAGCTGCTGTCACCTGTGGATAGGGACAGGAACAGGGCTGTGAGGCCATGACGTGCATTAGAAGCCTCCAACAGAGGGTCCAGACCCAGGACTGGAGAAGTGCACCTGTCTGGGACAGTGGTTGTGGGTTCTGTGGGAAGATCTGGGTAACCCAGGACTTGCTGTCCTGGAAGACCCCAGCACAGCTGCTAGGGGAGGGCTAAAAGACAGACTGGAAATGAAGACAGACTCTGGAGACAGGCTGAGAAGAAGAGAAACTTTTTGTTCAGCCTGGAGAAGAGAAGGCTCCTTAAGGGGAGACCTTAGAGCAGCTCCAGCGCCTAAAGGGGCTACAAGAAACCTGGAAAGGATCTTCGGGCAAGGGCCTGTAGGGAAAGGACATGGGGGAATGGCTTTAACCTGACAGAGGGGAGGTTGAGATGAGCTCTTAGGCAGAAGTTCTTCCCTGTGAGGGTGGTGAGGCCCTGGCACAGGTTGCCCAGAGAAGCTGTGGCTGCCCCATCCCTGGCAGTGTTCAAGGCCAGGCTGAATGGGGCTTGGAGCAACCTGGTCTAGTGGAAGGTGCCCAGCCTGTGGCAGGGGGCTGGAACTGGATGAGCTTTGAGGTCCCTTCCAACCCAGATCAGGCTGGGATTCTGTTATTGAAGAGTTGGTTTTCTTTGGCTTTAATTTCTCTTTTTCTCACATCCATTTCCATTGCCATCAGCTTTCTATTTGTTGTGGAACTGCCCACTGCTTAGACATACAATCTCAGCACAACCAGTAATAAGCTGAACAGACATAAGGGTTAATACTATAGCCATTAGCCCTATACATACAGATTTGAACAACATTTTAAGTACATTTGCAAACCATGCCTGGTGTCAACCCCACCCAGAAAAAGGGGTGGGTTCTGAATTTTATGAAAAACTTTTAAGTGGCTTTGGATTGTCATTACATCTGTTTCTATTCTTCTGTCTTGTCCTACACAGTGTTAATGAGAGCACAAACCCCTCCATTGGCTTCTAATAGATCATCTTGTGCTAACTGGCTTTGTATCACCACTTGAGATTTAGATTTGTCCTCTGTTTGTGAGGTCTTTCTGCTGTATGGCCTCTACCATACAGTTTGTTATACTACTTCCCTTGACACATTGCCTTTTCCAATTCTCTTATTCCTAGCCATGGCACTGGAAGAAGGCTCTGGTGAATTTCTGGAAGTTGGTTATTGTTACAGTTTTGCCTTTGCCTTTTTGGCCATGGTTGATGGTGATGAAGGTTTCCTCTAGAGAGGGCTGCATTCAACAATAGTGAGGTTGCAGTTGGTGTAGACATCAATAAAATCATGCGCACAGCCTGTCCCTCCTCTTCTCTCTACACAGATGGCTCCCGCCTTTGCACTTGCCTAACCGGGCAAACCTGAGGGAGGTCCTGGAGCTCCCAACATGGGGAAGAGACTCTGACACTGGTGGGGATGGCCTGGGATTTTGCTGGGAGCACCCGCATGGGGCAGTTTGGAAGGGGCTGGAGAAGACTGAAGCCAAGCCCAAAGGTCCACAGCTGGGGCAGTGATACCAGGGGAAAGCCCAGTCCTCCAGAGAGCCTCTTGGGGCCTCTCCAGGCCTTCAGATACCCCACATGCACTCATTAGCTTTATGAGGAACAGATAATGGAGGCATCTACTAATGCTTCTGATGGGACAGGGTTAATTAGCTAGGGGAAAGGAGCAGTGGCTGTGTGCCTCAGATGAGTCTGAAAAGTGAGCTCGCAGCTTGGCATATGAAGTTTCCTATGTGAGGAGATGTTGGCTGGAGAAAGCCATCAGATCAGTTCCCCCTAATTACAGCCCTTTGCTTTTAACTGAGGTCTGGGAAGTGGTGTGACTCTGGTGGCTTGTTGGGCTCGAGGGTCTGTACATTGGAGAGGAGCTGCAAAAGGGCAGGCTGGGGGATGCAGAAGCTGTGGAAGGGGGCTCAGAGACTGTGTATCAGGTGTATTCTCCCTACAGAGCTCTTGCCTGGGGAAAGTGTCATGAGAAACCAGCAGTGTTGTGCCCAGTTCTCTGCATGCCCACCTGCTACTGTGCCAGGTCACCAGACCCAATGGCCTGCAGACCATCCTTCCAAAACAGTCATCAGCACATTTGATTTGTTTCCTTCTCCTTTCTTCTTTTAGTGAAGTTGTGTGAACATGATATAATCTTCAAAGAAGTCCATTTCCACCTTTCTCTCCTCCAAGAAGACCTGCCTTGCCTCATTCCCAAGCCACAGCCAGGTCCTGTCCCATGCTCCCATTCAGCATCATCCTTTGTGGGTTCCCACCAGGTCCTCACCCCCTCTTTGCAGCTACGTCTCACCTTCCCAGGAAGTAGGTTTTTGCATGGAAGCTGGGCTAATGTCCACCAGTGCTGCATGGTGCTGCCCTCAGGGTCCTCTCTGGGGTCTGGGATGACACTCTGACCCTCCCCTGTCAGTCCCATCGCCGGTGTGGGAGGTGGAGGCAATGCTTGGGCTCAGTCTTGGGCTCAGACACAGACACTCCACTTCCTTTGCCCCATTTCTTCCTCTTCTATAAAGTCTCCTGAACCTATCAAAAGCATCTCTGTCATCACTTGCTCTGGGATCCCTCCTAGTTCGGTCCAGCATGGCTTTTTCATCCCATCCCATTCCTTCCCATGCTGAGTACTTCAATGCCTTAACCCAATGCCCTTGGTATGGGCAGGGTGGTTGAGGAGGCTTGTTTATAGGGGACTCATCAGTCACTCACCTTTGATGACTCAGGCAAACCAGCTAAACCTCTCACTGACCTGTAGCTGCTTAGAGATTTTGTGTTGTCTCTCCTGTCAGAAATGAAGAAGAAAGCATCAGACTTGACATTTTGTCATCACAGAAAGTTGTTTATAATCTGCTTTCCTGAGTAAATTTCGCTTCCCCTGAAGCCTCCTGGAAGCCCCTCTCAGCCCTGTGGCTCTTCCACAGAAAAGAGAAGTGGCCACCCCACTCCTCACCCTCTTAGACCCACCACTGGATGTGCCACCAGAATAAACGACAGAAATCCCCTTGTCTAGGAGACTTCTTAGAATATGTCTGAAATTTGGGGAAAAGTGGTTAAAGTGGGTGGCACGCAGAAGTTAAATTACGGCGTGGCGAGAGCCAAAGGCATAGACACAGGGCAAGGTAGCACGAAGCAGGACGGAGGAAGAGCCCTCGCGCTGCCACCATGTTCGCTGCAAGGACAGTCCTGCTGCTTACCCTGCTCCTCACTTTCTCCCTGCACCACATCACAGGTAAGGCACCCCATGGGCCACTGCTGCAGGTTGGGTTCAGCATGTCCCCACTGGGTGGGTTCAGGGCAAGAAACCCTGGTGGGAAGCATAGATGGTGCTGCTGGCAGGAGGTGCACCTCCCTGGCCAGGGCAGGGTGCACATACTGGGGTGCAGGGAAGGATGGAGAGGGTGCTGGGTGGCCTCAGCAAAGCCGACCCTGTGGAGATGCTGCAGGAGCTTGGAGGAGCCTCTGACAGCCATTTCCCAGGTCTCAGCTGGATGAGCAAGTGCTTGGAGGTGGGGGAGCCTGTTGCAGTGGTTTGGAGACTCCCAAAATACCTTGCAAGTTGTGCCCCCAGCTTGGAAACCCCCAAAACCTCTTCTCCAGGCTGAGCACCCTAACCTCACCATACACTGCAGCAGTGTGGGCTGTGGTCTCACGTTCCCCTCCCCACTACTGTCCACGTTTCCCATTCCTGTGCTTGCTGCCACAAAGGGAAAATAATCCCTGCTGTGGGGTGCTGTGGAAGTTGCCAAGAAGCTCCACAGCCCCCATCATATATTCAATATCTTCCAGTGTAGTTGTCTCGTGATGCAATTAGGGCATTCACATTTCTCCTTTCCCTTGACAGGCCACACATTGCCCAGAGAATGCTGCAACAGGTATGCGCGGAAACCTGTCCAACATGTTAAGAGCTTCTACAAGACCCCCCAGGGATGCCGCCTGCCTGCAGTTGTGTGAGTACCCCCGGGGTTTACACTGCGGCACAGCTGAGAGCTAGAGCAGCTTCTCCCATCCCTACCAACAGCTTGGTCCCAGCTGGTAGCACAGACCTGGGCAGGGCTGCAGTAGGAAAACAGCTCTGTGGGGTGGGCAGAAGAGGAAAAAAATGGTTTTGGTGCTTTTTGCTAATGCCAGTGGTCTGGGAAGACTCACACATAGACCATCAGCCTGAGGAGGGCACAGGCTGCTGGAGATGGCTTCAAGACTCCATCCAGGATGGGGCTGCACATAGGGAGGGGAGAAGTCGTGCCTGGGAAAGGAACAGCTCACAGTTCATGTTTTTACTCTTTCCTCACTTTCTCAATGCAGGCTTGTGGCTGCCAGTGGTGACGAGGTCTGCACCAACCCCAAGAAGCCCTGGGTGAAGACAGCCATAGAAAAGCTTCAAAGGAAAAAATGAAATCCCCCTTCTGCTGTCCACCATCCGACTTGCCCATCCACTCCTGTCTCTGGAGGAAGCTGATGGTGCTTGTGGTGCTTCTCCAAAGGGTCCCATGGCAGTGGGCACCATCACTGCAGGTGGAGCCAGCCCAGACCACCCCAGGACCAGTGTAACAGTGGCCACCAAGTTGCTCCACTGTCACTGCCCTGCCAAGATGTACCCAGTTGAGCAAATATTTATAATAAATATATAAATATAATAATAAAGACTCATTGCCGCAAGTTGCTTTTTGAATTTTTCTGATTCTTTAGCCCAAGGACACATCTTGCAAGCCCAGGGCATGGTTTGACTGAAAGCCCCTTTTGCCATAGGCTCGTGTTTCTCCAGGCTTGGCACAAACTGTGCCTGATCACTGCATGCTGCTTTGGGAATGTCGTAGTGGGGCTAGGTCTTGACCCATGGGTGAGATTACCCTTACCCATACGTAAGCCTGTTTGTCCTTACAGCACGCTCTCTGTCCCCCAGGCATTGCAGGCACTCCAAAATTAGGTGGTTGGAGTGGAGGGTTTAAGGAGATCTAGATCCTTTATCAACTTCCAAATATGCTGGTGGCTGCTGCAAGGTGAGGCAGATGAAAACCAACGTCTGCAGTGCCCACAGGGTGAGGATGCAACCCCCTCAGTGGCAAGTGTCATGGACTGATCCTTAGCCTCATCAGTATTTCATGCTCACGACTAGAAAACAGGCAGGGCTGTTATTTTCTAGAGTATTGAACGTGGGCAGGGCACAGGAATAACCCATCCCACAGATCTTAAGCACCACGGGATGATGCAGTGGTGGAAAGGGAAGCCAAAGCAGAATCAGATTTTTGGGGACAAACATCTCGTGGATGGCACTTGGCTTTTTACAGACATAAAGCTCCCATGTTACACCTTGGGAGCATGTAACACCGATGGCTGTGATGGCCATGTTGTCTTCTGAAAGGAAAAATGGACCTGAACCATGTGTAATGCAAAGGTAGTAAGCTCATGGATAGAAAGCCCCAGCCTGTATTTCAGAGACTCTTTCACCGTTTCCCTTACTAAGCAGCCTTTCCCAATCATTCACATTGGAGGGTTGCGAAGATGATTTCCTCAATTTGTTTCGAACACTGCTGCAAATCAAAACCACACAGGCCCTCAACCAGAATATTACAAGTGGAGAACACAATGCTCAAGGAGAAAAAGCAATTCTTGCCATGGCATACTGCTAATCTGGAAGTTTTTGACCTACAAGGTGTTACAAGATGCTATTGCCAATGAGAGATGAAAATTTTGAGAGGCCCTGCGCATGGGGCTGACAAAGCACACGGCTCCACACTGGCTCTTGCACAGGGATGTGTATTTAATAAAAATAATTCTGTCAATATACAGCAGACTGTCAGTTTCTTTACCATAATTCCAGTATATTTTCATAGGCTTTTCCCAGTTAACACCCCCTCCCCTTTTTGAAGTTTTCATGCGAAGCATCAGATAACTTAATTCACAAATACTACGCTTAAACTGAACTAATGTGCACAATTTGTGTAATGTCCATTTAGGATGTACCAAAGAGGAGACTCCCCCTCTTGCCCCTGCAGGCGATGAGGGGATCTGCTCCATCACAGCCCAATGGTGGCCGCTCATCCAGGGCTGGTTGGAAACCTGCAAAGACCTCATGCCCCATGGCCCAGCTCAGCACTTCATACCTGAGTTTTGAGCAATCAGCAGAAGAGAATTTAACTGCATTGTGGGTAGGTCTTGGGGCTTGAACATGATGGTGCTGGCAGCCTCCTCCTGCCTGCCCCAGCTGGAGCTGTGAGGAACAGGCACAGGTAGGACCGAGAGTCAATCCCCATCAAAGGCATGTGCAGAGTCCTTGGTCCGAAAGTCACCACACATATATTTTGTAAAGTTTTCTTTACAATCCTGATTATCCCCAGAGTGGCTGCTTCTCCTTTCTCCACATTTGAGCCTGTGAGGAGCCCAGCCTGTAAAACCACCCTGTGCTCCCACCTGGAGGAAGAATGCAGCTGAAGCCCTCCCAGGCAAAGCAGTCAGACCACATGCCTGGATCCGAGTGGAGTGTTTGCCTAGCCAGAGGAAGATCAACAAGGAGCAGAGGTTTGCATGGTCCCCAGGAATGTTTCCGCAGCGATGTGAGTGTAAACCCCACACAGGATTTGTCTTCCTGCGAGCACAAGATAGTTAAGCCTCCCTCTTGGAAGAAAACCAGCTGGCAGGATGTGCTCCTCAAGCCTGGATGAACCCTTGGCTTGCCGAGCTCTGAGCACTGGTGTGGGATGCAGGGAGAGGAGCAGACACGCCACATTCACTCATCCATCCTCTGCCACTTCTTGTTGCAGGGCAGGATGGTGGAGAGCAGCTAGTGCTTCCTCTGGAGGAGGCCGCTGAGCTCTCAACCACTCCTCTTTCCTCCCCAGATCTGCTCTAACATACACACACACACACAACCTACCAACACGACCTCCAGCTCTCTGACCCACACAGCAGATGGGACATGACTCACAGACAGATTTTGCTTCTGGCTGGGAGCTGCTGGACTGAGCTGCACTCAGTTTTTCGAGGCCAGAAGGGTCCCAGCAGCACATAGCACATTGCCTGTCATGGCCCCTGAACCCTTGTGCAATAACATCTAGGGATGCACACGTACAGCTGGAGCCCCGCACCAGCTCTCCACAAGAGACCTACTCCGCTCTGGATGCACAACTCAGGCTGCTCTAACACTGGCAGGGTTTGAAGGAAGCTATTCCTTCGAGGTGGACCAGGACCACCTTCTGAATGAACATGTTCCTTCTCTCATGCTGACCAGCTCCATGGGACTGGTGTGATGGACCTCTCTGCCTGCTGCCCCACGGGGCAGTTGAACTCTGCACACTGCTTCTTCATGGAAAGCACTTCCCAAAACCAAACCACAACAGCATCACAGCAATCCAACAAGGTTTGCTTTGCTGGAGAAGGAGACAGGTCATCATCCCTGATTCCTAAGGAGGAAAATTATAAATTCAATACCCAGAGCTAGTTACATCAGCTCTGGCTGTTCCAGTTGTTCAAGGAAGCCTCAAGAACAACGCTATTTAAAGAATGTTAAAGATACCCTGATAAGAGTGAAAAATAAGGACACAGCTCAAGGACAGGTTGAGATATCACTGCAAAACCAGAAGGAACAAGCAAGCAAATGGCAAAATGCCTGGTATACACAGCCAAAAGGAACAATGTTCCAAAGGGGCCCATTCTCCACACCAGTCACAGCTGCATCTCCCAGTGTCCACATCGGCTGGGCAGCAGCACAGTCAGCACCACAAGGATGCTGGAAATACAAACAGAGGACTTGGGGGGTGTTGCTTGATGAGAAACTTAACATGAGCCAGCTTCAGTGGGTGCTCGCAGCCCAAAAAGCCAACTGCATCCTGGGCTGCATCAAAAGGAGCGTGACCAGCAGGTCGAAGGAGGTGATCCTGCCCCTCTAGTCTGCTCTCGTGAGACCTCACTTGGAGTATTGTGTGCAGTTCTGGTGTCCTCAGCATAAAAAGGACATGGAACTGTTGGCACAAGTTCAGAGGAGGGCCACGAGGATGACCAAGGGGCTGAAGCACTTCCTGTATGAAGACAGGCTGAGAAAGTTGGGGCTGCAGAAGAGAAGCTGCATAGAGACCTCATAGCAGCTTTCTGGTATCTGAAGGGGGCCTACAGGGATGCTGGGGAAGGACTCTTCATTAGGGACTGCAGTGACAGGACAAGGGGTAATGCATTAAAACAGGAGAAGTTTAGATTGGATATAAGGAGAAAGTTCTTTACTGTGAGTGTGGTGCGGCACTGGAATGGGTTGCCCAAGGAAGTTGTGAATGCTCCATCCCTGGCAGTGTTCCAGGCCAGGTTGGATGGAGTCTTGGGTGACATGGTTTAGCGCGAGATGTCCCCACCCATGGCAGGGCGGTGGAACTAGATGAACTTAAGGTTCTTTCTAACCCTAACTATTCTGTGATTCTATGACTCTGTAGGACTGGTAACCACACACCTTCCACTGTGTTCCACGGCAATGAGATGCAGTTTTGGTACACGTGGGGGGCTGCAAGGGAGGGAGAG
Source organism: Psittacula echo (assembly GCF_963264785.1). Classification (NCBI taxonomy): domain Eukaryota; kingdom Metazoa; phylum Chordata; class Aves; order Psittaciformes; family Psittacidae; genus Psittacula; species Psittacula echo. The sequence goes on along the minus strand of NC_137742.1, from coordinate 83,368,190 downwards.
CAGCCACTGGACAACCTCTCACAAACAGCTGGACATCACATACTTGGTGTTTACTTTGGAGGTCCCTCTCCATGCTGCTGGCCACACAGAAAGGCTCAATTCCTAACCAGCTCCAAAAGAACTGCAGAAGTGCTACAGCCAGCTGAGCTGCAGGCCAACGGGTCCCTGTACTGTGACAAAAAGGTATGGTCACACACAGATCTGCCATTCAGGCCACTGCAGCAGAAAGAAGCCCAGGAAGAGTAGCTGGAGTTGCCATGTCCATGCTCAACGAAGATGCTGCAGACATGAGCTGCAGCATTGACCCTGGTCTCAAAGTAGCTTCTGCAGCACAAAACACCACAGATACCACCTCTGGTATCACAGAGATGAGAGAACACTGGGATTGTACAAGGCAATGGAGCAAGAAAGGAGACCTAAGAGCAGCAAGAAGCTTTCACCGAACAAGCTGGCTCTGAGAGTACACCTAAAGTTGGATGGGAAAAAGACTGCTGCCCTGCCTGCTCACAGGAGAGCCTGACTGAGAGTTCACTCAACCCTGCAAGTCTTGTATCAGCTTTTGTTAAATACCTGCTAGGATAGGATCATGGAGCCACAAAAGCAGTCGTTCAGAACAAGATGGTTCTAAGAGAAACAAGAGGAACAAGATTTGGCTCCCTTGGTACAGGAGAAATGGCCCTGGAATGCACTCAGCAGAGGCCACTAAGATGGTCAGAACTCGAATACAAGGTATATGAGGTGGATACACCTCCCAGAAGCATTTTTCCCAGCTACTCCAATGCATCCACCTCCTGAATCAATCACCTCGAAGAATTCAAACCAAATCTCAGCTGACATGAACCATCAAGGGGCAGCCAGGGACATTCAAAGTCCAAAAGGCTTTGAAAAATAGTCTGGGAAAGCCAAGTCAGACATATTGTCTAGAAATCCACGGTAGACTGAAGCCTACACCTACACCTCACACACCACAAACACACTAACATATCCCCACATGGAGTCATGGTTGCGTTAGTCAGAATCTGAGCACAACAATGAGAAACCACTAGTGAAACCACAAGAACACTTGAAATAAAAAAAACCCAAACAAGTAACAGGTGACAGGTATATCACAGCAGAAAAGCCTTTGTATTCCTCAAAAACCAGAATCAGGACAGCAAGTACAAGAGCAGGCAAGAGAAGCTGGCAGCAGCGATGGGTGTTGGTTACAGCAGTGAGGCTGGTCAGGAACTGGGTCAAGCAGAAAAGGAAGAAGAACTCAAGCTGCCATTACTGCTTTGACTGCAAGAAGTGGAAAGCATCACTGCTCTTCCTGTAGATCTTTCTCTGTAGATCTTTCTCTGAAGCTCTTTCCCTGTAGATCGTCTACAGCGATCTGCTGCTATTATCAGTGCTGCACATCATCCGTGGCAGTGAGGGACACTGACAATTAGTCACCAGTAAGAGTGTGACCCCTCAACACTAACCCTGACACAAGAGCAAGATGGTTTCTACCACAGAGATGCTCTCCATGAGAAGCCAGAGAGACCATCTCATCACACCAGAATTTCTTGGCACCAGAATAACACTGTATCTAGGAGCATCTCTTGGGGGTTTTGTAGTGAAAAGAAAAACAATGCAAAATAAAATACTCTAGGATAGTCAGTACAGCTTTGCTGGGAGACTGAGGCATTAATATGACACATGACAGAGACCTGGCTTAAATAAACCACCAAAAGAAGGAACAAAAAAGCTCAGAAAGAGATAAAGATTGTGTTGTTACAAAGATGAGAGAGAGGCCTGACCGCAGCCAGACAGCAGCAAGCTGAATGGTGACCAACAACAGAGGAAGTCGCCAAATGTGAAAGGCAAAGCCAGGTACTACGGTATTTCCAGCCTAAGTACCCACAACCAGCCCCTTAGCAGGCCTTAAGCCTGGGTCTAAGAAATGGACAGCCTGAAGAAGAATCTCTCACCAGGACAAGTTCACATGCTGCCTTAGGTTCAGCACAGGCACACAAGGCCTTCAGAAAGGAGTTAAGTGTCTCTGCAGCTGCAGCCAGGAAAGGACTGCCGGTTGGGTAACAGCCCTCACTGGGACAACCAGCAGAGTTGAGAATCAGTAGTGGAGCTTCCAGCCACATGAGCTGTTCCCAGAAGCCCCAAATTAAGTTTAATTCTGCATGGTGCAGTTCTCTGCTCCTGTGTGTCTAGAAGAAAAGCTGTAGTACACAAAACTCCTCCCTCTGCTTTTTTCAGCTGAGTTGATCTAATAAAAATCTCTCCTCCATCTCTAAACCTCATATTGCTTGTTTTCTTAGGCCATCATTGCTCAAGCACTGCCTTTACACATCATATACCTTCACTAAAAAGTATTCCTTATGCAGTAAATACGTGTTCCCAACCACCTCCAACACCATCTGCACATTCACTGCCACAGTTGTCTTCTGCCGTGTAGGGGACACCTGATCCCTGCTCTACCTTGGTTTCAGACCTCATGTTCCAGCTGCAAACCAAGCCTGCAAAACCAGAAAATCCTTAACGCTCTGCACAGAGGTCACATAGCGTCATCCCTTCTTCAGCAGCACACAAGCTCTCTGGCTGTGAAGCCCTGGCACTGGCTAACCTCCATTTTCAGGGCAAACTTCAACACAACCTCTTCATTTTTCATTGACTTTTCAAAAAAAGAAAATGCATAAACAGCAGTAAAATACATGTTGGGTTTCAGCACCAATGGGCCCTCCTCAGAGCTACTGACCTAAAACTCATCTGGTGCAGAACTACACTTCCTCCTGTGCAGCCAGACTGAACCTGAAGTCTCTCAAGGCTATTACCAGTGGATGCAAAGCACGTGGTCCTGCTACACAGCCTCACCACTTAAAAGTACATGCTCAGAAACACTTACAGGCAGATGATTTGAATGGCAGAAGCTCAGTAGCACTCAAGTCCCTGGGCTTGACACATACTGCAGAGGGACACATCAAGCCACCTTACTTGGAGGTTACTCACACACAGATCCTTGCTCTGGTCTGAAACTAGAATAATTTTCTTAGCACTCCATAAAGAAATGTTGCTGCTTCCTTCTAAATGGCTCAGACCTTACAAAGTTGGTACTGATCTAAACCACAGCCTGATCTCAGCATGTGCCACCTGCAAGGGTGAGCACAGGTCAGCTTACTGTTCCCAAGATACTTCCAAATTTAAAAGTACTCATTTAGATCAGTGTTACCTGGGGAGAAGCAGTAAGTACTATTATTACTGAATTTTAGTGACAGAGCTGCCCTACATGGAGAAAAACGGGGGGACGTGATTTAACACCAAAACTGACAGCCCACTGGCAGCATCCAAGGATGTTTCCTGGAAGCCAACAACCTGCTTCTACCAACACAACAGTAGATAACTTAATATTCAACAATCTTGTCCTTCTTATTGCTGTGAGAGCTTGATTTACCCATTTCTCAGGGCTGTAAGATGCTGCTACAGTTCAGCCACTAACAGAGGCAATGTCAAGTCTTCTAATTTTTCCCCTCACAAAGACAAGGATTTGAGAGCCTTGTGCTCTTAAGAGAGGCATGCACTGCAAAGGATCAAGCCCCTCCACTTTTCATTATTAGTCCACAACAGGATGTACCTCACTAGATCTCCTGAAGGGTTGTATGATGTGTATGGCTGGGACTGAGTCTGTGGGCAATAAATACATCAATGACTTTGCGGAGGTGTAAGAGACCTTTTTAATAAACAGGATTCAAGCAAAATAAAAAATTCCCTCTGAGCTGCCACTGTGAGAAGAGTTCAGATAACTAGCACACAAGATGATGCTGTATGTGCACAATGGGGGAAGAAGGGAAGAAAAGAACAAGCTGTCAGCAACTTGATGAGCTTCCTCAGTAAACCAGCAGACACCAGTTCAGCAAAACTCTCCAGATAAAATATTGGTGGATCCATGAGAAACAGCTCAAATCAAAAGAGAAATCCCTACATTGGAAGGTGCTGCATTAGAAAAACCAGCAAAATTTTGAGTGCCGCTAGAGCCACAGCAATGGCACAGAGATAGGTAAGATCTCCCAGCCGTTCCTGGGGTTGGGAATAGCCACACAGTGAGGGACTCACTCAACCAGTTCACAGGCAGTGTGTGTGTGTGCTAGAGGGGTGTTGGTGGCAGGGAGGTCAGGCTATTGAACGAGGTGGTGGTGTAGAGTGGCAGCAACGGAAGGTGAAGGGCAGCACTCAACGATGTCAACTCCATCTTGCTCTGGTGGCTAGTGCAAATAGTCGTCTACTCTGGCAAAGGAGCAGGAGCCCAAGCCCACGTGAGCCATAAGCCGCAAACATTCCGAGGCTTGGCCCAGGGCAAGCATCAGTGGGGGCTGCTTTGGCACGTTCTGAGATTCTGTGGGGCAAAAAACAGAAATCTGTTTAGAAGAGGTGTCCGGATGCATGTGCTCGGTCCCGCTCAGTCCCACCTGGGCATCAAGCCCAGCACCCCTGGCAGAAAGTGCTGGCTCTGGAAGGAAGCTACTCCTGAGCACCAGTGGCTCTGCACGACTGCTCCTCTGCACACCCCACCACCCATGTCATGTCCCACATGGAGCCACAGCTCACCACAGCCTTTGAGAAAGTGCCACTGTGGTGGCCAGGGCAAGAAAAAGGCAATGGAGCTCCTGCTGCAAAACCCCCAAAACATGAGAAATCAAAGTGTGGAAGAATAAGGAAAAGCAGGAGAAACTGGGACCAAATGAGAGGCAACCTCTCCATCTCTCCCACTTACGCAAGTCTACACAGCAGTCCAAGCACTAGACAAACTCACTCACTGGTCACTGCTTCTTTCCAACATCATGTTTGCTATGTATGCAAGAAGGAATCCTCAGCTGACCTATAGACAAGGTGCCTTCCGAGGGCTAGATCATTACCACAGCCTCGATTCTGACACTGGGCTGCAGGCAGCCAGGCCCTTTGGGCTATAAGAAGCACAGCACATGATGGAAACACACAAAGGCAATGCCTGAAAGGAATACAAACTCTGCCCACATTTAACTGTGCACGTTCAGCATGAGCTCAAAGGTAAGTGGAATTACAGCTCCCCTCTGCTTTACATCCAGCACTTTGGAAACCTGCTTCACTTATAAGATAACTGCAACACAGCAACTGCATTCCCTGCCAGAAAGTAGGATGATGGTAGGACAAGCCTCTGTCAACCCAAACAGCACAGAAAAGAGCTCTGGTAATGCCAGCAAAATGATGCAGGTGAGTTCAGAGCAAGAGGGAGAGGCAGGAAATGTATCAAAAAGATCTTGGCTTCTTTAATAAGCAGGGGAGGAAAATCCTAAGGAACACCCTTGGAAGCAGCATTGAGGAAGACCCAAGGAAGGGAGTGAAAAGAAGATTACATCAGGATTCATTCTCTGTAGGCTTTCCTTTCTGCATCACTGCCCTGTCAGTCCTGAGCAACAGGAAGAGAGGCAAAAGATAAGTAAAAGTATTTCTGAGCTTTTCCTGACACTCACAGGCTTGCCTGACACAGGACAGCCCTTGAGAGGTATGTCCAGTGGGTCACACTCACATAAGAACCAGGCCTTACCCAATATAGCACTATTTAGAGCAGCACACACGGGTTCCCTCTGGATCGGGTCCAGCTGTTGGCCAACAGGGCAGTTCCAAGGATCTGAGTAAGCTAACAAGCTAAATGCATCCTGTGTGAGAGAACAGAAAGGCACAGTAAGGTCATGCATGGCTGCAAAGACACAGGAAAACCAGGTCCATCAGCTGGGGCACCTCCTGCCATCACCAGGGTGATAGGTGCCTACCTCCTGAAAAGAAAGGACCCTTTTCTTCTTGGCAGCAAGGGACCACACTGGGCTGTTGAGATAGTGGATTAAAAAGGGTGCCCCCTCCACATAGCAGGGGAGAAGGCAGGTAGTCACCTGGAGAGAAGAGCATGCATGTAGTTGCTCCAGGAAGGCACGTGGGAACTGTGTTTCTTCTGTCCTGTCCTGAGAATTTGGTCTAGATCATCTGCGCTCACCAAGCTTTCATCTCTGATCCCCATGCAGGCCCCCTCTTCCTCACCAAGAGCGAAAGTGGGGGATACCCACAGCTTTGCAAAGGAGCCCACAATCCCAGTGCTGGCCCACAGAACTGCTGCGAGGCAGCATGAGGCACAGGCTTACCTGAAGCATCTTTTTGTGCACTGTGTTCTTTCCGTATTCCCTGCAAAGCTGCTCACTCAGAATCTGCAGCTCACGTCCAAACTGGATCATTCGTTCTGTAGCAGCATGGTTCCCTCCACACAGCTGCCTCTGGGGGCAGCTGTCTTCTAGAAAAAAAAGCAGAGAAGTAACAATTGTCCTTCATTCCCCACCACTGCCTACTCTGTGACATGACACCCATAAACTCCTTCCCCTTCTGGAGCAGGTAGCTGCTCTCCACTCCAAGTTTATCCCACTCGAAGCTTTCTGTGATTCCTGAACTGCAAGAGCCAGTAGTATTTTTTCATAGCACTTTTTAGGTACTGGGAAAACTTAAGCTCAGTTTGTTTAATGCCTGAGGATTAGCTACATATCAAGTCTTCTGATAAAATCATGGGAGCTTGCAGCTCCAGCTATATTTCCTCTTCGTGTGTGTAGTATAGCACACACAACATGGAAACTCCTGGACTCCAAAAACTTTAAGTCACCAATGCTAACACCACCTACTTCCCAGAACAGGTTGCCCACAAGACCCATTCTAACTGGAGGAATTCTTAGTTTCATCCTCTCCCTCCCACCCCAAAGTTCAAAGTTGAACTTTGTGACTGGGCATCAGCCACCTTTCCACAGCTCAGTTCAGTTCCTCAGCTGGCAGAAGCGCCAGGGCTGCTTTAAGCTGGTTTAATGACCAGTGCTGAACAACCCTTTGACTCCTACTGCTTTCCCTGCTCCACATCACCAGCACTGGCAAGAGACTATGAAAAACCAGACCTAGTTTAGTTCCGGGACAGATTCATCTTCCTTGTGAAACAGGCATCTTGAGAACTTCATTCACTGGGGTGGGTATGTGGTTTTTGCCCCCAATCCAATTACAATTCAACTCTCAATACCAACTCTTTCTATTTCTCTTTACCCTTCCTGCCTCTGAGGCCCTACCCATGCTGGATTCATCTGTTTGCAGGATCTCTTCATGTTTGTAGGTGCCATTCATTATCCTGGTAGATGAATTTTCCAGGACTCCATTGGGGTAATGCTCAGCCTCCATTTCCATCTCACTGTCACTGAGGTGAAAGACACAAAGAAAAGTTAGAGGTGAGTCCACGCACACCTCATAAAGTTCAACAAGGGCAAGGGCAAGTTCCTGCATTTGGGTCAGAGCAATCCCAAACACAAATACAGGCTGGATGGAGCAGCTCTGAGAAGTACTTGGAGGTGTTGGGTGACGAGAAGCTCCCCATGATCCAGCTTCAGTGTGCACTTGAGCCCAGATTCCCCCTCATGTGCTGGGCTGCATCCCCAGAGCATGAGCAGCAGATCAAGGGAGGGGATTCTGCCCCTCTACTGTGCTCTGGGGAGAACCCCTCTGCAGTCCTGTGCCCAGCTCTGAGGCAACACCACAAAAGGGATGTGAAGCTGTTGGAGTGAGTCCAGAGGAGGCCATGGAGATGCTGTGAGGGCTGGAGCAGCTCTGCTCTGGAGACAGGCTGAGAGAGCTGGGCTGGTTCAGCCTGGAGAAGAGAAGGCTCCTTAAGGGGAGACCTTAGAGCAGCTCCAGTGCCTGAAGGGGCTGCCAAGATACCTGGAGCTTTTGACAAGGACCTGTAGGGACAGGACAAAGTGGAATGGCTTTAACCTGACAGAGGGAGATTGAGATGAGATCTTAGGAGGAAGTTCTTCCCTGTGAGGGCGGTGAGGGCCTGTCACAGGTTGCCCAGAGAAGCTGTGGCTGCCCCATCCCTGGCAGTGTTCAAGGCCAGGTTGGACGGGGCTTGGAGCAACCTGGTCTAATGGAAGGTGCCCCTGCCTGTGGAAGGAGTGGGAAGTGGATGAGCTTTAAGGTCCCTTCCCACATAAACCAGTCTGATTCTATGAGCCTTCAAGCCTAAGCCAGAGCAGGGGAACCGGAACAGGCTTGTTTCTGCTGGGAATAGTAGTGATCTTGTAAATAATTCTGCTGCTCAAAAGAGCAGGACAGATGACTTTCTGGCTGCTCCTGAAGCCTACACCTACACTCCACACACCACAAACACACTTACACATCCCCACAAAGTAGACTCAGAAAGAGCCCTCTCCACCATCTCACCCTTCTCAGGCATCTACAAAGAAAAAAAATACCTGGTTTCTTGATTACTCGTGCTACTGTGCTGCTGAGATTTGGTAGAATCTGTAGAATTGGACTCGGAGTAGTTCACAGATGAGGGGGAGGAGGAAGAGGAAGACGAAGATGATGAACTCAGTGTTGGGTATTTACTGTGACTTTGTTTGCTTTTCATGGACACAACTCCATTGCTACAGGTTGGACTATCTGCTCCTGTAAGTCAAGAGGAAGGAAAAATGAGACCAGAATGACAATATCACTATACTGTGAAGCCAGCAATTTATCAAGAGAGCAGACCCCAAAGGAAGAAAGCAAAATAAGACTTTAGAGCTTCAATTATGGTTCGTTGTTCTTAAATTCAGTGGGGCTTAGAGAAAACACAGATGTATACTGAAGGAATCCCATTGCTCACCAGCAACATCTGAGCTGAAAGAAGTTCTAAAAACAGGCTGTAAATAAAAGATGAGCAGAAACAGCTCACACAAGTATAGAAATTATTTTTGAAATATGAAGCATGGATGGTTTGTAAAGAAGTTTAGAAACCCTCTTCTCACAAACCCAAGTATTTCTCATAAATCCTCTACCCAGAAAAACTAAGAAAACACAGGTTAAAACTGGGCAACAAGGAGAACTCGGGGCAGTAACAACTTGCTAGGCTTTCCACAACCTGTCTTACATTAGGGGTATATTTGTTTCACACAACACTCAGCAAGTAAGAACAATCCTCTTAAAAATCACAAGCATCAGGAGAACAGACATCACTGAAAGGAGAGTCAGGCTTGAAATCGAAACTGCTCCTCCCCCGCAACAGGTGTCTAACAAGCTGTGGAACTCACTGACACAAGGAAAAAACCCTTAGTCATTACCGCAAGTTTTATACGGATTCAGATAGGACTGGCTAACCTTACAGGGGCTATTTAATACCAACTGCGAATCACTAGGGTCTCAAATAAAAATTTGGAAAAACCTCATTATGGTTTTCTGCCTTCGTATATTCTTCCCTAGGCAAACCACTACTGACCACAGGATCTTGGCTAGATGATGGAACCTGGCATGGCTGTTCTTCCAGAAATGGTGATATATCCAAATTAATCAGCTGATCACACAGTTATAGCTAGGGAATTTATTTCTGTTTTTATCATGACAAAACAGAGATTCAAACAAGGAGCAATTTTGTGCATTTTAATGACAAAGACGCAGCAGACTGTGCACAACAGTTCTGCTTAACCTTTGAAAATATGCACTGATGAAATGATCACTATTTTCAAAGCACAAGGTCTGACAGGGAGAAGAATTGTGAAGGTGATGTCTCATGGATGGAGACACATACATATGAGTGCTGCCTTGTGCTGCAGATGTAGGCATTTTCTGGCTCAAAACAGGTATTACCAAGAGCTTTCATGAACTGATGGGATGATTCTGACTACCTAGTCAGAGAAACATACCCAGGGTTCCTCACAACACAATATAGGAAAACAAAGATACTGGCTTAGGAAGGTGAGCGACAGCTTGGAGGCATTCAAGTACTTGTCTTCCTTTCCCTTCAGTGTTTGCCTATGCACAGCAGTGGGAATACTGAAACAAAATACACTTATATGGCTGTGAGCAGCTCAAGGCTCAGTGAAGCAGCTCTGAGTGTTTTCAGGGGCTCTGCAAGTCATACTCCCTGGTCCACTCCATCTTCAAAGCCTCAGTCAATAATTACCTAGGGAACATATCTTGGGTGTCCTGGTTTATCTTGTTCTTTCCACTTCAAATCCTGAAGTTTAATTTCCCTAACTGCAAAGAGTTGATGCTCCAGAGATGGGCTTTAAAGGAATAGAATTGTTCCCTTCTCACATGCTTAGAGCTTTCAAAGCAAAGTCCATGGGGCAGGGAGATCCTCTCATGCAAGGCAACCCTTTTAACCTTTCACTCAGTTGGCCAGAACTGAGCAGTATCTTCTGCTCAGTTCTTACTGAAAAGCAATTCTTTTGGAAACTCCAAGATCCAGGAGCAGGCCTTGTTTTCAGACCTCCTCGTACACCTCTGTCAGTGGGACACTGAGTCACTAGTGGCTGCACAAGAAGGCCACCTTCAAAAGCTTCTTTACTGTGAAAAAAAACCCTGCTGTGCAGACAGTTGCCAGGGGAAAATAACTAATGCAAAACTAATTCTGCAACTGTGTAGAGACACCTGTGATCACATATGTCCTCTCAGCTGGTTATCAGAAAGGAAATGAGCATTCATTGAATAATATACAGAAAATAGCAGGTAAGGTGGACACATAACCATGTCCACCTTTGACACTTGCTTTTCTCACTACGAGACACAGAGAACACACTTACCAGTACTATGAACGTGTGAGTTGTTTGATCCATGTCTAGGACTTAAGCAGGGGGATCCAGGGTAACTGTCCTGGGATCTGGGGCTGCGGGCACTGAAACAACGGACTTCACTGTCTGTCCCGTTCACCATCTCCACAAACTGCCGACACCTGGTTTCACAGGAGGGAAGAAGGAGAAGGAGCTGTGTGAAAAGCCAGAATGTTCTGCACCAAGGCTTCCTCAGTTACCAAGTGGAGAACTTCTGGAAACTGCATACAAGTTAAACTTCTTGGCTTTCAAAAAGACATTTCAAACTCCTGGTACCCATGTATTGCAAGTGCTCTGATAATGCTATAGGAGGAAGGAGTTCAGAAACTTCAACTTCGAAGTTAATGAACGTTGAAACATTCCCAAAAAGCAAGCTTATTTCCATTGTAGTAAGAATAAACTGCTCCTTTACAGCATGCTTTCACCTCCACCACCTCTGCAGGTACTCCAAAATTCTATTGTGGGTTGTATTTTTTTCAGATAAAAGATACTAAATCTGCCAAACATCATAGTTCCCCCACTATCCCATCAGCCTGGAAATACTGGCGGCCAATGGAAAACAGAGAAGTAAGGGTAAAAAAATGCAATACTCCCAGAGATAGTGAGGACAACTCCTCATTTAGCTTTACTGGGAATTGTCCTTATATGTCTCAGAAGGCTAGGGAGAGCCACTCTGTACAGCTGGAAGAACTGGGACACATGATCTCTTTTTCCCTCTAAACTTCCCCAGACAGCCTTTTCTGTATCTCTGCCCCTCTAGGAAACCTTCACAGTGACTGCCACATGCTCCAGTGTTGCAAGATCTCCACAAGACAAGTAAATACCACCTGTGAAGGAGCAGAAACTCCTTCACAGAGCTAAAATTTCACCTACCTCTGCCTCACGAGGCAAAGCCATACCAGGTCTGAGCAGCAACAACAGGGCTAGGTCCACATTGCTAAAAGCAGTGTTGCAAAGGGCTGAACCTCCATCCTCTCCCACCTGCTCCCAAAGGGATCTCAAACAATTTGAATTCAGACCAAGGAGTGCAGCCAGACTGGATGGCTGGACAGCCTCTTTCTTCTGTCCTTCATCTATGCATTTCAGCATTAGGGAGTATAAAGCTATTCATACTTACTTTAACATGAAGAGCAGGTTGGGGTTATGTTCTAGGAGGCCAGGATAGAGCTGCTGGGTGGCTTCTATAGCCTCTCCCACTCTGCCTGCTAACACTAGCTTCTGTATTCCTGAAAGCAAAAGGAGACCCATTGACACACAGGACTGGCCAACAAGAATGGCCAGAAGAATTGTCTCACATATGCCACATGGCTCCCCACTACCACTTTGCATAAAGTCTAGGGAAAACTGGGGACCACATCTTGTTTATTATGGAGCAGGGTGAGAAAAAGACTGTGAAAATGAGGAAGGCTCTGTTAGTAGCTCAGAAACACCAAGAGTAGAAGGATCTGCAGGAGAAGTAGACATGTGCTGGGGTGGCGTGCTCTGGGACTTTTGTCCTTCAGCCCCAGAGCTATGTAGCCATGGAAAAGAAAGCAGGACATGACAATTTCAGAGGTCATCACTAAGCACATAGAAAAGAAGGTCATCAGGAGTAGTCAGCATGGATTCACCAAGGCTAAGTCTTGCTTGACCAACCTCATAGCCTTCTGTGATGATGTGGCAGGATGGCTTGATGAAGGGAGAGCAGTGGATGTTATCTACGTCAACTTCAGCAAGGCTTTTAACACTGTTTCACATAACATCCTGGTGGTAAGCTTAGGAAATATGGGTTAGATGAACGGACAGTGAGGTGTATCAAAAACTGGCTGAACGGCAGAGCTCAGAGGGTCGTGATCAGTGGAGTAGAATCCAGTTGAAGGTCTGTAGTCAGTGGTGTTCCCCAGGGATCAATACTGGGTCCAGTCTTATTCAACTTGTTTATCAATGACCTGGCTCAAGGGCTAGAGTGCTGCCTCAGCAAGTTTGCTGATGATACGAAGCTAGGGGCAGTGGCTGACAAACCTGAAGTCCACGCTGCCATTCAGTGGGACCTTGATAGGCTGGAGAGAAACCTAATGAGGTTCAACAAGGGCAAGTGCAGGGTCCTGCACCTGGGTAGAAAGAACTCCAAATACCAGCATAGGCTGAGGCCTGACCTACTAGACAGCAGTTCAGCTGACAAGGACCTGGGAGTGTTGGTAGATGGTAAGTTGATTATGAGCTGGCAGTGTGCTCTTGAGCCAGGAGGGACAGAAGTACACTGGGGGGCACTGGGAGGAGTGTGGCTAGAAGTCAAGGGAGGTGATCTTCCTCTGCTCTGCTCTGGAGAGGCCAAATCTGGAGAACTGTGTCCAGTACTGGGCTCCTCAGTACAAGAAAGATAAGAAGCTACTGGAGAGGGTCCAGGGGAGGGTCACAAGGATGATCAGGGGTCTGGAGCATCTCTCTCATGAAGAGAGATTGCAGCAGCTGGGCCTGTTTACTCTAGAGAAGAGGAGACTGAGAGGGGATCATTAATTATATCATCATCATCATCCATGCAAATCAATACCTCAAAGGTGGGTGCCAGGAGGATGGTGCCAGACTCTTTTCAGTGGTGCCCACCAAGAGGACAAGAAGCATAAACCGATATAGAATTTTCACCTCAACATGAGGAATAATGACTTCCTTTGAGGGTGGCAGAGCCCTGGAACAGGCTGCCCAGGGGGGTTGTGGAGTCTCCCTCTCTGGAGACATTCAAAACCCTCCTGGTTCCTGTGTGACCTGCTCTAGGTGGCACTGCCTTGGCAGAGGGTTGGACTGGATGATCTGCAGAGGTCCCTTTCAATCCTAATGATTCTGTGATTCTGTGAAGACCCCAGGTAACACCCATGCTACATCCTCTGGCTGGTTCACACTTGGAAGTGTTTGTATGGCTGAGCATCAGACCAGCAGAGTATTCTTACAGGGCCTGTGGGCTTAAGCCACAGTTGTTTCCCCCATATCCCTACCTCTAAGTAGAAGTAGTTATACCAACAAAACTGGGTTCCTGCAAGTCCCACTTCAAAGCCCTGAAATAACACCTGAGCTTGGCCTGCAATAAGGATGTGGCATCCGTAAGCCAGCTCCAAGAATCAGCTACAGACTAAACTAGAAACAGCTCAACAAGTTGTATGTTTCTAGGAGGTGCAAAGATACAAGGCAGAAGTGATCTATGATCCTGGGTGTTCATGGCTGGCATATATTCCTTCAGTGCGTCAGAAGACACAAGTGCAAGACTTAACTTGAGATCCCACCTCTGAACACTCAGCAAAGCTGCTGGTCTACAGAGGTTCACATTTTGTTTTTTTCTTAATGTCCTTAAAACTACAAATTAATAGCACTTCCTTCTCTGTTTTTCCAGGACTCCTTACAAACAACAGAGAGAAGGTTTTGGATCACCTGTGAGGTGCTCTAATGACAGCAAGCCATGACTTTTGTAAGTCATGAACAGCTGAAAGCCCAGCCTGGAAATCCATATTAGCAATCCTCAAGTAATAATGTGCAATGACTGGTCTTGGCTCCCATGTCTCAGTGTTTATCTGCTTGTCATCGTAGCTGAAAGCTAAAACCAAAGAGGTGGCTCTCACGCCAACATGTGCTGCACTCCTTCACTTCACTCTCTGTTGTGTGTCTCACTGCTTTTAACAGCCCTCTTCTTTGCCTTGTTTGGCAACTCTCGCAGATGTCATTGCTTTTTTATTTCCCCCTCTCTTTGTTTTCCCATCTCTGTATTCCTTACAGCTTTTATTTGAGTCCCAGCTTCAGAGCTTCTCCATCTGCCTCATCACCTGTCTTCAGACAAACAAGACTACTCAGTCTCGCATGCCTCTGGAAGGCTTTACCACCAGCCTACACCAGCAGAACACTGAACTCAGAGTTGCACAGTGCATGATCTCGAAAGCATAAACCCCATCAGCACTACCGGCCAGCAACTACAAGTTATTGTGGGTACTAAGCGGAGTTCCCTGATGAACCTAAATGCTGGCTAAGCGCATGTAATGTATGGAGAGTGAGCTGCAAAGGGACATGATGCTCCCCATGCATAACAGTCACATGAGGAACGGTTCACAAAGGGAAGGGAAACTACAAAGTGGGATGTAGCCTGTAGACAACAGCCAGGAGAATGCAGAAAACACACCAGTGTTCTGTGACTCTGCAAGCTGAGCCTGGGAATAGAAAAGCCAAAACAATTAAAAAAAAAAAAAAAAAAAAAAGGTAAACCAAACAGACAGCAGGAGAAAGCCAAAAGCCTTACTCTGCAGGAACCAAAAGCCCTTACAGCCTCCCTAGCTGAGATATAAGCCACTCTGGAGGAAACAGCAGTAACCAAACCAGACAGTGAATGCAAATCTTTCAGCTAGTGCAAGCTAAACACACTGGGTACAAGTTTGCAAAATCTTCAATATGCAAACAATTTACATGAAAACAAAACGTGCAAAGGGACTGGAAAGCTCATTACCTTTGGAAGCTGCAGTCAAAATAGATCGATGTGTCTGGATGCCTATGAGAAGGCTAATGAAACTAATAACCCAAAAAGCTAATAATCCAAACCCTAAAGGATCTTTGCTGCACAGTCACCTCAGTTCAGGTAAAGTTCAACGTAACTGTTCTGTTCTCCACTGATTTGACACTACCTCCAAGAAAGCACCTTAGATACTACCTTTAGCCTGACGTGTGAAACTGCTGGACTCAAAAGCTGAGAGTCATCTCATAACTTTCAGGATTCAGCTATTCATTTTCAACAACACTGAGGAAAATTAACCAAGTTGATCAGAAATTTTGCACATTCAACACTGCCAAGCCTGCAAGTCAGTGCCCACAGCAGACAAGCAAAGAACAGAATAGGGCAGTTCTTCAGGCAAAGGGGGCAGACGGTGGAAAGGACACAGTGATGATGGGAAAAGTGCTCCCAGCAATGGTTCCCAGGCTGTGCTGGCCCACAAGCAGCAATGCTGAATCAGCAGTGTGCTCTGGACAGCTCTGTAGTGTCATTGAGTAACTTTTCTGCTTCCATGGCCAGCGTGCCACACTTTGGAAACAGCTACCCAAGAGACTTACTTTGTCTATTCTTTATTGAGGTCTGTTCTTCCTGGATTGTGGTGTCTGTTATTCTGGCAAAGGCAGTTGCTGTTGAACAGTACCCATGATGAACCAAATAGGACGAAACCATACTAGAAAATAGAAAAATACAAACAGATGAAGAGACATCGGTAAAACACTGGAGTGGTTTTCCAGGGTAATCCACTGGAGAAAAAAAAAATCAACACAACAGAAATTGCAACTGCAGTGACCAAACTCAGCTTGCTTAGGACATAATCAGGGTTCAGACAAGTGTAAATTTACAACACAGGCACCTGTTCCTCAGCAAACAGGAGGAAGGCTCTATATTCACCTTACAGGGGGTGAGGGAGAATAACAAAAAATTAGACTTTCAGTTCATACACGCTATTTATTTATTTTATGCCTGCTGTCCAGGGTCACTTAATAAGGGCTTAGTACTGCATCTAGTGACATACCATACAGACATCACACCTGAACCTCAGAGAGGCTCATGGCTTTCAAGTAGATCTCAAAAATAAAAGATTCCGGTCCTGAACTTCTTCCACCATTTATTTTGCCAGCAATCATATCTCTGGTAGTTAAATCTCCTTATGAATTCTACACATTCACAGATACTTTATCTGCTGACTTACAACAAGTAGACCATCAGCAGTGATTTTACAAGTATTTTCATATTTTTAAGTTGTATTTTAAAAAAATTTCTTTTGGGGATTGGGGTGAAGGAGGAGGCAGCATCACTGTAGAGAACAAACACAACAAACCATCTTTCTGAACAGACCGTTTCTAAGGCACTTCTTCCCAAGATATGGTGGTTAAATGTTAATGCTCACCAGATTTTAACAAAACCTAAAAAGCCAGCACAGCCTTTCAAAGCTTCTAGTGATAAATATCAAAATAGGTTTCTCATTATGAGGCTGTTACTGATCTAAGTCACAGCTCAAAACTCATGTCTAACTTGGCTACTCTCAGTACAAGAAAGAAGTATTTTATGAGTCAGTAGTCATGACAGGCATTAACGTTGTAAGCATGTGTCTATTTTTAAAATTGGCTTTAAAAGCAAGTGCTTCTGACCTTCTGTCCAAGACATGCCCTTTGCCCTTGGCATAGCACAGATAGGCAGACCTAAGTGCATCCCTCTTGCTGTCAAGCACAGCAGTCAGGTCATCTTGGCTCAGCCAGGCTGAAACACTGAACACCATGATCCAGGCTGGCAGGAGCCGAGGAGAAAAGGCAACTCTTGTTCTGGTGTAATTCAGTAGCACTCAGGTGCTGCAGGAACCTGTCCTACCAAACATACTAAAACATCTAAAACTAAGCTTGACAGACCAGTGCTCTCACCCACTCCAGATCCTTTTGTGTTCAGAGATGCAGCACACACTTTTTTCTGAACAAGTCGCCTTTACAGCATTAGGAACTATGAATTATTTTTATTCAAATATCAACTAAACTTTCTTCTCTTTGCCTGCTTTCCAAAAGCAGATCTTGTCCTTCCAAAGCCTGACAAGATGTGTTGCAAAGAATGAAATGGCCCTACTGTGTCAACATTTCAGTACATCAGAATGAAAATGAATGTTAAAGTCAGTGCCAGTTGTTACATCTCATCCATGCTGGGTCAGACCAAACACCCTGTGGCTCAACACTTAGACTTCCTAACTGGCAAAACCAAATGCCTAGGAAAAAATAAAGCCATACATGAAATACAATTTTCCCTTCCAGCTCTCAATGATCAGTCAGATAGCTCCTATCCTAATGGTGGAATCTCACCCCATTGTAGCTTTGATAGATTTTTCTTCAGTTTTCTTCCAGAAAAGTGACTTCTTCAGTTACTTTTTGGATCCACACTGTTTTCATGGTATCTTATGGCAGAGAGTTTGAAAAAAAAACCTCCTTTATTCTTTCTCAATGTGCCATCTGGTTATCGTCACTTAAAATCTTAGAATCAACCAGGTTGGAAAAGACCTTTAAGATCGAGTCCAACCTTTACCCCAGCACTGCCAAGGCCACCACTAAACCATGTCACTAAGGGCCTCCCCTCTGCATGGTTTGTGAACACCTTGGATGGTGACTCCACCACTGCCCTGGGCAGCCTGTTCCAATGCCTCACCACCCTTTGGAGAAGAAACTGTTCCTATTATCCAGTCTAAACCTCCCTTGGTGCAGCTTGGGGCCATTTCCTCTTGTCCTATCCCTTGTTCCTTGGGAGAAGAGACCAGCTACATGCTGGCTACATCATCCTGCCAGGTAGTTGTAGAATGTGATAAGGTCCTCCCTGAGCCTTCTCTTCTCCAGACTAAACCTCCTCCAGTTCCCTCAGCCGTTCCCCCTCGGACTTGTGCTCCAGGCTCTTCCCCAGCTCCGTTGCCCTTCTCTGGACCCGCTGCACCTCAATGTCTCTCCTGTAGTGAGAGGCCCAGAACTGAACATAGGATTCAAGGTGTGGCCTCACCAGTGCCCACCAGTACAGGGGGATGATCACTGCCCTGGCCCTGCTGGCCACACTGATGCTGATAGAAGCCAGGATGTTGCTGGCGTTCTTGGCTCAAGTTGGCTCATGTTCAGCTCTGTCACCCAGCACCCTCAGGCCCTTTTCCACCAGGAAGTTTTCAGCCACTCTTCCCCAAACCTAGAGTGTTGCATGGGGTTGTTGTGGCCCAAGTGAAGGAACTGGCACTTTGCCTTGTTGAACCTCATACCACTGGCCACAGCCCATTGACCCAGCTTCTCCAGATCACTCTGCAGAGCCCTCCTACCCTGCAGCAGATCAACACTCCCACCCAGCCTGGTGTCATTTGCAAACTTACTGAGAGGGCACTCGATCTTTAACAGAACTGGCCACAGTACTGAGCCCTAGGGAACACCACTTGCGACTTGTCATCAACAATCTTTGGGCTCAGCCATCCAGCCAGTTTTTTATCCAGTGAAGAGTACACCATCCAAGCCATGAGCAGCCAGTTTCTCCAGGAGAATGCTGCTGGAAACAGTGTCAAAGGTTTTACTGAAGTCTAGGTAGACAACATCTACAGCCTTTCCCTCATCCACTAAGCAGGTCACCTTGCTATAGAAGGTCACCTGATGTCCTTTAATTCTTGCAGTACAATTGTTCCTTCATCACCTTCTAAAGGCTATTCAACACATTTATTTCACAATTCTGCCTTACCCCTTACAATCATATCCTTTGACGCTGTGTATTTGTTCCCAGCCTTACACCCACCCCATACCCACCCACTCCATGTGCAAAGGCAGATCTTACTTTGGGTATTTTTTTCATGCTTTTCTCACTTCTATTACATACTTTTGGAGAGAAAGAACCAAAACATCACATTAATGGTGCACCACATATTCACACAGTGACAGAATTATCTTTTGGCCTCTGTATTTCCCCTGACAAATCCTTACATTACTTATTTTAACCTGCTTTTTACAAAAAAAAAAAAAAAAAAAAGGAGCTGACATTTCTGTGATTCATCATAACCCAAAGATCTCATTCCTTCCTGGACAGTCTCTTCTTCCCATCCATTTCTTAACATCCTCAACACCACAGACACTACCAGCATGCATCCAAGTCTCTCTACAGTCTCGTCATCCCAAAGTAACAATTCCTTGCCCAATCATTCCCTCTTTTGTCTCTTAAACAACTCATAATCAACATTGGACATTAGCCTCTGGCTGCATAGTCCCCCCTTAGTTTGCAGCAAGGGAACTTCTCAAAAGCCTTTTGGTCTTCCAAGATGAAGACAGCAGCCCAACAACCGTATCAATGTGTCTGCAGGCTCCTCTTTGCAAAACCCACATCCTATTTCTGCATGAGCCCGACACATCTACACTTTGTAGTGCTTTTACATGTTTGTCCAAGTCAGACATCAAGGTTCTCTCAGCCTATTTGTGCCTGACACTCTTCTGAAACCCTTCATGAAACATGGCATCATACACATCATCCTCCCCGTCTTTTGACCCTAGGCAGTTTGGAAAGAAACTCTGTTCCACAGCCACAAGTACACCTGTTTTCTCCTTGAGTCTCTTTAGGACTCTAGGCAAATATCTGAACCCACAGACTTTCTTCACTCGCCTATTTCTTCCAGTGCTTCTTTGACAGACACTTCAATTCCAGACACAGGCTCTGCCAAGTCCCTCACAAAGAAGCATTCCAGTATGACAACCTACCTGATTTCTGGTCACACAGGCAAAGAATTCAACTGCATATGGTCTTATCCTCCACAAGGTCTCTTTTTATACTGCAGTCTTCCTATAGGCCCTACAAACTCTCTGGCAGGCCTCCTGCTCCTTGTTTTCGTAAAGAAAGATATTATTATTTTCAATAGCTTCTGCTAGTTGTTTTTCAAAGGTTTTGCTGGCTGCCCTGAATTATCTGCAAATAACTAAATACAAGACTAACAGAAAACAAGAATGATCACATGGATGCAATCATCACTGCATCTAAGTCTCCTGGATGACAGTGACCAGCATCAGCTGTTTAGGGAAAGAATATAATAAAAAGGTGAAACATAGAGCTCCCTGTAATCAGAGACAGAACCAACAGCCACAGACCTGGGGGTTTAAAATACCACCATGGAATTGGTCTCCGTGAATTACTGTGAATACTTAAATGTGTATCTAAAAATCTACTTATACCTAAACTCCCACTACTTCTTGCAGCAAGTCCCACAGTTTCAGTGAATAAAAAAAAATGTTTTTAAGTGAGAAGATGGTTTTTCTCTAATTCTTGTGGTTTGAGAAATAGTGAATAATCACTTTCTAGTCATGCCCTTTATGGTGTGAATGACTGACAACAGACAACTACAGTCCACCTTCCCCAATTACCTGTTTCCAAGCTGTGGAGCTTTAGTCAGTTGGGTCTTTCTTCAGACAGAAGATATTCTTGACCTCTGACAACTCCTGTTAGTTGTTCTCACCAAGTTCCACTCACTCCTTTTTGCCATTGGAAATGCATTCAATATTCATACATTTACAAAGTGCCGTAACCGTGTCTTCAGTTAAGTTGGGTTTGGAAGCCTCTAGTTTAGGCTCTTTCTTGCTCTTTCATTTCTCAATTCAGCTGACTTACATACTGGCTTTTCTCCTATGTTAAGAGTTTTTATGGTATCCTTTCCACCCCTTTCCCCTTGAGACCACCTCAAAGTGTATCTTCCCCCATTTCTACAAGCTTTCATGCAGTCTTTGGCTGAAAACTTCTCCCATATCTTTTACATTTGAAACAGCAGCAATCTACATAGGAAAGACTATCAAAGAACAAAACAGAGGGTAAAACAACTTGAGCAAAATGCACTGCCTGGCAATTTTTGCCGTAAGAATGCATAAATTAGCATTATAAAGTATTTACAGCCTAACAGAACGGAGGAAGCTGAACACCAAAACAGTGACTTACTTCTGCAGCATGGCTTGCCACTCGCCTAGTCTGTCTCCTATGGGAAACCGCTTAATGGTGCTCTGAATCTTCGCTTGCCACTCCCTCATGTAGTCCTCAATGTCGAACACAAATGGCTGCTGCCCAAAGTTGGCATCGACTATCTCTCCTGGAGTCTGGAGACCCACTGTAGGGTAGAGATTTGACTGGGAAGGAAGAAAAAAAAAAACAACCCTCTATCAAACCCAGCCTTCTGTCCTAGTTACACAGTTTGGTAAGACAGAAATGCTGCTCTTTATATTGAACAATGCACTGGAGTAGGGAGGGGCAACAGCCCGTTAGGGACCTCTCAAGGAGCCCCACAACTTACTGTGCAGTTATTGAAAACTATTGCATAAAACTATAGAGCCATGGATTCAATCTCCCAGCACTCAGTGATTGACAGCATGGCTGCTGCCCATGGCCTGTCCACTTCCTGGCTTAGTTTTCTATGCAATTTCTACCAAAATGCAAGAGCCAGCAGCTAATAGTAAGAAGATTACCAACAAGAAGAACAAAAATGGAAGGTGCATTATGTCAATCAACAGATCTATGTGTTCTTCTTTTTTTTTGACAGATTTCTCTTATTTCTTGGCAGCTGTTCTCTGAATATTTTACATCTCTGATGACAAGGGAATGGCTGGTAATGGAGCTCTGAGGTTAAGTCTTTGATGGCCCCAAGAAAGCAAGTCATTCACTCAAGAAATTCCATTGCTGATGATGAATCTCATTTTAAGAACAAGCCTGTGGATCCAAATGGAAGCTTTCACTCACCAGCAGAATACGGGGAAAAGAAAAAATTACCACTATGAACAGACCTCTAAAATTCAGCCAGCAATTCTGCTTCCAAAAATGATCTAATTGAGAATAGGTAGTCAAAGTCTATCCAGAAGTTCTCTGAATTTAAGCTCTTTTAAGAATAAGTTTCTGGATACAAATTGAATACCTGGGCCAATTAAACGTGCGGAAAAGAGAAATGGCATCAGAAAAGCTGTAGGGGTGCCTGGTTCTCATACTCTGGACCACATTTTCTAAGAGCATGTTTCATTCGCTGTCGTGTTACTTTTCTGCAGCACAAATTACTTTTTTGTTTGCAACACAAACTTCACCAATCCTCTGCTTCAGAGCATCTGCTACTGCTTGCAGGGTTCAGGGAAAAATTTCTCCCATGCCGCTCACTCACTCATGTTGGGTTTTCTCACTTTGCTCTGACACGCTGGATATCGACCCAGCCAGAAAACAGACTCTGGGCAAGGCACATGAATGTCCGCAGTGGAATTAGAGTCTGGAAGGTGCCTGGTTCTTGCTCATGGTGAAACTCATGTCAGACATTAGATCAGCAGAAGGGCAGACCTCTCCCTCTAGGTCAAATCAGCGAGGTCTACTGAAAGAAAGCCTAAGTTCTCTCCTCCTCTATAGTAAGGGGCATGGGTTTCCCTGCAGTTATCTGGAACATTTATTCAGCTCGTTTTTCACTATTGCAGAGACCTGAGATACTGGCAATGTCACTGAGTGCCCCTTGAAACCTTGCTGTGGATTACTTTATACTAATGTATTAATGAAGCAGAACTCAGCAGAATCCTAATCCCATTGGCAAAAATGGAACCAGCATGTTTTGGGAAGCAATTACTTCTCTCTGCTTTCGCTGGCATGGCTACATCTGCAGTATCATACCTGGTTCTCCACCTCCATATCCACATCCCCAGGACAAGAAAAATGCACAAATGGGGCCCAGAAGGGTTCTGCTATGAGGATAAGAGGGTTGGAGTGCACAACACATAAGAAGAGGCTGAGGGAATTACGCTGGAGAAGACAAAAGGGAAAATCTAACTGCAAGTCTTCCACTCCAAAAGGGATGTGATAAAAAAGATGGAGACAGATTCTTCTTAAGGGTGTTCAGTGAAAGGACAATGGGCACAAGCTGCAGCCAGGGAAATTTTGATGGGACTTAAGGAAGAAATTTTTCCTTGTAAGGATGAGTAAGGACTGGAACAGGTTTCCAAAGAGACGGAAGCACTTCTGTCCTCTTGAGATTTTCAAAACTCAACTGGATAAGGTCCTGACCAACCTCCTCTACCTTTGAAATGATTGAATCTCAAAAAAACTAAGGAAAAAACATGAATCTATAAATAGAGGCTGGAAATGAAGATGACCACATCACTGCTGACTCAGCACACCTCCTCCTTTTCTATTCTTACACCAAGGAAGTCGCTGGGTTAGAGGTGTGCAAAGAAAATAACAGCATGGCACAGGAAGAGCTACCAGAGGAAAACACTGTGTCTGAAGTCAGTTTCTCCTCTTTCAAACCTTGCTGACAAGGAAATATCTGTAACGAGGGATCAGATCTTTTCCACAGTCCATAATGTCAACTTCTTTATTAACTTAGCTTTTTAGTATTATGAAACCAAGGACATCCAAAGCCGGCAATCAAACACCCATAATACCTGGAAGTTAGAAGTAAAAATCCTTCAGTTACAACATATCACATATTTTTCAGACACTTTGGGGTGTGTTCATCTTTGAGGGGAAGCTGCCCACCCTGAACTGCTCTCAAATCACCTCCAAGTTAAAATTCCATTTTTCACATGTGAGACATGTCCTCTCTGGTTAGCAGATGGAAACTACACATACCTTCACCACCCTGCCAGATGCAGGGAGATGTCACCCCAGAGCCCACTGACCAGGCAGATGCTTGTCCTGCCAAGTTCTTCAGACCTTCCCTGTAACATCTGGATCACCTCTTGCCTCTGATGTTGGTTAGCTGCTCACAGCTTCCTAGTTCATTTTGACTTGGTTTTTAACCCCCTTGTCCCTTTGCACCTCTGCAATCCCACCCTGTTCTCTTCCACATCCTGCTTTTCCACATTTCAGCAAACAGGCAGGCAGGATGAACCTTATATGGGCTTGTGTAAATACGACAGCTGGGCCCCAGGATTGACTTAAACTGGTACAAAAGGGGAAAAATCCCTCTGTGGGATATTTCCTTCTATTTGCAAGCAGTTATTCTTCCATTAATTTCAGCCTAAGCTAATCCCACACAGTATTTTCATAGAAATGCAAAGACTCTTTAGAGGGAACTAAAAAAAGCTGAAGCAAATACATTTCACTATGTGTGACTTATCACAACAAAATGTGGCTTTCAGCTGAAAGTATCCATTCCAACTTCCTAGTATTGTGAATACTGCAAAATATTGTCTTCATCATTTGCCTCGAAAAGAGGAATTTTGCAATAAGCACTTCAAGGAAACAATTTCTACACTGGTATAATGTTTTGAAGGGTCAAATTAATTCTTTGTGTAATCTCATGGACAAGTCAACCCTAAAAGTTATTTAAGTTTAAAAGGGGTAAAATTGATGGAGTCTACTATCTAAGCTTCTCACTGACATGTGCTACCAGTCAGCTTCATCGCACTGGCTGGAATATAAGAAAATACCTTCCTCTTGCAGCTCCTTCCTGGGGGATTTCAGGAGTTAGCTATGGAACAGAGCCAGAGCCAAAACTGTATGTCAAGCTGCTCAAAGCAGAGAACCCTCAAGGTCACTCAGGTGGGGCTGCTGCTTCCATTCCTGCTTCCAGTTCAATTTTTAGACTGAGGCTTTAGCAGGTAAAGAACACAGATTACATTGCATAACTTTCATAAAATGGATGTTTTCTTTACCTTACACATGCACATTGTGTTCAAGCCTGGGTGAAAAATATCACTTGCAAGTTACACCAGCTTCCGATTCCCTACTACCTCAAGACTTCTACAGTCTCTGACAATAGTCATTATATTTAAACCAAAAGACTGTCTTGGGTTTGGTACTCCCTTCTTCAGGAAAGGGCAGCAACCTGAACTGGTTGGAAGAACAACAAAGAAGCCAGGCAGCACCAAGGGAGCAAAAAAGGCCAGAAAAGGACATGGAATAGAGAGGTGCCTGCAAGGGTGAAGCAAGAAGGCAGAAATTCAAGTGAATAATATTGGAAAAGGGTAACGGGACTGACAGAAGTCATGTGCAGCCAACACAGCAGCAGGCCATTTAGCACATGAAGAGGAACATCCAAAAGCCACACTGGGGCAGAAGTCTGCTGCTCTTGCTCACATTCACAGTCAGGAGGTGAAATGACCCACTCAAGTGTCTCTAACCTTCTTTTTAAAGATAAATTCTCTCATAGAAGATAATTCTCAATAGCAGGAGGCCTATAAGGCCACTGTTCTCCTTCCAGGCAAGAGGAAGTTATGGATGAGCTGCTGCTGTAAAATCCAAAGGAGATTTCCATGGAAAACAGCTCAGCAAACAGGCTGGTAAAAGGCAGAGAGATACTCTTCAACCATTAGAGACCCTGCCACAAGGCATTTGAATAGCTGATCTCCAAAACGATCTGATCAGGTCTTCTTCCAGTTTATCACTAAACCAGCATCTCCTCTGCAAAGGACACACAGAGAAGCATGAGACCTTGTAAGGATGATCCGGTGAGATCAAGAAACAGCAGTATGGGGGATGCCCTGGGCTCAGTAAGCCTGGGCACCAAGGAGAAAGCTGTATTGACAGCTGATGTGAAAAGGCAAATTAAATAACTGGAACATCTTTCAGCACAGACACTGGCTGGGATATGGGAGAGATTGGTAAAGCAGGAAATCCCATTGTGAAGGTGAGCAGGGAATGCTAGGCATTATTTCTCACGACGCAAAACTTAGAAGAACAAAATACGTTTTTTGGCAGGAGGTGCCAAGCAGACAAGGACAAGCTTTCTTTCACACACTGCAGAAGTCAGCCAAGCAAATAAGCACTTTTGAGTCCTAAGTTATGGAAACTAAGGAATTCCTCAGAGGAAATTCACTTAGAGTTATGAATTACAAAGAAAGGAGTGCAACCTCAGGGACAGGAAGTTCTTTGTGTGAAGGAAGTGGGTGCAGTGGATGTACTGGTGTATGCCTGACCTTGTTTTATCTTCTCTTCCTAAACATCTGCCCCTTGTTTAGAAACACTTGAGCCCGAAAAACAGCAACCATGGTTTTGCTCATGACCCACTGCAAAAATCGTGCTTTTCTGCATTCTGACTAGATGCTATTGCCTGGTGTAACTCAGCTGGTGTCACTGCACTCAAAAGTAGCTTGATACTAGTTGGTGAGTCAGAAAAGTAACTATCAGCCCCATATGGATGCCAAATACATTCCTCCAGTGATTCCATGAGCTGGTTACTCATCGTGGGAGAAGGCTTGTCAAAAACCTGTGTGACGAGCACGCATGCTACAGCCAGCCTGCTGATGGGACATATGAGAGGCTACTCAATGGCTTTGCACATACACTCCCCACAGTTGAATCTGCACTGGAAAGACGTTGACCTGTAATGAAGTTTGAATCCTAGCTTTAATTCCAGAAGGATCCCTCACCACATCTAAAAGATGCTTCACCCTCTAAAGGTGATGAGGGATGAGAGAAGGCATGTGAGTAGTCCACAAACCCAGGGACAGGATTACAGTCACAGAAAAAGAAGCATCCACATCATTCAGTAATGGTTTACCATTTCTTTAACAAGGCATCAAACACAATCACACACACACACAGACTCTTCCCCCTCCCTTCTGTTTGCATCTGTAGTTAAAATACTGAAAAGAGGTGTACTTACAGGGAGGTCTGTAAAGGCTATACCTGTAGGGGGAAAAATATTAAAATTAAAAAGACAAAGGATTTTCTCCCTGCTTGGCTACATCCTTAACATGCTACAAAACATTGCTGTGTTTCAGTAACTCTCAGCTCTGACCCTGCTCTTCACGAGCTGCTGTATCTGGAAGTAACTTCCCTCCCCAGACTCCTCCTTTGCAAGGTTTTGCATCTGGAGAAAGGTTCAGAGAAAAGCCTAAATGTTTCCAACATCTGCCACAAAAATTCGATTTTCTAAAAGGCAGCTCCTCTTTTCTTTGCTTGTCCCTCTTTACTCCCTTGTTACTATGAAGGAACTGTTTTCAAGACTCACTTTGGCTTTACAGAGTTTTACGGTAACACTGATTTGATTTAGGCTATAACTAGTTCTTACTAGCCAGAGACACAGAAATGAACAGTCAAAACTTTGCATTACTGCTGGGAAACAGCCATGCAACAGGACCCAAGAGCACCTGAGAAATAGTGTGTCAAGAACAGCTCCATTCTAAACTACACTGCTACAGTTCCAAATAGAAGAAACGGAAATGAAGTGTATAGTTTCCCTTTTCATTTACATTTAGCATGCCAGAAAAGAGATGCTGAGACAAAGGCAGGCACTACCTAGGATGGCTGACAGTGTTGTGGCCAAAGACAACACCCAGCTAGCATCAGGCTATCCCCGAACACAGCTTCAGAATGCTCTGCACCTGCAAGGCCAGGAGGTCAAGGGAAAAGATTCTGACCCTCTACTGTGCTCTGGGGAGACCCCCCCTGCAGTACTCCGTCCAGCTCTGGGGCAACAACAGAAAAGGGATGTGCAGCTGTTGGAGCTCATCCAGAGGAGGACACAGAGATGCTGTGAGTGCTGGAGCAGCTCTGCTCTGGAGACAGGCTGAGAGAGCTGGACTTGTTCAGCCCAGAGAAGAGAAGGCTCCATAGAGACCTTACAGCAGCTCCAGTGCCTAAAGGGGCTACAAGAAACCTGGGGAGGGGTTTTGAGCAAAGGTCTGTAGGGACAGGACAATGGGGAATGGTCTTAACCTGACAGAGGGGAGACTGTATTTTAGGCAGAAGTTCTTCCCTGTGAGGGTGAAGGAGGCCCTGGCACAGGTTGCCCAGAGAAGCTGTGGCTGCTCCATCTCTGGCAACGTTCAAGGCCAGGTTGGACGGGGCTTGGAGCAACGTGGTCTAGTGGAAGATGCCCCTGCCCATGGCAGGGGGCTGGAACTGGATGAGCTTTAAGGTCTCTTCCAACCCAAACTACGCTGTGATTCCATGAAATATTTACTATTTGATACAGCACAGATTGAAAATGAAATTATCAGAAAAAAAAACCCATGAATATTTTACTAAATAAATAGCCAACATGGTTTCATTAACTTGATGGCAGCTTGGACCTTGTCCCAGTGAAAACTACTCTGTGATTCTATAAATAAAGTTATTACATTGCCTTTAAATTAAGGCATTTGTATGTTTTGCACTCTGTTACATAACTAAGTCAAATGAAAGATTAAAGCCATTCCCATTTATCTTGGCACTACCTGTTCTTGTAAAAAGTGCCTCTCCAGACTTCTTGTCAGCCCCTTTTAGGTACTGGTCTCCCTCCTCTCATCTATTTCTCTCTCTTTCCCTCCTAATTCACCCTCACCTCACTTCTAGCCACATCACACCGTGTTTTTTACTGCCAGGACTCTACTCAGAACTTGTTGAAAACATTTTATCAGCAGCCAAAAGACATTCAGGGCATATTCCAGAACAGGGAATTAAGACTACGTATGATGTCAAACAGTTTTTGTGGGATGTCTCCAGAGTTCAATACTTAGCTTCAACAAGAACATCCAGAATTTGGTAGCCAAGAAAACAGTTCGTATACCATGCTCCTGATGGATCTGATTAAATAGAAAAATACCGAGACAATGGAAGATCAGTTAAGCAATGTAAGAAACTGTAAGGAAAACAAAAGGTGGGATATCTAATTAACATATGAAAAGGAGAGGGCTGAAAAGGTGAAGAGAGAATAACATCTTTAGGGAAAGAAAAAGCTACTGCTATTCTGCTAAAAGTGACAAATTCAAACGCTCAGAGGCAGGGCACTGGAACCCTGCTGTCAAGCTAACTGGCACCACAAAGGGGCTGACTGTCTTATGAATATTTCTGGTATCTGCAGCAGTATTACACAATGACCTTATTCCTTAAGAGCAGACATATACAGCTTCACCGGCTTTATGTCAGGGAACATCAAGAAAAAAGCACATTCATCCCTTTCCAGGTAAACCTTGGGTTTACAGAACCCAGAAATGAGATTCTCAGGCTAGCATGAAGCATCATGAAACGCTCAAGATCTTCAAGGATATGCTTCCACCAGTGCAGAAAGCATTTAGACTTTCAAATAAATCATTGTTCCTGTCTCCATCTGCTCTTGGTTCCTTTGCTGACACCTGCCTCACCTCCTCTCTTAAGTCTATCTGTTCTGTGCCCATAAGAAGCTGTGTAAGAGACTGATTAGTGGCCCATGGGACTCCTCAGCATTCACTGGGGAGCACTTATCTTGAATGCTGTGTTTCTTTATCAGTGGCACAACTGGCACTTAACAACAGTCTTCCTGGCTGAGGTTTTCTTTTTTTGTAAAAAGACAGTAAAATGTTGCAGCAGCTTTTGTTGGGTCTGCCCTGCAATGAGTCTGCTACTCCCTTGTACCTCCTTGTAATTCCATCACTGTCTCCTCTAACCACATCATCACTCCTCTCTGAGTACAACCATTATGCCACTACAGCTCAAAGAGAAGTTGGTACACAAATGAGCCAGTTGTGAACTCGCAGCAGAGTCTCCTACCTATAATCTTCTCATATATCTCAAGTCTTGTACCATACATCTGAAAGCCAAAGAGAAGGACGACTCCTTGTGCTGTTCTCTAAGCATAGTGTAACTGTAGTTCTCTAAGCATAGTGTAATTTAATTCCCTTCCTTTCCTGTTTCTTCCCACTAACATTGCTCACTGCTGGGATAGGCTGCTCACCAAGGGATCATTCAATGGCACATTAGAAAACACAGCTTTTCACCCCAAAAGCCCATCTTTGAAGAAAAAGTAGCACTAAAAATGAAGAAAGAAAGACCACGTGACTTTACTTCTATAAAGATCTCCAAATGTTTATAGATCATTGTTTTGTTTGGGACACAAAAAAAAAAAAAAAAAAAAAAAACAAAATCCGGGTCCAGGACATCAGGCAAAGAACTCGAGTATGGTAATGACATTGAACCACGCTTTGTGCTTGGCTTCATATGCCCAGAGACCAGGTATAGGACAGCCTTGGGAACAGAACAGAGAATGGAGCAAGGGACAATTTCTAGAATACCCTTCCTACTACTCTGCACACTCCTGGTCACTAAAAAGAAATTAAACTTCAAACAAACAACTCTGTATTCATTAAACAGAAGACCTGGCCTCTTCCCGACTGTTATGCTTCTATTGCAGTCAAAAGCAACAGCACTGTCAGGTTGAAAAATGTGAAGCTGGAAAACCACCCCCTCCAACAAAGGAAAACAGCAAGCATGAGCCACTGCACTACTTTTGTGTAAACACAATAAACATCAAGGACAGCAACTAAAAGGAGAGATTTTGTGAAATCTTTTTAACTATTTCAGTGTCTTAGTCACTGTTGTATGGGGGAACTTTTCTTGTTCCTAAGCAACAGTTCCTTCTCAACACCCTCAGCAGCTGCTTTCACACCTCTGCTTGTCCTTGCAGTTCTTGACTGGCAAGGGCAACATCCACAGATTATAAATTAAATTTAGAACAATCCAGGTAACAGAAATCTGGGCAATAAACTAATACTTACAGACTAGAAATGACTCCTAGTGTCTTCACCAGTGACTGATCGTACTAGGTAGTAAACCACAAGTCTTCACCAGGATTCCCCCAGCATCACACATGGTCTGACTGATAAACAGTTATAATTTCAAAAAAGAAGCCAAATCAAACACTCAACTCTCAGAAACTCCCCACTGGGATCCTGATTGAGGCTCCATTTATAGAATTAAAATGTTAAAAACAAGTCTCAAAGGATGCTCAAAGAATGGAAACCTCCTAACCTGTTACAAAGCATCAGGACTAGCTGCTGAATGCAGGGTCACAGACTTGAGAACGCTTCTCAGAAGGCACGTGCCCCATTTCCAGGCAACCATCAAACAAATGGGGGGTACAAAACTGAAAACAAGTCTCCCCAGAAAGTTCTTTCTGCAGGAGCACCAGACCTCGCTTCATCTACCTCAAAGGAAGAATTCATCTTGAGATTTGAGGGTGCAAAGCCCACATCTCAGATCTGTATCTATGATACACCTCTAGCATAGTGTGCTATCTTCAAAAAATCACACACTGGCTGAGGTTGGATGCGTCATCATTTGGTCCAACTCCTCTGCCCAAGCAAGGCCACCCACAGCTGGTTGCCCAGGACCATGTCAGATGACTTCTGAAAACCTTCAAGCAGACTTCATGACTCCTCTGGGCAACATATGCCAATGCTCAGTCACCTTCACAGTTAGTCTCCTGATGTTCAGAGGAAGCCTCCTGTGTTTCAGTTTTTGCCCATGGCCTCTCATCCTGGCACTGGGGACCACTGAGTAGAGCCTGTCTCTGTCTGCTTTGCACACTTCCTTCAGGTATCTACACATACTGATGAGATCCCCCTGAGCTTTCTCAGCTGAACAGCCACAGCTCTCTCAGCCTTTCCCCTTCTTGGACAGATCATAGAATAATAGAGTGGTTTGAGTTGGAAGGGACCTTAAGGCTCATCCAGTTCCAATCCACTTCCACGGGCAGGGACACGTTCCACTAGAGCACATTGCTCCAAGCCCCATCAAACCCGGCCTTGAATACTGCCAGGGATGGGGCAGCCACAGCTTCTCTGGGCAACCCGTGCCAGGGCCTCACCACCCTCACAGAGAAGAACTTCTGCCTAACATCTCATCTCAATCTTGCCTCTGTCAGGTTAAAGCCATTCCACATTGTCCTGTCCCTACAGGCCCCTGTCCAAAGCCCCTCTCCAGGTTTCTTGTAGCCCTTTTAGGCAGTGGGAGCTGCTCTAAGGTCTCCCTGGAGCCTTCTCCTCTCCAGGCTGAACAAGCCCATCTCTCTCAGCCTGTCTCCAGAACAGAGCTGCTCCAGCCCTCACAGAATTTCTGTGGCCTCCTCTGGACTCGCTCCAACAGCTCCACGTCCCTCTTGTGTTGTTGCCCCAGAGCTGGACACAGGACTGTAGGGGAGAGTCTCCCCAGAGAGCAGTAGAGGGGCAGAATCCTCTCCCAGTCCCAGATGCTCCATTCCTTTCATCATCTTGGCAGGCCTTTGCTGGACTCTCTCCAGCATGTCCATCTCTCTCCAATACCAGGGTGCCCAGTACTTTTTCCAAGAGCACACCAGAAATTACACACTCTCCACCAAACTCCAATCCCACTCCTTCCTTCAGTCCAGCCAGTAACTCAAAACAACTTTTGTTCTGTTGAATGCTTTAAGTGGGGTATTTTTCTACCAGTTACTTCATCTCGAATTCAACAAAGTAGAACTGACACAGCAAGGAGAAGCAAAGGAAAGGAGTGCTTGTTCCTGCCCAACCAAGTGAATTCCAGCACAAAAAGTGAGATGAACTTATCAAAATATACTGCACGTCTTATGTGACGAAAAAAAAAAAGACAAGAATTTGTCTGGGGTGGAGAATATGTCATCCAAGTGAAAGATATTTTAAATGAAAATGGCCACCAGTTTTTATTTCAGGCAAATCAGGTATGACAGATGCCTGGAAAACATCTGTAAGAGATTCCTTTGGGCAAAGTTTTGAAGTCCTTAACTTTAGGGGAAATACTGAAACAACTGTGGAATGAATCAAATCGTAGGCCAGTGCTTAAAGTAAGACTTCTTAAGCTGAATTAATGTCTAGCTTTGGGAATGCTGGGACCAATGTGTTAAGGCTCACAGATGGACAAGTCCCTTTTAAAAATGTAAAGACAGTGATACAGTGGCTTTGTAGGTATTTGAATAATACACTAACTAAACTTACCACTTCTTTACTTCTCTGTTGCCCAGCCATTTGCCATCTGATCCAACCTCCCCCAGCTGTGCAGTAGCAGAGGAAAAGAGCAGAAGCTGGAGATGCAATTCTAACCTATTTCAACAGATAGAGCAGCACAAAAACCCTTTCACATGCTGAAATTTCTGTCTTGCAGCCAATTTACAACTCCTGACTGCTGCCCAGAGCTGTTTTTTCTCTCTTATTCCATAAATGTGGGACAAGTGTTACAACACATGCCAAGTGTTAGAGTAACCAGCAGCAAGAGCAAGGCAGAAGCATCCCTCTCCTGAGAACCTTTCTTTACTTACCTAAGCTGTGGCCATTTTTTGTGTAGAAGCAGGTGTTGTTGATGAGGTTGACACAGCAGCCAATCACATCTCCGGTAGTGAACGTAGGGCCATAGGGCTGTCCTGTCCCTGAAGAGCAGAAGGAGTGCCCATCGTCCCCATGGTACCCATAGGAATGTTTATCCCATCCTGCACAAGACAAGACAAAAGAGCCAGTCAGCAGTGAAGCCATTTCAGCTGAGCAACACAGCAGTGATAGCCTCAGAACACAATTTTCTGGAAGGAAATTCAAAATTTTTAATCCTACTCCTGATTCATCCCAATATTAACTTTCACATACCACTACCTGAAAAGTCATAAAGCAATTGTGTTTCCCTCTAACACCATCTTCCAGCAGAGTAACAAAATAATCCTCCACCAAGTGCAGCATTGTCTGCTCACAGGAGTAACCCAATGGCCAGAGGCACCTTTTGCATTTATATTTCCCTTCCAACAGCTGATAAGGATTTCTGTGTTCTCCTTAGGTGGTGACATTTCCCATTCTGTGGACATCATACAGCACAACCCTCAGCTGGCAATTTTAAAAGTGGTCAATTCTAACATAAATATATTTTAGTTCTTCTGCCAGTAACACTGTGCCATGGTTACAGCTGGGGTCAGGGACAGCATTCTGCCCACATGCCCTTTTCCATGTATCACAGTAATTCCGCCATGCCGAGCTCCTAGTTTTGTTCTGATCTACCCCGGTTCTCTTGTAGATTCTTTTGTGACTTTCCTACATGTAGAAATGCCAGACATAACTGGTAACTACTGCAAAGAAGAGAGATTAATACATCTTTTAAAAGTGGAAGTGTTCTTCAGGTAACACACTGCTCTTATCTTTTCAGGACTCTCATCTCCCTCTAGCAGAGGAGAGTGCTCCCACAGCTGTGGCCAGAGAGTGATTCAGTGAATGCCAACTGAATTTACTGACCATGCCTGTGTCAGCTTCAGGTGCCACTACTGCTCAAGATGGCTTATCCCCAACTCTCTTAGGAGACCACACAGGTAGAGACTGCTATGTAGCGGGAGACTATGGCAGGTGAAGAGTCATAAAAGCATAGAATGGTTTGGGTTGGAAGGGACCTTAAAGCTCATCTAGTTCCAACCCCCCTTAACATAAGCATGGACACCACAGAGTCCTAAGGAATTGTCTTGTCAGAGAGTTTAAAGAAAGCACAACACACTGTCATTAAAAGACTTCCAAAAAGAATCAGGACCTTTCCAGCTCTTTATAGTGTTCCTATGAACTACACAATCAAAACCATATGGCACAGAGAGACAGGCTTCTATCAAAAAGCCTAAATAGACATAACATTAATAACAACCACCTGTGTTTTAAACAGATAGGTCTGGGTCCTTAGGCAGACAGTGCCAACTGAAGTGGAAGCAAAAGAAGGTGCTTTGAGAGTGCGCTGACTGTGTACAACCTGAGGGTAGTGCAGAATCTGTTAAATGTGGAGCAATGGTCTTGGCAAAAGGACTAGATAAAAAATGCACTGCAAAGCCCAGAGAGCAGCCCTGTGAAGGTGGGCTGGAATACTCCTGGCAAGCCATGACTTTCCTACAAAGACAACAACAACCACCTGAGGGCACTAGAAATTTAATCCTGTAAAATGGTGCTCAGTTACATGCACTCAGATGTCTTCATCGGCTGACCTACAGACTTAGGGTTTCTCAGAAAAGCATGAAACGTTGGGTGCATGGCCAAGGCCCTCCATTTATTGCACCACACCACAGGAATGCCAATGGGAGACTCAGGGAATGGAGCAAGACTGAAACATGCCATGGCCCAAGATTTTGGGCCTCCGGTCAGAGTTTGGCAGTGAAAAGTGTGAAGGACTCGTACCAAATCCTAGACTAGAAATGGTGAATAATTCCCTCTGTTAAGTCCCACAGATCCACAGGAACAGACAGAGACATCCAAGAGTCAGCTCCATCTTCCCTTGGACCAGCTCCGAACAAGCTGTCAACAGGAGCACCAGTCCCGCCTAACACCTTCAGGAAGGACAGGGACAGCAGAACAGACATTACCCTTGGCAAGCTCAAAACTGATGCCAAATTGGGTTGCCAAAAACAAAGAAGGGAGTGATAAGGGCTCTAGAGTCTACTGTCAAACTTCCACTGCCAAGACTCTATCCAGTAAAAGTATCACTGAAATACCAAGGTTTTAACACTGTGGCCCTTCTCCATTATCCATTTTATTTTCCCTACTGCTGGCCTGTGGAAGGCTGCCATCGCTGATCTATTAGTTTAGTCTCCCCAGAACCAGACCTGTGACATGTGCATTAGTTCAGAACTTCTCTCATGAAGCTGTTGGTAACTTCAGATGATAACTCTAATCAATTTATCTACTAAGCTACTTAATATAATACAATCTAAATGCAAACTTCTAGCTGTTCACCAAAAAAAAGCATTCCTGGCCTTAAAAAGCATTTGAAAAGAGCTTGTCATCAGATACAACTACATAGTCAGATGCTTAC
The DNA here is from genome assembly GCF_963264785.1 of Psittacula echo. Lineage (NCBI taxonomy): Eukaryota > Metazoa > Chordata > Aves > Psittaciformes > Psittacidae > Psittacula > Psittacula echo. The sequence continues at coordinate 83,332,619 of NC_137742.1, read as the reverse complement.
ACATCACATTACACACCAGGTAAGGCTACCAGAAGAAATGCAACAGTGTGCTCAACTGTGAGGACAATTCCAAAAAAAACTTGCGCCAACACTGACATTATAGGTTCTGCAGTATAAAGAAAAAAAAAAAAAAGGTTTCATCACCTACAGATCTCGACAGATCCTACTGAAAAAAACCCAACTCCTCCTGCTCCTGTAAGATTTGTGCTTCACAGTACTAGTACTTGCTGTACTCCCAAAGGTGGTGATGAACACACTGATGAGATGAACTGCAGTCAGAAGCAACTGAAGCAAGGCTTCATAGAATCAGAGAGCAGAGAGCAGTTTGTGTTGTAAAGGACCTCAAAGCTCATCCAGTTCCAATCCACTGCCACAGGCAAGGACACATTTCACTAGACCAGGTTGCTCCAAGCCCCAGCCAGCCTGGCCTTGAACACTGCCAGGGATGGGGCAGCCACAGCTTCTCCAGGCAACTTGTGCCAGGGCCTCAGCACCCTCACACAGAAGAACTTCTGCCTAAGATCTCATCTCAATCTCCCCTCTGTCAGGTTAAAGCCATTCCCCTTTCCCTACAGGTTCCTGTCCAAAGCCCCTCTCTAGCTTTCTTGTAGCCCCTTTAGGCACTGGGAGCTGCTCTAAGGTCTCTCGGAGCCTTCTCTTCTCCAGGCTGAAAAAGCCCAGCTCTTTCAGTCTGTCTCCAGAGCAGAGGATGCCTCAGAGCATCTCCATGGCCTCCTCTGGACTCACTCAAGCAGGCACTCCGAGGATAGTGTTAGATGTGGTATGTATTGCAACAGTGCCTGGACAAAGTCTTATTTTAATTTTACTCTCCCCAGAGAATCACTAATACCACCAGTTCAGGAGATGTCACTAACCCAGCACTTTGCTAATGACATACAGAGTTAACTTTTTCAACTCAGAAGTTGTATAATGCTGAATCTGGACCTGACATACTACTAAGTGCTTTAAATCTAGACTGTCAGCCTTATCGAATCACCATGGTCAGCTTAAAACACCAAACCATATTTGTTGGCGAGAAGTTACCATAAACATAAGTTGAGCGGTATTAATTATATGCCTAACCTTTAGTTATTTATTAATCAACTAATGCATCAGTATTTCTAAAATTCTGCCCAGAATAAACATGAGGGCAATGGCATCCAGGACATTCCAGCACTGGCCAACTTCAGCCAGTCTCCTGGAATTTCCTAATAATCTGAATTAAAAATAACAATCAGCACTTCTAATACTTCTAGGTCAAAGTCATGTGGGCCTATTGATTTAAATAGTGTACCCTATCAAAAGTGTTTGGTATTATCTCGAATTACCAGCAGAGTGGGGAGTAACTCATCACACATATTTTGCAAATACGTCCTCCAACTTCTCTCCAAATACAAAAACACTTGCTGAAAAACTTGGGACTTTTCTGCATTATTAACAATTTACTATCGCCACCTGGTAATAGGTTTATGATATTACAACCTTTGACTCCTATGGCACTGCTCGTGCCTCCAGTTACTCAGTAGCTTTTTTCTTTACAAAACCTAACACTGCTTTAATAAGGGCTGCCTCAGACTTCTTTATGCCTTCCCCACACTTACACTGACAAATTGCCTGGACATTTTAACTTCTGTACCACTTCTACTCAAGTACTTCCAGAAGCCACTGTTGAGACCTGGAAGACAAGTTCTTATAAAGGTCAGTCATACAGAAGATGGGGTCAACCCAGATAAGGGTCCTATCTAAGAGTGAGACAGCATAAGCATAGAACACGTGCGTAACATGCTCTCACTAAACACTGTGACCACTTTCAGCAGAGACACACTGAGCCAGGTGGAGATTCTGCTCCCTTGGTACTTGGAGGATTTTCTTTCCATTAAATTGTACAATCTTCCTTTAAGCAGATGGAAACATTCATACCATCCACTGTACCCTGCAACAAGGAGTTTTACAGCGTAACTGTAAGCAGCATGAAATCATGCCTCCTACTACTTGTATCTGATACCCTGTAGTTCTTGCATTTGAGAAGATGGCAAACTATATGTTCAGTCTCTCCAGAACATACATCATTATATAGACCTCTGCAAAATCCCCCATAATCATTCCTTTTACGGACTGATGACTCCTAGCCTATTCAGCTACTTCCTATATTTCTGACCATCAGCAGCTGAACCTTTTCTGGATCTACAGTGTTCTTTTGAGAATGGAGATGAAGGTGCATCATGGAGAAGGACAGCAGGCTGTAGCTGTTCTCTATACTGTTTCCTAGCTCTCTCTGAGTTAATACCAGCATTTTCCCTTTTTTGTCCTTTTTACCACTGATGTTTCCATGAAGCTACTGTCATCACTCCAAAGCGCATCGTCATTCTTGTGACAATGCTCTCTCCACACAGATTCCCACCTGCCATCTCACCGATGCAACCTTTGGCCTCGATTCACTCCTGCAGCTCTTTTCCAGGTCCTCTCACCTTCCCACCCCCAGTGGGCTGGTGCAGTCTATCCTGGGCAGCTGCTTCGAGAAAAACCCTGGAACCACCTACGAATGAACCGTTTCTGACCAGTAACTCAGTCCAACAAGGCTATGTGGTGTAAGTAACACCCCATTTCAGTCTCTGGGTGATAGCTGCTGTCTAGAGCCATGGATACTTCACACCTATGTGCAGCTGACCAAGTCTAAAAATTCTCAATTGCAAGTGCAGATTCCTTGCAAAATGTCAGACATCTGGACCAGATAGCAGAACGTGCTTTTCTTTTTCTTATGAAAAGTAGATCACAGATCCCCAAAGAACCATACTTGATAGACTGTAGTGAGCTAGAGTGGCTGGAGGGTCCAGTTAGCAGATCGTTCATTCCTTCCTTTTCCTTCCCCATCCCTCTTTGAAAGCACAAAATCATATAAAGAGGGGAGACAGGCAGAGAAGAGTATGGACTTGGCCACCTGGCCCATGGCAGTAGTCAAAGCAGAACCTAAACTTTCCAACTCCTAAGGCTTCTGTTTTCACTACAGCTCATTTTGAAGATAAGTGCACATGCAAATACACAGGCAGAACCACTCCGCAGGCAGGACCTCAGAAGCCAGCGAACAGAAAGAGGTTCAAATGATGTCCTTTGAGTTGAACCCTTCAACCCCCAAACCCAAGATAGGTGTATTTGCAACCAGCCAGACAGATTCAGAATAGCTCAGACTGTGCAATCAACCAGAGAATGTGAAGAAAGAAAACCAGAAACCATGAGGGGGGCTTGGGAGGATATTTTTACATTTTCAGCACCAAACTGAAGTTCTGTTTGGCCTGCTAACAAGAAAAAGCAGAAACAATCTTCTTGGCAGGCTATCTTGGTCCTAACACACAGTGAAAAAAACCGAACAGCAAGTCCCATTGCTGCTGCTTGCTGAACAGGACAGAATTACACAATGCCAGAGCACATGGCATGAAAGAATTGAGTTACTTCAGGACACGGTTGCAGGATCAATTCATGCATGCTCACTCTTAAGCACTGGAGATGGACGAAGTGTGCACTAGTACCCTCAACTATCTTCCACTCACTCCTGCTCAACCCTGCCTTGCCCATTCAGTGGCAACCCTGCTCTACTCTTGATATTTTGGGCAGATCCTGTGATGGGCACCTTTTGTATCTAAGATCAGGCTCTGCCTTGCAAAGCTGCAACAGGGAAGTGGCACTATTGGGCTAGGACACCATTTACTGCTGTGCACTGTGGAAATAACATCGCATTTTAGCTTTCCATCTCGAGAGCACCAGCAATGTACACAGAACTTCTGTCAGACAGTGAATAAAACTGGCATCATGGCTACATCACACATCTAGGAACACCAGGACACAAATAAGATGCTCAGCCTTAGAAATGTGTAGCATCAGCCCATGTACAGCACAGAGACAATGCAAGGTGCCCTGATGGAAATTACAAAGAGCAGTATTTTCATTATGACTTTGCTAGCCTGCTGCTCCTTTGACAGAGTGCAGAGAAGAAAGTGAACTGAGAACTTGTTGGAGCAAGTCCAGAGGAGGCTATGGAGATGCTCTGAAGCATCTACAGCACCTCTGCTCTGGAGACAGGCTGAGAGAGATGGGCTTGTTCAGCCTGGAGAAGAGAAGGCTCCAGGAGACCTTAGAGCAGCTCCCACTGCCTAAAGAGGCTACAAGAAACCTGGAGAGGGGCTTTGGACAAGGGCCTGCAGGGACAGGACGAAGCGGAATGGCTTTAACCTGACAGAGCGGAGATTGAGATGAGATCTTAGGAGGAAGTTCTTCCCTGTGAGGGTGGTGAGGCCCTGGCGCAGGTTGCCCAGAGAAGCTGTGGCTGCCCCATCCCTGGCAGTGTTCAAGGCCAGGTTGGACAGGGCTTGGAGCAACGTGGTCTAGTGGAAGATGTCCCTGCCCATGACAGGCGGTTGGAACTGGATGAGCTTTAAGGTCCCTTCCCACACAAACCAGTCTGATTCTGTGCTTCTGTGGTTCTGACATGTCCCTGTGCACCAAGGTTCAAACATGCCACACTTGCCAGTGGGCACAGGAGAATGGGGAAGGCAACATACACAAGGATCCGTGCTGAGCTCTCGTTTGATTGCATGCCAAGAACAGATGTGTAAGGCCCAGTGATCACAGAAAAGATGGTTGTTCAAGTAAGTTACAGCTTGACACCTCAGACTCTTCCTGCTCTGGCACCTGCCAGGCTTGAAATGATGGCAGACAGATGGACATTGACACATGGACCATTCCCTACCCATGTGCATTCTAGGGGAGAAACATGTCCCACTGCAGCTCAGTCCGTTTGTTCAAGGTCACTGGTACCTGGTGCAGAAGCTGCTGCCAAAGGCAGGGCTTTGTTCCAAACAAGCGCCATGGTGACTTGACCTGCAACCTGGAAAACCTGAAACAGCTAAAGCAGTAAGCAATGGTGCAGAAGTATGCATCTGAGCTTAGGAAAAGCAGATGGAAGATCCTCAGAAAGAGTCAGATTTGTAAATATGGTTTGTGGCTGTTGTATCCTGAGTAATGGGAGAGTTTGGAGGCTTATTCTTCAGGACAGACCCCAGTGTCTGCTCTACACTCTACGCAGGGTTTGCATCTTTCCAGATCTTAACTGCATCTACCTTCTCTCTTCTGTCTTTTGAAACACTTTTCATTTCCCTCCCTCCCTGTTCTTGTCCAGTATTTTGCCTGTGGCACTCCTCTTCCCACTCCTCTGGCGAGCAATCCTAGCTTTCCAAGGCTGCCCATGCCTGGGCAAGTAGCATGCAAACACTAGCTGCAGAGGGACAGGAACTTGTGTCAACACACTGAAATAAACCAAACAAAGTAATTTTAATGACATTTATTGAATCCAAAGTCCAGCAGAAACAGATGTACAAACTTTGCTTGTGCAGTGACTGGGGAATGGGATATGGAGGGTGGAGCCAGGTGCAGGGCCCAGGGCCGCTGCTGAAGCATGCTCCCGCTGGAGGCAGGGCCATGTCTATGCACCATGCTGTGCAGGCTGCTGCTCCCAGCCAGCCATGGCCTTTGGCAGCAGCAAAACATGGTGGCAGTGGAGGGGAAGGTACATTAAACAGAGGCTGAAAAGATGAATATGGTGCAGAGAGAAGTAGGATGTTGCTGTTGAGAGTTGCTTCTACAGTGTCCTGAGCACAGCAGTCCCAGACAGGGACAGGACAGAAATAAACATGGGGAAGAAGCTGTTAACCACATTAGAAGCAGAACCACCCTCTAACTGACTGCTCTACCATCTTCCAGTACTCTTGACTCTGTCAGTGGATATGCCTTTGGTGGACATCAGCTCAAGCCAGTCAAAGCATGCCTTCGCCCCAGCAAAGGGAAGGCCAAACAAGCACCTGTGCTCCTACAGTTGTAGAAGCTAATTGCCTGGTCAGGAAAAGCCTGTTGCCTCAAGAAGCATCTGGGGTGCTGCAGCCTCTCAGCTGTACTGTGCTGTTTTATAGCATTTATGCCAAACCATATGAAGTTTTATAAATATCAGGTGCTTGAGTGAGGGCAAGGAGGTAGATTTGGTTTTTGTCACATTTCAACCATGCTTCCGAATCAGATCAACTCCTAATGTTGCAACACATCGTCCTGTTTAAATAACCTATGCTATAGATTACGGGTGGTGGGAATAGGGGAGGCATGGTCCTGACATGGAACAATTTTCTAGGCACAGTCACACCACCAGCTGCAAGACAGGAATAGGATGAGGGAACAGCACGCTCAGCATATTATAGCATCTTCCTGGCAGAACTCCAAGGGTCTGTACATTTGCCCAGAACATGTCAAAGAAAAGGAAGTGTCCCTAAAACCCACTTACCTAGGGACACCAGGAAATGAAGAATCCCTGGCTGGTAATACCCCAACATTTTCTTTCTCGTAACAGCTTCTGCTTCTGCAAGGTGGCAAAATGACTTTGAATGCAACAGAAGCCTAAACACTGCACTACGGGACCAATGCATAAGCAGAATATAAAACTTCACCCCACGCAGGACAGACTTCCTAAAGTAGGGCTGGACATGCTCAGGTCCCATGGCCTTTGTATTATCACAGTGAACATGTCCAGGGTAATGGTGCAGTGCACCACACCACAGCACACATCCCAACCACAGACTTCCCTTTCATCTTGGCTTCCAGCAGATTAAGCTGGCTCATCCAAGACCAAAAATGTGGCAACCATTCAAAAGAGAGAGGGGGAAGAAAAAAAGAAAAAGGGAATCCCAGCATCACTTTCATATTAAGAGAGCAAGACCAAAAGGACACAGCAACCCAAAGATCAAAGAGACTCCCAGGACAGCTAAAAAGACCTGCAAGCATTTGGGAGACCCAGCAGAACGTGGGTGCTAAGCAGCATTTCTTGATCCACCATAGACTACAAGCAGAAAATAACACTAAAATTTCCTGTTTAACAATATTGATGTGGCATGATGGTCTTCAGACCAGGTCAGCAGCTCCTACCATTTGGCAGCTACTGCACCCTAACTAGCCTTCAAAACACCACCAAACAACAGTCTACACCTAATTATATAAAATGACACTACCCATTGACTCATAAAGAGAAAATTACAAAATGGAAGGCTCTGGATGGCTGCAACAAGGGCTATTGTTGACCCCTGTCAACAGGAATGGTCTGTTCTCCCTGCCCCGAGATTAGTCAATTAATTAATTCCACTATAAATTAGCACGCACCTCACCACAGAATACAGTCATCAAGATAAAAATTCTATTTCCTTGAATGAATAAAGATGACAAACCCTCCTAGATTACAAACTTGATGGGTTATCTTCTGCTGGCATCAGAACATGATCTGGTCTTCCCTGTACCAGAAAGATCAAGATGCACAACAAACCATTTATAGCCCGTAAAGAGCACAACACGGTCAAAGCACAACTACAAAATAGGTTGGCCTTATCTACAAGGCAAGGCTCAAAAAGCTGTCTAGCACGATCAGGTCACCACTGCACTATTATAACTATTATATTCCCTGACATCCCAACTGGAGGGGGTTGGGAGAAGAGCAGGGGTGTAAAACAGTGTAGGCCTGGGATGAAAAAGAAGTTGGATAAGGAGTTTTGCCATTTATCTATTCTGGGCTACACTTGCAGCCCAGAAATCCCTCGTGTGCTGTGCTGGATCCCCAGAGCGTAAGCAGCAGGTTGAGGGAGTGGATTCTGCCTCTACTGCTCTCTGGGGAGATCCCCCGTGCAGTCCTGTCTCCAGCTCTGGGGCAATAACACAAGGGGGATGTGGAGCTGTTGGAGCAAGTCCAGAGGAGGCCACAGAGATGCTGTGAGGGCTGGAGCAGCTCTGCTCTGAAGACAGGCTGAGAGAGCTGGGCTGGTTCAGCCTGAAGAACAGAAGGCTCCTTAAGGGAAGACCTTAGAGCAGCCCCAGTGCCTAAGTGGGCTATAAGAAACCTAGAAGAGAGGCTTTGGACAAGGGTCTGTAGGGACAGGACAACAGGGAATAGCTTTAACCTGACAGAGGGGAAACTGAGACGAGATCTTAGGCAGAAGTTGTTCCCTGTGAGGGTGGTGAGGCCCTGGCACAGGTTGCCCCTGAGGGGTTACCCACAGCCTTACTCGCTGAGCACTTAACAGTGGAAACATTTTCTTTGATTAAGCTTCCAAGGCTACGGTTACTGCCTTGAAATACTGACTGATGACTTTGTTCAGCTTAAATGATGTGGCTAAGCCCATTCCCAAATATTCCAGGGTGAAGTGTGATTACTGAAAGCTGAGCATTTTGTCTGCCTCCTCCATTCAACCCTGCAGTCTGCATGCCCAAAAGCAGGTCTAACTGAAAAGACCAACAGAAACAGGGGAAAATAATAGAAAACAACACTTCCCTAAAAACTGGCCCAAACGGCTGGCAGCAGTTTTGCTGCCTGCAGACAAGGCAGTCAATACGAGCAAACACATGAACTGACGTGGAACTGAAGGGGAACAAGGCAGTCACTTTTACTTTATAGAGTCCCCATTTTCACATAAATAGCCATAAATAAAACATGAGATTAAATTTACGCTTAACTCAGAAGGTTATTCATCCCTATTCTGTGGCTCAGAAGCTGGTTTTGATACTCTCCACCTCTGAACACATCTGGGAGAGAGAGTCAGGCCTGACCTTGTTTGGGAACTTGATCATCACTGCTCTGGTGTCACTATTCAGCAAGCATCAAGCAGTGAACTAAGGTATGTCCAACTCCTCCTGCCATGCCAACTCATCCGATATCAGCTCTCAGCAGAAGGCTCATGTTTTAAAACATGCCCCACCTAAACAACTTGTTTAGGCTAGCACAAGATAACCTGATGAGGAGGCACACCTAACGAGCAGAGCATAGGAGTGCTGGGGGCTGTGGCAGCCATGAGGGCCAAGAAGGAAACTGCACAAAAACAACTGCCAGTTCAGCAGTTCTTGTTTTGGTATTCTCAACTGCTTATAAAAACTGTGTGAGTCCATCCACTGTAAACCACAACTCCTACACAGTACACTTCAGCACCATGACTCCAAAACCCAAGACCTATTGGGAAGAAAGAGGGAATGGTACAATAAACTAACACACAAATTTGTGCATTTCTTGCAATTCCTGCACAGCATGTTCATAGTCAAAGTTGGTTTCTTTGCAAGAAACCACTGTCCTTTGATTTGCACAATACCGGAGCGCAGCCCAGGCTGGGATCTCCCCAGCTAGGAGCAGCACTGGATAAAGGGACCTGGGAATCTGGGGGACATAAGTTCCGTAAGAGTGAACAGTGGGCAGCTGTGGTAGAGAAATGGAACAGGGTGCTGGGGAACATCAACAAGGGCATCACCAGCAGAGATAAAGATGTCATTGTCCCACTCTGCTCAGCATTTGTGAGGCCACACTTGGAGTGCTGTGCTCAGTTCTGGTCCCCCCTGTACAAAAAAGGTGGGGACAGGCTGAAGAGCTTCCAGAGAAGAGCCACAAAGATGATCCAAGGACTGGGCAGAAATCTTGGACCAGATGATCCTTGAGGTGCTTTCTAACCACGGGATTCCATGATTCTATGATTTCAAGGTAACTTCTTCCACTACCACCAAGGCAATTTCCGTAGATGCTCTCATCCCACAGTACTCTACAGCATTAATAACCGTAGCATGCACATCACAGCCTCTTTAATTTATCACCAGCAAGAAACCAGACACAACTAGAAGGCATTTAGCTCAGAAATTTCCCAAAATAAGATTCTTCTCCATCACCTACATTTGAGTTTTCCTCATTAAACCCTTCCATAGCACAGGCATTGCCACTACTAGCACTTAGCCCTTCTAGAAACAGCTAATAGCCTTTCTTAACTCCATAGCTTCACAACCTTCAGTCCCTTGATCATTTGGCCTATAATGTACCACATAGGTAACAGCAGAACAAGCATATGCTGCCATTAACATCTGTTTTCAATGCTTTATTATGTGAATAGTAAATAAAAGGTATCCAGCCAGAGACGCAGCCAGCCCAGTACGCCATAGCAAGATGCTCCTTTATGAGAAGTTTTCATGATCAGCTGGATAACTATTAATTGGAGGGAACACTTAATTGTTTAATTTAATTTAAGTCTTTAATTAAGGTTTTCAGCACATATCATAGGTGAGAGTAAAACCTGTTTCTATCAAAAATAATCTCAGACCACTGCTACCCATGCATTTCTAGGCCCACTGCTGAACAAGGCGGGTGCCCTGGAGACAGAGGATATAAAGAAGGCAGAGGTGCTGAATGCCTTCTTTGCCTCTATCTTTACTCCTGCAGACTCTCCCTAGAGGCCCCAGATTCCTATAGCCCCAGAAGGAGTCAGGATAAAGGAGTTTGCTTTGGTAGATGAGGATTGGGTTAGGGATCAGTTAAGCAATCTGGACATCTATAAATCGATGGGTCCGGATGGAATAAACTCATGGGTGCTGAGGGAGCTGGCAGAGGTCATTGCGAGGCCACTCTCCATCATCTTTGGTAAGTCGTGGGAAACAGGAGAGGTGCCTGAGGATTGGAGGATGGCAAATGTCACGCCAGTCTATAAGAAGGGCAAGAAGGAGGACCCGGGTAATTATAGACTGGTCAGCCTTACCTCCATCCCTGGAAAGGTGATGGAACAACTTATTCTTGACACCATCTCTAGACATATCAAGGATGAGGGGGTCATTAAGAGTAGCCAACATGGTTTTACATGGGAAGTCATGTTTGACCAACCTTATAGCCTTCTATGAGGAAGTAACTAGGTGGATGGATGATGGTAGAGCGGTAGATGTGGTTTTTCTTGATTTCAGTAAGGCATTTGATACTGTCTCCCACAGCATCCTCATAGATAAGTTAAGGAAGTGTGGGCTTGATGATCAGGTGGTGAGGTGGATCAAGAACTGGTTGAAAGGAGGAAGGCAGAGAGTTGTGATCAATGGGGCAGAATCTAGCTGGAGGTCTGTGACTAGTGGAGTCCCTCAGGGGTTGGTGCTGGGACCAGTGCTGTTTAATATTTTCATCAACGACCTGGATGAGGGAACTGAATGTACCCTCAGCAAGTTCGCTGATGATCCTAAACTGGGTGGAGTGGCTGACACACCAGAAGGCTGTGTTGCCATTCAGCCAGACCTGGATGGGCTGGAGAGTTGGGCGGGGAGAAACTTGATTAAATTCAACAAGGGCAAGTGTAGAGTCTTGCATCTGGGGAGGAACAACCCCATGTACCAGTACAGGTTGGGGATTGACCTGCTGGAAAGTAGTGAAGGGGAAAGGGACCTGGGGTTCTGGTGGATAGGAGGATGACCATGAGCCAGCAATGTGCCCTTGTGGCCAAGGTGGCCAATGGCATCCTAGGGTGCATTAGAAAGGGTGTGGTTAGTAGGTCAAGAGGGGTTCTCCTCTCCCTCTACTCTGCCTTGGTGAGGCCGCATCTGGAATATTGTGTCCAGTTCTGGGCCCCTCATTTCAAGGACAGGGAATTGCTTGAAAGAGTCCAGCGCAGAGCCACAAAGATGATTAAGGGAGTGAAACATCTCCCTTATGAGGAGAGGCTGAGGGAGCTGGGTCCCTTTAGCTTGGAGAAGAGGAGACTGAGGGGTGACCTCATCAATGTTTACAAATATGTAAAGGGTAAGTGTCAGGATGATGGAGCTAGGCTTTTCTCAGTGATGTCCAGTGATAGCACAAGGGGTAATGGGTGTAAACTGGAGCATAAGAGGTTCCATGTGAACATCAGGAAAAACTTCTTTACTGTGAGAGTGACAGAGCACTGGAACAGGTTGCCCAGGGGGGCTGTGGAGTCTCCTATGTTGGAGATATTCAAGGCCTGGCTGGACAAGTTCCTGTGTGATGTACTCTAGGTTACCCTGCTCTTGCAGGGAGGTTGGACTAGATGATCTTTTGAGGTCCCTTCCAACCCTTGGGATTCTGTGATTCTGTAGAATAAAGTTTTACAGAGGAGTTGCTTCAACCTGCCCTACCTGTGTGATGAACTGGGCAACAAACAGATCCAAGTTAATAACAACCCTAAGACCAACCAGCGTCCCCTGCCCGCCATTATTAACCCAATTACATGACCCACTTCAAATGCAGCCCCACAAACTAGTTTGTTGGGATAAATTAGAGGGTACCAGAAGCATAAGCAAGTTTGTGGATAGGAACTGGCACAGCCAGCTGTAGGACTGCATGTGTATCTACATCCTGGGAGCGATTCCGAAGCAGCTTTGGGGGAGGGCACTTTTATTTATTATTTATTTTAAAAATCAGTATCAGCCCTACTTTAACTGAAATACAGAAACTAATGGCCATACTCTACCATTTACACAGGTACTAAGTAAGTAATGTGTGTCTTTATGAAATTCCTTATGGGTACTACAGTTATCTATATGCAAATCAGACACCAAACCAAAGATTTCGGGACTATTCAATTTGGGTTATACTTACTGCACAAATTAAATAATTTCCTTACAAGTTGTATCTCCTCCTGGCTAGTAAGGGGAAAGATTTAAATGTGGAGTTTGGTTATATACTACCTTTTCATTGAATAACTCCAGCAGGACAGTGCAGAGACAGTCTTGCCATTACCAGTCTAGCAGAAGTAATATTAACAGATCCAAATTGCCATAAAAAGTATTAAATCTTGAACCAAGTATACATTTTGGTATCACCTTAAGTTACTCAAGAATCACTTCTATCCCAAAACTCTATCAAACAGTACTCACAGGTCTTTGTGGTGCTTAGTCCTGGAGAGGACACAACAAAGTGCAAGAAGAAAATACAAAGAACACAAGCAAGCAAAGAGGACTAAGCAATGATCATGTACAAGCAAGTACTCAAGCCCCTCCTAAGAAATCACAAGGCTTCCTTCAGCCATTCTTGAATAATTTAAGTGGTTTAACTAGAAACCTCAATGGCCTCAAGTTCCCCAAGAAGAACTACAGCAACATTAAGAACAAAGCAGGAGGTTGAGGAGTAGGTAAGTTGAATGTCTCCATGCTTCTTTATAGCATTAAACCCTCCTTATGGATAACAATAGAGGAGAGGAACAGAATGTGGGTTTCTCTGTGGTGCTCCAAGGTTCTCTACATACTCCACAGGCACCACATACGAGTAGCTTCACTTCAGCCTGATGTGCACAGAGCACAACAGACAGCGTGCCCATCACCTGAGGTCTACTTGCCCAGCCTTCACACATGCTGCTTCCTGATCCTTTTTTTTATAAAATCATAGAATAGTTTGGGTTAGAAGGAACCCCCAAAGGTCATCCAGTTCAACCCCCCTGCAATGAGCAGGGACATCTTCATTCAGACCAGGCTACTCAGAACCTCATCCAGCCTGGCCCTGAAAGTCTCCAGGGATGGGGCACCCACCATCTCTTTGGGCATCCTGGGCCAGAATTTTACCAACCTCATTGTGAAGAATTTCTTCCTCACATCCAGCCTGAATCTTCCCTCTTTTACTTGAAAATCTTCTCCCCTCTTCCTGTTGCAACAGGATCTGCAAAAAAGTATCTCCCGATCTTTCTTACAGGCCTCTTTTAAGAACTGAAAGGACACAATAAGGTCTTCCCAGAGTCTTCTCTTCTTGTGGTTTAAGCCCAGCCAGTAACTCAGAACCATGCAGCCACTCAAACCCCTCCTTTTCCCTCCTGCTCCCAGCAGGATGGGAAAGAGAATTGAAAGAATGTAAATCCCACGGGCTCAGATAAGAACAATTCAATAACTAAAGTATAACATAACACTGCTACTGCTACTACTACTACTACTACTAATAATAATAATGATAAGGGAAGTAACAAGGGGAGAGAATATAAAACTAAAAAGAGAAGGGAAAAAAAAACCCCACAACAAACAATAAACCCAAGTGATGCCCCATACAATTGCTCAGCACCTGCTGACTGAAACCCAGCCCAATGCAAGCAGCAATCTGGGCCTTCCAGGTGACTCCCCCTAGTTTATCTCCCAGGCATGATGCTCTGTGGTATGGATTATCACTTTGGGGTCAGTTGTCCTGTTTCTGCTCCCTCCAGGCTTCCTGTGCCCCTCCCCACTGGCAGAGCAGGAGAGACTGAAAAGTCCTTGATCAGGGTAAGTACTACTGAGCAACAACTAAAACATCGTTTTGTTATCAGCACTGTTCCCAGACTAAAGCCAAAACACAGCACTGCACCAGCTACTAGAAAGGAGAAAAATAACTGTTACAGCTGAACCCAGGACTTCTGCAGGCTGAACAACCGCAACTCTCTCAGCCTTTCCTCATAGCAGAGGTGCTCCATCCCTCTGATCATTTTTGTGTCTGTCCTCTGGACCCTCTCCAACAGGTCCATGTCTTTCCTGTATTGAGGTCTCCAAAGCTGGATGCAGTACTCCAGGGGGTGGAGGGAGGGGCGGGGAGAGTGTCTCAGCAGAGCAGAGGGGCAGAATCACCTATCTGCCCTCCTAATTTGTTAACAAGTTTCAAGAAGGATAGGCTACATCATTAAAATTACATCTAAACTAAAAGCAAAACTTTGATTTGCTCTGTTTCCTGGACTTGTCTGAACTATAGTGTTTTCTTTTACCACAGGGAGTAAGACACTGCTTGTGATGGTTAGATTTCAGAAGAGGTCAACACACATTGCCACAAATCAAGAAAACATGGCAAATAGGGATAAGGTGCATGAAGAGCCAGGGACGTTTCACCAGAGAGAAGAGCAAAAAGAAGTGATAGAGGTCTCCATGTATATAAAGATGAAAGAAATTAATTATTCTTCACCTCCACATGATCGAAGAGTAATAGACTTAAGACTACATAGGAGATTCAGCTTACTCATCAGGAAAAGTTTCCAGCACAAGGACAGTGTTGAAAGAAGTTGCTAGAAAGATAATGGAAGACTCGTTTAGATGCACACCTCTCAGGCAGGACTGATGCATAATTGAATTAGCTTTAGATCAGAATATTTCATGAGGTTTCATCTTCTATAATTATTATATTTACCATTGGGACTAAGTCCTTTAGCACAAGTCCTTCATTTATCGTTGGAGTAACAGAAAGTGACAACAGAAAGCATAAACTGATACACAGAAATTAAATTCTTTAGATATATTTGAAGTAGAACGATCTGGGTTCTGTGAAAAATTACAGGGAGAAAAAAAACCAAACCAAACCAAAACAAAACCCAGACAAAACTAGAAGGAAGGTCAGAAGGAACATCTGGAGGTCTCCTGCCAAACTTCCCCCTCATCACAGTGTTAACTTAAGAATTAGATGAGGTTGCCTTCATTTTATCTACATGTCTACAGGAATAGATTACTCACAAGGACCCTTTGCTGAACAGGGACACAGGACAGCTGGGCAAACTGTTTGTGATTTGCCTGACCTCGCTTAATGCATCATAGTCCCTGAAGCCAATCCCCGACACAGAGCAGGTCTCTGTACAATGATTTTTGCTGGTTATTTTGCACTCTAATTCAAGACTATAAAAGTTTATTGATTTTGAAAGCTTGCTCTTTGATATAGAGTTTGAAGCAGGCAGAGAGTAACTAAGCCAAGCAGTACCCTTTCACTTGAAAAGTAAGGTGAAAAAATAATCAAAGTTTCATAAAACAAAAGGATAGCGAGTGGCAGCTGACACTCCCCTTAACATGTGCAATATTGGACAGCAGGGTAAGTCAGTTATTAACCAGAGGGTGTTTAAAATCTGTAAAAGAGATTGGTCAGATCCTACCTATGCTGTTTCTTAAACTGAAGCAGGGTATGCCTAAGGGTATGGTTTCACAACATTACAGGCTGAACTAAGGCCTTGATGCTAGAGGAGCATCCTTCCTTTCTTCTCTGCCTTGCTGTATGTTCCTCTGGGTTACCCTCAAAGATCTGTAACAAAAGTAATGTTCTCTCCCAACACCAGGAAGAACTCGAACAGATGCAGGGGAGAACTGCCTCCAGTGTGCACTTCTCATCCATAGTAAAGACAGAAACACGTCTGTTCCATTTTATGAAAGTGTAGTGAAACCTGTGGCAAACAACCACTTTCAGCTGAGCTCAGAAAAACTTAGTGGATTGAGGGCTAAATAACCATGACCATCATCATCATCACCATCATAAAAGGATGTTTTGGACATTATATTCAGGATGCAAAGGTAACAATTCTGCTCCGTAAGTTCTGAAGAAACCAGCCTGCCAAAACCCCAACACAGCAGAACAGCAGAAAACCAGCAAAGGCCTGCTGAAGGAGGTGACAAGTGTCAAAGCCAGCAGCTTGCACAAGGGAAGAAGAGGGACTGTGAAGCTGTAGGTGGCAGGGAGGAATGGTCAGGTTTTGATGACAGTAAGTGATATATCAGTTCAGCTGTAACATGTAATTTCATCCTCCAATACAAAAAAAAAAAAAAACGCTGGGCACACATGAAAAATAAGTTGTATTTGGGGCAAGAAGTGAGCAGACATTTTAGTAAAAGCCACTAGCTTAAAGCAGGCTGCTTACTGGTTAGTGTTGTAGATGTCTTGTAAAAATGTGAACATATGTCAAGACATGTCAGGGTCACAAAAGTTGGCACTTCAATAAAACCACACAATAATTTCAGACCAGCCGATCGACTTTCAAAGTACAGCCCAACAAAACCTTGAATGGAAGAGGGACAGGGCATTCTAGTTTCAAAAGCAGTCCTGCTCACAGCACAGTTGCTTCAGCCACACTTCCACTCTTCAGAGAAACCTCAGCACTATCCCCACCGGCACTGAGCTGGGCTGAAGCCAAAATAAACTTGGCATAAAGTACAAATGCCCTGACCTGGAATTGGATATGGACAAAGCGTTTGTTCTCAGGGGCAGGGGGAGAGGAGCTAAAAGACAGAACCCAGCAGCAAGATCATTCTTTGAATTAGGGCTGATAGGGTGCGGAGGATCCTCGCTTAAAGTTAGAACAAGAAAGGGACCAGCTTTGGCTCCTATACCAGGCTTTGGGCTCCTAAACCACTGCTTGTAGTGGGTTACATATTGCCCTGTCACCACACTGAGCCAAAGTTGGTCTGTCAGCGCAGAAGTGACTTAGAAAGGATCTAAAGAGACAACCCTGGCAGGGTTTCAGGTCACAAAAAGTTAAAATTACACTTTGACATAAAGCCAAGTCAAGACTTCAAAGTCTGTCACTTCTTTATGAGCTCTCACTCTGTACTGTGAAGGACCTGGTAACAGTTAAGCCTCACTCTCACTTTAGTTACTTAAGCAATATAACAAAATAAATCAGACCCATTCTCCAAAAGCCAGGAATATAATTACTGAGCTGCAATACAGTTACACAGTTCATTTTACACAGATGATGGGAGATTGCCCTAACTATGCCCACTGAATCACTCTTGGCAGCGTAATCCACATGCAACCAAACAAACAACAGGTTCATAGGATCAAATTTGTACAGCTATTGCTAAACAAGCACTATCTAAGTCTCAAGTTCATTTTACGTTTTACTTAACACAGAGAAAAGAGTTCCAAGTTTGCCACCTGCACTCTAGAAAATAACACTATACATGCACTTTGATTCAAACTGGCCACAAAATACTGCTCACGTAGCTCTTGAGTTCTAAAGCCATTTATCAGAAGTGGTTTGGTTCATTTTCAGTCTATAGATAGGGAAAAAAAAAAAGAAATTATGTTGGTTGTTCAATTTCAGGACAGCACACTGATGACATTCAGTACATACACCATCTCAGATTAATATTCAGTGGTGTTTTATATATGTGCGTATGTGTATGTTATAATCCCAGGAGAATCTTAGGTTAATCATAATCCAACCAGCAGTCTACTGGCCAAGTTTACTAAGACAAACCCATCCATCTTTCCACTGCACAAGCCAGAAAGACATTTCCTGAACAGATAATGCTATGTTAATGGCCAAGTAACTCCTCTTCCACACAGCCAAGCACTATAACTCTGGGAAGAGACTTGTGCTTCATCTCTTACATGCACAACTTGTTTGGGTCAGGAGGTCTGGCAGGAGAGGAGTGCAGAGAAAGAAGTCTGAAAACTGAGACTTCTATACCTTCTGTACACCAGATCATCCTGATCTAGACATTCCCTACCTTTCTGCAACCAAGTATTACTTGAGAAAACTGTCAGTGTCCTGACTTTCTCCTTTCTTCTTTCTAGTTCCAAGTGGATACAGACCCATGACCTGAATTCTCCTGCCAATGTGCATATGCTGTAGTTTTCGTAACAATTATTAACAAATATAGTCTACAGTAAAATGGACATTCTTTAAAACATGGGTGTCACTGAAAGCATTCTCCCCAAAACCTGAGCTATCACATAAATGTAGAATAATTAAGGAGGAAAGGGACATCCATAAGTCACTTAGTCCAACCCCTGCCAGAAGGAGGTCTAATTGGATCAGGTTAGTCAAGGCCACATGCATCTGAGTTCTAAATACCACCAAAGACAGAGGTTCCATGAGCTCCAAAATTGCTGGAGAAAAACAGATGCAAGGAAGATGCAAAAGGACTGAGGACTTGCCTCTGACAGTGGCCAAAAGACAACTCTCGAGGTCAATCAAATGTAACCAAAGCGGTACCTGGGAAAGAAAAGTCTACCTGCAACTGGGAACTGTGGCTGCAGTTTATCAATGGCCCCCATACTGCACTGACACTTGACAATGCTTCTTGTTTTACTGGTGAAATCTTAGTTGAAGTAATTAACTAATTCAATTGGGCTACAATTCCAAATTTCTTCTCTATCAATGCAAAAGGTTCCTTATGCTCCCTTATGCATTCCAAGATCCCCATGCTTCTCTTCAGTGATGAGACAAGGAAGCTGCTCCAACACAAAGTTCAGCAGCAGATTTACAATTAAAAGAATGGGCACCAGCAATTTGGCTATTTTCTGAAATCCCCAAGGACCCTGGCTGGCTTAGTCTTCTTTTCATCTTCTTGCTGACACTCCACCTGCAGTCTTAGCAGAACTTCAGGGACATAGCTATAGAAATATACATTCAGAAATTTATCACAGAGCTACAGAATCACGTATTTTGCCAAGAGAATAGTCAGTGATTTTGCTCCAATGCTGCAACACTTTCAATTATAAGGGAAAAAAACAAAACAAAACAAAACAAAACAAAACAAAAAAAAAAAAAAAAAAAACCACAAAAAAAAAAAAACCAACAAAACAAAGCACGTTCCAATCTCTGAATATGTCAGTTACCAGAAAAGATGAAAGCAAAATCCTCACTGAGAAATAAATTCACAAGGGTCTTAGTGCAAACCCTATGGAAGCTCTTCCTTTTGGTAGGACATTCACAAAACATTCTCCTTTGGAGATACTAAGATGCGTAACAAGGCATTTCAGCTGTAAAGCAACTCCATCAGCAGTAAATCACACCCAAAATCAAAAAAAATGACCACTGGGACCAGCTTTTGTTCATCCTGGTACTTGAAGAACATTTACCTTCTACCAAACACAGACCACTTCTAGTTTCCAACCCAGCTGAAACAATTCCTGCTGCAGAAGCCACTCTCTTGATCCCAATCTAAAAACTGTAAGTTTACTTAATAAATCGGATACTGCTAGAGAAAGATGACCAATTCTTTCTTTTCAAAAAGAAGCTACTTAACCAACTTAGTGGATAACCTACAAACATTTCAAACAAGGGAAGCAACAATATTAACTGGAAATACACCTCTGTCACATTCTTTTGTTTTTTTCAGTGGGAAGAGGGAAAGAGAAGATGAAAGGCAATGACAGGCCAATTTTTCTGTCATTTTCAGGTTCCTTCATGTAAATTTGTCAAGTGGGATGCACACATGAAATGTCAAATTATTTTGATAGGACACAAAGAAGAGCTTGCTTGTCTGCAAACTCATTACCTTACCCATCACTCTTTAGTTTAATATTAATTTCCATTATCTGCTAAAATCATCATGGCTACATTAACAATACTAGTAACTCATTTTAGGGTAGCACTCAATAATTCAAAACTTCCAGACCCATACTCATAGTGATGGCATTTTTACTAATAGAAACACATCCACTAATATATATATATATAAATTAAAATCTTTATTTTCAAATGAACACTGAGCACAGACTGTAAACCAAAACAAACCTTAACAGTGACTTACCAGGAAGCCTGTTCAAGTTGACCCCTTGAGCAGAAAGTCCTATTCCCATGTACCTTCAAAAAAACAAAGGATCAGTCAAGCACAGAACTGCCAAGCCACCTGATTTCTTGCAGCAGAAACAGAGCAGTAAAAAAACCCCAACACACAATCATTTAAGGTAAGAACCACTTTTCCATTACTTTTTCACTCTTTTATTGAATCCAAGATAAAATATCAGTCTGCTTTGGTGACTGACAGCCTTCCAGTATACAACTACAGCTATTCTTTAGCTCTTCATGTGCAGGAAGAAGACTGGAAAGCAATCAGCAACTAAACTTCTGGAGGTTTTGGGGTTTGTTGTTGAGGTGGTTTTTTTCATATATCATTAAAAAAATCCCATTTATATAGGTGGTTAAAAGAGAGTAAAAAATACGTAAGGGCAGCTACAGTATATGGGGACAAACGTCTATCAAGCCTAAGGTATTGCCTAGGGAACAGCTGGCAGTGGATGCACAGGACAGAGCAAACAGTTGTACTTTCCAAGAGCATTCTTTCATTGTCCAACACATAATTTACACATTTCTAAAGTGTCCTTTCTGTATTTCACGCCCCAATAGATTTCCGTCATTAATCTGATGGCTTTCTGAACCTTTGCAAGCTCTTTGAGAAGACAACATCCTGCAGCTCCACCACTTAATTACTGTCCAAGCCAGTTTTGCTTCACACTTGTATTTTAAGAATTAGAACAGAGGGGAAGAGTGTTTCTCTGTTAACTTTACTCAAGGATTTGACAGTCCTCATTCATAACGCACTCCCTAGTGGTCTCAAGTTTGACTACTCACAGTCTACTCAGTTGTTCCTCTTCCAGAAGCTCCTCTATACCTCTTAATACTCTTGCTACACTTCCAGTTCTGTATTCTCTTTGAGAAGCCAGGGGAAACCAGAACAGCGAGCCACCGAAACAGTAAGCCGCAAAGGCTCATCTTCCTCACTGCAATATTTATGCACATACCCATTTTGTTTGTTCTATTTCTGTTAATTTGTATGGTCTGTAAATCTTTTAACCCCTGGAACCATAGAAACAGCTTCCTGGCTCACTTGGTTTTTAACAAGTTTCCATATTTTTAGGTTGCTGTTGGGCTCTCGTTCATGTAAATGTATAAATCCAACAGGCTACAGCCAGCACCCCCTGTTTTTTCACAGTAGCAGTTTTCTTCTTGTGGCTTCCTCAACCACCTGCTCCACAAAACACTATTCATGACTAAAAATTTACTTCACAATTTGACCCAAAGTTAAATTTCTTCAAGCTATGTGGGTTAAGTCTCCTGCAGCAACTGTTCCCTTCAATTCTCCAACTCAATCATTGTCAACACCCCAATCAAAGAGCATAGAAATGGTAGCAATTGATTTTTTTGTTTGTTTACACAGAAATGTTAATCCTTAGAGATCTAAAAGCTTACCAGATCTTTACCTACAATCTCTTTAATAAATGGAAACACATTGTCGCAAACATGGCCTATTTAGTCTTTGTTGTGCACTTCACATCCTGGTAGCATGAACTTCCAGATTTTAATCATGCAAACCCCAGCTTTTCAGGGCTTTAAATTAAGTCAGTCCCTTCCTTAGAAAACATGCCCTGTTTCAGAAGAGCCCCAGTGTCCAGAGGATCCTCCCCACACCAATTCCTCAGTAAAAATACCCGAAGTGTTCCTCCTCACCTCTCTGGTACTGGGCTAGTATCAGTAGTGTGTAAAGCTGGAGAAAAGCATTTTGGAAACTGCTACAGCAGATATTCTGGTTTTCAAATTCCTATGTAATAGTCTAAGTTTTACATACAGAATCACAGAAAGTGTGGCTGCCCCATTCCTGGCAGTGTTCAAGGCCAAGCTGGATGGGGCTTGAAGCAACATGGTCTCGTGGAAGGTGTCCCTACCCATGGCAGGGGGCAGGAACTGTATGAGGTTTAAGGTCCCTTCCAACCCAAACCATGCTAGGATTCTCTGATAACCTTTGCTGCTCTTCCCTATGCCTTCAGCTCCAAAGGCATCACAACTATCACTTCACACTCCAGCAGCTGGCACAATACTTGGATACATCAGAAGAGCTGCGTGTTTATGTCTACCAGTCCACTTAGGATGCCATTTGTTGTCCCTGGATTCAGAAACCCAGTTATCCATACACCTGATAACTGAACTTTCAACCATTGTGTGGTCCACCTTTTCCCTTTAGCTGGCCCTTGGCCTATCAGGGCTGTCTTCAGACAGACATGATACATGATCATACAATCATAGAATAGTTAGGCTTGGAAAGGACCCTAAGATCATCTAGTTACAACCCCCTGCCATGGGCAGGGACACCTCACGCTAAACCATGTCACCCAAGCCTCTGTCCAACCTGGCCTTGAACACCACCAGGGATGGAGCATTCCTTGGGCAACCCATTCCAGTGCCTCACCACCCTCACAGTAAAGAACTTCTTCCTTATATCCAGTCTAAACTTCCCCTGTTTAAGTTTTAACCCGTTACCCCTTGTCCTATCACTACAGTCCCTAATGAAGAGTCCCTCCCCAGCATCCTTGTAGGCCCCCTTCAGATACCAGAAGGCTGCTATGAGGTCTTCACGCAGCTTCTCTTCTCCAGCCCCAACTTTCTCAGCCTGTCTTCATACAGGAGGTGCTCCAGTCCCCTCCAAGTCCAGTGGCCCTCCTCTGGATTTGCTCCAACAGTTCCATGTCCTTTTTATGTTGAGGACACCAGAACTGCACACAATACTCCAAGTGAGGTCTCACGAGAGCAGAGTAGAGGGGCAGGATCACCTCCCTTGACCTGATGCTAGTCATGCTCTCTTGATGCAGCGCAGGATATGGTTGGCTTTCTGGGCTGCAAGCGCACATTGCTGGCTCATGTTCATTTTCTCATCGGCCAACAGCCCCAAGTCCTTCTTCGCAGGGCTACTCTGAATTTCATCTCTACCCACCCTGTAGCTGTGATCATATGGAGAATCTGTTCCTGGACCCGTAACTTCACACAGCTCAGCATCTTCCTGCCACAAGATGAGGGCTCTGAGAGTTCAAAGGTTCTTGGGATGAACACTGACAAACTGGGCTATCCCAATGTAACATGCCAGCTACATGCAAGAAAGGTCAGCCAAGATCCTTCAGCTCTCACCATGTATAAAATAGGTAACTACACAAGCAGGATAAAATTTTTCAGCAACTCTTCATTCAATTTTCAGTAGTTCATTTGGAAGTGAGGTTTGTTATCACCAGGACAAACCAAACAGAAGTTTCACCTATTCTGTTGGGTGTCACCAGAATAAATAATCAAAGAATTCATGTCAGTAATGCTTTATGCTGTTCCCAGGCTGAACACACCAGTTGCCACTGACGTGGTTTATGCGGCCTTTGTTGAACTTAAAGAACAAAGTCAGCTGTTACGAGTGAAAGATCTGAAGTTTGAAAACTAAACTGGTGGAACACTTCAGTTTAAGGTACAGTTGGTTTCAATCACAATATTTTGCAGGGTTTGGGGTCATGTCAGATATAATACTGCTTGGGGTGGCAGGCAGAGAAGGTGGTTATTCTTCTAGATCCCAGTGGCAATTTTAGCCTGGTGAGGCTTGTATTATGCCTTTTCTTTCTTAAATGATGCTCAAGTCTTCATCTCTGATCTGTATCTTGAGTCTTTCAGCATTCCTACATATATTGCTAATCTACATCATCAGTGTTCTTCCTTTCCTGAAGGTAACTCAGAAAAGAGATGATCTGACCTTCCTACAGCTGACAGATACCAGTTGAACCTGATCCTAAAAGTGGAAGGGAGCTGGGAATCTAATACATTGGTCCAGCAAAACCAGTTTTTTATTCTTCCTCTGTAGTTTTGCCAGTAGGTACTCATAAACAGACTGAGAAGTGTTATGTTACCCCATTGCTGCCTCTTCATTTTGTTCTGCTCACTCACCTTCTCTTCCATGTTCTTTGGCTTTTAGAGCTTCTCTGCCTTTCCAAGGGCAGCTGAGCAGCATCTCCTCCATCCCTCAGGATACTTGCAGTTGTTTTAAAAGAGTTTTTAAGAATTTTATTTTCTTGCCTTTATTTCCTTCTTTTCAACCTTGCATTATTTCTTTTACTGACCTCTGCTTGAGGAACTCCGATTCCTTCTGTCAGTGCTATTTCTGAAGCACCACTACAGAACAGCACAGCATCCAGAAGTAAAACCAGAACTGCTTCCGCTTCAGACATCCATTATACTCCATTATGTAGTAGTTCCAAAACATATATTGTTAGGAGTCAGAGACAGTCGGAATCCAATATTTTATGTACCACAGGTATATATAATTTTTTTTTAACAGATGCAACTTATTTTTTCACTCCCTTAAAAGAACATGCCCCTTCCCCCACCATAACTGCAACAATGTGGTTTCAGGTGGTAAATTGATATGGGTTATCTTTTCTCACCACTCTTTAAACCTGGCATGAAGTCAGGGCCCACCTCAGACAAGAATGATAGTTCAGAGCTTTGCACAAGAGACTGTGGAAGTGTCTGAAATGCCACCAGTGTTATGGAGTGTATTATTAGTCTCTAACTCCATAATTCAGTATGATTATTTTAGACTTAGCTGTGGGTGTTGAAGGAGTGGGGTGCATGATAGCTGGGAGGACAGGATTCCTACCAGACAGGTGTGGTTATTGGAAAAAAATGCAGGATGCAGTAAGCCTTTGAATCACAGGCCCACTTCTGGAAGAAAGGAACATCTCCTGGTTAACTCATGGCTCAGCAGGGCTGCTTGGTCTTGGCTGAGCTGCGTAATAAAATTCTAACCCCAGGAATTTCTACCACATGTTGTTGATGTTGCTAGTTCACTGACTGAGTAGAGCATGACTGCTTTGTTGGAAGTCATGACCTATTAACTTATTTAAAATCTATGTTTTTAAGTTGGGGCCTTGATGTATCTCGGCATCCACAGCTGTCTTTCTTTACAGCATGCTTTACTCTGGCACGGTGTTACCAGAGCAGCAAAGAAGAGTTCTAGGATTGCGAGTATTAGACAGGCAACCAAAGTGTATTTTTCACCTTCATCTCTCCACCTTTCAGAGGATGTGTGAATTTTGTCTGCCTTCCAGCAAAAGGCACTTGGAAGAGGAGCAGCATAAATTGTTTCACCATCCTGACCTGGTACCTTTCAGCAGGTTATGAAATAAGGGGGAACTGTAATATCTTTGTTTTCATGGCAGAGCCTTTTTAAATCTGCTCTGCTACTTGTCAGAACTAGCATTTGAGATAAGTAGTCTTTTAATGTTTCTTGGAGAAAGTCTTGTTGGTTTTTGGGTAAAGAAATACCTCCTTTGTTTAAAGGATAGTGCCTGGGTCCAGCTAGGACCGTGGACTAATTGCTTTCTCTCTCCTTCTGCATCACATTTATTTTGCATATAGCAATGCTTCCCAAAGGCTAAGTTTTCCAGGTGTTTCATGGGAAATGCTTGTTGCTTCTGGGATTCTTAAAACTGGAGAATAAAAAGTACAGGTATACCTGCAGTTCTGTTGCTGAGTTCTCTATTCTACCCAACAGGTTCTTCACTCCTGCACTTGAAAAGGCAAATAGACGAAGCACTGGAATTCCAACATTAGCTACTTGCTGTTAAAGGGAAGGTTTGTTCTGAAGATTTTCTGCTGGTTTTATGAGGATTTTTGTGGGTTGCTCACAAAAGTAGCTTTAGACTAGCCAAAAAACTCCTTTTACACCAACTTTTTGGCAGGCTCTCTGGGTATCAAGACTGTTCTGCAGAAACAACTTTTGACTTGAAGAACTGCTTCTCACATGGGTGAATTTCCCTAATGCAGAGGTCAGTACTCCTCTCCTTGTATGACCGCTTATAACAGCCTCTTTGAGACATCCCTGTGTTTCAATTTAGGTCAGTCAAATATTGCCACTTCTGTGAAAAAACTTTCCTTCTACCTTTTTGGGTAATTTCTGCCCAGTGACAATATATAATGCTTCCTGTCTGAGTCAGTGTATCTCAGACTTTTTGTATCTGTAAGAGTGAATTAAATTAAGAGTTAATTAAAATTTCAAAGGACAGTCACCACTTTGGCTCTTTCCATCTCTTTTCCAAGAAAAACCTTATACTGGCAGAATCAAAAAAATAGTATGCATTTTTTTCAAAGATGCAACTTAAATTTGTGTGGTTTATATCTCTGCAATGCAGAACCCACCTCACAAGTTCTTTTAGGAGTCAGAAGTGATGCTGTCCTGTTTAAAGGTCACTGGGCTGGACTACCATGCATGCTGATGTTTACTGCTGAAGAACTTGGAACTGGGGGAGAGAACCAAAAAGCTCTATTTCTTTGAACTTAATCTTCATAGAATCCTAGAATGGTTTGGGTGGAAGGGACTTTAAAGCTCATTCAGTTCCAAACCCCTGCCATGGGCAGGGACACCTTCCACTAGACCACGTTGCTCCAAGCCCCATCCAAGCTGGTCTTGAAAACTTCCAGGGATGGGGCAGCCACAGCTTCTCTAGGCAATCTGTGCCAGGGCCTCACCACCCTCATAGGGGAGAACTTCTTCCCAAGATCTCATCTAAATCTCCCTTCTGTCAGGTTCCTACAAGTCAAGTAGTTCCTACAATGTCAAGTCCCTACAGGTTCCTGTCCAAAGCCCCTCTCCAGCTTTCTTGTAGCCCCTTTAGGCACT
The DNA here is from genome assembly GCF_963264785.1 of Psittacula echo. Lineage (NCBI taxonomy): Eukaryota > Metazoa > Chordata > Aves > Psittaciformes > Psittacidae > Psittacula > Psittacula echo. The sequence goes on along the minus strand of NC_137742.1, from coordinate 83,305,895 downwards.
GGAATCTGCTGAAAGGTCTCCCTGGAGCCTTCTGTTCTCCAGGCTGAACAAGCCCAGCTCTCTCAGCCTGTCTCCAGAACAGAGCTGCTCCAGCCCTCACAGCATCTCTGTGGCCTCCTCTGGACTCGCTCCAACAGCTCCACATCCCTCTTGTGTTGGGGGCCCCACTTACAATGCAGATAGAGCACAGCTAACACAATTCAGCTTTACAGTGCCAGTGGCAGAGCTTAAGAGAATCAAGCTTCACAACAGATCACAATCATTTAGGTTGGAAAAAACCTTTAAGATTATAAATTCTTTAGCAATTCACCATCCCAGACTTTCATAATTGAAGGACAAAAGTTTCCCTTCTAAAAAAGTTATGCCACTTGTACAATTTCATTATTAAACAGAGAATTTCTTAGATCTATAAGGCTAGAATATTTAAATAATTAGTTCCCATTATTTTATGATTTATTAACTGCAACCATATTCTGAAGAATTGAATCATACTGGTTTTACACATAGAATCATAGAATCGTAAAATCACAGAATAGCTAGGGTTGGAAAGGACCCTAAGATCATCCAGCTCCAACCCCCCTGCCACGGACAGGGACACCCCACACTAAACCATGCCACCCAAGGCCTCATCCAACCTGGCCTTGAACACCGCCAAGGATGGAGCATTCACAGCTTCCCTGGGCAACCCATTCCAGTGCCTCACCACCCTCTCAGTAAAGAATTTCTTCCTGATATCCAATCTAAACTTCCCCTGTTTAAGTTTGAACTCACTACCCCTTGTCCTGTCACTACAGTCCCTGATGAAGAGTCCCTCCCCAGCATCCTTGTAGACCCCCTTCAGATACCAGAAGGCTGCTATGAGGTCTCCACGCAGCCTTCTCTTCTCCAGGCTGAACAGCCCCAACTTTCTCAGCCTGTCTTCATACGGGAGGTGCTCCAGTCCCCTGATCATCCTCGTGGCCCTCCTCTGGACTTGTTCCAACAGTTCCATGCCCTTTTTATGTTGAGGACACCAGAACATATTCTAAAGATGTTCAGTTGATCTTGATATAGTTGACTTCTGTCATTTTCCCACCTTTTTTATAACAGATATTCAGAAAAAGCAAGAGGAGAGGACAGAAAACAAAATCAAAAACAAAACCACATATTTCTGAAATTTTTCTTCTTTACTCTGCAAATCTCATAACTCTAACTGGACAAAAAAAAAAAAAACACCACAAACAAATGAAGAAAAAAAACCCAAAAAAAACCAGAAACCAAAACACTAAAAAAAAAGAAAGAAAAAAAAAAGCCCACAGAAAAAATGAAAAAATTAACAGAAAGAAAGAGGTTATTATCACAGCCTGAAAACTAGTTTTCAGACTTCAGACATACCTAAATGCACACATCACAAGGAGGAAGTCACGTATCACTACTTCCATTTTGTTTCCTTATTTCATAAATTCTTTTAATGAGAAGTTGATATTCTACCATTACAATGCATGAGCCCATGATACTGCTACAAAGCCTCGAGTTTCACTTCCCAGTTCATTGATTAAAAAAAAAAAAGGTGATAAAAAAGTTATCAGCTTAAAATCAGATATTCCAATCTCACAACCTGCTTTACATTGAAAAAGCTGCTCTCAATGTTACTCCCTTGTGCAGGAGTTTAGCAGAACATCGATAGAAAATAACTCCTCGCATGGGATGCCATCAATTGACATGAGAACTCCAAAGAAAATGCATGACTCTCCACCTCAGAGCACCACAGCTCATCAATCAGTAGCTGAGCAAGCAGGACTTGCTCAGGCAAGACTGTTTGCAAATTGGAACAAGGTGAAAACTGTTTACTGAATCTACTTGTGGGATTTATGTGTTTGTCTAAATGAATGTCTATGGAAAAACATAAATTCAAGTAAGCAGACACATTTCCAAACAAAGCAACCCCCTCTCTGCACTGGTTCTGCACTCTTGGAAACCAGGATGGAAAAAAAATAAAAAGAGGAAGGAAATCAATTACTTACAGGATTATCAGATACCAATTAGGTATCACGCACCATGGGCAAGCACTGGAAATCCTCAGTTCCCACAGAACATCCCTTAGCCTTCCCTTCAGCTATATCCAGACACATCTGACATTACAGGATGGCCACAGCACAGATGAGGGCATACAGACAACCATGCTATTAAAGCAGAGCGCTTCGCAAACAGGCCTTCTATCAGTATCTGGAAACCATCAAAGCACATGAGTGAAAGGCTTTCCAAAGAGCAATCACACTCACCATATGCTGAAGAGAAGTGCAAAGTTGGCAAGGAGAAACAAGCAAGAGAGAGAGTGGCATATTAATTGCTACTGATGTAAAGACTGCTAAACAACCAATACCTCTGACCTTTATTTTTCTCTTTCAGAGAGAAACAAAGCTATTTTTAAGTTTGGGATACAGTGCACTTCTGTATGAAACCTAAAGGAAGATTTAAAATAAACTATGGTATGGACCAAGCCAGATTAGCTCTCTGGCCACTCATCTCAAAGTACTCTTTCCTTCCTCTCCTAGAAAAATGCCATCACCTAAGGGAGCATCGACCAGCATCTGTGGGCAACAGGCTGCACATCCCAGAGCAACTGTGAAACAGTGCTGAAGAAGTATACCAACTCATTTTGTTGCCCATGTCTTCCCAACCTCCCTCTTCTGCCCTTCTGGGTCTTCTCTTCCCCACAGAAAGCAATGCCAGAATCAGGAACCTGTACACAGGGTTGGCCAGCGGGATGATCCCCCAGTCACAATCCATCACAAACCACCGCATGGCTGGGGGAGATTAAACAGGTCAAGAAACCAAAATGGTGGCCAGGAACAAGCACTGCCACTCATGAGACAATTCACGCTGTCTCAGCATGAAGAGGACAATAAAGACGAATTGTACTCCTGATTCATAACAGCCTGTAAGTTGTAGGTTGACTGCCCTACCCTGATGAGTCTTACACTGCTCCTGTTTACCAAGCAGAGCTCGTCTCATGGGAAAACAGAAGCTGAGAGATGTGCTGACAAATCAAGTGACCACAAACATGTATTTGAGAGAGGATGAGTCCAGTGTTTAAAATATAGTTAAGGTTGAACTTATAAACACCACCGTTTACACAAGCAGGAGTTATTTGTGGCAGCTCATGAACAAGAGAGTCATGCACATTTCCGTGAGTGCTCACCCGAGGAATGTTGGAAGCAAGCCATCCACAAAAACAGGGAGAGGTCTGGACCTAGAGACTTTCCAACCTTCAATCTCAGGAAGTTGAAGGGGCTAAGAGCAGGGTTCTGCATGGTATCAATACAGGCTGAAGAATGGAGGGATTGAGAGTAGCCCTGGACATGAGTGGGCAACGTGTGACTGCAGCCCAGAAGGCCAATCGTATCTTGGGCTACATCCAGAGGAGCGTAGCCAGCAGGTCAAGGGAAGCGATTCTTCCCCTCTACTTCGCTCTGGTGAGACCCCACCTGGAGTACTGTGTCCAGCTCTGGAGTCCTCAGTACAAGAAAGACACAGACCTGTTGGAGAGGTTCCATAGAAGGGCCACAAAATGATCACGCGGATGGAGCACCTCTGCTATGAAGAACGGCTGAGTTGGGGTTGTTCAGCTTGTGGAAGAGAAGACTCTGGGGAAACCTTATTGTGGCCTTTCAGTTCTTAAAAGGGGCCTATAATAGAGATGAAGAGAGACCTTTTAACATGGCCTGTTGTGATAAGATAAGGGGTGATGATTTTAAACTAAAAGAGGGGGGATTCAGGCTCGATGTGAGGAAGAAATTCTTTACAATGAGGGTGGCAAAATCGTGGCCCAGGATGCCCAGAGAGATGATGGATGCCCCATCCCTGGAGATACTTAAGGCTAGGCTGGGTGGGGCTCTAAGCAACCTAGTCTAGTTGAAGATGTCCCTCCTCATTGCAAGGGGCTGGAATAGATGAGCTTTGAAGGTCCTTTTCAACCCAAACTGTTCTACAGTTCTATGCTTCCTTCTTTATCCTTCTGCCCAAAGCATAACTAACTATGAAAGATGTCAGGCAGTCTGGGGCTTTGACCAGGCACATTTGAGGATGGAGATGCCACAGCTTCTCTAGGCATCCTGTTTTGGTGCTTAACCATATTCACAAGGAAAATTCCCCATTCAGTGTTAAGACCACTGTTGTTTAATATCTTCACTGATGATCTGGATGAGGAAATTGAGTGCACTCTCAGTAAATTAGTGGACACCACCAAGTTGGGTGGGAATATTGATCTGCTGGAGGATAGGAAGGCTCTGCAGAGGGATTTAGACAAGCTGGATCAATAGGCTGTGGCCAAGGGTATGAGTTTCAACAAGGCAAAGTGGCAGGTCCTGCACTTGAGCCACAACCACCCCATGCAATGCTCCAAGCTTGGGGAAGAGTGGCTGGAAAGCTGCTCATGGAAAAGGCCCTGGGGGTTGCTGAATGACAGGGCTGAACATAAGCCAACTTGTGCCCAGGCAGCCAAGAAAGCCAACAGCATCCTGGCCTGTATCAGCACCAGTGCTATCAGCAGGGCCAGGGCAGGGATCATCCCCCTGTACTGGGCACTGATGAGGCTGCACCTCGAATCCTGTATTCAGTTCTGGGCCCCTCACTACAAGAGAGACATTGAGGTGCTGGAGCGGGTCCAGAGAAGGGCAACAGAGCTGGGGAAGAGCCTGGAAAACAAGTCTGACAAGGAACGGCTCAGGGAACTGGGGGGGGGTTTAGTCTGGAGAAGAGAAGGCTCAGGGGGGACCTTATTGCTCTCTACAACTGCCTGAAAGGAGGATGGAGCCAGCACGTGGCTAGTTTCTTCTCCCAAGGAACAAGCGACAGGAAAGAAGAAACAACCTCAAGCTGCATCAGGGAGGTTTAGACTGGATAATAGGAACAGTTTCTTCTCCAAAAGGTGGTGAGGCATTGGAACAGGCTGCCCAGGGCAGTGGTGGAGTCACCATCCAAGGTGTTCACAAACCATGCAGAGGAGGCCCTTAGTGACATGGTTTAGTGGTGGCCTTGGCAGTGCTAGAGTAAAGGTTGGACGTGATGATCTTAAAGGTCTTTTCCAACCTAAGTGATTCCAGGTTCTATGATTCTAACATCTCTTGTCAGGCCGCGAAAACCCATCATGCCAGCTTCAGGATTCCCACATCTCCAGTAAAAGCCACTGGGAGCTTCTATCCCATCTCTTACCTGCAGCCTTAGTTTCAGTTGTTTATTAACAGAATAAGCTGTCAGCATCCAAACAGAGCACAGAGTGCTACACTAACAATTATTAGCACAGAAAGAGGACAGCTTTGAGCAAATTCAACCAGAACTCCTCAAAGCACACTTCCTGAAATCCACTGCACCTATGAATTTTTTGAGATCTTGTTTCAAACCCCAATCACTCACGTTTTAAACCTGTGAAAAGCTGTCACAAACTCCAGCAAGAGGAACACAGTGAATACACCTCACTACTTTCTACAGCAGAAACAAAATAACAAGCTATGGAACAGAGACTTCACATCTGAAGTACCTCTTTTGGAAAGGAGCTCAGAAAGACTCTTCCTCCTCTCCCCTTACTAACAGGCTTCCAGTTGAGTTCCCACAGGCATGCTTTGCCACCTGGGCCACTTGAAAACTTCATTTCCTCCAATCCCAGCTTTAGATTTCTGGACTTTTATTCCTTTAAACTGAAGCCACCATGGCATAATAAACACTGGAGAGCTTCTTAAGAAGAGATGTCTCTGCTGAAAGTTCACTATTACAACACACAAAGCCTCCAACAAGCACACTTTAAACTATTAAAGATGAGACACTTAAGAGCAGCTTCTTGAGTGGCAGACAGAAAGCAGCTACAATATCAATCAACAATTCCAAATCCCAGTGCCAAAATGGGATTGGAAATTCGAGTACACTCTATCAGCAAAAGAGAAACAAAGTACAGGAAGGGTTGAGACACGAGCCAAGCTCTCGAAGGCTTCCCAATGCCTGCCTTCAGATCACAGTTCACGTTCATATTGCTGTAGTGTTAGTACACACAGCTCCCTATCTTTGAAAGTATTCTGGGAAAGTAACTGTAACTACAGAATACAGCAAAACCAACAATGGACTAATAATATAGTCAACTAGGATATAGGGAAACAAGTAGAAAATTCCATTATCCCTCTGTAAGACTGATCTAGAATGATTCTAGGTCAGTGACCTGTCATACTGCAGTTTCTTAGTAAAATTGTCCCTGTCAATTATTTCAATTTCAGCAATCACAAACTAATCAAGTGTAGGGTTTCGAAACAGACAAGCAGTTAATCACTAAGTCAGTGAAGTGAAAGAATACAGATGGTCTTTTCCCTGCATCTGTACAGCATTCAGTCCAGCATCCACCTCTGCACAGATACCCTAATAATCATTACAGACCCAACGCAGCACAATCCAAGATCCTTTCCAAGTTCCTTTACAAATAAGACCACTTCTCAATTCAACAACAAAACATTTCAACAGTAAGAACTCATGACCTTAATTCAGTTTTTAGTAAGGATGTTTGCTGTCTTTCCCTACAACCCTGTCATAGTTTAAGCCTAGCCAGCAACTCAGAACCATACAGCTGCTCACTCACTCCCTGCTCTTCCCCGGCCACTTCCTCCTCCATTGGGATGGGGAGGAGAATCACAAGAATGTAAACCCCACAGGTTGAGATAAGAACAACTCAATAACTAAAGAACAATAGAAAACTACTACTACTACCACTAATAATAATCATGGTAAGAGAAATAACAAGGGGAGAGAATATAAAAGTAAAAATGGAAGAGGGGAAAAAAAACCCCATAACAAGCAGCAGTGATGCACAATACAATTGCTCAACCCCACCAACAGATACCCAGGCCAACCCAAGCAGCTCCCCCAACCCCTCCTCACTGGCAGAGTGTGAGAGACTGAAAAGTCCTTGATCACAGTAAACATTTCTGAGTAACAACTAAAACATCCGTTTGTTATCAGCATTGTTCCCAGACTAAAGCTGAAACAGAGCACTGCACCAGCTACTAAGAAGGAGAAAAATAACTGCTACAGATGAACCCAGGACAGACCCCTAAACCAGCTAGAGTTCAAATGTTATTCTTGAGAGACTGGATTAATTAATTGCACTTCATATCTTCTCCTATGGGGCTTTCCCTTTCCAGGATAGGTAGGTCTGTGATGTTCATCCTTTAGCAACAAAAAATGCCAAACACATACCAGGCTGATACCTTTATAATGATTAAAAATTCGATCTGCAGTAACGGTAGAAACTCTGCCCGTGTCAGAAATGCCCCTTTATTGCTTTCCCAACTTCCTTAATGTTGCTTTAAAGGAACTCTATATACATCCTCATTCAGTTACATATTGGATCAAAATACTGCCCAACAGAGTGACCACAAGACTGGATGTGATCCAAACCCCACTGCCAGCTCAGCTCCCTGAGGTGCCACCTTGCAGGGGATGGCTGCTTCTAATGTTCTCAAGAGGATCTGCTGCTGTGGCAATTCTTCCACTTGCTCATGATCAAGCAGTAGACACTGACAGGGCAAACGCAGCCTCAACAACAGTCTACAATATTAAATTGTACCACAAAAAGCAGGACTGGGGCAGGAAAAATGTTCTCAGATTTAGCATCCTCGTTCCAGCACAGTCCTCCAAGCTTCCACATTGTCATCTGTCATGCTGCTCTGTGATACAATCTATCCTGAGCTAAGGCCCTTTGGCTTGAGGTCAAATTCAGGTCCTAGATCAGAGATGACAGAATTAGCACAGATTCCAGCTTATATTTACAATCACCCCATTTCCCTTCTTTGAATATCTTCCTTTCACATGCATATAGGGTTTATAAAAAACAGTCTTAGAAGTTCTCCTTCCAGAGCTCAAGCACTGCGATGAGTACTCTTGACCCCACCAAAATCTCTCTAACAGTCCAAAATTAAGGTCAAAGTTCCTCCCTATTTCATTCAACTTCTGAAGCATAATTCCAGAAATCCAAGTGACCAGATCTAGCTAGCAAGAGGAAAAACAGTATCAATTCAAACTGCACCAGAGACCCAAGGTTTCCTAAATTTTTAAAACTGCACATATCAAACAACACAGAAAAGCAGCTGTGTAAGCGCCTCTGCCTCCAGCACATTCTACCACTTTACATCTATTAGCCAAAAGAATCCAGCCCCCCTGTGATATACCTGCCTGTTCCACCCTACAAGCACAGGACCTCCAGCCCTTCCAGAAAGGAGGTCAGAGTGCAGCAGAACTGTTAAATCCACATCACCAACTACTGAACTGGAATGAAGCACTTACCCATCTCTACCTTTACTGATGATCTTCACTTCAAAATAATAAATGCCACAGGCTGCAGGTATAGGGTGTGTAGCCCTGACTGAGGCAGCATCTTTGTGATTCTTACCATGACCTAGGAAAGAACATAAATGTAAGTCCCGATGGGAGCTGAAGCCTGCCACATTTTGGTCTGAAACACCACCACCAGAACATGGCAGTGACCTGTTTCTACATACATCCAACAATTTGAAGCCCTCTTTTCAGAGAACTGCAATATACAACCCTGTGCTGCCACCGCGAACAATTCCCTCAGTATGAACACTGTATTTTTTCCTTTGTTTACACTGTGAAGTAACTGAGAAAGACTCACAGTAGCACCTCTCTCCCCACATACAGAATTTGAAGACCAGTGTACACCAACAGAAGACAAAAATTATTACACAAGAAGGGAATGACATTACTGTTTACTAACCAGGCAGGAAAAGGAATAATCAGCTCTCTGCTGGGTGGGTAGGGAGAACAGCCTCCACTGGCAAGGAAGGAAAACACCAGTGTGATTCCCCTAGTCCTACAAGTCCGCAGGCATCCCTTTTTTGTAAACTCACGGAGCCAAAGCCCCAGCTTCCCTGCACGTCGATGCCGTGCGGCTCCTTGACCAGGCTTTAGGCAAGATGACGGAGTAAACACATGATCTGTCTACACTGAGGCGCTCGGGCCCGGGTTGGTGAAATTGAGAAGCGTTCTAGAAGGCAGCACACTCCCCCAGGGTAAGAAGCCTCGGCTCCCGAACGCTTTCACTGTCCGAGCCCAGGGAAACACACGGCACCCCGGGCCAGCAGCCCGCTCCGCGGCCGGAGCTTGGCATACCCTGTTCCCCACGCTACTCCCTTAGCCAAGTCGCCCCTTCCCCCGGGCTACCAGACCCGCTGCGGTCCCAGCGCAGACCTGGGTGCCGGCCGGGCAAGGGCTGCGTGGGTCCGCCCTGCTCCAGGCACAGGCCGAAGCCGAAACCGGCGCCGCCGCCCCAGCCCAGCACCTTTGTAGTGGACGCGCAGATTGCCCTGCGAGAGGCCGATGTAGTTGTACTTGTCCTTGGGGCTCCAGGACCGCGGCAGCGGAGTCTCCTCCAGGTTGACGGCGGGGTAAAGCCTGTGGAGGCGCCGGGTCAGCTCCTGTTCTTCGGGCGGACACGGCAGAGCCGCATCCCCTCCGTGAGAGACACCCACCACCGCCTCAGCCATCTTGGATTTGCTTTGTGTCACTGGGCGGGGAGCGAGGCCCAGCTCCGGCCGCCGGCCAATGAGCTGTGAGCGCAGCCACAATGGCGCCGCGCTGCCCGATGGGAAGCGGAGTCTGCTCCGTCCCCGCCTGCGCACCTCTCTTACTCTCTGGGACTACAGCTCCCGAAAGGCTAGGCGCGTGAAACCCCGCCCTTATCGGTGCGCTTCACGCAGGAAAACGGCCCGGAGAGCGCCTCTGGGTGCGCGACTTCTGCTCCCATCGTGCTCCGAGGCAGTGCGGTGCTGAGGGGTTTCTTCACGCCGCCTGCGTGCAAGGGCCGGTGCGGACCGCACCTGCAGCAGAGCCCGCAGCGCCGTGCCGGCGGCCTCGCTCCGGGGCCGGCCGTTCTGCAGAGCCCGCCTCCTGATAGAGCGGTGCTGGGCCGTGCCCGTGCTGCTGCCGCTGGCGAACAGCACCAGAGCGTCAGGCGTTGCCTGAGAAGCTATGACGGTGCAACGGGGTCCTGGCAGGGGAGTCGTCTCCATGGGGACGCGTGTAAACAGCAGATGCGCAGCCATGACGGCGGGCCGCTCTCCGCAGGGCAGGTTCTGGCTGGGCCTGAAGGAGAGAGGGAGAAAAGGAGGGAGAGAGAGGAAAGGAAAGGAAGGAGGAAAGAAGAAAGGGAGGAACGAAAGAAGAGAGGAACGGGGCCTGGGCGCCACAGGGAGAGCCGAGCGGAGCCGTTCTGTTCCTTCCTACGGTGCTGTGGTGCAGCCCCGGCTCTGCGCCCCGGTAAATGTTGCCAGGCATGGCTTCCAGTTGCTGCTGCTTTTCTGTGCTCCCTGTAGCCAACCGCACAGCACAAGCTTCCACGGCTCTTCGTGCAGGTGTAACTGTGCCGTGAAAGTTGTGCCGGGTACAATCTTCTCTGTGTCGTTGTGCTGACCACTAAGCAAGTTTCAGCGATTATACTGGGTTAGCGTTCCACTGAGGTGATGACTGAAAGCAGCTTATAAAGAGGTCTGATAAACCGTGGCAGCACTACAAGGTAAACAGCGGGAGGATATGGCTGGGAGGAGGAAGTGCTCTGTCATTTCAAAAGCACTGAGCTGCTAGATCAACTCACAGTGTCTGAGGGAATCTCGCCCAAAGGTGGAGTTCCTTGGGCAAGCTGACCCAGTGTTTGGAGTTTCTGCCTCCACCCTCACTGCCAGCTGCAGAATTGCGTAAGGGATCTTGTGCCTTAGGTTTTTAGGCAGCCTAAACTGGGGACCTTCAGGTCTTCCCTTTTATTAGCAAACTGAAACAGCTCAGAGAGTTGTCCAGCATACAGTAGAGCTTACACTATGTAGGCACCAGGAGCCCATAGTAGTGGAGGAAAAACAGGACCTCCCCACCCAGCTGTGGCTGCACTGTTATCACATTTTGGAGAGCTGCAGCTTGAGGCTGCAATTTTGTACATGAGAGCGGGAGATCCAGCAGCCCACCAGATGCAGTCTCCCAGCCCAGTGCTGTGCTGGCCCTTGGTGGGCTCCTGGAAGTGAGAGTAGTTTACCCTGTGCCGTCCTCCCTGGAAAGTGGGTTGGAGGGTGAGAACTGCTAAAGGTACAACAGCTGCTTCCCCCTAAGGGTGAAGCCAGGCTGGCAGCTGAAGCCAGTGCTCAGAGATCAAGCTGAGTCTGTGGTCATCTTGTTCAGTGCAGCACCTGAAAATTCACTGGAATCTCAGGGCTGCTTTTCTGTACCACAGCCACACTCATTTTCCCTACAATATTCATGCAAGTGTATGTTTACTTCTCAAAGCCTTTCACCTATACATGCCAGTTTCTAGTCTAGGAAAGAGTTCGTGGATGTATTTGTCCAGTAGTTCCTACTGGCTGTCAGGCCATCTGTGCCATGGCATGACTGCCACCCCAGGAAACTGGCTTTGCAAGCACTTCTGGGATCCCAAATCCTGGTTCTTGACTCACGGGTGACAGGTTCTCTGGTGCTGTTTTGCACCTCTCCTCTTCAGAAGAGATGCAATTCATGGATGTTCTCACTGGGACAGTGAGGACAGTACCAACTGGTGTGCCGGTCACCAGATGGCAAACCCCGAAATTCAGTTGTACTACAGATCTTTCCAGCAGTCCCACCCGGTACATTATGCTGTTGGATATTTTCATCCATTAGGCGCTTGATAATTGGCTGCTTACCTTAGGTATATGTGAGCCAGGCACTCAATCACCACTGTATTTTTAGTTAATTTGTGTATTTTGAAAAGTTGTTCTTGCAGGACTTCTTTCACATATTCTTTCTATATTTTGAAAAGTTTCTTTCACAGGACTGCTCCTGAATCTTCCTCAGAGACTCCATATTGCCAGACATGCACCAACAGTCTGATATACTTCCTGTCTGAGGAACAGAAGGACCCAGTGAGTTGAAGAATTCCAGTGAAACATCCAGGCTTTAGCTCACTTGGGCACCTTTAAATCTTGCTGGAAGCTCATGAACGATCACAAACTATTAGGAAGCTGAGCAGATTCTAATCACTTAAATCTTTCTTATTTATATACATATATATATATACACACACACATATATACGTATAAAATCTTTACATGCCAGCTAACTCTTGAATTTCAGTCAGATGTCATCTTTGTGAATTAACTACTGCACGTTTAAGGGTGGAGGAAAGAGGAGAGGAATATAAATGTTCTTGGCTGTGACTTTATGAGGGAACATACATGACAGGGGTGTTGGAACTAGATGATCTTAAGGTCCCTTCCAACCCTAACTATTCTGATTCTATGTAAAACACTAAAGCCAGAATTCAATCCATGTAGTTTAAAAAAAAGGAAAAATAAAGAGAAATCCCATGCTGTTTAATCATAGGCTAAGAGCATCCAGCAAGGACATCTGCTCCCTGGTATTTATCAGTCTTACTAAATAAACTAGCATGAGAAAAATATATATCCAAATTATGAGAAAATGAATTCTGGGAATATATAGACCAATAAACAAATGGGATGTTAAGGTCTATAAAAGTCACATTTATGTTGGGTTTGGGTGGGTTTTTTTCGTTGGTGTTTTGGTTGTATTTCAAGAATGTGCCACTTCTATGGCAAGCTGTTTGTGCTAAATTAGCACAAGAACTTTAAGTATTATTTTATTCCTGGAGCTGAGACGTTCTGTAAGCACACAGAATCACAGAATCACAGAATCCCAAGGGTTGGAAGGGACCTCAAAAGATCATCTAGTCCAACCCCCCTGCAAGAGCAGGGTAACCTAGAGTACATCACACAGGAACTTGTCCAGCCAGGCCTTGAATATCTCCAACATAGGAGACTCCACAGCCCCCCTGGCAACCTGTTCCAGTGCTCTGTCACTCACAGTAAAGAAGTTTTTCCTGATGTTCACATGGAACCTCTTATGCTCCAGTTTACACCCATTACCCCTTGTCCTATCACTGGACATCACTGAGAAAAGCCTAGCTCCATCATCCTGACACTCACCCTTTACATATTTGTAAACATTGATGAGGTCACCCCTCAGTCTCCTCCAAGCTAAAGGGACCCAGCTCCCTCAGCCTCTCCTCATAAGGGAGATGCTCCACTCCCTTAATCATCTTTGTGGCTCTGCGCCGGACTCTTTCAAGCAATTCCCTGTCCTTCTTGAACTGAGGGGCCCAGAACTGGACACAATATTCCAGATGCGGCCTCACCAAGGCAGAGTAGAGGGGGAGGAGAACCCCTCTTGACCTACTGACCACACCCTTTCTAATGCACCCTAGGATGCCATTGGCCACCTTGGCCACAAGGGCACATTGCTGGCTCATGGTCATCCTCCTATCCACCAGGACCCCCAGGTCCCTTTCCCCTTCACTACTTTCCAGCAGGTCAATCCCCAACCTGTACTGGTACATGGGGTTGTTCCTCCCCAGATGCAAGACTCTACACTTGCCCTTGTTGAATTTAATCAAGTTTCTCCCCGCCCAACTCTCCAGCCCATCCAGGTCTGGCTGAATGGCAACACAGCCTTCTGGTGTGTCAGCCACTCCACCCAGTTTAGGATCATCAGCGAACTTGCTGAGGGTACATTCAGTTCCCTCATCCAGGTCGCTGATGAAAATATTAAACAGCACTGGTCCCAGCACCAGCCCCTGAGGGACTCCACTAGTCACAGACCTCCAGCTAGATTCTGCCCCTCCTCATTGTACAGAAGATTTTTAGCCTACTGTAAATTGGAATCTTACTGTTTCTCCGGTGTAATCTTCCTGCTTCTTCAACTGGAATTAGGAAATTTAAAATTCTGAGGCTTTACATTAAACCATTTGAAGGCTTGGTCAGCCTGAAGTTTAGGTTTTGAAAGTCAAACCTTCCTGTCTGCCCATGGTTAATTTTTTGTAAATTTTACAGACAGAACAGGGACGGATTTGTATTGGATAATCATCTACTAATTATTTGGTTTTAATAATGGGACAGGGACTTTCCTATAAAAGCAAAAATGGACAGGACAAGGGAGAATGGCTTTAACCTGTCAGATGGGAGATTGAGACTTTATGAAGAAGTTCTTCCCTGTGAGGGTGCTGAGGCACTGGCACAGGTTGCCCAAAGAAGCTGTGGCTGCCCCATCCCTGGCAGTGTTCAAGGCCAGGTTGGATGGGGCTTGGAGCAACCTGGTCTAGTGGAAGGTGTCTCTGCCTGTGACAGTGGGTTGGAACTGGATGAGCTTTGAGGTCCCTTCCAACTCAAACCAGTCTGGGATTCTATGAATGAATAAAGTAGACAATAGAGCAATCCTGTATACCTGGCTTTCCACCACCCCCTCACCCCCACCCCACACCCCACACATCCCCCCACCCGCAAAGAAACACTGACAAAGCTCCACGATAGAAATGAACAGACTCTTAAAATTAACAACAAAATTTTGCTTTCAGAAGAGCTTGCAGCTTCTGAAGTAAAATTGATTCATCGTGGTCTTTTCATGGTTCTGCAGACCTTACCTTCACTACATTCTTAGACTGAGGCAAATCAGCTGTTTTGTGTAGGGTCACCAACCTGCCTTAAAACTCATAGTTTGTATGAGTTAACCTAGCCCAGTGTGTCCTTCCTGTGGGGGGGACACTTTAGTGCAAAGCTCCCCACTGCAAACAAGAGCAGTGTCAAACTTGCTAGTTTGGGTTATTTTATATGGGTTATTATATATGCATCAGGATTATTGCAAAATTCTGGTTGGTTGTGTGATGCTTGATTTTCCACTGGTCCCAGTGTAGACCAAGAACATTTTTGCAGCCAAAGATGTGAACACTTTCCCACAATCACATAATCCAGGCAGCATGAACAACAGCTACCAGGGGATTGTTCAGAGGTGTGTAACAAATGGTGTCTAGTATGGGGAGATGTTCTTCAAAGAACAGAAACATTTACTTGGTTTTTACATGTGGTCAGTCCCATCTGAGAAGAGTTTCAGGGTTCAGCCCTCGTCTTTCATAGGCAGTTGTACTGATTCTGGATTTTGGCTCTTTGTGGTAAGCTTGTAGTGCCAGCTACAGCAAAAAGATTCTCTCCTTTCAATCATTCAGCTTTCGACTAAAGGCCCTTGGTCCATATGGCCTACATTTGCAGTTGGACAGACAGTGCTAAGGAATCACAAACCCTGCTGCACTCCACAGGAGACAGAGTCTAGGTAAGCTCAGCCTGTACTACTGGTTAAGTCACCAGAATTGCTGGAAGGTTTTTGAAAACTAAGACCTTACAAAGCAGAACCTCCTCCAGTGTTAGAGAGAACAATGATGTTGGGTTACCCCACAAGCATTCAGCATAATAGAGAACAGATTGTTGGTTCTGACTAGTAGCTCTGTAGGAGATGTCAAGTATTAACATAATAGTGAGTCATGCTTAATATAAACATCACCATACCATGCTATCATTTAGTGATTCATTGACCGACATCATACAGGATTCTATCAGGGCTCTGAGTGCACCAACAGTCTCTGTGAGCTCTTCTCCAGTCCTAGGCTCTTGGATGCCTGGGCTCAAGACTGATTTTGATGCAGCACGGCTGGATAACCTGGGATCAGGTGCTGTGGAAAAAGCTGTGTGAGAAAGAAATTTGAGAAGCCTTCATTCAAGTGCACTCACCATTGGTTCTTGCTGGAGCTATGGTGTAGCCATGCATCTCATATCTCACTGACCCTAGCCTGCTGATTTGACATCCCAGGTGGCATCACACCTTCCTCATCATTGCAGACTTGCCTGACCATCACTGAACTATAGGTGACCCAGGCTACCATCAAGTGACCTGCTTGGCTCTTCTTGTTCAAGTCCTGTGGCATTGTGCCCTGCTCCCTGATTTCCTTGCTGTCACCCCCTAGGGTCCCAGCTCCCCTTGAGCAAAGGCATCCAAACTGAGGAGTAAGGGGAAAAGTTGTAGAGCCTGTTGGTGTACTCAGGGCTCTGACAGAAAACAAGACACCTCTGTGGATGATATAATAAGGGTAGCTGGGCTTTTCAGTTTTAATTCTAGCTGGTTGTAATATGAAATATGCAGAGAAGGCTACCCCATTCCTGGAAGTGTTCAAGTCCAGGTTGGATAGGGCTTGGAGAAACCTAGTCTAGTGGAAGGTGTCCCTGACTGTGGCAGGGGCTTGGAACTAGATGAGCTTTAACTCATAAATATTATATGATAACCATATGATAATATGATAATAAAATACAGCAGAAGGACACTTAGCCTAGAACCTTCTGAGGTTCCTGAGGAATCTAGAAGCACCTGAAACTTAGCATATTTTCAATTCTCTCTTCAAACAGCTGTTTTCCTTGACTCAATAAATGCACAATTGCTATTTATGCTCTTCTGATGCAAAGATCCCACTCACCAGGCTTTTTATACCAAAACCCATTATGAAGTTCTTAAACCAAGAGGTAGTACAAGCAGGACGTCTTGAATAGCTTCCTGCTCCATCAAGGAATTTTAAATTGTCCACTGTATGCTATATAATTTTCTTTACCCAAGAGAAAAAAAAAAAAAAAAAAAAAAAAAAAACCCACCCTACAGGTTAAAGAGAAAAAAAAGGGAGCAGTAGGAAGAAAAGCAAGATCCTCGAGCTGATTTATTATGAATTCATTCTTATGTATAGAACAGGTTTGAGTTCATGTGTCCATTCTTTCCCTGTGTCTCTGCAGCAATAAACAGGCCCTTCTTAGCATTCCAAAGCCGTCATACTTGGAGCAAATGGAGTCCTACTTAGAGAAGGAGCTGCAGGCTCTTGACTGGACTAAAGAGAACACTCAGGAACTGAAGTTACAGGTCTGATACAAGGTTCTCTTAAAAGGAAGCGCTGAGATGGGTATTTAAATATGCTATCCAAAGGAAAAAGACGTAGGCACCTATGGGTAGTATTGAATAAGTGGATTTGCTGCTCAAACTAGAGAACTCACACAGGATTCAGTTTATCTATATATTGGGCTGCTGCTGATTGCGTGTCGTTGAGTTGTTGACCTCTTCTCATGTATTCCACATCTTCTATAATGGTTTCCATTTTCAAATCAAAGCCCAAGTCTTCAAAAGACATGATAATCTAAAGTGGATGTGAAACGGAATTTACATACTAAACTCCTAGAGATTCCTGCCTAAATCCATCAAGCAGCAAGGGTGCAGGTTCCCGAATTTTCACCCCAAAACCTCTCCTTTCTGAAGTTCGGTTTCTGTGTGTGACAAAAAGATGCTTTGTTT
The DNA here is from genome assembly GCF_963264785.1 of Psittacula echo. Classification (NCBI taxonomy): domain Eukaryota; kingdom Metazoa; phylum Chordata; class Aves; order Psittaciformes; family Psittacidae; genus Psittacula; species Psittacula echo. The sequence goes on along the minus strand of NC_137742.1, from coordinate 83,288,678 downwards.
TGCCTGAACCTAATCAGGATCCCCAACATTCTTAGTTCTAAGGGGCCTGATCCTGGGAGGTTTGTTGTGAGTGTTTTGAGGACACATCTCATGGAGACATTGAGAACCACCACTTTAATTTAAAACACTGATAGAACAGGAGTGGGTACTCCTGCTTTTGTTATATCCTGACCTTAGAGCATTTATGCAGACCATGGGAAGTTTGCATTTGATTTTCTCTGAATTAATTCATTCAAATTCTCATTCCAAAGGAATCCTGTAGTGATGGGAAAAGTGATAGATGGAAGAAAACAAAGTGTCTAATGGCAAGAGAAAGTAGAGGTTTCATAAGTGCGTTTTTGCTTTGGAATTTTTTTTTTTCCTGTTTTGCATAACATGTTTTAATTTTGTTGTGTTTAATAATGAGAACATTACTTACTGCTAGTGAAGTTTTTGTATGGCCCAGATACAACTCAGGAGTTTGACTATCCTCTCTGAACAAGTTTTAGTCTGCTGAGGAGGTCATCTGCAGAGAGACCTTCTCCACTCTGCCATTGAGCTTCACAAAATGGCAACAAAAGCAGCAATAGGATCTTCTTTCTTACCTTTACGAACATATTGTTACATCCATATTGTAACCTGAATTCCAGTCAGCTCCATCTTATGCTTATCATTTTCATTTTGGAGCTGTGCCCTGACAGACTTGACCAAAGCTTCTATTTCTTTGCTCTCCATCATACTGTAGTGCCCATCAACAGCAGAGAGAACTCCACCTTCATGTGAGGATTTGGGATGGCAGACCAGAGATGGAGAGACAAAGTGCACTGTGTTAGCAGTATTTTTGCAATTATCTTTACTGTCATTAGATGCCATTTACATCAGACAAAATGGCTATCTCTAAATTTTGACAAATAGGCTACTGAATGTTTTCTCAAGCTTGTTTTCTTCTCTTAGCCCTACAGAGAGGTCTTTGAATTCTTCATAGACAGCTTCAAGACGTATAAGCCCTTGCTGTCCGCTATAAGGAATGAATATGAAGTTACTTTGGGTAAGCTTCCTAAACATAAAAAGGACATGGAACTGTTGGAACAAGACCAGAGGAGGGCCACAAGGACAATCAGGGGGCTGGAGCACCTCTTGTATGAAGACAGGCTGAGAAAGTTGGGGCTGTTCAGCCTGGAGAAGAGAAGGCTGTGTGGAGACATAGTAGCCTTCCAGTATCTGAAGGGGGTCTACAAGGATGCTGGGGGGCGGGGGAATCATTAGGCACTGTAGTGATAGGACAAGGGGTAATGGGTTAAAACTTAAACAGGGGAAGTTTAAATTGGATATAAGGAGGCAGTTCTTTACTGTGAGGGTGGTGAGGCACTGGAATGGGTTGCCCACGGAGGTTGTGAATGTTCCATCCCTGGCAGTGTTCAAGTCCAGGCTGGGCAGAGCCTTGGGTGACATGGTTTAGTGCGAGGTGTCCCTGCCCATGGCAGAGAGGTTGTAACTAGATGATCTTAAGGTCCTTTCCAACCCTAACTATTCTATGATTCTATAAGCTTTTGGACTTGGACCTGTGGGGAACAAACACTAATGGAGATGTTCTTACAGAGCTTAGTTGTGTTAGATATGTACATAGGATGAGAAGCCTAAAGAGATGTCAACTGGTAAAACCTTCTTTCTGGTCCATTAGGTCAATTTCTTTCATACATAAGATGTTTTTGGAATCCTTTTTTTCCTATAATACTTTAGATGATCAGATTTAAGGTTTTTAGATATTTTAAATCTTCATCACATACACAGTTCAGGCAACAGCAATGTATCAAGATTTTCTGGGACAATCACAGTTCTGGTGAGGTATATCATACTAATATATTTGGAGGAACTTGCACTGGTAACTTGAAGCTTGAATTACTCCTGAAGGCAGGGCAGAGAACTGAACAGGCTATTCTTAGTGAGCTTTAAACTTTGATTGGCATTCAGGTGCCACAGTGATACCAGGACTTTGTAAACTATCACAGAGGGCTAGAAATAGACTGTAACCAGCAGCTCATATCACACAGGGTACTGAGCAGCTATCAAATATCAGCAGTCTTCTACTGGGACAAACTTTTAAGGGATATATACTGTTTATCACAGTACTTGTTACCTGGACTATCCAAATCACAGGCCCTCATTACAGACAACTGTTCTTTGCACCTTCAACCAGGTGAATAAGTCCATTTTAATCACTCTCTGAAAAATTCTTTTTCAAATCACTTTTATCAGTTTCCTTTCAGAATTCTTTACTAGACATTTCTTTGCTTCAGCTCCCAGAGAGATTAGTGATGCCCATGCTGTAGGTGATATCGTACTGCTTTCTGAAGGGTTTTGGTTTGGTTTTTATTTGATTATTTTTTTGGGGTGTTGGTCATCTTTTTTATGCATTTTGCTTGGATGTGATAGGTCCCTTTTTTCTTCGAAGTCTCTGTAGACAGAAAAACATATCTTTTATGTTTTTTGGAAATCAGCTGAATACCAGTGAACCAGTATGCCATGGTAGCAAACATACTTGAAGGTCTAATAAGAAAATGAGTGGATTTTCTTTTTCCTTTTTTTTAATTGGAATCCTCCCATCTTTCTGAATATTGAGGACTCATTTCCCTAATTACAGATACTACCCTGCTAATGAAGCCTACATGACATCTATCCACTTCTAGCTAAGAGTATTGGATGGGGTTATCAGTAATTTCCGGCCTCCTCCTCTCTGCCCAGTACAGATAACAGCTCACCTGCCTGGCCAAGGAAGCAGAGATCTAATCCAACAGCTTTTGGCCATGGAAACAAGAAGGGCTCACTTCCCAGTCCTGATGGTGCCCTCCTACTGCTTAGACTGCACCAGCTCTGGCACTCACTGGATACTCACTGAGTCAATTCACCCAGCAGGAAAAACAGAGACCAAGAGCCGCAAAGTTTCCTGTTGGTTTAGTGAGCTGACTTGCTCACAAAGGTATCTAAGCTAGGGAAGAGACAAAAGCAAGTGTCTGAAAGCAGAAAGCATACAAAAGGAATGACATTTACTGATTTATAGAACTGAGCTCCTAAATATTTATCTTTATTCTTGAATTATCTCTGACTGTGCTTAACAAGAACAACTTCTTTAAAATCTGTGAGAGGTGGCCATTGTGAGGGCTCCTAAAATCAGCATTTAACATTCTGCTTATAGTCACCCACTAAAATGCTCAGTCTTTAGGTTCAGCTTTGGAGGTGATAAATGGGCCAGTTGGCTTAGGTGGAGTGATGAGACAGCTCTCTATCCGTAGCATTTCAGCTGTCTTTGAAACTGAGACTAAACCTGCTTTACACCACAGCATCGAATTTCTCAGCCAACCAGCTGTTACCTTTGTGGTCTGATTTAGCAGCTTTGTCTTACTCTGTTTTTATTGTCCTAGGCATATGTCCCATATACTACCTTAGCCTAGATGACATTTAAGGTACTCACCACTACACCCACTGCTGGTGTGGGTTCTGCCCTTACGTCTGCTAGCATTACAGTGTAAGCCCACTTCAGTCAGTTTTTTTCAGGTCTGGTTTAAAAAAAAAAACAACCAAAAACCAAAAACAAAACAACAAATCCCACAAAACAACCAAAAAATATATTATTAAATGCTGTTCTAAAAAAGTACTGCTTACACTGTATATTTAGCTGCATCTTTTTGACAAGACATTTGAGGTAGCCAGCTCATGCATAGTTGAGCACACAGGCAGGCAGAAGATGGCTGCCTCTGATAGGTACAGGGATATGCAGCCTGTACTGGCTGCTTCCAATCACTGTTTCCCTTCTACTAGAATTGTACATAGAGCTGTAGCTCCTTTGGGTGCTGAGCCAGCACTAAGGCTTTATGGCATTGTTTCTGGTGTAAATTCACATTAATGTGAAGGTACTAAACAGAATTTGAGAAATATTATCCATATATATTTCCCAATATTTGGAAAAGATTATTGTGGAAGAGTCCTCAAATCCCTACAGCTGTAAGCTTGATCTGAGATAAAGTTTGTGTCACTAAGAGCTCCTCTAAGACAAAGCTAAGTGATAGGGTAGGTCTTCATGGTGATGTTATCCACAGCTTAATCCATTTCTGGATTGAAATAATACTCAGGTTGCTATGTCCACAGGGCCTTCACATTCACTCCTTCGTGGTGCTAAGACTTCTGGGTCCATCCAGCAATTCTGTATTTGCAGTGAGCTGCACTGCAGCCTGAATTCTTTCTAAGTGGGAGAATGTCTGTCTATTCTTGGCATGGGGAGAGTTATGAGAGGTCAGAGAGCTGATGTTCTCAAATGGCACTAGTCAGTGCCCACACTACCAAATAATCACTTTGGCAGCCAACGAATTGTGCTCTACTGCTAGGCAGATAGGATTATAAATATTGCTGCACTTAACTAAAGGGGCTTAGGTAGACTCCTTGTGGTCAGGAGTCAGTTGTGAAACACTCAAACTATGCCTTGAAACACATATGCTGAAACTTTAACACAGAGTTCTTAGCTCACTCTGAGCAACTAAACATCACAATGTCAGAATCCCTGTGCTAATGCTCTAATTTTTGTTATCTCTTACCCTGACACAAGTATCACAATGAAAGAGTTTTGCAAAACCTTTGGTACAGTTACGGCATGGGAGGGAAATTCACACCCAAGTACAATAAGAAAAGTAGTTCCTGTTCTTAGATTCAGGTATGAGTTTTAACTTTTAAAATGTAAACTCTGTTGCATAGTATTTGTACATAAATATACCAGGTTTTACTGAGGAGGCAAAAACCTTCAAGTCAGATAATTCAGTATCCACCATTTCTATCCTTCTGTTCAGGAAAGGGAATGAAGAGTTTTGATTGCTGAATAATGCAGTTATTCGCAAACAAAACAAGGCTTGCTCACAGCCTCCTTTCAATCACACCATATCCCATCTTTGATCATTTTATTCTCCTGGTGGAATTCCATCTAGTCATAAAAAGAAGACTCCACACCAGGGAGGTAACATCAAATGAAATTCTACCATGTAGCTGTAACTAGGATGTGGGACTGTCATGGTTTAAGCCCAGGCCATAAATTAGAACCATGCAGTCTACTTCCCCCCTGACCCTTTCTTCCCCCCGATTCTGGAGGGACGGGGAGGAGAATCAAAAGAATGCAACTCCCACGGGTTGAGATAAGAACAGTCCAGTAACTAAGGTATAACACAAATCACTACTGCTACCACCAATAATAATAATGATAAAGGAAAATAACAAGGGAAGAGAATACAACACCTCATTGACCGATAACTCGCCCCCACCCAGCAGTGATCTAGCCCTTCTGGGAACTCTCCGTTCTACATCCCCGGCATGACGTGCTGTGGTATGGAATACCTCTTTGGCTAGTTTGGGTCAGGTGTCCTGTCCCTGCTTCCTCCCGGCTTCCCCTCCTCCCTGGCAGAGCATGAGACTCACAAAGTTGTTGCTCAGACCAAACATCAGTGTTATCAGCTCTGTTCCCAGGCCAAAAGTCAAAAAAACAGCACTGCACCAGCTACTAAGGAAGGAGAAAAAAATGACTGCTACTGCTAAACCAGGACAGGGACCCAAGTCAAGTACTGTTACTGGGTTCCTCAGTAAATATCCTAAAGACAGATTTTCAAGACAAAGGGGAAATAGCTGAGAGTGAAAAGCACAGGTTACAGCAGAGAAAACCAAGAGCAGCACAGGAGTTCTTTATTTGGTGTTCTGAAGAGAAAGGCAAGATAAGAGACGAAAATCTAAAAGGAGGGGATAGTGGGTAGACAAGAAGTTCGTATACAAAAGGTTGCATGAGACCATGCATTTGGAGACAAGAAAGCAGGTCAAAATTCACAAAGAATGTTCCTTCAGAGAAGAAGATATATTGCTAATTACCAGTAGTCTTTAGCCTCACATGCTGCCTGTGCTTAGATGGGGACCTACCCACCTAGTGAAACATGGCAAAACCATCAGTGCTCATTATGTCCTATCAAAACCTTAAATTCTCAAGAACACAAAATAAAATACTGCTCATTCTTTGTTTTCCAAATCAGAACAAATATCATGAACTAACATCAGAAATCTTGACCAAGTTCATACGCACAGCGAGATAACCATAAAATTATCTTTTAGATAATCCTAAAAGTGATTACCCCCAGTCCCTAGGCACTCACCAGGCCAAGCAACAGAAGCTCCATCTTCAGTCCCACTTCCCACCAGCACTCTTTTGAAGCTGAATATCCCACAGCCCAGCTAAGTGTTAAAGATCATTAGCCACATAAAGTAAGAGAAGAATTCTCTTCAGGCTCAGGTAACTTAGACAATGATGAGTCAAATGTTTCCCAACAGCAGCTGGATGCATTTTATATGTTTGATCTCTTACCTCCCAGTGTCTGATCTTTTGGTGTTAGTAGAAGTTCTGGAGCAGATACTAGCCACTTGGCACAGTTGTGCTGCTGGGTCTTGGCTGGCTCTGGTGAATATCCTGTTCCCTTGAGACAGGTTGTGCTGCCACTGTCAGAAGTCTTCACTTGCATCCATTGTCCCAGCTCTTCCGGGGTCACACATGAAGGGGGAAGGAAATCAGTGTCTTCCTGGTACTAATGTTGTAAGTTCTTACGTAAAAATAAGTCCACTGTTTTACAACACTGAACCTTAGCATCTTTAAATCTGTATTGTTCATCTGCCTGCCACTGCAGTCACACTGATATCTATGGGAAGATTAGTTAAGTCCTTCCAATTTAAATTTCCACTTTATACAGGTCTTGAACAGTTTCAGCTATTCAGGCAGAAATGACACTACTATTGGAAAGCAGTAAGAGCAGAGCTACTGCATGAGGAAGGAGAAGCCAGGGGATGAGGGTGACTGCAGTGCAGTCAAAGCATGGTCTTACAGCACCAAGCAAGGTGCTGGTAGCAGCTGTCCTCAGCAGTTCCAGATGAGGCAGTTAACCCCAGGGTCCATGCATGGTTGGTAGGCGAAGTTAGCAGCACAAGACAGGGACTGAGTCAGGACTGGAGACAAAACTGCAACAGGCATCCAAAAGGATCCATCCAGAAGTGTTACTTGTGATATCAGTCCAAGGTACAGTTAGTATACAGAGACAGGACTAGAAGCAGATACACCTACAGCACAGCTCAATAGCCTCAACCTGTTTAACAGAGCTCCTTGGCTGTGGGCACATGGTGGGTGGATGGAGAATCTAGCTGAGGCTGATCAGGATAATTAAGGTTCTTGGGGCCCTGACAGCTACTATAGCTAATTCAGGAAGCATCAAAGTGTTGGTTGGAAGGAATATTTAGAGTCTCCGGCCCACCAAACAAAACTATCACCTACATTACATCAGCTCAGTCATGAGCTTGTCTGGCTGAGTTTTTGAGATCTTCCCAGGATGGTGATCTTCCATTTGCCTGGGCAATGCATTCCATAGTTGGATCATCCTCTTGGTGGAAAATCAGCAAGAGGAAGAAACAAATTGTCCTACGATTTGTATATAACCTACAGCAATTCCACTGTAGTCAGAGGTGTGATAAGAGCAGGCACAACTGCCTGAACATCCTTTCATCCCTGGTTTAAGTACTAAGCTTAAGTGGTAAAGGTGAAAAAGAACAAGCTTTGGAACAGACGAGGTACGCTTCTTATTCACCTAGCTAGCACTTGGTGAACGTTAAGAGGCTTTGGTTTCATTAGCAAGATCCAAATGCTCATGAGTATCCCTTCCATTTGCAGTTCTAGACCTAGCCAGATCCACTTGCTGGTACTCCCAGGCCTCAGTGCTTCATCGAGCCATACGGAACTTTCTCTGAAAGGAGCAACTGAGAACTTAAACAAAGTTACACTTGCCTTAGAAAGCCCAGAATCCAAATTCTAGCTTGGGCTATTTCAGTTTTACGATTTGGGTGGAGGAGTTTGGGAAGTCTGCTAAAGCCAGAATTCAGTTTCTGAAACAGCATTCAACTGTTCTAACTGGCATGGTTAGATACTGAAAAATTCCTTGGAAGAAGCCACCTAGGCTGCTGACATGCCTGCTGGAGGCAGCATGGTTGTGGAGACATAGGCAGACCAGCATTGCTACAGAGGGCTGGTATTTACATGAGAGTAACAGAATTCAGAATTCTCATCAGAATAGTCAGAGGTCCCCAGGACGCTAGTTTTCTTCTGAGCAACAAGTAAAACACCCTCTTGATTCTTTCCCTATCCAGCAGCTCAGGCAGGTGTTGGCAGTGAGTGGATGTAATCACATAATGAAATGCTTATCATGGGAATAGGCTATAGTTTTACCCATAGACCCAGTTCTTCAAGATTTCTGATAGTTTTACTTTGACACTAATTTAAAATGCAATTAAAATTCAAAATTACAGCAAGAAATTTAAAGTACAGCACAAATACAATCCCATGTTGCCATCCAAGATACATTTTTGTCACCAGTTCCAGTGGAGTAGATTGGTAAGAGCAGCGGCTTATTTTCTCCTGTGTGATCAGCAACAGGGACAGAATATCTTGCTGGAAGGTTTTCTAAATACAGGCGTACATCAGAGAGATGGTGTACTCAGATGATGAAATGTATGTAATTCGCTTTCTAGAAGGCTAAGCGCTCAGACTAGCCTTCTATAACACCCTTCTGCATGCTACATCTGAGCTTGAACTGTCGGTTATACTTCCATCCCATCAATCCTTTTCTAGAGTGTTCTCTCTGACACACCAGAGCATTCCAGAGTTCCCACTGATGTTGTGTTCCTGATCAGCTCAAGCCTCTGTTTCCTGCAGGTGGAGCATCTGCAGGCAAGTGTAGCTGAGGAGTATTCCTGCTATCTCAATGAGCACAGTGCCCGCAAACTGCTTCTGGAAAAACTGAATTATATGAATGCACAGCTGGACACAAGACCTTGCCAAGAACAAGGTAGAGAGAGTGGATCTCTGGAAGAACCTGTCCTGCACAGAGACCCAAATGCACACACATGGGTGCAGCAGTGCAAAAGAAATTCAGAGTATTTCTGAAATATCCTCAGATATGCTTTGATTCTTGAGAGAAGTTAGAGAAATTCATGGACAAAAATTCCATAAAGAGGTAGGAAAGGGAATAAGCAGGGAGGTACCTAATAGTGTGATCCGATTCCATAAGTCATTGCTTTATATTCTTGTACACTGTTGCTCAGCACAAGAGATAAACAAATGCAAAAGTTCTTTACGGTTTTTTGACTCCAGTGCCAACTGACATCTGACCCATCCACAGGTGGCAGCTTTGTGCCTGTTCACGTTTCAGGTGTCACAAATACCTAGCATAGAGGTTACTCACAGTGGTAGGGACTTTTCAGTGTGCATGATCTCTGTTGATCCACAGTCACGTTACAGGCACCCATAGTGCTACTGCTTCTTACTCTCTGGCTGTAGCCATTGCGTCTGCATAAAGGGCTCACTCACCTGGGGTCCTCTCTGTCAATCAAAACTAAACCTGACCTTTCACATATGTATGTGTCTATGGGAGATGAGGTAGGACAGTGGATGGGAATGGGAACACTGCAATATACTTGTGGACTTGCAGTTTTTCAACAGTAATACCGTCTGCACCCATTCAGCTCTTGCTGACACTTTGTAGGGTTATGTGGTCTAAAAGCTTAATAGATGGTTTTGAAAACTACAACTGCAATTTTACTGTCACGGGCTTTCAGCAGTGGCTGTTGTCAAGGGTGAAGATATGGTGAAGTTAACTCTGGCATTGAAGGTAGCCTGGCAGGACCTCACAAAAGCCCATGCAACGCTGAACCAAATGAAAGCAAGCTATGGAGATGATGTGCCCAGAACAGATTTTGAATCACTGGAGAAAAAATACTCCAACTTACTTCAGGAGGTAAGCATAAGCTCTTAATTTTTGAGCTACACCACACATACAAAAATGCAGCATAACGCTTCAGTATTTAAATTGGCATAGGGACTCAGTAAACCCAGAGCTCACATAAGGGCACTTCTTTGTTCTTTGTATATAAAATACATGAAAAGTCACTGTCTTCTAATTCCAAAAGCTCCCTGTCTATTGGAATTACAGACTGCCTGAGTACTCAGTGCACCATCACAGACCCTTAACAGCAGGTTTACCTCAGTTAATACAATAAAAGCAAGGATAGCCCACAGAGCACCAGGAGCCTACAGACTATTGGCTTGAGCACTATTCTCTGAAGTCATCATAGATCTAAAAAAATGAACTAGGTTCACCTCACATACATTGCACAGTGTTGTCCAAAACCACTGCTGGCCTACTAATACTTATCTGTCTAGCTGGGGTTTTGCCTTTTCCAATAGAATTAAATGACTTCTTTAGTCTTCTGGGACTCCAAGGTCATCAACCCAGCTTTGGGGCTGATCTATGCATTTTCCAGCTGTAAAGATCTGGACTAGGTTCCTCATGTTTTATCTGTTTGCTGCCTTTTCAGAATAAAAGTCTGACAGCTTAGCTTGCACTGGAGATGCATAGGAGCAATGCCAAGTCACATGCAAGATAGGGTCTGCTTCTAACCTTCCAGCAGCAGTGTGGTAGTGACCTGAGCTCTAGGAGAGTGGAAAAGAGACCACATCAGATCCCACCATGTAGGTAGTGCACAGCTGTCAAGAGGGTTGGATGAAAACCTCCATTAAGTTAAAAAAGAAGTACCTGTGGCTATGCTTCAGAAAAGTAGTGCCAGGCTGATCAAGATATATTTGGGCCATCGACAGCTTCATCCAAGCCCTGACTGTCAGCACAGCTTGATCCACTGCTCATGTCCCTGTGTCAGGGCATAATAAATACAGACACAGCCCTCAAGACCCAGACCAGAGGTGTGGGTACCTCTGAATCCCAATGGACCTTTGTACTAGTACAGCAGAGATAAATCATATCAAAAATAAATACTTTCTAAATAAAATATAGTTGATTTGAAGAGGACGGGTGGACAAATTTCTAGAACAGAAGCCTGTGTTTCTCCTGTTCTCTCCTAGTAGATTAAGATATATTTCTAAACACAAAAACTGGTATAAAAGGGTCACTCACATGTTTTTCAGAAGTTTTTGTAATTGGTAACAATAAATTTTAATAAATAATTTATTTCCTTTCTGATCTCAAAGCAGTTATCCAGACACCACTCTCTGTAAGTCTATGGACTACACCTGACTGCTGACCTGAGCTGTCCAGCAGTTGTCAGAAACAGAAAATTTCTGTTACTCTGGTTAGTTTGTTACAGTCCTCCTTTCTGTATCCTTTAGACAAAGGCTCTGCAGAAGAATTTTAATCAGCTCCATAAGGCATATGAAGCACTTCTGGAAATCCAAAGAGAGACTGCAGAAGAGCGAGACAACTTCCATGCTGAACTTCAACAAGTTCAGCACAACAGCGCACCCTGGCCAAAATGGGCAAAGTGTTCAGGTACTAAATGTACTTAGTAGTGGTTTGCTTAAGGCAGCCCATCTTTAAACACTTTCCTATGGTGCATTTCTTATCTGCAATGCCCCATTTTCTCTGAGGCTTTTAGGAGTGCCTGAGTATTCCCTTTTGCCTTACTGATCTTTGGAGACAAACTAGGTGTCTAGAGATCTGATGCTATTGTAAGGCTCCTACTGGGATTCACACAAAACCATTTTCCTTTTCTAGCAGCTCAGTGTCGTCTTGCTGTTACAGAGGTGATTCCTGGTGGGGTTGACCAGTGGCATCTTCTGGCTAAGGGGAAGACCAGCGATGAGCTCCTGGATGTGCAGCTGGAAGAAATAGGAACAAGAGTGCTAAAAGAGATGAAGGTCTTCTGTGGACAGGTATGTACAAGCTTTCTTCACTGCCTGTTTCCACTGAGAATAATTGGTAATAAGTATCCACTACAAAGGTGGGAGGATTGCTTTCGTGGCTGGTGTCCTCAATATCCACCTTCCCATCAGTGTAACCACTGAAAACTTTAAAGCTAGGAAAACTCAGGTGCAGTAGGAAAGCTGAAACTGAGAGCGAGCATACTGAAGACACAGCTGAAGTGGCCACACTTTACAATGATTCCACATGAATCATCACACATGCAGGTGGGCTAGAGCCCCTGCTAATGCTGCACTATATGGCTGAGCCAAATTAACAGCTTCCTGCTGCTGAAAAGCCTTGTCCTTCTCCCCTGTCCCTAACCCCAACACTGGCTGCAGTGACAGGGAAGTGTCCAGCAGAGTGGTACTCATTTATTCCCAGGTTAGTTCTCTGCTGATGAGATTAATTAAGACAAGCACTAGAACGACTAAGAGTAAGTAGCAAGACTACACAGGAAATGACTTATTGTGGGAGCTGTAAAATAATTCAACTCACACTATCTTGAGCTGGAAGGCTGCCTGGTGGAAAAGGACCTGGGGGTGCTGATTGACAGAGCTGAACATGAGCCAGCTTGTGTATCAGCACCATGTGGCCAGCCAGACCAGGGCAGTGATCATTCCCCTGTACTGGGCACTGGTGAGGCTGCACCTCGAATCCTGTATTCAGTTCTGGGCCCCTGACCACAAGGGAGACATTGAGGTTCTGGAGCGAGTACAGAGAAGGGCAACGGAGCTGGGAAAGGGCCTGGAGCACAAGTCTGATGAGGAACAGCTGAGGGAATGGGGGGGGGGGGTGTCAGTCTGGAGAAGAGAAGGTTCTGGGGGGACCTTATTGCTCTCTACAGCTACCTGAAAGGAGGATAGAGCCAGCATGTGGCTAGTCTCTTCTCCCAAGAACAAGCGACCTCAAGCTGCATCAGGGAGGTTTAGACTGGAGATGAGGAACAATTTCTTCCCCAAAAGGGTGGCCAGGCATTGGAACAGGCTGCCCAGGGCAGTGGTGGAGTCACCATCCCTGGAAATGTTCCCAAACTGTGTAGAGGAGGCCCTTAGTAACATGGTTTAGTGGTGGACTTGACAGTGCTGGGGATCAGTTGGACTTGATGATCTTAAAGGTCTTTTCCAACCTGGCTGATTTTATGATTCGATGATCCTATGATTGCACTGCACCCTAGCACCTGGGGGAATCCAGAAATGCTAAGGGGACAAGGAAATGTTATCAGGATTCTTAGAATCATAGAATAATAGAATAATTAGGGTTGTAAAGGACGTTAAGATCATCTAGTTACAACCCTCTGCCATGGGCAGGGACACCTCACTCTAAGCCATGTCACCCAAGGCTCTGTCCAACCTGGCCGTGAACTCCGCCAGGGATGGAGCATTCACAACTTCCCTGGGCAACCCATTCCAGTGTCTCACCACACTCAGAGTAAAGAACTTCCTTATATCCAATCTAAACTTCCCCTGTTTGAGTTTTAACCCGTTACCCCTTGTCCCATCACTACAGTCCCTAATGAAGAGTCCCTCCCCAGCATCCCTATAGCCCCCCTTCAGATAGCGGAAGGCTGCTATGAGGTCTCCATGCAGCCTTCATTTCTCCAGGCTGAACAGCCCCAACTTTCTCAGCCTGTCTTCATACAGGAAGTGCTCCAGTCCCCTGATCATCCTCATGGCCCTCCTCTGGACTTGTTCCAACAGTTCCATGTCCTTTTTATGTTGAGGACACCAGAACTGCACACAATACTCCAAGTGAGGTGTCATGAGAGCAGAGTAGGGGGCAGGATCACCTCCTTCGACCTGCTGGTCCCACTCCTTTTGATGCAGCCCAGGATATGGTTGGCTTTCTGGGCTGCGAGCGCACGCTGAAGCCAGCTCATGTTCATTTTCTCATCGACCAACACCCCCAAGTCCTTCTCCGCAGGGCTGCTCTGAATCTCTTCTCTGCCCAACCTGTAGCTGTGCCTGAGATTTCTCCAACCCAGGACATGATAGCAAGCATAACTGTGCCCAAAGGTCTTCTCAGGGACACAGCAATATTTCTTGGTCCTTCAACATCTCTTCCTCAGCCTTTCCAGAACCCTGAACTGTTTGCCCAGCCATTCCTGAAAGAGGTTTCCAAGGAAGATCTTTCCTGTTCTGTATTTGCTGGGTAGAACCTCTCACACAGTCCTATTTTGTCCACCTTGGAGCACTTGAGGCACACTGCAGAGGTGCTGACATGTGTGTTGTATAGTACTGGGAATGAGACTCACACAGATGACTCATTTTAATGGCTTTAGATGCTGAGGATGTGGCTTTGGTGCTACACCACTGTCAGTGAGGTGAATGCCTTACCTATGTCTGCTTCTTTTCCATTCCTTAGGGAAAAGGTGACAATGTTCCTGTGTACCTGAGGCATGAAGGTGAAGTTAAGAACAGAAAGCTGACTCAGAATGATGTGGTGAACATCCTAAAGGATGTCTGGAAGGAGAGAATTGCACTAGAACAGGTTTGTCCCAGTTTCCTTCACAAACAGCATTTGCTATGATGTTCCATCCAGTTTGGGAAGTAGGGTCTCCCCATGTCCTGCCTACTGTTTCATCTGAACTGAGCTGCAGGAAACATTTTAACACCAAATGGCCTCAGCTGGCAGTAATCCTGTGCCTGGCAGGGCTTGCCAGGAATGTGACTCATGGATTAGGACAGTATCACCTGGATAACCTGGCATAGCTCCATCCCAGGCCAGAGGCCTACTCTGCAGCTCCTGCTCCCAGAACAGCTGAGTTGCTCACGACGCTGGTGATGCCCAGCCACCACTGCAAATTCAGAGGTATTCAGGAAACCAGAACTCAGTGCCACGTGTCCAGGGCTGTATACTGCAGCAGTCCAGCAGTTGTTGCAAGAGCAGAAACAGGAGGAGTCAGTGAGAACTCCTGCACAAGACAGGGTGTGCAGGGGAGGAACTGCTGCAGTCAACCCGAGCCAAATCAGCCACACTCAGGAGTCCAAGACCTCAGCTAGCTCAGCTGCTGCTACTCTGGGGTGTGATGGTGCACTATGGACCACTATGCCATCACCACTAGGCAACATCTGCTCCTAGGTGGTAGAAACCTTGGCAACATCTGCACAGCCAGAGCATTGCCAGGGGCTTTTGCTGGGTTAATTTGAATCCATGCCAATCCGTTATTAAGCTTCATAGTGTTTGTGTGAGAGAGGAACAGGTGGCACTGCAGGAAAAAAAGGGAGTAGAGGCAAAAAATAATTCACATTAGTTCATTTACCAATACAAAAGTGCTTTGATTTTGTTACACAAACCCCAAAGCATTTGCCCTTCTTTGTGGGCCAAGAAGGGTGGGTTGGGATTGACAACTGGAGACCAAAGGGGCCTGTCTTGGGTGATACAAGACTCAAAAGAGAATAAAAGTAACTATTTAATTCTTCCCGTATTAAGGACAAGTATGAGACCATATCCCCAGCTACTGGTCAAGCCCTGTCACTGTGTCTCAGTCATATGAGAGCAACCTTGAGAGAGGCAAAGTCGCTTTACAGATCTCTTCTCTTGAGCTAGAAGCCTAGAAACATCACTGAGATAAGCCCTAAATAGCTTAATGTTTTCTATGGCAGCTGTCCTTTTACTTCCAGCTTGGTTTCCTGGGGAAATAGTGTTGCTGCAGTCACTGTCTGGCTCTACTTTTTTCCAAGAACTGCTTCCATTTCCCAACCCATGAGCCAAGCTCAGCTAAATCTGAGGGAGCAGTAGCACCTCACAGGTAGCAAGTTTCTACATATTTCACAAGCACAGGTAGGAGAAGAGATATTTTGTGAGTGGCCTCAGCAATGGGAGAGTTTCATTTATCTGGGAGAAACATTTCAAATGACCTAACAAGGGGAAGGGTCCAGCCAGCACTACTGCTATGTTAGCACTGTGTGGGATCCCATCCCCAAAAGACAAACTGTATGCAAACAGCTGGAGTTTCATGGGCATACTTGATCTGGTTCTGCTGCTTATGGGACTTACTTGTTACCTGCAGACAGGGAAACAATCCAGTCTGTCCGAGTTCTTTCTCAGCTACCTCCAGAAGCAGTATGGAGATGCCACTGCCATGGAATGGTCTTATACCCTCTTTGATAACATGCGGCTCTGTTGATCAAACCACATCGTGAGCTCAACCTACACTGTACTCATCGGGCAGGTAGGCAACCCACAGCCCAGTGCTGTTCTGCCCAGACAGCCCTTGTGGCACTGGCAGCAGGCAAGGGCAATGTTCACTGCAAAGCAGCTTCACCTCCCATTCCTCCCCCTGGGAAGCTGCACCTTCTCATGGTGGTGAAAGCTGACATACACTAGAGAAGGGAATCCTGTCCATGCAAGACACATCAGGCTCTCGCTGCTCCTAACAGAGCTTCTAGAAGATCCCATTTCTTCCAAACACTTTGAGTAATACGATACCTGCTCTCTCCTGTGTTTCACAGGTGGGTGAAGAACAGTACCACAGACAGAATCAGCTCATTTCCAATCTGCAGGAGGAGCTGGCTGCCTGTGACAGCTCAAACAGTGGATTCTTGACAAGCAAGCAGTTCAGGCAAAAGCCCTACTGCTGCCCATGAGCTCCGCCCACATCTGGCACACGTCAGAGGTCGTGACGCACTGATTCTGTCTGCTCTCCTTACCTGCCAGTGCAACCAGGCGGGAAGTTTTTTTCTCACCTTTAAATTCCTGTCTCTATACAGCACAGCCCTGAGGGAAGCTTTTCCCCTGAAAAGGAGTCAATCCAGGAACTGGTTGATGCAAGCAGGTGCAAGTTGGACAGCAATGAGACCTCATTGACTACATATCCTTATTCAAAGAGGTAAGCTGATGTTAAGTCTTCCTTTTGATTCAGATTAAGTCTAATTTAGTAATTAAATTTATCAGATTAACTATGTTTATTAGACTAACAAAGTTGCAGTGCCCACCAGAAGCTCTAACACCTGAAGACCATCTCAAGACAACAGCAATTCAAGCTTGTGTTTTCCTGTGATAGGAGTTTTTCCATATTCTTTCTCTTTATTTTCACTTTTCATGTGGAAATAACATTTCTGGGAGGGCTGGGCTATTTTATACACACTGGTGGACTGCTCCTATCCAAACTGGAACACATGTTGAGTGCTAACACACCTGTAACTTCTTTCAGGATGAGAAAGGGAATGCTGAACCTTTTCTTGCCAAGCTCAGGACCCAGTATGTCAGAGGGAAGCAGGAGGATCTGGGACAGCTGAAGAATGACCTGGGAAATGTAACATAAGTGTGGAGGGAACGGGCTGATGTGGGCAGCAGACCAGGACAGCATGTTCAGAGGGAACCCTGGCTGTGAATATGCATAAATACGAAAACTTGGCTGGGCCCTGCTCTGCAGAACACTGCACAGCAGCAGTTCCTGACCCAAAGGAGTTGGATATGGCAAGCAGCGAGTAGAGACAATGGGTTGCACCAGTAATCCCCTTCAGCACCTGAAATCTCACATCTCAATACCCCTTAGCTCTCCAGAAATAGTAGTAAAATCCTGTAAATCCTTAGGGAGTGGTTCTGAGGAGTGTGAAGAGCAAATGGGACTGACAACTGCAGATTTAAAGGTGCTAATCTGAGAAATAATTCCACCTCAAACCAAGAGGCAGTTACTGCCTACAGAAAAAGGCTGGCGCCATGCACGAAGCACTGAGGAGAACACCAACGGTAGGTAGATGCCCATGAAGTTATGTACTGTCCAATATGGGCACTGAGTTAGCAATAGAATATATAGTTGTGCAGCAAAGGATATCACAATGCACGAGAGAGTGAAATTAAGGTCTTCCCATGTTATCACAAAGGTAACATTTCCTAATTTCCCTTCAGTTTGAAATTTTATACTTAGTCTTTATTACATGTGTGTTTAAAAAACAAAGGGATACTAGTAGAAGCAGAGATAACAATACCAAAAGTCATCTTTGCTCTGCATTTCAAGCAACATGGATTCTTACTGTGGCACCAGTAAGTATTCCTTTCACCTACCACAGCACAGCAGTAACTGACTTGGTTTTGAACAGGGAGGTGAAGGCAGATGATCTGAAAACCGCCTTCTGCACAATCGATCCTGGTATTGATGATCAGACACTGGATACCTACATTGGCCTGGCTTATCAGGTCCAAACAGATGAGCCAGCCCAAAAAGCTGTGCCTGTGGAAACTGTCCTCACTGCTGGAGATGTGAGACGAGTAGGGCCCTAACCCGGGGTGGGAAGCATAACAGGCTTTGAAGGAGAGCAAGGAGACCTCCAGTGTTAAAAATAAATTGAACGTTTGATCAACAGGTTTGAATACTAAGCCGAGTAGAGTTACTGCACTAAATACTTATTCCCATGCACACAGAGATACAGCTAGTAACCAGCAGCTGAGAGGATAGGCTAGTTTGAACTATCAGAAGCACTTTCAGCTTAAGCAGCAAAGCCCTGCAATACAGTTTTGCAGCCTCTGCAGAGTCATTCCGGCTCAGCCAGACTCGCAGTGGGAAATTGTCTGATTCCTAGATAGAGGCTTCACCCCCCCACAGCACCAGGACACTGCAGGGGCTTGGGCTTTGGCTGGTGACAGTATAACTGTTGCTCCAGCAACTGGAAGCAGAACCCAAGAAGCCATCATCAAACTGTGGGCTGCAATGTGGCTGCTTTAGGCCTTGAGCTTTATGGTCCCTTGGCTAACAGAGGAAAGGTTTCAACGATTCACTTCCAAAACCAGGAGCCAGCAGTATAGTCAGGGTACAAGTGCAAGGTGAGTTCAGCCTACACCAAATCTGCTGTCATGCCTCTCCCCAGGGAGACTTGGTGTAGCTGTTGTTGTCCAGTACAAAGTCACTTCAAAAGAAATTCAAGTGCTGCCCCACAAGTAGGTTTAACTGAACTCCATTTTGCTCAAGAGTTCTGGCAAAGTATTTGCCACTTTCAACTTGTCTAATCTTGTGTCTTTTCCAATCTTCATATCCATTGCTGGTGAGAGCTTTATTAGTAAGAGACTGTATTAATGTTAATAAGCAGGGAATACAAACTATTAAACTAATAAATACTATTAAAATAAAGGCTCCTAAAACAATTAATTTCTTTACCCATGCACTAAGCCTAGGAAATAAGCCTGAAAAAGGGTTCCAGGCATCTTCAATCTGGAGTTTTCCTGTAAGATCCTTAAGAGTTTGTATACTCTTGTGAACCGATTCAGAGTGATCTGAAAGGTTCATGCAACATAAACCTTCAAAGTCCTGACATCCATGGCCATGGGCAAGAAAAAGGAAATCTATGGCAGCTCAATTTTGTAAGGTCACATGTCTTACTGAATCTACATCAAGAAGGAGGCTGGAAAGAGCACCAGATGTCGCATTTGTTTGCTTTGCAAGCGAGCATCCTAATTTATTTAGAATCGCAAGAGCTTGTGCAGTGGCTACTCCTGGTGCAAGAAAAGATGCTGAAACTATTTCTGCAGGATTCCAAAGCGTTACCTCATCCTTACAATCATGAGTAGAAGCGTGAACCGATCTTTTTATCCAGTGGAGATGATGGAATCTGGTATGATCAAGTATCATGGAAATATTTGGGGTTAACATCATTAATCTGCCTAGGCTACAAGGACCTCCTCGTAGATAGGAAGGTATACCAGGCCATGCTTGGTCTCCACAGATCAAAAAGATACTTCAAGGGAGCAATATTGGTGCCTTTGAAGAATGAGAAAAATTAACAGAAGTATAATTGCGCCATAAAGAAGCATTTCGATAAACAGCTAAAGGGGAGTTCACATTTTGTACTAATGATTGGTTTTGTCCTGTATAATTAAAATACAGACACATGTCCATTTTTACAGATCCTAACAGATCAATTTCTTGTGGTTCTAGGAAAGTCATTGATTGATGTACCACCCACCCATCCCATGTATCCACAGGGTGGGGTAGCGTCACCATGGCCATTGAGGAAGGGACTACAGTTAATGTCCAGTTATCTAAAGGTAGTCCCACTAAACATGTGCTAAAAGGATTCATAGAAGAGGCAACCGATAGACACAACACGTTTTGTCCAGTTGCATTAGCCAGTGTCACCCAAATATTTTCTTTTGGCTGAGTAGGAAGCCATGGCAAGGTCAATCCCCTTGTAACAAAGATATAAAGTAAGTCTAAATGATTTCATTGCTTGATCCTGAGTTTCAGGGGTCAGATAGGTGTTGACTCCCACTGTGGTCTAGGATCTTGCTTTATTCTGGTGTGGTGTATCCATGATGCTTGTTCCTTAATCTTAATTGCTGTATGAGAAGTCAGCAACACTTGAAATGGACCTTCCCACTTGGGTTCCAGAGGTAAATCTGAAAGAGATCTGATGTATACATAATCTCCAGGTTTAATATTATGCACAGGTCCATCAAGACCTCAAGCTCTAGTCCCCAGGACTAGTCTTTCTATATCTTGGAGTTGTTTTTGCATGCTCATTATGTAGTTGTAGAGGACCTCTTCCCCTACTTGTGCTGAAGTTCCAGCTTGAACAATATATGGTCTTCCATATAATATTTCAAAAGGACTCAGGCCGATTTTTACTCAAGGCTTAGTCCTAATTCTTAGCAAAGCCAGAGGTGGAGATTGAAGCCAGGACAAACTAGCCTCTTGTCCCAGTTTTACAGTTTGCAACTTAATTAGATGGTTCATATTTTCCACTTGACCACTTGCTTGTGGATTATATGGGGTATGTAACTGCCAATCAATTCCTAAAAGTTTACTAACTTGCTGAACAACTTTTGCAATGAAATGTGATCCCCGATCCAAGGAGATTACTGCTGGGACCCCAAATCTTGGTATTATTTCTTGTAAAAGTATTTCGGGTACTTCTCTGGCTTTATTGGTTCGGCAAGGGAATGCTTCTGGCCATCATGAAAAGGTATCTGTCATGACCAACAGGTATTAAAACCCCCCTTCTCTTGGGAGTTCTGAGAAATCAATTTGCCACTATTGATAATGTTGCCCAGATAATTTCCTTTCCCTATTTGACCGAGCTGAACTTTAGGACTTGTCTTGCGATTATTCTGCAAACAAATTTCACACTGCTGTGTTACTTGCTTAATGGTGGTATATAAATTTCGGGCAATCTTAAGTTTGCTCAAGTATTTGTACAGGGCCTCTACTCCCCAGTGGGAATTCTTATGTTCTGCCATGACTATTGCCCACAGTAATACAAATGGTATTATCATCTTACCTTGTGGAGTCTTTGCCCACCCACTTTCTTCTACTCTTCCTCCTAAATCCTCAATTAACTTTTGATCATGAGATGGTTGAATTTGAGATCCTCAGGACAGGGAGAAGAGCGTGCAGCAAGCTCACTGCCCTGGACTTCAAGAGAGCAGACTTTGGCCTCTTCAGGAACCTGCTTAGTAAGGTTCCATGGGATATAGCCCTAGAGGGCAGGGGAGCCCAAGACTGTTGGTTGATATTCAAGGATCACCTACTGATGAATGGGGTGGGTGCCCTGGTGACAGAAGATACAGAGAATTCAGAGTTGCTGAATGCCTTCTTTGTCTCTGTCTACTCTGCTGGAGGCTGTCCTGAGGAGCCCTGTACCCCTGAGGACCCAGAGGAAGTCGGGAAATTGGAGGAGTTTCCCTTAGTTGATGAGGACTGGGTTAGGGAGCAATTAAGCAATCTGGACATCCATAAATCTATGGGTCCAGATGGGATGCACCCCCGGGTACTGAGAGAGCTGGCTGAAGTCATTGCTGGACCACTCTCCATCATCTTTGCCAAGTCTTGGGAAACGGGAGAGGTGCCTGAGGACTAGAGGAAAGCAAATGTTGCTCCAGTCTTCAAAAAGGGCAAGAAGGAGGATCCGGGTAACTATAGACCGGTCAGCCTCATCTCCATCCCTGGAAAACTGAAGGAACACCTTGTCCTTGGTGCTGTGAGTGTTGCATCCCAACTAGAAAGAAGTGCAGCAGGAGGGCCAGGAGACCTCCTTGGATGGATAAGGAGCTGCTGAGGAAAATTCGAAGGAAAAAAGAGGCTTATAAAGTTGGAAGCAAGGACAGGCAGCCTGGGAAGAATACAGGGATGTTGTCCAGGAAGCTAGGAACCAGGTTAGGAAAGCTAAGGCCCAGTTAGAATTAAATTTGGCTAGGGATGTGAAAGATAACAGGAAGGGATTCTGTAAGTACATAGCGAATAAAAGAGAATAGGGACAACGTAGGCCCCCTCTGGAAGCTACCGGAGAACTGGTGACCCTGTATTTAGAGAAGGCTGAGTTCTTAATGACTTCTTTGCCTCAGTCTTCACTGGCAAATGGTCTGACCACACCACCCAAGTCTTGGAGGGCAGACACAGGGACTGTAAGAATGATGACCCCAGGCCCACTGTAGGAGAAGATCTGGTTTGAGACCATCTTCAGAACCTGAACGTACACAAGTCCATGGGACCTGATGAAATCCATCCACAGGTCCTGAAGGAGCTGGCAAATGAAGTTGCTAAGCCACTGTCCTTCATATTTGAAAAATCATGGCAGTCAGGTGAAGTTCCCAACGACAGGAAAAAGGGAAATATAACCCCCATCTTCAAGAAGGGGAAAATGGATGACCTGGGGAACTACAGACCAGTCAGTCTCACCTCCATGGCTGGCAAACTCTTGGAGCAGATTCTCCTGGAAGGCATGCTAAGGCACATGAAAAACAACAAGGTGCTTGGTGACAGCCAGCATGGCTTCACTAAGGGGAAATCTTGCCTGACGAGTTTGGTGGCCTTCTATGATGGGGCTACAGAACTGATGGACATAGGTAGTGCAGTTGACATCATCTACCTGGACTTGTGCAAAGCGTTCGACACTGTCCCACACGACATCCTTGTCTCTAAATTGGGGAGACATCAATTTGCTGGGTGGACCACTTGGTGGATAAAGAACTGGCTGGATGGCTGCACACAAAGAGTTGTGGTCAACGGCCCAATGTCCAGCTGGAGACCAGTAACAAGTGGTGTCCCTCAGGGATTAGTGTTGGGACTGGTCTTGTTCAACATCTTTGTTGGCGACACAGACAGTGGGATTGAGTGCGCCCTCAGCAAGTTTGCCGATGACACCAAGCTGTGTGGTTTGGTTGATAAGCTAGAGGGAAGGAATGCCATCCAGAAGGACCTCGACACGCTTGTAAGGTGGGCTGATGCCAACCTTATGAAGCTGAACCATGCCAAGTGCAAGGTCCTACACCTGGGTCGGAGAAATCCCAGGCACAGCTATAGGTTGGGCAGAGATTCGGAGCAGCCCTGCAGAGAAGGACTTGAGGGTGTTGGTTGATGAGAAAATGAACATGAGCTGGCTTCAGTGTGCACTAGCAGCCCAGAAAGCCAACCACATCCTGGGCTGCATCAAAAGGAGCGTGACCAGCAGGTCGAAGGAGGTGATCCTGCCCCTCTACTCTGCTCTCGTGAGACCTCACTTGGAGTATTGTGTGCAGTTCTGGTGTCCTCAACATAAAAAGGACATGGAACTGTTGGAACAAGTCCAGGGGAGGGCCACGAGGATGATCAGGGGACTGGAGCACCTCCCGTATGAACACAGGCTGAGAAAGTTGGGGCTGTTCAGCTTGGAGAAACGAAGACTGCGTGGAGACCTCATAGCAGCCTTCCGCTATCTGAAGGGGGGCTATAGGGATGCTGGGGAGGACTCTTCATTAGAGACTGTAGTGACAGGACAAGGGGTAACGGGTTAAAACTCAAACAGAGGAAGTTTAGATTGGATATAAGGAAGAAGTTCTTTACTGTAAGGGTGGTGAGGCACTGGAATGAATTGGCCAGGAAGGCTGTGAATGCTTCATCCCTGGCGGTGTTCAAGGCCAGGCTGGACAAAGCCTTGGGTGGCATGGTTTAGTGTCAGGTGTTCCTGCGCATGGCAAGGGAGTTGGAACTAGATGATATTAAGGTCCTTTCCAACCCTAACTATTCTATGATTGTATGATTCTATGATGTTCCTTGGAGTATTTGGGCTCACAATCAATTTGCATTTTACCTTCTGGAACAAAGACTGCACTTCTGAATTGCCTTCCTCAGCCACTCTTTTGGCCTCGTGACCTGCCATAGCCTTACCCAATTCCTGAGCAGTGCTTCCTCTTTGATGGGATTTACAATGCATGATAGCCACCTTTTCAGGCAGTTGTACTGCCTCTAAGAGCTTGAGTTCTCTTCAGCATGATTTATATATTTTCCTTGGGTGGGTAAAAGTCCTTTTTTTTTCCACACAGCTCCATGAGCGTGGACTACCCCAATGGCGTATTTGGAGTCTGTCCAAATATTAATCTTCTTGGGTATGGCCAATTCTAACACTCGAGTTGGAGCTATTATTTCCGCTTTTTGTGCCGAGGTGTTTGGGGCAAGGGCTTTTGATTCTATTACCTGGTCAGTAGTGGTTACCGTGTACCCTGCCTTACAGATGCCTTGTTGGACAAAGCTGCTTCCGTCAGTGTACCAGGAATCTTCAGCATCTTCCAGAGGTTCCTCCTTTAGGTGTGGTTGGGCAGACTGCTTCAATAGTTTTCAAGCAATCGTGTGATACTGACTCTCCTGTGTTTCCAGTGAGGAAAGATGCTGGATTGATAATGTTAGTAACCACTATTTCCATGTCATCCTGTTCTACCAAGACAGTTTGATATTTAAGGAATTTTAAATATCCTTATTTAAGGATGTTAAATATCTTAAATATCATGTGCTGAAAGCCAATGTCCTCCTTTAATTTCTAGTACTGCTGACACAGTGTGAGATACCAACACTTATCTTTTGCCCCAGCGTAAACTTACAGTAGGCTCCCTGGATATTCAACAAGACTGCTGCTACTGCTGTCAGGCACCTGGTCCATCCATTACTTACTTCATTCAGTTGTTTGGAGAATTACACAACTGCCCTTTGATAGGCTCCCAAGTTTTGTACTAGGAACCCCAGAGCTATTCCCTGTTTTTCATGTGAGAGCAGCCAGACAGGTCTGGTAATATCTGGTAGCCCCAAAGCGGGGGCATCCATTAATCTTTTCTTCAGCTGATGGAACGCTTTATCTGCCTCCCTGTTCCATACAAGGTTCTTTGAGCTTGATTTTAATAATTCATGAAGTGGTTTTACCAGAAGTCTGTAGTTATATATCCAGAGGCAACACCATCCGATCATCCCTAAGAACATACAGAGCTCTTTGGCAGTTTGCGGCTGGGGAGTCTGACAGATAGCTTCCTTTCTTGCTGTCCCTAGGGTTTGCTGGGCCGCAGTGATCTCATATCCGAGATACGTGACTTGCTGTTGGGCCACTTGGGCTTTCTGCAGAGAAACTCAATAACTGTTAAGTTCAAGAAAATTTAACAGGCTGATTGTCCATACTATACACAGTTCTTTTGTTTCAGTGGCACGGCTATCAACAGGTCATCTACATACTGCAATATTAATCCGATTCCTTGTGGCCACTCCCATTGTTCCAAATCCTTGGCTGATTTCTGAAAAGAGCGGGGCTATTTTTAAACTCCTGTGATAACACAGTCCAGGTTAATTGTGTCTTTCTCCCAGAGCCTGGGTTTTCCCATTCAAATGCAAACAACAACTGGCTTTCTGGGCTCAAGGATAAGCAAAAGAAGTCATCTTTTAGGTCCAGCACAGTAAACCAAACCAATTCAGGTACTAATTTAGTTAATAATGTATATGGGTTGGCCACGACTGGGTGTAGATCTTCAACAATTTTATTAATAGCCCTAAGATCCTGCAGTATCCGATAGTTCCCATCCAACTTTTTGACTGGTAAAATAGGGTTGTTATATTCTGATTCACACTCCGTTAATAACTCATATTTAATACACTGGTCCGATTCCCTCCCTGTCTTCTATTCTGAGGGGGTATTGTTTAATTCTTACAGGCCGTACACCTGGTCGCAGTTTGATTATTACTGGGGAGGCATTCTTTGCCTTTCCTGGTATTTCCGAAGCCCATACTCCCGGATACACTTGGTTCTGAACTTCCTCAGATGTTCCTGAATCAGTCAGAGTATTTATGAGGGCTAGACTTAGGACTTCAACCAACTGGTCATCCCCAGTTCTATTTTTCACTTTTCGAATTTTCTTTCTGCTTCTAATTGCTCTAACAAACCTCACCCTAACAGAGGTTTCCCTGAGTCAGGCAGGTATAAAAACTTGTGTATTCCCAATTGTTTTCCCAATTTAAATTTGAGAGGTTTCACAAAATATGCCTTTTCACTCTGGCCAGTAGCTCCCTTTACTATTACAAAATCATCATCTATTGGTGTTAACGCTTGATTTAGAACTGAAAATGTTGCCCTTGTATCAATTAAAAATTCCACACCCTGTTGTTGTTTCCCTAGCTTTAATACAACCAGCAGATCCACTCGGGTAGATTCCCCAGGTCCCTGTCAAGCCTCCTTGACCAGAGCTTGTACTCTTCCTTTCCCTGTTCATCTTTTCGGGCATTCATTTTTCCAATGTCCTTTCTGTTTACACCATGCACATTGACCCCTTCCCAAAGGTCTCCTAAGATCTCCAGTTTTGAATCCTTTGCTTTCCTGTAGTGCCACTACCAATGCTCACCTGTCTTTTCTCCGATCCTCCTCCTCCCTGTTACTATATACTCTCCATGCTCCATCCAATAGAGTCTCCAAATTTCTACTTTAAGTCATCCTTAATTTCTGCAACTTTCTTCTGATATCACTTGTGGACTGTCCTATAAACAAGGACACTAACTGCTGAATTCCAGCTTCTGATCCTGGATCCAAGGGGGTGTGTCTCCTCATAGTGTCCCTTCATTTGTCTAAGAATTCCAAGGGGCTCTCTTTTGGCCCTTGCTGGACAGCATATAGGACCTCCCAATTAGTTGTTTTCAGAATAGCCCGTTCCATTCCTGTAATAATCTGATTTCTATATGCATTTAACAACCTCATATGGGCTCCTCTATTGGGATCTCATAATGGATTTTTGTAACAGAAAGTTACAAGTGCTCCTTTACGTCCTCCCCTGTGGTTTTAAGCTGGTCCCTGGCCAGATCTTGAGCCAGTTTTAGAACTAATTGCTTTTCTGTCTCTGTCAGGTGGTCTAATAATAGCTGAACATCATTCCAATCGGGATTATGTTGCTTTATCAGAAATTGGAAGTGTTTGGTCATCCCTACAGGGTCACTGCGGTAGTTTTTTGCTACACCTTTCCATGTTTCAAGATCAAATGAAGAAAAAAGGACCTTTATCAAAACAAGTTCTCCCCTTGGTCCTACTGCTTGCCTTAACAGTGCTTGCAATATTTCCCACCCTCACCTTCATCGGGTATGAGAAGATACTGGACTGCCTGGAGGGGTGTCTGATTCAGAATCCCCACTTTCCTCTTGCGGTGGTCCTTGTCTTACGGGTGGTTTATAATATCCTCGTAAATCCCCAGCTCTGGGGTCTCCTACCTTTCCCAATCTGGTACATCTCTGCCCTATACTACATGCTGAACAGCATCTCTTTAATTTCCCTTTTCCTTCCCTCCTCTTATCCTTCTCCAGAGCCAACACCATTGGGTCTTGTGGAGCCCCCAGCCCACATTCTATCTGCCATTCGGGATGATTCTGAAGGATAAAGAACATATCAGCATATGAAATTTCATCCCATTTTCCTTCTCTTCTTAAAAATAACATTAATTGTAATAAGGTATTATAATTCAAAGTTTCATCAAAAGGCCACTTTTCCCCATCTTCCAATTTATATAAAGGCCACCACTGATTACAATATATGATCAGAGTTTTCTTATTCACACTTCCTCCTGGTGACCCCCCTATATTTTTCCAATGAGCTAAAATGCAACCTAACCGGCTCTTTTTGAGAATTCCCCCACTGTGTTTCCTCCTGTTGTAATCCTTCAAAGGACGGTTAGTCCTACAACAATAATATCTTACCCAAAGTAAAAGGTATAAAGGAGTGCTGCACCCACAACGGATACACCTAAATTCCAAACAATACTGTAAATAGAACTCTTGTCTCCCACCAAAAGAGATAATATATTTCAAACAAGTGGAACACTTAGCACAGATATAATGATGACAAATAGGGCAAGGGCTAGATCGAGCCCTGCACCAGGGAGCCTGAACACTATTTTGACAGTTACCCCTTATATTGTTCTACTGGTTCTTTAGTTCTTCCAAACTTCCACAAACTTCGCCCAAGCATTCAATCCGGTCCCAATCGGACCAATTTCCTGGGCAATTAACACACCGAAATTCCTGACCAAATTCCACCCACACTTTACTTTCACAAACAAATCATTCAAAGACAAAAATTGGTTGACACACAACACTACAGTGGATAGGACACCAAAACTCAACAACAGGTTCAAGGGACATCATATGCTTCATCCATCTCCAGCCACTCCCCTCGTGGAGAACACGGAAGCGTGCATCAGGGCTCCACACTCGCTTTGTAGCTGTGCCATGTCTCACTCATGCAAAACATTCATTCACACAAGGGCCCGTCTCTCAATCACTCGCTTCATACAGAATGTCTTCTAAGCCAGTAATTGGTTAACACATAAATCTTAAGCCATTGTTCACCGGCCAAAAGTTTATAAAGCCATTAGTACAGTTACCCTTGTATTGACACCCTTTAGTACAGAATGGATACAAGACCAACCCTCCTAGACAATTCAGGTACCCTATTACTACTGTGATATTCCAGGTACCCTACTACGAGATTCCAGGCTCACGGCTGGCACCAGGCTGACCTTACCAATACCAAACCAACCCCTGGGGTGAGCACCAATGCTCTTTACCTCTCGTAGGAAGTCTCGTAGGAAGTCTCCTTATGACTTACAGGTATCTCCTTTATCTGGTTTCATGGTCCTTGTCTGTCCCCGCAGTGATCTGGGTGAGTGGGGGAGTCCTCCCAAGAAATCTCAGGAATGCCCAGAGGAGTCCTGTCCTCAGCAGGTCCCACGGTCGGACAGAGAAGGTCCCATCTGGGGTGCCAAATTGATGCACAGAATCAGGCTCTACAACTCAAGGAGAGTTATAAAGCAGGTATGTTTATTACCCTATGTTTTTCAGGCACTAGCTTTCCTCATATCAAGTGCACACTGAAGCTGGGTCATGGGGAGCGTCTCCTCACTGAACACCCCCAAGTCCTACTTTCTACTTGATACTCTCCCAATTCCCCACTGCTTCCAGCTCATGAATGTCCTGGCCCACTGTCCTCAGCAGCAATTAGTGGGCCCCTCACAGAAACTGCTGCATAAGCAGCGTGTGTGGAAAGATGCTGCTCTTCAGTACCCACCTGCAACACCTACAGTCCCACCAGTGGGCACATGGAGGTAAGAAAACAGGCATGTAGCTTCTTAGTGAGCCAACACCTCCTTGAAGCGCCCCACAGCCCAGTATCCACACTTGCCCTTGTGTTAAAGACTTCTCCTTTGCAGAAGAAGCAGGTGAGCTGGACAAGCGAGCATTCCTGCTCTGAACTGTCACCAAAATCCGGGAAATAACCCCTCCAATCAGAATGATGGGTTAGAAACTCATGTGACTTTATTACAGTACTGGGTGCATGGGGGATCTCTCTGCCTGTCATGCACACTGAGAAGAGGCAGTTTACAGCTTAAACACCATTATTATATACATATTCATTATAATTCTGTGAAATGCCCACCCAATTCTCATTATTCGTGCATATGGTAATTTGAGGAATGGCCTCTAGGGGTCGTGGTGGTCGTTTGGGGAAACTTTGGGGAAAAGTACTCATTTTATCCTTATGGGCAGCCATTACTAAAGGACATTGGAATGTGTATTTAGTCTTTCCAGTTAACTACATGTTCTTGTTTGGTCTAATTTAGGACCCTGAGAGGCTCCTAGAGTTGTTTTCTTTTGCAGCCGATTACCTGTTTCTCTGGCGTTACCAACAGAAGAAGACACCTTGTCTTCTTGTTGGATACCTTCCTTAAGAATCCTTGGAGCCCTGTCCATGTCTAAGTCCCTATACACAGTGAAATACTAATTTAACCTTGTATCAATTATACAGTAAAATACTAATTTACTTTGGTACCAGGACCAGCTACTGGCTCTGGAGCACCCGTGGACAGTCCCATGACTGAGGCTGTCACTGGAGCAGCTTTCAGCACGTCCAGCTGGCAGAGCTGTGACTGCAGCCCTGTTCCACGCATGAGGAGATACCAGCATCGCACCCGCTCAGGATGGCACAGCTACAGGACACGGAGGAAGCATCTCTGGGCAAAGCAAGGAGACACAGGCCCTGCAGCAGAGCTGCTCTGCCCATCCCAAAACTCCTTTACTAGCCTCACTCACCCGGGCTTGTCTTTGCCACCCTGTGCTCATGCAGGGACAGCCGTTGGCAGCGGGTAGCCTTCTCTGCTGAGCTCCACTGCCCCAGTCCTGCTGGGCTTAGCCCAAACAGCACTGCCCAGAGAGCAGCCTGTAAGCTGGCACAACAGGGCCCAGCAGACATGAGCTACAGAAAGCTCATATCCATGCTCATTCTGGGTGCCTGTGGATCCCAGACACCTGCCTCTGGCATCTCCTCTGCCTCCAGAGCAGCTGAAAGCTGCAGGACTCCTTACACAGGCTGTACCTTAGAGAGATGCTGAGCACATGCACCCCTAGAGTGCACAGATCTGCTGAGCCCTGAGATCTGAGTCCTTCTGGAGACTGAGACCACAAGTCTCTGACCTCATTTCTGGCCTAGTGTACGGTCACCTGGAGCAGGACAAGGACCCAGCAGCTCCAGCACCCCAGAGCCCTTCTGAACTGACCCCTCTGATCTATGAGCTTGTCCCTGGGGTGGCACAGAGAACACCAGAGAGGGGCCGGTTACCCCCATGTGCCCAGCCTGAGGACTGCAGGAAGGTCTCTTTCCAAAGCTCCTGGATGACTGAAGGAGATGTCAAGAGATCTCTGTGTCATTTCCCACCTGACTCCTCACAGCCAGGAGGGCACGGAGAAACTGCAGGGTATCTTTGCCCTTTTTGCTCCTTGCATGCTGCAGAAGGCACCAGCTGGGTGGTGCTGGCAGAATTGGTTGTGCCCAGGGCTTGGGGAGCCTGTGCAGCTGAGCATGGGAGTTTCTCTGCACTGCAAAGGCAGGGACCAGGAGCTGCACAGAAAAATCTTCATTTTCCAGGCCTTCAGAAAGTCTGGCTTTTTAGGCTAGTGTGAGAGACAACTGAAATCAGACTACACCATCCACTGTCTCAAAGACTGGTATGGGAGGAGTTGAGGTTAAGACCCCAGTGTCCATTGCCTCAGAGAAGGGTGTGAGGAACTGAAATGGGACTCCACGGAGAGAGGAGAGACAGCTGCCTGAGAGATGGGTGGAAGGAGCTGAGGTAAGACGCTTCTGTCCATTATCTCGAGGACTGGTGTGAGGAATTGCTGCCCATTATCCCAAGAATTGCTGCAGACGTGCAGCTGAAGAGCGGGCTGCAAGACCAGCAAAGCTGGTCCACCAGGAACGTGTGGTACATGACATTAAGAACAGAGGTACTCCCCCCAACTCATAATAAAAGGAGAAAAAGATAGTCACCATGAAGGACCCCTCCACAAGAACACCCTCCACAAGGACACCCTCCACAGGGACACCCACCTTCAACAACAACTACAGACCCCTGGGACACTGCTGGATCCATGGTGGTGACCATCTCTCTGCACCCCAAATTTTTGCTTCATTTCTATCTTTTTTCCCATCTGTTCTATAGCTATCTCTTTTTTATAATAATTTCCTTTTTTATAATAATTGTCTTTTTGTAATAAACCAACTGATCAATTACAGTACTTGACCTCGCTTAATTTCACTCTTCGGATCATGAATTAAATAGGTCTGACACTGGGTTTTTCTCCAGTCGGACCCTGGCATTAAACTGGAATCACAGACAGGATGCCTTGCAGTGAAAAGTACCGTAATCTCATGTAAAGTGTAAGGTACGATGTGCATACCTCTCAGGGATGCAAGGGGTAAATTTTGTTGAAACAAACTTGCTGCCTCCCTGAGACGATTGCCCCATTCAAAGCAGTGAAGCTGTGCCTCAGGGTAGAGATGTGTTGTATGGTCTTCTAGAGAAACATAAGTCTCCCTCCCTGCCAGGTGTAGAGTGGGCAAAGAAAACCTGGCATAATTTGCAAAGTGTAACAGACTGAATAAGTGCGCTGCAAAAGGATGCAAAACCCCATCCCAGAAAGGGTAAATCTATTGTCTGTGCCATACCAAGCGCCAGCTTGGCTGCTGCAATAGGGGCTAGGGAACAACAACAAACAGCTGAATCTCTGTTCGTACAAACTTCACAAGATCTAGTCTGATCCCTAGATAGTAAACCTAAAGAACAGTTAGACAAAGAGAAAATTCAGGCTAACTACTTGCAATTAGCCCCAAAAGAGCAACTCCTTGAAGAGAAAAACACCTTTCCAGGGTCTGAGAAAACAACTGAATACCCACAAAGTGACCTAGAAGAGGCAACACTAAGGTTAGAAAAACTAAACGCTCCTGCCGCAAACAGCTGCTCCAACACGTTTAAAAACTGAAATATCCCTGGGAATGTCCCCAGGCATGGAAACACTTGTGTCCATACTGTCACATGCTGCCAGTTTCCAAGTCATGGTGGCCCCATGCAAACTGGCTTTGAGAATGCTCCATCATTTAAGCTGACTCCCAAACTGCATGGAAACGTGCAGGCAGGCAGGGCCAGAGCCACAGGCACTGCTGGCAGCATACTGCTATACGTGACTGTCCTGCTGTGCTCAGGAAGGTGTCTAGGGGATGCTTTGTTTGCTGGTCCCATCAGCAGGACCAGCTTAGATTGGCCCTTCCAGGGTCATTCCCTGCAAGTGTGCCAGATGCTCTGCAACAGTGCCTTGCAGCCTGCAAACAGACCCACACAAGGAGGAAGATGACAGGAAACAGGCACATTTCCCTCCCCACGTGCCAAGAGGCAGCCACAAGCTGCCCTCAACCTCTTCGTGCAAGCTCCCCATGGGGTTTTCAAAGCACCGCTCAGAAGAGTGTGCTGCAAGGTAAACTGAGACATGGGGGGCATGGGGCTGGCAGAAAGCTCCACATAGAGGCAGAGATCATCTCCCACCTCCTGGGCTGGGCACACTGCCCTGCCAGACCTCCTGGGGGTGACACCCACCAGTATCACTTCTCCATGGGTGAAAACCGGACTTGGGCATGGCACTGCTGTCCTGGAGCAAGGGTTCCAGCTGAGGGCAGCACCTCAAAGCCATAAGGCTCAGCCTTCAACTCCTCAAGCGGCTTCTGACGCAACCTTGCTGGCAGATGTTTGTCAACCTGAGCACAGAAACCAGTCATGTGAGGTCTTCTTGGTCTATTAGGACAGATCCTTGGTTCCTGCATGATACCGCCACAGTGCTGACAGCACCCTCACCCAAACCATACGTGGCCACCACCACCTAGAACTGGAAGGCAAACATGTAGGCAGGGCAGGCACTATCCTGAGAGGAGCAGGAATGGGTGAAGATGGCAGAGAAGTGAAGCATCAGCTAGTGAACAGTCCCAGGTAAACCAGCCTTGCTCTGTATCCTCAAAGGCTTCCTCAAGCAAGCCGCAGCCCAAGTGCTCAGGCAGCCAGAGGGTCAGAAAAAGCAAGAGAGGCAAAGAAAACCCAAGCAACAAGTTGCATTGTCTGTGCTTTATCTCCTTAACAGGTCCATTGATGCTGATGGATCATTTACAGGGGACCTGGAGCTTACTGTGGATCTGTCTGGTTTCTTCCTAGCACTGCCCACACTGGACAGTGGAGAACTCCAGCCTGTCTCTGGAAAGGCAGAGGGATGGCTCAGCCACAATGGCATGAAGGCAGACCTGGCATGTTGGGCCTCCTGTGACCTAGAGAATGACAGAGCATCCAGTTCAGAGCCCGGGTGACACTTGTTGCTGTGCTCAACATGCTGACTGCCCCAGAAGCTGGAGTACCTTCATGGGCAGGAGCACATCCACCTTTTCCAGGGGCAGGTTGGCATTTTGTGGGTTGAAG
This sequence comes from Psittacula echo, assembly GCF_963264785.1. Lineage (NCBI taxonomy): Eukaryota > Metazoa > Chordata > Aves > Psittaciformes > Psittacidae > Psittacula > Psittacula echo. Next base: position 83,254,908 of record NC_137742.1, on the reverse strand, counting down.
TACACTTCGAATGTCCTGGTCTCACAGTAGGGCAGGCACTTCACACAATCCAGCCTTGAACACAGGAAAATAAAGCAGCTGAGATACACAAGCAACAGTGAATGTATCAGAAGCACAGTAAGGCCACAGGGGTGTCCCGGCTGCCAGCTCTGTAAAAGACCCCTTCGCACCTGCAGAGAAGATGCTCTTCTCCCTTTGTCATGGCTCAAAGAGCCATGGTTTTCACAGCAAGAACACAGGTTTTGCATGATAAAACCAAAATACATCAGTTGAGAAGCTCCAGAAACTCATTCATCGGGCATCTCAGGGAAGGATGCACAGATCTCTCCAAATGAGAATTTCCAACTAAGATACCCCATGCTGTGGTGTTCCCTGGACAACAGCTTAGAGGAGATGCCTGGCCACCCCTCTTTAATCGTTTAAACCCCTCAGAGACATGGAACTGCAGTGATGGAACTGCAGCCTTATCTCAAGGCCTGTTTTGGGAGCCTGTTTTGATACACCAGAGGATCTCACAGGCTGTTTCCTCAATAAAGGCTGAGCAGAAGTGCTGTGACACTACAAACTCCAAACAGAGCACTTCCAAACTATGGGGGGCCATCTGTTTGCAACGCAAGCCCTCAGAGTGCACAAAGAAACTCAGATGAGGCTCATGGTAGGCAAGAGCAGAAGACGTTGAGAGGTGACCAAGGTGATAAGGCCATCTAGTCCCTGCAATGAGATTTTAGGGCAGCCACAGGCAGGCCAGGTTTCTGGGCACTGCTAGCCAGAATTCAGGCTCTAAAGCACAGAGCAGGGGGGTACTAAAGAGGAAAAAGCTGTAAAAGGAAGCACTCAAAATCTCCTCATGTCCAGTGGCTTCAGCTGTTGTGTCAGAAACAGCTCCTTCAAGCTCCTGTGAAGCCTCTCCACCACTGCTTACCTATGTTATACACGACATATCTATCAGCACGGAAGGACACAAGAAGTGCCTAGTGTTAGTGACCTTTACAATGTGTGTGAATGGCATCAGGAATGACATAGGCCAAGTCTAGGACATACTGGGCAGCTCAGCTTTGAAAGGAGGAATAGGGACAGTTTGTAAACCCCAGCATGGATCCATTTCCAATTGGCTGGGAGATGTAAATAAAGTGGATATTTCTATATTCATTGCTGTAAAAATTAAACCCAAGCCCAGGAAACCCAATGCCTAACCACCCGCTAATAAGACTTGGGTAAGTCATGAGGAGTACAGGTCCTAGGCCTTAACAGTTACCAGTGGGACCTTAAAATGAGTTTAAAATGGCTAGTGCATATAGTCCCTCTGCTAAGAAAAGCACTGTAGATAAATCCACTGGACTTCCACTGGTCTCAATGAAACTACTAAGCCTGGTGTACAGCCCAAGCCTGAAACCACTTATAGGACCTTGTAGTAACATTTGCTTGCACAGGAAATCTTCATCGCTCTGCAGTCAGATCTGTCCCTAAAGCAACACCAGTAAATGCAGTAATCAACACCTACACGATTGCTGGGAGGGTCCTTTTCCAGGCAATCCCACTTAGAAACGCATATACAGGATCTGTGCCATTCCCTGCTCTTTCTGCTTAGTGCGATCTATTTGTTGACACAAAGATGCCAGCTTTGAATTGCCCCTTTCAGAGCTGGTCAGCAGCAGTGGTGTCTGTGCTGTCTGGAAGGGCTTCATGGTCTGCACTGGACCCCCTTAGCTCTAAGAACAGAAGATAGCAGCTGTAGGGAGTACAGTACCCCCAAAGCTCAGGGTAGCGCTGTGCAAGTGAGGACACTGAGCTGCTCACAGCAAGCACATCACAGCTCTCAGCATCAGGCCCCTTCTGAAGTCCCCAGCAATTCCCAGCTCTGACACACAAGCAGCTTTCAGAAGCAGGGCAGCACTGTTGTCTGTTACCCTCAGGGCCTCTGGAGACACGCTAACTTGAGAAGCTGCTGCCATGGTTTAAGCCCAGGCCTTAAATTAGAAACACGCAGTCTACTTCCCCCCCCTCACCTTTCTTCCCTCCGCTTCTGGAGGGACGGGGAGGAGAATCAAAAGAATGCAACTCCCACGGGTTGAGATAAGAACAGCCCAGTAACTAAGGTATAACACAAATCACTACTGCTACCACCAATAATAATAATGATAAGGGAAAATAACAAGGGAAGAGAATACAACACCTCACTGACCGATAACTCGCCCCCACCCCGCAGCGTTCTAGCCCTTCCAGGTCACTGTCAGTTACCTCCTGGGCATGACGTGCTGTGGTATGGAATACCTCTTTGGCTAGTTTGGGTCAGGTGTCCTGTCCCTGCTTCCTCCCGGCTTCCCCTCCTCCCTGACAGAGCATGAGACTCACAAAGTCCTTGGTCAGAGTAAACATCGGTTTTATCAGTACTGTCCCAGGCCAAAAGTCAAAACCACAGCGCTGCACCAGCTACTAAGAAGGAGAAAAATGACTGCTATTGCTGAACCAGGACAGCTGCCAACATGGACACTGGTGAAAGGCAGTGTTCTCAGGAGGGCAGGAGGCAAGAGCTTTCTGCTGCTCCAGGGCATGTTCCTCAATCAGCAGCTCCTCCATCTGCATCTGCAGCTGAGCGTCCAACTGAGGAAAGGTCAAACAGGAGCTGGTTAGCAGAGGTCTTTCCCAAGACACAGGCTTGTCTCAGCTGGAGGATCCCACCCTGTTCTTGTTGAAAGGGGTGATGGAGTCACTGTCTCGCTGCTCAGTGTTTGTGACAGCTCCTGCTCTCAGTCAGGACTTTATCTTCAGAGAAATGAATTCCAGCATCTCTGCCTGCCCAGTTATCAAAGCTGATCTGGACAGAGAGACAAGCCAGGAACCTTCCAGAGCTCCAAGTATTTCCCTGCAGCTTGGACAAAAGCTCTCCTGGAAAGGGAACCATGAGAAAGCTGGAGCCTCTCAGAGATACAGAACACAGCACAGCCCCAGGGAGCAGTCAGGCTGCTGCATTGTGCTCTGTAAATCTGGCAGGGTTTGGGCTGTGAGCAACAAAGCCCCCAGCACCGACGTGCGTGTCCTTCAGAGCACCATAAACCCAACTGCTCGAGCACAGCCTTTAGCATCTCCCTGGGGTAGTCAGGAGCTGGTGCACCTCCAGGAGGGACAACGCCCAGAGGTGAGCAGCCCATGGGGCACGCTGAGCTGACACAGTCCGTGGCCAGGGCTCTGCAGGGAGGTCCCCAGTGCCAGCAGGGCCCCAGGCAGCTGCTGCCGCGGGGCGCAGGGGCTCCAGTGACACGCAGGAGGGTGGCACGTGTGGGACAGGGCAGCAGCTCTACTCACCACGGTGCCCGAGTCGTCCATGCGGGGCTCGGCTGCTCCTGGAGCCTCCCCCAGAGCAATGGCCTAGTCTCTCTGGCTGCCTTTGTCCAGCTTTGCCTTGGCCCCTTCGAGAATCTCATATTTTGTGTTGCCTAAAAGCAGAGACCACCACCACCAATAGCAGCAAGGCAGCACAAATCCATGAAAGAGTGGAAACCCCCCTCTGCCCTCACCCAGAAACAAACTGTTCAAGCAATTCAGGGAAACCACATTCCGGGGCTTCTCAGCACCACCCATCTTCCTCCCCACACAGGAACGTCTCATCTCCCTAAACGTGATGCGAACCACACCCTGTCAAAATCCCTGCCAGCCGCTATTACAGCTTCCCCAAGGTTTTCTGCCTAGCAATCATCTTCTCAGACCTCCAACAAATATGCTGGCAAACTCTGCAGGATGGCAAAACCCGCATGGGCTCGTCTGCCAGAGACTCAGGAAACAACCAGAAATCCAAGTGTTTGTCTGACAGCCCTGCAACCTCCAGGCCTGGTGGAGGTGGCTGTGAGTTGCTCTATGGGCTCATGGAATGGGAGAAAGACAGATGACCTTCCTGGAGAGCAGACAGGCAGTGCTCACCTTTGATGTTCCTGGGCAGGGCCAAGTGGATCCTGGGAAGGTCCCTTCTGCTTTCAGCATGCCACAGTCAGAAATGCATCACCAGTGTGGGACTGAGTGATGCACTGTCTGTATCTTTACAGACAGGAAATGCTGCAGGACGTAAAGGAAACCTTTTTTCCATTTGACTTTGTCCTTTTCCCTGTTGTCTGTTGCACTAAACACTGTGTAGCTGCATGAGCTTGAGAAAGGCCACTAGAGCTGAGGGACTACTGATGGTCTGAGTCATGCATCAGCACCTGTTGCTGGCATCTGCTCCAGCTGGTGGCAAGGATACAGGCACTTCTTGTCCAAAGTCTCCTGTTGGTCCAGGTTCTTCCCATGAGTGAGGCTCTGGGAGGTGCCAACCTTGCCATTCCTCCCCTTCCTCTGAGGTCACTCTCAGGCCTCCCTGGCCTGGGAACCCACTTCATGCTGCTCCTTCTTCGGTCCCCAATTCCTTCTGCTCTGAGTTTTGATGGGCAGGCTACGTTTTCTACAGCTACCAGGTGCTGCCTTTTTTTTAGCATGGGACCCTCTGGCCTCATGCTGTGCCTACACTTTCAAGGCTCCTGTTCTCCTCTGCATGTGCTCTGCTGCTGCTCCATTTGTGCTACTGGGCCACCAGAAGCTAGTCAGCCCAGATGAACACAGTGGCTGAGGGTAGACACAATTAAAAGTGTCCCTGGAGAATTGATATCTTCTGGAAGGAAGGAGTCGTGTGCTCTTGCAGAGGCCCTGCAAGGCATCTTCAGGGTCTCAAAGAGCATGTTTGGTTTTGCTCTTGCATCACTACAGACACGTTTGGAGAGTTCTTCAAGTGTTGGGTGTGAAATGTGTGCGTGTCCTCTGTGTGCACACAGGACATGCAGCTGCTCACATGGCTGGCCCAGGCACATGCAGTGACTGAGCTGTGCATGAGCACATGCCCTTGCACAATTGCCAACAGCACACTCAGCTGTAAATGTGAGCCAGTGTCAGGCAGGTTGGAAGGGGTGAGGTTTTGAGCTCGATCTGGACTTTGTGTCAGGGGAGCAGGCATTGCTCACATGCTGAATGGCTGTGTCCAGGCCCTGCAGGAGGTAAAGGATGCACCAAGCCCTTCTTTCTCTTCTTCTTCCATTCGGTTGCCAGAAGTCCTGGACATCCTTTACACCTCAGTGAAGCAGAGGAGAAGCCACATTCACTTTGTGTTGCATGCAGTGTATCTCCTGGCCTGCTGTTATCAGGAACCTGTGATCAGCATTCTTCTCCAGAAGAATTCTTTCATTCATTTCTCTCAGAAAGGTCTGCTCTGGGACAGGTATGTGTACTACCCACTTCCTCACTGTAATGGGAGATTGTGCAGTTTGCTTGAATGGGGACAAACGGGTCTTCTTTTTCTGCCTGAACAGTCTTGACTGCTGCAAGATGGTGTGCTTGTGTCTCTGCTGTGAGTGGGGCATTGTAAGCCCAGTTGCAGCTGAGATGCTTGAGGGCACTGCAGGACGGCAAGGACATGTGCTCAGGGATGAGTGTGTTCCCCAGCAGTGACACAGTGGAGCTGTGGAGGAGCCTGGGGCAAATCACTTGTGGGATACAGGTGCTGGGGTACTTAGTGGAAAAAGTAAAGAAAGCAGGAAATGATCACCTGGGGCCTGACTCCTTCTCCAGAGACTGCTCTGGGGGCTCTGATGGTGTGTTCAATGGCAGATACATTTCTGCAGCTTTGCATCTGCTTTGGAACTCATACTTTGGAATGATGGAGTCAGGTGCCCTTGGTGGATGCCTGTGGAGATGCCCAGGGCACTGTGCTGGGCCAGCCTCAAGGAGTATGGGGCACTGTCACAGAAGTGGCTATTGTGGACTGTGACCCTCCTTGCCCCAGGCAGGCAGGGGAGCCAGGCTGGTGGGAGAAGGCCTTTCTGAATAGGTGGTTCTTGGCTATATTTCTGTGCAAATCACCTGTGCCATCTCTAAGATAGTGTCTGTCCTGTGGAGCACTGAGGAGCTCAGGAAACTGCTTCCCCACCTCATTCCCAGCCTCCTGAGGTGGGCCAGTGAAACAGCGGACAAGGAGAGCAGCCAGAGGCAACTGTTCCCTGAGATGTCTAAGCAAAAGCCATGCAGGTAGGAAGCCAAAGGGGCAGATGGAGGATCTGACTTCAGTGCCCCCTGCTAAGGCATCTGCCTTTGTGGGACTGAGAGAGCGCTTCACCTGCCCTCCTTCCTGGAAAACTGCTCTTTGTGGTTGGTTTTACTTCTGTTCCTTCATGGAGAAACTCCAGCTCCCAGGCAGGAAGGTCTTAGGCAGTTCATACTGTGGACAGCTGTCATCTTGCCTCCCACGTACCCTTTGTGCACTATAGCATCGTGCTCCCTCAACAGACCCCCACTAGGAGCAGTGACTCTCGCATGAATGACTGCTGTCATTCTTGCAAAATGCTGGTGGGACAATGTAATAAGAGTTGTCTTGGTTGGTATGTAGCATAGAGGCAGTCTAGAGGTATGAGTTTTCTTCTTCAGTACGTATGGGGAATGAATAAAATGCCAGTGTCATTAGCTGCAGCCTTGAGGGCTATGAAGCATATTTCAAGGGTATTTAGGTCTGCTAAAGAGAAGTCCTCCCCTAACCTGATGTGATTTAAGATTTCTCTGGGTCTGCAGTGCTGTTGCTGTTATTTTGATTTGGGGTTTCTTTTTTTTTGTTTGTGTTTATTTTGTGTTTTGTTTCTTTTGCCAAGATTTTGCTTTCAGTTCTATAGTTGCTGCTAGGCAAATGCATGGCTAGGAAATGGATGGAGCTGCTTATAACTTGGAGAGTGTGGACTAGCCTTGAAGATGCCCTGGCTCGCCTTGAGGGGGTATCTCTCCTGACCAGGTAAGAGCTGCAGAGATGCATGAGGCCAAATTCTGCAGGGCTGTGCCCAGGGAAGTGGCTGCTGGGACCCTTCCTGCATGCCTGGGATGCTGTGCTGAGCTGAAGAATAGTATCTGCATTGGTGCAAGTGACTTATGGAGACCTGGTCTGTGGCCTTCCTGGGTGAATGTTTATCCCTCACATGTTTCACCCTGTGCACAGTCCTGATCCAGGCTGGGTTCATGTCTCCCTGTCTGATGAAGAACCTCTTGCCATGGCTGGATTTCAGCTCACATAGACTGCGTGTGACTGCTGCAGCTTTCTTTGATCAGGTAAAGCTAAAGGCTGTGAAAAGAAGGGATCACAGGGCTTTTATTGAGATATTGCTTCTTGTGAGGTCTGGCTTTTTGTGGGAAGATCTGTGGAAAATGGTTCTCTGGAGTGGGGTGGCCATGGGAGCACCTGGCTGGGACCATGTCCCTGCAATGCTGCCTGTGTTATTCCAGATCCCTCAGGACTGCAGGACAGTGGGGACTGCCGACTGAGGCAGGCGTTAAAGGAGTCCCTCCGTGAGACCTGGCTCCAGCCAGCACCAAGGAGTTAATAAAAGTTCATCACAAGATGCCTGTAGGGGATTGTATCTTGTTTTCCGCTGCTGGCACCATCATGGCTGGCGAGAGCACATGTGGGTGACAGCAAGGTTCGGTCTGCTAGCTGTGGGTCCCCTCTCAGATCTTCCCAGGCTGGGGACTTGAGTCATGCAGAGAAAGACCCCAGAGCAGGGATCTCCCCAAGGGATCCTGGAGCTTTTATCGTGCCCTCCCACCACCTACAGGGGTCCCCTTGCCACCCATCGCGCTACTGCATGACCACCTCCAGCATCATCCAGGGCTCATTTAGGGAACAGCCCAGCACAACCCTCACGTAACACCACAGCAAGCTTTGTCCTCTCACTGTCCCATCATGCTGGGTCCCACCCATGGCACTGCCCAGTGACACAGTGGGGGTGTAGCATGGGAAAAGGGGCACTGGGGGGGAGTAGGGAGGGGAACTGAGGGAGTCACAGGAGTTTATGGGCGTGTGGGCAGGGGTCAGAAAAGGGGCATTGGGGGATGAGTGGGGAATGTCGGGTGGACCTTAAATGGTCAGAAGTAGCACAGGAGTTGAACAGAGGGTCAAAATGTAACAGAGACATCTGGCTGGCCCATTGGACCCTTGCCGGTAAAGACAGACCCTGCTGGTTCTGTTCCTCTCCCCCAGCACAGCTGTGAAGGACAGCTCCACACAGGGAGCCCACCAGCAGAGATGTGGCTTTGTCCCTTAGGCTGCTGTGTGCACGCTGACCACGCTGCGAGCCCATGTGAGCCTCGGCCCCCTGTCCTGGCAGGCCTCACTGTGTGTGATACAAACTGAGCACTGTAAAGTTTGCTCAGACAAAACACGATTGCACGGTCATGTTTCTTGATAAAGGTGAGGATATTAGAGGAAATTGAGCCCCTTTCTGGGTTCAACACCAAGCTGAGGGGGGTTCTGCTGTTGAGGGAACACCATCAGGGGCCGAGGGGCTGGGTGTTTCCTTGGGCACCAGCAGTGCTGAGGGTTCTGGCAATCCTGTGAGCTGAGGCAGTGGGCAAGAGCTGAGCTGGACATTCTCCAGTGGCAGGCATTTGTATGAGGGGGGCTTGGCAGGATCCCATTTTGTCCTGCCTCTGCAGGGGGTTGATGCCAGGCATGTGTGAGCCCAGGATCCCTGCGTAGCAGCTTTGCACTGTGCTCAAATGCACTGAGCCTTCTTGAACTCCACAGAGCTTCTCAGCCCTGCTGGTAACTATTGTTTCCCCCTGAGTTTCTGCTCACAGAGACCAAATGTGTTGATTCAGCTGCATCTCCTGAAAGAAAGCAAAGGACCAAGAATCCAGAGACGCAGGGAGAGAGGTCCTTGTAGAGGATAGTTCCTGGTGATAAATGTCTTTGATGAAGGTTTCTCGTGTCAGACCAGGCTGGGAAAACAAATAGAACTATGGAGCGGGAAGGCTCCAGTAGGCAATAGCTCAAGTGGGCTAGTCTGTTTTATTAGCTCTCCTGACTGTGGCAATGGAATAGAATAGGGCAGGACAGGATAGGATAGGATGGGATGGGATGGAATGGGTTCAGGTTTAGTTTTCAAAGTCTCCTTTTCAGATTCCCCTGCTTAATTTTTAGGATCCAAGCAGCCAGAGTGTCCAAACCCTCACCTGCAGTGTCCAAACCCCCACCTGCAGTGTCCAAACCCCTCTTGTAGGGGTCAAAGCCCCGGTTGTAGGTCCCAAAGCTTCATTCTTAGGGTCCAAAAGTCTGATTCTGTGGTTGAAAGACTCCTTTTTAGGCTCCAAACCTTCATTTTAGTGTACAAACTGCTCATTTAGGGATCTGTCCTGGATTCAGCTGGGATAGCTGGTGGAAGCTTGATTTCCTTTATATCACCACATTAATGAAGAACAAACTGATATAACCAGACAAGTGCCGTGGTGATGGAATCAGAACTGACCTCAGCATGCAATAATTCTACACCAAACACTATCCGTCTTTCCTGCCCTGAGAGGTGGTTATGACAGATGGAACCCCAAGTCACAAACTGAATGAAGTCAATGAACTTTTCTAGGGATGGGAAAGCATTTAAGGGAATGCTGTCTCTGTGTGTGTATAAATAGATATATATCTATCAAAAGACGGGAAAGGTGATGGTGGGAAGTGTGAGACCTGGCATGACATGAATGATATGGAATAAGGGGTGGATACTGTCCTGATTTTGGATGGAACAGAGTTAATTCTCTTCCTAGTAGCTGGCTCAGTGCTGCATTTGGGCTTTAGTCTGGAAACAATGCTGATGACATACCCATGTTTTAGTTGTTGCTCAGCAGCACTTACCCTGATCAAGGCCTTTTCAGTCTCTCCTGCTCTGCCAGTGAGGAGCGGCAGAGGAAGCCAAGAGGGAGCAGAGACAGGACACCCAACCCAAACTAGCCAAAGGGGTATTCCATACCACAGCATGTCATGCTTGGGGTAGAAACTGGGGGGAGTTACTTGGAAGGGACCAATCACTGCTTGGGTTGGGCTGGATATCAGTCAGCAAGTGGTTGAGCAGTTGTACTGTGCATCACTTGTGTTTTCTAGATACTAATTTCTCCTTTTTTTGTTGTTCCCTCTTATTATTATCAATATTGTTACAATTGGTATTATTTCTATTATTTTATTTTACTTTATTTCAACTACTAAACTGTTCTTATCTCCACCTGCTGGTTTCCATTCTTCCATTTCTCCTCCCCATCCTGCCCAGGGGTGAGCAAGTGGCTGCCTGGTGCTGAGTTGTCCTCTGGGTTTAAACCATGACAGAGGAGCACTCCAGTTTGACCTCATCTGCCCTTGTCTGAGGCACATGGTGTGTGGGAAGGGGATCTCCTTTACACAGACACCCTAGGCACCCATGCTCCCTCAGCCGCTCTGTTCATCATCATGGTTCAGCCAGAGAGAATCCAGGCATCAGGACACTGGCAGAGGAGAGGGGACACAGGCACAGGCACAGACACACAGAGCACAGCTTTGCTGAAGGTGTTTATTGATCATGAGAGGGAAATGGCCCAGGGCTCCCCAGGGATCAAGTGGAGTCCTCCAGGGATGATCATCTCATGCTGCTGGAGGGGAACACAACAAGGGTGTCACCACCAGTTCCAGTCCTGAAAGAGCCCAAAATGAGACCCCCGTCAGTGTCCACTGGGACATGAGAGCGTCCTTGTCCCCTCTGTCTCTCTCTGCAGAGACCTGGGGAAGGAGAAGGGATTCAGAGCCCGCAGTATACCCAAGAAAGCCCTTGGGTCTCCTGAGATCCATATGGCACCCAAGAGCCCCTTACCCCAGGATGTCTTGAGACCTCCCAAAGCCCTTCCCAGCCCTCACAGTGGTCCTGGGAGTCTGTATGGCACCACAGCCTCTGCCTGGCCTGCACAGTGACCCTCTGGATCTGTAGATCCCCACTGACTGCAAGGAAAGGCATGGAGGCAGCTCTGTCCAGCTTGCCCTGAGTCATGGATCATGGACAATCCCTCCGTTTCACTCTCCTATACTCAAGCTCTGACCACACCAGAAGGTTCAGGGATTCCCTCGGTCCCAGCATCCATTGTAGGGCTGGAAATGTAATGATGCTGCTCACCTAAACATGAAGAGCTGCAGCCTGGTGTTTCAGTTAGACAAGCTCCAGCACCTGAGGAGGAAGCTGGGGAGAGAGAGAAGGTAGAGACACACTTGGGTGCACTGGGAGGCAGGGGAAAGCAATGGGCAATGAGGTCCACAGGGAAGGTGTTTTCAGGGAGAAATGGGGTACATGCATGTGCATGGTGGTACACAAAAAGCAGTGGGTATCCTGGGAAAGGGGCCCACCTGGATACGTGACTGTGTACTGGGGCATCCTGGGGTGCTCTGGGTTGTAATAGGATGGATGGGAATGCAAGGTGTCCCCTGGGAAAGGGAGCTTCCCTGGGAAAACACTGTGGGCAGGGGGCTCCTCCCTGGGTTTGCAGTGGGTTGCATTGAGGTATACTGGGGCACATTAGGATGTCCTGAAGTGTTGTGGCCATAACAGAGGAGCATGTAGAGACAGTAGAACTCATGATACCTACCTCAGGCCTCTTCCCCCCCTTGATTTGGTGTCCCTGCTATAGACAGATCACGAGACCTCAATGGTCACTGGGACGTCCCCAATACCAGCAAGGGATGGGAGGAACAAACTGCCCTCCAGTTCCGCAGACTGAATGCCCTCCAAGCCCATCCCAGTACTTGCCTCCTGGCTAAAACCTCCATTTCCTTCCAAGCGTGCCTAGGGAAGGAGAGTAAAGAGGTTGTACGGATTGGACTTGGTGGGGCTGTGGTTGTATCCATGAGAGGGGACTGTTTGGAGACAGTAGAAGTCATGATACCTACCTCAGGCCTCTTCCCCCTCTTAATTTTGAATCCCACCTGTAGAGAGATGATGAGACTTCACTGGTCACTGGGAAGTCCCGAGTACCAGCAAGAGATGGAAGGAACAAACTGCCCTCCAGGTCCTCAGACTGGATGTCCCAGACTGGACCTTGGTAGGGCTGTGGTTGTGGCCATGAGAGGCAAGCGTCTGGGGACAGTAAAACTCATGATACCTACCTCAGGCCTCTTTCCCCGCTTGATTTGGGGTCCGTCCTGTAGAGAGACCATGAAACCCCACTGATAAAAAGCATGGGACAGGGAGAACAAACTGCCCTCCAGTTCCCCAGACTGGATGTCCCAGACTGAACCTTAGTGGGGCTGTGGTTGTGATCATGAGAGAGGAGCGTCTGGGGATAGTAAAACTCATGATACCTACCTCAGGCCTCTTCCCCCGCTTGATTTGGGGTCCCTCCTGTAGAGAGATCATGAGACCTCAATGGTCACTGGGATGTCCCCAGTACCAGCAAGGGATGGGAAGAACAAACTGCCCTCCAGTTCCCCACACTGGATGCCCTCCAAGCCCATCCCAGTACTTGCCTCCTGGCTAAAATCTCCATTTCCTTCCAAGGGTGCCTAGAGAAGGGGAGCAAAGAGGTTGTATGGATTGGACTTGGTGGGGCTGTGGTTGTGGCCATGAGAAGGGAGTGTCTGGGGAGAGTAGAACACATGATACCTACCTCAGGCCTCTTCCCCCTCTTAATTTTGACTCCCACCTGTAGAGAGACCACGAGACCTCACTGGTCACTGGGATGTCCCCAGTACCAGCAAGGGATGGGAGGAACAAACTGCCCTCCAGTTCCCCACACTGGATGCTCTCCAAGGCTATCCCAGTACTTGCCTCCTGGCTAAAACCTCCACTTCCTTCCAAGGGTGCCTAGGGAAGGAGAACAAAGAGGTTGTATGGATTCAACTTGTTGGAATGTGGTTGTGGCCATGAGAGGGGACTGTCTGGAGACAGCAGAACTCATGACTCCTACCTCAGACCTCTTCCCCCGCTTGATTTGAGGTCCGTCCTGTAGAGAGATCATGAGACCTCAATGGTCACTGGGATGTCCCCAGTACCAGCAAGGGATGGGAGGAACAAAATGCCCCCCAGTTCCCCACATTGGATGCTCTCCAAGCCCATCCCAGTACTTGCCTCCTGGCTAAAACCTCCACTTCCTTCCAAGGGTGCCTAGGGAAGGAGAGCAAAGAGGTTGTATGGATTGGACTTGGTGGGGTTGTGGTTGTGGCCATGAGAGGGGACTGTCTGGAGACAGTAGAACTCATGACACCTACCTCAGGGCTCTTCCCCCTCTTGATCTGGGGTCCGTCCTGTAGAAAGATCATGAGACCTCAACGGTCACTATGATGTTCCCAGTACCAGCAAGGGATGGGGGGAACAAACTGCCCTCCAGTTCCCCACACTGGATGCTCTCCAAGCCTACCCTAGTACTTGCCTCCTGGCTAAAATCTCCATTTCCTTCCAAGGGTGCCTAGGGAAGGAGAGCAAAGAGGTTGTATGGATTCGACTTGTTGGAATGTGGTTGTGGCCATGAGAGGGGAGTGTCTGGGGAGAGTAGAACACATGATACCTACCTCAGGCCTCTTCCCCCTCTTAATTTTGACTCCCACCTGTAGAGAGACCACAGCACCTCACTGGTCACTGGGATGTCCCCAGTACCAGCAAGGGATGGGAGAAACAAATTGGCCTCCAGTTGCCCAGAACTGGTAGTTCTCCAGACTGTGGACTACCCCAGTAGTTGCTTCCAGGCAAAACTCTCCACTTGCCTTGGGAAGGAGAGCAGAGAGGTTGTCTGGACTGAACTTTGGTGGAGTTGTGTGCAGGGCACAGATGTCCTCAGAATTCCCAGGCCCATGGCTTCCCCCCAGTCTGAGCAGGAATATCCCATCTGCTCCCTCAGCCCCATTCCTCCAAATTTCACCTGGGATACTTTGTTCATGCAATGACCCAGGTTGAGAATGGAGATAAGGATAGCCTGGGGAATTTGAGGCCTAAATCGTAAAGGGGTTGCGGGTGACTGGACCCAAAGACAGGGCACCAAGGGAGTGGGCTGGCAGCACTGAAGGGAAAGGACAGTGGGGGATGTAAGCAAGGGGTATAGGAATTCAAGAGGAGGGGATACGGGTACTTCAGGCACAGTGGTTGGTAGGGGGAAAACAAAGACAACTGCAGAGAACCAAACTGAGAGGACTGGGAGAGTGTTTGGGAGTTGGGGTTCAAGTAAAGGGGATCTGGGGACACTATCACAGTAGACAGGATGAAAGGCAAAGGACTGAGGAGGGGAGATGAGAAGAAAGTTGTTGGGAGTGGTCAAAGGCAGGGCATTTGAGGACCCTGTATAGGACACAGAGATCCTGGAGAGGAGATGTCTGAGGGGGCTGAAAGGATGGGATGAGGAGGCACGAAGAAGAGAAACCAGTGGGGACTCTCCTAGGGAGGAGATAGGTCTAACTATTCAGTGAAGAAGCTGGGATCTGGACTTCAGGAGCTACCCTGAAGGGAAGCGTGGGAATAGACAGAACTGTGCAAGGCAGAACTGTATTGCCTGGGGCTGGAGAAGCCCCTTGCTTGGGAAAGGGAGAAGGCAGCTCAAGGGGTTTCATGCTCACCACTACGATTTCATTCTGCAGGAGAGCTGATGTTTTGCAGCCGAGATCTGTTCCCAGCCTTGAGCCCTGCCGCGGGGCATTATGGACTCACCTTAGCATCTGCTGGGGTGCACAGCAGGATAGTGAAGAGCAGGGCCATGCTGAGCACTGCGGCCTTCATGGTTCTCTGTGGTGTGGTGAGTCCTGGGTAAAGCTAGAGAAGGTGAAGGGCAGATTTATCCCTCCCAGGACTCCTCCCTGCCCTCCCCAAGAGCCCCCAGGGCAAAGCCAGACTTGGCAAAGACACCAGTCCTGGCAACAAGCCCGGCCTCGGCACAGAGTCACCCCTGCCTTCAGTATGGCTCCAGCCACCTTTCCTGGCATCAGTCCAGCTTCCTGCACAGGGCAGCTGGACATGGAAAGACCCAGGCATCTGGGGGTGGTGAAGGGGGACAGACAGAGGAGGCCTGACAGCCAGGCATCTTATGGTGAATGCCTACTGCTCCAACACAAAGAGACATTCCCCCATCTCCCAGAGCCCCTCACCTCCCAACACTGCCATCTCCCAGTGCCGCCTGCCTGGGGCCATCCTGCCCACCCAGGTGACCTGAGTCCCACTCTGCAGAGCTGCCCCCAAATGATGGGTCTCAGTGATTCTGTCCCAAAAAAGGCTCTGGCCACAACCCCATCCCTGGCTGTGACTTGGACACTGTCCCCAAGGCCCCTGTCCCCAGGGAGTGTGCCCTCATCCTTGGCCCAAGTCAGCGCTGTTCCTGAGCATGATGTGGCTGTCCAGAGGGACACAATGGCCAGGGCACTTGTCCTCAGGCAGCCACTTGCAGCTAACTGTGGGGATTGCAGAGCTCTCACGGCAACAGGAGGGATGTTTGTTCTCCTTGTCATCCCTCCTTTGTGTGTGTGTGTGTCTGATAAGCTCTATTTGCCCAGGATCAGTGACGCAAAGAACCTGTTCAGCCAGGTTGGTGCTTCCAACATGTTCCACAAGCTTGGTACTTCATGAGATTGCCTAATGCAGGATGGGGAGGAGCCTGGCAGAGCCTGAAAAGGAGGACAGTCCTGAAAGCACCAGGGAAGAACAGGTCCAGCGCACCCCACACACCTACAAGGTCTCCCTTGCTCCCCTGGGACAGGCTGGAGCCAAGAGGTGGGGACAGTCCCAGGGGAGCAGCTTCACAGCCAGGGTGTCCCTGTCTTTCATCGCAGCCTGGTGACAGGGGTTTCCCACAGGAATGAGGCTTAGAGCAGCCTGCAGCTTGGGTGATGGAGGTGCCTCCCTGAGGCTACTGTGTCCCCCTCCCTTTGCCCTGCTGCCTGCTCTGCAGCTATCCCTGCCTTTCCAGGACATTTTCCTTCACAGCACCCCTGGCCTAAACATCACCCTCCTGGGGGCCCTGGGCAGCATTGTTTGCTAAGTGTGGGATTGTATGCTTCAGCTCTCCACTCTGGTAAGAGCCACTGCGTGAAGCTGCTGTCTTGGTTTGCACAAATGGACTACTTGGTTTACGCTACCTGGACTTGTGCAAAGCGTTCAACCCTGTTCCGCACGACATCCTTGTCTCTAAATTGGGGAGACATCAATTTGATAGGTGGACCACTCGGTGGGCAAAGAACTGGCTGGATGGCCGCACACAAAGAGTTGTGGTCAATAGCTCAATGTCTGGCTGGAGACTAGTAATGAGTGGTGTCCCTCAGGGATCGGAGTTGGGACCGGTCTTGTTCAACATCTTTGTCGGTACACGGACAGTGGGATTGAGTGTGCCCTCAGCAAGGTTGCCAATGACACCAAGCTGTGTGGTTCGGTTGATACGCTGGAGGGAAGGAATGCCATCCAGAGGGACCTTGACATGTTTCTGAGGTGGGCTGATGCCAACCTTATGAAGTTGAACCATGCCAAGTGCAAGGTCCTACACCTGGGTCAGAGCAATCCCAGGCACAGCTATAGGTTGGGCAGAGAAGAGATTCAGAGCAGCCCTGCAGAGAAGGACTTGGTGGTGTTGGTTGATGAGAAAATGAACATGAGCCGGCTTCAGTGTGCGCTCGCAGCCCAGAAAGCCAACCGTATCCCAGGCTGCATCAAAAGGAGCGTGACCAGCAGGTTGAGGGAAGTGATCCTGCCCCTCTGCTCTGCTCTCATGAGACCTCACTTGGAGTATTGTGTGCAGTTCTGGTGTCCCCAACATAAAAAGGACATGGAACTGTTGGAGCAAAGCCAGAGGAGGGCCACAAGGATGATCAGGGGACTGGAGCACTTCCTGTATGAAGACAGGCTGAGAAAGTTGGGGCTGTTCAGCCTGGAGAAGAGAAGGCTGCGTGGAGACCTCATAGCAGCCTTCCAGTATCTGAAGGGGGCCTATAAGGATGCTGGGGAGGGACTCTTCATTAGAGACTGTAGTGACAGAACAAGGGGTAACGGGTTAAAACTCAAAGAGGAAGTTTAGATTGGAAATAAGGAGGAAGTTCTTTACTGTAAGGGTGGTGAGGCACTGGAATGGGTTGCCCAGGGAAGTTGTGAATGCTCCATCCCTGGTAGTGTTGAAGGCCAGGTTGGACAGAGGCTTGGGTGAGACATGGTTTAGTGTGAGGTGTCCCTGCCCATGGCAGAGGGTTGTAACTAGATGATCTTAAGGTCCTTTCCAACCCTAACTATTCTATGATTGTATGATTCTAAATCAAGTAAGACCTTACCCAGCAGTCCAGGACCAATGCACCCATTTTGCCCAGTTGTGACACTCACGTAATCTGCTGTCACTGCTCTCTTCAAGGATGTAAGGGCCCCAAACAGCAGAGGAAATAGCTGGTTCCTGTGTTAGCAGGGACATATTAATAATGAAGACGAGCATATTTTCATCAACAGGCTCAGGCATGTCTGTTTTGCCTCCCTGTAGATGTACACAACTATCAGAAGAGGTAGATAACAGAACACATATTGAATTATTTCAGCATAACAAGAAGACCAGCACTCCTACTAGTGGTGTGAGTTAACACTGAGGGGAGATAGCACCAGTAAAGTTTATTACACCAGGAGATGCAGCTTGTATTTACTCACCTCTTTAGGTAGCTGATGGTCAGAAGTAACCACCTCTACTAATGACGAGCAAATCCACTAGCCGCACTGAGCAATAGGAGCCTTGAATACATTGGACTCATTGCCTGTACTGAGGTTCATGTAATATCAGCGCTATGGCAGCAGATCCATGGATAGTTCATAAGGCTGACACATTCCTCTGCAAACACATCCTCTGTTTGTTATGTACCACAGTAATTCAAGCGACCACGCTGTGCTTCCCAGTCACCATTCACTTCCAAACCCACACAGCAGTCCATGTCACGTGTCTGAAAGTAAAATAGCACTCTATTTTAGTCCTCTGTCTATGAGGGTGTGAGGATAATTTATGAAATACAAACTGAGGATCAAAGCCTGGTGTTAAAAACCTAGTTTAGGTTTTGAAGTTAGTGGGGGTCTGCCTGAGTTTCAGTGAATTCAACGTGTCACTGTTTCTGTTCCCATGCGGATATAGACTCCTGTCACGGCTTCAAAAAAAACCTGTCTCGTTTTATGCACATGAAAAGAGATATATAAAAATACTGGTAAGTGGTTCTTGAGAAACATAAATGGTTCAAATTCCTAATTGACATTATACATCATTTTTTATGGGTTATAGATAAGGTCATGTCTTTACAGGACACTAATAAAAAATAAGAGTTCTTTTGTGGATCCATTGTGGAAAGAGTCAAGGCAACTGACTTGAATATTTGCTTTGAAATTGCCCAAAGAGCAGGCAGTCACCTGGAAGATTTTCATTTTGACTGCGTCAGTTTTGTGTGTCATTTATTAGATAGCAAAGCTACACAGTGTTGAAGGATTTATCATATTTAAATATGATGTGACATTATTTGTATTCTGAAGTTGTTTTGAAAAGTATTGGTGAATTTTATGCACTGTCCTAATTGAGGTATATTGACTTAGGGGAGGCCAAGGCTGCCTTTGAGATAAATGCAAATTAAGTGGGTGGCATTTGATAGCCACATAACATTTAAGGTGCTATTCAGGAGGATCCCATCTGCTGATTTGACTGTGTCTAAAAAGACATGTTCATATTTTTGTAACAGTAGTGGATTGAAAAAGTAAAATGTCACAAGTTTGTGAGTATGACAAAGAGATGAGCAAGAGACTTTACAAGGATGGTCTAAAGTGTAGCTAATTCTACTTGTGCTGTCTCCCTCCTCCTTCTCCAAGCAGGGCTGAGAGCACTTCTGGAAGTTTCCCTGGTTTTCTTGTAGTTTCACAGGTTCATGACTGTGAACAACACCAAGTTGGATGGGAGTGTTGATCTGACGAAGGGTAGAGAGGCTCTGCAGAGGGATCTGGGCAGGCTGTATCGATGGGCTGTGGGCCATGGTGTGAGTTTCAACAAAATAACGTGCCGGGTTCTGCGCTTGGGCCACAACAACCCCATGCAATGCTCCAGGCTTGGGGAAGAGCAGCTGGAAAGCTGCTCATGGAAAAGAATCTAGAGGTGCTCATTGACAGAACTGAACATGAGCCAGCTTGTGCCCAGCCAGCCAAGAAGGCCAGCAGCATCCTGGCCTGTATCAGCACCAGCATGGCCAGCAGGGCCAGGGCAGTGATTGTCCTCCTGTACTGGAACCTGGTGAGGCTGCACCTCAAATCCTGTGTTCAGTTCTGGGCCCCTCACTGCAAGAGAGACATTGAGGTGCTGGAGCGAGTCCAGAGAAAGGCAACAGAGCTGGTGAAGAGCCTGGAGAACAAGGGTAATAGGGAACAGCTGAGGGAACTGTGAGGGTTTAGTCTGAAGAAGAGAAGGCACAGGGGCACCTTATTGCTCTCTACAACTGCCTGAAAGGAGGCTGTAGCCAGGAGGTGGATAGTCTCTGCTCCCAAGGAACAAGGGATAGGACAAGAGGAAACAAGACTCAAGCTGTGATCTGGTATTGGAACAGGCTGCCCAGGGCAGCGGTGGAGTCACCATCCCTGGAAGTGTTCACAGTGTAGAGGAGGCACTTAGTGACATGGTTTAGTGGTGGACTTGACAGTGCAGGGGTGAAGGTCAGACTTGATGATCTAAAGGTCTTTTCCAACCCAGTTGATTCTATGACGATTCTATGACTATTCTATGATTCCAAGATGAACCACGTCTTTTCATCAAATAAGTAGTACAAGCACTTTCATTTTTCTCCTCATTCCCTCTGTATAAAAATGGGATTCCTCACTGCAGGTCAAAGTCTGAAGACAACAACGCTACTAAAACCTTATTTGAAAAATAAATCTGGTAAAAAATCCATTGACTCACAGAAGAAACTACAGGAAAACCAGAGAAACTTCCAGAATTGCTCTCAGGCCTGCATGGAAAAGGAGGAGGGAGACAGCACAGGAAGAATTAGCTTAGAATTAGTAGGGCCTACTTTAACCCTAACCTTAACACTAACCCTATCCCATCACATAACCCTAACACTAACCATAAACCAATACCTAACCATAAATTGTCACCTGACCCTAACCCCTCACTTCACCCTAATGCTAACCATAACCCATCACCTCACCTCTGTGCTGGCGACATGGTCTAGGCTGTGGAAAGGGCTGAGGCAGATCAGTGGTCAGGGGTTGGGGTGGGGTTAATGAAGGAGTGGGTAGGTGATGGGGGCGTGGCTTGGGTAGAGGAGGGTTCTCAGGTGTGGGCGGGGTTGGAGCAGGTAGTAGTGCGACCATGTTGGGGGCAGGGCTAGACAGGGTGTGATCAGGGCTGTGAGTGCGGTTAAAAAACGGGTGAGGGTACGTTAAGGTTGGGGCGTGGCCCCATGGGGGCGGGGCCATGCTTAGAGGCATCACCTAGGCAAGGGTTGTGGGCGGGGCTAGGGTGGGAGTGTGGCCACACATAGGGGCGGCCAGGGCAGGGTGGGCAAAGCCGAGGCAGGTGGTGCCACAGGGGGTGTGGCCAGGGTGGGGTCACCTGTGGGGTTGCGGTCTGTGTTGGGGCGGGGCTGTCGTAGGCTGGGGGTGGAGCCACATGAGGGAGCGAGTCCAGTCCAGGGGTGGGTGGAGCCTCACGCTAGCTGAGGCACGGTGCCGCTCAGGGGGCGGGGCTTGTGCTGTGGGCGGAGTTAATGAAGGACAGGATGCTTGGACTCAGGACTTTTCTCCTCTCTCTTCCGTCAAGCTGCCAGACCCGGTGATTTTCTTCATCTCCAGCCTGCTTCCTGTCGTTGTTTTTTGTTTTGTTGTCCTGCTTCTACTCCTTATTTCTGTTGCTTCTTTCTCCATCTCTATCAGGCTCCCTGTCCCTTTCTCTCACCACTCCCTTATCTACATCTTGCTTTCTGACTACAGCCCCCGTCTGCTGGCTGTGACTTTTCTCCTCTGTTGTGCGATCCACTCATCGTCTGTGGCAGCCTCCACCACTGCCAGTCAGCCCCTTTCTCCAGGAGCTGGCCAACTGACTGTCGGAGCAGCTTTGGTGAACGACAGCTGAGGTGTCCCAGGGACAAGCCTGGAGCTCCAGAGCATGCTTGGTTGTGCAACTTCTTACGTGCATGACTGAATAAATACTATTTGTCTCCTTCTCCCTCAGGGCCTGTTTGCACTTCTTTTGCACCGGGTGAAGGGCTCTGACAGGGCCTGGGGGAGGATGTAATGCACAGTGGAGGTCGGGCGATGGCACCCTGCTCTTCCTGGGCTGCAGCTGCGTGCACCCACGGCTGGAGGAGCCTCAGGTGAAGCTGATGATGACACAACCTTCCCTGGGGGCAGTGGAGGGGTTGGTGTGAGCCAGGGAAGGAGTAGAGTAGCAGGTAAGTGTTGCCAGCCTGCATGTGCACCAACAGAGAAGGTGAGCTGGAGCCAGATCAGCTGATCCCGGAAGGAAGCCCTGACTAGCACAGTGGCTGACGACAGGGAAATAGGGCCATTGGTGTCACTGAAACCCGGAAGAATAAAATTCCTTTATACCGATGTAGCATTAATAAACAGGCATTATTTAGTAAGGTGCCAGATGCACGGGGGTAGGTCTGCCTAACATGTGCTGATTCTTACAGGTTTCTTCCTTATGAGCATTCATCTTATGCATATATATTACAATTCCAAATATCTTACACATATTCTAGGTTACTACCCACTAGAGCAGAGATTATTTTGAGTGAAGGTCCCAAGGGTCTTTGGAACCCCTGGTGGTCTTATCTTTGTTGACCTTTGGTTGAACTTCTCTCATTATCTTCCTTTTATGGTCTTAGGTTGGCCTCTCTTCTGACTTTGTGAGGAATAGTTCCCAGTTCTATGAGCTGGAGAGGCACTTTGTGACAAATGGTTCCTAGTTCAGTGAGCTGGATAGGTAAAGAAGGAACGTTCTTTACCCTTTCTCTTGTTCCTTCTTTACATATGTATAGTTTTGTTTAGCTCTAACTTGATTTGTTTCAGCTAGTAAAATGAGTCCCCTTCTATCACTAGGATCCCTGTCGGAGGCATGGAGCACTGCAGCATGCATGGGACTGTCTAGAGCTGTACTGGAGCTGACGGCAAGTGATACCAGGGAGAGAGTCAGGCGGGATCGAGGGGGCTGCCTGTAGCCATGCTGGGGATTGCTGCGCTGTGCTCAGTGTAGCTTGCGGGTGTGGCGGTGGCGGTGTGGAGGACGAAGAGGGACAATGACGGTGTCCCCGCAGTGTCAGAGAGCCGGGAACACTGCCCGCAGCAGCATGCAGGGAGCCATGGTCCCTGGACACTTTGCTTTCCATCGGTCATACTGTGTCGCCGAGGCATGCGGGGAGTTATAGCCACTCGACACTCAGCTTCCGGTCGGCCATGTTGTTTTTCCCGTCCTCACTACTACCGTCTCACGAATGAATCGCAGTACTGCAAGTTAGTTCCACGCATCTTGAGGAGCCGCCGCTGAGCTCCACTTTGCCTTCCGCCAGTAATGGCGATGCGGCGCTGGGGTGCTGCTGTGCCCACTTGGAGAGAAAAATGCTGGTGTTCGGTTACTCCAAGATAACCCCCAGAGGTGGGTACCCTAACGCATGGTCACAGTGCAAAGCCAGCAGTCCTGACAATCCTACTGCTCCACCAGGCCCAAGAAGAGCCTGGAGAATGTTTGGTATTACTAGTTGCCCTGTCTGAGTGCTATCCTCCCTCCTGAAGGGTGGCATGGAAAGGGGAATTTAACACCATGTCAGGGCTTGCTCTGAAAGAAGTATTGAACCAGAAGTTACGTCATTTTGACACAGTCCCTCTGTCCTGATACGCAGCACATGTCCTACAGACAACTTTCCACACCCCTCGGGTCATGCTTAGCCCAAATGTCAGCCCTATGGAAGGCTTCTTAGCTGCCATGAGCACACTGGGCTGCACTGGGGGAGCATGATCACCCTCACAAGGGTAGGAATTTTCCCTCTGGACTCAGCATTGGTGTGACCCCATCTGGAGAAGCGTGTTTCAGCGTAGAATCCCTGTTCTGGAGGAATCTTATCAGATAAGGTTAGGGGTCATGGGTGGAGATGCTGAGAGTCCTGGGCTTACTAGCTCAAGACAGATGGAAAATTTCTTTCCAAGATGATTGCACTTTGAAGGTAGGAAACAACATGAGAAGGAAAATAATCAGAAATTGCAGCTTTGGAGGTCCAGAGTAGAGCTGAAAGTAAAGAAATGTCACTTTGAGTGTAGTGCTTTGATGCTAAGTATCACTCACGGGGTGTCAGGATCAGCGCATGGCTTTGTGTTTTCAAGGAGCAGGCGGTGAGGATGGAGGGACACCAGTAGAGGTAGAGATATACTGAGATGAGAAAAAGGTGCAGAAGAGCATTGGGTGTGTGCAGCCTGCAGGGAATCTGACACAGGCATGGGACAGTGCAGCATGGCCTGTGGTGCAGATGGCCAAGGGTGCTGGCAAGGTCCTTGGTCCCTGATAGAAAAGATAGGTCTTTGTCCCCTTGGCTATGGCTGATGTCCCTGCCACAAAGGTCTAAGAGGAGACAAATCGTCATCATGACCATGGGGCATCATTGTCTTCTTGCACCTCCTTGGGAAGACCAGAAGGTGTCATACCATTGGCCTTCACTTGACATCACATTCCCAGATCCCCTGGAAGAGCCTGAACCACGGGCTGGGGGTCAGGAATTGGCCATCACCTTCATCAAGAAAACCAAGGGTTTTTTCTCAGCATCAGAGTTGCTGCACTTTGCTTTTGCTGGCCTTCAGTAACCTGCTCTAAGGAGTTCCTGGGAAGGCTTTGTCAATAATGGCCCTCAGTGGGGCTCCATTAATGCTTCAAGGTCCTTTGAAATTGTTTCTGAGTTTGACTGCTTGAGAGGGTTCTTCAGTCTCCTCTTGGTAGCTGAGGTACATGGACTCAACACCAAAAAGGCCATAGGGTTCATTAAATTACAGAAAGCCCTAAAGAGCCATGTGTCTTCTTGGAATTTTCTTTAAGTCCTCACAACTTGCACAACTGCACTGAAATTTGCAGCTGGATGTTGCAACTCCTTTACACCAGCTCCCTCCTGCTTTTCTTAGAGAATTGGGCTGCACACAAGAACTGAAAAACTTTCTCTTCACTGCTGACAAACAAAAGTTAAACACTATATAATAACTCCTCAGCTGTATGCCAAGTCTAAGCAGCATCTAGCATGATCCCCCTTTCACAAGTGATTTGTGTAGAACAGTTTTAAACAGAGATAAGAAAGGATAGATATAAACTCAATTAAGGTTGTGTGGACTTCAGAAAGATGAAGCAAGTTTCTACCTTTCTGCAGCTCAAAGCAGAGATCAGATAGTTGAGGGGATCTGGAAGACCAAAGAGCAAGTGGAGGAGGAATCCTGAGAGCAATGGGAAGGGTATATGTCCAGATTGTCTGCTGAAAAGTTTTTAGATATGGCTACTTGACAGGGAGAGTCAGAAACACCTGAATGATGAGGGTGATGAAATTATGAAGAGAGTAGCTGTAATACAAGTACAGGGGAAGATCAGTATTTCTTCTCCTACCATTATTACACTTCCTGGAATTTCTCATTTTGTCATTTTGGGAAAACGTTGCCAGGTCTTAAATGTACTCAAGTGATTGAGCTGTTGAAAAAGTGCTTGTATATTTTGTGCATACTTTCATTTTCATAGACAATAACTGATGCCTGACAGGCCTGCAGGCATTAAAACAAGATCATTTGTGTCCTTCACAGAGCTGCATGCCCCATAACCTTTCCTGCCCAGGACTCCACAATCTGCACAAGGCAAGTCACACTGAGGTGACAGCTTCTCTTTGCTGGTAGCAGATGTTCTTTGTGATGCTCACCTACAGCATGGGAGGATTCATGCATGGCCATGCAGTACAAAATAGACACAGAGCAGCCATCAGAGAGCTGGTGCAGCCAGAAAGCTGTTTTCATTTCCCGTTCATTCCTGCAATGTGGAGGATGGATCTCGTATTGAAAAGGAGCTGCGGAAGTTCACAGAAGAACTGGTCCACAGCATTGCCTTGACAGAGTGGTAGTGAAAATGTATTAACAGTGTGCAGCACAGCACAGCACAGAGAAACCCACTGCCCCAGGCAGCTGCTGCCATGTGGGCACAAGCTCTGCTACCCAGGAGGATCCCGCAGTGCAGGGGTTTGCAGATGGCAATGTAGCG
The DNA here is from genome assembly GCF_963264785.1 of Psittacula echo. Taxonomy (NCBI): domain Eukaryota; kingdom Metazoa; phylum Chordata; class Aves; order Psittaciformes; family Psittacidae; genus Psittacula; species Psittacula echo. The sequence goes on along the minus strand of NC_137742.1, from coordinate 83,229,903 downwards.
GTCATAAGACATGATGGTGAGAAGGTAATACTCTGCTGAAATGAAAAAGATGAACAGAAATACCTGAGCAGCACATCCTGAAAAAGAAATTTTCCTTATGTGCCAGAGGAAATTTGCCATGGATTTGGGGACAGTTGTGGAGATGAAGCCCAGGTCAAGAACAGGGAAGCTGAGGAGGAAGAAGTATATGGGGATGTGGAGGCAGTGGTCACAGGCTGCGGTGGTGATGATGAGGCCGTTACCCAGGAGGGGAAACAGGTAGATGCCCAGGAAGAGACAGATGTGCAAGAGCTGCAGCTCCCACGCATCTGCGAATGCCAGGAGGATGAACTGGGTGATGGAGCTGCCATTGGACATCTGCTGCCTCTTGGCACGGGGACTCACTGAAAAAAGGAAAGGACAGGGAAAGATTACATCAGATTCCTCTGAGCAAAGCCACTCCCTTTTTCATAGAAATCTCCCCAGCTGAAATGCATTTCTTTTCTCTTGTTTGTGCTGGCTGAGTGCAGTTTGAGGAGCAGGACCTTTGCCCATGTGCTACCAGGGAGTCAGCTGTGCTCTGAAGCAGTGGTTTGTACAGCTTTGGAAGATAAGATTAAATCCAACTTTATTGTAAAAGTTCAGTAGTTGCACTCATGGCTTGGATGGGTATGACTTTCAGAAGCAACGCTTAGCTTGTCCTTAGAATGGTTCTGACTGTGGTTTTTATTGACTAGGATAACACCTGCTGAGTCTTCTTTGTAGGGGTATAAATCATTCTTTGTATGACTGAAAATTGGAAGTGAATTGAAACAGGCAAAAAGTCTCAGCTGTTTGTAGCTTAGTGCAGTGCCAGGAGAGCTACTGTGTCCGGAAGTTCTTTTCCATTTTAGCTGTGCTTAGACTTGCAATGCCTTTAAGATGCCTTCACACACAAATTAATCTTAAGAAACCCCACAAATATATGCCATGTGATGAGATCAGGAGAGCACTGTTTCAAAGGGTAGGTCCCAAAGATCTCGTGGGGAGAAGCGAAGAACACTGCCCAGTAGACCATGCCCAGCAGACACTTCCAGTGACAGACAACAAGTGAGTTTCCAGAATGCACCCTCCCCCAGGGCTGGTTTACAGTTTCCCCCCACTCCCTGGCCACGGCTCTGCTGCTTGGAGCTGTCCTTGCCAGGAGCTCCTTTTCTGTGCCCAGGTCTCTTTCCTGTCAGTGCTCCTAGAGCCCACCCCGAAGGCTCTGTGCTCAGCTCTGTCCTGCAGACAACTTCTAGCATCAGGGCACTGCCCAGGGGCATCTCTTGGTGTGCAGGAGGTAAGGAGCTACTCAGACAGTGCTGTTGAAAACTGGGGTCTCAGTTCCTTCTCCCAAGCAGAAAAATTAATTCCCAGCTCCCACTGTCCAGCCAAGCCAACCTACAGTGAAAAAAATGAATTCATTCTTCTAAGGCAAGCGCTGCCTCAATATCTTTCAGAAGGCCCCTCTGCAAATATCGAGTGATCGAGAGATCTGAACAGCCCTGTACCACACAGCACCCTCTAAAGAGCAGAAAAAGACTTCCCTTCCAGGGGTTTTTCCTTCCACCCCCAGCTTCTCCCTCCAGCGCTATGGGGAGCTTCTGGACAGGCTGAGTGCTGACCCTGGCGGGCAGCAGAGTCCCTGCCCCAGCACACAGCCCCTGGGCTGCAGGACTCTGCTCGAAAGGACAGCAGTGGGCACCCCTGGCTGCACACCCAGATTCACTCCCTGCAGCCATCCCCGGGACAGAAGAACTGTATTACCCTCTCCCTCGGATGGTGCAGCAGGCAAGCCCTGCTCTGGAGCACATCCTCCTCCTTATCTACAGTAGAGAAACCAAGAGAATCCTCCTGACAGATCCCATAACCTTTCAGAGGCATCAGCTTTAGGAGGAAGGAACTGCAGGTGCAGTGCCCTGCACCCAGACCCTTACCACACAGAGGGCTGTGAAGATTTCTCCTGCAGTGAGCTCTCAGCATTCTCCCACTCCCAAATGCCTTCAAGCTCTCTCAGCCTTGCAGGTCTGCCCTGTGTTCCTGCAGGCAGTGCCAGCAGCCGTCTAGAGAACAAGCAGTGGTGGATGGGTGTTAGTCCAGTGGCTGCTTGAGGAAACTACACCCTTACCAATCAATGGGACCGGAGGGTCTGCATTCAAGTGTGTATGAGAAGCTGCATGGCTTCACGAGTAAAAACTTACAGATCTAGCATAAAGCTGGTTGTTTTTCTGAGGGTATAAAAGCAGGACCCTCTTGTGGCCAAATCCAAAGCCTTACCTATGGATAGACACACTGTGCAGGAATTTTCCCAATTACCTGAAACTCCTGGCATTGGCTGCAGCAGGGCTTCCCAGCTTAAAGTGTGGACATGGATGGTGATTTGGTGGTAATCGGTGATGTATTTGAAGGATCTGGCGAATGAAGTTGTTCAGCCACTGTCCATCATATTTGAAAAATCATGCCAGTCAGGTGAAGTTCCCGACGACTGGAAAAAGGGAAATATAACCCCCATTTTCAAGAAAGCGAAAATGGATGACCCAGGGAATTACAGACCAGTCAGTCTCACCTCTGTGCCTGGCAAACTCTTGGAGCAGATTCTCCTGAAAGGCATGCTAAGGCACATGAAAAACAAGGAGGTGGTTGGTGACAGCCAGCATGGCTTCACTAAGGGCAAATCCTGCCTGACCAATTTGGTGGCCTTCTACGATGGGGCTATGGAACTGACGGACAGCGGTAGAGCAGTTGATGTCATCTACCTGGACTTGTGCAAAGTGTTTGACACTGTCCAACATGACATCCTTATCTCTAAATTGGAGAGACATCAATTTGATAGGTGGACCACTCGGTGGGCAAAGAACTGGCTGGATGGCCGCACGCAAAGAGTTGTGGTCAATGGCTCAGTGTCTGGCTGGAGACTAGTAATGAGTGGTGTCCCTCAGGGATCGGAGTTGGGACCGGTCTTGTTCAACATCTTTGTCGGTACACGGACAGTGGGATTGAGTGTGCCCTCAGCAAGGTTGCCAATGACACCAAGCTGTGTGGTTCGGTTGATACGCTGGAGGGAAGGAATGCCATCCAGAGGGACCTTGACATGTTTCTGAGGTGGGCTGATGCTAACCTTATAAAGTTGAACCATGCCAAGTGCAAGGTCCTACACCTGGGTCAGAGCAATCCCAGGCACAGCTATAGGTTGGGCAGAGAAGAGATTCAGAGCAGCCCTGCAGAGAAGGACTTGGTGGTGTTGGTTGATGAGAAAATGAACATGAGCCGGCTTCAGTGTGCGCTCACAAGCCCAGAAAGCCAACCGTATCCTGGGCTGCATCAAGAGAGCATGACTAACAGGTCAAGGGAGGTGATCCTGCCCCTCTGCTCTCATGAGATCTCACTTGGAGTATTGGGTGCAGTTCTAGTGTCCTCAACATAAAAAGGACATGGAACTGTTGGAGCAAAGCCAGAGGAGGGCCACGAGGATGATCAGGGGACTGGAGCACCTCCTGTATGAAGACAGGCTGAGAAAGTTGGGGCTGTTCAGCCTGGAGAAGAGAAGGCTGCGTGGAGACCTCATAGCAGCCTTCCAGTATCTGAAGGGGGCCTATAAGGATGCTGGGGAGGGACTCTTCATTAGGGACTGCAGTGACAGGACAAGGGGTAACGGGTTAAAACTTAAACAGGGGACATTTAGATTGGATATAAGGAGGAAGTTCTTTACTGTAAGGGTGGTGAGGCACTGGAATGGGTTGCCCAGGGAAGTTGTGAATGCTCCATCCCTGGTGGTGTTGAAGGCCAGGTTGGACAGAGGCTTGGGTGAGACATGGTTTAGTGTGAGATGTCCCTGCCCATGGCAGAGGGTTGTAACTAGATGATCTTAAGGTCCTTTCCAACCCTAACTATTCTATGATTCTATGATTCTATGGGAGCTGAGACGAGATGCTCACATGCAGGTGGGCAAGAGGAATCCCATTTCCTGTGAGTATTCCAGTTCCTGTGGGTTTGTGATAGTCATGAAAGTGAACTGAGTCTGCCTCTAGCCCCAAGTCTACAATCCCAGGATGACACGTTCCAAGTGATAAGGGTGAATCCCTTTCTTCAGCAAGGGCTAGGGTTAGGGTTACGGGTTGCCTGTCCTGGTCTGGGTGTCCTATCTCTTGATGGGACAAGAAACAGGCTGCCAAGACAAGGGTTGTGTCACTATCCCTGTAGTCATTCAAAGACATGATGCTTAGGGACATGGTTGACATGTGGACTCAATGTTCTTAAGGGTCTTTTCCAAATTAAGTGATTCTGCAATTCTAAGAAAAGTTGATTAAAAAAAAAAATTATTTTAAAAAATTAAAAAAAAAAATTAAAAAGTTGATTGAAGAAGATTTTAAATTAGACTTTTGGTTCTCAACAGACAGACTGCAGGAAGGCAGTGTCTCTGCCAGCTCTCAGAGGGAACATCAGTGCTTGCTTCAGGCTGTTTCACATGATGTTCTCCTGGAGTTCCAGGGACACCTAGAGGGAGCCCAGAGGAGCACTGCTGCAGGCACCGAGGGGAGAGGAGCCAGAGAGGTTAAAGGCAGCCTGGAATGGATGGACAGAGCTGAACTTGTTCCCAGAGAAATCTTCACAACTGTTGACACAGTAAGTCTGTGACAGGAGGAGAATTAAGATGAGTACCCGGGACGGATATTCTAGAGCTGGTACATCACATGACTGTTGTGGACATACAACACTACAGTGTTAGCTCTGCAGATTTTTCTGTTGGGGAGCAGGGCTTGCTTGCTGCACCATCCGAGGGACAGGGCAAGACAGGTCCCTTGTCTCAGGGATGGCTGCAGGGTGTGAATGTGGGTATGCAGCCCGGGGTGCCCCAAGCTGTCCTTCCAAGCAGGGTCCTGCACCCCAGGGACTGTGTGCCAGGGCAGTGAGCTCCCCACTGCGTGGCAGAAATTGGGGGAGGTGAGGGGGAGGGATTGAACCCTTGCAGGGTAGTGTGCTGCTTCTGTTGAGAGAGTGTAGTATGTGTCAGAATTAATCACAGCTCCAGATCGCCCCAGGAGATTTCTGAGGGAACTTTTCGAGGGGAAGCTCAAGACAGGGATTACTATAAAGACAAGGAGCTTTTATGAGCTTCTGTGCTCAGTTTCGTATTTAGGTGAGATTTGGGTGTAGTAATTAAAAGGAGCTCTCATGCTTAAGTCATTGAGGCTCTTGAGGTCTAACTTTAAGTGATCAGTAGGTCTTACAGCTGCATCCTAAAGTTTCTTTAGCCAATCCTTTGCCTACGGACAGCACCAGCCTCATCCATCAGCTTGGTCTGATCTGCACTTCACCTTCAAATACGAACATATGCCAAGGCAGTGCTTTTAAAACTGACAGGGTTCTGGGGGGCCATGGTGGATGCAGAGAGGTTCACATGAGGTATGTGAGCAGTCACAGGGAAAAGACATGGGACAGGGAAAACCTCCCAAGAAGAAAATCTACAGGTAGCAGGGATATGATCTAGGAATGAGAGAAAAGTGAAAACAGAAATTCTGTGGTGGGGAGAATGTCTGTCCAGCTCATGGCAAGGCTTGACAAACTTTGCAGGCAGCTGCCATGGACCTGTAGGTAGGAGAACACAAACATACCCCCTATCCCAGGCTATCAGCTCTTGAGAAGGAGTTGGGTTAAAGTGATTCAAAGGCATCCTGATGGAAAAGGAATGTGAAGCTACAGCTGCCTGCCTGCTTATCAGCAGCCATAAATACCTGCTAGCAACCACACTTTTGCATTAACCCTTTCTTGCCCAAAATGTTGATCTGCTACCCATTAAAAACTTTTACACAAACCCAACAACAAAAATACACAGAACACTGTCTGCCCTCAACACACACACACATGCATGCATGGGATCCCACAAGCAAACTCCATGCAATTACAATATTTGAAATACAAAAACCAGACAATCATTATTCCCACTATACGGTCCCTCATACGGAACGTGGCGTAAGGACCCTGTGAAGAAAATCAAAAATCAGCTCCAAGAAGCACCATCACAGTGTGAGGTGGCAGGCTCAACTTTAGCAGGCGTCCCCGCAGAGGCTCTGCCTCCCCCACATCGCATGAGTCTTGGGCTGTTACACTGACCAAAATGCACACTCGTTCCGATGCAGGTGGCCAGCCTACATCGGAAGAAGTGGTCAGCAATATCCATAAAAAGTCTCCAAGGGTTGATAGAAACACGGATATACTTATATTTGCCATCTTCTAGTACATGTGGATCACAGAGAGACTATCAAATGAGTTGTATATGGGGTTTCAAGTCCACAGTCTGCCACAATACTCATATAACATGTTCAAAAGGCTATAAGGGTCAAGACTTGCCCATTTACTTAAAGGGACTCCTCATAATGGTACATTAAATTGCTCTACATTTCCACACACCCAACAGTTTTTTTCTTGCGTATAATTAACTACCTTTTCTAACAGATCTACATAAGCATTAGCCTTAATCTGTAACATAAACATGAATATTGAAAGAAAGCATATTCTATTTACACTCATGACTATGTCTATCTTCGTGCTTCTAAGCAGATCGCTTAGCACACCTTCGCTTAGTCCCCTCCCAATGCTCAGGAGGAATCTGCCATTTGTATGACACCAGTAAGGGCTTTGAACATTCAAATTGAATAATGCGTATCTGCTTCTTCTGCTTCAATACCCGTCTCTGCGGCTCAAACTGTCCTTCAGAAATTCTAGGCGTGAAACCTGGCTCGTGCCTCTTCATCCAGCCGATTCATTCGCCGGCAGTGAGGGTGTTCTGTCTTCTTTTGGCAACGCTGGCTCCTGCCAAGGTTTCACCCATCGAGCTGGTACCCAACGCAGACCAGAGTCTGTGATTACACACATATATCCTCTACCAGTTAGTTTTACTTCCACAGGACCCTTCCAGGTACCAGTTTCCAGATCCCTATACTGGACCAGTATACCCTGAGTCTTATTCACATAACCTGACCCTAACGCTTGACATGTATTACAGCAGGAGGGTTACTAGAGTCTCCTACCAATCGCAAAAAGTTCATAACATACACAGCTTTCTGTATTCTTGCTGTCGGGGTAAGCCCTTCTTCCCCCGTTTTTTGTTTTTCTAACAATTGTTTCAAGGTCTGATGCGTACGTTCAATAATAGCCTGACCTGTAGGAGAATGAGGAATACTAGTGATATGAGCAATGCCCCAATTATTTAAAAATTTAGACAGCGTTGAAGAAGTAAAGCTAGGTGCATTATCCGTTTTAAGCTGTAAAGGTACTCCCATAACTGCGAAACAACCACGCAAATGCGTGATTACATGGTGTGTGATTTCGCCAGCCAGAGGGGTAGCCCAAACAAAGTGCGAAAAGGTGTCGATAATAACATGGACATACTTCAATTTTCCAAAAGATGATACATGGGTTACATCCATCTGCCAAAGTTGGAGAGCCTGGAGACCTCGAGGATTGACTCCAAGGCCTATGCCTATTGTCTGGCCCTGACAATCAGGACAAGACTGTACAATGCCTGTCAGGGACAAGCCAAACTGGTGAACTAACATTTTTGCTGATTGGTGAAAGAAGGCATGAAATGCTTGGGCTTGTTGAGAAATATCTACTGGTGGTCCTGCCCAAGCTGGAGCAACTAATTTATCTGCTTTGTCATTACCATCACTAAGGCTCCCTGGGAGGCCCAAGTGACTGCGAATATGCATAATGAAGTATTTACAGTTATGATTATTTACAAGATGTAACAGAGTTTTCAACAAAGTCCATAACCTGCAATTAATAACCTCCTGTAAAATTGCCCTCTCTAGACGTTGAACAATTCCTATGACATACAAAGAATCACAATGTTAAGCAGAGTATCAGGCCATCACTGAAATACCACAACAATAACACTTAGTTCAAACGTTTGTAAGAAATCTGTAGAGTGACCAGGTATTTTGTTTCTTCCAACCATCTTCTGTTTCCCAAACGTATCCAGCTATGTGATTACTTCTGCTAGCATCTGTAAAAACAGTTATACCTGAAACAGGTCTGTCGGAGTAAAAGGTAACATCTTCATATTGGTTGTTTTTTAGCACGGTAAACAAGTTATGTGGCGGAAAATGTACGCTAACTTGGCCAACAAAATCTACTAAGACAGTGAAAAACAGTGCTGGACTGCTGTGCCCACTCCAACCATATTTTGGTAAGGGGTAAACAAATTTGTGATGGATCACTACCTAGAATTTCTTGACAACGTTCACGACCTTGCTTAATTAAAAGGGCAAAGGCTTCCAATCGTGTAGTAACAGTTTTGCGCAACCAATAAGGTAAGAAGATCCATTCCAATATACACAAGGGATCCTTTTTCTGCAGATTCCATTGTGCCAACAGACTAAACGGATGATACTGATTGTTTACAACAAACAAAGTTATAGATAAAGCTGGGTTCCATTGGGAAGCATAAGAAGTAGATATTTTAGCCATAATATGGGCTAGGGCCTCATGCTGGATTTTTGACAGAGTTCTCTTTTCCTCTGTCTGTGGTTTGCTCTTCAAAAGAGGCATTAGTTCTGCCAAATCATTAGTAATTCCACATAAGGAACAGATGCACTGAATATCACCTATCGATTTCTGCATGTCTGACAAGGTTCTTATCTCTGTAGTAATCTTCATCTTCTGGGGCCTAACTTCAGTTCTGGAAATAATCCACCCCAGGTATCTCCATGGGGCATTACGCTGTACCTTTTCAGGTGCAATCACTAAACCTACTTTTGCCAGTTTGGAGAGGTATCAGTTATGGTAAAATCTATTGCTGTTGCCATGTCCACTCCAGCACTCCCTGCTGTAGCGGAGGGGACGCAGTCCAAACACTCTGATTTTGTGTCATCGCGTGGGGTGGCATCGCGCTCACATTCAAGTTTCCCAACGGAGTTCCATCTTTCTTATACTTCGAGTGACATTCAGTTGCCCTATGGCCATGTTTGTTGCATCTAGTACAATCACCTGTAAAACCTGAAGCACCACCTGCTGAGTTAGTTTTCTTTACTCTACATTGTTTTCTATGATGTCCCATTTGCCCACAATTAAAACATCTCACGCCCTTCATACCCACTCGATCACCTCGACCTTGCTGTAACAGAGGTTTGACAGCAGCAGCAAAGGCAGTAGCCATGTATTCTGCCTTTTCTTCGGCTGTGCCCACCTTAGAACAAGCGTCCATCATTTCCTGCAAGCCAGCAGATTTCAGTAAAACCTGTAAAATACGCTTACAAGCTGGGTTAGCATTTTCCATGGCCAAGGACATAAGCACAGATTCTTTAGCAGTAGGTGCCAAATCAATATTCTTTTCAATAGCTGCTGTCAATCTATCAATAAATTGCATATATGGCTCAGTAATTCCCTGTTTTATTGACGTACAGGAGGGATTAGGTTTTCCTGCTTCTGGCACAGCTTTTAAAGCAGCTAAGGCCAATTGATGCGCTTGCTGTAACACCTCGGTTCGCATACGAGCCTGTACTGCATCAGGGTGAAATTGTCCCTTCCCTATTAACATTTCATATGTAACACCATGTAAGGGATCATTAGGATTGCGACCCAAATTATCATCAGCAGCTCTTTCAGCAAGCTCCTCAAACCCACTTTTAAAATGTAATAGCTGCAAATGAGTTAACAGGACTGAAGCTACCTTAAGACAATCATTGGGAGTTAAGACCATACTACAAAACAAGGCAGTTAACATTTGTTGTGTATACGGAGAAGACAACCCATATTGAGAAATAGCTCCCTTAAGTTCCTGTATGATTTTCCACTCCATAGGAGTCCATTGGGTTTGTCCCTGAGCATTTGTAATGACTGGAAATGCAGCAGGGATGTCAATTGGTAGAACAGTGCCGTCTATGACTGTGTCTTGAATAAGACCTCGCTATCTCAAGGCACTAGGGTTAGGTTGCAGAGGGGGCTTCCAGGGCGGTGGCAAGGGCGTAGCAAAAGGATTAACCTTGTTTAACTTTTCTGATTCGTGCCCCTCTCTCTTTGCTTCAATTCGCTCCAATCGGTCTCGTAGGTCCTGTAAGTTTTTATCTAAAAGCTTAGTCCACTGCCCCCAGTCCTGGTCAGGTTTTGGCCCCGGTTGGGGCAACGCTAACGATGGTGTACCTGGTACGGGTGGGTATAAATTGGGAGTCCCACTGTCCTCCTCCGGAGGTACCCATTCTTCTGCATCAGGCAGCAGAGGGGCGGTGGCGGCGTAAGAGCGGTCGTAAGGCGGGGGAGGGGCTGTGATGCCGGCGTGAGGGGCGGGCGGGGGAATTTGGGGGCTGGGCTCAGGGGCGGTAGCGGCAGGAAAAGTATTCGAGTTAGGGCGTTCTGGCGGTCCATCATCCTTTTCAGAATCCCGATCACTAGTTATTGCTGCCGCCGGTGAAGGCGTTGTCGGCACAGGATAGGGAGGATGCGCTGGCTCCTCAAACATTCGCACTCTAGGGGGCACAAGCTTTCAAGCCAGATGTTTTGCGCTTGAAGCGGCAGGCAGTTCCCCCTTAAGTACGGTGTCAGGTGTCGGACTCACAGCAGCCGGTCCCCCATGGTTTTGTGAAGGCGAGTCAGAAAAAGCCGCAAAAGCTGACTTTACTACTTGTTGCTCAACCTTCATCGTGCATATAGTTTCTTTTAGTAACCGCCACAGGGTAGCTAGAGATTTTGCTTCTTTAAACCCAAGGGTAATTTCGTCCCACAAGTGTGCCCCAATCTTTTCCCAAGTCCCAAGCTCAAAGGCTTCGCCGACCCCCTGGATTAAGTTTTTCTCTGTACTCCAGAGCAACAACTTTTTTAACATAGAGTCATCATACTCTATCCCTCTCGTAAAGGGGATATGCTGGAAGAGCTTAAATATTGCTGCCTTTTTTTTTACTCAATTGAGTACCCATTTTAATCCTCTTCCGAACACTCAGCTGCTCACCTGAATTCCACTGTAGTGTCTCCCGGGCTCACAGGCTCCAATCTGTTCCGAGGCTTCTGCCTCCCGGGCTCAAAGGCTCCGGTAGGGTTCCAAGGCTTCTACCTCCCGGGCTCAAAGGCTCCATAGCGGTCCGATCCTGCCGGATGAATCCCGGTCCTGCCGGATCAACTTCCCCGCGGCACCGCGTTCTTCGTTTTCAATGTGAAAAAGCCTGTTCGGGCGCCATTTGTCGCGGAAATGGACTCAGTCGGAGATCAACATGATCAGACAAAGCCATTTATTATTGAAAACTAACTCTTTATATACTATTTCTTAAAGTTGTTTTCACTAACTTGGCCCATTGTGATTGGATACATATCTGTGAGGCCCTTAACAACTAACATATAATTGGTTAAGCACAGGTGTGAGAACCTGACCTTCAAAGTTTTCCAACAGTCCTCAATTTAGCAACTCAGTAAATTCCAGCTCCTTCTTATCTTGCTGGGATTCTCACTCCCAATGTTTCGCTCCCATCCTCCTTCACCTTTTGTTGTTCCTTGGTTCATGTCAAACTCCATGTAGGCACTTGCTGATCTGGGTATGTGGCTGTTCTTTGCCAGAAAATCATTCACAGGAGAATTCAGAAATATCCATAAGAGTCCTTGATTTGCAGACCTCTTCATCTGAGCAAGCTCCCTTGCCTCCTCTCCCACCCAGCACATCCTCTGCCCTAAGGGCCATGAGTCCAAGGCATGATTCACCTCCCAGGCTGCCAGAGCTCCAGCAGAGCCAGGGTGCCAGTCTCCAGCTGCGTGCCCAGTTCCCTTTGCAGAGCACAGGTGCTGGCAGCACCCTCTTCCTAAACTTTTGCCCAATCCCCAACCCTGAAAGGCAAACTCTAATCCTTAAACCCCAACCTGGACATCTAACCACTCTCTCTCCCACCATCTACCACCCTCATATTCATCACCTTTCCTCAACCCTTCCTTATGCTCTTTTTCCCCTGGGGCCAGGGCAAGGATCGTGAGGCCCCAGAGCAATCCCATGGCATTGGAACAGGAATGACCTTTATCTGATGAGCTCACAGGCCACAAGATGGAGATGGGTGATGTCCCATAAGATCCTGAGGCACCACTGCCTTCACGCACCTGGTGCCTCAGGATCTCATGGGACAGTAGGAGGCACATGGTTATGAAATTGTCTGTGAGGTCACCTCTATGTTTAGATTGCTAGGCCAGCAGCAGGAACATGGTGGCTCCTAGGAGCTTTGGGGCTCCCTGATCTGGACAAATGAGAAGGAACTGAAGAGGCTCTAGAAGACATCTGCCAAGAAGAGGGTTGGAGCCTGTTTAGAGAGGGGGTTGAAAGGTTGGGCTTCTTTAGGCTGTTGAAGTGGTGGCTTAGGGCAATACAACAGTAGTGTGCACCTACTTGAAGGGTGGTTTCAGAAATAATGGATGTTTTTTTTGGTAATGGGAAAAGAAGAAAACCTCCACAAGAAAAATCTTAGAAGGTTCAGACTGGAGGTGAGAAAGAAAATGTCACTGAGAACGTACCCTTGTGCTACAATATCTCACTCTGAGGGAGTATGGATCAGCCCATTTCTTTGTGCTTCAAGGAACAGCCAGTGAGAGTAAAGAGAGATGAGTGAGGGTATAGAAATACCACAGTGAGAGCTAGGTGGGAAAGGAAGAAGGATGTCACCAACCTGAAGGGACAGAGATGCAGGCATGGAACAGTGTAGGAGAGATGTAGTAGAGATGGCCAAGGGCTCTGTCAAGACCGAGGTCTTTGTCCTCTTGGCTACAGCAGTTACCTCTGCTACCAAGGCTGGTGAGGTAAAACTTCATTTTCAGGGTCTCAGGGTCTACATTCCCAGGACCTGGGGTGAGAGAACTTGGCCTTTCTCCTTCATAAAACAAACCAAAGGGATTTTGCAGCATTACAGTGACCTGCCCAGTGCCTTTGCCTACTTGCAATCACAGCCTCCAATTATTTTCTTTAACAAGTCCCTGGGACACTTTGTCAGTAATGGGCTCAGTGGGGCCCATTAGTGCTTCAAGGTACTTTGAGTTTGCTTCTGACTTTGACTTCTTGAGTGGTTTTTTCAGTCTTCTCTCAGTATCTGAAGTTGATGTAATGAGCCCCAGATGCCCTTACATGCTATTTATTGTTTTGCAATTTTCTTCCAAACTTCAAGATTTGTACAGGTAATTGGAGCTGTTTCACAGTGTAGTTTAGGAGGAAGAATTCAAAGTGCACCTAATAAAAATGATTTTTATTTTCAAGGAAGTACTTTAGTGCTTTTTAGTTTAGAGAAAAGACAATAGCAGCATTGTCCAAGTGATAATGATGCAGTGTCTCCTTAGGAGGTCTGGACCAGTAGAAAAGCAGCCCCTTGAGGTCTGATACTGTATGGACCACCTTGCTCCTTACCTCCCCAACCCTGCCATTTTTCTCATTGTCCACCTCAGACTTTCATGACTTTTCCTTACATCAGACTTCTTCACTGCAGTGTGCAGGTGGATGTTACAGCTCCATTGCACCATCTCCCAGCTGCTCTCCTTAAAGAACTGCCTGCACACAGGCCCAGAAGGATTGTTCCAATTTGTAAGAAAAAAAAAATGTAAAGCATGATAAAGTTTCAAAAACAATGAAAATTTCAAACACAGTCTGTAACCATATGCTCAGTATAAGCTGCCTCTAAAGAAGTTGCCTTTCTACAAGAAAGGTAGGTAGATACAAAAAAGTGGATATAGACTCAATTAAAGAGTTGTCTAGAAGAGATATTAGACTACTGAAAGACGGGCAAGCTTTTACACCCTAAAACTGAAAGCAGCAACTGGAAAGGTGAGAGTAATCTGAATGAATAAACAGTAAGGGAAGGAGAAAATTGGAAAATAAAGGAAAGAGTCTTTGCCTAGGCATGCTGCATCTGAAAAGAGGACATTAGAAATGGTCATTGCATCAGGAATGGTGAAAATACATAAAAATTAGAGAAGTTAAATACATCATAAAACTGGCAGAGTAGTGGTAATGAAGTTACAGGGGAAGATCAATATTTCTTTGGAATATCTCTTCTGAAAAGTGACCGGATTGGCAGAGGTCTCTTGGGAGAGAGAACAAGCAAATATTGCACCCACCTTTGAAAGAGTCCAAAAGTGCAACTGGGGGAACTAGCTGTACAAGATCACTTTGATGAGGAGTATGCCACCAGTCAGAGTCTTCTTGAGTGATCTATAGTCAACTAAAGAGGACGATCATGGATTACCAAGGGTAAATCATGCCTGACCAACCTGATAGCTTGCAGTTGCGTACAAGGAAATTAAAAGCAGATGCCATATGTCATTTCCCTTAGTGTCAGCAAAACTCCTGGCATGGTCTCCCTTCATATTCTTCTACCTAAGGTAGCCAAGAAAGCCAAGAGCATGCTGGCCTGTACCAGCAATAGTGTGGCCAGCAGGACCAGGGAAGTGATTATCCCCCTGTACTGGGCACTGTTGGGGCTGGTCAGGCAGCTCCCACATCTCCTCAGTCTTCCTTTCCTGTGCCTGCTGGGTCTCCACTGACTCCCATTGCACTGCAGAGTCCTTGTTTGCGCATACCTCAATTTAGTGTTTTGCTTAAAAGGACTTCACCACTTAAGGGTATTTCACCGTGTGTGTGTCTCAATTAACTCCCACCCCATAAAATGTGGTGAGTCCCCATCCTCTCCTGGCCCCTCCAAATTAATTTCCAGAAAGTCCACTGTATGCCGTAAGTCCTGCCATATGTGAAACAACCATCTCCATTGTTAGTGGACACCGAGAGCCTTTAAAACCAGAATATTTGGTGCAAAGCAACCCTATAGAACAGTAAGCTTAGCTCAAAACACAGGGAGAATACAAGGAGAAAAGACTCTTTAAAAGACCAACTCCTTGGACATTTTATTGGCAGCACCTTTGGAGGGAAGGCCTAGCTTCTGGGCACCTCACCTGGGCATATGAACTTTTACTGAAAAGCTGCTATTGGACAGGCAACATTTGGCCCAGTGTTGCGCAAGGGTCAGATACAATAGGACCAAGCCTCAAGAGAAATAGTATAAGCTGAGAAAATTATATATAAGCAGGATTATCACAAGAGAAAAAAAGACTCTTGCCCTAAGATAAACTCCGGGAAATGTGCAAAGAAGGAAAAATAGGTTATTGCTATGTGAGGTCTCTGCTGTGAAGCAAAGCATTTGCACACACGAGGCCATGGACACTTGGTAGCAGGTTTTCATATGCCAAACTTACCTGGTTCCACAGCTGGGGTGCTTCAGTCCAAATGTGCAGGAATCCCATCAACCAGGATGAGCTGGAGCTGTTAATGTTGGAAACAGAGCTGTGAAGGTGATGCAATCAATTGCCAAGGCATGATGGCAGTGCTCGTGTTCAAGGACAGAATCCTCCAAGAACAGCAACAGTCCAGACCAAAGTGCAGTCTAAACCTGTACGGCTGCCCTCGAGCTTCCCATTCCCCATCAGCACCTCCCTGTTAATGAGAACAAGGTCCAGCATACCACCTCTCCTCATTGCTTTATCATCACTTGCAGAAGGAAGTTATCATTAACACAATGATGCAAGCTCACAATTAACAAGGTCACCTTCATATGGGGCTGCATTAGGAGGAGTGTGGCTAACCCAGACATTCTGAGTTTTCATCTGCCTCCATTCAAACACTGGTGTGGTCCTGATAGTCTTCACATCTGGACCAATGGGTTCCTCTGTGGGAATTTCTGCTCTGGAAAGGTGGTGAGGAACTGGAAGATGCCCAGAGGATGTCTGCACATGCCGTATGCTTTAGGCCCCAAACCCCATCTTTGCTGATGTCTTCTTCCCCCAAGCAACCCCAGGAACATTCTGTCCCTGGAGTACCACCATGGTCTCCAGGCAGCTCCAGATTCCAGATGCCTGTTCCTGGCCAATCACCTAAGCAGCTACCCATAACCCCACAAGGACCAGTATAAGCTAGGGCCATTCTGCCCTTATATCTGCTCTGCCAACAGTGACATCATTGGTCTGGAAGCTCCAACGACACTCAGCATTGTGGAATATCTGGTCGGTTTCCACTGGTGTTGCCAGAGCCCACCAGGACCTTTGCTGCCTTCTGGAATTAACAGTGTCTTTGCGGGGCTCAGCAGAACCCACCATGTGTCCTGCCTCTTCCTGGAATGCATGGCAGGCTTCTGCAGGCTTTACCAGAGACTGCCAGGGTCTCTGCCACCTTCTGGGACACCTGTCCGGCTTCTGAGGAAATGTCTGGAAACTGCTAGGGTCCTTCTGCTTTCCAGAATAGCTGCCAGGCTTCTACAGGTATTGCCGGAGACCACCAGGTGGTTGCTACTTCCGGAATGCCCTGTGGGCTTTGTGGGGGCTTCCAAGGGCCACCAAGGACCTTGCTGCCTTCCAAAATTCCTGATAGTCTTCCACCAGCGTTGCTGGAGCCCAGCAGGGCTTTGCCACCTTCCTTAATTCCCAGCAGGCTTTTGTGGGGGTTCTTAGAACCCACACATTCACCTACAGCCTTCCAGAATTCCCGGGTTTTTTTCTGGTCACCATGGATCCTGTTCTGCTGACAGGCAGGGTATGCCACAAAATGACCACATGCTAGCTGTATAATATGCACAGTTTATTAAACAAGCACACTAAAGTGAATCAGGTATATGTCTATATATATATATATAGTAAATAAGTACAATAAAGCAGATCATATATATATATACACACACATATATATAAGTAAAGTATAGAGGAAAATTAGCAATGCATCAAGTCATTACTGCATAGACAGAACAGAGATCAAGAAGAAATACATGACCAGCTAGCACCGAATCATCATCCAGGCCCACGCTTGAAACTGGGAAGCCCCGTTGCAGCTGATGCTGGGAATCTCAGGTAATTGGAAAAATTCCTACATGGTGGAAAAATTCCTACATGGTGGAAAAATTCACACTCTCAGGTGATGCTTCAGATTAAGCCACAAGAGGGTCCTACTTTTATACCCTTAGAAAAACAACTGGCTTTATGACAGATCTGTCACTGTTTACTTGTGGGGCCATGCAGCTTCTCATGATCGATCTGTTGTCCACACTGAGAGCGTTAGCCAGGCACCCCGGTGCAGCCAAGTATAAAGGTCGTAGAACAGCTGCACACCTATGTTTTCCTCCTCCTTGTGACAGTCACAATGAACATAAACATATATACTCTACCGAATACGCTATGTTGTGTGTTACAAAAACATACTTTGTTATGTTTTTCAGTCATGAGAGGGAATCAACTCTCAGCTATGTTCCCATCCATTGCAGAGCCCTGTGTGCTTCTTCAGCAAAGAAAGCCAACAGGATGCTGGGTTACATCAACAGGGGCATCACCAGCAGAGATAAAGTTATCATTATTCTGCTCTGCTTGGTGCTTGTCAGTCCATACTTGAAGTATTTTGGTGTGTTTTGGTCCCAGATATAAAGAAATGATGTGGACATGCTGGAGACAGCTCAGAGAAGAGCCTCAAAGGTGATCCAAGAACTGGGAAGCTGTATGAGGAAAGGCTGAGAGAGCTGGTCTGTTTCAGCCTTGAGAAAAAAAGGCTTAGCAGAGACCTTATCACCCTTTTCCAGTATAAAAAGCGTGGCTGCAAATCATAGAATCAACTAGATTGGAAAAGACCTTTAAGATCATCACGTCCAACCTTTACCCCAGCACTGCCAAGGCCACCACTGAACCGTGTCACTGAGGGCCTCGTCTACACTTTTTTTGAACCCTTCAGGGGTGGTTACTCCACCGCTGCCCTGGGCAGCCTGTTCCAATGCCTGAACACCCTCTGGGGAAGAAATTGTTCCTAATCTCCAATCTAAATTGTCCCTAATCTCCAATCTAAACCTCCCCTGGTGCATCTTGAGGCTGTTACCTCTTGTCCTATCACTTGTTCCTTGGAAGCAGAGATCAGCACCTCCTGGCTCCATCCTCCTGCCAGGTAGCTGTAGAGAGTGATAAGGTCCCCCTGAGCCTTCTCTTCTCCAGACTAAACCCTTCCAGGTCCCACAACTGTTTCACGTGAGACTTGTGCTCCCAACAAGCAAGGGTGGATATCTATATTGGCTTCACTGTTCCTGAGGTCACCATGTGTAGGTGATGCCCAGCATCAGCTTTCTGTCCAGGCACCTTAGATGAGGGAGCAGGGGCTGGACATTTGCTCTCTGGGAGCTGTGCTGCAGGATGCCTGAGAGACCTGCCCAAAGAAGCAGTACACAGATGGAGTTTTAGGTGGCTAAGCAATGGTGGCTTGCTGTGTTGATAGCACTGTTCTGGAGCTAACCATGTGTAGGTGATGCCCAGCACCAGGTTTCTTCCTGGGCACATTAGATGTGGGATAAGGGCCTGGACACTTGCCCTTCAGGAGCTGGTTTCAGGGGCACCTGAGATCGTTGCCCAGAGAGGCAGTGCGCAGATAGAGTTTTAGTTGGGTAAGTTAGGGTGGATGTCCGTGTTGTTGGTACAGTTCCGGAGGTCACAATGTGTAGATTATGCCCAGCACCAGCTTTCTTCTGGGCATCTGAAATGTGGGAGCAGGGGCTGGAGATTTGCAATTTGTGAGTTGGTTTCCAGGAGGACTGAGAGTGCTGCCCAGAGAGGCAGGACACAGATGGAGATTTAGGTTTTTAGTTTTAGGCTAAGCAATGGTGGATTGCCATGTTGGTGGCACTGTGCTAGATCTAACCATTTGTAGGTGATGCCCCAGCACAAGCTTTCTCTTCAGGCACCCTAGATTAGGAGAGTAGGCTGAACTTTTGTATTTTGGGATCTGCTTTCTGAGAGCGCTCCCCAGAGGGGAAGTACACAGATGCTGGTTTTGGTGGCTAAGCAAGGGTGGATTGCCATTTTAGTAAGACTGTTCCAGAGCAAACCATGTGTAAGTGGAGCCCAGCACCAGCTTTTTATCTGGACATGTTAGGCTTAGGAGCAGCAGCTGGAAGTTTGCACATTGGAGCTGGTTTCTGGGGTGTCTGAGAGCACTTCAGAGTGGCTGTATGCAGATAGTGTTTAAGTTTGCAAAGCAATGGTGGATTACCACGATGGTGACACTGTTACGGAGCTCACCACTTGTAGGTGATGCCCAGCACCAGCTTTCTGTCTGGCACCTTAGGTGTGGGAGCAAGGGGCTGGGCACATGCACTTTGGGAGCTGGTTTCAAGGACACCAAGAGCACTGCACAGAGAGACAGTACACAGATGGAGTTTTATGTGGCAAAGTGTCAGGGTCCAACTGAAGAAAGCCCAGTGTTGGACCTATTTTGTTCATGATTCCCAAAGAGAAATTAAGACACAAGCAAGGTCAAATACCATAATCGATCCGTTTGTTTATTATAAAAAGGCAATTATTATAAAAAAAAAGATAGTGATAGGACAGATTGGAAAAAAGATAGAAATGAAGCAAGCATTCAGAGTGCAGATAGAGATAGTCAGCACCATGGATCCAACGGTGTCCCGGGGGTCTGTAGTCATTGTCCTCGGTAGTGAGAGTCCTTCAGGGTCCATAGTCTGCATCGGAGGAGCGTGTCCCATCCAGCGATTACCTTTTTCCCCTTTTATAATGCATTGGCGGGGGGGTTGCGGGGGTGGGGGGTGTACCTCTGTTCTTAATGTCACATGCTGCACATTCCTGGTGGAGCAGTTTCACTGACCTTGCAGCCAGCTCTTCAGCTGTTAGTGTCTGTAGCAATTCTTGAGATAATGGGCAGCACTTGCTCACACCAATCCTTGAGATATTGAGATAATGGATGGAGGGAGGAGCCTTATCTCACCTCTTCCCACCCATCTGTCAGGCAATGGATGGTGGAGTTCCATCTCAGCTTCTCATACCGATCTTTGAGAGAATGGATGGTGGAGTCTGATTTCAGTTCAGTGTCTCACACAAAGCAAAGGTGGTCCCAATTGTATGATCCCAGTAACGTCCAGCATGATCTCAGCATGGTCCCAGTTGTCTCCTGCATCGTCCCAGTCACTCCCAATTGACCCCAGTGTGGTCCCAGTTAATCCCAGTTACCCTCAGTATGATCCCAGTTGCCCCCAGTGTGGCTTGTGGAGTCACCTCCAGTCACTCTGAGTTCCTACTGGTCATTCCCAGTTGCTGCCAGCATGGACTCAGTTACCCTCAGAATAGTTCCAGTCACTCCCAGTGCATCCCAGTTCTCCCCAGTGTGCTCCTAAACACTCCCAGTCACTCCCAATGTGAACCCAGTTGCTCCCAATAGCTCCAAGTTGGCTCCCAGCATGATTCCAGTTGCTCCCAGCATGGTTCCAGTCACTCCCAGTATGGTTCCAGTCACTCCCAGTAAGGTGCCAGTACCCTGCCAGTACCTCCCAGGATCTGGTTTTTGGGTCGTGCCATGTTAGTGCATGTGGACCATTTTCATTGTGACGTTAAACAGTGATTATGTCTAATCTTAGACCTGATGGAAAAAACTAAAGCAGAAGCACCACCAACAGCACCATCAGCTCCAGTACTACCAGGTGATGCAGGGCATGATGCATGTCCTTGCAAGAGGGGTAGGGTATGGAGTTCTTGATCTTACTGGCAGATGACATTAGTCTTGGCTATATGCTGTTCATGATGAGCCATATAATTTTGACAGATGGTGTGCAACAGTGACTTTTATAGATATTAAATATGAATTACTTAATAGAGCCATTGCTTCCTTCAAGCTGTATCATTGGCGTGTTCCTTGATTTGATTTTTGCAGGTGATGTGTTGGCTGAAAAGAAAGATTAGCAGGGGCAATTTATAGAGCAAATTCAGTATCCATTTATTCATGTCTGCTTAACTCAAAGTGTATGTGTCTGCGCCAGACAGATGTTCAGCCAAGTGAAGTTTTCCCGTGTAACACGTAAGAACATCAAATGGGGTCTTGTTGGAATTTCTGCCCACTGTGCAGCTCTGTAACTCCTGCTAGACTGTCTAAACTGCATGCA
Organism: Psittacula echo; assembly: GCF_963264785.1. Lineage (NCBI taxonomy): Eukaryota > Metazoa > Chordata > Aves > Psittaciformes > Psittacidae > Psittacula > Psittacula echo. The sequence goes on along the minus strand of NC_137742.1, from coordinate 83,208,997 downwards.
CATCACCTGTTCTATCCTTAACAGAGAACTTAGCTTTATGCTATGAATGGCTAGAGTAAGTGTGGTTGAGCAACTTCCTTTTGACTCAGTAGTTTCTAGATGTTCACAGACCTTTTAAAAATGTGTATTGCAACTTGGTGTAGTGCAATTCTATGTAGCTATAAGACTATTGCAATTGACTGAACAAAGTGTTACTCAAAGAAACTGGGAAACTGAGATAAAACATTCAATAAACATTTTAAGAGTAAGGGACACTTGTATGATGAAAAGAATTATAAAGGAAATTACTAGCTCCCCTCTTTACATTTGAACGTGACGGGAGGGAGGAAAACAGCTGCTGATGGTCAGTAAACTTGCTGTAGTCTATCTGTCCTGAACTCACCCACAGTGATAAAAAGGTTAAATGTCTTTCTCAGCACCTGTCCATTTATAATCTATTAATATAAACAACAGGAAAATAATTATGGAATTAAAACATACTTTTGCTCTCTATTCTGCATCTTCCCACTCTCTCCCAAAATACCATGTACATTGAAGACAATACTAACCAGAAATGATAACTTCATTGTTTTTTAAAAAAATACATTTTTATATTTAAGCTGTTTGAATAGGGCTGTTCCAAACCTGGTATATTCTGTGCAAGTGCACATTAGGTTCTGCTGGAACATGGTGATGTGACTGCCGCAGTGAACCATACTCACAAAGTGTTAGGTTTATGTAGTAAATAATGTCATAAATGTTTGGGTATCTTTTTATATTTTGCTGCAGACTCTATAGAAAGTTACACACATTTATCTCAGACAAAAATATTTGAGTCTGATCACAAGACAAAAAATTAGCTTTTTTTTATAGAAAAAACTTAATTTCCCTGATTTTATTAAGATATTTTATTCATGTTCTTTAAACTATATTTGCATCCATTTTACTATATTTTTTTTATTTAAGAGCCAGCTGATGCAAGCCAAATAGAATTATCTGTAGGAGGCAAGTGTTTGTCTTCAGTAAGTATCAACAAATATTTTTAAGTAATTTTGAACAAATTTGCATCCTTTTTTTAAAGGATAAATTAATGCTTTTCATAGTTTTATAATTCTTTACTTAAGTACAACAATAACAACAGAACTCGTAGGGAAGTTCCCTTTTTTTTTCATTCATTACTGTTTTTCCAATAAATATTACAGAAAGAGAAGAAAATTCTCAAATAAATCAAGAACTAGATGCAATGTGGTAGAACTCATCAATATTGGATAAAAGAATTTAGTGTTTCTTGAAGTCAGCACCTGTTAAGGTATACTATTTTTTTGTAATTTTGGATGCCAGAATAGGGCTGAGATACAGGACTGAATGCCAGAAGGTGCCAGTCTTTTACTTGTGAATTATTTAATTTGTCTGTTTGCAACGGTAAAATGATGTTTTTAAGGATGTACCTTATCCAAATGCAATGTAAAGCACACCGTGGTCAGGTCTGTGAGGCAGGCAGTCCTCACAAATGGAAAATGTGGCCTGTAAATAAAAATGAGTGATGATAATTACATACCTTAGAGGCAGAATAAATGAAGGGTTAGGGAATTAGTGTTTATGAAGAGCTCTGACACGGTTTTGTGAAAGACCATTGTTATTCTTGGTAAAGACTATGTATTTCCAAATTGTAACTGAGCAGGAAAGGGAAAGTCCTCACTATGGTTGCAATATCGTCTAAGCTTGGGACACTTGGTAAAGCTATTAGCTGTGATAACAAACCAACTTCCTTTAAAAGTTGGGGTTTTTTCTTTCTTGTTAGCTTTCATGAAAAGCTTAGTTTGATTTACAATGCAGAAATATCCAAATCTTTCTCTTACACTATTTTTAACTTCACTGATTCCTAAAAAGATTTTGTGGAGGTAGAGAACAGTGCTAACAATGCTAGCACATTAGCAAATGTAAAAAGGCTGACTCACAGTTGTGAGTCTGTATTTCATTCAGAGGAAATGGCAATGTTAAGCTATCACGGCTCTGTCATACTTTTTCCTATTTCAGGTTTTTTATAATATTCCAATCCAAATATTTTTCTTGTTATGCAGTGTTTGATACTTCAGCAATTTGATGTTGATACGCGGTTTGACTCCACAACTCATTGAAGTTGTAAAGTAGGCATGCTTTTATTCAGCGCTGAGGTGCATGGGGATAGCTCCTCCAAAGTATGCACACCTCAGTGTCATTTCCCTCTACATTTATCCTCTAAGGTTACACGCCTATACATATTCATGACCTATCCCCGCTTCGTATTATAATGAGCTAAAAGGTCCTTTGCGCATGCGCAGTGTCCCCTCCGTGGTCATGGGCGAGGGTCTCAGGATGAAGTAAATGACTCTTCCTCTTGTGAGTAGGGGTCTTCAAGATGAAGTAAGCAGTCTTCCTCACGGTGTACTTTTCACCTTTGGCACAGTTGGACGCCCCAGTGGTCACACAATTAGCTGAAACCAACCGTATCTGTAATTCTTCTGTTAACTAGCAAAGATTGAGAACAGGGTGACCTTCCTGCAAAATCTATTGCAGGATGGGCAGGCAAGGAGTATCTCAAGCTAGCAAATGTTTGGGAGGCTCTGTCTTTGAACTAACTGATAAGTAGAAGGATGGTGTGAAATGTTATACTTTAGGAGGCTAGTGTGAAACAATTAACTCATGTTTAGTGGGGCCCCTAAATTCCACAGACTTATAACATAGTTTTCTTTCTACAACTTAAGTTAAGCTAAAAGGTACTTTGTATTTTCCAGGCACTAGCGTTTCTTATATCAAGCCCCCTGTATCAATGTGAGCAATATAAAGTTGATGTATTTGTTTAGTATACTTGAGCTGCAACCTGTCTAGCTTTAGTAAGGAAAAGACGTGGTATTCATCTCAGAGAAGATAATCTCTATGTACTGTTCCAGTTCTGAGGGCACAGAGAGGCCACCTGCAAGACCAAGCTTTGGTTTGCCCTTTCTGCTGGCCTGAGCAGTTGAGAGAGATAATGGGGTTTGCCCCTTGCACGAAGCAGTACATGGGGGAGCTGGAATCTACAGGTTTCACTCCTCGTACCATGCAGTTTTGGAGACAAGGACAGCCTTGGCCATGGTCTTTCATCCGTGCAGCATAAGGGATGAGGAACTGAAAGGACAAATCCAGAAATTATTTGGTAGAAACTGTCAGAGGCTGGCATAGCAGCACCCCAGCTGTCTGTGCTCTGAGAATTGTAAGTACAGCAGTGGTCTTCCTAATAAAGTGGTGAAGTTTGCTTTGGAAATATTTGTTAGAAAAGTGAATAGGGCAGGAAAAAATATAATAAAGAAAAACTTTTGATTTGTTATAGGAAGCACTTCATCCTGTGGAGGTATAAAAACTTATCTCGCTTGTTCATTGAAGCTCTCAAAAATCAGGTCCTGCATTCAGATGCTAAGACGAATCAGCTCATAAACTCAGCTTGATTATCAGATGGGTCATTACCCCTCCACAATTTTTCTTCTGAAATGAAGCTTCTTGATACCTAGTAACTATGGGACAGTTGGCAGAAATATCTAGTAGTGTGTTATACTGAGTTACAGGTTGGTCTCACTGATCTAACCCATTGCTGGCAGTGAGATCTACAAGCTCCGTTTCATTTCTCACACCACAAGATGACGAATGAGGAAACAGGAAGAAATATGTGCATTAAGCGGTTTCCAGCAGTGCGCTGTCTGTAAAGCAGTTTTTAATTTAGTACAAACAATTGTAATCATAAAATTAGCTTCCAAGACAAAGTTTTTGGTGGTTCCATGTAAGAAGCTGCAATTGCCATTAACAGAACAGAATCCAAACAGGCCTGGAGGTACCATTTTTTCAGTATTACTGAAGGGATGAACCTGAGCACAGTTTCTCTCTCTCTGCTGTCTTTTCCAATATGTTTGTGCAGTCTTGTCCTGAAATTGCCACTGCTTGTAGCTGAGGCAAATTGAAGGAAAAAAGTGAAATAATAATAACCATTGTTTAACCACACAGCTGTGGTTGAACAAGAGGAAGCAAGTACCCCCAAGCAGAGGGTACTGGGAAGCAGCACCCTGCTCTCTGGCCCAGAAATCAAACATGGGCAAGGCAGATGTGGACACAATTGTTTTATTTTAAACTGGGGACATAAAAAGCAAGGGGCGAAAAATGCATAGTCACAGTAAAATGATAGTACAACAATAGTAAAGCAATAATAAAACAATAGTACAACAAAACAATAGTAGAACAATAGTAGAACAACAGTAGAACAACAACAGTAGAACAGTAGAATGGTAAAAATCCTCAGCAAACATCAGAACTGATGATGTTTTGCTACTGGTGGCCCAAAAGGCCACTTGGCATTGTAGCCGTCCTCATTCTTGGAGAATAACAAAAAAAAAAAAAAAAAACAAAGCAGGTTTAGTTGCATTCATGTACATCACATTTTTGAAATAAGGAGATGCTATAACAGGCTAGGGAACACGGTGGACCCCACAGGATGGAGCTGCCTTTCTGCAGCACAGCCAAGTCCCATGGGCAGCGCCAGGCATAGGCCAGCACAGCTGACCACTACCAACAGTGCTCTGGGGTCTGTGACCTCACTGAACAAAACTTGAAGGAATTCAACAGCAATTTAGCTTAAATATAAAGTTTTATTTCATTAGAAAACATTTAAATATATATGTTTTTTTCTTTAATTTAGACTTCACCTGACACACACACTCACGTGGCTCAGGAGTAAAAAACTCAGGGAGTAAAAAAACCGATCAGCAAAGCCCTCCTGGGAGTAGTAGGGACCTCGTGAGCGGACGGGCAGCTCTCAGGTGACCCCTGGCTCCAGCAGCCTCTGCCCTACTCCCACTGAACAGGACCCGGGAAGATATCACCCCAGCTCCTCAAAGCTCGTAAACCCCAAACGGGTGGGGATGAGCTACAAATTAAAAACAATTTGGATCTGGGGAGGTGGAAGAGCCCCATCCGCTCTGGACTCCGTAAGCAGATCCGACCCAGTCCTCTCCCGCGCTCGGCCGAGGCAGTAGCGGCGCGACGAGGTGGAGTCTGCACGGACGGCGCCTGCGGCCGAGTCGCCGTTAGGGACGGTTTTGCCGTACGGGCGCCGCGCGGGAGAGCGGGGCCGCATCTCACACCAGGTCCCCGCCGCGCCCAGCAGCTCTCTCTGCAGCACCAGGCAGGTCAGCGTCACGGGGAACAGCACGGGCAGCGCCGGCGGGCTTTGCCGTGGGAACGCACGGGGACCCGCCACCGCCGTCGCCGATGGGCGCTGCGGCAACGGCCACCGGTCCGGAATGCTGTGCAGGAGCTACGCGCGGTGAGCGGGGCCGCTGCGGGGGGGCCGGGGACAGAACCTGCCGCGTGCTGGAGCCCGTGGCCCTGTTCCACCTGTGTCCCTTTTCCTCCCGCATTCCTGATAATCAGTGTCCCTGTGCCACCCATGTCCTTACCCCACCCATATCCCTGTACCACCCATGGGTTGCTGCATGTCAACTGCCTGCAGCTTCCACAGCCCTCCTGTGTCCCGCCAGGCAGGGACCGTGGCAGGAACAGTAAGAGCTCCACTGCGCATCTCCCTGGCCACGGGCCACTCAGCAGCAGGAGCCCCATGCCATGGCCCTGCGGCCCAGCTGAGAAGGGCAGGGTAGTCTGCAAAGCTTCCCTGCAGCATCACCTCCCTAGAGAACAACCAGGGTGGTGGGGAAGCCAAAGCTGCCACTGCTTCTTGGGGCTGAGCAGGGACCATGTCCTGATCTCCCCTACAAGACCCAACAGAGCTGATGTGCAGGGTGGCTGTGGGCACAGTGCTGGGAAGAGGACATTATCACCACAGTGTCACCCAGGTCACCTTGACAGCATCTCCCCAAATCATTTTTTGGGGGGGGTTTCTGAGCACTCCCATCTGGGCAGAGCCCTAGGACCCCCATGGTGGCACAGGTCTCCTGTCACCCACCCCAGAGCCACAGGCTGGACTAAGGGCTTTATTGAAAAATCAAAAACACATAAGGTAGTAATTATTACACAATAAAAAAAAATAAAATCAATCAAACCTGCAGAGCAGGGGCACCACCACCATCTCCATCACCAGCCTCCAGAGCTAGGGATGACAGGGGGCACACCCTCCCTCTGCCAGCACCCAGGTGAGATACAAAAAAGAGATGTGAGAAACGAGCTCACCTTTACAAAAATTTAATTGGGGACAAAGTCAGTGGAGCAAAGGTTTATTTACAGTGCTGGGTGCATGCCTCCATATCCCGCATGCACATTTGTGAGTACAGAGTCAAAGTTTCTTATAGTCAAGCCTTTTACATATTTCAGGACTTTCAGGAAGACGAATCCCACCTCCCGAAGGCTGATGCAATCTTCATTCTTTCTTCTGCACATATCCAGGAGGGTCTTTCAAGAGCAAATTGATAAGGTCCAGTAGTCTTCTTTGATATGGACTTTTGACCTACTTAACCCCGTGCAAGTGCCTAAAGCCCTTATCATATAACTTGTTCTGTCACTTCCAGATTAGATGTTGGTTCGATCAAGCATGCTGCCATATGTCCTATGTCCTGGCTGTAAAAGTCCCTTGTTCTTGTTTGTTTCACAGTTTCAGAAACTTAACATTCTTCCCATCCACCTACATGATTGTGCTTAAGCAGGATACAATGCAAACACAAAGATAAAGCAAGTTTATTTATGTTGTTAATCACAGGAGATTAGTTGAGAGAATGGTGCTGCCATCCCAGAGCTCCCACCCGCTCATATCATCCCCCAACCCCAACCCAGCCTGGAGGCCCTGAGGTAGTTAGAGGTACCCTGTGCAGGTAAGACACCACCCAAGAAGAGTGGGGAGGGTGTTGGGACTCCCAGTGTTCTGCAGGAATAGGGTAGTTGATACTGCATCCAGAGGGAGCTGGGTGTACATCAAAGTAGGGTAGCCCAGGGGAAGCCCCAAGGGGTTCCTAGCAGGGTGGGGGCACTCAGCAAGTGTGCTTGCAGGAGGGCTGGCCAGGGCAAGTGGGAACACTGGGTCTCGGCCTGGTGGATGGTTGCTGTTTCCTGTGCATAGAGGGTGGCAGCCACAGGGCTGTGGTGATGGCCTGGCAGGGGGATGCAGGCAGGTCCCACTGCTCTGTGTGCCAGCCAAAGGTATGGTGACAGCCCAGCCACAACTTCCTAAAGGGAAAAAGGTCAAATTCTGCATCCCAGCACCCTGAAGAAGGTAAGCTCTCCTGAAGTGTGGGAGGAAGCACAGAGACTCAAGCAGACCTAAACTGGACTGGGTCTCATGAGCCTCACTAATTAGCCTCATTAGCGCACATTCTGTGTGCCTTAAGCAGAACTGTCAGCACCTCGATGTTGAAGATCGCCTAGGTACAGCCTGCTGTTTTCTTTACCCGAGAGAGTGTCTACAAGCCTATCTTGAGCCCTGTGTGGAGTTCAGAGGGCACGACAGAAGGAGTGAACATCCCCATGTGCAGAGATGGCTGCAGGCTCAGCCAATGTCACATTTGTCTTTCTTCCTTTTCTTCCCTTCTTTCCTCATTTCTGAGTTGTCAGAAAACAAATGGCAAGAGTTTCAGAAACTGCTTGTACCCAGCATTCAACTGCTACTGGCTCAGTACTCCCTCTGTAGGCTTTAGAAGGTTGGGCTCTGTTGATCCCTCTGTGACTGCTGAAATCAAAATTACACCTCAGGACAAAACCTCTGAGCAGAACACTTCCGATTTTGCCAGAAAATGAACCTGCTGCTTTGTGCTCTTGTATGGTTTGACAAAGTAGTAAATATCCTTCATGGCTCCTTCTACAAGGATCACTGTGTACAGCCTCTTTATGTCAGGATTCACATAATTGTCAGCCATGCTTACATGATTTCATGATGTCTCTGAACATCTGCTGAACATCATGTATCTGAACAGCTGTGTGTGTCATTCTTTGTCTGATACCTACTGCTCTCCTTTTGGTATATCTGTAAAGTAAAAAGAAAGAAACCAGTTGATAAACATCACAGATTTGACTGAAGAGCAAAAACTCATGTAACTTGGCTAAATTTAACAATTGCTTGTATGGTTTGGTTAGTTATGAAGTGCGTAAAATGTTCCTTAAGAACAGAGCTCAGGTGGGAAACTCTTCTGTGCTGGCTAACCTTTGTTCTGTGCCTGCAGACACTGCCACAGAGAAGATGTGTGTTGCACAGAACACTCAGAACTTTGTTCAGCCAGCTGCATGGCTAAGTTTTCAGATTGTACTTCAGAGTTACCACTCTGTTCTACCAATTTCCTAACAAAGAAACAACCTTTCTGCTGACAGCAGCACTGCATTCTACAAAAACCTCTCAGTCCCAAACCAGCCCACCATGTCTGTGTGACTCTTGTGTAAAAACCTTTGGGAAGTCTTCTCCAAGCTTTTGCAAAGCCAAGAGTATGACACCTACCACCTTACAGAGTTCTGCTGGTTCATCCATCCCAAATGCTCAAGTAAGATCTCCCTCCTTCACCACCTGGCCCTTGGAAACATTGACAAACTCCGAGTGAGTCTGCAGGCCCCAGTCGAGGTCTTTCTCCCTGGAGACCAGGCCAGGGTTAGAACATACGCAAAGTCAGCAACCTGGGAGTGAGCGCATGATTTGTCAGTGAGGAGGAACAAGTCCTGCTGCCCAGGGCTGAACCAGTGGAGCCCGGGAGCTTCCATGACAGACTTGTCTGCCCCAGGAACGTCAGAGGCACCGTACGGCCTCGGGACGCTGCCCCTGCCCAGCTCCACAAGGATCCCACAGTCTCCACGGGCTTCCCAGCCAGGGGCTATGCCCGTTCCTAGCCTCCACAGCCGGCTCCGACAGGGGGCTGCCCCTCCCACAGCCAGGTCCCCACACCGGGACCTCCCACCGGCCTTCCCCCCCAACAGTAGACCGGCGCCGCACCAGGCCCTAGCGGTGCCGGCCTGTCACTCACGGTCCGCTGGGCTATCGCAGGACCTTGTTGCGATCCCGAAGCGCTGCCGCCGCACCTGCACCACGGCCACATTAACGAGCAGGATCCTCTTCGTGGGGGCGAAGAGAGACACAACAGCGACCGCTGCTTCCACGCGGGCGGGAGCACTCCGGATCGGCGGCCGGCTGCCTCCTCATTGATCAGGGCCAATCCACACTGCCTCTCCATTGGCGGTCCCTCGCCTTCCCCGCCTCCCCGTCGCTCCCACAAAATCCGTCTGGGGAGAGAGGGGGGCGCTCCATTGGAGCAGATGTAGAAGGGTGGTCGGAGAGAGGGAGGCGGGTCACCGTGAGAGGGTCGGGGCATTGCCCATGAGGAAACAGGCAGGGACTTCGCTGTTGAAACAAAGGGGGGCATAAAATCATAAAATGGAATATATAAACTTTTAGAATTAGTTTTAAGTAATGCTAAGTGTAATGGCTTTGTAACCGTAGCAGTGGAAAATTACTGAGGGGCATGATATGTAGAAGGAAAAAATAGAGTACAGCTAGAGAACATACTGAGAATTCTTGTGCAAGATAAGTCATTATAGTTGACATAGTTTTAAGAAAAATAGTCTAGAATAATGAGACATAGGGATAAGGAGTATCTGGGAATGGCAGGTGTCCAGGATGGGCTACAGTTAAACTAACTGATAAGTAGGAAGCTAGAAGAATTATTATGTCTTTGGTGTTAATGATCCTGTTAAGCTGGTATAAGCATCTACTGCGCGCGCGTCAAAGGCAGCCAGAAGTGATGAAGACTGCTGGAAGAAGTAAACGACCCTCACAGACCCCTACCACCATTTTGTACGCATGCGGGGGACTTCTGGAAAATTATGTAATCCATACGTAACCTCATGATATGTATGTATGCCCAGCATCTGTATAAGGCAGTGTATGGAGCAATAGGGGGAGGCACACGTTAGGAGGAGCTATCTCCCGTGTCTCCCGGCGCCGCAATAAAGAATACCTGCTTGTCAACTTGAAAGCTTTGTTGGCAAGTTTGTTCCTGGAGTTTCCTCCGAATCACTGTACCAGAGATACTATTGCCTGTTCTCTGTGCACCCCTTTAGTGCAACTCCTGATCATGAGCAAGCTTCCTTTTTGAAATAAAACCTAAGAAAGACATTTTCCTTATACAGGAATTTTATATTTACAGCTGAGAAGCCATAGAACAAAAGTAAGGTAACTAGTAATCCCACTTCAATATCTAATGAGGATTTAATATTCAAAATACAATCTAAGCTTTTTAAAATCTTAATCTAAGGAGACAAAAAACTATTGAAGAAATACTAGTAAGTGCACTCTGCAAGTTTTACATTGACATTCTCTTAAAAATACTGCCACAGTGCAAATATGTTGGTATTTTAAAAACTACATAGCTACCTATGGAACGAGCTAAGTATTTATTGAATGATTTACAATCTAATTTCAGTATGATACATAAAAAAAAATCATCATCTTCTCTGATCCCTATAAATTGTGAAAACCTCACCTATGAGAACAAGCTTTTTTTGTTCCATGTTTATAATCACTGACTACAGTGAAATCAAACTCAAACTTAATTTTAGTTTTCAACTTTTTTCTGTTATATACTACTACATACTGCTGAGCAACAAGTATAAATTGGTAGTCTTTTCAGGCAAAGTTTTCAATTGGGCTTCTTTTTGTTTCCTATAAAATTAATTGCCTTCTGTTGACCTCATTCTTACTCATACAGCAGTAAAACCTAGCACTGTCATTCTGTAATGGAAGAAAACACAGGCGAGTTCCCAAGTCTCCTCTTGTGCTTTTACCTAGAAGGGCCAGGTTGTCACAAACAGCTCACTGCCCTTACCTAAAATTGCGATAATCTTACACGCCCTTCCCAAGTTCCTAGTAGAACAAAGAATCAATTTTCCTCTTTTTTTTAAAAAAAAAAAAAAAAAAAAAAAAAAAAAAAAAAAAAAAAAAAGCAGCCCCAAACACAGGTAAACCACAATATAAGCTCTTTCTCACTGACACCTTTGTTTGTGGACAGACAGTTTCCTAAGACAAAGTAATCAGTTTTCTGGTAAGTCCAGGCTTAAACTTTTCTTTAACACCCAAAGAAAAATCCTACCTGGACATTTCTTTTTGTTCACTCTTACTCATGTTTGGTGCACAAGAAAAAATGTTAACTTTCCTGGAAGCAGTTCTATGTGCTCTGCAAACACATATAGATAAGTAAGTTACCATCTAAGAATGGTAACTTCTTAAGAAGTTCTCAGCTTTTCTGCTTGATACACATTTCTGTGGGCTTGTGGGATGCACAGCTTAATTATCTGACTGTCACTCTGCATTATTTTCTTAACTTTTATTGCAAACTCCCATTCTTCCTTCCCTCTATGACACAGCAGTCACACCACTAATGTCTTACAAAAACGATTGTCAGGATCCTTTCCCTTGACCTTCAAAGAGAGTAAAATAAAGTGTAGTATTTTATCAGGATATGAATTAACTCATCTCTGTTCCTTCAGCTCATGTTCACTGGTGTGCAAGTACTCTTCAGTGTTGAAGAGACAGTATGAAGCAAAAGACTATAAACCCATTATGGTAATGAAGTCATAAACAGTGGTCTTAAGACTCTCTGTTACTCGTCGCTGCCTACTAAAAAGAAGCTGAGAAGCAGCAGAGCATTGAGAAACCTGTTCCCTCCTATTTCTTGTCTTGAGACAGACAAGTTCTTTGTCATTCTTTGCTTGTCTGTTTTTCTTTGTTTTGGAAAAGTGGTGCCAAGCAATAGCACACTTTTTATTACAGCTTTTACTTCCTTCTACTTTTGCCCTTGTGTCCTCTGAGCACTTAAGTGTTCAAACTCAAGCTTGCTACTGCATTCTAATGTGTGTATGTTACAAAGTAATCAAAATTAAAGATCAATTAACCTGAATAATACACACAAATTCACATAACTTCACAATAAAAGAAAAACCCAAACCACTTACCCAGAAAATAATCATACCCTTCCACCCACCAAATACTCATCTGTTGGAATTTATTTGAGAGAATTTACAATAAATTAAGGAAACTGGGTTTATTAGAGATGCATCTAAAGGAAAATAAAAAGGAATATTCAGACAAGCAATTAATTTAGTTCTTCTTTCTGCCTTTCTTCTGTTTATTTTAAATTCTTTATGTTTTTGAAAAATACAATTAAAGAAATATTGGAGAAAATTGTGTTTAAAACCAAAGCTTATTTGGGAAAAATAAGTGCTCAAAATGTTCTTTTATTAAGTTCTGAATAGGCTGGAATGAAGAAAACAAAAATCCTGACAGTCTATTTTCTCTTGATCTTTGAAGAAAACTGGAAGTGAAGTTTTACTTTTCATGTCTTAACTAGGAGAAGAAAATAAAATGAAGAAAACAGAAAAAAAAAAAATCTGACCAAATTATTATTAGTAGAAAGTTTTGAAAGGTTGTTAGAATCATAGAATAGTTAGGGTTGGAAAGGACCTTAAGATCATCTAGTTCCAACCCCCCTGCCATGGTCAGGGATGCCTCATGCTCGACCATGTCACCCAAGGCGCTGTCCAACCTGGCCTTGAACACCACCAGGGAGGGAGCATTTGCTACTTCATCGGACAGCCTGTGGCAGTGCCTCACGACCCTCACAGTAAAGAGCATTTGGGAGAAGTAGGTAATTTAAACCACACCATAAGATCCTGAGAGCTGTTCTTCAGCTGAACATTTGGCAACAGTAATCATTGTCTTGTTCCATTATCAGTGTTATTGTTGTTTCTTTAGATATACATTTTACTAATCCCTTGATTTTTTCTCTCACTTGGTTTTCCTATTCTCTTTTTAAAATATAAAATAAATAAATAAATACCCTGTCAATCAAGTCTTTAAAATCAGCCTTTCATTTCATATATTTGTGCAGAAATTTCGATCATCCAGTACTGCAACTTACATCAGCAAGGTCCCACGCTAATTGCCTTGTGTAGGAGATCCAGCTGCTACAATGCATTAGTCAAACATCCTGGAATGATTTTCCTTGTCATGTCTGAACAGGCAAGACAACGTGCCACTTGATTATTTATGCATTTTCTCACTAGAGGGAGCCAAAATCTGTCAGTATATAGCATAAAGTACCAGTATTTCCGAAGTTTTCAGTCCAGTCTTATTTTAGCATTTTCAAGTGTAAAAAGAAGAATGCTCAAATGTGCCATTATGCTGAATAACTGACATCCTTCATCATTTTGCTTGTGTGAAAAAAGTCAATTTTTTTTCTTACAGATCTATGATGATTCCAGTGATGTTGCAATACTAAATCGGATTTCTGTTTGGCAAAAAAATTCATATAGCAACTGAAGGAACTGGATTTGGGGACTTGGGAGTTTAGGGGTTTTGCAGTTATTTTTCTTTTTTGTTTGTTTGTTTGTGGTTTTTTTGTTTGTTTGTTTTTTTGGTTTTTTTTTCCTTGAGTGACATGGTTTAGTGTGAGGTGTCCCTGATCATGGCAGGGTGTTGGAACTAGATGTCCTTTCTAACCCTAACTATTCTATGATTCTATGAAAAACAAAAATAAAAGATAGGACCTGGTTATTCTTGAAAGCAACATGTCCCTCTTGGCTTCTAATCAAGGTCACTGCCATGCTGTGTTTCAGGGAAAATGTTAATCCCCATGGCAAAATACTTTTTAGATGCTCCTTACTAGAGTGTTCTCCTTCTTTTAGTGGATTAAAATTCTTTTTACCTAAACAAGGTTTTCCTTTCGTCAAATCTTCTTAAGGGACAAAAAAATATGCAAGAGAGTAGGGAAAGTAATTACTCTTTATCAGGAGAAACTAAATCTCATTGACTTGCTATTGTAGCAAATGGATAGAATAGCCATAACTAACATAATTTAAATTAAGTTAGAGTTCCTCAAAGGTGGAGAGCAGACTTTGATGTCTAAATTACAGTGTCTTTGTGTTTTGAACTTAGTCATATATTTGCAAAGTTTTGATAAGATTTTAAGGTGGTTTCAGGAAATGCTGTCAATAATTTGGATGTAAAAAAAATGCAAATTTCCTACAGATAATAGCAGTTAAGGATAAGTAACATTTGTTTAAAGTATTTTAAAACATCACCCAATTCCAATCATAGCAGAAACAAAACCAAAAGGTAAATACGTAATATTTGCTTTAGTATCTAGAATACCTTCAATTTTCAGACCTGAACAATGTTGGATTGTGAATCCATAATCAGTGTCTGCATCTAAGTAATGACTAGTGCCAGGTTTACCTCCTCTACCCTAACAATTTGTGACGATCATTCTAGCTCTTCCACTGTGTTACTGAAGTTAAGAGCACTTTGTAACTGTTCCTGTTGTTTATAAAATCTCCTTGTCTAGAATACCTCTAAGAGACACAACTGCGTTGTCTCTATCACTCATCTGTGCACTGTGTCTCAGTATAAACACAATGCAGCTGGGGACAATTTCAAAGGAAGCTATCTCAGTGAGGTGTACCGAAACTGAAACTTACTTTGCATAACAGAACTGTAATTGAAAGCACTGTAGAGATCTAATAAAGCTCTGCGTCTACAGAAAATAGAAGTAGCAACTAAGCAGTAATGATGTTAAGACTGTCTAATAATTTACATCATAATAATAGAATTATGAACTAGAGTGTGAAAACATTGCTTAGGGGTCAGTGTATACTTGTACTTGTTCTGGCTGGGAAAGAATTAAATTTCCTCATAGCAGCCTGTATGGTGCTGTGCTCCGCATTTGTGATCACAACAACGTTGACCAGTGTTTTGGCTATTTGTCCTGGGTTCAGCAGTAGCAGTCAGTTTTTCTCCTTCTTAGTAGCTATTGCAGCACTGTGTTTTTGACTTTTGGCCTGGGAACAAAGCTGATAACACCGATGTTTAGACTGACCAAGGACTTTGTGAGTCTCATGCTCTGCCAGGGAGGAGGAGAAGCCGGGAGGAAGCGGGGACAGGACACCTGACCCAAACTAGCCAAAGAGGTATTCCATACCACAGCACGTCATGCCAGGGGATGTAACTGGGAGTTACCCGGAAGGGCACGTCCTCTTTCTGTCGGGCTCTCTTTTCCATCGGGCGTTATCGTATTCTCTTCCCTTGTTATTTCTCTTATCATTATTATTATTGGTGGTAGCAGTAGTGATTTGTGTTATACCTTAGTTACTGGACTGTTTTTATCTCAACCCGTGGGAGTTACATTCTTTCGATTCTCCTCCCCATCCCTTTGGGGGGTGGGGGGGGAAGTAGACTGCGTGGTTCTAATTTACAGCCGGGGTTTAACCACAACACTATTGCTGAACAATGCTTGCAGAGAGTCAAGGCCCTCTCTGCTTCCTACTCCCCCAGGGAGTAGGCCAGGGGTGGGCAAGAGCCTGGGAAGAGACACAGCCAGGAGAGCTGACCCAAACCAAATGGAAAGTCCATGTCATATAATGACATACTAAGCATTAAAAACTGGGTGTGCAGCCTTTCCAAAGTAGCCAATGCTCAGAGACAAGTTGGGTATTGATGTGCTGGTTGGAGATGGTAACTGCCTTTGCATCACTTGTTTTTTATCTCTTCACTTATTAAGTTGTTGTTATCTCAACCAGTAACTTCCTTTTACTTTTGCATTCCCAATTGTTTACCCTGTCCCACTGGAGGGAGGGGAGAGGTAGACAACGGAGTGTGGGGCTGGCTGGGTGCTTAGCTGCTGGCTGGTGTCAACATGCCTTTATGTGAAGTGTATATATAGTTACTATCTACCTGTGTGTAACTTCTTCTGTGTTCTGTGAGGGATGACAAATTAATCCAAACAGCAAGGAACACCTATTTAACTATCTTGCTATTCAGTCCATGGATCACCTTGAAGAGATTGTATTTCTTAGTGGTTTTGAGGCACTAAATACTTTAAAATCAGTAATATCAGGAGTAATTAATAGATTGGTGTTCATCTCAAGATAAGAACAAATGTTCAGTCCTGAATATCAGCAACAGGAAAGCTGTTCTTTAAAATAGTATGCATTCACATTCCTGCTAAAATAGTAATCAGCACATCACTTTTTAACTTTTGCTGTGCTGTCATTATGAAATCATCTGGTAGACATTAAAGTAAGTCTTCTAATACAAATAACAGCATCTACTGTTCTAGCAAACATAGCCCAGTATGTTTCTCATAAACCTTTTTTAAGCCTTGGTTTAAAACTGCTTTGATTAAAGCTGTGTGGAGATCAGCAATCAGCCTTCTGTATTTCTAAAGTCTCCAGTTATATAAAGTGTCAATAATCACAGAGTATTCTCTATTAATAAACCCATTCTGTAATTTTTGCGGTCCTTCATATTATTTTTCTGTACATAACACAAACCTAAGAAAACCAAAACAGGAATTCCCTCATGACTACAACTACTATTGTGATCGGGTCAGATGGGTTAGAATACTTGGGAATGACATGAGGTTACCACACCATCTCAAAAAAAATTTGTTCTTCTGGTTGTTGATATTATTGCTGTTATGAATCAGACCAATTTGACTGATGAAATAATAATCAATTAAAATATTAATAATGAATAATAAACACTCACACCAGTATGTTTTTTGCCCTCCAAATTAATGCCAGAGCATTTGTTAATAAATCATAAAAACCAATTCATATTTGTAGTACCACAAATAGCATTTCTAACTGTGGGATCAGACTCCAGTGCTTCCTGCTCCACTCAAACACCACTATACAGCAGAAAACAATCACAAGAATTAACAATGTGATCTTCAAAATGGAGGACAGAAATCAGCTCATCATGACCTAAAAGCAAGGGAATGCCAACTACATATAGCCACTGGAGGAAATACCTTTTTGAACAATAATTAAGCAGAAAAAGAAAGAGCAAAGGAAAAAACCATGAAATTTCCAGTCAGTGAAGCAACTCAAACTTTGGCACCCATAAATAATAAGTCATACAGAAACCTGTCTACGCTGGAGATGCCAAAATACTGAAACACAGATACTTAAAAGGAATAATTTTGAGAATCTAGTCTGAAATTTTATGTCATACAGACCAAAACTCTGTAACCAGCAGTTTCTGAATAAAGTTTGTCACGTGCCTCAACCTAGGACGTTTGCAAGTAAGGCACAAATATAGGCACTTTCACATCAGGAATCCTTGTATGATCCCTTTATGCTACGTTTCAATTGCTGCCCTATTTCTAGTCTGAATGTCTAATTTCAAACTTCCCAAAATAGATTTCAAAATGATTCTTTACCTCCACGTGAATCTAAAGCTGGCTATTTTCAGAAATTTTTTCCTTCTAATCATAGAATTCAATAGACTAGTTAGGGTTGGAAAGGACCTTAAGATCATCAAGTTCCAACCGCCCTCACGCTAAACCATGTCACCCAAGCTCTGTCCAACCTGGCCTTGAACACCACCAGGAATGGAGCATTCACAACTTCCCTGGGCAACCCATTCCAGTGTCTCACCACCTGCACAACAAAGAACTCCTTCCTTATATCCAATCTAAACTTCCCTTGTTAAAGTTTGAACCTGTTACCCCTTGTCCTGTCACTACAGTCCCTAATGAAGAGTCCCTCCCCAGCATCCTTATAGGCCCCCTTCAGATACTGGAAGGCTGCTATGAGGTCTCCACGCAGCCTTCTCTTCTCCGGGCTGAACAGCCCCAACTTTCTCAGCCTGTCTTCATACAGGAGGTGCTCCAGTCCCCTGATCGTCCTCATGGCCCTTCTCTGGACTTGCTCCAACAGTTCCATGTCCTTTTTATGTTGAGGACACCAGAACTGCACCCAATACTCCAAGTGAGGTCTCATGACAGCAGAGTAGAGGGGCAGGATCACCTCCCTTGACCTGTTAGTCATGCTCTCTTGATGCAGCCCAGGATACGGTTGGCTTTCTGGGCTGCGAGCGCACACTGAAGCTGGCTCATGTTCATTTTCTCATCGACCAACACCCCCAAGTCCTTCTCCGCAGGGCTGCTCTGAATCTCTTCTCTGCCCAACCTGTAGCTGTGCCTGGGATTGCTCTGACCCAGGTGTAGGACCTTGCCCTTTGCACTGTTGAACTTCATAAGGTTGGCATCAGCCACAAGCGTGTCAAGGTCCTTCTGGATGGCATTCCTTCCCTCTAGCTTATCAACTGAACCACACAGCTTCGTGTCATGAGCAAACTTGCTGAAGGCGCACTCAATCCCACTGTCCATGTCATCGACAAAGATGTTGTACAACACCGGTTCCAACTCCAATCCCTGAGGGACACCACTCATTACTGGTCTCCAGCCAGACATTGAGCCATTGACCACAACTCTTCGCATGTGGCCATCCGGCCAGTTCTTTATCCACCGAGTGGCCCATCTCTCAAATTGATGTCTCCCCAATTTAGAGACAAGGATGTCGTGTGGGACAGTGTCAGACGCTTTGCACAAGCCCAGTTAGATGATGTCAGCTGCTTTGCCCCATCCATCAGTTCCATAGCCCCATCACAGAAAGCCACCAAATTGGTCAGGCAGGATTTCCCCCTAGTGAAGCCATGCTGGCTGTCACCAACCACCTCATTGTTTTTCATGTACGTTAGCATGCCTTCCAGGAGAATCTGCTCCAAGGTTTTGCCAGGCAGATAGGTGAGACAGACTGGTCTGGCTCTTCTGTATTCCCCTTCTTGAAAATGGGGTTACATTACCCATTTTCCTGTCATCGGGAGCTTCACCTGACTGCCATGATTTTTCAAATATGATGGACAGTGGCTTAGCGACTTCATTCGCCAGCTCCTTCAGGACCCGTGGATGGACTTCATCAGGTCCTTGCATATATATAGATGACAATTATAATAATATTATAATAATTAAGTCAAAATTATAAATTATAATTATAAAAATATTATAAAAATTATAATAATAATTAAGTTGTTTCTTAGCCTTTTCTTTAAAAAACCTATAAAGGTGGCTATTCCTAAATATTCATTCCAAACCCAGCTATCAAACTTCCAGTTACTTCTAACTTCATTTGGAATCCTTGCATTGTATCATTCCCTTGCTAGGACACAAGCAAAAACCTCAAAAACCACTCCTGGATGACAGCTGAAGAGAGTGCTATTTTCCTGTCTACCAAAAACCATTCTGGCTGTTGCAGAGGACATAAGGCACACTTACACCATGATAGGACAGACATAAATCCACTGACTCAGGAAAGTCAGTCCCATTTAGACACTGGCAAGAAATTTGTCAACACAGGCACACTTCTGACTTTGACCCTCTTCATTCAAAGTATGTTTTTGCAAGACAAACTGTGATAGCTAAAAACCTAGCCAAACCACAATTAATGTCATATTTAGTACTCTTCCACTTAAAAGGATATCTATTATGATCTACTTATTAAAGACCATCTCCCTGTAACTTTGACCCATTTTCTCCTTGTTCTCACAGGTCAATACTATACAGCAATATTGTAGACATTAATAAAAATACCAATAGGTGACATTTAGAAGGATATGAGCAAACAATGTAGACACAGCAAGATTTTTCATTATCCTGGACATGCCATAAGAATGCATCAGAAACAATTCTGTATTCCCTTTCAGACATGGAACTACACTCCATGTGAACTTACGTGACTTGTCACAACAACCTAACTGTCACTGATTACCTGTATTAAAACTTCAGGAAGAATGCACCTCATCATTTAGAATTTGGCTGAAGTAGCTCCTTTTGCCTAAAGCAGTAATTTTTCAGAGCTCATCTAATCAAGAAATGCATGATGACATTCTGAAGGAGACAGTGTTATTTTAGTACTTATTCCATCTACCGTGATGTCCTCAATGATTAGGTATTTGCATTTTTAAAAATAAAATTATTTCTTTAAATTAATGATTGAACTGCCAATTTGCATGTCCTCTTCTAACATCTGTGTTATTGTACAAGTACCAAAAAGATCAATAATGAAAGATGTAGGATGACAGTCTTGATTTTTAGTTTAGTTGTTTTTCTTTAATGACAGTATTTCTCAATTATCTGCAGAGTTCATCCTTCTAGAAGAGAATAAGGTCTACCAGTTTTTGAGTTACAGTAGTATTTGCTCAAAACAATGTAGGAAAAAAAACTAAAAGCAAGTAATCCGCAGTTTTTTAGAATTAGTGGGCCTACAAACCAGTTTAATAGAACTGTGGCTTATTAAAAGTCAATTACGACTACTTCTGGATTATAAAGATTAAAGGACTGTAAAGTCATGTAGAACTAACTTACACTTTAAAAGAATACTGAAGATTCAATTAAATAATTGTATTGCATCTGGCTGGGATTCTCACTGGTGCTCTATCTACAGCACACTGGCAAACCAGACAAAATCAGGTTTCAGAACGCAAACATAAAAACATGTTAGAACATTATTTTCTCCAAAACTGTATTATGTTTGAATAAAAGCTCAAGTACCAGTAGTAAATTACATTATAACTTACCAATGTTGAAAACACCAGATATAAAAACTATTATAAAGAATATTCCCATTATGTGAAAATAATAGTTTGATGACAATGTGCCACTTTGCAATTCCTCTGTTCAGAATCATTTTAAATGGGGCCCTGAG
Organism: Psittacula echo; assembly: GCF_963264785.1. Classification (NCBI taxonomy): domain Eukaryota; kingdom Metazoa; phylum Chordata; class Aves; order Psittaciformes; family Psittacidae; genus Psittacula; species Psittacula echo. The sequence continues at coordinate 83,188,492 of NC_137742.1, read as the reverse complement.
CAACAACAAGCCTTTGAGCAAATTAAACGTGAGATAGTTCATGCAGTGGACCTTGGACCAGTCCGAACTGGGCCAGATGTAAAAAATGTACTGTACACCGCAGCTGGGGAGAATGGTCCTACCTGGACCCTCTGGCAGAAAGCTCCAGGGGAGACTCGAGGTCAACCCCTCGGCTTTTGGAGTCGGGGATACAAAGGATCTGAGGCCAGCTATACCCCAACTGAGAAAGAGATACTGGCAGCCTATGAAGGGGTTCGAGCTGCTTCGGAGGTGACTGGCACTGAAGCACAGCTCCTCCTGGCACCCCGGTTGCCCGTGCTGGGCTGGATGTTCAAAGGCAGGGGCTCCTCTACACATCATGCAACCGATGCAACATGGAGTAAATGGGCTGCACTAATTACACAACGAGCTCGAATAGGAAATCCCAGTCGTCCAGGCATTCTAGAAGTCATCATGGACTGGCCAGAGGGCAAAGATTTTGGAATGTCACCAGAGGAGGAGGTGATGCGTGCTGAAGAGGCCCCACCACACAATAAACTGTCAGAAAGTGAAAAGCAGTATGCCTTGTTTACTGATGGGTCCTGCCGTATCGTAGGAAAGCATCGGAGATGGAAGGCAGCCGTATGGAGTCCTCAACGACAAGTTGCAGAAACTGCTGCAGGAGAGGGTGAATCGAGTCATTTTGCTGAGGTGAAAGCCATCCAGCTGGCCCTGGACATTGCTGAATGAGAAAAGTGGCCAGTACTTTATCTCTATACTGACTCATGGATGGTGGCAAATGCCCTGTGGGGGTGGTTGCAGCAATGGAAGCAGAGCAACTGGCAACGCAGAGGTAAACCCATCTGGGCTGCTGCACTGTGGCAAGATATCGCTGCCCGGGTGCAGAACCTGGTGGTGAAGGTACGCCATGTAGACGCCCATGTACCCAAGACTTGGGCCACTGAGGAACACCAGAACAACCAACAAGTGGATAAAGCTGCTAAGATTGAAGTGGCTCAGATGGACTTAGATTGGCAACATAAAGGTGAATTATTTTTGGCCCGGTGGGCCCATGACACTCCAGATCATCAGGGCAGAGATGCAACATATAGATGGGCCTGTGATTGAGGGGTGGACTTAAGAATGGACACTATTGCCCAGGTTATTCATGAGTGTGGAACATGTGCTGCAATTAAACAAGCCAAACAGTTAAAGACTCTTTGGTATGGAGGACAATGGCTGAAGTATAAATATGGGGAGGCCTGGCAGATTGATTATATCACACTCCCACCAACCCGCCAAGGCAAGCGCCATGTGCTTATCATGGTGGAAGCAACCACCGGATGGCTGGAAACATATGCTGTGCCCCATGCCACTGCCCGGAACACTATCCTGGGCCTTGAGAACCAGAGTTTGTGGCGACATGGCACCCCAGAAAGATTTGAATCAGACAATGGGACTCATTTCCGGAATAACCTTATAGACACTTGGGCCAAAGAGCATGGCATTGAGTGGGTATATCACATCCCCTACCATGCACCAGCCTCTGGGAAAATGGAACGGTACAATGGGCTGTTAAAAACTACACTGAGAGCAATGGGTGGGGGAACTTTCAAGCATTGGGATACACACTTACCAAAAGCCACCTGGTTGGTCAACAGCAGAGGATCTGCCAACAGGGCTGGCCCAGCCCAGTCAGAACTTTTACATACCGTAGAAGGGGATAAAGTTCCTGTGGTGCACATGAAGAATTTGCTGGGGAAGACAGTCTGGGTTATTCCTGCTTCAGGTAAAGGCAAACCCACTCGTGGGATTGCTTTTGCTCAGGGACCCGGATATATTTGGTGGGTAATGCGGGAAGATGGGGAAGTCCAGCGTGTACCTCAAGGGGATTTGATTTTAGGGGAAAACAGCCAATGAACTCAATTGTATGCTGTTGCCTGCTATAGCCCATCAACTAGAAGTCTGCAGGGCAACCAGCAACTGGCCCTGACTTCCCTCCGACCATCATCCCAACAGAGAATGAACTTTGATAGAACCAGACGAGTTCTACAGTAAAGAAACAATCAGCATCAGCAGGCAACAATCCAACACTGCACACAGCCTCTCCTGCCCTGAAAGACTGTTACAAGAGATGAAGCCCAGCATCATGGACCGAATGGACTCAGCAGCTTTATAGGAATTGGTCCATGCACTAAGATAACTGCACTGAGATGAGAGTGAGGGTATATGGAAAATGTGGGATCTGAACATGACATGAATGGTATGGAATAAGGGGTGGATACTGTCCTGGGTTCAGCAGCAGCAGTCAGTTTTTCTCCTTCTTAGTAGCTGGTGCAGTGCTGTAGTTTTGACTTTCAGCCTGGGATTAATACTGATAAAGCCAATGTTTTCAGTTGCTGGTCAGAATGTTTACCCTGACCAAGGACTTTGTGAGTCTCATGCTCTGCCAGGGAGGAGGAGAAGCCGGGAGGAAGCAGGGACAGGACACCTGACCCAAACTAGCCAAAGAGGTATTCCATACCACAGCACATCATGCCCGGGGATGTAACTGGGAGTTACCCGGAAGGGCACGTCCTCTTTTCTGTCGGGCTCATTTCCGGCGGGCAGTATCGTATTCTCTTCCCTTGTTATTTCTCTTATCATTATTATTCTTGGTGGCAGCAGTAGTGATTTGTGTTATACCTTAGTTACTGGACTGTTTTTATCTCAACCCGTGGGAGTTACATTCTTTCGATCCTCCTCCCCATCCCTCTGGGCGGGGGGGGGGGGAAGTAGACTGCGTGGTTCTAATTTCCGGCCTGGGCTTAAACCACGACAAATGCAACAAAGAAATGAAGCTCAAAGGAAAAAAGGGGATTATATACATCAAAGACCTCCATTATGGTGCTATAATTACCAAATAAAATACTGCAAATATTTTCCTAGTGTAAACTGCTCAAAATTTACAAAAGTATACCAATTTCATAGTTAACAAAAGTCACACTGTCACTGCAGTGACACTGTCAGTCTCCATTGGAGAGGTGCTCTATCCCCCTGATCATCTTGATGGCCCTCCTCTGGAATTGCTTAACAAGGTCCAGGTCCTTCTTGTGGTGGGGACTTCAGAGCAGGGTGCAGTACTCCAGGTGAGGTCTCACCAGTAAATCTCTGCTGTCTACCATAGGATTTCTCATCAACAGTAATCCATCTCTATTCCTGTATCCAAGCAAATTTTGCTTTATTGCTAGACTTGTCTCACACAAAAATCACACAAAAGCTCACACAAAATGAGCTGTGTGATCTCGCACAATTCACAATCACTATTTATCTTCCTACTTCCATAAATGCTACTCTGGATTTTTTTTCATAGCAACAGATTGTACCAAAGCAAGATGCATGCACATACTTCTCTTCATATCTTGAGGCACTGTCTCCCTTATTAGTCTTAACATTTATCTCATTTTCAGAGGAATAAAATTTAATAATATACTGAATAAGTAAATAGTTTTCTCCTTTTGAGTATGTATGCATGTGCTTCCTTGATGTTAGCATATATTGTAAATGCTTTATCAAACTTCTTGGTATACCATATGAAATTAAAACAAACTGAAGGTAGCAGTCACTCCTATTCTACAAAACCATGATAATATTGTGAAAATATTTTCCTGTCTGGTATATATAGCCAAAGTCAAAGTCAAAAGTGAAAAGCACTATTGGACTTAAATTTTCTGGACCGTCACCAAAAGAAGGCCTACAAGAAAACTAGAGAGGGACTTTTTACAGGGCATGTAGGAGTAGAAAAAGAGGTAATGACTTTAACCTGAAAAAGGATAAATTTAGATCACATATTTAGTTGCTTACTGTGATGATGGTGTGGCACTAGCACAGGCTGCCCAGAGAAGCTGTGGCTGCCCATCCCTGGCAGTGTTCAAGGCCAGGTTGGACAGGGCTTGGAGCAGCCTGGTCTAGTGCAAGGTGTCCTTGCCTATTGCAGAAGGTTGAAACTGGTTGAGCTTTAAGCTCCCTTCCAACCCAAACTATTCTATGATTCTGTGATTCTATGACTTTGTTAGGGCCATCAAAAGGAGTGATGGCCCCAAGAAGAGATTATTGCTAAATCTATATGCATAACCCATACCTTTGTGCATTCATGGCCCTCCATGGGACAAAAATCAGTCCTGAATTTTGTCTTCTGAGCTATGACTGGAAGGACTACCCATTTCTAGTGCAAATATTACAAACTCTCTTCGAGGCTCAAGAGTTACACTATTACCTGAATGTGTATCCAGCCACTTTCAGCCACCAAAAAAACCCCTTACTCTCTGAATTTGGGAGTATCAGCTTTCAAGCAGCCTGAGTAGCTCAAGTGAGGGCACAATATGAAATCTTTTGGAGATACTAGAGTTCTGGTTACTGTGAAAGTGACCCAATATCTTAGTGGTTTGGGTATACAAGGAAAATTTTGGTAGATGGAATGGACTGCAAGTGTGGCCTCTGTGAGGAGTGGTCAGGGCTGCCCCTTGCCAGACACAGCTGGTTCCAGCTCCAATGGACCCACCTCAGGGCACAATTGAGCCCATTAGCCAACATGGTCCTGCCTCTAGGAAAAATTATTTAAGAAATGGTAAAAATGCTACACAACATCAGTTGAGAGAGAGAGAAGTGAGAAATATATGAAACAGTGCTGCAGATAGCAGGGTCAATGGAAAACGGGAGGAGGTGGTCCAAGCACTGGCACGGAAGTTCCCCTGCACTGTGTGGAAGAGGGCTCCAGGAATTGTTATTCCTTTACAACCCACGGATAGTCCATGCTGGAGCAGATTTATCCTGAAGGAATGTGGCCCACGATCAACCCACATTATTGCAGTCTGTGATGGCCTATATGCAGTGGGGAGGACCCAACTGGAGCAGGGTAAGAGTGTGAGAAGAAAGGAGAGGCAGAGAGGAACTGTTATAGACTGATTGTAGCTCAAATTCCTCATACCCCTGCACCACTCACGGGGAGGAGGTAGAAGTGTTGGGAATAAAGAAGTGAAGTTGAACCTGTGAAAAAGCAAAAGGGCAAAGGGAAGGTGGTTTAAATATTTTGTCTTTGTTTCTTATCATCCAATTCTATTTTAATTGCCAATAAACTAAATTAATTTTTCCCATGTCCAGAGCATAGCAAAACCAAACAAACGAGGAAGAAAATGTTAAAATACTCACTACAATTTCTCCTTAGCTACATCACCTTCTAAGCAAGTCTATAAGGCTTTCTAATTTACCTGTACAGTTCACACCTGCCATGAAATCACAGAACTTTATCTTTTCTGCTCCTGCTCTCACATACTTCTTGACATTTTCTAGCACATGATGTAAACCCACTCTTCCTATTTCCTTGTCTCCTGTGCCTGGACAGTGGAATCTTAAATGGTAGCCTGACAGCAAAGATATTTCTCTTACCTTTTTGGGCGTTTTAAGGTTGACTTAGCTCTATTCTACCTCAGTTAACAGATTCAATGTCTGTTCAAATGGCTGTAAGTCTTTCTTCCTGCTAAAGTGAGTTCTCAACTCTATAGTCATTACCTTGTATAATTACTTCAGTAGAATAATTAAAACTTGGAATCAATAACTTTATGAAGAACTTTTATCCCAGCTTGTAGATTAGACCCTAAGACAGAGATTTACGTTTCAGTATGTTAATGAACCATCTCAGACAAGGCCTCAAAACTTTGAGAAGTCTCACTGCTCTTTCTTACTTACTCACTAAATGAACTATGCAATTAATGTCTTGAGAAAATAGATGCAGTCAGAGACATTGTTACTTCTTTGGTGTCTTGCTGTAAAGTCCATGCAGATTTTTTTCCTTCTGTTGCTATTTTATAATTTTAATTCTCATTTATTGTATTAGTACTTTTAGTCTTTATTTTCTTACTATAATCTGGGGTAATACTGCCTCAGGAATATTCTGAGGATTAAATTCTTAATGACAGTATAAATACTTTGAAGGAATTAATAGATTTTGCATTTGTTGTGACTCTTCTCAGCTTCAAAATCATTTCACCATTCTCTACACCAAAGTGCATGCTGTGGGTCTAACCCCAATTGTTACTGTTAAATACAGCAATATAGTGCACGCCAATAGACTTCTGCATGTTTTGTGTGTTATATGGTTAAGTACAGAAGGATGATTCCTCTTTCAGACAGAGCTCCTGTTTATCCTCCCTTTAGTAGCTGGAATAAACAGTTCACATATATTCTGTTAATATCTTTGGTCTATTTTTCCCATTAGCAATAGGGTTGACAACTAACCTTGGCTTTGTGCTGAACTTCTACATGCTCAAATTGAAGTCAGCTGTTCACCCTTCTCAGACCTAGTCTAAACTGAAGACTGACTAATCTAAACACTGAAAACAGCCAGTTACTTTTTATAAACTTGTTTACACCTAAAAGTACTAAAAGACTTACTCTGGTGAGAAAACTGCATTACTCCAGTATGCAAGAGGTACAATATTCAAGGTTTTGGCGGAGTATAATAACTACAGTTGTGTAACTACACTGATTTGTTAGAATTGATGGATAAGAGTAGCCTTCTTATAGCTAAGGGGAAGCTCAAAATGTAAAAGTGAGTTGAGTTAGGATATGAATGGAGGAGGTTTGTGGCAGAAATAGCTGTGCAAACAAAAGCTCCGGGTGTAAATATAGTGTTATATATAGTGGCATATACTTATGCCACTTTATGTCTCTTAACTTCTAGTGAATCATAAAATCTAAGGCTATGGTGACATGTTAGAAAAAATTGACATTTTAAGCATAAGGTCACATAACAATAATTCTTATCAAATGAAAAGCAGGTTCCCAGTAACACATGTTCACAAGGCAGGGTCTACAGCACAGAAAATGTTTTATGGTTGGAGTTTATTAAGCAAAGGTGCATATTCCCTGACACATAACCTAGTACCATGCCTTTTGCTGCAGCCATGTATATCTGACCAATGCTCTACCAACCAGGCCAACTGGACAGCCAGCTGAATTTGGGAGGGCTGATCACGAAGGAGACTACTAGAAGTTCACAATACACAGTATGCAAACAGGAAAAGCAAGAAAGGGGCTACATGAACAAAATCTGTGTGATATTGCTGTTGCAAACCCTGAAAAAGGCCATCAACCGTAGAAATACAACAGCCCTCTAAAACAGACTTATGATAGCTGAAGTCTACATATAGGAGCTGACATTTTTTGATTGTTCAAGACATGTTTTAAGTAACTTTAAACTTAGATTTTTTTAGGGGTGTTTTGCAAGCGGACATCAGAAAGAGTGTTCAGAAGACTGGCTACTTTCTTTTCCACACATTACTGGCACTCTTCTTCTAGTAGAGTTTCTTAAAGAAAAAACATGGAGTTGCATTGACTTTATTTACTTTTTCATTCCCTATCTACTTCTGCAATGACTTTCAAAATCAACTAGCAAGTTCAACCTAGTCTATCAGAAGTAGTGGGACCATGAAAATATAGTCTGTGGTAATAAACACAGGTTTAAATGAATGCCCTCAGTTTCAGCTGGTACCCAAGAAAGTTAAATTAGCCTCCTCTTGCTTTCCCTTCCCTTGCCCAGCAGCACAGCGCAGTTAGCGGTCATGCAAAAGAACTTGAGGTTTTAAGGAGGAGGAAAGCTCAGCGAACATAACAGAGATTGAGTTGGCTGGTATAGAGGATACAAGTTTGCAGAAACAAAGACCTTTGTTAGCTGTTCCAGAACACTTGCTTTTCTTCTTTCAAGTACTTGAAGACTGCCAGATACACTGTGAACCTGCAACAAAGGTAACTAGTGTCACTCTGTAAACAAGAAAAATGTGCCTACTAATGGCTAGGACTGCTCATGTCATCATGTTTTCTTTTCTAAAAGTAGCCAGCTACAGTTTTACCTTCAAAGCCTGAATGATTCTAAAAAGAATGTGCTCTTTTGAAGTAAGATACTGATTTTTCAAAGTGATAGACAAAAATCAAAATACACTGCATCCCATCTTGGATACTGCTACTTAGCCCATATACTTTACCAGATAATTGAAGCACTAAATAAACATTGCAAGAAAGTACAACCTGTCCTGAAGGAAAAATGGTGGCAAGTGGAAACATACGTTGAAGATGTTGTTGCTGCTCAACAGTGGCTTGCCACCCACAGTAGAAATGAACTGGTACATGGGACCAGGAAACACAATCGCAGCATTAACCGTTTGTACAGCTACAGATGAGGTATTACTAGGTTGTGTACTGTCATGATTATCACGTGGAAACTGAATAACCTCAGTAAGGCTTGGAGATTACAATACTCTGAAATTATATTTCCTTGATGATTAGTCCTCACCTTTTTTCAGATTCTCTTAATTCCTTTGATCTTCGCCAAAGCTTAGATATGCCAGTGATTTATTTGTTAATTTTCAAATTATGAGCTAATTTTCAATTAAAATTAGAACTAGAAAGCAAATTTCAAGAGCAAATTTCAAATCAGTTAATTAAATCACTTCAAAAAGTGAGACCATTTGAAAACAAATGATACCAGAGCGTCAAAGTTAGTATTAACACACTAGGAAGATACTGGTCCATTTATAAAAGCTCCACAAATGTTAGCTACCTATCTAGACTCAGGCTTTACTGAAATTAGCTCCAGCCTCAAGTAGGGCCTGCTATTTGAAGTATAGGCTACTTCAAACATAGATCTTTACATGGAATTGTTCATTTCACCTGGGCATTTACAGTATTTATTTTGGTTTTTTAAAGTTTTCTTTATCTTATATTGTAGACTAATGGAATATACATGTATGAGAGACAGCTACAGACCAGAACTTTGTAGATGTCATCATTAGTACAGTTACATCTTCCTACCATCAGCAATGCCTCCAACAAATCAATGGTCATTTGGATAGGCCAAACAAAACAGCAGTCTAGAGAAAAGTGTGAACTTAGCTGTTCTGATGGATGTTAACTTTAAAGCTCATTAGAACCATTAAATTGTCATTGTTTTAATTACGTCTTTGATCTTTTCAGCAAAACATTTTGCTAATGCACTGATCCAATATTTCTGTTCAGTTGTTCCAATCACATACAGATATTTTGTCCAGACAAAGCAGAAATTCGTAAAAAGTTTATTTAATTGTACTTTATATGAGATATAAATAATGCCTTGAATAATACTAGTCTAATTATCAGTTTGTTCTTCAATTTAATTTAACTCCTACAGTTAAAAAATGTTATGTATACACTTGTACCAGTGGAACCTGTTACATTTTTGTGAAACTTGAAATTAATTTACTTGAAGCTCATGTACTTACATATTTTAAGGGATTGCATAAATAATTTAAGTAATTTATAAATAAATTATTTTAAAACCCCTATGGCTAGTTGGTCAAATTTGGCCAAACTATTTAACCAGCCACTAGGATTTTTTAATTTTTTTCTTCCATGCACTGCAGTTAACAAGTCTACCTGCATTTTAGGTATCTACAGATTAATTACATTTAAAGCTAGGAAAACTTTGTATCTTACTATGACATAAGTATCTATGCACAAAATTGTTTTGAAATAACTACTTCTGATCAGTTGTACGTGAAGAGAAGACCTAAGTAAGTAATGGATTAACACTAAACTGGTTTCTAACAAGAGTACTCTGAAGTCCTCTGAAGCAGCAGGAAGGATGTAGTATTTAAGTGACAGGATAATGACTGGTTTACCTATATAAATTGCTGTTGACGGCTTCTTAGAAGGGAGAATGCAAAATGAAATAAAATACAGCAGGGATACAAAACTAATGAAAAACAGGCAAACTAGGCTATGCCTGGTAACATCTACTGAGCAGAAGTTTGTTTGTGTATTATATCTAGCATTATGACCTTCAAGCTCTTCAGGACTTGTTTAAGAACTAACTGAAGATTAGAAGAAGAAAAGTCAAAATATTAAGGGTTTGGAAGGAATTGTTTAGAGAGAAGATAAGGAAAAGGGGATAAACCAGTACCTAACTTAGCACATAGTTAAATGTTAAGGATATTTATTGAGTCTATCTTGCCTCACTGAAGTCTGTTAGATCACTATTAAAGGTTTCACTACTTTAAAAAGGAAAAAGCTTCTTTGTCCAGAAGAATTTCTAAATGTTAAGACTAGAAAAGTGATAAATCTTTCCTTTAATGATACTTGATAAACATGAACAACTACCATTATTAAAAAGATAAATTAAGGTAAATAACCTGAAAACAGAGACATTTAAATGTATTGTGCTGAGTAACAGCACACCTAACTTGGATCATGTTTTGTCTACAAGCCAAAATACAACTCAAGAACAGGCTGGAGGATAAAGGTGGGGTAAACCACTGACACCTTAGACACAATAAATCACTCACTTCGTGGAAGATGATGGCATCTGGCATCTCAAATTCTGAGTTTCAGAAAAAGGCAGCTTATTCCCACAGATGATAGCTTTTCTGTAATAACAAAAAGCTTTGCCCAGCTGTTCCTAAAACACTGTATGTCATGTGTATTTGTCTCTTGATACAGGCTAAAAGCTATGTGTAACAGAAATCAGTATTACTTACAGTCTGGGATGCTGCTGAGATAAGACTGTCATGCTTACTTTACCTAAAAAAAAAAGAATTGCTTAAAAATGCAATACAAATAAATTGTGATGTGAAAGAAAAATCCTTCTCTCAAAGGAATGTGGAGAAAGATCTCCAGACACAGTTGCAGCAATTTTTAACCACTCAAAGTAACAATTGTTGCTACTATTTTACTGTACAAGGATCACTGCATATACAGATGTGTGGTGACTTAAGTCAGGAAGTTGAAGTGGCCAGAAAGCAAGCATCTTTGAGTAGGTAGTTTTTGGATGATATGGCCACAGATCACAGCAGCTCAAACTCCAGCTAATTTAAACCATTGTGAAACAACACCTTGAAAGGGATTTCCAAAGCAGCTGAGAAACTAGCAAATGAATCTAAGTGACGGAAATTGAAGAAGCCTATTAATTAAAATAGAACTAAAAATGTTGACTTCTTCTAAGTTTTGTAATTAGAAGTTCAACTTGTATGCTGCTGAAACAGAACTTTATTCTCCTTGAATCTTAAGCCTGCCTCATATTGCAGAGACTCCAAGTGAGGTTTCCAAATCACAAGCACCTACATTTCTCAAATACAAATGAAAGGGCATGTGCAGGTACATCCTGGGGAACAGCACTTTGGGACGTATTTAGAAGACTAAAGGAACAGAGGTTACTTCCTGGGTTGCAAAGTGTAGGCTAGTATTTTTAACTGCTGTGCTAGGAAAAAAATGCATAGTAGTGAGCACACAGCCTAGCAAGTCTGCTATAGACAGAAAGCAGAAAGATATGCCACACCTCTAACTAAATCACGCAAATAGAAAAAAACCACAAACCCTAAGGATTTATCCTCATTGGAAAGGAGATAGGATTAACGTTCCTAATTTGGATATGAAAAAGGATAGCAAAACTACTAGTGTTGAAGTCCTGGGGAGATGTGGGGCAGGGAAAGGAGGGGTGATACACTGTATATAGCAGACTACCCAATAGCAACAGATTATGGTAAAGTTTACATATAAATGCCTTTCTGGCAGAAGTGTGTTCATAGCAGAGGTGAGTGTATGTGCATCACTCAATTAGTCTAAAACAGCATTGCCAGAACCTTTTAGCAACCACAAAGCAGCTCTCCAAGGATGTTTGACATGCATGTGACTGCATGTAATCTGACATGCATGTAACATGTAACATGCATGCATGCAACAAAAATTTTGAAGTCAAGAGTTGGTAAAAATTCTCTAGCACTGACTTCGATTATTAGTTTATGCTAGTGTCCATTCTGCCATGTGATCAAAGTTAGTTACTTTTGATAGGTAAAATAAGCTATTACAAATATACTTAATATACATACAGTCATACCTTCCTACCATGAAGACAATCTTGCAGAACATGACCATCTTCTCAATGAAGAAGATGCCTAAGCTCTTGGAAGACTGTCAGAAAATTGTGCTCATACTTCAAATGTTTGAAGATTTGGGGCCTTAACCTGCAAAGGAAATGATGTATGTGCAGTGTGATCAATATTTAAATGTAGAAACTGTCACAACAGTAACTCTAACCATACAAAACACAAAGTAGTAGTTGGCATGTGAAATGGAAAAACTGGACTTTCTCCTTCAATTATTTTCCTGAAAGAATAGATAGGTTTTGTTAATTTCTGTACTAATCATTAAAGCAAATTATTGGACTTATGGGAATACTATATTTTCATTTGTTAATAGAAGCTAATTACTATTGTTGATGTTAATATGAATTAAAAATCAATATGTACCAAAAAGAAATTATGCACATGACTCACAGCAGCAGCCTGGAAAGATATTTTCTAGTAGAATAAAACTATTTTCTACACATGATATCTTACAGAGGGATAGGGGAAGGAGGAAATACAAAGAAAAGAGAAGGATGAAAGTCAGTGGATCTCTGAATAATTAGGAACTTAAAGAGAGGAAGTTTGGTAGCAAAAATAGAGGAATTTTAATAACATCTGCCTTCTTTATTGATGTCTAATGGTTAACAAGAATTTGAATGGTTAATAAGAATTCTGTAGCTAAGCAACTGGAATTTATTTAGCTTTGGCTTGGGTTTTTCGGTTTGTTTGTTTTGGTGTTGTTTGTTGCTTGGTTTTGGTTGTTCTTTTTTGTGGGTTTTTTTTTGTTTTGTTTTGTTTGGTTTGGTTTGGTTTTTTTGTTCTCCTATCTCCTTTCTTCCCTAAGCATTTTTTATCTTCCAAAAGACAGTTTTGTAGTTTCTAAGAGAAAGGGATGCTGTAAACAGAAAGGGATGCTAAATTCATGTATTTCCTTTTATTTGTATTTAGGTGTGGTTGCATTATTATAAATTCTGTGGATCATATTAATGGTGTAAATTATGTATTTAAATATCTATATTGTCCTATGGGAGTTTCGCAACCAGCTGTAAAATGCAATGAAAACTTCTGTTATTTATCTACGTAACTCAAATTAGTCACACATGAATTCATATAATTTGTACACCTAACACCTATCATGTATTAGAAATTATCAACTTGGTCTTATCACTTGCTTGCTGAAGGTAATTGCTTTAGTCCACAATTTCTGCATAAGACCTGTCCCGGTTGAACAAGGCAGTGGCTTTCTACTCTTCCTTTCCTTAAAATTTAAAAATTCCTAATAGTAATAAAAATCCTTTCATTAGAAACTCCTCTATCCTTAATTATCCTATTATTTATCAAAGTAGTTTGTTAAAAGTTACTTTCATTCTGTCTTGATTTAAACTTCAGACCATTGATCTTGCAGCGCTCCTGTCTATCTAATCTATTTTATTGTCTATCATCAAAAATATTCTCTCTTAAGCTTAGACAAACTTTAGTGCTTTGATAAGGACAATAATCTAATATAACCTTCTTGTAAACGTTGAAGCTGTTTTTGTCTAAGCAATCCGTGGTGCATTTTTTAACTCTAGAGGGAAAAAACACCACTGGGATTTTGGGTTACACTCCTACATGGTGCTTGAGAGCTGGACTGGTATATAATCTTTGTCTAGGCTCTGCTGCTTCTCAGCGAGTCATGTGCATGGCAACCAATCACACAACCCTCTTGGTGGGCTGAAGGTGCAGATCCAGGAAACCACAGCAACTCAGATGAAGAATGGCAGGATACACTGGCTGGCCACCCTTCACTGAGTGCTGAGGCAAACAGCTTTGCTTATCCTGGAAGAGCAACCATGAGGTAAGCTATAAGCCCCAGAGGTCTCCAGTTGACTTACCGTGGCTCAGATGTGGGCTCCTAGCCAACGCAACTCTTCAAACTTAGTACTAATTTGACAGCTACTGTAAATACCTTCCTCTAGTATACCTGCACAGCAATTTGCTTCCTTCAAGCTTTCCTTCACTGATGGCCAAGCTATGTTTCCATGCTGATCTTGACCTCTTTCATTCTTGCAGGGTGCTACATAAATGTCCAAAGGTCTGATGCCAGATGTCAGTAATGACCCCACAATCCTGTTGGGTGACAGAATGCAATTGCGTACATGTGCCTCCAGAGAAGACAGGTTGGCTATGGCATTGAGTTTACAACACACTCTTTCACTCAGCTGCCACTTTCTTTGCCATTCTGGGAAAATTCAGACACACAACTTACATAATTTGTTTCCTTGTGTGTTGCATTTTAGATTTGGGGGGGTGCGTGGTGGTTTGTTTTGTTGTGTTGTTTGGGGTTTTTTTGTTGTTTTTGTTTTTGTTGCTGTGTTTGTCTGCTTTTTGTTAACGAAATTGATGCATGTTAAATAAAAGGCTAACATTAATCACTTTGAAAAGAGCGAGAGTTAGGTTCCGGAATGGAAAGAGGAAGATAAGCTACCCAGCAGGGGTAGTCCTCATGGTGACAACGTCCTCTCAGCAGCCGAGCGCAGAGCTTTCCTAAATAACGCCCCGTACTGCTTGTAACTGTGTAGCTAGACTAAGAAAAGTGGTCGTATTTGTCGCCGGGCTGCGATTTTACACCGAGAACCGCCACCAAACAACAAAAAAAACTAAAACCAACAACCCACGCTGCGCAGAACGGTAACGGGCGGCCGGGCCGCTCAGGTCATGGCGTCCCTTTGGGCCGGGCCGCGCCCTGCGCCTTCACGGAGGGCTGGGAGCTGCAACCGTCCCGGCCCCAACGTTCCTTCCGTGCGGCAGGCAGGGGCGGAAGGAGGGCCAGAGGGCGGGCACTGCTACCGGCCCCCGGCTCAGAGAGCGGCCCACCCTGTCTTCACCAACCACTCCAGAGCCCCGGCGGCGCTGCCCGTCGTCCCCGGCCGTGGCTCCTCCTCCTCTTGCTGCCGGTCGGTCCCAGGGCGCAGGGCTGACATCACGCCCGGGGTTTCCATCCGACAGCGGGAGGGGGAGGCAGAGCGGAGAAGCGGTGTGATGGCGGCGGTCGGAAGGACTTGAGAAGCGGTGGCGGAGCAGAGCGGCGCAGCGCTCTCCCGGGTACTCTCTGCGCCCCTCCCTGCCCGGTTCAGGGCCCCATTGTTCGAGCGGACGGGTGAGCGAGTCCACCGCGCCAAGGCTGCGAGGAGCCGGCGGTCAGCGGGACGAGCGGCGGCCCAGGGCCCGCCGCGGCAGCAGCCCCCGACCCTCGGCTGCGGTACGAATATCCTCGCGGGGCGTAGTGAAGGCACAGGCAGGGGAGGCTCTGGGAAGGCTTAGCCAGGCTAGGCGCACGCAGGTAGGCAGAGGCCGCCATGGCTTCTTTCCTTTTCGCCGGCCAGGAGTTGTGCAGTTTCCGAAGATGGAACGCGGGGCGGGCGGTGCTGAGAGATGGATCTTGCTGCCGGCCGGGGGAAAGGGCTGGATGCCCGGAGCGGGGTGGGTTCTTGGGCCCACTTAGCGGAGAGTGGGAGCTGCGAGGGCCGCAGCGGGCAGCCGGTGTCGAATCTCTCTCGCTTGGTCCTGCGGGGGGAGCCAGCGCCGAGCCGCCCTGGAGGCAGGAGAGCGGCCTTGGCTCTCCTCTGGCCATGGGGGGCGCCGGGAAAATCGAGAATGGAGGACAGTGGCGGCCTTGGAGACGCTGCCAGGGAGCCTTGGCTGGGAGCGGCGCCTGTGCAAGGCCGCGCTGCCAGCGGAGGGTCGGCTTCGGGGGCGGGAGGCGAGCGCCCTGGGGGCGGGCAGACCGAGAGCTGCAGCGGGAAGCCGTGGGAGCGCGGTCTGGCGGCCAGGGCTGTCCAGCCCTGGAGGAAGGATCACCGCGGAACAGGAAACGCGCGGCAGGGGGAAAGTTAGGGCGCTCCTCAGGGTGCTTCCCGGGGCCCACCGGGTGCCGGGCCCGAAAGCCAGGGTGGTGGTCGTGCGGGAGGGCGGGCAGCGTGCGGCCTGGCGGCTAAGCAGAGCGCGGCCTTGCGGGCGGACCGCGGGGAGCCGCCTGGCTCGCCTCCGCCGCCGCGAGGTCTCCAATGTCGCTTCGCGGGCCCTGCGGGGTTGCAAGGCTTCCTTCTGTTACTTTCCCCTCCCTCATCGCCTTTGTTTGGTGGCCTGAGTGGCTCGGGTGCCTGAGCACGGAGCATTTCCCACCACGGAGCGATGCATCCCCCACTGCCACGACCCGGTGAGCTACGGATTGGGCTGTTCCATATTAGAGGAGAGCACCTCAGGGCAGGCAGCTAGCAGGACAGACTCTAATCGCTTTCACATCACTAAATCTGTGAGAGGCGGTGCTTTTTATCTGATTATCAGTGAGTTTATGCTTGCAGTCCATTTACCGTGAGCCTAAACATATAGCTATATGGGATACTGCAGTGATCTGATTTAAGATGCGCTTGTATGTGAAATAATGGTCATTCCATCTGTGGGATCTTGTTGGTTTGATTTAGTGGAGACAGTTGTTTTAAACAGGACAGTCTTTATCTTCCTGCCTTTACCCACAGGCGGCTGTAAGCATTATGTGTATATCTGGAAATGCTTCTACTGTGTTTTGCCTATTGAATACATTTTACTAAGCAGATCTTAGCTGAAGAATATATATGTCGTTTTACCTCTGTGTTCAGGTGAGCAGTTTTTTGTTAAAATTTAAATCCACTTTGTCCTGAAGTCAGTTGTATGGCGAAAGTTAAACCACACAATATAGTGCAGACGTGCAGTAAACCGTTCTTACCCTGCAGTGCTAAAGAGAATGTAATTTCCATACCATTTCCTATTCTGCACACATTGCCATCCATATTGCCATGTTATTTTCCATTTCTTTTTAGATGCAGACATGCTTTCAAATTGTGTCAGTGTTTTTCTTTACTGTTTTAGGTATTCGAGGAGAAATCGCGAATACACCCAAAGAACACTAGAGCAAACACCTGACTTGGCAAACGAGCAGAATACCAAGAAGTGAAATCTTGATACCCACATTGTAACCAGAGTGGTCTTTTATTTATCTTTTGAACTTACTAATATTTACAATGAATGGGCACAGTGATGAAGAAAGCCTAAGAAACAGTAGTGGAGAGTCAAGGTAAGCACTTACTCGTTTCAGTTATAATTGACTATGTATTCTCCTATATTATTATAAACTGGTTTATATTTGAACTGGGTGCCTAAGCTTCCTGGTTAGCAAGCAGACCTAGTTGGGAGGACTGCACATGCTTTCTTGCAGGTTACATTTCTGCTTGTTACATTCACATCGCTTCAGCAATGAACTGTAATGATCTTGTATGCACCTTATGTAATGAAGTTTATATAGTATTAAAATTGTGCCAGCATCCAACAGAGTAGTATTGCTCTTTTGAGGGGAAAAAAATATCTGAAGTGTCAAAAGCTGGAACATTCTATTAGAATGGTAAAATAAAGCTACTGTCTATAAAGTGCAAGGCACACATGCATAATATGTGTTGTATGAAACCCTACATAGGCTATCTCTAAAGGTGGAGTAGTGGCTTGTTTATAAATAAATCTGTTCTTGATACAGAGTATTTTATGGTTCTTATATCATAGAATGATTTGGGTTGGAAGGTACACTCATCCAGTTCCAAACCTCCTGCCATGGGCAGAGACACCTTTCACTAGACAGGGTTGCTCAACCTGGCACTGGGCACTGCCAGGGATGGGGCAGCAGCAGCTTCCCCGTGCAACCTGTTTCAGTGTCGCACCACCTTCATAGTGAAGAATTTCTTCCTAATATTTAATCTAAATCTGCTCACTGTCAGTTTAAAGCCATTCTCCCTTGTCCTTTCACTACATGCCCGTGTCAAAAATCCTTCTCCGTCTTTCTTGTTGGCTGCTTTAGGCATAGGAAGCTGCTCTGAGGTCTCCCCTGAGCCTTCTCTTCTCCAGGCTGAACAACCACAACTCTCAGCCTGCATGGCCCTTCCTTCTTTAGAGCTGTCAGAGCAATATAAGTGTTGACATTTATTTATTTTCTGAAATGAAAGTCCAGTTTCCCAGCTGGGTTTTTTTGTTGTTGTTTGGGGGGAGGGGGAGTTGTTGTTGGTTTTCAGGGTTTTTTTTTGGATTGGGTTTTTTTGTTTATTTGTTTGATTGATTGATTGATTGAGTTACTAAATATAAAAATCAGTCCTGTGATGTTGAATGCTAGTTTTGTAGCATGTGCAGCGTTCACATTTTAAAGAGCGTGATTAGAACTTTCCTGCATCCAAGGATGACAGCCAATTTAGAGGGGTTGAATTAGGTTCAAAAATTCACATCACTCCTGTGCTATAGTTCAGATTTCTAAAATTGGAAATATGATGAATGCTGAAGGTCTAAGTTGAAGTAAATTTGCAAAGCGGTTTTACACTCCCAAGAAGTGTTTGTGAACATGCTGTTAATCCACTCATCTGTCTTTCTGCCAGTCTCTGACTAGAGATCAGAAAGAGGGGTGGGGCAGGGGAACAGGGGAAAGCCTTATCAGGTGAGAAGAGAAACATGGGCAAATACAATAGTATGAGCAAGGCTACTCTTCTGAACTCTTAGGCATTCAACAGATGCAAATTTACCAGGGACAAGTCTGATGATTATGTGTGTAAATTTTCTTACTACTTGAAACAAGCTACCTTGCTAAAGATAGTTTGGAAAACCACTCTGTAATTGTGACTACCCATAAACATTAGTATATCAAAGTTTTTAAAAGCTATAGGTAATTCTTAAGACTAAGCCAACTGAACATTACAGTTTGCAGCAGCTTCATTAAAAGTGACTATCAGGAGGATGCATAGTACTCAAACTTGACACTTGCCTGTGAAACAAGACTGTTATTCATTTTAAATGTCTTGCTGAGCACATCTTAAAGCTTTATCAGGTTTAAAAAAGCTAAAAACATTTTTCCTAGGCTTATATCAGTCATTAACCCCATAGCTTAGTTCACAGGCAGGTCTTCGAAAGCTTATTTTCACGTTTGTCGTGTAGTATCAGGAAACTGTTTGTGTAAATGTAAGGTCAGCGATTTCCATTCTAAATGATGGAGCTGGTTTTGTGTAGCCTACTTCCATTACTAAAATAATTACTGCCAAAGGCCAAAGGAGTATGATGTTTATGGAATATCTTTATACGACTTGCCCCTGTTTAGCCTTTTTTTTTTTACTTTTCTTTTCTTTGAGTTTCCAGAAATCTAGATAGTTTGTACTAGGAGGAGAGTTGCCTTAGCAAGCTGCAGCTGCAGCCAAATAGCTAACTATAACTTGGGAAGCATTGCTGTATTTAGCTTTCAAATCTGGAAATGTGAATTCTGCAGAGTTGAAGTAGAGATCAGTAAGAAATTACATTTCCTAGGCTTCTAGTTGTCCTGTTTCATACAGAATGCTAGGGAGGGAAGCGGAACAAGTGAAGAAAGTAATTGAGAATTGCTGTTGGGAATAAACTGCAAAGACGATCAAACTTTCAAGAATTGGTAGAATAGAAGAAGAGGTGAAGGTGAATACAGTGATAATCTAAGTAGCGGTATTGGTGATAACTATAAGAAGTTTGTGTCACTTTGCAAATTTGACATTTTACAAGTACAGTAAAACTATTCACTTCTCTTTGGTGTCTGCTGTAAATGTCCATAGCTGTCATTCTGGAGTCAGTCTTGATAACAAATATAGCCTGATGTAGAGGAGCCATCGTCATTACTTTAGAAAGTTACAAGAAGTAGTGGATTAGGGCTGAATATATACAAAAACAAGGCCTCATGAGTACCGCGTTGTATTATTTTAGGGAAACACCATGACTTGCAGAAGTAGTGGAAAGCCTGTAGGCTCATCAGTAGGAGGGCTGGAGAAGGAGCTGTTCATAAACTTTCAATTTTATGCACTGGTCAGCATTGTAGTATGGAATTGTAGCTATCCTTTGTTCCCTGTTACTAGCTATGAAGGTGAATTATTTCTGAGGTGTGTGAAAGGAATGGACAGTTTTGCCACACTTCTGCATTAATTCACAGCATTGCATCTATTCATCTGACTGGTAAATGAGCAGACAACTTTGCTGCTATTGTTGAGCCTGAAGATCTGTTTTGTTACAGGTGGAAAAGTGCATCTTTTGTATTTTCATTGTTAGATAACTGACCATGCTGTTTGAATTTTCCTTGCCTATTTCAGCAACCCCTGAAGCTATAAAAATCAGTACTAGAACCAAGCATGATGGAAATTGCAGACTAGCGTAAACACTATTCTTGCTTGTTATGCTGATTTCTGTGTAATAATTACAGTGGAATCTACTTTCCAGCTTCTTGTTTACTTGCAATCACTATTCTCACATATTTTTAAATAGCTCAAGGTAAAATATCACAGGTATTGTTCATCTGGATAGCAAGTGAGCGTAGACACAAAAACTTGATATTGGTACTCGAAAAGCTGACTCTTCAGTAAAGCATCTTTGTGTAGTGATCTTGAAAGCATTCTGTTGCAAACTTAAATATGAGCAAATACATTCTAGTTAGGTAGTAATAAGAAACCTTAATCAGCAAGGAAGGGCAGTTACACCTGAAGTACAAGACAAGCTCCAGGTAGAACAGGGACTGCAGAAGTGAGACGTTGGTGCTAATTGAATAGCAATCTGATTTCCCATCTCTGTTCTTCTATGTTTCCTGCAGAACAGCGTATAGAGGACTTAAGCGAACCTTCCTTCTCTGGAGGTTTAAAGAGATGTGCTTAGTGCAGCTTAACTGCAAAGTGGCGGCTGAAATGCACTGTACTTCCATTTTTGCACTAAGCAGAAAGCAGCTGCTTCACACTAAGGACTTTGCCCAATCTTTCCACACTTGAAAGCGGATTTTAATAGAAGATAGTAATTTCAGTGGGTTTAATTCACTTTGTGGATTGAGTAGACTATGGACCAAAAAAGGCAGTTAAATAAAGACTGAAGATTTTTTCAGCAGGCTTCAATTTACTATACAAATTCATACTTTCTGTTGAGGGTAAAAAATATGAATCGAAAGACATGACTTGAGTTTATTGCTTTCAAGAAATAGAAGCGGGACTTAAAACATAAAGCATATTTGCATAATTACTCCTATGTGGTGGCTTCCTTTTTGAATAAATTCAATAGTTAATATTAATAAAAATGTGTGTATATAGCAGGAGAGAGCATATACATAAAACTATACATATGTAGATACATACTTGGTACACAGTTCGTGAGATCAACAAAAGTAAATGGTAAAGGAAACTGTGGGTAGAACTTACTGTGAATGGCTAGTGGATAAAGCAGGCTCTTCACTTCTGATAGCAGTAATATTTTTGGTTAATAAGTTGCTATTTTATCAGGATTATTCGAGTTAAGCCTGAAACGTTGTCCTAATACAAGTTAAAAGCATCTTTTCACTTCTTTTGGAAGAGTTCAGATAGAATGTGTATCAAAACCCAAGTGGTTTTGTGTCTAGAAACCTTGCCAGCTAAAAGAAGGAATTATAAATTCACGATACAGCTTTCCTTGTACATATGGTCTCTGTTTTGGCTTTGGGACTCCTGCTGATTTTATCCAGGTCTTGTTCTTTCTCTGTCTGAACTGGCTGGTAGATACCTTTTGTATGTATTTTTAGATTCAATTCCACCATTCTGGGAGTTTCAAAATTCACATTCCTCAAGACAAAGGCAGCGCACACCTATCCAAATGTGGCCCCTCAAGGAGTAGCGTTTGTTGTTTTTTAGGTTGGTTATTTTTTTGAGGAGGAGGTGGTTTGTAGGCTGTTTTGTTTGGATGTGTTTTTTTCTGTTCGATTGTTTTTTGTTTGGTTTTGTATTTGCTAATATTAGTGGATTTTTTTTGGTTGTGCATTTCTGTGTTTTTTAATTAGATTGCATTTAATATTTTTTTTTTTTTGCTGGTGATCTGTAAGGAGCTCTAGTAAAGACATCACTGGGTTGTTCCTGCAACCAGCTGCATATCGAAAGATGGTCACATCAGACCACAGAGAGTAGACCCCTTGGGAACCACTGATACTTCCTGCCTATGAAGGATGCCTGGAACTTCTTTGGTGTGACTTGTGGCTCTCAAACTAAGACCTGCAGTGTGTTTCATAGGATTGTGAAAGTGGGTAGATGATCAGTGTCGTTTTGATACCTTTACTTTGGGGATGGTTTGTAGTAGTGGCAGCAGATAGTAGTCTGCAGGACTGGAAATATAATGCATTTCTCTGAGTTGTTAGCCCACATCAGGAAAATTCAGTTGAGTTCATGCTTTGTAATAGCCGAGAACAGGAAATAATGGTAGACTGAACTTTATTCTGTTCATTCCCTCTGATTTTTCTGGTGGTGGTAAATAAGATAAATCTTCTTTATGCATCTAAATCAAATGAAGTAGTTGTTTTCTTTAAAAATAAAACTAAAAAAATACCCACCAAAAACTTACATAGCTCTTGCCCAAAGAAACATATTTGTGAACTTGCGATTTTAAGAGTTCGTGACATTCAGTGTTTCTTAGTTTTGCAAATTTTGAATGGCTTTCGTATTCAAATGCTTGCCTTCCTTCACTTTCTGGTTTGTTTCAAAGCAGACAAACAAACAAAACCAAAGAACCAAAAAGTCCACTGTCATGTCAGATGCTTTTCAATGACCCTGCAGAAAGTGTTGGGGTTTTTTTTCCCTCTAGTGTGTTGAACTTAATTTTGCCCAAATTGGTACTCTTTCCTACTGTCCTTAGAAGATTCTTAAGGTAGTTTAATGTAATAAATGCACTTTAAATCAGTGGTGATAAATTATCCGCTCTTGGATCCATTATTAACCTAGACTTTACACAGGAGCCTAAATACTATTTTACAAGTATTTGTATAGCTTTCCATCTTAGGATTTCTCTTCCTCGTACCTTGGTAAATTATCAGACTTTGTTCCTCATTTTCTGATTCTATCAGGGGCACCTTGTTGTAAGAGATAAGCTAGTGATACTAAATTTTAGAATATTAAAAAGAACTAATGACTGTTACAGGATACTTGCTTTTGATCTGTTTCAGTTATCTGCCTCTTTAGACCTGTCATCTCCCCAAAGCATTCTCCAGTTTCATTGCGTAGGTATTTATTGTGGAGTGTGTGGAAAAAAAAACCAGGCAAGAATAAATATGAAAATTTGTGGGGTTTGTTACTTTTAATTAATGTAACTTTTCATGCAAAGGAGTTTGTGAATAAATACTGTATTCAGGCATAAATTCATACAGAAAAGGTAGGGAGTGTCTGGAGATGTTCTTTTTTTTATAAAAAAAAGAACAGACAGATTACTTCAGTGTGTCCAGCTTATAGAGTCATAGAATAGTTAGGGTTGGAAAAGACAAGATCATCTAGTTCCAACCCCCCTGCCATGGGCAGGGACACCTCGCACTAAACCATGTCACCCAAGGCTCTGTGCAGCCTGGCCTTTAACACCACCAGGGATGGAGCATTCACAGCTTCCCTGGGCAACCCATTCCAGTACCTCATCATCCTTACAGTAAAGAACTTCCTTCTTACATCCAATCTAAGCTTCTCCGTTATATTTAACCATTACCCCTTGTCCTGTCACTACAGTACCTACTGAAGAGTCCCTCCCCAGCATCCTTGTAGGCCCCTTTCAGATACTGGAAGGCTACTATGAGGTCCCCACGCAGCCTTCTCTTCTCCAGGCTGAACAGCCCCAACTTTGTCAGCCTTGTCTTCATACGGGAGGTGCTCCAGTCCCATGATCATCCTTGTGGCCCTCCTCTGGACTTGTTCCAAGAGTTCCATGTCCTTTTTATGTTGAGGACATCAGAACTGCACCCAATACTCCAAGTGAGGTCTCACGAGAGCAGAGTAGAGGGGCAGGATCACCTCCTTCGACCTGCTGGTCACGCTGTCTTGATGCAGCCCAGGATACAGTTGGCTTTTTGGGCTGTGAGTGCACACTGCTGACTAATGTTCATTTTCTTATTGACCAACACCCCCAAGTCCTTCTCTGCAGGGCCTTTCTGAATCTCTTCTCTGCCCAACCTGTAGCTGTGCCTGGGATTGCTCTGACCCAGGTGTAGGACCTTGCACTTGGCATGGTTCAATTTTGTAAGGTTGGCATCAGCCCACCTCACAAGCGTGTTGAGGTCCCTCTGGATGGCATTCCTTTCCTCCAGCATATCCACGAAACCACACAGCTTGGTGTCATCGGCAAACTTGCTGAGGGCACACTCAATCCCACTGTCCACGTCACCGACAAAGATGTTGAACAAGACCGGTCCCAACACCAATCCCTGAGGGACACCACTCGTTACTAGTCTCCAGCCAGACATTGAGCCATTGACCACAACTCTTTGTGTGCGGCCATCCAGCCAGTTCTTTATCCACCAAGCAATCCATCTATCAAAATGATGTCTCTGCAATTTAGAGACAAGGATGTCATGTGGGACAGTGTCAAAGGCTTTGCACAAGTCCAGGTAGATGACGTCAACTGCTCTACCGCTGTCCATCAGTTCCATAGCTCCATCATAGAAGGCCACCAAATTGGTCAGGCAGGACCTTTACCAAGTCTTGGGAAACGGGAGAGGTGCCTGAGGACTGGAGGAAAGCAAATGTCACTCCAGTCTTCAAAAAGGGCAAGAAGGAGGACCCGGGTAACTATAAACCGGTCAGCCTCACCTCCATCCCTGGGAAAGTGATGGAACACCTTATCCTTGATGCCATCTTAAGGCATGTCAAGGATAAGAGGGTTATGAGGGGCAGTCAACATGGCTTTACCAAGGGGAAGTCATGCTTGACCAACCTCATAGCCTTTTATGAGGAAATAACATTGTGGATGGATGATGGCAGAGCGGTGGATGTGGTCTACCTTGACTTCAGCAAAGCATTTGACACAGTCTCCCACAGCATCCTCATAGCTAAATTGAGGAAGTGTGGCCTGGATGATCAGGTAGTGAGATGGACTGCGAACTGGCTGAAGGAGAGAAGCCAGAGAATTGTAGTCTATGGGGAGGAGTCTAGTTGGAGGCCTGTATCTAGTGGAGTGCCTCAAGGGTCAGTATTGGGACCAGTATTATTTAATATATTCATCAATGATTTAGATGAGGGAATCGAGTGTACTGTCAGCAAGTTTGCTGATGACACTAAGCTGGGAGGAGTGGCTGACACGCCAGAAGGCTGTGCTGCCATCCAGCGAGACCTGGACAGGCTGGAGAGTTGGGCAGGGAGAAACTTGATGAAATATAACAAGGGAAAGTGTAGAGTCCTGCATCTGGGCAGGAAAAAACCCAGGTTCCAGTATAGGTTGGGGAACGACCTGTTAGAGAGTAGTGTAGGGGAGAGGGACCTGAGGGTCCTAGTGGATGGCAGGATGACCATGAGCCAACACTGTGCCCTTGTGGCCAAGAAGGCCAATGGCATCCTGGGGTATATTAGAAGGGGGGTGGTGAGTAGGTCGAGAGAGGTCCTCCTTCCCCTCTACTCTGCCCTGGTGAGACCGCATCTGGAATATTGTGTCCAGTTCTGGGCCCCTCAGTTCAAGAAGGACAGGGACCTGCTGGAGAGAGTCCAGCGCAGGGCAACTAAGATGATTAAGGGAGTGGAGCATCTCCCTTATGAGGAAAGGCTGAGGGAGCTGGGTCTCTATAGTTTGGAGAAGAGGAGACTGCGGGGGGACCTTATTAGTGTATATAAATATATAAAGGGGGAGTGTCATGAGGATGGAGCCAGGCTCTTCTCAATGGCTAACAATGATAAGACAAGGGGTAATGGGTATAAACTGGAACACAAGAGGTTCCACTTAAACTTGAGAAGAAACTTCTTCTCAGTGAGGGTGACAGAACACTGGAACAGGCTGCCCAGGGAGGTTGTGGAGTCTCCTTCTCTGGAGACATTCAAAACCCGCCTGGACACATTCCTGTGTAACCTCATCTAGGTGTTCCTGCTCTGGCAGGGGGATTGGACTAGATGATCTTTTGAGGTCCCTTCCAATCTCTAACATACTGTGATACTGTGATTTCCCCTCAGTGAAGCCATGCTGGCTGTCACCAGGCACCTTGTTGTTTTTCATGTGCCTTAGCATGCCTTTCAGGACAATCTGCTCCACGATTTTGCCAGGCACAGAGGTGAGACTGACAGATTTGTAATTCCCTGGGTCATCCATTTTCCCCTTCTTGAAAAGACAGTTATATTACCTTTTTTCCAAAATTCCATACGAAATCAGATTTGACATGTTGCTGTACAAATGGAACTACTCGACTCAGGGGCTGGGGTTGAGAGTGGTTTCTTGACTCTGTATCCTAGAAGGTGTTTTTTGGTTTTCTTTTGGTTTTGGTGTTTGTTTGTGGTTTTGTTTGGTTGGTTTTGGTTGGTTTTTTGTTTTGTTTGGTTTTGTTTGTTGTTTTGGTTGGTTTTTTGTTTGGTTTGTTGTTTGGGTTTTTTTCAAGACTGTAGTGATTGTAATGTAAGGTTTCTTAAGCCTAAATTTAACGTTCCTTAATGTAAGGAATATCTCTAAATATGTAATGCCATTTTTATTTTACTGGTTTTTGTGGGTGTTGTTTGTTTGTGATTGGTGTTGGGGTTCTTGTTGTGGTGATTTTTTGGTTGTTATTTGTTTGAATTTTGAGGTGGTTATTTTTTTGTTGTTGTTGGTTGATTTTTCTTTTTGATTGTAAATATATATAATTCACTTGGAGCCAGATGAGTTAGAAGCTTGTGGTACCCATTCATAGAAACAGGACTTAGAAAAACAGGCATTCCATTTTCAGTAACTAAGTGCTTAAAAGAGCACAAATGGTCTTCTGCAGTTAATGTTACCAAATATTTTATTTTTGTATGCATTATATTAATAACACCTCTATTCTGTACCTTAACTTGCTTTGCCCTGTTGTTTCCACTTACACATCCTATTCTAGTCTTGATAGTGTTTGTAATTTCTGTTGGCATTTGGTTTCTTGGAGGCTCATTCGTCAGTGGAGAAGGTAGGAAAAAAATTAGACCACAAAATAGAATTGGTTAGAAGAGGTCAGCACTACAAGAGCAGAGCAAATGAAGATGTAATGTGACATGGTGGAATAGGGTAAATTTGAAAAACACAGGTGGATAGTTAACTGAGAATGAAGTCTTACATGCTGATGGTTTCTCTGAATATGTTTAAGATATGTATGACTTTTTTACCAGAAGAGTTGAATGAAGAAGAGCTCCAGCTCTGGATTGTCTTGCAAAGAGACTCTTTTGACTGTATTTGGAAAGGCTGGGAAGGTCCTGATTTATGCTAGCTACCTGAGAATAGTAGATATTTTCCTTGCCATTTTTAATCAGGCTTTTTTGGAAAGAAGGAGAAAAGAGGATACACATGCAGAGATAAAAGGCTAGTCAAGTTGTACTCAAGACCATCCCTTTTACTCTACCTCAGGTGTCCATAGCATAGTGGGTATGGTGTCCACTTTTACTGGAAACAGTTTAGCAAAAGGCAAAAGCATCTGAAGCAAAGGCAGTGACCCTGGCCTGTACAGGAGGAGAAAGTGGCAAGAAATAACACTTTGTCTCTCCTTTGCCTTAAGGGGAGCTCTGAAGAGCAAAGGACCAGAATTCTCTGTTGTGTTCCAGAGATATTTATGTAACAGCATTAGACAGTAGGTGACAGGTAGTTGTGACAGTATTCTAACCCTTGTTTGAGGAAATATTTAATGTTCCTTGCATCCTACCCCTGGAGATGTGATACCAGAATCTTGGTAATTAGTAGTGCCAGTTCAGGTGATTAATTTTGTGGAGGTCAGTGGTGCTACTTTGCTCTAATGTGCATTACTCATTGCAAGAAAAGGTACTCAAATTATGAACCCTTGCTGGTTGACATAACGCTTAAAGCTCTTTAGCTAGAGAAGAATTGCTTATAAACTATGCCTAAAAAAATGCAGGGAAAACTAGAGAACCCCGTAGGCAAAGGTGGAAAAGCAAGTGACCATAGTGTTACAATTATCTCTCAGCTATTATCTCTTCAAATTTATTTTTTAACATCTTTATTACAGAACTTCAGGTTCTCTTTCTTCAATGCAAGTAAACTGTCTTCTTATCAGACAGGGGGTTTTGTCTTTGATACACCAACTATTTTAAAAGTAAAATTTTAATACAGTGTGAAATGCTCTCACTTATAATTTGGTTTGCAATGATAGCTTCCATTGATTATAGAAAATACAGTCTAAGAAGAATATGTGCATTTCCTTTTCTACTTCAAGCAAGATAAAACCATTTCTGGAATTCTTCTGGTACAACTTGTTAAGAGAATACTGATCTTTACATTCTGAAAAAGCTTGTAGACCTCTCTCAAGCTGATTATGGGGGTTTTTTTCTTTTTTGCTTGTTATAGCTGTCTTGTTAGGGTATCCATTTCAGCAGATCAAGAAAATGTTACTTGGACCACAAGAAATCTGTGTGAAACTTACGTATCCTGTATGGTTTTTCCTGTGAACTTCAGAAACATAAACAATTATGTTCTAAAACCCCTGCAAATAAGCTTTCTAGATTTCCTCTGATGGTGGTAGACACTGCAGTGTAGTGGGAATTCTGCGTGCTGTTGCCCTTTTTCTTAGTAATGTCAGAAGCGTCATTCTGTGGGAAAGGGGAAAAGGGATTACATAAACCACATAGCAGTTTAAGTACTTGGAAAATGACTTGCAGTATGGAATGCGCGTGTAGTAAAATTGAAAACTACAAAAAATCCTTAATATGAAATATATTTAGGGTTGGTTTTGTTTGTTGTTTTTTTTTTTTTTTCTAAATTCTGTTTTGATTTGCACCATTTCATACTTTGGTTTTAGGACAGCAGGCATGAAAAGTACTGACTGTTCACTCCTTGTTTGTTCCAGTTACTCATTGGCCTTGAGATTGTTTATGAAAACAGAGCTGTTCTAAAAAGCTGAGTCTATACCCTCTATGAATGACCCCATAGGGAGGGGATTGTAGAGGGCAGCAGTAACAATGTCAAAAAAGAAAATAGTTATTCTTGGAAAGCCTTCATCAGCAGGTGAATGTATTAGTGAGAACTGAGAGTGTTTTCAAAATGTGGTACCTCATACTACTGCTTGTACCATTGTTTGACTTGTGTGAAAACTAGTGAAAGTCAGAGCAAAGGTAGAAGCAATTAAAGGGAAACTTCACTTATTTGTTCCTGAGTTCCCCCTTTACTGAGGGAGATGCTGGATGTTAATTTTATTTTTGAATGTGTGTGTATGTAAATATATGTACCTTTTTGCAAATAATTCTGTCTTTACTCTTAGAGTTAGCATCTAGCATAGTAGGATTTAATCTGAATTACTGCTCATGTGAAAGAGGGTCATAGTAAATCCCATGGGGATTACAGATTTATGTTCATTTTTAACAGACAAGGCTTGCTTAATATGTGTGGGTTTGAGAGAAAGGAAGGCTTCTCTCCATTACATTGGGGTTTTTTTATCTGTTATTGCCATGGTCTCCAGAATTTTTGTTTGCCCACTCCTATCAATAAAAAATACTTGAGCACACACGTCCAATGTATGTGTAGTTAATTTTTAAATTGTTAGTACATATAGTCAGTTTATAATTTATAAATTATGATTGCTACCCTACTAATGCCTACATTATAAAGCGTACACAAGAAACAAAAGTTTTAAAAGGATGAGATAAAGATTAATATTTGAAAATACTTTACTTTGCTAATGGCAAAACCCCACTTTTTTTGTGCTCACTAAAAAAAAATATTAATATTTTTATTTATTAAAATCTTGGTTTAACACTTTCTAATACAGGGATTTGAAGGTTCTAAGTTCAGTTTATTTTAACATTTGGTTTTTAATCGCTGGCATAGCTAAAAAAGCTACCTCACAAAGATAAATGGATCCAAACAGAAGAGCATTAGTGACTGCACTTACTAAATCATAATACTATTTTTTCAATCCCATCAGCTAATTATGCAAAGGTTTTTCTTAAAATTTGGCTAGTAAATTTCCGTCTGTTCTGGTGTCAGTCAGTTCTTGCAAATTAATCAGAAGATATTGCAGTTTTATGTTTCTTATAAATGAGTTAAAAACCCCCTGAAACTTTTTTGAAGATTTTTTTTAAAACAGATTAGAAACTTCTGCTTCCAACTTTGTGTAGAACCGTAGAATCACAGAATGGTTTTAGTTGGAAGGGACCTTAAAGATCACCTAGTTCAAAATCTCCTGCACAGGTAGAGACACCTTCCTCTAGACCAGGTTGCTCCAAGATCCGTCAGACCTGGCCTCAAACATTGCCAGCGATGGGGCAGCCACAAATTTCTTTGGGCAACCTGTTCCAGTGTCTCACCACCTCCACAGTTAAGAACTCCTTAGTTCTTAGATATAAGATATATATATCAGATATACATATATGATATTATATATGTAAGATACAGATACAGATATATTAGATACAAAGAATCTAATACAAATCTACCTTCTTTCAGCTTAAAGCCATTTCCCCTTGACCTGTCACTACATGCCCTTGCAAAAAGCCTCCAGTTAGGGACCAGAATGCTGCTCTTAGATGTTCCCTGAGCTTTCTCTTTTCCAGGCTGAACAACCTCAGCTTTCTCAGCATGTCTTCATAGGAGAGGTGCTCCAGCCCTCAGAACATCTTTGTGGCCCTCCTGTGGCTGGACAGACTATTCCAGGTGTGTCTCATGAGAGCAGAGAAGAGGGGGAGAATCGTCTCCCTTGACCGGCTGCTCACGCCGCTGGTGATGCAGCCCAGGACATGGTTGGTTTCTGGGCTGCAAGTGCATGCGACTTGGTCATGGTCAGCTTTTCGTCAGCCAACACCTGCTAGTCCTTCTCAGGGCAGGTCTCAGTCTAGTCTCCATTCACCCTGTATTGGAATTTTTTGTTCCTTGCTCTTAGGTAAAAAAACCTCAGAAGAGGCTTCTAAATATTTTATCATTAAATTTATCGAAAGTACAGAATTGAGCATCGCCTGACTTGAAACACTGCTGAGAAAAACAAGTTCGTCTTTGTGTTCTGGATGGTTCTCAGATGTCTTTCTGATTGTGGTGGCTTCATTCTAATATCTCGAGGCATAATATACATTTAGGGCAAGGTTGATTATTAACAGTAGTGGATGTAGATACGTATTTCAAATGGTCTTCGTAATTCTGACTTTTTTTTTTGTTCCAGCTTCTTGTCAGATGCAATTACATTGAACATTCCAGTTGTACTGTTGTTTCAGAGTGGCACAAGCTTTTTCATTTTGGAAAACAAAACCCACAAATTTTTATTACTGTACAAATAAACTGCAGCATCACAAGGATCTGTAGCAGTATAAATAAATGGTACCTTATAGTTAAATTAGTATTTTAACATAACAAAAAACAGAAAAAAAGAAAAGAAAAATTACTAGTGGTGTCCCTCAGGGTTTGGTATTAGGGCCAGTGTTGTTTAATATCTTCATTGGTGATCTGGATGAGCCAATCAAGTGCACCTTCAGTAAATTTGCAGATGACACCAAATTGGCTGGAAGTGTTGATCTCTTGGAGGATAGGAAGGCTCTGCAGGTGGATCTGGGCGGACTGAATTGATGGGCTGTGGCAAATGGTATGAGGTGCAATAAGGCAAAGTGGCGGGTCTTGCATTTGGGCCACAGTAACCCCATGCAATGCTCCAGGCTTGGGAAAGAGTGGCTGGAAAGCTGCTCATCAGAAAAGGCCCTGGGGGTGCTGAGTGACAGAGCTGATCATGAGCAGCTTGTGCCGTGGCAGCCAAAAAGGCCAATGACATCCTGGTCTGTATCAGCACCAGTGACCAGCAGGGCCAGGGCAGTGATCATCCACCTGTACCGGGCACTGGTGAGGCTGTGGTCAGTTCTGGGCCCCTCAGTACAAGAGAGACATTGAAGTGTTGAAGCGTCTGCAGAGAAGGGCAACAGAGCTGGTGAAGGGCTTGGAGCACAAGTGCATCGATGGGGAACAGCTGAGATAACTGAGGGTTTTAGTCTGGAGAAGAGAAGGCCTGGGGGGACGTTATTGCTCTCTACAACTCTCTGAAAGGAGGATGGTGCTGGCTGGTCTCTTCTCCCAAGCAGTAGGTGATAGGACAAGAGGTGATGGCCGCAAGCTGCACCAAGGGAAGTTTAGAGTGGAGATTAGGAAAAATTTCTTCACTGAACTGGTAGGCAGGCATTGCAACAGGCTGCCCAGGGCACCTGGGAGTCACCATCCTGGAAGTCACCATTCCTGGAAGCATTCAGAAACCATGTAGAGGAGGCCCTTAGTGACATGGTTTAGTGGTGGACTTGGCAGTGCTGGGGGAACATTTGGTCTTGATTATCTTAAAGGTCTTTTCCCACCTAGTTGATTCTATGATTCTAAATTGTCATTGTTTCTTACTTTGCAGTGTGGCTTACAAAGAGCTTGTATAGGAGTAGAAGTATCAGCTCTGCCACTTTATTTTTAGCTTGTGGCCATGATATTACAGTTAGCTTCAGCTGGCAGAGGAGGGAGCTATTTCTCCTTCATGGACACCTTGGAGCAAATACTGCAACTAGAAGACTGCCTCCTTAAATAATGGCAAAGGCTGTAGCTAAATCCTGGCAATGCTCACAGTTAAAAGAAGTAGGGACTGTGTTTCTCACCAGGGAGGCTGGCTTTCAGAGATACATTTCTCAGGTTAAGTTGTGAGGCAGAGTGACTGGGTCCTGCTCATGTGATAATCCAAAGCAATGACTCATTGTTATATTTTGTCTAAGTCAGCACTACATGTGAAACAAAATAAATGCAAGTACAGATAATGACCTAGTGATACTACATCTGCAGAGGTAAAGTGCTAGAAAAGGTTGCTCTCTATGTTGAATTGATATGATGTAACAAATGGCTAGTATCAATGCTGAATATAAGTTGAAACTGAAAACTACTGCTAGTTTTTCAGTAAGACTTCATTTTCAGTACCCTGTTGTTTCATTAGGGTCTCTGCTTAAGAGACATTGCTTAAAAATGCCATAGAAACATTTTACTTTTCCATTTGCTGTGAGAGGAAAGGTAGTTCTTCATTCTTCCCTTTACATAACTCTTCCTTGTTTTTGTCCCAAGCAAGTCTTTCCATATTTTGGTGGCTTTCTTGATTTCCAGAAAAAGTTAGATAGGTCTGTGTTTTTACTTTATTGCTCCTGCTTTCTTACAAGTATTATAAAAAAAACCCCAACAAAACAAATAAAGTGCTCCCTTATATCAGAATTTCATTGGTAGTCTGGTAAATTGGTAGTCTAGTCTGATGCTGGTCTAAAACTGTTTCCCATAAGAGATGAATAAAACCAAGGAAAAACCCAGTTGGTCATCAAGTCTCTCTGTCTGCCTTGTAGATGCTTACCTTTAGAGATAATTAAGAAATAACTCTTAGGCCAAAAATTTCTATTCAAATTCTGTTTGAATGCGTAACTAGTCCTGTTAGGCAGTAGAGGTTTGGATTTTTTTTTATTTTTATTTTTTTTTATTTTTATTTTTTTTTGGGGGTAGTGTTGAAACAGAAGAGTTTTCTTCTAACTGCTGGCATTTCCAGATAGTTTGGCTGGGGAGTGGGTTTTCCTCTTGCCCCCAGGTTAAGAAAACATTTCTGTGAGAGCAGGGGCAGTGGCTTGATAGAGGGAATGGCTGAAGTAAGTTCCTTGTTCTTCATCCTTCTCATGATGACACCTGTGTTCCTGTGCTAGCATAAAATCACTTGGAATTTTCTAGTAGTAAGTTTTTCTTAAAAAAAAAAAAAAAACAAAAACAAAAAAACACCACAACACCCCAAAGAGTATTGTAATTTGAAATGATGATTTTTGTTACACATTGTGAAAGAAGACTTATCATTAGAAGTGCTAGACCAAACAAACTTTTTAAGTATGGGAAAATCAAAGCACCCAGAAGTTTTTGATCTTGGTATAAACTTGTTTCCTTTTGGATCTTTGACTGCAATGACTTAAGTGATAAACAGAAAAATAACAATATTCTCTCCTATTTTGAAAGTATTTTTCATGCTGAAAACAGAGTATTTAACCTGTATCTTTTACTATATGGTGTGGTTTGGTTCACCATCAGTTACTTTTGGTTCATGTATTTTAAATTTCCCAGAGAAAAGTCCTTTGTAAGGAGCATTGTAGCTATTGGAGATTTATGGGTATTGCGTGTCACGGAGTGTTGCTTGGTACAGTCTCAAAAATCTGCAGTCTTTTCTTTATTGCATATGTTTATGCAGAACTTACTCATGTATTACCCTATTTCTTACCTTCTTTACAAACAAGAGCTTTAGATTTTGGGGTTATAGCACCGTCTTTGTGGAGGTTATGCCTCCAAGTCAACATCCTGCAGAAGCTTGGAAGCTCAGGCTGAAACATTGTATGGAAGGACACAATGAAATAAATACAGGTTGGTAGTCCTCAGAGCCTATCAGTTGCTTGTCCTGTGGCCAGTGAGCAGGAAAGTTCTTCACAGTTCAGTGCAAATGAAGACGCATCTGTTAATCTAGCCTATTTTTTATGTGCACTGTAGTTGCATTAAGACCTCTTGCAGTATGTGATGCATGTTTGCAGAAACGCTAGTGTAGTTTCAAACATTTGTATTACTTTGGATTACTAAAGTTAAAGTAACCTCTGTACAACATAGTCTTTTGTGCTTCAACTGCTGTAGTGCTTTTTTGCTAGTTATTTTCAAACTCTTTTTAAGCACTGCCATAGCATCCTAAGATTTGATTTTTATTTTAGCAAGTCATTCCCTAGTTTTAAAATTACTTGCTGCTACTCAGTATTTTCTCATTTTCTTGTGCTGACTTAACACTGTGGGTTAAGGAATTTTATTAGGACATTACTGATATAATGGCCTTTAAATTTGGGGGGTTTTTTTGTTTTCTCTATGTACCAATTAGCTATTACTCTACGGTAGTGATCCTGCATTGTCCTTCATGTATGGTAGCATTAGGGCAGCTCTAAATCAGTTGTGGTGAACATTATTATTTGTTCTTTCTTCTTGTTTCTTGTAATTTCATTTTTTTTCTCTCCCCTTCCCCTTCACCTGCAGCTAGCTGATCTCTTCAAAAAGAAGAAGATTTCAAACCACTCAGATTCACAGTTGATGGGAAATTTTAACTGATGTGGTTTTTGCTTATTTACATAAATAAACTGGAATTTCAGCTCCTTCCCCCCACTTTGGTCTCTCCACCATTCTCTCCTGTAGCTGGTTTACATGTTTCTCATCATATTGGCAAGTTTTTTGACCAAAGTGATTTATTTCAGTGTCAACTACCTTAGAAAATAGGTACTTTGTTTTGGTTGCCTCTGACTCCATGTGGAATTGAACCTATGAGCACTATATTGATGCATATGAAATATTTTACTGCTACATGGAAAGCTAACTTAATTGCCATTGTTATGGCTTAGTGTTTTGCATCTCTTTTAGATTTGGTAATCCACATTATTATTGTGCTGTTCGAGCAAGCCTTGTCCTGCATGGAAGTATTTGATTCTCTTCCTCCAGGATTATGTAGGATCACAATTTTAGTGGCTCTTTGTCACTAGGACTTGTCTGGCTAGTATTTACTTGTGTCTCAAGGTTTCTCCATGCTGAATTTTCTTCAATTTCTCTTCACTTATAGTTAGTGCTGACTTCCACAGTCCCCCGACATTCACGTACGGCACTTTGCTGTGCTGAAAAATGTGGTTGTTTCATAATGGTCTGATCTACCCAGCATTAAAGGTAACATAACATTTGTGTACAAGAACACTATTACAATTAAAATCTCTTCAGAAAATCATAATGGAGTGCTGTTAATTTCTTCTAAACACCTTAAACTCCGGCCATATTCTGTAGCCAGTGCCATGCTTTAGTTGGCAGGTGAGGTTAGTGTTAGAGCACCATGCTGGAAGTACGCTTCTGATTACAGAAACAGGAAGTTTGGGAGC
Source organism: Psittacula echo (assembly GCF_963264785.1). Lineage (NCBI taxonomy): Eukaryota > Metazoa > Chordata > Aves > Psittaciformes > Psittacidae > Psittacula > Psittacula echo. Next base: position 83,152,743 of record NC_137742.1, on the reverse strand, counting down.
AGCCTTGTGTCCCAGTTTTCCTCTCTGCAGGTGCAAGGAAACCCAGCAGCAGGGTGTATCTCTGTATCTCCTGATTCAGAACCAGGAAGCTTCACCACGGTCTGTCTGTTTCTCTTTCTTTCAAAGCTGGCAGTTGCAGATGGCCGATTAAGGTGCAGTCTACAGAAGTTTGTGAATAGCTTCATATATTTTCTTTACTGGTATAGTGTTGTTGGTGTTAGCAAAAGCTGAAAAGAGGAATGATTTTGCATTGTTTTGTGGTTTTAAAATGAATTAAGTATGTTCTGGGGCAGAGGATGATCAATCTGTCCTCCACATACCCCTGAAATACGTGCAGCTGACTGTCAGCCAGGTGAATTGTACTTGCTAGGTTTTAATACCATCTTTTGGTTTTACCATTTTCAATTCTGCTTCATGTTTACTTTGTCTTCTAAGTGTTTGCAGTCCAGGTGTCAACTTGCAATTATTTTGCTCTGTGGTGGTGTGATTCCAGTGTTTTTGCTCATGGTATCTTTGAAATATGGTAGTATTAACCTCATGAGTAATTTTATTAAAGTTTTAATTTGGCTAGTTGTTGTAGAACTCTACTACTTTAACTCTACTTGTTGTTTCCTAAGTTTTTTGAATGGTCATAAATATTTATCTTTAATTATTGTGCTGTCTTTGCATGTTAAATCAGGTGTAAAGTGAGTATATAAGTAGAATAATCTGGCAACTCAAGTATATGCCAAGGAATGTGTCTCAGCACAGGTCTTACTATTGGTGACAAATTCAGAGTTGTCTGTATTTTTGCTGCCATTAATTTAACAGGAAAACAGTCTGCATAGTTTTGTGGGTTTTGGTTTGGGGGGTTTTTTTAGAGATAATGTGCTTCTAAATTTTATTTTGTTAAAGGATCGCTGCTTATCTATAAAGATTGAAAACAATGTTATATTTTAGTTGGACAGATCTTTGTGGAATAGACTTAACTGCCAAGAGGTGTGTAGGTATATATGGGGTTTGATGGAGCTAAACAAGGATTTTTGAGAGGATGGGGGTGGAAAGTTTGCGTGAGTAAGAAACATTTCTACTACTTTTATTTCCTGTGCTTGACTCCTACATATTACTTTGAATGTTCTTGCTTTATCTTACCTTTTTTTAGGCTTCACAAAGAGTATGTGATTGCAGTCTGAATTCTCATCTTTGTTTATTTTTAATTTTATTAATCTCAACTTATTAAATTGACTGCATCCATTTGTGTGCTACCCATTTGTCTGGTCTAACTTAACAATTGATTAGATGTGAAGCAAAGGTGGCTTTTTTTCTTTTAATCCTGTTGCCTTGGCAGCTATGTAATGCACTACTAACTTCTCATTGTAGTCGATCAGATGACGATTCCGGGTCAGCATCAGGTTCTGGATCTGGTTCAAGCTCAAGCAGTAGTGATGGAAGCAGCAGCCAATCAGGTAGCAGTGACTCTGACTCTGGTTCAGAGTCAGGCACTGAGTCAGAATCAGAGTCTGACACATCTAGAGAGAAGAAACAAATTCAAGCTAAACCACCAAAAGTTGACGGATCTGAGGTAAATAAAACACATAAATGAACTCTTTTCAAGGGGGGGTGAGGCGACCCTTAAAAATCTATCTAACTAGTTTCAAGGGCAGTTTTTATTTAGAAAAAAATTAAGAGATAACGAAGTGGTTTTAAACAGATTTTAATTTGGTTGGATTACTGAATGGATGTGCTTAACTGACTTGAGCACTGGTCCAAGTTTCTTACGAATAAGTACTTGGGCTGACACTTTTAAAATTATTTTTAAGTATTTTGAGTTAAATGGTTACCTTAGATTTCATCACACAGAAGCACACAGTAATTTACTGGAACTTACGGAACACAAAGGCACACGTTATTTCTGAAATTCTGTTTTTTGCATTGTTTCGCTAATGCTTAGTTTCCTTGTATCAGTAAATTATTTTTATAAAAATTCCAAGCTTACATACAGTTGGCTTTCTTTATCAATAAGTTAGCTAAATGCAGGAAAGGGTGTTTAGAAATGTCTTAAATATGGTGGGCCAAAACTGCTTGCATTCTTTTCTTATGTGGACTTTATTGGCTGGTAGACCATATTTATGAAGGGTAACCATATATTAGTTACCACAAGAACTGAAGACTGTTAAGGGTTCTCTGTTATATTTCTGTTCATGTACTTTAGAATTACTGTGTGAAAAAGAAACTTAACAGGTAAGTGACCTAAAAGGATTTATCTGGGTCAGTTTAAAAATCTATTTCAAAAATGTTTTACTTGCTACACAACTATTGTTAAACTGTCCTGTTAAACTGCTGTAGAAGTTCTCCTGTCAATTACTATATAACTTTCTGTTCTGCAGAAATCTTACTAATTTAACCTGTTATTAGTGCATGGAGTGAAATTTTTTGATTGTTAAAATTAAGATTGGTCTTAATAGCAATGCTACTCAGAAAAAGTTAAAATGTGGAAACTGGAGACTTTCAGAATGTTTAACAGACTCATGCATCTCCATTCCTGTTCAGTTTTGGAAGTCTAGTCCAAGTATCCTTGTGGTGCAAAGGTCAGCAGTACTCAAGAAACAACAGCAACAACAAAAGGCAGCCTCATCAGACAGTGGTTCAGAAGAGGTGAATAACATAATTTAGATTTTTAAAATGTATTAAAAATAATATCTCATTGTCCCATAAGTTAGAATAAAATTAAATAAAGCCAAGTTATGTTCTCTTACCTGTGTAAAAGTCTTAGTTTAACCTATAAAAGTAACATTCAAATAACTGATGATTTTATAAAAAAAGTATAAATATCTCTAGTTACTTGTTTTCAAGTTAATTGTGCCAAAATTATAGAAGCCTTAATTATGGAGTATTTTTAGATGTAGGTACTCTGTAATACATAGTGAAAATTTTCAAGCACGCAGGCCCGCATTGTATTTTTGGCTTCTTGAGTTTTGTAAACACAGTTAAAAATGATAGAATTTTTTTTTCAATTTCATTCTGTATAAAGGTAGATGCTGCAGTTCTGGAGTAAAAAAACTATTTTTTGACAAATTTTGTAACAAGTTGCTACAAAAGAATTGTATTTTAAGAATGACTTCTGTATTCTAGGTATTTTAAAACCTAAGTCATAGACTAAAGAAATGTTGACTCTGTGCAGGAGGAACATCTGTTAAGGACACTAGTGATTATGAAGTGGAATTTACTTACAAAGCAGTTTTTTCTCCTGTATTACAAAAACTATGCAATGTAGTCACACTAATTTGGTTGGTTTTCTGGATTTTTCTGGTTTAGCAGCTTATGGTTAAACACAGAACTCAATCACCTATTGTTAAAACAGTAATTCAGTATTCTCTTTCTGAAAGATGTTTTTCAGGATAAAACTTAATCTAAGTTAAACTGAAGCCCAGTGAGATTGGTTCTAGAAAAATCTAATTTTAAGAGGGTTCTTGTTTTTTCTTTGAGCATAGAGAATCATAGAACATAAAGCAAATGATTCTACTGTTAGAATCATTGAATAGTTAGGGTTGGAAAGGACAAGATCATCTAGTTCCAACCCCCCTGCCATGGGCAGGGACACCTCGCACTAAACCATGTCACCCAAGGCTCTGTGCAACCTGGCCTTGAACACTGCCAGTGTTGGAGCATTCGCAGCTTCCCTGGGCAACCCATTCCAGTGCCTCACCACCCTTACAGTAAAGAATTTGTTCCTTATATCCTATCTAAACTTCCCCTGTTTAAATTTTAACCCATTACCCCTTGTCCTGTCACTACAGTACCTACTGAAGAGTCCCTCCCCAGCATCCTTATAGGCCCCCTTCAGATACTGGAAGGCTGCTGTGAGGTCCCCATGCAGCCTTCTCTTCTCCAGGCTGAACAGCCCCAACTTTCTCAGCCTGTGTTCATACAGGAGGTGCTCCAGTCCCCTGATCATCCTCGTGGCCCTCCTCTGGACTTGTTCCAAGAGTTCCATGTCCTTTTTATGTTGAGGACACCAGAGCTGTGCACAATACTCCAAGTGAGGTCTCACGAGAGCAGAGTAGAGGGGCAGGATCACCTCCTTCGACCTGCTGGTCACGCTGTCTTGATGCAGCCCAGGATACAGTTGGCTTTTTGGGCTGTGAGTGCACACTGCTGACTAATGTTCATTTTCTCATCGACCAACACCCCCAAGTCATTCTCCACAGGGCCTTTCTGAATCTCTTCTCTGCCCAACCTGTAGCTGTGCCTGGGATTGCTCCGACCCAGGTGTAGGACCTTGCGCTTGGCGTGGTTCAATTTTGTAAGGTTGGCATCAGCCCACCTCACAAGCATGTTGAGGTCCCTCTGGATGGCATTCCTTCCCTCCAGCGTATCAACCGAACCACACAGCTTGGTGTCATCGGCAAACTTGCTGAGGGCGCACTCAATCCCACTGTCCACGTCACCGACAAAGATGTTGAACAAGACTGGTCCCAACTCCGATCCCTTTGGGACACCACTCATTACTAGTTTCCAGCCAGACATCGAGACATTGACCACAACTCTTTGTGTGCAGCCATCCAGCCAGTTCTTTATCCACCAAGTGGTCCACCCAGCAAATTGATGTCTCTCCAATTTAGAGACAAGGATGTCGTGTGGGACAGTGTCAAAGGCTTTGCACAAGTCCAGGTAGATGACGTCAACTGCTCTGCCCCTGTCCATCAGTTCTGTAGCCCCATCATAGAAGGCCACCAAATTGGTCAGGCAGGATTTCCCCTTAGTGAAGCCATGCTGGCTGTCACCAAGCACCTTGTTGTTTTTCATGTGCCTTAGCATGCCTTTCAGGAGAATCTGCTCCAAGATTTTGCCAGGCACAGAGGTGAGACTGACTGGTCTGTAGTTCCCCACGTCATCCATTTTCCCCTTCTTGAAAATGGGGGTTATATTTCCCTTTTTCCTGTCGTCGGGAACTTCACCTGACTGCCATGGTTTTTCAAATATGATGGACAGTGGCTGAACAACTTCATTCGCCAGCTCCTTCAGGACCTGTGGATGGATTTCATCAGGTCCCATGGACTTGTGTGTGTTTATTTTTTTTAAGATGGTCTCGAACCAGATCCTCTCCTACAGTGGGCCTAGTGTCTTCATTCTCACAGTCCCTGCATCTGCCTTCCAAGACTTGGGTGGTGTGGTCAGAGACTTTGCCAGTGAAGACTGAAGCAAAGGAGTCATTAAGAACCTCAGCTTTCTCCAAATCCAGGGTAGCCAGTTCTCCCAATAGCTTCCGGAGGGGGCCTACATTTTCCCTAGTTTGACTTTTATTCACTACTTACCTATAGAATCCCTTCCTGTTATCCTTAACATCCCTAGCCAAGTTTAATTCTACCTGGGCCTTAGCTTTCCTCACCTGGTCCCTAGCTTCCCGGACAACATCATTTTGTATGTATTTTTCCCAGGCCGCCTGTCCTTGCTTCCACCTTTTATAAGCCTCTTTTTTCCTTTGAATTTTCCTGAGCAGCTCCTTATCCATCCAAGGAGGTCTCCTGGCCCTCCTGCTACACTTCCTTCTAGTTGGGATGCAACACTCCTGAGCTTGTAGCAGGTGATCCTTGAATGTCAACCAACAGTCTTGGGCCCCCCTGCCCTCTAGGGCTATATCCCATGGAACCTTACTAAGCAGGTTCCTGAAGAGGCTGAAGTCTGCTCTCTTGAAGTCCAGGGCAGTGAGCTTGCTGCACGCTCTTCTCACTGTCCTGAGGATCTCTAATTCGACCATCTCATGATCGCTGCATCCAAAGCTGCCCTGGAGTGTCACATTTCCATCCAGCCCTTCCCTTTTGGTGAGCATGAGGTCAAGCATGGCACCTCTCCTTGTCAGCTTCTCTATTACTTGCAGAAGGAAGTTTTCTTCCACACAGCCGAGGAACCTCCTGGATTTCTTGTGCTGGGCCATGCTGTCGCTCCAACAGATGTCAGGGTGGTTGAAGTCTCCCATGAGAACAAGGGCCTGTGAGCATGAGGCTGTTCCTATCTGCCTATAGAGTGGTTCATCCACAGAGTCCTCTTGATCAGGCAGTCTGTAACAGATCCCCACAGTAATGTCTTCCATCGCTGTTCTCCCTTTAACCCTGACCCACAAACTCTCTGCTGACTGCTCACCCATCCCCAGACAGAGTTCCATACTCTCCAGCCTATCCCTGACATAAATAGCAACTCCCCCTCCCCGCCTGCCGGGCCTGTCTTTTCTCAAGAGCCTGTAACCTTCCAACACTCCAGTCATAGGAGCCATCCCACCATGTTTCTGTGATGCCTATTATATCATACCCTCGGAGACGTGCACACATCTCTGATTCCTCTTGTTTGTTCCCCATGCTATGGGCATTTGTATAGAGGCATCTGAGCCGAGCTCCAAATGAAGCTGGGTCATTGGCTGGAGCGGCTGGAATATCTCTGCATCGCTCCGAGCATTTATTGTAGGTGCTGGCATCTGACTGGGTGTGTTGGGATGGAATGATGCCTCCTCCCCCAACACATCTAGTTTAAAGCAACCTTGACCAGTCTGGCAAGAAGAAACATTCCTAGTTCTTTAACTGGTGTTTAAATGTGAAAGAAAATGGAAGGTGAGAAAGCCATGTAGTAGAGAGAGGGTAGATTTTATTAGTATTTTGATAGAACCATGATCTTGATTAGGTTGGGGCAATTTAAACCATAATTCTTTTATGTATGACATAACAATTACATAGCAATGACAATGATTATTTTTTAAAACAGGGTTTCTTTTTAATTTCCTTAGAGCTGTGCTGGCATGATGTATTCATAGATGGATAAACACAAAAAGAGTAGCAGTCTTTATCTCATTCTGCATTAACAGCTACACTGTGGGGAATGAAGAGGGTAAAACCTGAATAATATGCCTCCAATGTAAAAATGGGAACTGATTTGTTGTTTAATTATGTTAGAAATACTTTATTCATTTTGTAATGATAAACTGGTGTGGTCACTTTCGCTTCACCTGCAGGACTCATCAAGTAGTGAGGATTCTGCAGATGATTCAACCAGTGAAACCAAGAAGAGAAAACATAAAGAGTAAGATATTTTTACAAGTAATTTTTTCTTTTTCGTCATAGTGGCATATGATCATAATTCATTCTTCATTTTTCCACAATTGAAATGCTTAAGTTCCCTTTCTAATTCTTCTTGATCTTGCATTTCCAATTTTGATAAATCCTTTGGAATATTTAAAATAATCTCTAAAAGGTACATCTGTATGGTATTTTTGAGCAAACAAGTGCAGTGTTGTTCAGAAACATTCATCAATGCTGGTATTTTAAAAATACTGTTGCAGTTTGGTTTTGAGCTGAAGGCCTTCTCTAAAAATTCTTGTAGAAATGTGAAACTGCTTAAATAGGTTGTCTCACAACAAATTTAAGTTAGAATCTTAGTTAATGCGGAATTCTTTTTGCCTTTTTTTTAGGTGGTTGGTTTTCTTATTTTTTCCTCAAACATGTTTAAAAGTTACTGTAGTTCTGATAGTAATTAACTTCATTGACTAACAAAGAATTTTAACTAAAAATAAGCTCATTCTAAATGGTAGATCAAAAAGGATGTGAAAAGGATTATATATTGTTGTTGCGGCAGTGAGAGGCAGTGAGCTGTGTTTTTTATGCATGATGTGTAGAAATTTAAGTGCTCTATCATTCCTCTTCTCCTGGTTCATGAATCCCCTCATTATTGAGGATTGCCAGTATATAGAAATGGTAGTACTGATAAAGATGTATCTTTCCAGTGAAACTTGTTAAGTGTTTTGGTTTCTTAATATCATGTTAAGTCATTTCTTCATGCTGAAATTTATTTAGAGGTCCAGATTTTTTTTTTGTTTCAGATTTTAAATCTACCTCTTGGTAATAGAAAACTTAGCCCAACTCTCTTTGAAGCCATTGGGCATTTTTACTTATCCGACAATTTTCTGTCTTATCAGCTGAAATAACTGTTAAAAGATTTTTATTTCTGTGAAGAATGTTGAAATTACAGCAGATACCCTACGGATGAATCCCTGATGTAAAAAAAAAGTTACTTTTTTGTCTTTCAATATGTGCAGTGAAGACTGGCAAATGTCAGGGTCAGGGTCAGTATCAGGAACTGGTTCCGATTCTGAATCAGAGGAAGATAGGGAGAAAAGCAGTTGTGAAGAGAGTGAATCTGACTATGAGCCAAAAAACAAGGTCAAAAGCCGGAAACCTCCAAGCAGGTAAGGAGTCATTCATTTGGATACTTCGGTACTATTTCTAATAAGCAGTTGAATTATATACTGCTGCTGTGTATTTGAATAAAGACATTAATGCTTATTAAAAAAGAGTGTTTTTAAAAGCATTGTTAACATACTGCTTTCTAGGGAATTCATTTTCTTATCTGCTGTACCTGAAAGTGGAGTAACTTAGCATTCATTAACTATGTATTCAGAGAGCAATACAGAAGATTTATAGTTGTCCCTTTTGTGTCATTATCTTTCAGAATTAAGCCAAAAAATGGGAAGAAGAGTGCAGGACTAAAAAAGAGGCAACTTGATTCATCGGAGGATGAGGAGGAGGAAGAGGAGGAGGATGATGATGATTATGATAAGAGAGGATCTCGTCGCCAGGCAACAGTCAACATAAGTTACAAAGAAGCTGAAGAAACCAAGACAGATTCTGATGATTTACTGGAAGTTTGTGGAGAAGATGTTCCACAAACTGAAGAAGATGAATTTGAAACTATAGAAAAATTCATGGATAGTCGCCTTGGACGAAAAGGAGGTATTTTTCTTACTTTTTTTTTTGTTGTTGTTGTTTGGGGTTTTTTGTTTGGTTGGTTGGGTTTTTGGGGGTTTTTTGGGGGGGTTTTGTTTGTTGGTATCCTTAAGATCCTGGAGTACACTGTGGTACAACTTCAGCAGATGTTCTCAGCTGTAGGTCATCTGTGAAATTCACAAACAGCTATAATTTTTAAGTTACCAAAAAGTCATCTTGTTTTGTCTCATATTCATAGGGATGTTCCTTTTTAAAGTTCCTGTTAAGTGTTGCAAAGAAAAATGTAGAATTTTGTACCTAAGTAGAAAACAAAAATTAAGTGGGATATAGCTCCATATAGCATAAATGCATACCATACTGTTATGCCACTGTTTTTACAGTTTAGTGATACTTGATAAGTATAAATTATATATAGTGGACTGGAGAAAGTCAAAGAGCTGACTAATAACCTGAATCTTGAAAGATGGTGTTGGCAAGGCTAAACCACTGAGGTTATGATTTCAGTTATTGCTGTACAAATTGTCTTAATACAGTGCAATGTGTGGAATGCCTACAAAATGCATCTAAAATTCCAGAGGCACACTTACATATGAACTCTTGAAAGTATTTTGTGAATATTGGTAAGCTTTCGTGTTTCCAGTAGTAATGGGATGCAGTTTCTAGCAGCTCTGTAAGTGTTCTGAATCTGCAAATTAGGATTCTAGTTATAAAACCAAATAAAAAAAAAACTCAGCACCCAAACCCTGGGGCCCTTGCACTTCAGAGCTGCCTTTCTCCATTAGTTATACTCCATCTCTAAAGTTTCTGACCTGTCTCAGAACTTGCACTCTTCTTCCTCTCAGTTTTCTTCTCCTATCCTGTCGTGAATTGTAGTGTATCCTGCTCCAGCGCATAATGTTATTACTGTGGTAAGAGGCTTTGGAACTCAGCTTCTTAGATTCTTCCTGGTCCGATGATGTTGCTGCTTGTGCTATCTTTTGTTGTTGCCACTCTCTGTGGCTTTATTTGGCCCTGCGCCTTGCTGGGCTGATTTCCTTACCTGTCTGTCCTCACAGAAATAAGCCTGTTTGCTGCTGCTGGTAATCTTCAGCTGTGATATAGCCTGTACTTAATTACAAATTTTCCCAGGTAAGATAACAAAGGCAGACAAAGTAGACAAGTTTAGAAAGAAACAAGTTTATAGTATCCCCTAGTAGTAGGTTATTGGTGTCTCAAGACTGACCAAGTATGATGTCAGATATCTTTTGTGTGCTCAGAGATGAGCCTAATACAACAGAAGATGACAAGCAGCATTAGTAGAGTGTTCCCTGGTGATCACTGTAAAGGCTGAGAATGCAAAGAAAATTCTGATGAGTAAAGCAAAGATACTATAGGTTAAGTGCAGAAATTTTGTTTGCTCTTTTGATTCTCTTTTGAGTACTTGTCCATCTGTTTACGTATCTGCCTCATAATTGTTCAGATAAGGGTAATGACATGAGAACTGTAGACACTAGTCAACTATATGCTCATCTAAAAGTATCACTAACTGCTTTCTACACTAGATTTCTTACTCGTTAAGTTATCACAATGCACACTTAATTAAGTCTTACAATGTTTCTTTCTTAGCCACAGGTGCTGCAACCACCATCTATGCAGTTGAGGCAGATGGTGACCCAAATGCTGGGTTTGAAAAGTCAAAAGAGCCGGCAGAAATACAGTATCTTATTAAATGGAAAGGTTGGTCACACATCCATAACACTTGGGAAACTGAGGAAACACTGAAGCAACAAAATGTTAAAGGAATGAAAAAACTGGACAACTATAAAAAAAAGGATCAGGAAACAAAACGATGGTGAATATTTTTATATAGGCTTCCTCAATACTTCTTTTGTAACAATGTAGATGTTTTATTGTGTTTCTGAGACCTGTTCCCTCTTTTTGAATGAATAATTCCAAGTGTCTGTGCAGTAGAAAGACAAAATCTTAAAAAGTTGAAGCCTTCGTAACATGTTACTGTAAGATAATTCCCTGAACCTGATTTTAGTGTATATATGTTATAAATGCAGTTTCAACAAGGTGGGTAGTGTTTAAAAACAATAAATGGTACCTTTTACTAATTCTGTCATTATACTTTGATCAGAGTTCTTCAGGAACTTGGTACATTAACTGTTTCAGATTACTTTGAAGAATTGGGTTTTTTGGTTCAAACCTGAGGTTCAAGCCTAAGAACAAAAATCTGAAGAAATCCATACATTTTAATGTTGCCTTTTTGGTGTTGAGTTTTATTAATATATTTAATCAGAAAATACTGGTGGGATTTTTAGAAACTTAATCAAAAGATGGATTCATGCAGAGGTGAGCCACAGTGAACATTAAAATTATGTAAAATACTCTGTAATTCTCCATTAAAATGGAGAATTCTCCATTAAAATGGAGAATTAAAATTTTAGTGGAGAGTACTCTGTACTCTACTGATTGTTGAGAATAGGTATTCTGAATTAGCTGTGCGATTGGTAACACCTGTAGCTGTAGTAGTTGTGTCTCTCAGTAAGCATACTCAGTTGTTAATAATGACCTAGGTCAGATGCAACAGTTTTGTAGTTGGAATTTCTAAGTTGTCCCTTCAAAGAATCTTTATAAGCAACATTCATACGATGCTTATATTCAGAGCTTTAGAGCTGCCAAATTTTCTTAGTTTTAGAACTATACAGTATAATAAGCTTTGCAAATTAATTCCCATTACAGGCTGAAAAATGCTTCTCCAGAAGATGTGGAATATTACAACTGCCAGCAAGAGCTTACAGATGACCTACATAAACAATATCAAATAGTAGAAAGAATAATTGGTATGTTACAAACTTGTGAACAGAAAACAGTGTTGAGAATATTCTGTATGTTCACTGCTTATATGTTGGACATGTAATTAAGAAATTTGGTATATGAGTATTGCTCACTTTTTAATCCGAAACAAAACTTCAGGTAGAGAGAAAGGTTGTCATACTGTCTGTACTATGAAGCTAGCTTATGTTGTCTTGTTACCTAAAATGAGTGTTTTCATGAGATAAAGAAGTAAAATGCTGATCAGGTTGCTCTGGTGCATTTCTGCAGCTCATTCAAATCAGAAATCAGCAGCTGGTTATCCAGACTACTATTGTAAATGGCAGGGTTTGCCCTATTCAGAATGTAGCTGGGAAGATGGCGCTCTCATTGCCAAAAAGTTTCAGGCACGCATTGATGAGTACTTTAGCAGAAATCAATCCAAGACGACTCCCTTTAAGGATTGTAAGGTATGTAATTTGCAGTGGTTTTATAATCATTTGTACTGGGCCTTGCTGGGATGGAGTCAATTATCTTCATAGTAGCTTGTATGACCTATGTTTTAGATTTGTGACCTAAACAGTGTTGATAACACAACCAGTGTTTTGGCTGTTGCTGAAGAGAGCTTGCACAGTGTCAAGGCCTTCTCTGTTCCTTTCTGTGTCCTCCCTGCTGTGAGTAGTAGGCAAGGTACTGGGAGGGAACACAGACAGTACAGCTGACCTAACTGGCCAAAATGATATTCCATGCTATTTAATGTGATGATAAAACTGGGTGGGCTGAGCAGGGGTTCAAAGGTGACTGATTTTTGGAGACTTGTTGATCATCAGGCTGCTGGTGCGTTAATGCATGCCTCCCATTCTGTCACTTGCGGATTTCTTTTTCGGTTGTGGGTTTTTGTTTCTGTCAGTTGGGTGTTTTTTTCCCCTTCATCCACTAAACTCTTTATTTTGATCCACAAGTTTTTTTTAGTTTTGCCCTTTCAGTTGTCTCACCGGTTCCACTAGGGTGGAGAGTGAGTAAGCAGCTGGGTCGTGGCTTAGCTGCCCGCCAGGTTCAAACCACCACACCAATTGTGATTAGCAAATACGTGAAAACTTTCTATGAATCCAGAGATAAGATACATATTATGAAATATTTTTGAAGGTTTTTCAGAATAGCAATAATATATACTAATGTATATGGAAGATATCACTAAGAGTAGTTTTTTGTAGATACAAGTCCACTGCATTTTTACTGGCATTCGAAGATGGGCTTGTGTAGTATTGTAGTTTGTTCTAAAAATAAATTTTGAGTGAGTTAATGTGATTCCCATTGTGAAATTTAGATTAGCAATCAAACTAATTTCAACTTGCAGATTGTGTTTTTAGACTGCCTAGTTTTTATCGATGGATGAAGACTAAACTTGGTGACCCAGTAGATCTCTACTACTATTTTTTTCCTGTAGGAAGATATTCTGGCAACTTTAGTCAATAGTAGGACTGATGATCAGTTTGCTTTTGACAGGTTCTAAAACAGAGGCCACGGTTTGTTGCACTGAAGAAGCAGCCATCGTACATTGGGGGACATGAAAGTTTGGAGTTAAGAGATTATCAGTTAAATGGATTGAATTGGCTTGCTCACTCATGGTGCAAGTAAGTGTAGTCTGAAATGAGTTTTTCTGTTTGTAAATTGTAAGCTTTTGTGAAACTTAAATTGATTTTCTGTTTTGGGTTTTTTTGGTTATTTCTTGGAAGGTGAAGGGTTTCATATAATAAGCTCAAACCAACCTAAAACAGTAATACCAGAAAACCCAAAGCAACTGTTCTGACATGTCAACATTAGCATTTTTAAAATTAGACTCAAAAATTTTGTTTGCAAAATTTTTATTAATTTTTTAAATTTGATTAAAATATTAAGGGAGGGTGAAAATTGGTTGTGTGGGAAAAGAGTGGAAATAAATGTCAAGATGTATAGTTGGAAAATCTTAAACTTGTATGAGTGGGGTTTATGCTCAAAAGGTAATAGTTTCTTCTTGTCCAGTTCCTTCCCTTCTCTATACTACTTCCCTCCTACTCCCAATTTTTATGTATGTATACATATATATTATATATATTTTTTTTTTTTTAGAGGGAATAGCTGTATTCTTGCGGATGAAATGGGTCTGGGTAAAACAATACAAACAATTTCTTTTCTGAACTACCTGTTTCATGAGCATCAATTGTATGGGCCTTTCCTGCTGGTTGTGCCACTTTCTACCTTGACATCTTGGCAAAGAGAGATTCAAACTTGGGCTCCTCAGATGAATGCTGTAGTTTACCTGGGAGATGTAACTAGCAGAAATATGGTGAGTATTTCTCTTTGTCAGTGGAAAGGCTGGTAGATAAACAAGACTCACTTCATATTCCTACTTGGGTGACATGGTTTAGTGGGAGATGTCCCTGCCCGTGGTAGGGGGGTTGGAACTAGATGATCTTAAAGTCCTTTCCAACCCTAACTATTCTATGATTCTGTCGTGTGCTAATCTCAGTATTTTGGTTAGGACTGAGCCAATACTTACTGAAACAATGTGTGTTTAAGATGCAAATTGAAAACTTAGATTTTGATCTGATATAAATGTGTGTGAAAGATTTCCTTGCTTCTTAATGGTGAACAGGACTAAAAATTTCAGTCTTGCATTTGAAAACAAATTATTTTCTGCCACATGATTATTTACGTGGCTGTAGTAAAAATAAATATGTAAGCAAGCCAGTCATGATCTTAATTTATTTTCTTGAAATGTAGTTGGTTTGTTTTCTTTAATGTGTTTTCTGAATGTTACTAATCTTATCCATTAAAGTAAAAAATGTTTTGTAGAAATTCTTTGCTGTTTATTCTGAAGTTTAAACAAAATATTTTTGGAGTACATAGGTTGGAAGTTCAGGTTTGCATATGTTAATATGTTTTGCTTCTTTTTTGTGATCATTATTGTGTGGCATTAAACACTTAGATTGCTGCGGTACTTAAATTCATCCTAGTCAACAGACCTTTTTTCTCTAGCTTATAGTTCACTTTAGGTTTTTTTTGTGTGTGTGTAGATAAGAACCCATGAATGGATGCATCCACAGACCAAACGATTAAAATTTAACATACTTCTCACAACGTACGAAATCTTGCTTAAGGATAAGGTAATCACATTTCTTCAGAGATACAAAAATAATTCCTCCATTGTAGAACTTTCTTTAGACTTACATGTATTTGGGTTGTGGGCCATTGCTTTTATGGACACTGATAGCATTTGCTTTTTGAACTATGACAGTGCATGGTTGGAGTTCTGGGATTTTTTTTTGTGCATGGTTTGTTGGTGGGGGTGGGTCTTAAGCACTTTCTGTATCTGTGGTGAGGCTTTCTGTCTTTTTCCATTCTGTTAAGTTGGTAGCACTTCTTTTTCTTTAGTTTGCTTGGGATTTGCATTCTGTAATAATCTGCAGTCTTCAGTAGCTCTACTTTGCAGACTGCCATCAAGGAGCTGAAAAAGAGCCTAACCCCAGACATGATTCAGAGCTCTGAAATTCTATGTAGTTTTTCCTTTGTTATTGTGCATGCAATAGTATGTATACCTGTATTAATACTGTCTCCATAGTGGTTGCACACAGAGTTACTGTTAGTCCTTCTAACAATATATGGAGATTTTTATAGGTCATCAAGAAGCAGAACATTTTTACTTCATATGTTTGTACGTGCTGGGAAGAAGACGTCAATAGTGATTTTTTTTTTTCTGTCATGTAAAAATTAGCGTGGGTCAGGCTTTTGGCCATTTTCTTCCTTTTAAACTTTTAATTATGCAATGTGTGTTTGTATAACATGTCCCCCCTCATCCATTTTTTTAAAGTCATTCCTTGGTGGTCTGAATTGGGCATTCATAGGAGTTGACGAAGCTCATCGTTTAAAAAATGACGACTCTCTTCTGTACAAGACTTTGATAGACTTTAAGTCTAACCATCGTCTTCTTATTACTGGAACCCCTTTGCAAAACTCCCTGAAGGAGCTTTGGTCTTTGTTGCACTTCATCATGCCAGAAAAGTAAGAGAATTTTACATGATTTTTTTTTAACATTTTTTGGTCAAGGTTGTTACTGTGAAATAGTGTAGTGATTTGAGAATTGGTAGAGAATCATACTGAAAGACAATTTAGATGTTTTATATCAAAGTAGACACATATATGTTTTCATGAAATAACACTGGTAACAGTTGTCACCTTTTTTCATTTTAACAAGCCACAGACATCAGTGTATCACAATGATCAATGCATGGGTGAAGACCTGAAAAAAGGCTTCATCTTAGCCTAAGAGGAAAACAATATGGGGAAATTTACTCTGAGAAAATAGAATGGAATCTTTTCTGTGTTAGTACTATTAATGAAAACAAACTCATATGAAGATTTGCAATACCTTGTAGTTCAGTTACATAGCTGGGTTTCCCATATGGTTTGCATACAGTAAGCTTACTGTGTTGACCTTATTTTGTACTCACTTCTGTTTATATCTCAGATAAATTTTAGCTCATGTGTGAAAGTACATGTTCCTGTCAGGCATACTGTAAATGCCAGGATCATAGCTCTGTTTAGTTGGAGCTATGGATTGTGCCGACTGCTTCAGAACCTTACAAGCAGAGCCACTATGGTCTAGTACCCATTCTTCATTTGATGGTGAAGTCTGTTTTCCTAGTCTGTAGCATAGAGGATAGGTACGCATCAGATAGACAACAGAAGCTGTGAAGCATACATTAAGTAGTCTGTTGTTCTCTTGCACACCCTCCAGCTATGCAGCTGGGGGTTTTTTTATGCTTCTCTTGATAAATGTATAATAATGGAATTTCTGCAACCATCTAGGGAAGTATCCTTGCAGAAGAACAGATATGTTGCATTTCCACTGGGGAAGTTAAAATTTAATTCTGTAAATGTTTGGTTTGGTTTTTTTTAATTCCTTTCTCTATTTATAGGCAAAGTATTTGGAATTTCTTGTCAGATGAAAATTCAGAATTTGGCTAAATAAAACAGAAGGGAAGAAATCCGTATGTGTGTGCGCACTCTTATGTTGTGTTTAACACATTCTGTGTTTGTGTCTTCTTACTTCTGAATTTTGCTCCTTAAGGTCATTCACAGCATGTCAATATTTTGTGTTCATTCTTTGTTTTGTTGAAGGTTTTCCTCCTGGGAAGATTTTGAAGAGGAGCATGGCAAAGGGAGAGAATATGGTTATGCAAGTCTTCATAAAGAACTTGAACCATTTCTGCTGAGAAGAGTTAAAAAAGATGTAGAAAAGTCTTTACCTGCTAAAGTTGAGCAAATTCTGAGGATGGAAATGAGTGCATTGCAGAAGCAATATTACAAGTAACAACACTTTTTAAGTTGAGCTCTTTCAGTGATACATCTACAAGCAATTTACTGAAATATAATAGTTTTTATAATGCAGTTTGAACTTCAGGCTTCTAGGGCTTCACAGCAGTAAAATTCTTGAAGCAAGAGCTCAAGAATTACACTGGTCTAATGTCATGTAGCTTTTGTTTGGCATGGTTATACATTTTGGGGTGGATATGCTTTTATTCTTTGGCTCGATTATGAGAGCTTTCATCTGTTTTGCTTTCACATATGATTAGAAATTACTTACATTGTACATCTTATACGATAGGTGGATTTTAACGAGGAATTATAAAGCCCTCAGTAAAGGTTCAAAAGGCAGTACCTCAGGCTTTTTGAACATCATGATGGAACTCAAGAAGTGTTGTAACCATTGCTACCTCATTAAACCACCAGATGATACTGAATTTTATAATAAACAGGAGGCTTTACAGGTAATGACACTTCAATATTATATATATATAAAAGTTTTCTTTTACATCTGTAATATTTACACAGTTTTGTGGTGCTCTGGAAGTTTATTCTAAGTGAAGTATATTAAGAAATGACAGGTTCTCTGAAAAACATGCATCCTGTATTTTACAGGTAAGTGAATTGATTCTTGTTTCTTAATTAGAAATGAGTAATTGACACATCATTGACTAAGTATTCCCAATTCTAATTACAATCAAAGTAAAAAGGAAATAGTTTGAAACAGGGTGTGTGTTTTCATGCAAAATAAACCTACCTAAATAAAATAAAACAGCTAAGAGGGTAAATATAATGTGAGTAGAAATGCACACGACTAGCAGTGCTATACCAGCAACCTGTGTGATAGCAGGAAGTGATCTACAGAATACTTGGAAGCTGTTTTTTGTAGTCACATGCTCTTTTCTGTATGCCTGCAAACAGCCAAATTGAAAGGAAATGATAGTAATGAGCATCAAAAACTCCATCTGTTTTTGCTACTTCCTGTAACAGGTAAAACTATTGTTGTAGCAGATAAAACCAGTTACCATCACTACCAGAGATGGTATGCTGTTTCTTCTGGTTTTTTAAGGTTAATACTTCTACCGAATCTGTTGAGCACAGCAACAGATAAGAAGACTGTTGTTATTGATGCAGTTTATACCAACATAAATATTTCTAAAGACTTTTTTTCCTGTAATTTTTCAAGTTCATAAATACTTTTCTAAAGCTACTAGTTTGTGCAGTGACAAATATTCTTCTCCTTTTTGGCATGAAGAATAAAAGCACCTAGCTAAATTGAGCATTCCCCAAACTTCTGTCCCAAGCGTCTTCACATAACATTTTTAATATTAAGTTTCATGTTTGCTTGAGTTTCTGTTCTGAGAAGACTTAACAAGCTTTAGATGGGTTACAGTGTTAGGCACCACAAATAAGATTCTTCTCACTTTATCTTGTGATAAAGAGAAACTTGATTGATAGGCTTTGTTTAAAATACTTAGAGAAATAAGCAGCAGTACCTCTTCCTTTTCAAAAGATGTAAGGTGAAGAGAAAGTAGTACTAAGGTAAGGGGGTTTTTTTCAGTCTTAGATTTCACTGGTTAAAAAATTTTATTTTTTACTTTGCAGAAAAGAATTTGGGTCTATGTCATAACTGCTTACATTAGTTAGTAATCCTGTTGATTTCAGTTAGAATCAACTAAAATCAGAGTAAACTTTTTCAGTTAATGCTGCATACTAGTAAGATTATATAGCAGTGATGTCTTCTGCTTGTGTTTGGGCTTTTTTGTGTGGGGTTGTGGGGTTTTTTTGGGGTTTTTTTTGGTTGGTTGGTTGGTTTTTATGGGTTTGGGTTTTTTTTTTAGTTCTAGGAGATCACCTATTATATACACATCTTAAATTACAAAATTCTTCAGAAATGTCAGATTTTGCCTTTTTTGCCCCATTTTTCTTCCCTCAGCACTAGAAGGAAAAGAAAGACTTGAATGTCTAACCTGCTGTGTATATTAATGCTGAGATGAACTTATTTCTTAATATGTATTTCTTGGATTTTGCAGCATTTAATACGTAGCAGTGGGAAACTAATCCTTCTTGACAAGCTACTGATTCGTCTGCGAGAACGTGGCAATAGAGTTCTGATTTTCTCACAGATGGTGAGGATGCTGGACATCCTAGCAGAATATCTGAAGTATCGTCAGTTTCCCTTTCAAGTAAGAATCTTGGTGGTAGTAGCCAAGAAGCTTTATCTTGAATATTAGAAAAAACTTTTCTTTATCTGCAGGTGACAACTTGTTCAGAGTATATGAGCTCTGTGACATTCAGAAGCCACATAGACATGATGATGGGCAACCTGCTTTTGCTACCCGGTTAAGTTAGGGAGTTAGACAATATCACCTCCAGAGGTCCTTTCCAGCCTCATCTGTTTTGTGAATATGATCTTTAAGAACTTTGCTTAAGAAAAGACACAAGAAAACATGTTCCCTTTTGATAGAATCTGGCAATCTGGCACTTGCTAAATCACAGTATCACAGTATGCTAGAGATTGGAGGGGACCTCAAAAGACCATCCAGTCCAGTCCCCCTGCCGGAGCAGGAACACCTAGATGAGGTTACGCAGGAATGTGTCCAGGCGGGTTTTGAATGTCTCCAGAGAAGGAGACTCCACAACCCCCCTGGGCAGCCTGTTCCAGTGTTCTGTCACCCTCACTGAGAAGAAGTTTCTTCTCAAGTTTAAGTGGAACCTCTTGTGTTCCAGTTTGTGCCCATTACCCCTTGTCCTATCGTTGTTTGCCACTGAGAAGAGCCTGGCTCCATCCTCGTGACACTCCCCCTTTATATATTTATATACACTAATAAGGTCACCCCTCAGTCTCCTCTTCTCCAGACTATAGAGACCCAGCTCCCTCAGCCTTTCCTCATAAGGGAGATGCTCCACTCCCTTAATCATCTTAGTTGCCCTGCGTTGGACTCCCTCCAGCAGGTCCCTGTCCTTCTTGAACTGGGGGGCCCAGCACTGGACACAATACTCCAGATGCGGTCTCACCAGGGCAGAGTAGAGGGGAAGGAGGACCTCTCTCGACCTACTGACCACCCCCCTTCTAATACACCCCAGGATGCCATTGGCCTTCTTGGCCGCGAGGGCACAGTGTTGGCTCATGGTCATCCTGCCGTCCACTAGGACCCCCAGGTCCCTCTCCCCTACACTGCTCTCTTAACAGGTCGTTCCCTAACCTATATTGGAACCTGGGGTTGTTCCTGCCCAGATGCAGGACTCTACACTTTCCCTTGTTATATTTCATCAAGTTATTCCCTGCCCAACTCTCCAGCCTGTCCAGGTCTCGCTGGATGGCAGCACAGCCTTCTGGCGTGTCAGCCACTCCTCCCAGCTTAGTGTCATCAGCAAACTTGCTGATAGTACGCTCGATTCCCTCATCTAAATCATTGATGAATATATTAAATAATACTGGTCCCAGTACTGACCCTTGAGGCACTCTACTAGATACAGGCCTCCAACTAGACTCCGCCCCATAGACTACAACTCTCTGGCTTCTCTCCTTCAGCCAGTTCGCAGTCATCCAGACTACCTGATCATCCAGACCACACTTCCTCAGTTTAGCTGTGAGGATGCTGTGGGAGACTGTGTCAAATGCTTTGCTGAAGTCAAGGTAGACCACATCCACCGCTCTGCCATCATCCATCCACTGTGTTATTTCCTCATAAAAGGCTATGAGGTTGGTCAAGCATGACTTCCCCTTGGTAAAGCCATGTTGACTGCCCCTCATAACCCTGATATACCTTGAATATATATATAATAACCTTGATATATATATATATACACAATATATATATATATAAAATAACCTTGATATGCCTTACGATGGCACCAAGGATAAGGTGTTCCATCACTTTCCCAGGGATGGAGGTGAGGCTGACCGGTCTATAGTTACCCGGGTCCTCCTTCTTGCCCTTTCTGAAGACTGGAGTGACATTTGCTTTCCTCTAGTCCTCAGGCACTTCTCCCATTTCCCAAGACTTGGTAAAGATGATGGAGAGTGGTCTAGCAATGACTTCTGCCAGTTCCCTCAGCACCTGCGGGTGCATCCCATCTGGACCCATGGATTTATGGATGTCCAGATTGCTCAACTGGTCTCTAACCCATTCCTCATCGACTAAAGCAAACTGCTCCGTTGACCTGACTTCATCTGAGGTCTCAGGGGTACAGGGCTCTTCAGGACTGCCTCCAGCAGAGTAGACAGAGACAAAGAAGGCATTCAGTAACTCCGCCATCTCTGTATCTTCTGTCACCAGGGCACCCATCCCGTTCACCAGTGGGCCTACCTTGCCTCTGGTGTTAGTTTTATCGGCCATGTATTTGAAAATTATAATTTGATATTAAATAGATGAATTAAAAAATACAAGAATTGATGCATCACAGGTTTTCTTTTTTTCTTCACATAACAGGTTTGGCATTTGAGAATTTGGGGTGCTCTGATTTTGAATATAGTTTAAGAATTAGTTTTTAACTGTACCATTCAATCTCTTTAGAGACTTGATGGATCAATAAAAGGGGAATTGAGGAAACAAGCACTGGATCATTTTAATGCAGAAGGTTCAGAGGTATGATATTTTTGCCTAAGTAATCCGTTTTATTTTTTCCTGAGAAATGTAGAAAAGCATTGCACAAAAATGGAGGCTGAGGAAAGTGAGGAATATATCGATATTGTTGAAAAT
Source organism: Psittacula echo (assembly GCF_963264785.1). NCBI lineage: Eukaryota > Metazoa > Chordata > Aves > Psittaciformes > Psittacidae > Psittacula > Psittacula echo. The sequence continues at coordinate 83,131,148 of NC_137742.1, read as the reverse complement.
TCATTGTTATTGCCAAGACTATAAGGTTTACATCTGCTAATTTTTTACCCTGAGGTTAAGTAAAAAACAAATTAACTACATCATTCAATAAATATAATTTTCATAAGTTTTTTTTCTAAAGCTCTTTGTTAAAGTAATTTTAATTACTGTATAAATGCTGCAGAAATTCAACCTCTGCTTTGAACTTAAATCAGTAGTGTTTGCAAGAGCTTTGAACTTAAAGACGTTAGCATCAAAAACATCCATTGGCAGTGGGCAGAACTGTATTTGTTTATATATATTCTTGCATGAACAGCCGTCTGTAACTTTTTCAAATGTGGGTTCTGTTTTCCTCATTTGTTGCTACCTGCTTAACTTGCCCTAGAAGAAATTCTAAAGAACGGATTTCTAGATATTCCTTGTGAGCAGCCTGTGAATGTATAGGTGTCTGTCACAGATTCTTTCGTTTCTGAGTTCGCATTCCTGATATGCAAGCCATTCCATACCTTTGATCAACTTAAATTCTTTGTCCTACAGTGGCAGATTTGAGGAAGTGAAGATTGGTTTTTTTTATTATTTTTTTTTTTTTTTATTAAATCAGTAACTAAACCATAGCATTTGTCAGTTCCTGCTCCAGCTTCTTTCTGCTATGATGAAGGGAGAAGGACTTGACACCATAAACTGAACTTCAGACATTTGTTAAATACAGAGGTTAATTCTGTTTCAGTTTTCTAGCATGGACATCAGTGCCTTTTTCTGAAATCTTTGCAGTTACACTGTACGTTTTTGAGATTCAGAGGAATTTGAACATTGTGTATTTTGAAAATGGAGGCAAATTATGCATTTATGCAGCAACAGAATTGTGTTATCAGTTTTATATTTTATTTCTTTCCTAAAAATGCAGAGCATTCTGTATGTTTTTCAGTCATTCCTGAGCTAAAGGCTACATTGAAATTTCTAAAACAGTTCTCAGGACTCATTCCTGAGTGTAATGGCTTGTTTTTCCTGTAACTGAACTGAAAATTGGAATTTATTTTTTTTTTTACCTATTATCTTGAATTTCTTGTGTTGTTTTATTGCATGTCTCAAGATCCTTCTGCAGTCCTTCAAAGTTGTCTCTGAATGAATAATTTTGTATCATTTACTGGCTTTTTCACCTCCTTGCTTGTCCCATTTTCATACTGTTCATGAATACTTTGAACAGCATTGAACCTGGCAGATGACTCTGTCTCTTAAACAAGTTTTGCGTCAAGCATCTTAGCTGTTCTGACATGGCTGCTTAGTCTTTCATGCTTTAGGGCAGGGGGTGTGTGAACAGAACTTTGTAAAACAAAAAGCTTTAACCGTAGGGCTTTTGTACTTTTAGGCCAGTCTTTTGGTTGGTTGGAATATTTTGGTGAGTGATCATCATCATCTAAGATGCTGTTTCCTTTAAACTGTTAGGAACCCAGAAATTGATACCAATGTTTGTTTATACATAAAGGAGCTTTAACTATAGAGCAGTTATGGAATTGGTAGTATATGATATTATCCTGTGCCACAAACCGCATGAAGAAGTGTCATACTGGTTCCTTTAAGAATATTGCAACTATTATATATAAAACTATTTCTTATTTTATGATTTCAGGATTTCTGCTTTTTACTGTCTACCAGAGCTGGAGGATTAGGTATCAACTTGGCATCTGCTGACACTGTAGTTATATTTGATTCTGACTGGAATCCACAGAATGATCTGCAAGCACAGGCTAGAGCGCATAGGATTGGACAAAAGAAACAGGTATGCACATTCAGCTTTTAAGATCTGAACCTGAAGGAGAGTTCTGAACAGTTAGCTGTTTGCTCTTGGTCAGCACCATTCAGTCTTCATGTATTTTTGAGAATAACTAATACTTGCTGTATATGTAATGTTAGTAATGCTGATTTAATTTATTTTTTTTTTTTTAATCTCCCATGTATGGAGAGATAATATGGGTGGGAGAGGGAGAAGAGTTGTGTTATCTGTCTCACATTTATTGGCATCATGTCATTCTAGAAAATAGCTGCTACACCAGGCACATCTCCCTTGCTTAAATATTTCTTAGTTCTCTTCAGGGTTCTTTCTTGCAGAAGACGTACAGTAATAATTTGAAATGGGACAGTTTTGCTTTTGGCAATGCTTGTGCCAAATCACTGAAGCTTAAAAAAGGCAGGCCTAAGAATTAATTTCTCTGTTGCCTTTGTTTGGTTGGTTCTTTGATTTTTAGTTGTGTAAAGTCTGTGGTAACATGATTAACCTAGTAATTCATACTTAAAATCAGTCAACAAATTCAGAAGCTTTGTAGTGAAGACTGGGCGTTCTTCTTGTTATTGCTTACTATTTTTATAATATACATAGGTTAATATTTATCGGCTAGTCACAAAAGGATCAGTAGAAGAAGATATTCTTGAAAGAGCCAAGAAAAAGATGGTGTTAGATCATCTAGTAATTCAGAGAATGGACACTACAGGGAAAACTGTACTACATACAGGCTCTACTCCTTCAAGGTATATTTGTATTTATTGCCATACCAATTACGATTAAGTATATTTGACAAGTAAATAAAAACGTAGGTGGCTTCACTTGTTTAATTAAAGGCAAAATAAGGTTTAAAAAGTAAAGATGTGAAGTATATTGGCTTTGTAGACTTTAATATACATACATATATTAAAATATATATAGTTTTTATTTAACAGTAAAAAGAAAGTTTAATTGACTCATGATTATAAAGAACCTTTTCAAGTTACGAAGATAAAATGTTTTTCCTCAAACATACTTATTTTAGCTCAACACCTTTTAATAAAGAGGAGTTATCCGCAATTTTGAAATTTGGTGCTGAGGAACTTTTTAAAGAACCTGAAGGGGAAGAGCAGGAGCCCCAGGTAAAGTAGTGGTTTTGGACTAGATAGATAATATAATAACTTAAAATATGTATGAATTACTTCGTTGTAAAGAGAAACTTCTTTTTTAGGAAATGGATATAGATGAAATTTTGAAGAGGGCCGAAACTCGGGAAAATGAGCCAGGTCCATTAACTGTGGGAGATGAATTGCTTTCACAGTTCAAGGTATTGGTCTGTTCTTTCCCTCCTGCATATTACACTTTCCTTTATAAACAGTACTGTCCTTCTTCTTTGTGCCTGTCTGTCTTTTCATTCTTAAGAAATAGATGCCTCAGTAAGTCAAATCTGCATCTCTTTCTGATAAAATGTTTTTTCACCTATACAAAGTACCAATCATCAGTATACAAATTTCAAAATACATTTTGTATTTTGCTAATAAAATAAGAGATATTTATTAATGTGTGATCAGAATTCCAGGTAGTTTTGTGCTTTATTTACTGAGTTTGTTGTTAAGCACATTGGTATCATGGAACTCAAAATACCAAGTTTGCATTTTTTGTTTGATGACTTCTCAAAATGGCGTGCAGCCCTGAAGTAAGCTTGAATACAAGGTATTTTAAGTGTTATCAGTTAAACATACTGAGTGCAAAAAAAAAAGAAAAAGCAGAACTGGAGGTATGTGTTTATATCAGCAGATTATTAAATAGCTCTCCTACTGATTAATCATTTGCGATATATTTTGGTTTCTACAATGTATTAATGTTTGATTTGTTTTACATTATTGTAGTTTCACATTAACTCGGGCATTCAAATGTTGTTAGCCCTATTTTGAAGAAAGTTAAACAGCAGTCGTACAGCTATCGGCAAGGTGTTTCATCACGCATTGGTAATAGCAACTTTTAAAAGAAGAATAAGATTCTCATCTTATCTTAGCCCATGTTGCATGGAGTCTCATGTCTGTTTCATAAATGATTAAAAATACATTCACTAGAGACAGTGTTTTATGAAGTATTTTGTATGTATGAATTTTATACATATTATAAAACAATAGCATACATCAAATATGTAAGTACATAAAATATGCCATCTAGAACTTTGTTTTCCTCAAATATTTGTTGATTAAACTTTTTCAAATAAAGTCATGTATCAGTTTGTTGAAAATACATATAATCTGATATACAAGGTGGCCAACTTTTCCAATATGGACGAAGATGATATTGAGTTGGAACCAGAAAGGAATTCAAGAAATTGGGAAGAAATCATTCCGGAAGTCCAGCGGCGAAGAATAGAAGAGGAAGAAAGACAAAAAGAACTTGAAGAAATCTACATGCTCCCAAGGATGAGAAACTGCGCAAAACAGGTGTCTCTTGGTTCTGACTGACCTGTACTTTTATGTTGCTGTTGGTTTAGTTAGTTTTTTGGGGGTTGTTGGGTTTTGGTTTGGGGTTTTTTTCCTCCTTTTCTGGACACATATTTTTGACAGGCTGTATAAAACTTTACTTATTAATAATGTAGCTTTGAACTACTTACTCTGACATTCCAGATCAGCTTTAATGGAAGCGAAGGAAGGCGGAGTAGGAGTAGAAGATACTCTGGATCTGATAGTGACTCCATCTCAGAAAGGAAACGGCCAAAAAAGCGTGGAAGACCACGAACTATTCCTCGAGAAAATATTAAAGGATTTAGTGATGCAGAGATCAGGCGGTAAGATATGGGGGGACATGAATATTTAAAGGGACAAGACATAATGATGCTTGAAAGTACAAAGAAATTCAGGAAGAATAGACTGCTTTCTGAAATTTTTTATTCTAAGCGTTTAGAATTCACCTTGTATATTATGTGGTCCTGACATAGTTAACTGTCACAGCAAGAGCTTGAACCCATTTTAACAAGGGATAAAATTAGGTTTGAAAAATATTCTTGATTGGTTTATATTTCTTAATTCCTGCAACCCATGAAGACAGTGGTTTCAAAAACCAGTTGTTACAATGGGTAAGCTAACAATGGGTAAGCTTTTCCTTTAAGACACAAGCAAAGTAATATGCTTCCCATTATTTTATCTACTGCAGTGCTGGAGGAATATGTAGATCTTTTTGGTGACAACTACAAAAATTTGAGAGGGTTTTGTTTCCTTTTTGGATTTCTTGACACTAGGTGAATTAATGTGTTCCCATGTTTTTTTAAACTAAAAAAAATATAAAATCCTAATTTTAAATCAAGTAAGTGCCTTCAATATTTGGTGCTAAAATATGTTTTGGGATTGAAGGAGGGAATTTTTTTGTTCTGCCTTTTTGGGGTTGTGAAGTGTTGGTTTGCTTCTGAAATTTAGGTATGCATATTTCTCTGAAGTGCTGTAAAGCTTTCAAAGTATTTTTGGTTAGAAAAATAACTTTATAAGGATTCTCTTTGCCTTTCCATTTCATCTGATAACACTGAATTGGTACTTCTTCCAAAGGCTAATCTGGTGTTTGCATTAGCATTTGAGTCCTTGATCGTTAAAGAAATTTTCTTTCTTTTTTAAATTATTTTTATTTATGTTATTTCAGTTCTATCCCAGGTATCTCCAGTTTCTTTCCATCACTTACACATTGCTACAGAGAGTGTGTTTGGTTTTTGATGTCATATCTTCCAAAATCTTCAAATTACCTGTTGTAAATTGCTCCTTTTACTGTATAAGGCATAGCATAATGTCCATTTACTGTAAATCCACATTAAATTTTTATGGTTAGATACATCCAGCTGCTGAATCTTGTGTCTTCTGAAATTAATAAAGCAATTTCTGAAATAAATTTACTGTTGGATTATTTACATCAGTTCTTAAGCCATTAAAATTCTGATTTTTTGTGGGTTATCTGGGTATACTAAGCTGCCCCACTTTATGGGATTTTTTCCGTTGTCCACGTAGCATTATACTAGGATTAATAATCGTATTAATACAATTCTGTAACTAATGTAGTTAGCTAAGCATATGTTTAAAGAGCAATATTATTTTCTGTTACTAGGTTTATCAAGAGTTACAAGAAATTTGGTGGCCCCCTCGAAAGGTAAACTTGTTTAATTATTATGTGTGTAGCAACTTGGAATCTTGTTCTCATAAAAATTCAAGCACTATACCAAGAAATCTTCTGCTGAAGAGAAAATAAAGTGTCTAGTCTTTTGTCTTGGATATGGCGTAAGTTTAGGTTAATATCTTCCCCTTCTCCATCTATGTTATGTGTACAAAGAGCCACACCATAAACTTTTCAATTTGCAGGACTGTTTATTATCTTTATACTTTACCTTCTGTCTTGGTTAATCTTCAGTGGTGATAGTCATTCAACTGTCCTGTTTGATAGCCTGTTGAAAGCCTGTTAGTTTATCTGTTGTGATTGTCAAAGTTAGTTTTGCATTTTCTGTACTGTCAGTTCTTATTTTTAAGATTGCTTTTTTCCATATTTCAAGAAGAACTTCCTTTCCTTACTTTCCTTAAAATATTTATGGTCTGTATGAGCTTACTGTATATAACGATTCCTTTTTCGTTTTTAAAATAAATGCATAGTAACTTATCAGAACACTGTCTGGTTAGGGTCCTTTACAGTTTTTGTTGTATTGTCTCCTGATACCTGAATCACCTTTTTTCTTTTTTTCCCCTCCTTAGATCAAAATTGTACACAGCATACCAAGTGTGGGTGACTGATAACTTACATGATCATTTTTCTAGTTTCAGAGTCTGAAAGAATCATTCACAGTTCCTGAAATTTCAGAGATACTTAAGTGTGTATTTGTTTTGTTACAGGTTAGATGCTGTAGCTAGAGATGCTGAGCTAGTTGATAAATCAGAGATAGATCTTAGACGTTTGGGAGAGCTTGTACATAATGGATGCATTAAAGCTTTAAAGGACAATTCATCTGGACAAGAAAGAGCAGGTACAATGTGTTAAGGCGGCTTAGGAGGCAATAAAAAGTGTCAAGTCTGAATTATCCTTGCTTTCTGATCATAACTGAAAACAGTTTTGTTGGGGGAAAATGTAAAGAAAAATATTCGCATGCTGAGTGATTTTTTAAAAGGGGACTTTTTTAATTTCTTTTATTGTGTGTGAATTGTCATTGGAGACACAAGTATGTCTTTACTGTGAAATGGAAAAGTAATTTGTTATTTGGAAGACCTTTTGATTCTGAAGCTTAATTGAAGCATTTGGCTAAGAAAAGGTCATTTGGTATAAGTGAAAGTTTGCTGGTGTAGCATCAGTCTTACTTGCTTTCTTTACTACATTCTGTATGGTATTTGTAAAGGTAAATATTTTAATAGCTTTGTCATTTATTTTAAGGAGGTAGACTTGGGAAAGTTAAAGGCCCGACATTCCGAATCTCAGGAGTGCAGGTGAATGCAAAGTTAGTCATATCTCATGAAGAAGAGTTGGCACCATTGCACAAATCCATTCCTTCAGATCCAGAAGAAAGAAAAAGGTATTGGTTTTGCGGGGGGGGGGGGTTAGGTTTTTGGGGGGGTTTGTTTGTTTGCTTTTGTTTTGTGGGGTTTGTTTTGTTTGTGGGGGTTTTTTTAGGAAGTAGTAATATTGAATGTTTTTCAAGTTTATTAGCTTTGTTTCGGATAACTAACTGAAAGCACACTGTGACAGCCTTGTCCTCTCTTCCCTGGAAGGACTGGCAGCATTTACATGTTCCATGTCTTTCCTTCATTCTCTGTTCCCTTGCCGTGGAAGCCAGTAACAGCTTTGGCTTCCCAATTGTATTCACCGGGGGCTCTATTCAGTTACCAATAAGAATTAGAATTAAAATTCAGGCTTGCTGAGCACCTGCTGTATATGTCATCTCTGCTTGAGGGGAAAGCAGTAGTTGTTACTACTCTCTGAACATTTTCCCTTCCCTCCTTGTGTATCACAATCCCTGAACTATCCACTTAGTTAGCAGTTACATTGGATGATTCTTGCTTTTGTTCATGGTTAGCCAACTCTGTGACAGAGCTCATGGTCACAGACAGATGTCTGTTCTTCACATTTTAGTCTTGGTCAGCTTTAAAGCACATTTCAGTGCTGATTTCAATATTTTATAGAAATGTTAAGAAAATATAATAATAAATATTTTTGTTAAGTTCCTAAATATACCAGCATCTTAGCAAAGAAAGTAAACCTAGTTAGATCACTTTTAATATGTTCTTTTCCCCCTTGCTAAAGGTCAGAAGTAATAATCCCTTGTCTTTCTAATTTATCTCTGTTAGATATGTCATCCCATGCCACACCAAGGCTGCTCATTTTGATATTGATTGGGGTAAGGAAGATGATTCCAATCTGTTGATAGGCATCTATGAGTATGGTTATGGCAGCTGGGAAATGATAAAAATGGATCCTGATCTCAGTTTGACGCAGAAGGTATGTCATCCACATTTCCTCAAGGATTTTTTTTGTTTAGGTAATAATGCCACTAAGAACAAATACTGAAAGAACTTATTTTATGGTAACTGAAATGGCAGAGACTTTATACATCAGTTGTACTTCTTATTATTCTTCTTGTGGTATGTTGTTAAATGTTAAGGTATTGTGTGTTCAGGTTAAGTATGCTTTCTTGCAATCAGTTGTGTTGACATACATCCATGTAGCTGGACCGCTGTCATAAGATTTTTTTCAGTCTTTTCCTTCTCTGTTTTCTAGAAAACTGTTCTAGTTTTGTCCATTTTATGTTCTTGACCTTTTGGAACGGAGGTTTTTCTAGAGATCTGATTTAATTTCTCCATCCCTTCTTAATCCCCAGGTTCCTCACTTGAAGCTGTCTTTCACTCACAACATAAGAATAGCTGAACTAAAATCAGTGCAATAGGTCCTTAGAACTAATGAGCAACAGGTATTGAGGGAAAGATTGAGGTGAGGTAAACTTTGTGACAGTGCCAACAAGCTATGGGTTTGGGATTTGAGGAGCCAAGGTTATGTCCAATTTCATTTAATAATGATTCCTGCTCCTGCCTTCCATTAACTTGTTTTTTGAAACCACCTATTTATGTTTTTGGCATCTGCAATACCATGTAGTGAATTTTGTGTTTAGAAGATGAATGAGGCAGAGCAAGAGTTCTGTTGATGATAGGTACAGGAGTTAAATTTCTTAACTAACTTTCTTAGATAGATTTTTTAATAAAATTCTTAGTTAAACTATCAGAGTGGAAACGAATCTGAGGCTGTTTTCCTGAGTTTGTTTTAAACTGGGAGGTAATTTCCAAGACAGCATTGGTTGTGTGATTGGAAAGAAATCTTTAAAAATTTCTCCATTGCTTCAAAAATGCTGGCAAATTTGCCAGACATAGTTGAAGAGGATTGTTTCCCACGTTTTATGCAGCTTTTTCTGTTCTATGTGCCCCAGGGTAGCATCTTCCAAACCTGAAAATATGTACTCAAAGCTGTAATACTACCTTTATTCTCCTCAGATTTTGCCTGATGATCCAGATAAGAAACCCCAGGCGAAGCAGTTACAGACCCGAGCAGACTACCTCATTAAGTTACTTAATAAAGACCTTGCAAGAAAGGAAGCACAGAGGCTTGCTGGTGCAGTAAGTAAAATTTGGCATTCATTAGTGAGATAATATGCTTATGGGCATGTCAACTGGCCCTTTTTTAGTTCTGTATTTTGTGTAGTATTACTCTGCATTGCAAATCATATGTAATATATAGTGTCATGTGATGACACTAACTCAAGAATTTAATTGCAGTTTCATACTGTCGTGGTTTAAGCCCAGCCTGTCACTCAGAAACCATGCAGCTGTTCGCTCACTTCCTGTCCTTCCTCCCCCTGCTCTTGGAAGGATGGGGAGGAGAATCAAAAGAATGTAACTCCCATGGGTTGAGATAAGAACAGTCCAGTAACTAAGGTATAATACAAAACCACTACTGCTACCACCAATAATAATAATGATAAGGGAAATAGCAAGAGAAGAGAATACAACTGCTCACCACCTGCCAACTGATACCCAGCCCAACTGAGTAGTGATCTTGCTTCTGGGTAACTGCCCCCAGTTTATATAGTGGACATGACGTGCTGTGGTACGGAATACCTCTTTGGTTAGTTTGGGTCGGGTGTCCTGTCTCTGCTTCCTCCCAGCTTCCCCTCCTCCCTGGCAGAGCATGAGACTCAGAAAGTCCTTGATCAGACTAAACATTCCTAAGCAGCAACTAAAAACATTGGTGTTATCAGTGCTGTTCCCAGGCTGAAAGTCAAAAACACAGCACTGCACCAGCTACTAAGAAGGAGAAAAATGACTGCTACTGCTGAACCCAGGACACATACTGAATTTTTCTCTTACTATTTCTATGTATTCTCTACTGTTGCACTATGCTCTTTCTCCATTCCTGAGAAAAGTGGTGGTCATGAGTGGCAAGAAATCAAATCAAATGAACCCTTTATATGATATAAAAACAAATTATTTTTTTTTCTTGCAACTACGGTTCAAAGATGCTTGTCAGTTACATATTAAAGAGACCAATTTGCATTCAGGGCAATTCAAAGAGAAGGAAAACAAGAACTAAGAAGAATAAGGTGATGAAGGCTGCAAAAATGAGAGAAGAAATAAAAAGTGAGTCATCACCACAACCCTCAGAAAAATCTGATGAAGATGATGATGAGGATAACAAGGTAAATATCTTTTCATACGGTAAAGATAGCTATTTAGTTCTTCTTGCAAGGATTGATTTCTATGCTATGTTTTATTTGGCTTAATAAAATTGAAACACCTGAAACTTGTCATTTTCCTGTGGCCAGTATATCTAATGTTGCATCAGTGCAAGCACATGGAAGACTGTGTCTATTTTAATTTAACGATAAGCCAGTTACTTAGGAATTGCAAGTAATTTTCCAAATAATATTTTTAAAAAATGTTGTAGTCTAACAAACCTAATGCAACACATAATTATAAAATCATGTGTTAGATGTGTTAACTGATAGTGATTCTTTAGGTAAAGTTTTTCATTCAGGCTCAGGGAAAAAAATCATCAAGCTCAATTAGAATGAGCACCATGAATAGATGACACTTCAACACTTGCATGTTAAAGCTTCTATGTATGTCATGGCTTTCATTATCCAGAAAGACTATCTAGCCAACTATTTAACCTTTTAAGGTTCTGTAACTTCTGATGTTTCTTTAGGCCTCTACTTTAGTTGCATCTTTTACTTCTAACACTTATTACACAGCAGTAACCACTAGAGATAAACATTTAAGTAAAGTTTGGGGTCATGTCACAGATAATTTTATGACTTTGATAGTAGTTTAAATAAATCAATGCAAATCTATATGTATCATTAAAATACTTCATACTTGGTTTAAAATAAACTGAAGTGTCTCACATAACCATTTTAAACTATTACAAGTCATTGTAATTGTCAACTCACCGTAAACATAGTGAATACATAGAAGACATGGTGAATACATAGTTAAAACTGAGTCAGCCTTAGAAGAGCCATGATACATCTATTAGAAAAAAAAAAGAGAAGTAATTTTTAACTAAAGCATTCCTGTATGTATTTAAACTGTACTATGGAGATTAAAATGTAAAGCTGGGGGGAAAAATTAAATAAATTGAACATAGAATGGCTTATGCTTATAAATACAGTAATTTGTCTAGAATATAAAACTAAGAATTGTAAATGTTGTCTCATTCTCAGTAAATTAACATGAGCAACTGAATTGTAAATGCTCAGACTACTTAAAAAATGAGTGTTTCACTTCATCTCCACTCAAAAGAGTAGACATTGCTAGTCAGTTGATTGACTTGTTGCGTTTTGGAAAGTGCCCAGAATGCTGTCCCCCTTTGTATATTTTATAACACACATTCATCACTAATATTTTCAGACACAGACTAACAGTTGCACCTCTGAAAACTGCAGTATATGCAAGAATGGGCTTCAACCATCTAAACCATTGGCTTTAGCTACTTAGCTGCCATACTGTGTGCAAAATTTAAAACTTAACTGTTTAACTGCTAGAATGTTCAGGAAACTCTTGAAGTTGTTGGATTTTTGCGGCGAAGTTTCCATGAAGCCTAAATACTGAAGTCCTGGTTGGGTTGATTACTTGATACTTAATCTAAGTAACTTGTTCAGATTCATGTATTGGGAATTCTTTAATCTGTTTTTCTGCAATGGATTCTGTATATGTCTTTCCAGCATGTACTCAAATAAATTCAAAAATCATAATGATTCTTGCTCCTGTACATAATACTTTTGTTGCTATAGTATTTTTCTGTGTCTGAAAGGATTTGAGTTTCCATGTCAGACCTTACAGGTGGATATTATAAAGACCAGTTGAGTAATTCTTTGTTCACCTTCAGATAATTAAATCGACCCCTATCAGACTACTCTGTAACTAAGACTTTTTTTTTAAGCCTAGTAAAAAGAACACCTCTGGAAGAAAGAAAGCTGTGAGTGTGTTACTTCTGTGAATGCTTAATAATGGTAAAAAGTTGCTGGACCAAAGTTAACTAGAACGGACATCTTTTAACATCTGCATCACTTGAGTGTCCTGACCAATCAGCTCAGTTTTGTGAGACATGCTTCCTTATAGTTTTTAGCTGTTCAGAGCCTAGCTACCTTTTAGAGTGACAGAATTCTAAGTTAAATGGACATTAGTTTCTCACCTCCACTACCACTGCCAAATCAGTACTTGCTTTGTCACATCAAGGAAGTGAATGAGTAGTTCTCATCTTTGAAACTGCATTCAGTTCTATTTGATAGGTGTTAAATCTATGTCCATAAAGAAAAAAAATGCACAGGTAAAAAATGTTTTGGTCTGATAGTTACAAAACTTTGTACAGGTAGGAACTCAGTTGATGTGACATATATGCTTGCATATTGCAGGATGAGATTGTTTCAGTGAAACATCCACATAAAAAAGTTAAAGCAGAAAAAGAAAATGAAGAAAAGCCTGAGCCAGATATTGGTATAAAGAAGGAAGCTGAAGAAAAAAGAGAGACAAAAGAAAAGGAAAATAAGAGGGACTTGAAAAGGGAGAAAAAAGAGAAAGAGGATAAAAAGGAATTAAAAGAAAAAGATATTAAAGAAAAGAAAGAAAACAAAGTAAAAGAATCCACACAGAAAGAAAAAGAAGTAAAGGAAGAGAAGGTAACTAGGTTTACTTATCTTATGTAGCACTAGAAAAGGCCACTAGGTTTATATGAGTGAATCTGAGATGAAAACGTATTTTGGATGTTATCAGTTGTCATTTCATTGAAGTCTTTTACGTAATTTGAAGTTTTATTTTTACTACGTGAAACCATGATGACAGGCATTTGAAATGGGCAATTACGTCTTCAATAACAACATTTTATTTGGACTGAGAGTACAAATGTGTGCAAGAAGTTGTTTTATTCCATTTCCATTCTCCTTTTCCATCCCACAAAGAAAGTAAAATGTACTGTCATTGAATGTCAACGTAGTTTTTATTCTACTGTTGAAAAGAATGCAGTAGTTATGGGGATTGTCATATATTATAGGATAATTCCAGAGCCAAAATAAAATTTACATATGATATTTTTGTATCTTGTTCTTAGGTAAATGAAGTAAAAACTGAAAATAAAGAAAAAACTAAAAAAACTCCATTGTTGGATACTCCAGTTCATATTACAGCAACTAGTGAACCAGTTCCTATATCAGAAGAATCTGAGGAACTAGATCAGAAAACGTTTAGTGTGGTAAGTCCCTATTTGATAAGTGAGTGTTTGTAAGTCTATATGAGGACAATTTCTGGCATTCTTGGTTCTGTTATTGGTCACAGTAACACAGGTGTTCTTTTGCTACTATAGTGTCATATGAGTGAATGTTACTGATACTGGACAAAAGTAATTTTTGTCTTCATTCCATCAGTTTGCTGTATTTATTCAGTATTTATCCACTGATCTGTCTGCTGAATAGATTTAGAGTATAGACTTTAAAGGTATATCCTCAAGAATAACTTCTTGAGTTATTCTTTGAAGAGTAGACATCAGTGACCTGATCAGTAGACTGATCAGTGATCAGTTCAACTGCTGGAGTCTCTGGCTTTCCTTTATCTTGTACACCTTTATTCTTTGTAAGCTAACAAAAAATTAAGTTTCAGCATTTCATAGTATCACAGTATGCTAGAGATTGGAGGGGACCTCAAAAGACCATCCAGTCCAGTCCCCCTGCCGGAGCAGGAACACCTAGATGAGGTTACACAGGAATGTGTCCAGGCGGGTTTTGAATGTCTCCAGAGAAGGAGACTCCACAACCCCCCCTGGGCAGCCTGTTCCAGTGTTCCATCACCCTCACTGAGAAGAAGTTTCTTCTCAAGTTTAAGTGGAACCTCTTGTGTTCCAGTTTGTGCCCATTACCCCTTGTCCTATCGTTGTTTGCCACTGAGAAGAGCCTGGCTCCATCCTCGTGACACTCCCCCTTTATATATTTATATACACTAATAAGGTCACCCCTCAGTCTCCTCTTCTCCAAACTATAGAGACCCAGCTCCCTCAGCCTTTCCTCATAAGGGAGATGCTCCACTCCCTTAATCATCTTAGTTGCCCTGCGTTGGACTCCCTCCAGCAGGTCCCTGTCCTTCTTGAACTGGGGGGCCCAGAACTGGACACAATATTCCAGATGCGGTCTCACCAGGGCAGAGTAGAGGGGAAGGAGGACCTCTCTCGACCTACTGACCACCCCCCTTCTAATACACCCCAGGATGCCATTGGCCTTCTTGGCCGCGAGGGCACAGTGTTGGCTCATGGTCATCCTGCCGTCCACTAGGACCCCCAGGTCCCTCTCCCCTACACTGCTCTCTTAACAGGTCGTTCCCCAACCTATACTGGAACCTGGGGTTGTTCCTGCCCAGATGCAGGACTCTACACTTTCCCTTGTTATATTTCATCAAGTTATTCCCTGCCCAACTCTCCAGCCTGTCCAGGTCTCGCTGGATGGCAGCACAGCCTTCTGGCGTGTCAGCCACTCCTCCCAGCTTAGTGTCATCAGCAAACTTGCTGATAGTACGCTCGATTCCCTCATCTAAATCATTGATGAATATATTAAATAATACTGGTCCCAGTACTGACCCTTGAGGCACTCCACTAGATACAGGCCTCCAACTAGACTCCGCCCCATAGACTACAACTCTCTGGCTTCTCTCCTTCAGCCAGTTCGCAGTCATCCAGACTACCTGATCATCCAGACCACACTTCCTCAGTTTAGCTGTGAGGATGCTGTGGGAGACTGTGTCAAATGCTTTGCTGAAGTCAAGGTAGACCACATCCACCACTCTGCCATCATCCATCCACAATGTTATTTCCTCATAAAAGGCTATGAGGTTGGTCAAGCATGACTTCCCCTTGGTAAAGCCATGTTGACTGCCCCTCATAACCCTCTTATCCTTGATATGCCTTACAATGGCACCAAGGATAAGGTGTTCCATCACTTTCCCAGGGATGGAGGTGAGGCTGACCGGTCTATAGTTACCCGGGTCCTCCTTCTTGCCCTTTTTGAAGACTGGAGTGACATTTGCTTTCCTCTAGTCCTCAGGCACCTCTCCCGTTTCCCAAGACTTGGTAGAGATGATGGAGAGTGGTCTAGCAATGACTTCTGCCAGTTCCCTCAGCACCTGCGGGTGCATCCCATCTGGACCCATGGATTTATGGATGTCCAGATTGCTCAACTGGTCTCTAACCCATTCCTCATCGACTAAAGCAAACTGCTCCGTTGACCTGACTTCATCTGAGGTCTCAGGGGTACAGGGCTCTTCAGGACTGCCTCCAGCAGAGTAGACAGAGACAAAGAAGGCATTCAGTAACTCCGCCATCTCTGTATCTTCTGTCACCAGGGCACCCATCCCCTTCACCAGTGGGCCTACCTTGCCTCTGGTGTTAAGTTTTATCGGCCATGTATTTGAAAAAGCTCTTTCTGCTGTCCTTGACCCCTCTTGCCAGATTTAATTCTAAGGAGCCCTTAGCCATCCTAGCTGCCCTCCTACATCCTCTAGCAGCAGCCTTATATTACTCCCAAGTGGCCAGCCCCTCCTTCCATGACTTGTAAACTCTCCTCTTCCACTTGAGCATACCCAGCAGTTCCTTATTTACCCACGCTGGTGTCCTGGCCCTCTTCCTTGACTTCCTACATGTCAGGATGCTGTGCTCTTGAGCTCGGAATAAGCAATTCTTGAATGTCAACCAACTCTCTTGGGCCCCTTTACCTTCAAGCAGCCTTGCCCATGGGATTTCCCCTAGCAATTGCTTGAAAAGGCCAAAGTTTGCCCTGCTAAAGTCCCTTCATAAGTATTGCAGACTTAAATTAGTAGACATAGGAAGGAACAAACGCGAAGGCCCATAGAAATACCTTGCTGGAGTACTGTCTCTGACAACAAAATAATGTTGTTTAATCACTACTTCTGACTAAGAACAGAATCAATATTAGAGGAAAAGAGGTACATATGCAGAACTTATGTAAATTTTATAGGTTGGCTGGGTCCTTTGGAAAGGTATTAGTGAGTTACTTTGAGCAGCTGCTCTCCTGTGGGTGTTTTGTCATTCAAGTTTTCAACAGATGTTTGGTTTTGCCAGCCAGGTTTATTGGGGTTGTTGCGGGTTCTGGTTGTGACATTCAAGTAAGATCCTCTTGAGTGTGATAGTGACTGGTCTATGTATGATTTTATTCTAAATAGTAACTCATCTGTGATTTCCAGGATGAGTCTCAAGTGATTCAGGTGGATATGTTTGTGTGTCTAAGTGACAGAAAATCACTTGATTTCCATGTACAGTTCTATTTTTCTGATCACTTCTATATTTAAGCAGTGCAGTCTTCTAAAAGTAAACCATCTTCTGAAGGACAGCTTAAAGCTGTGTCTAGTGCAATATGCAGTGCAGCTGCTTAATTACTTAGTGGCATGAGCTGGCAATGGAAGATCTTCCCTGGTTGTCCCTAGATGCTTACGTGGTAATGGTGATACTCAGCTTCATTCCGTTACAATCATTAGTGTTGTCTTTTTTTTTTTTAAAGTGTGGGTTGGTTGGTTGGTTGTCTTTATTTTATTTTTATTTGTGTAGTTGATTGGGTTTGGGTTTTTGTTTGTTTGGTTTTTTAATTTATTTATATGTTTTGGTTTTGTTTGTGTGGGTTGTTTGGGTTTTTTTTTTTTGTTTTTCGGTTTGTGTTTTGCTTTGTTTTGTTTTTTCTGCAAGCTTTCTTTTGTTTTTACTGGGAGTAATTCTAGGTTGGTTCTCTGTATAGGAAAACACTTGTTTGTCCAGGGTTTTTTTTCTGGAATGTATGTTTGTCATTATGCCATGGTCAACTACAGTCTACTTAGCATATTTAACTACACTTTCAAGCGCAAATTGCTACAGTGGGTTATTCAGGCTTGACTAATTTGGCTCTTTGTGACAAGGAAAATATTCATTTCTTCATCTCTTTACCATGCTATTGTAGTTGGATGGTATTCCTAAGCAAATGTCTGTAATTTAAATCATGCTAACTAGTTTTATCTGGATTTATTATTAAAACATCTGAATCAAAGTGTGAAAATTCAGGAACTCACATATAATATGTATCTGCATTGCCATCACAGTTGTTACTGATCTAGGCATACCCAAACAAGCTTTACTCTTGATAGCACAAGTTTTTCTAGAATCTGAATAGGACTGAGATTTGAAAACTTCTTGGAGAATCAGTGTTGATCCTGTGCTGAATGCCAGGTTTAATTTGCAGAAAGTATCTTTTCGAAATGTACTCAACACTCATAGTTAATTCTGATGTTGAGTTAATATAGCTTTCAAGGTGCTAAAAAGTTTATCTTGTCCTATATGCTTGTGCTGAAAGCTTTGCTTGTAAAACCCATTTGTAATGAGTCCTTTCCCTCAGGAAATCCCTTATATTAAATTAGTGATTTCTTACATCCTTGATATCTGTATTTTATATAATCTAATGCTTTCATAGAGGAGTAAATTTCTAGGGGATTCAAAATACAACTTTTTCCGAAAGAAACCTGTAAAAGATTTTGAAGAGCTGTGAGCAAGTCTTTTGTTTCATTTGGCTTGTAACAATACTGTCTTTGCCTGGGTATATGCGTATCACAGTAAAGGGTGGGTCATAGTTCAGAATTTTCTTTTCCTTTGAAATAATACGTTCCTTGTTTCCGTTTTACAGTGCAAAGAAAGAATGAGGCCTGTCAAAGCAGCATTGAAACAGCTGGATAGACCAGAGAAGGGCCTTTCTGAAAGAGAGCAGCTGGAACATACTAGACAGTGTCTAATCAAAATTGGGGATCACATTACTGAATGTCTAAAAGAGTACACAAATCCTGAACAAATTAAACAGTGGAGAAAGTAAGTTATTCTCCGTGTTTTTTCTTGAAAATCTGAAATTGGTTCAATTGACAGAGTAGTTTTTAATTATTTCTCTCATTTCTTACTTTCCCTTTCTGGTATCTTTCTGATGTTTTAAATAGAAATCTATAAAAAAAAGATTATAGATGGTTGTGATTTTTAATGGATTGTATTTTTCATACTGCATAGCAATGCATTTTGTCCAGTAGGTAGAGTCATCTCACATCTTAAAACTGAAAGCAAATGCTTTAAAATTCTTGAGGCAAGTTGAGCTTTGTATGATTTTGAGTTGCAGAATTCTTTATTCTTTTAAAAATATACTCTAAAATTAAATTACATGTTAACTATGACTTGATGCTTGTATTTATTATAATGTACTCAGGTATATTTAAAAAATTAAAGTAGAGTTTGCGTCTTTAGGAGGTGAAAAAAATAAGGAAAAAAATTTAGTTTGTAAACTTTTTCCTTAAGTTCTTGATGCAGTTTGGGTTACTTTTATCAGTATATGCACTTCAGTATTTTTATGGTTGAAAATACAGCCTGCACTTTCATATAAGGAAGTCTGTTAAGTGTTTCATTTTCTTGGAAACTTCTCTTTCTGTAGAACGCTTCTGCTGGTTTTACTTGCTTTACTTCAAAATATTAAAGGTGATCTGAGATATGAAACCCAGATCCACATCTTACATTTTGGTAAATGTTACATTTGTTGAAGTAGAAACTCAGAGCTATGCTTCTTTATAGTGCCACAGTGTTACATGTAGATTAATAAAATATGTATTTCAGCTATCTTTGATAACAAGTGTAGTTAAGCTACTTAGTTTATGTAAAGTTATATAAGTATAATGAGGCATACCATTGACTGGTTGTCTATTTCTGTAAACCTCTAGACCAAAATGTCACATGTAAATTTGAGTTTAAAAAAAAAAAAAATTCTAGAATTCAGATCTGTTACCTGTAGAAGGAAATTATTGCTTTAGAGATTTGGCATCTTGACAGCAAAAGACTCGATTTGTTCCTGTTTCACAGTTCTTATTTCATTTCAAAGGTTTGACCGGGTTTTGGAATTCTGTGGAAAAAATCTCTGATATTTTCATGCAGTAAGGCTTGTAGGTCATATGTCTTACACTCTAAGAGATTTCATATTTGGAAGTATTTTTACTTACTTAAATTTTTATGTACTGAGTGGTGAGTACTCATTCAAACAACCTGTCAGAAGACATTCATAAACAGGTATCTACATTTTTAAGCAGCTTCACAAATCATTCTAAACATGATTGTTATTAGTGCTAGTTTCCATCCACTTTGCATTCTGAAGTATTTACAATAAATATTAAGTAGTGACAAATGTTAAGGGCGTTAATCTTTTAAATATTTCAAATACAGCTACGTAGTTTTTGATGTGCAGCTCGGCAATGCTGTGTAAATTTCACAATGTTTCTGGTTTGCTGAAGTACTGCTGTTTAGATAATTTCAGTTAAATCCATGTTCTGATGCATAATACAAGAAAAATGTATTAAAGAATTATATCTTCTTTTCTTCTTCCTCAGAAATTTGTGGATTTTTGTCTCTAAGTTTACAGAATTTGATGCCAGAAAGCTGCACAAATTGTATAAACATGCAATCAAAAAACGTCAAGAGTCTCAGGTAATATTTTTCAAACCTTTTCTAAAAATGCAAGTATGGTTTTTAAGTATTACAACGCTTTCATTAGATTGTATAATGAACACACGTATACGCTTTATCTAGCATTTATGTTTGCAGTAGTCTCTTTTGTTAGGATATTTTTCTAACTAATTCAGATGAACTTTGGGATGTAGCAGTGAGTTTTTGTACTTGTCTCTTTTAGCAACACAATGACCAGAATATTAGCAGCAATGTGAATACACATATAATTAGAAATCCAGGTAAGAAACCTTAAGTATATTCTTGTGTTAGATATGTTAGCTTTCATGTTTTTTTCTTTTGACGTCTCTTTGATCTGTCTCCCACACTGCTGATATCTTAGAGATAGGCTAATTAGCAAAACTTCACTAGTTGGTGAAATACAGCTGAGTGCAGACTGAAGCTGGTACTTACTGATTTAAGTAGCAGGTTATTTCACCTTCCTTCAAAAACAATTTGAAAACAATTTTCGGGTTTAATTTTTTGATCCCACCATACATATTGCCAAAGATTTTAAACAAGCAACATAATTTATTTCAGAAATACCACTGACAGTCTTTCACTTGCAAGCTATATCTTTACAACTTCTTCAGGCCATCCCTTCTTAGAGGGGAAGTTGCTATCATTCTGTCTGATATTGCTCTACTAAAGGCATCTCTACTCACTGCTCATTTGGATCACAGTTACCTTCACAGACTGGATGGAGAGGTTGAAAATTTCAGTTTCCAAGTCCTACACGTCTACATTCAAGCTTGCTTCCCTCTGACTTCTGAGGTTTCTTTCAGTTCACTTGCATTAGTGCATTTGTCTTTCAAGTATTTAGATCTTGTTTCTGTCAAATTATAGTGTCAGTTTTATACTGTTTTATATCTGACTGGTAGAAGTGCTGTTTGAGTTAGGTGAAGAAAAGACTTTATGAGACTAGTTGTAACCTCTGCCTTGTTAAACAGATGTGGAAAGACTCAAGGAGAATACAAACCATGATGACAGTAGCAGGGACAGTTACTCTTCTGATAGACATTTGTCACAATACCACGATCATCATAAAGACAGGCATCAGGGAGATGCTTACAAGAAAAGTGACTCTAGGAAAAGGCCCTATTCAGCCTTCAGCAATGGAAAAGATCACAGAGACTGGGATCACTACAAACAAGACAGCAGGTGAGTTCAGCACTTTTAAAATCTGTTCAGAATTCCCTTCCTGGTTTTGTAGTATGCTTGTAGCAAGCATCAAAACATCTTTTTTTTGAGTAATGCAAAATCACAGCAATATTTCTCTAATGCAGCTCTGTTGATCTGGCATAATTGTGGCTTTTAATGTGTGTTCAGTAACACTAACAAATAATTTCTATTTTTAGATACTACAGTGACAGTAAACATAGAAAGTTAGATGACTACAGGAGCAGAGACCACAGGTCAAACCTGGAAGGAGGTTTAAAAGAAAGCTGGGGTCATTCGGATCACCGTTCCCATGCAGACCACAGGATATATTCAGATCACCGTTCAACTTCAGAGTACAGCCATCATAAGTCTCCTAGAGATTATAGGTACCACTCAGACTGGCAAATGGACCACAGAGCATCGGGTAGTGGCCCAAGGTCACCATTAGATCAGAGGTCTCCTTATGGTTCAAGATCTCCCCTAGGACACAGATCTCCATTTGAACACTCATCAGATCATAAAAGTACACCTGAACATACATGGAGTAGCCGGAAAACATAACAAAGACTGACATTCTCTGAACGTTTTAGCCATATCCAGTAAACTAACACAGTAATTGCCTTACATGACTTGAAAGATATGGACTGGATATTCTATCAGTAGCAGTATTGTTACTTCTTTCCAGGATGCAAGGTCTATTATCCCAACAGAAGAAAAATATTTTTGTATTTAAAGTTTATGCTGCACTGTGCTGCAAATGCTGGGGCACTCTTTTTTAAGAAAAGATAGATGTTTACTTTTACAAGGGACCTCAACACTGCCCCTTTCAGACTGGATCTTACTATAAAACTCTTCATGTCGAAGTGGGTTTAGGCTGAACACATGTTAAATTATGTTTGTAAATGAACTTTTAAACCCTGACCTGTGCTCATGTTTCAGGAAGGAATGGGGAGTTTATTTTCTTTTCTTTTGTAGTAAAGAATTCTCAAGGACTTTGTTCACTTTCCAAAGCTACTTGTTTACATTGTACACTGCGACCACCTTGCCACTTTTCATCACAAGCTTGAATATTTAAATTCTGTACCTGTAAAATAGCCAGGATTTCTCTTGTTTGTGATCAGTTATAATGCCTTTTTACAAAACAGAAAAAAAAAATAAAAAACAACACTCAAACAAATGACTGACAAATGACTGTAAATTATTGTATATTCATTAAATGAGCTTTTTTCCCTCTCAGGCTTTTTTTGACTGTTCCTTTCCCCACCAACTCAGGCCTTCTTGTTACAAATATGAAAGAAAATCAGTGTACTTACATGTTTTAATAAAGTATCTTGATGGAATCACTACTTAGAATGTAAAAATTGGGAAAGGGAACATACTGTTCTGTTTAATGCTCCTTTTTTATTGGATAATTATGTTTTGGGGTTTTTTTGTTTGTGGTGGTCGGGTTTTTTGTTGTCGTTTGGTTAGGGGTTTTTTATTTTATTTTCCTGTTAAGCTGTTAAGTGTTGTGATTGTAATGAAATGGTAAGAAACATCCAGCTAAACTGTGCTCTGGAAAGCTTTTCAGGTGCATTGGTTTTAAAGGAGGAGTATTAAATATCTGAACACTTCAGAACCTAAGTCATCCAAAATTTCTTGTAAATCCATTTTTGTTCCCTTTTCAACATGGGCAATAATGTCAAATGTGCTATGCAGCTGGTTAATATTTTAGAAGATTTTAATTACTTTATTGACAGAATTGTTACAATGCACACTGATTGTACATAGATAACTTCTGTCTGACAAATTAAATTTAAACTAAAAGGATATGTGGGCTCTTGTAGTAGTTCTCTGCTGGTTTTCTCTACAGTGTTACTTTTTCTCAGGTTTACCTTTAAAAACATGAAGCTCTGAAGTACTAAATTTTAATATGCAGTTGACAGGGGGGTTGGAACTAGATGATCTTAAGGTCCTTTCCAACCCTAACTATTCTATGATTGTATGATTCTATAATAGGAAAGATACCTAGTCTGGCTTGCTCTAGTTGAAACTCTGTCTGTTGCTCCAGTTTTTCTCTTCTCTTGCAGTGTTGTGCACTTTTTCTAATTGAACAGGTTTGTATGAAAGCATTCATGTAGAACCAAAATACCCTGGTTTCAGCTGGGACAGTTATATTCATAGTATCTGGTGAGTGCTGTGCTTTGGCTTTAGTCTGAGAACTGTGCTGATAACACACCAGTGTTTTAGTTGTTGCTCAGTAGCATTTGCCCTGATCAGGGACTTTTCAGTCTCATGCTCTGCCAATGAGGAGGGACTCAAGAAGCTGAGAGGGAGCAGAGACAGGACACCTGACCCAAACTAGCCAAAAGGGTATTCCATACCACAGCATGTCATGCCCAGTGTATAAACCTGGGGGAGTTACCTGGAAGGGGCCAATAACTGCTTGGGTCTGGCTGGGTATTGGTCAGCGGGGGCTGAGCAATTTTATTGGGCATCACTTGGGTTTTCTGAATTTTCATTTATTTTTCTGTTGTTTCCTATTATTATCAGTATTATTATTGTTGGTATTACTATTTATGTTGTACTTTAGTTATTAAACTTCTCTTAGCACAATATGCAGGTTTTATATTCTTCATCTCCTCCCCGTCCAGCCAGGGATTGAGGAATGGAACTGAGCAAGCTGCTGCTAGTACTGAGTTACTGGCTGGGTTTAGGCCATGGCAGTCCTTTCTGGCACCCAGCATGGGGCACAAAGGGTTGAGATAACAACTGACCTGAGCAGAGTGTGTTATAACAACTTTGTTGTTAATAATTGTACTGTAATAATCATTGACCATAACATTGCCTCATTTGTTCTCAGAGATCACACGTGTGCTTTCTGGTATGCTATGTGATACTGTTGTCGTATGTACTTCCTGTGGTGATGTTTATTTGTGGGGCTTGGGCTAAGGTTGTAATTTTGTTGTACTTTGTAGTGCTGGGTTATGATATGATGGAATTGTTAGTCATAAGAGTAGTCTGATGTGTGCGCTCAGTATTGTATCATGACCTTTGTCCCTCAGGAGCCATCTGTTGGGAACCGTTAACAGTTACAGCTTTGACCTTTTTTCCTTGAAGAGGCACCAGCTCCCCTTCGTCTTACCCTTCCCTTCCCCTCAAAACCAGCCTCGGTCTTTTGCTAGGAGACAGCATGTTGTTGAATATGGTTCAGGTCTTGCTCAGGGTTAAACAGCTACCTGTGGCTACTCCAACCCCTGTGAGAAGCACTGCAGCTTGAAGGCACTCAGAGTCCAGCAGCAAGACTTGCTGCTTCAACACCTGTGACACACTATAGCTATTAAAATACCAGTAAGCACTATGGCTACTCAGTCCCTAGCAACAAGCATTGCAGCCACTTCAATCTCCATAACAAGCACTGTAGCTACTCTTGTGTGATGACCAATACCAGGGCTACTCAGACTCTTGCAATAGGCACTGCAGCTACTTTTACTTCCATAACAGCAGCAAGTATACAGTAACTATTCAAACTTTAGTGACAAGCACTGTGGCTGTTTTAATTCCTGTGACCGGTACTGCAACTACTCAAACCCTGACAACAAGCATGACCAACACTCAGACCCCGGTGATGGATGATATAACTGAAGCAGAGAACAAACCTGTGTCGGTATCAGTTGCCCCTATATGCAAGAGGAAATGGAAGTTTGAAAATAACTTTAGTGAAGGAAGAGATGAAGAAAGGCCAATACCAGAACTATAGGAACCACTACAAGAAACAGAGGAAGAGGCAGAACAAGAGGTAACTTCTTGATCTCTCTCCTTGACTGAGCTGCAGAATATGCTAAAAGATTTCAGCTGTTGTCCAGGTGAGCACATCATCACCTGGATGCTCCAATGCTGGGACAATAGGAACAACAATTTTGAATTAGAGAGTAAGGAAGCCAAGCAGCCAGGCTAACTTGTTAGGGAAGGGGCAATTGACGGGGCAATTGACAGGGCAATTTTGAATCCTCAGCCTCTGGAGGATAAGAGTGAAGGAAAGGTATCCATTCAAGGAGGATGTTGTACATCACACAGGAAGGTGGACTGCATACGAGAAAGGCATCAGTACTTGAGGGAATTAGCCATTACAGAGTCTGAAGACAATCTCTCCCCCTCCAGCATTTCAGCTGTGGAAAAAGTGCCATAGGAATTCCCAGCAATGGAGAGGATGTAGC
Source organism: Psittacula echo (assembly GCF_963264785.1). Lineage (NCBI taxonomy): Eukaryota > Metazoa > Chordata > Aves > Psittaciformes > Psittacidae > Psittacula > Psittacula echo. The sequence goes on along the minus strand of NC_137742.1, from coordinate 83,105,999 downwards.
AGCAGAATAGTTTTTAAAATCTTAGATATACGTTCATATTCTATATGGTATATATTGTAGAAAAAATTAGGGAGGGATAGGGGTCATTTTACAGAAAAGTGGCAAGTCCTGGTCAAGTGCCTAATTTTCAGTTTACTCCAAAGCTTCACTATTTACATAAACTAATAAATACAGAAAATTTGCATGTATTTATTGTGGATTATCAGGACTGTATTTCAAATTTGTTTTCAGTCATTGTATAATATGACTGATTTTCATGAATCTTAATCATTTACAGGAAGTAAACTGAGCAACAGTCCTTTGAGATATGTAAGTGCTATTGGGATTTTATAAAGAAATGTCAAAGTGATTAATTACAGGCCTGTGGTTAGTCAACACCTGAGATGTAACTGTAACCCCGAACTACTTAGTCCAAGCTTGATTCATTATAGTACTTCTTTTATTCTAGCTAGCAGGAAAAATGTAGCCATGTAAAGGTCTACAATAACAAACATGAATTCTGTGTGAGGTAGCTGCTCTCTGAACCTTGATTAACTGTAACAAGTGACCCTCAGGTTTTGGCCACAGCAAGTAATGTGGCCTCATATGAAAGTTCCTATGCACCTGCACCTCTCTTCCATTATGGAATCAACATGTATCTCTTGTGCGTATTGTAAGTGTTTCAATTGTCAGGCGGTAGTGATTCTATTTCACTTAACCTTCCTTAACTGTTTCCTTGGCAGCATGTTACCTGTTACATGATTGAATGCAATGATTAATTTGTTTCCCACCACATGGCTACATAGGACCCTGTGGGACCTCAAGAAATGGGCAGCAGGACACAGACTGCCAGAACAATTCATACACTGCGCAGGTCTTGGGCAACATTTAAAGAGCACCACAGCCTGGGCACATTCTAACAAACAATTAATCCAGCTGTACCAGCTCTATTCTGGAACTGATTTGCAAACTTTTAATACAAAATAGTGCCTTTTAGTGTGAAGGTTGTCAATCAAAGGCAGTGAAAATGCACACTACTGACTGAAGCTATATGAAATATTCTCCTTTTCAGGACTTCCTGCCAAAAATATTAATCCTAAACTTTAGCAAATTGTGAGAGCTCACTGGTGCCACAGTTGATCCAGTATAGTTAGAGGTACCATGCTTGCACCAACAGAAAGGAAGATGTTTCCAAGCTCTGATTTTTGTGAGCATATCATTTTTTCAGTTTTTAAAGTGAAACTTAATCTTATATTAGAAGTTTCTGACATAATGAAGAATATATTCTGTGAAACTATCTATGCCTGTCCGTATATTAATTAAATGCTATGTCTTGTGAATCTTGGAACTGTGAAATGTAGGCAGTGACTGAGCAACACGCCGTGGTGCTGAGCATCCATTATAGAACTGTCAGAAGTCCACAGCCTTAAGTGTCTTTCAGTTCTTCTGCTGGGAATCAACTGCTCTATTTCTTGTTGGTGCTGTATGCAAAGGTGGTGTTAATATGAGAGATCGCTTTCTGTTTTAAATATTTCACTAAGTTGGTTTTTTGGTTTTTGGTGGTTTTCTTTTTTGGGTTTTTGTTTGGTTTTTTTGGTTTTGTTTTTTTTTTGGGGTTGGTTGTTTGGTTGTTTGGTGGTTGTTTTTTTTGGGGGGGGGGGTTTGGTGTGGGGGAGGGGAGTGGTAATGATCTTCCTGTAATGAAATCCTGTAGATGGATTCTCTATCCAGAACAGGATAAGCATGTCAGTTTTAAAGTATCTCAAACTGTAAACTGAAATCTACAAAAACTATCAAATATAGAAAGATAAGGTCTAATTTTTTTTTTTTTTTTCTTCCTGGCATGAATGTAGACGGGGCTGGAAAATTACCCTTACCTTCCCAAATCTTAAGGGTTCACTAAGTCATGCCAAATTCCAAATAAATGCATCTGCAGAGTTAGGATCCAGGTATTTAATAACCGTAATGCTGGAGGGAAGCATGGAAGAATAATCCATAAGCTTTAATGAAAAAATATACATGAAGCACTTCATTCTCTAGTTTCGTGCTTTACAACTGCATTCTTCCCTTCAAATGTATTGTACCAGAACAGTCTTTAGCTGGTTGACTGAAGAGAGATATTAGAAGTATACATCAATGAGCTGACAGGTCAGGTCACCCTGTAAATCCTCCATATTCCAGCATGCTCTGGTCAAGTTTTCAAAATATGAACACCCATTCTATCTAGTATGGTTTTTTTGATAGTGCAGTCTTCCCCAGTCTATTTAAATTAAGGGAATTCATTATAAGATGAAAATATTTACTCTCAGACACAATTATGGCCAGAATACTAGAACAAATTAATATAAAATTATCTGAAGAATGCAGCGTGCTCAATTATTACAGGTCTGCAAGTTTGCGTAGCTCTTGAAATAGTGACCTTTGTGAGGTTCAAGAGCATAGCCTTGGACAATCATAGATGGCTGCCCTTTTGCATTTTTGAAATTCTAGAGAAACACCACAATCCTGACTGCAAGTGGGAAAAAACCCAACCCTAGCTTGTCTGTCATTCAGACACATTCGAAGAGTGCGTGAAGTTTAAAGTTTACATTACTTCAAGTTACAGTACTGACGATAAGGAAATATGACGCATCTAATAACATCAATTTACTTGTAAATTATTAGATTTGCTTTTAATTTTTTGAATATTTAATTTGTACTTAAGGATCACTTTTGCAATTTGTGGAAAATTATTCTTAATAGGGAGAACACAATGTTATTTACATATAGAATTTGAAACAGACCTTATTATTAGAACCAAAATCTATGTTTCTATAATTACAAAAAAGACATTTTCATTATTAATTTGAAATCTGCTTACGTTAACTGTGAGTCAAGTTATTTTTCTATTCGTAATCTAAGGTCTTAATATATAGGTTTGTAGTATAGTAACATACAAAATAAACAGATGGACTGACAGCCTACCAATTCTTTACAAAATAAATATTTTCAATAAATACATAGGAAAATACTGAAAATGTTTTCAATAAATATACTGTAAACATTCAAAACTGAGTTAACAACATTTTTTGATGACAGTATTTTCGATTTCTTTTCCATAAATGAAGAGTGACTTGACATCTGCATAACTGCAAAAGAAATGACTTTAAAATTAGGCTGCACTAAATTTTCATGCAGCATCTTAGTTCAGGTCCCTCTATGCAATTCTTATGATGCAATTTTAATGACAGAGCCTCAAACAGCTTTTTCAAGGGAAGCCCACTTCATCCATTGAAGAGAGTACATGATGAGAGTATACTGCAGTGAATGCATGAAGTAAACTCAGTATTTCTTTTATCATTATTCAGTGTATGATCATGGAATAAAAACTAATAATTTCTTCTCATATGCAGTGATGCACTCAGTTTAGTACTGTAAACACTTTGTTTTATGAGATGAATTGTTGTTATTCCAGTATAACAAGGGGGTCATGAAACACACATCAGTTAGTAGCAATATCTTCAGAATACCAAAATAGTTGAAAGTGTGAATTTTATTCTATTCTTACCAGGTGCTTCTAAATACTACATTTTATTCAATATTTCTTTATCCTTAATGTCTTCTTTCAGCCATCATGATTGACGCAGATCTCTTGGAACAGGATTTTTTTCCCATTAGCTTGTACCTGACCCCTCCAGGAACGATTTTGGATTGCAGTGGGAAGGCAGTCATGGCCAGTGCCAGGTATTCTTGTTGAGGACAGCTGAGAGATGAGACAAGCTCATTTGCTTGTCTGAAAATTAGCATGTGGAAATTCTGATTACTACACCACATCTTTTCATTGGCTTTTGACTTAAAAATAAAACACTGAGCAGACGTGGGAAACAATGACGAAGCTGAAAGCAGGCATCTCAGGGAGACCCGTTTTAAGTTATGCATCAATTTCGTGTCCAAAAATCAGGGCTCTTCACCTGGTGTGAAGAGAGCAAATTAACAGTTGAGATACTTGTTAATTTCTTGTCTGTGCAGAGATGGGTGCTAGGTGGTAACTTCACAAAGCTAGCATGCTTCAGTTCACAGTAAACATTTTATATGTTCTGAGCAACAGTTACCAGTATTTTTCTAGTCATGTTTAGTCAACCTCATTCCCACTGGCTCTCAAGTTGCCCCATCTTTACTTAGCAAATTCCCAGCATCTTCCTTTTACTGTGCATTTGCTATGGGGAAGGGGCTGCATTGGTAGGGGTTTTCCTACCCAAGGGTGGGGTATGTACTATGTTAATTAGGATGGTTCACTTGAAGTACTCTTCAGTTTGGATCTATCAGCAGTTTTGTTCTCTTTGTGCTTACCTTGGTATTGCCTTGGTTGGCTGATCTGTGGTGTCATCCTAGCCTTTTTCCCAGGGCTGTATCATGTTAACTTTTCACAAAGTTTCCTTTATTTTTCATATATCTCCGACAACTTCACAGATATTGGAAATCAACTAGGTACAGATGTAGCTATGATTCTCTAAGATAGGAACTCATGTGTAATTATCGTCCTCTCTTTTTCCCACTTTGAAACTTGACTGCTAAGCTGAATGAAAATTGTGAAGTTCAGCTTCAGAGTTCTAATGCACAATTGTTGTTCCAGTGCACAGAATTCCAGTGCAGCAGAGGGGCCCATCAGGGTCACGAGTGAGACTCAAGACTCCTGCTCTGTGAGAGAGCAAATGTGGAACATCTGCAATCTTCCCTTGGTTCTCTTTACCCATCAGTTGTACAAATGGCAAGTGGTTGAATGTAATTTGAAACTAAACACATTAGGCATCTAGTTATTGTCCGTATTGGTCTCCCATATGTAAATACTCTGGTGTTTCCAGATGCCAAATTTTCATAGAATGACAGAATAAGCAACATTTGGGCTATGCAATCGGCATCATCTGTGGAAAGCGTTTTCGCAAAGTAGTTGCCTCACCAGACTCTGTGGATGATTACTCCAGTATACCTTCCATCTGCTTTAGGAACGTGACAGCAAAGTAAATCCATAAGGCATCAAATCTTTTGATGTCTGGCAAACACTGAGCTGAGCCGGAAGGCAGATACCAGGTTTGGAAGACTGGCCCTGGAGTAACTGTTACACAGAGACAGTGAAAGAAATTCTGAATTTCAGCCAGCTGTGAAAGAAGTGGCTCTGTGGAAGGAATGCTAGCACACAGCTGCAGATAAAAGAGAACATGTGGTCTGTGTCAGTCAACACCACGTGCCTCTCACAGCCTACCCCTCCATTCATGCCTCTTGGGAACGCAGGAGCAACAAGGAATTTAGAGATAATTTTGTGATTATACCTATTTAAAGAAAATACAAAACCTCCTCCACCAAGGTCCTCTCCTTGCCATCCAAACAGCAGACCAGTAGATGCTACAAGGATTTATTCATTCTGTCATAACTTTGATTCTTCAACTGCAACATCCTGAAGAAACATAATTACTATTGGGAGGATATACATCTATAGCACCCACAAGTCACTAATTGTTAATTTGATAACCATTTGACCACCTAGATGTGCAGGCTTCAGATTCTAAGAAGTCTAAAAGGAAAATCTATATTATTAATGGAAATATTCTTTTGAGGTGGGTGCCATATGTTATCATCATGGATGAACAGAAGCTTTCATAAAATCAGAAGTACTTCGCAAACACAGCATGTATCTAGAATAGGATTTTAGATTGAGTAAGGAGTAGATTTCTGAACTTAATTTCCTGATCCCTTCCACACTCTCCATTTGGATTTGCACTGTAGACCTGTTTCCCTCTGCATAGGGCTGGTTAATTTCAGATGAAGCCAAAGGGGAAAACACCCTCCAAGCATCAAGACTAAAGCTCAGCTGATGTAACCCCCTCCTCCCCAGACATGTGGGGTGTAGATGTTGGGTCCTCAACTCCTTTTTTCTTGCTCTGCACTGCTTGAGTTGATAATGTAAACATAGCTTTCCTTCTCCTTAAGGAAAGCAGTGAAAGAGCACAGAAAAGCTAAAAAACTTTTGCACACATCCCACCATGGCTAAGTCTTGTCAAACTGGTGCTTGCCAGCAAATGAAGCAATGTCACGTCTCTCCTGTTTGTGCCAGTTCTGGTGCTTTCATGAGCTGGTTGCACTCCAGGTCTCCCACACACTGGTACAAATTAGCAAAGATCTGCTATAGTACCAGCTGTTTTAGGCATTGTTTGCTTTTAGCTGATCAATTAAGAATTTTAATGAGATAGTGAGGTACTCTCAATTTGCACTGAATATTCTGCATTATATTAAAATAATTGCTTTTTTCTGTCACTTCAGTGAAAATTATTAGACTGAACAATTTGCTTATTCAATGCTGTGGATTGATTGAGTAAGCAGAACATACCTGAAGAGACAGGTTCTGATGAATTATCCTCATTTCTTCTTCATTATTGTTTCTTCCTTTCATATATGTCACCAAGAAACAGCCCTATGGCAGCTACTGTAAATGCTTCCTTGTACATTTCATATGTCTCAAGCACTTTATTATTTCTATGATCATTTTTTAGTTAATAATTGCTCTTGGCTTTGCCTTTTAAAATCACAGAATCATAGAATAGTTAGGGTTGGAAAGGACCTTAAGATCATCTAGTTCCAAGCCCCCTGCCATGGGCAGGGATGCCTCACTCTAGCCCATGTCACCCAAGGCCCTGTCCAACCTGGCCTTGAAGACTGCCAGGGATGGGGCATTTACCACTTCTTTGGGCAACGATTTTAGAAAGTGAAATTTGGTGAGGTTTTTAAGAGTAAACAGAAAGTATTGCACTATTTGCTAATCAGAAAATACTGCTTGAAGTACGAAAGCTTATTTACTAAGTGCAGGCTCATTTTGTTTTGTAAATTTACTTTAAATGATGTAGTATCTGTAACAATAAAGGATATACTTTATTTTCTCCTTTACTCCTCTATTCAATCTTGTCATATGATAGAGATATATTTTTATAATTGGGGTCCCATTTTCCGTCTTGAATAGAAGATCAGGGGTGGATCCAGTCACTCCCTCCCAGTCACTAGAGGGAGCTGAACTTAATCTATATTAAACAGTAATGCTTCCCTTGGAAAATTCGGAGCACAGTTTCCACTTTTAAGACTGCGTGCCTGTGAAAGCTTAATACCTAAATGGTTAAAATAAATCTACATTTGCATGAGCGGTCGTGTAAGTAGTAAGTGATAATTTCTCTAAACTTAATAGTAACTGTCAGCAATTACAAAGACTACAGGACCCTGAGTGCTTTTATTGTGGATAATTTCTTTTCCTGAAGCACTGGGAGTGTTTTATTGTTAATTAGATATTAAATATTTTAAGATTAACCATAAAATTCTTTGTATGTATTTTCAGCTCTTTGAGTAGTTCAATTTGACAGGTGAGATTTTCATGCTTCCTACGGTCTGTGTATTTCTCTTAAACATGATTTGTATGTGAAATACCTTAGCTGTACTCTGAGTTCCAGCATGGAGTGATCTTGCAATGAATTCCAAAACTGAAAATGTGAGAACTAGGTGGTAGATACAATTGGTTTCGGATCTTTCTAGACTATGATGTGAGCCCATTTTCACACCAAAAGAACAATCATTCTAAAATTACCACTATAGCACCAATACAAGCAGGTCATCGTGACTATTTCTGATGTACTTTATTGTTGGAAATTAATACTTCTAGGAAAGCTTACAGCATCAGAAAGAGGGATGAGAACAGACATCACAGAATTTAAGAGATCTTTAAAATCAATGTCTCAACTGATGTATAAAGAAAGTGAAACTTTCACCATGGATTTGGATAATACCATGATAGCACTGTGCAACCCCTGGGTTGATCTTAATTAAACTCTTAATTAATTAAACATCTTGATAGGTTTATTAAGTCTGGCCAACCTGGTAAGAGGAGCTTTCAGCTAGGAACAGCAACGGATGGAAATGATGGTCCACAATCAAGCTGTGGCTTGGATTGACAAGCCAAGGGTGCAGGGTGATACAGAGAGACCTTACAGCCAGCAAAATAGGGCAGAAGGGGCCTACCCCAACTGTATGCACACAAATAAGGATGTGCAGAGAGGACTACATGATGGCAAAAGCTCTGCACACTCTTTCTGGAAAATCACTGTGACTGGGTACCTCTATATGCATGTAGCATGTAGTCACTAGGGACTTCACCTGACTGCCATGATTTTTCAAATACAAGAGAGAGCAACTTAGTGACTACATTTGCCAGATCTCTCAGAATCTTGGCATGCATCTTGTCAGGGCTGATGGATTTGTGGCTGTTCAAAATCTAGCTCACCTGCAAAAATAGGTGTTTGTTAATTTACAGGAATTATAGCCTTTAATCACTAACAAATTAGGCACCTAGATTCAATAATCAGAGCCTGCGCACAGCTGTTGCCTAATCTGGTAGTACCTGAAGGGCCTTAATTTTCTATATTAAAATTTACTACTTTTCTAAATATTTGCTTTTGATCGTACGCCCACCATATCCCCTGGCTTCAAAGGTCTGAGCAGCTCAGTGCTATCTCCTGCCTGCATCCAAGAGAATACATTTCTATACTTCTCTTCCTTCAGGATTCAATCTTACGGGCATTTTCATTGCCCCTAGATTGCCACATCTCAAGGTTGTTGCTTTTATTTCCCTCTGTGGCTTTGGCAAGGTTTTCTTGACATAACCTCAGAAACAGAATAGGTATTATCCATGTGTAGAAGGCCAAGCTGTGAATTTCTTCAGTTTAGGTAGAAAATCTCGAAGTGTAGGAAAGTGAGAACATGAAGCACTGTTAACTTCACAATGAAATACAGAATTTTTCTTAATGGCAGCAAAGGACACACCTAAGGACAGCCTAAAAAATAAAACACATTTATTAGAAAACACAGTACCTGCTCCTATGCAGATTTATGTTATATATTTTATGTCATTCATTGGAAAATGTAAACAATCTGGGAATTAAAGACCAAAATTAAGATTAGAAGCCTTATCCACTATGATTCCACTCCATCTCATTTCCTCTTTGTTTCTGACTTCTGCTTCTTCTTTGTGTCATTCCCCTGCTGTTCCCCAGATGCTCTGGGAGGGAAGAAACCAGTACAGAAAGGATGGGGTGGTCTTGTTGCCTTTTTTATGTATGCTTTCAAAAGAAATGAAATGTTGAGAGTTTCAGTATACAGACAAGGCCAAGAAGGTCAGGTCTGGGCTTTCAGAGGCTGAAATGTTTCTATCAGTAAGGCCTGCAAGATAGATGTGATTCTGTGCACAAAATGCTGGGTCAGCTGGCTTGCATCTAGCAAATATAGGTAGTCCCTGAATAGAACCTAGGCTGGAATTTAAAATGTACCCATCAGGGTTGGGCTAATTTCATCTGACTTTAGCTATTTAAAAATTAGCTGCCTGGGTTCCCTCTGCATTGAAGCATATCAGTAGGCACCTCCAGAAGACAATTCAACCCAGCCTACAATCCTGCCATTTAATCCGCTGACTACAGAGAAGACCTACAAACTTAGTTTACAGAATTCAGGCGAAATAATTCTCAAGCATAAAGTATGCCTCCAGTCTCTTTCAAGGCATCTAAGACCTTGTTTGTATAAAGCTATTACTTTATAACAACACAGAATTGTATTTATTTGACTATAGCTCCCAGCTGTTAAGGCACTGGCATTCTCACAAGATGTGAAAAATTGAAGCACAGGAGGAATTTTAACTTTGCCTCTCCCATACTCCAGCAGGATGCTTACCACCACTACACTAGAAGCAACTCACCATCATCTGCAAAACATGAGTGAGCAGGACAAGTATCTGCCAAAAAAGGCCTGCAAGTAAACCAGGAAGATGAATGTGAATCCGGCTAGGGAGCATGTAGAACCTTCAAGACTGCGCTTGTTTTCTCTGCCTAGCAGCTAAAATGCAGGTTCCTTCAGGGACTTTATTGGACTAAGAAGAAAGAAGTAGAGATCCTAAAGATACGTCTCAGTTCAAGCTGAGGCGGCTTTAATGTGTAAGTCAATTTAAGATTTAAACACTTCAAACACCAACTAGACATATAAAATCTGTTGTAGACCCAGCCTTCAGCACATTCTAGAATCAATTACATGTTCTGTCATTGATTGTGTATGTAATGGATTATTCTTCTACTGTTATGGTGTAGAATAGAAGTGGAAATTAAGCTTCAAAACTGTAGTAGTCATTAAAATAACTCCCATAAAAGTTACTGGGACTCCACGTACATTGTCCTTTTTATGTCTAGTTATCAGTTCTGATACATACCCCTGCATGCATTCGAAGTCTGTAATCAATCTTTTTATTTATTTAAATTTACTGTTCACAGTTGATTTATGATCAGCAGCTTTTAATTTGAGTGAAGTGAAATTTACAAACATAGTTTAAAAGAATTGTGGATCAGATAAGATGGAATTGTTCTACATCAACATCACAATAAACTTAACCTGCATACTTGATCTGTGGCTATGTTGCTCTTCAAAATAAGCAAATTAATAAGAATGATAAAATCTAAAAAATCTAAATCTAAGAACTATAAAATCTAATAATGATAAAATCTAATGAACAACACTGACCCACACAATCTTTGTTTTTAATATAGAGAGAACTAGCAGCACAACACAGAATGCTTATGTTGAAAACAACAAATAATACCTTTGAAAAAAGGGAATCATTACTAGCAGTGTCTAGGCATTGTATAGATAGCAGTCTTTACTAGCTGGAATGGCTAAAAAGACAGAAAGGAATACAGTTTATATCAGTCAAGACACAGGCGGGAATTAAAATAACCCAAAATATGTAAATTTCAGCGTAGAATACTGCAGCTGTACTCATGTAAAAAAAAAAAAAAAAAGAAAAGCAAGATTTGAAACTGTGCTGTAACTCTGTCAAAATAGAAGAAAGCCAAAAGCAAACTGGCTTTTTCCAGAACACGTCCACTAACAAAACCCTCATTAGGCAGTGCAAAGCTTGCAACACTGCTTGCTTCACTTCAGGGTGTATGTAAACAAAGAGCCACATAAACATCTTCAAAACCATAAAACAAATGCACAGTATCCATACTGCTAAAGTAAGAGAATATAAACAGTGTGTGATCGATTTTCTGGCAGTACAGCAGCAGTTTGAGAGGTCCTTCTCTGCAGAGCTGCTCTGAATCTCTTCTCTGCCCAACCTGTAGCTGTGCCTGGGATTGCCCCGACTGAGGTGCAGGACCCTGCATTTGGCTTAGTTGAACTTCATGAGGTTGGAATTGGCCACCTCTCAAGTGTGTCAAGGTCCCTCTGGATGGCATCCCTTCCCTCCCGTGTTATCAACCAAACCACCTAGATTAGTGAGATCAGCAAAATTGCTGAGGGCACACTCAATCCCACCGTTCGTATCGCAACAAAGATGTTGAACAGGATTGGTCCCAATACCGACCCCTGAGGGACACCTCTCGTCACCATTCTCTGTGTAAACACTGATCCACTGACCACAACTTTCTGTGTGCAGCCATCGAGCCAATTCTTTATCTAGAAGGTGGTCCATTTTCAAATTTATGTCTCTCCAATTCAAAGACAAGTAACAGTATCAGTAATAGCTTACTATTTGTTGCATTAAAATCCTGATGGATCACGCTATATTTCCTTTTGCAGAGCTTGTGGTGGTAGATCACCACCTTTGAAAGTTAGCTCTTACAGATATGAAGGGCTCTTCCTGCATATACTAAACATATGTGTATTTAAAGCTCCTTTTGCTTCCTATAGTTATTTCCACAGAGCATTTAGTGATGCATCTGCCACATAAGATTGTTCTATATATACCCCAAATTCTAGCTACAACACAGACTTAGAAAAACAAGATTGTGTTTATTAGGTCTAGTTTTCTGGGTATGTACCTGACAGGACTGGTTTTAAGCCAGGGCACTTTTAATTCATACTGCTTGATCAGCCCTGCAGCTAAAATATTACAACTCCCATATATACATAGGAGATAATCTTGTTATACAAAGTTCTGTAATTTTTGGACTCTTCAATGTAATTTATTCTTTTAACACAACAGCTCTTCTTCAGTTGTTATAATTAAAATCACACCAATTTTCTCTTCCTGGGTTCTCCTGGTCTGAGAGTTCTCCAGTAACTTTAAAAGAGGATTTTCATAACACCTCTCAAGATGGATGCAGCAATATCAGATCATTGTGCTAAAGCTCTTTCAAGTATCTCTGCAAACACTGTGAAGGAACTGTGCAAGTGGGATCGTGAGGGGATGGCTCCTGCTGTTTTTTCCCAGACACTATCTCCAGTGTACCAGCCTGGTTTGCAGCTGCTGGTCATAAATTTCACTACACAGCACATATAGCAGAGGGGAAAAAAGCATCTGCAAGGAAGTGTAATGACTATGCTCAGTACATTCCTATCCAACAAGTGATGGCTAATGAGACAAATTGGGGCTTTATTTATAGATTCCCTGTCCAGTATGTAGACCACATCCCAAATTTCTCTGCACCCCACCAGGGGTCACTAATACCACATTGTAGATGTTCCTCAACAGAGAAGGCAACTTTATTCTTCTTTCATAATAATTTAAAGTATTTACACGCTGCTCAGCCACTCTATTACACAAGCATATACTTACTGGTATATTCATGAACCACATCTAAAAGGTTTGGCAAAGACTGATACATTGTGAGGTTTCCAAGCATGAAAACTATGTGTAGCCTTCTACAACAAAGACATGTGGAGGACCTGTGGAAAAAAAAAAAGTGTTCCTCTAAGCTTAAGCTATCTCCAGAGACCATTCACTAGCTTCAAAATGACCACGTCTGGCATTAACTAAAGCTCTCTTAAAGACTTCAAGAATGAACATGTGCAAATAACATTTTCTCAAGAAATCCCACAGCAGGAACAAGAAAATTGAAAACTCTTTCTGGGAATTACCACAGTTCCAAAATATTACTTATCTGAGAAGCTAACAACTCAACACTAGTATAAATATATATATATATAGCATACATATGTATATACATACAGGATCCAGGGACAGAGTAAGTTAACTAGTATATGGTGCCTGCCCAGTAAGTATGTGCACCACTGCAAGCAACACTAGGTTCATTCACTAATTTTCAGCCATGAAAACTCTAAATTCAGAGCACTGAAGAGGAAGTTCATCCACACAAAAGAGGGAGAAGCCTGTCAGCATTATGTGAAGGTGCAGGGGCCATATTATCCACAAGTCTAACTCATCTGAAACAGCATCATCAGACATAACAAGCTGCAAATAAAATGAAAGTCTAAAATAAAGTTTTACGTTCAGCCTTCCCTCAGTTCTGACTACTTTCATCTCAGGTATTCCCAGAGTAATACCTGTATGCAGTTACCCATCCAGACAGGGAATTAATTAGCTTCTTTGAGAAGACTGCTGCTGGCTTTAAGTCAACAGTCCCTAACCTAGCAAGTCTTCCTAAAAACTAGGAGCTTTAATTCTGTAAATAAACTCCATCTCCCTCCGACCAAGGTAAACACTAGATCAAGTTTACCAAAAAAAGGCAAGTGCTATCTGAGTCTTATTCAGGTAGCACTTCTAATGTATCTGTCCAGTCTTCGATGAACAGTTTCTAAAGAGTGAAATAAACATGTCTTGGAGCTGAGTTTATTGTAGAATTAATTAAAACTTCCACTCTTTGCAACAGATTAAGGCATTAAGGCCACCAAATCATTCTCCTCCTAGTTTTTCAGTGAAATTAGTCGGAGCCTGTGGTCTCACTGCCCTTCTCCTTCTGAGTGTATAGATAAGATTAGCACCTAAGCAAGGGGCAGATTTCAGGCTTGTGATTTCTCCAGTCCATCTTGGAGAATGACAACCCTTGATGTTAGGGGCAGCTGCAGCAGTTCCATTACAAGTCTCACTTCCTTTTCTTCTTTTGAAACCCATGCCATGAAACTAGGAAATGTCAGAATTACAAAGAAGGTTCTGTAATTCAGGTTATCCAAAAATGTCATTTGAGCTAACGGGAAGCATTTTACTCTCTCCCTCCAAAGACAGGATAGCCATTTGTTTGAGGGACAGAATACAGTTCCATTCTTGACGATTTTAACTAGCAACCCCAACAAATCACCAATGCCATTACACAACAAGAGACATACTGTCCCTGGAGTAAGAGAAATGACAGAAAAAACTCACAAATTAATCCCGTTAAAAAATTGTGTTAAACTAAGTAGTACTTAGAGGTAGCACTGAGTGTTGTATGAACATGTTTATATGTATAATACATACTCAGACACACATAAATATTTAATATATAAAAAAATAAAGTGCTTTCTATCAGGACCCAATGCAGGGACATTATAAAATATTTCATCAATTGCAAAACAGATACAAAGAATACTACTGCAATCACACATGAAAACATTTAACACAGTATGCAAAATCTGATGGGTGTCCCGAGACAAAACATCCCTTCATATACATGGTATATACATACAGACTTATATTTAGTCAATATATTATGACAATATATGTATCTCAAAACTTTGTTATAGACAAAAAAGCCCTACAAAAACACAACAAGGATCAAGCACACAAGTCCAAGACCAACAAAGAATTTGTTACCCTTGTTCATACCCCCACCTTCACTGCTGGGAAAGATATGCCAGTGCTCTTTTCTAGGGTGCAGTGACTCCACATCCTGCAAAGCGCTATGGGCAGCAGCTGTGAAGTTAGCATCACCAGTGGTGAGCAGATCAAATACACATGAGTAAAAATATAAGTCCTTCAGCAGCATCTTCTCATGGCACTTAGTGGTAGCAGTTTCCAGTGTGTACACTGACTGGGGATGAGCAGAACCACGCCGAGGGAGCAAGTGACCCATCACAGGTAATGGTAAGTGGCCATTATCATCAATACGTTCACTTGAAGGGCAACCATTCACACACAGCTGCAGATCCTGGCTCTCCTCATGGGCCATGACCACCTCTTGAGGCATGCGAATGGCCAGTGTTAGGTAGTGCCCAAGCTGGCGTATATACACTGTGGTTCCAATGTACCTGGCATGCATTTCAACGTATTTGCCACTGACTTTCTCCACAATTCGCAAGCTCTTGGTGTTCCCATCACCTCCACTTGTTGTACCATCAACAAAAGCTGCAGGCAAGTCATCAGTCACTGCTTGATATACTTTCTGATCTGTACAGTCTTGGTATGATTTAAAGATAATAGTTATCTGGGGGGTGAGGGTGGGAAGAGAGGTAGAGAAAAAAAAAGGCAAAGTTAGTAGAAAAAAAGAAAAATACTTCAATCCCTCTCCCATTTTGCAACCAAACATATCTGGGACCGCCCACTGCCTCAGAGCTTGATAGATGTTCCCAACTCATACCTACAGGAAAATAGCCAGTATATATGCTTGAAACAATGTTTTACAAGATAGCAGTTGTTAAATCATAGAATCATAGAACAGTTTGGGCTGGAAGTGACCTTAAAGATCAGCTAGTTCCACTGCCACAGGCAGGGATACCTTCCACTAGACCAGGTTGCTCCAAGCCCCGTCCAACCTGGCCTTGAACACTGCCAGGGATGGGGCAGCCACATCTTCTCTGGGCAACCTGTGCCAGGGCCTCACCACCCTTACAGGGAAGAACTTCTGCCTGAGATCTTATCTCAGTCTCTGCTCTGTCAGGTTAAAGCCATTTCCCCTTGTCCTGTCACTACAGGCCTTTGTAAAAAGTCCATCTCCAGGTTTCTTGTTGGCCCCATTTAGGTATTGTATGGCTACTATAAAGTGTCCCCTTGAGCATTCTCTTCTACAGCCTGAACCTGTTGGTCTTAGGTTGGCTTGGAAGCAAGACTATCAGCATGTGGCAACAGCCACAAGGTCAGGAAAGCAAAAGGCTTTCTGTTTAATTAAACATCACAATTCCCTCCCTCCTGATGGTTTCTTAACACTTTGGAATGCATCCTGCAGTCACAGAGAAGCGTAACTGCTAAGTAATTCCCACAATGCAAGGTAGCCACTATGGCAAAATCAAAATGAGACTCTGCGTAATCACACAAAGGTACAAGAGAACTCAGCTTCCCCACTCACAATATTCTCATCACTCCATTTACAGTGACTGTATCACCTTTGCTGGGTACACATGTTGTGGTACACTTGTTGCATGGTGTTGCAGATTAGTTGTGCGAACTACTTTAAAGGCACTGATGTATTTAGTGCTTTATCAGCCATGAACACAGCAGGCAGTGAGACGTCAGATACATGACCAAGAAGAACAACTAGTCAAATAATTGTTTAAGGCTCCTGAATTCATTTGTCCCAGGAACTGGCAGATTTGACATTTCCAGCCCACTCTTGCTAGAAAATATGCCCATGGAAAGACAAAAGAAGACTGAAAAATACGCCTTTGAAGACTGACTTCCAATACAGAAAATCAGGAGCATAAAGCAGTTACTCATTCTTTTAAGATTATAACTGGCCTTTTCAACCTTTATATGTCTTTGAATAAGCCACAACAGAAAGAGTAGGTTCTCCAGTCTTACTTGAAGGGAATCATTAAGCTGCTTGGCAGACAAAGTTTGTAGTGTCTAATGGCCTTTTCTAAAATAAAAAGTATAATGAGGAATCACGTATAAATACTGGAAACAGGTATGCTACTTCCTTTACAGTTTCAGAGAGCAGCAACTCCTTGAAATGGTCAAAGGGAATTTTTCACCAGAAATAGGTGTTTTAAGCATTATTTTCATCACTGACTGATCAAAATTACTTGCAGTATATGATTTAAGCAATCTGCTAAAAGATTCAAGTACTCCAAAACATATTAGAAAGCATTTTCAATCTAATATTAAACTTTTGCCTTGATATCTACTCTATAGCAACCTCACAGTTTCATTTCAGTTAACCAGCACACTTCCACACAACAACTTTTGTTTCCTGCCCCTCTGCTCTGAAGTAGAAGCTAGAGGTTAAACAAACAGCTGATTCCAGAAAATGTGAATAAAACCTGGTACCCTCCTTAGCCTCACCTCTCCATAGCAGTTGTGCAAGACAAAAAGTCTTTCCATCTCCCTCTTTCCACTTCAGCAATTTCTCCTTTGGAATACACAGACATACTTTAAACAGTATATTGTTAGCTTTCAATGTTTGGTTTGTCCCAGTTGTTTGATGCTGTCAGTTTTTCTGTTTCTCAGACACATACACTACATGTTATTTTGATGTAATATGTGCCCACTTGTGCTGTCTGACTGGAATCTTCCAATTTTTTTTCTTTGTTTTAATCAGTATATAGCTAGCTTCAGATCACCTGTACTCAAGCAACTTGGTAAACCGATCTCTGTGGACCACAATTAAGCTTGAATGTCTATGCCCAAAAATCGAGAAAATACACAAGTGCCCTTGTTCCTGTAAAGACCACCTCACAACTCTATGCTTAGTGATGTAATCTCAGCAACCTAGAGAAGAGAAATCTGAGATCTGTCAAGCGACTATTATTCCTGCATATAATCCAAACCCTGATGCAGTAAATCAGAACAGTTTTGAGGAAACAGGCTTTTATCTCAGCCTGCTCAAAGAAGTATTCCTGCTTCCTCAAGCACATTTGCATTGCTCTGCAAGGAAAGAATGATTTAAATTTTAACAGAAGTAAAGCTCTAAGTCTGCTTAGCACCTGAGCAGCTCTGGAGTCAAAAAGAGGTAATGGTTTTAATGAGACACAGTACTGGCTACTTCATAAAATAGTTAAAACAAGGCACATAACAAAATCTATCAGGAAGCAGCTGCCAAACTATTCTCTCCAAAGCTCCCTCCTCTGCAAGAACAAAATGCACACAGTTTCAGAGACAGAGAGGAAGAACAGAAGCCTTCACCATAAGACAAGAATAGCAATAACATTGCATGCTGAATGAGGGCTGAATGACTTAGTAGAATGAAGGCCTCCACATACTTTGCAAGATGCTCCAGAGAATCAACAGAGACCATTAAGACTTTCCAAGGACATATTCATATCTAACACTGCTGCTCAAGACACTAGATTTCGATATTATGTTTTCTGTTATGTGACATCCATCTAATGCATCTAAGGACAGATCAGTAAAAGCAGAGTTCTGTAAGGTCCTTTTACTAGCCACTCCTGCCTCAGTCTCGCACCCCGGTACTGAGGGATACTCAAGAGCTTGTTGCAAGAGGATATGAAGCAAATTTCATGGCAAAGCTTTCACTGTTAAAGTTCTCAAGGTAAAAGAAAGCATTAAATAGTGAAAAAGGTTACTTCAAACAAATGTAACATGTCTAATACGTGTACATGTACCTATAGTGCTTTCTGTAGCAGTCTTCTCTGGCTGGGTTTTAAGAACACCCCTGCAAAGCTGCTCATGCATCACTGTTTATGGACTAGCAGCGAGCCTTCCTAAACCTAGTGCAGGCAAATACAAATGCCAGAGTCTTCAGATGCAGAAAGGCTGGGACTTTTTTCAAGTATCAGTGTCTGAGCCTTGTTTTCACATATAAAGCTCTTACGCTACTGCAGCGAGGAACCTTAAAAGATGAAAATAAGGTTGAATCTTCAGTTAAGTCTCTGGAACAATAAACAAACACTAGCTATACTAAGAGTCCTGAAACAAAACAAACAAACAAACCCCTTGCACTTGAAATATTTAGTTTTGGACTTCAGCATCCCACTCCTACTGATGCCGGTAACATCATCCTCGCTGAGTGTACTAGTCACAGCGATTACTTCAATCCCACTGCACATACAAGGATGATGTTACTGAGGTGCTAAAGTTAAGTTTCTAGAAAACCTTCATGTATTTGTAGAAGGTGCCTGACTTGTGTGCATTATAACAACATTTTCAACTCTGATTTCTCATACTAGTCTTCACTACCACCTTAATGTTATTACAGTTCTGTATGTATAACTGTATGTTAGGATTTTACTATGCATTTTACAGAATCAAAATCATTTAGGCTGGAAAAGACCTAAAGATCACCAAGTCCAACCATTAATCTAACACTACGAAGTCCATCACTAAACCATGTCCTTAAGTGCCACATCTACCCGTCTTTTAAACACCTCCAGGGATGATATATCAAACACTGCCCAGGCAGCCTGCCAATATTTGACAGCCCTTCTGGTGAAGAACTTTTCCCAATATTCAGTTTAAACATTCCCTGGCACAGCTTGAGGCCATCACCTCTTGTCCTATCACTTGTTACTTGGGAAAAGAAACTGACACCCACTTCGCTACAGCCTCCTTTCAGGTAGTTGCAGAGAGTGATAAGGTCTTCCCTCAGACTCCTTTTTTCCAGGCTGAACAATCCCAGTTCCCTCAGTTGCTCCTTTTAAAACTTCTTCTCTAATCCCTTCACCAGCTTCATTGTTGTTCTTCAGACCCACTCTAGACTTCAGACTTCCCCAAGCCTGTAGTGTTGCATGGGGTTGTTGTGACCCACATGCAGGGCTCAGCACTTTGCCTTCTTAAATTTCATACAGCTGGCCTCAGCCCATTGATCCAGCCTGTTCAGATCCCTCTGTAGAGCCTTTTTACCTTCAAGCAGACCAACACTCTCATCCAACTTAGTGTCATCTACAAACATACTGAGGGTGCACTCGACTCCCTCATCCATATATCCACAGAGCATGGGGTGAAGGAAAGCGGATGGTGAGTGAGTGGCTGTGTGGTTCCGAGTTACTGGCTAGGCTTAAACCACTACAGTCCCCCAACAAAACTGTAGTATGTACTACTTCTGGGAAGTAAAGACAAATTCATCTTTAGCTTAGGCAGGATGTACATAGAAATGAAAAAAAAAAAAAAAAACAAACAAACAAACAAAAACCAACCAAACAAAAAAAAAAAAAAAAAAACAAAACCAAACACACACACAAACATGCATGATCAGTTATCTGATGATCCTACTTAGAACAACAACTGAATGGTAACTGCAAGACAAACATTTTAATATTCCTTAAAGGAGACTAAGTACACTGTGCTCAGTCCGCAGTAATTTTCTGCAAAAATAGAAACCATGCTGCAAGACAGATTTTGACTCCAGGAAAAAGAACATTAGACCCAATGTTCCTCTACTCTGATAATATCACCAACTCCCAGTTTCAAAGCTACAGTATTACTAAAATTCACTACAGTAGAAGTTCTGTGGTTTTTCTCCTTCTCTGTCCTTCCATTCACTGTCACCCTTAAACTACCCACTGTGAAACACCCAGACAGGAAAAACTCCATTTCCAAATACTGCAAACCAGAAGGAAAGTTTTCCATAGGCAAGCCCAAGCATCTCTGCCTCATTTGCTATTCAGGGATACTACAGTAGTGATAGCCAGAACATCTGTCACAGCAATGAAGCCCAATAAAGACTTTGCAGCCCTCCACATAAAGCACACAATAAATAAATAAAAAAAGCCACTTCTATTTAATGTATTATACAATACCCTTCCTACCTGCTCCCTATACCACCCCTTGTAACAGCCATTTATCCTCAGAAAATCCACAGACTGCTCTCAGGAGAGAGTAGCTCTTCATAGCTGAGGAAATAAGACAAAAATTCCAGTGACCTACCCAAAACTCATACAGAAAATCCATCAGAAAGAAAAAGAAAAGGTTTAACTCAGTTTCCCTGCTACTTAGTGATGATTCTTCATTCTCCAACTGAAAGGCCATAGGGTCCTATGCCAAGGGGCTTAAGCACATCAGACAAGGTGAAAAATAGAGCAACAGAGTTTCAATTTTCAGCTACACCACAAAAGAGTAACTTTGTTCACTATGAATAAAGAGATCTTGTTATCATCACAAATAAGCAAAACACTTACAAATTGCAACGACTACTTTGTGAATAAATACACAACTCCAGCAAGAGTTGTATCCTTTCCATTAAAGAATTAAAGGAAGAGTTCCCGTGCTCTTCATATGTTCCTGCCAGATGGGATGGGGCATAGCAGGAAACATACCCTTATTCTTCACATTCTTTCTTAAAAGTCTCCTTCTCTCTTGTCCTTTATGAATTTACTGGATAACCCTCAGACTGTAGGGGTTATACAGTCTTGTAAGTTTTGGATAGAAGGCAACTTATTTTACAGATAATGCCCCCTTCATTGCAGATTCCCTTACAGCTTGATACACCAGAGAGCTATGATAAATTTGAAGGCAGTAACTACCTGCAAGGGCAAGTGATGGTATGCACCTTTCAAAAGCACAACTGCAGATGGGTTGAAGATTAAATATTCTGTTCCTATAGTCTCCTAAATCACTTCCCCTAAAAAAGTGCATTCAGGAGCATCTGAATTTTCTGCTCTTCTTGTCTTTGCTTTCATTAGGTCTGCTTTAGAGCAGATTAAGTAGGTTAGTTATTTCCTTCTGCTTCTGGACAATTTAAGTTCTGCATAAACCTTTGTCATCACTTCCCATTAAGCACCTATGTCAAATATCCACAATGAAAAAGCTGTGAGACTAAAATGGTTAATGTTCTGGAAACTATTAGCATGTTCTCAACTAGGGAAAAAGTACTACACAGCTTAAAGTCACTAAACTTCTCTTAGTAGCAGTTGAAGGTGCCTTAAACTAACCTTTGGCTGAAATTAGGAAAGTACGCCCAGCAGTAGACAGTCCACCACCACACCCAAAATGGACTACTTGCAGAGAAAAATGTTACAGGAATGAAACTAGAAGTAGCAGTGTAGTTTAACAAGCCTTTTCTGTATATTTTGGAACAGCATAATCCATAAAGAAATAAAAGAGTTAAGAAAGTTGAGTTATTAAAACTTATCTTGCTAAGTTACTTGCATATTCAAAAAACTTTAGTTCCCTACAAACAGGTGTGCTGATGAGTTTGATTACCTGGCAAAGAAAGAAAAAAAACTCAAGGACTCTACAACATCTAACAGATATTAACATCACAGACATTTCTAATACCCTAAGCTACATATCTTATTTAATTGCATCTGAACACTTAGCTTGTACTTGTGCAACAATAAGGATGCTAAAATACTATTACAGGAGAAAAAAATTTATTATCACTTTTTTCAGAATGACAAGTCAAAGAAAGACACAAAAACATTGAGAATAAAGACAGAAGATATGCCTTTTAAATGTACATACAGACATTCATCTCCTGAAGTTCTCCTCTTTGTTATCTGTTTGAGGAGACATATACCAGCATAACATGCTATCATAGTCAATCATTTTCAGAATGTGGCTAAGGGTAAGATCATTACCTATCTATTACAATCAGACACCAGCCACCCACACAAATGACTCTCAACTTTCTCCTCCAGTACTACCAGTAACAGGAAATGAAGAACATTCCACAAGACTTTAGCAAAACTGAGAATAAAAGCCTACTGCAGATTATGAAATGCAGCTTTTTTTGTGCTTATTTACGTAGCCACCGGAGCAGATTTCAATGGACTCAAGTCTCTTTGGCAAAGCTTACTCAGGTTAGCCTCATTCTCTTCATTTGGTATTCCTTCAGATGTCATTCACAATGCAGACTGTTCTTGGAACAGGCACAAGCTGGGAAAAGGCAATTCTGAATTTCAGTAATCTGTAAGTCCAGCCTTTGGCAAATGCAAAAATTTACCTAACTCATACAAGCATTGACATTAGGTCAGTACCTCAGAAACCAGCATGAATGAAACAACAAAACTGATTTTCAATTATCACTGCACAGTCATCTCCATGGAAGATGTGCAGGCTTTAATCTACTGTGACCGGCACCCTCTGCTCCTGACTCAGCAGAAAAAAAAAAAAAAAAAAAAAGAAACAACAAAATAAACCAACCTACTTCTGAGCAACAAAACAGTGAAAATTCTCAAATATCGATGGTCTTCAGTGTACCCATAACACGACCTACCTTGCAAATGCCAGAGCTACACTACCACAGTTATAAAAAGGCCATTTCACTCCAAAAAGGGAACAAGATATACGACAACATCAGCTTCAACTGCATGTTCAAGTAATTTCTTTTACTTTCAGAAAGATGCTCCCAAAAGTTCAGAACATTTTTCAGTCCTAGAGGAAAAATCTAAGGACATCTTAGCCAGGCACATGCTTTATACCGCCTTATTTTTTTCAAATAGACACACTTGCTATCTGCCTTCAGCAGAAAGAGACAAGTACTTTTCTTAAGGTAAGGAAATGGTATAAGTTATCAATACTAGGAATACGTATTACTCCTCTAGCCACCTCAAGTGGCTGAGAGGAGTAATGTTAAGTCTTGCCAGTCTGAACAGGGACTAACACTCTGAGCATAATTTTCAGGCTGCTGCTTCTTTAGTAAACCCAAGATACTGAATGTTCTGACAAACATTTGGCATCAACATAATTTTTTTGTTGCCCCCTCTCAATTCTAAGCAGTTCCCCTTCTTGTCTCTTCTCCAAGCCCTCGGTGTCTTGGTAACTCCTGTGTTGTGCCACTCAGTATTTTTTGTTTTCTACCTTTACAGCTACACAATTTAGAGAATTAATGAAAAGCAAAGACTTACACTCTTTCCTTCCTCCTTGCCTGATACTTCTACATAGTGCAGAGGCAGTCACAGATGCTGCAATCCAACAGCTGTTTTAAAGCACTACAATGCTAAATGTAAGGGCTTAAATGTAAATATTACAGGCTTATGTTGTGATATGTACAGGATTTGTTTGTGCTGGGGAGGAGCATAAAGAAGAAAGCAACTTGTTTTAAGTTTTCATTTTCAGAAGGGACTAATAGTTTTACTTTCTTAAATTACTGCATAGAAGATTCTCAGGCTACTACACTGCTTAACTGTTAAGGGCTAAGTGACTTATGCTACTATCTTGGTCTTTCACTTCAGCATGCATGCATAGTACTTAAGAACAATTCATACCTTATTTGTAGCAGTAGCACTGGATCCTGCTACCACAGGCACATTGGTCACTTGCACTGATAAGTAGTTATTGTCTATGAGAGGCCAAGCACCTTCCACTTTGCATGTCTGGAAGTGATCCTTAAAAGTTCTCAGATGAGGATCACCAAACAAGCCACAAAATAGGTAAGTAGGGGGAGCAGTCTTCTCCCCGCCCTGATGTTCTCTGGCTTCTGGGTGGCCACTGTAATTGCAGGGATCATGGGTTGCTTCAGGGTTGCTGGATGATGTGGGTCCATCCTTGGAACAGTTTCTCTGGCTCATGAGGTCACTGATCCCAAGCACTGCAGAATGGTAAACTAGGTTTCCACGGCATACTTTGGAATTGTGATAGGTACAGGCAGAGTATGCTCGCAGGGCCTTGCAGAACTCCAAATCAAAGCTCTCAAGAGCTGAGTTTAGATGTGAAGTTAAGGATACAAAATCAGTGGTGCACTTCTGGATTCGACAAGGTGTTTGCAGCTGGCCATCACCTAAGCACAAAACAGATGGCAGAAGGAAATCAAGCAAACCTCTTAGATTGCAATACCCCATAACATACCCACAGGTACTGTAGAAAACAACCTGAAAACAACTTACAGTGCTCATCCATTAATGAAACATCATATAATAGAGAAAAGGCGGTTGAGAGGCAGAAAGATAGCAATACAGATCATCTCAATGGCTCAGATGACCACGTATGACTTAACTGTTACTTGATACTGTTTAGACGGAAATTAAAAGCACTAGCTCCTGTCAAGCGAGAGCCCAGCATTTCTCTCCAGATATCAAGGTAATGATGTAATTCTGTGCTTAAGTTAATCGCTCAGTCAATAAGCAAGCCTCTACTTTGTCTTTCAATGCTTTACACAAGTTACTTAACTTTTAAACAGAATCCTGCTCCTCTGAAGAATGTGGTAAAGGCAGCAAGCGATATACGTTCAGACAAAAACAGGTTGAATGAACCAAAGTTTGTCTTCTAAAAAGCAAGGCTGGGGGGGAAGGATGACAGGGAAGCAGGCAGGCCATAAATTAAGTTTGCTTTATTTCCCTGGCATTGCCATAGCTGTAAGCTTCACTGTTCGCCTTTCATAACTTACGAACAAGAAAACCCACAGCTGACTGAAGTGCATATTGCCAGCTAAGGAATCCATACACTGTAATAGCAGTATGTCTTACAGGGCATTTCAATAATAAGATTAGAAGCAAAGAAACTCTCCCCACAAAAACCTTTACTACTTATCAGATGTGCACAACAGGTACACAATTAAGCTATAACTGGTTTGTTCATTGGTCAGCTGATTCCCACAAAAAAACCGCAATTACCGCCCCAGCAAGCAAGCTGGAGTTTTACAGCCCTCTCCTCCACAGCCCTCATTGTCATGAACTGAAATCCTTCCAGATTTTCAGGCAGTTAACAGTCTTCTGCAGGTAATTTCTACACAAGAAGGAGCAGAAACAAATGAGAATGCACCCTGCACTAAGGAAACAACAGCCACATGTTTCACAGGGGTTAAAATTATGAGTACCCCAGTCAAATGAGAGATCATGTTCCTTCCCATCCAAAGACCTGAGAACAGCCGTAACAGAAAATGGACCTTCCTAAAAAGTATGTGCAAGACTTCATCCAATAGCTTAGGGGGGGAGGGGTATAGTCAAATTCTGGTTTTCAGATACACAAACAAAAAAAACCTGTGTCTAGCAAAACACCCAAAATATCTACTAGAAAAATGCTGCACTTACCTGTTATTTTATAATCTATAAAATTCAGCTGTGCATACATTAATGTGTAATTTCTAACTGTCATAAAGCAGATTTTCAACACCACAAAAATTCTTACAAAGATACACCAAAACATCTTTGGGATTGTTGGGATACTTAATAGAGAAAATACCTAACAGATATTCTTTTCCCTCCTCTCAAACCCTTTTTTGACTTTTCCCACTTGTTTTGTGTGTTCTCTAAGTAAAACAGGCATGGGTCCAGTCTGGCTTCTGACTTAGCGGCCTACTTAAAATATTCCTGAACTCCTGAGACACGAGGCGTGGAAAATGGACTGCAGTAATGTAGCACTTCTCATTTTTAAACACAGTTGCTGTCTACAATTCACAGTGATGAGAGGATAGATACTAGCAATTTCTTTGCTTGCCCCTTAGCTGACCCTCCTGTGAGTCAGCACTCACATGACTTACTCTGAATATGAATTTAAGGGCAACGTGTTTTGCCAGTGATGCATAGCTAACACAAATCTCCCATCAAAATCCCAAGACAACACAGAGTAGAAGGAGGAAGGCTCTAACCTAAAGCCAAACATCACCATGCATGAGCAAACAATAAGTTTCTCACTTCATCTTTGTTCAAGTGACATGTAGCTTTGCAAAAGAAGGGGGAGGGGGAATAATCGAATTCTGGTTTTCAGATACACAAACAAAAAAAAACCTGTGCCAAACAAAATGACACAGGCAACACTGGTCAAGAGCCTGATTGTCAAAGCATCAAAACTTCGTGTATTTCCTTTCAGTTATCATTTGTGACACTATTTTAATCACATACAAGTCTAGCTGAGCAAGTCAGTCAAGTTATTAAACAGTCTAATAAATCTGTTCCTGCACACTCTTTGCAACTTGAGGAAATCTGCTTGCTGCTTTCAGTGTGCTCTTGGCACATAAGGGGGTGAATGAACAGCGACTTGATTAAATGGGATGGCTTCTCCCTATGATTTATTCCATTAAGACTATAAATATATAAAAGCGCTCAAGCTAGAGAAAAACATTTTCACAGAAGTACAACTTCCCAGGTCACTTCTGAGTTGAAAGCAGAGACCACTTTAGCAAGCACCTCCAGTGTGCGGGGCAACTTCCACCTCCTTCCCACGCTTTACAGTTTGCCAGGCAAACGCTGGCTCCACCTGAAGCAAAAAGTAACAGCGGTTCCCTGTGTCCTGAGGCAGGCCGCCGTACAGCCCGGCTTCGCTCCCGTCACTTTCAGCGCTGCTTTCCCCTTCCCACCCGCAAGCTGCCCCTCGGCCCAGTACCTGAGCTCAGCAGTAGACCCAGGGTGGCGAGGAGACAGACTGCGGCGAGCGACTTGCGGCGCGGCGGCTCAGCACTGGCGGCGCAGGAAGGTCCAGCTCTCCCCATGCCCATCCATGCAGGTCCCCGAACTGGCGGCGGGACGGTGCCGTGGCATGAGGCGGCAGACGGGCGACCTCTTACTTGCGGCTTCCTCTCCTTTCTTCAGAGACGCGGCGACGAGGGGAGGCTTCCGGCACACAGGGGGGCGGGCGCGGGGCTGCACGGCATGGCTGCAGAAGGAGACGCGCACAAAGGGAAAGAGCCGGTGAGGGGGTGAAGGAGGAGGCAAAGGCGGGCGCGGCTGCAACATCCCCGAACAACCCCCCGGCCTACCGCTTACTGTACCCGCCCCCCACGACTCTCCATCCCTCTAGGTCCACCACCTCCCATTGCCTGTCCGGCCTGTCCGACAAACCCCACGACGCCCCGCCCCCACACGCCTTACTTGCTGCCCTGCGGGGCGCTGTGCAATAAACCACTCCCCCCACCCCGTCCAGCCGAACGCGGCCACGCTTACTGCCAACCGCGGCGGTGCCCAGGGGCGGTCCCCGCGGAGGGGATTGGCTGCACCAGCAACATGAGTGGCGGGAGGGGCTGCGGTGCTACGTGCAGCCGTCAGCGATCGCGCGCAGGCGGGCCAGGTGCAGGTGGGGGGTGTCGTGGTGGCAAGGCCGCATCGCATCGCATCGCATCGCATCGCATCGCATCGCATCGCATCGCATCGCATCGCATCGCATCGCATCGCATCGCATCGCATCGCATCGCATCGCATCAGTAGAACAGCAGCTGGAGCGACGCACGGGTAAAACGTCCTGTAGATGGACCGGTCCCAGCACAAGCCATATTTACAGGTGCACTGTCTTCGTCTGCATCCGGCCACGCATAGGGCAGAAGTCCCAACACTACCAGTCAGTGGTCACTCGCCCAAGGCGCACCTCCTAGTACCGCGGAATGGTTTGGGCTTGAACGGCCCTTTAAAGCTTGTCCAGTTCCAACCCCCTGCCACGGACAGGGACACCTTCCACTAGGCCAGGTTGCTCCAAGCCCCATCCAACTTCAATGCTAAAGCCATTTACCTGAATTATTTATGGGCAAAAACTGACAGGAATTTCATTAGATCAAATAAGGCAAGTCTACTGAGTGTTTTTCACATGATGCAATCACGTTTGATTGATGTGGGGACTCATCTGCAGTTGATGCCGTGAAGCCCCTGGGAAGGGTTAATTTCATGGCAGTCACAAGTTCTTTGTAGTACCTCATCACAGCTTAATTATTCATTCATCATTTGGCTGTCACACAGCACCAAAAGTGTCCTGACATACAGAGTTCTACTCAGGGCATACTTTTGTTCCTTCACAGATAATTCAGCATATGAGCATATGGTGCCACTTTAGAATAGGAAATTATAAGTCCTTCTTTTGGACAAAAGACTTATCAATTTTCTTGCTCAAGGGAAGCTCTTTTTATTGTTCCTAAACACAGCCCATAGCACAAAAAGTATACCAGTTACTTCATTTCAACACCTTCAAGCTCACCAGGAAAGTTGTAGAGACAAGCGAAGGAAACAAATATACACAATGTATTTTACAGAACCTCCAGTTGCAACTCTTTACTATCCAATGGCCATTTGAAGTTTTGGAACTAGAGGGGTATAGTTTCTTTTCACAAGTCTGGGTATCAGTTTGAATTGCCATGCCAGCCTTTGCACTGGCAGTTTTGTGCCTTAGCAAGGAACCTAAGAGAGATGGAGTCCAAGCTGTTGTCTTGGCTCTAATTTTCCCACTGAAGCTCAAGATGCACTGACAAAACGGTGGGAAAACTTGCAACACTGATGTCAGTCTCTGAATATTCTGTGGATTCATAAAGATTCTTGAAGTTTATATAGAATCATAGAATAGTTAGGGTTGGAAAGGACCTTAAGATCATCTAGTTCCACCACACACACACACACACCCACCCCCTGCCATGGGTATATAGCACTAACACTTTCGAAGCTGACAAAATATTGAATTGTTGAGGAAAACAAAAATTTGAATCTTCTTCTATTTAGACAGTTTCGCACCTTTCAATTTCTCCTTTTCATCACAAACTTAGAGTAGCTCACCAGGTGATGGCTATAACGAGCTACAGATGCATGGTTGTCCTGGGTTCAGCAGCAGCAGTCAATTTTTCTCCTTAGTAGCTGGTGCAGCGCTGTGGTTTTGACTTTTGGCCTGGGAATACTACTGATAAAGCCAATGTTTTCAGTTACTGGTCAGAATGTTTACTCTGACCAAGGACTTTGTGAGTCTCATGCTCTGCCAGGAAGGAGGAGAAGCTGGGAGGAAGCAGGGACAGGACACCTGACCCAAACTAGCCAAAGAGGTATTCCATACCACAGCACGTCATGCCGGGGGATGTAACTGGGAGTTACCCGGAAGGGCATGTCCCTTTTCTCTGTCGGGCTCATTTCTGGCGGGTGGTATCGTATTCTCTTCCCTTGTTATTTCTCTTATCATTATTATTATTGGTGGTAGCAGTAGTGATTTGTGTTATACCTTAGTTACTGGACTGTTCTTATCTCAACCCGAGGGAGTTACATTCTTTTGATTCTTCTCCCCATCTTTTTTTTTTGGGGGGGGGGGGGAGGGGAGTAGACTGCGTGGTTCTGATTTACGGCCTGGGCTTAAACCACGACAGTTCTTTTTGGCGCCCAACGTGGGGCACAAAGGGTTGAGATAACGACAGATCTGACCGGAGTGTGTCTAATCGTATTTGTGATAAGCATTCAGTGTTTTGGATTAATAGTCACTCGTCACAATGCTGATTTATTGGCTCTCAAAGTTGTTGGTTTTGATCTCACAGTTTCAATATGCCGTAGCTTACTTAGAGCCGGTATTTGCTGTGTTAGTGTTTTTTAAGTGTGGGGCTTGGGCTAAGGTTATTGTCTCATTGTATTTTATGGTAATGACTTGTAATACAATAGAAAAATTGATCATGAAACTGATCTGGCTTATGTTCCCAGTGTGGTCACCACCTTTATACTTTGGGAAGTATATAATACAAGTGCTTAGCAATTACACATCTTTTTTCTCCTTCCTAGGTGGTCAACCTATGAAGGAGACATTCTCTTACCCTCCCAGTGCCCCTCCCAGACCGTTTACAGCATCGTTTGAGAGTTTTGAAATTTTTGAGTGGCCTTTTAATATTGTTGAGACCTGTTTGCTGATTGTGATGGGGATCACCATGTTGGCATGCATACAGAGTGTGTTTTGTTCACAACCATTACGTCTGATCTCAAGAGTTAAGCAGAGTCGGGTTTGGGTCTTGTCTGGGGTTAGATGACAAAATAGGGGGACCGAGAGATTTTCCCCGAGGTTGGACAGCCATGAGTGGCAGGGTGTGTGGGATAGTATGGGCAAGTATCTAGGTCAGTGGGCCCCTCCAGTGCTTTGGAATTTCACCACCGAACAAGTGCAAAATCCAGAAGAATTAGTAAAACACTTAAATGAGGTGTGTTGTCATCCTGGTCATACCAGAGAGGGACAAATCATGTCAACGTGCTGGGGCTTGGCCTATGCTTCAGAGCCTTGTTCAACACTATCCAGCACCTTCAAAAGGGAAAAAATGTCCCTGGATCTGAGGGCGAAGCAACAGACAACACAGCTACTCCAGCTCCGAGCACAGCAGCTACACCACCCCGAGCGACAAGTACAGCTGCTACTCAAACTTTGACTGCAACAGACAGTGCAGCTACCCCAGCAACAAGTACAGCAGCTACTCAAACTTCAACTGCAACAGACAGCGAAGCTACCCCAGCTCCAAGCACAGCAGCTACACCACCCCCTGCGAAAAGCAGTTGCTACTCAAACCACAGTGATAATGACTGCAGCTAAACCAGAGGATCAATTCGTACCAATATCGGTTGCTCCTGTGCACAAGAGAAAAAGCAAAAAAGAGGCAAGAAGGGTGAAGCAAGATGAAGAAACAATGTATTCACCACCCGGGCCACCATCTGATCAGGAGTCATCATCACATGACGAAGAAGAAGAAGAGGTGACTTCTCAACCTCGGACCTCAACTGAGCTACGGAATATACGAAAAGATTTTACTCATCAACCAGGGGAGCACATCATCACCTGATTGCTCCGATGCTGGGACAATGGAGCCGATGGTCACGAACTAGAAGGTACAGAAGCTGAGCAGCTGGGATCACTTGCTAGAGAAGGGGGAATTGACAAAGCAATTGCAAGAGAGAAAAAGTCCCTCAGTCTTTGGAGGCGGCTCCTGGCAGCTGTGAAAGAAAGGTTTCCATACAAGGATGATGTTATGAGTTGTTCGGCCAAGTGGACTACTTTAGACAAAGGCATCCAGTCTCTGAGGGTATCGTAGAGATGATCTATCACATCAAACCGAATAATGGGGATATACCCATAGGCCCAGATGAAGTCGAATGTACACAACCCATGTGGCGAAACCTTACACAGAATGCACCCTCATCATACGCCCATTCATTGGCAACAGTAACCTGGAATGACATAGTACCACTAACAGTGGATGACATGATTCATAAACTCCGAGAGTTCGAAGACAATCTCACCCCTTCCATCATCTCAGCTGTGGAAAAACTGTCCCAGGATCTCAAACAACTGAGGGACGATCTATCTGATTTATCCAGCTCCTCACGTGTACCAACACACGTCTCAGCTGTTAACAAAAGACGTCCTATTGTTCGAGAGAGAAGATATAGAAGGCAGACACCACAGGCCACCCTATGGTTTTACCTGCGGGATCATGGAGAAGACATGATGAAGTGGGATGGAAAACCTACTTCAGCTTTGGAGGAACGGGTGCGTGAATTGAAAATAGGAACAAGGGTCAAGGCTGATCATCCCATGAGAGCTGCAGCTTCAGTCTCTGATGAGCAGGTTCCCAGATGGAGCAGAAGAGCTGATTTTAGTCCAGCTCCTGTGATAACAAAGAATAATCCCTTTCAACACGACTTAGGTGTCCAACGTTGTGATGACTATTAGAGGGGCCCTGCCTCCAGCCAGGTGGAGGTAGAGGACAATCAGATTTACTGTACTGTGTGGGTCAGACGGCCTGGCACATTCTGTCCCACAGAAGTATAAAGCTCTAGTAGATACCGGTGCACAGTGTACCCTGATGCCGTCAAGCTGTCAATATTTCAAGCTGTCTATATTTCTGGAGTGACAGGAGGATCCCAAGAGTTGACTGTACTGGAGGCTGAGATCAGCCTGACTGGGAGGAAATGGCAAAAGCACCCCATTGTGACTGGTCCAGAGGCTCCATGCGTCCTTGGCATAGATTACCTCAGGAGAGGGTACTTCAAAGACCCAAAAGGGTACCGATGGGCTTTTGGTATTGCTGCTTTGGAGACTGAGGAAATTGAGCAGCTGTTCACCTTGCCTGGTCTCTCAGAGGATCCTTCTGTTGTGGGGTTGCTGGAGGTAAAGAACAACAAGTGCCAATCACGACCACAGCAGTGCACCGGCGGCAGTATCGCACCAACCAAGACTCCCTGATTCCCATCCATAAGCTGATCCGTAGATGGGAGAGTCAGGGAATGATCAGCAGGACCCACTCACCCTTTAATAGCCCCATATGGCCAGTGTGAAAGTCTAATGGAGAGTGGAGACTAACAGTAGACTATCGTGGCCTGAATGAAGTCACACCACCATTGAGTGCTGCCGTACCGGACATGCTAGAACTTCAGTATGAACTGGAGTCAAAGGCAGCCAAGTGGTATGCCACGACTGATATTGCCAATGCATTCTTCTCAATTCCTTTGGCAGCAGAGTGCAGGCCACAGTTTGCTTTTACTTGGAGGGGCGTCCAGTACACTTGGAACTGACTGCCCCAGGGGTGGAAACACAGCCCTACCATCTGCCATGGACTGATCCAGAATGCACTGGAACAGGGGCAAGCTCCAGAACACCTGCAATACATTGATGACATTATTGTGTGGGGTGATACAGCGGAAGAAGTCTTTGAGAAAGGGAGGAAAATAATCCAAATCCTGCTGAAAGCTGGTTTTGCCATAAAACGGAGTAAGGTCAAGGGACCTGCACAGGAGATTCAATTTTTGGGAATAAAATGGCAAGATGGACGTCGCCAGATCCCTACAGATGTGATCAACAAAATAACAGCAATGTCTCCACCAACTAATAAGAAAGAAACACAAGCTTTCTTGGGTGCTGTGGGGTTCTGGAGAATGCACATCCCAAATTACAGTTCGATTGTAAGCCCTCTCTATCATGTGACCTGGAAGAAGAACAATTTTAAATGGGGCCCTGAGCAACAACAAGCCTTTGAGCAAATTAAACGTGAGATAGTTCATGCAGTGGCCCTTGGACCAGTCCAAACTGGGCCAGATGTAAAAAATGTACTGTACACTGCAGCTGGGGAGAATGGTCCTACCTGGACCCTCTGGCAGAAAGCTCCAGGGGAGACTCGAGGTCAACCCCTCGGCTTTTGGAGTCAGGGATACAAAGGATCTGAGGCCAGCTATACCCCAACTGAGAAAGAAATCCTGGAAGCCTATGAAGGGGTTCGAGCTGCTTCGGAGGTGATTGGCACTGAAGCACAGCTCCTCCTGGCACCCCGGTTGCCCGTGCTGGGCTGGATGTTCAAAGGCAGGGGCTCCTCTACACATCATGCAACCGATGCGACATGGAGTAAATGGGCTGCACTAATTACACAATGAGCTCGAATAGGAAATCCCAGTCATCCAGACATTCTAGAAGTCATCATGGACTGGCCAGAGGGCAAAGATTTTGGAATGTCACCAGAGGAGGAGGTGATGTGTGCTGTAGAGGCCCCACCATATAATAAACTGTCAGAAAGTGAAAAGCAGTATGCCTTGTTTACTGATGGGTCCTGCTGTATCGTGGGAAAGCATCGGAGATGGAAGGCAGCCGTATGGAGTCCTCAACGACAAGTTGCAGAAACTGCTGCAGGAGAGGGTGAATTGAGTCAGTTTGCCAAGGTGAAAGCCATCCAGCTGGCCCTGGACATTGCTGAACGAGAAAAGTGGCCAGTATTTTATCTCTATACTGACTCATGGATGGTGGCAAATGCCCTGTGGGGGTGGTTGCAGCAATGGAAGCAGAGCAACTGGCAACGCAGAGGTAAACCCATCTGGGCTGCTGCACTGTGGCAAGATATCGCTGCCCGGGTGCAGAACCTGGTGGTGAAGGTACGCCATGTAGACGCCCATGTACCCAAGAGTCGGGCCACTGAGGAACACCAGAACAACCAACAAGTGGATAAATCTACTAAGATTGAAGTGGCTCAGATGGACTTAGATTGGCAACATAAAGGTGAATTATTTTTGGCCCAATGGGCCCATGACACTTCAGGTCATCAGGGCAGAGATGCAACATATAGATGGGCCTGTGATTGAGGGGTGGACTTAAGAATGGACACTATTGCCCAGGTTATTCATGAGTGTGAAACATGTGCTGCAATTAAACAAGCCAAACAGTTAAAGACTCTTGGTATGGAGGACGATGGCTGAAGTATAAATATGGGGAGGCCTGGCAGATTGATTATATCACACTCCCACCAACCCGCCAAGGCAAGCGCCATGTGCTTACCATGGTGGAAGCAACCACCGGATGGCTGGAAACATACGCTGTGCCCCATGCCACTGCCAGGAACACTATCCTGGGCCTTGAGAAACAGATTTTGTGGTGACATGGCACCCCAGAGAGAATTGAATCAGACAATGGGACTCATTTCCAGAATAACCTTCTAGACACTTGGGCCAAAGAGCATGGCATTGAGTGGGTATATCACATCCCCTACCATGCACCAGCCTCTGGGAAAATCGAACGGTACAATGGGCTGTTAAAAACTACACTGAGACCAATGGGTGGGGGAACTTTCAAGCATTGGGATACACACTTACCAAAAGCCACCTGGTTGGTCAACAGCAGAGGATCTGCCAACAGGGCTGGCCCAGCCCAGTCAGAACTTTTACATACCGTAGAAGGGGATAAAGTTCCTGTGGTGCGCATGAAGAATTTGCTGGGGAAGACAGTCTGGGTTATTCCTGCTTCAGGTAAAGGCAAACCCACTCGTGGGATTGCTTTTGCTCAGGGACCCGGATATACTTGGTGGGTAATGCGGGAAGATGGGGAAGTCCAGCGTGTACCTCAAGGGGATTTGATTTTAGGGGAAAACAGCCAATGAACTCAATTGTATGCTGTTGCCTGCTATAGCCATCAACTAGAAGTCTGCAGGGCACCAGCAACTGGCCCTGACTTCCCTCCGACCATCATCCCAACAGAGAATGAACTTTGATAGAACCAGATGAGTTCTACAGTAAAGGAACGATCAGCATCAGCAGGCAACAATCCAACACTGCACACAGCCTCTCCTGCCCTGAAAGACTGTTACAAGAGATGGAGCCCAACATCATGGACCGAATGGACTCAGCAGCTTTATAGGAATTGGTCCATGCACTAAGAGAACAGTGCACTGAGATGAGAGTGAGGGTATATGGAAAATGTGGGATCTGAACATGATGTGAATGGTATGGAATAAGGGGTGGATACTGTCCTGGTTTAGCAGTAGCAGTCATCTTTTCTCCTTCTTAGTAGCTGGTGCAGCGCTGTGGTTTTGACTTTCGGCCTGGGAATACTACTGATAAAGCCAATGTTTTCAGTTACTGGTCAGAATGTTTACTCTGACCAAGGACTTTGTGAGTCTCATGCTCTGCCAGGGAGGAGGGGAAGCCGGGAGGAAGCAGGGACAGGACACCTGACCCAAACTAGCCAAAGAGGTATTCCGTACCACAGCACATCATGCCGGGGGATGTAACTGGGAGTTACCCGGAAGGGCACGTCCTCTTTTCTGTCGGGCTCATTTCCGGCAGGCGATATCGTATTCTCTTCCCTTGTTATTTCTCTTATCATTATTATTATTGGTGGTAGCAGTAGTGATTTGTGTTATACCTTAGTTACTGGACTGTTTTAATCTCAACCCGAGGGAGTTACATTCTTTCGATTCTCCTCCCCATCCCTCTGGGCAGGGGGGGGAGTGGTTCTGCGTGGTTCTGATTTACGGCCTGGGCTTAAACCACGACAATGGTTCAAGTTGTATATTAGTACCTTAGTCATATGGCAATAGTTTTTCTGCCACTGAAATCATACTACCCAGCCACATACAACTAGCTCTCCTTCCTGCCAAAGCAAAGGGGGTTGTGTCCCAAGAACTCAAGCCACTCTGGTGTAACTGGAAAACTTCAGGTTGTGTCCTAGAAGACTGAATGGCATAGAGAACCATGAAGGCTTGGTAAATCCAGATAAGATGTATAAAAGATCTGCCGAAACAGGGGAGGATATCTGTACAGGGTTAAAAGTGTATGACTGCACTGTTGGAAGGTTAATTACCCTAGTTTACTAAGCAGGATCTCAGTGATGCACAGACACAAATCATCCTGACAGCAAGTTGCATCTGCAGCTGTGCAAAACGGTACAAGAATTGTAACTCCCAGAGAGCTCAGAAGAGTTCTGTTCTGTCCTGTTCTGTTCTCCCTGTAATCAGCAGGAATTTGACTATTACCTTTTAGAGCAGCTGATCTAAGCCAGCAATAAGACAGTGTAAGCTGAGTTAAAAGATCATCCTGTCAAATTTGTGCTCTAATGAAATTCATTCTGCAGGTACTGTTGGTCTTCATCAGCTTTATAAATCATTGGGCTACTTTATGCCTTTTCACTGCACAGAAACACAGTTATGCATATGCCCCAGTATTTGTGGAATAGATGGTTGCTACATGCTGAAGATTTTACCAGTATCTTTTCTACCTTTTCATCAAAATAACTGTTCTTTAAGCATTCATTCCACCTTGAAATAATAAATTATTTAATTTGGTAGGGGTAATTTTATGCGCTGTTTTTTAATTTTTGTTTTGTTTGGTTTTTTATTTTGTTTGGGCTTGTTTGTTTTCTGTTTTGGAGGGTTTTTTGGTTTTGTGTTTGGTTTTTGTGGTGGTTTTTTTTTTTTTTGGGGGGGGGGTGTTTGGTTGGTTTTTTTTTAATGTTTTCTAGAGTTTTGGTTGGGGTAGAGTTAATTTTCTTCATATGGTGCTGTGCTTTGGATTTGTGACCAAAACAGTGTTGACAACATATGGATGTTTTGCTTGTTGCTGAGCAGTGCTTACACAGCATCAAAGTGGTGGCTGGGGGTGTGCAAAATGTGGGAGAAGATGCAGAAAGCTGACACCAACCAATGGTATATAACATCTATACAGCCTTGTGCTTGGCAATAAAAGCTGGGGAAAAGAAGGGATGTGTATGTGCATTTATATTACGGCATTTGCTCTCCTACGTAACTGTTGTGTGTGATGGAGCCCTGCTTCCCTGGAGATGGCTGAATACCTGCCTGCCAATGGAAACTGAATTCCTTATTTTGTTTTGCTTGCACACACAGATTTTGCTTTCCCTATTAAACTGTCTTTATCTTAATCTATGAGCTTTCGCACTTTCACTCTTATGATGCTTTTACCCATCCCACTGTGTGGGAGTGAGCAAGTGGCTGCATGGGGCTTAGCTGCCTATTTGGGCCTAACCCACAACAAGGTTTTAGATCATTTATGGTGCAGCAGTGTTTAGAAGTGTACACTATTTAAGTAAGGTAATGATTTTATGTACTGAATAATTAACTGAATATTTTATTTTACTATCACTATCTTCATATTTATATTTTATATTACTATCAATATCTTTATATTACTATCACTATCTTTGTCATTTATCTAGAAACAATTTATCCACTTCAGAGCTTCTTATTGTAAAGTCAGATAGATCATACAGACCTATTACTTGCTTAATAACAGGCAGATCTTTCCAGCACTAAGTACAGACTGAAATTCAACAGTAGCAGCTGAAAAACAACTCAATTTTTTTAGAAAAACCAACCTTCTTTTTGGGTAAGGAGGTATCAATCATAATCCTTGTTAAGATATTCATAAGATTAACTACAGGTAAAGATGTTATCTTACCCTTCTATTGTACACTTTTTTAAGAAAACCATGCATATTGTTAAATCTTTACCTGTTACCTACATAGTCCTTCTGTTTCACAGGTATCATATAGATATCTGACAAGACCTTGATGCTGTGCTCTCCATTCAAGTCTGATACTAACAGTATACTGCTCTTGGCCTGCAGAAAGAATATGTAACTGAGCTGAAACTCTTGAAGTTTTTACAGGCTCCTGGTGCACTTGAGGTGGTGAATCTACTGACATAAATAGACTGTTGAGTGCTTTTATCCTGTGTGACACACTACAGAAAAGTGTTCATAGAGTCTACTCCAGTTGACAGGTATTCATCCTGAGTCCTTGAAACTAAATTTGCTTATAGCACTGAAGGTTTGGTGACACCAGACATGCTTACAGATGCAAAACAACATACACTTTTCTTGTTCATTTTTCTTGTTCATTACTCAAAGCCATAACAAGCCCTTCTGGCTGCAGCATTTCATTGGAGCTCAGGTTCCACAGTTGGTTTTTAGCAATGGATTTTTGCTTTCTTTAGTCTTTGACATTCCATTTTTGTGGCATATGTTCATATTCTACTGATTTTTTAATGGAAAGAATACACAAGAAATATTGCATTATGAAATAAATCTATGCTAGAAAGAATTATAATCTTTTACCTTTTTAACGTTTCCAACATCTGAACTTAGTTTGTTGGCTAATTTTCTCATTGGGTCTATGGAAAATGTTGGTTTACATCACCTCATTATCAGTATGCAGACATCCTGAACTAAGTCTCTCCCAAGAATTCCATTTAACACCGAAAGATCCATTCAGCACTGTTGCCAGAAAAGTGTCAACTGTTTAATTCACTAGTAAGACTTCTGAAGAAGATTAGCAGAATTTCTGGAACACAGGAGTGATTTTCTGCCAACTCAAGAAGTTTATTGCTCTAGCAGTCTTAGGTGATTTATCCCACTCCATCTAGTATGAGATAGTTTGTATTCTGGAATTGCTTCTCTGTCTCAACAATAACAATAAAGATTGTTTAGTTGACTACATTAGATAAATAACTCCCAGCTAGGCAAAATTAAGTGATATGGATCTCACCCATTTCAATTATTGTGGTTGGATACATCCTGCGGTCTCATAATGGTTCTACATCTAACAGGATTACTTAGAGTATATTAACAGCTTGAGTTACTGAATTGATTGGTACAGACAACAAAACCTATAAAGAAAATTCTTAAAATAAAAATATAGTAACTCTTGAAAAGCAGGCCAGCAGAGAAGAAAACCACACAACTGAATAGAGACATTACTATATGTAGATGGCATCACACATGTTGTTCTAACCTAGGCTCTTCACCCTTATCACTGCCTTTCCAGTTTTTTTTTTTTATTCTTGGTGTCATGCCCCAAGATTAATGAGCTCCAGATGTTACTACTTATCACTCTGTTTCTCAAGCTCCGTGAATGTGCTAGTAAAGCTAAGTTAAGACATTTGGTATAGAGTGTGTTATGTTGGAGCAAGTAACCAGAGGCCTTTCAGATCTACAGAAAAGGAGAGTATCTCTTCAGACACGATTACTGTTGTTACTTTCACTATGTCAAATACCAAAGGGACAAGAGAGCCAATTTATCGTATCAAAGTTTAGCTGGACTAGGATAAGCATGTATTTCTGCTTTAACAAGAAGACCTCATGTCGCTGAGTTTAGTCAATGATGTGTTTTGCTTAACGGAACAAATGGAAACAGCTTAAAATTTCAAAAAGGAAATTCAATTAATATCTTTAACAGACAAGCATAGACTGTGGTAAGACTACTGTGAAATATTCTTTGGGTTTTATTCAATTACACTTTATGGTTCAAGTGGCTCAAATACATTAATAAGTCTTGGTGATCAAATGGTTTTATGGTGGCAGTTAACTAATAAAAGGCAAACTTCAAGTACAGATTTATGCAGCTAATGAGATCAATAATAGTAATATGAGTGATGCAGAAATTTTTTCAATACCACAGGGGTGGGAAGATACAGATCACCATTAACACTATGATATCCATCATTGTGGCAGAAACCTACAATTCGATCAACAAGCCAAGTTCTCTGAAACCCAGTCACATAAACATTCTCTTGGGGAAGACAATAAAATGTGATTACTCAGTTGTCGCAACTTGTTGACACTGAAGGAACTACAAGACTGCCATGCAATATGCTTAAGAACAAAGTTAAGGAAACATAAAAATCATATTGTCAGAAATTGATATTTTGGTTTTATTTATGAACATGAAGCCAGTGAAGTTTGAAATGTTAAGGTTTTCTTCCAGTGAATGGAATGTGGAAACAATATATTTGACTGTAGTGAAATTTATTCTCACTAAATAGTAACATTTTATAACAAATATTACAATGTCATTTTCTAAATAAACCAGAAATAGTGAGCATTGACTCAGTTCAGTAATGATACACATCTTCCTGTAGTGGCACAAAGTCTCCTGGGCTACTGAGAAAGGTATCAACTTCTTTATTTTGTAACTTCTTGTCCAGCATAGATCGTTTCTAAAATCATCTGAACCATGTTCCTTAGTCTTTAGAAGACCACCATTTAATTACGGGAAATGTAATTCAGATAGACAACATATTTTGTAGTAGAAAAAGATAATATTTGGGTATTACAAACTGCCCAAGAGCCAAAGCAGGAGAACCTCAGATGCCAAAGATGGGAAGCGGAAGAAGAAATGAGGCCTGTGGAACACTTTTGTTCTGTTCTTTTTTGTTCTATGATTCTACTCTTTATCCATAAAACACAACTGTTCTATCTCTAGTACATCATTTATACTTCCTGGTCTTCCATTAATAGATTAGTTCAATCGGAAGGGACCTACAACAATCACTTAGTCCAACTGCCTGAGAAATTTAGGACTGACCAAAAGTTAAAACATGTTACTCAAGTTATTGTCCAAATGCCTCTTAAACACCAACAGCATGGGACATTGACCACTCCCTAGGAAGCCTGTTCCAGTGTTTGATCACCCTGTTAGTAAAGAAATGTTATTTAATATAGAGTCTGAGCCTCCCTTGATGCCATACTTTGAACCATCCTGATGCATCCTGCTACTGGATACCAGGGAGAAGAGATCAGCACAGACATATTTCATGCTGTACATGCTATGTCTTCCCACTGTCTTCTCTCCACTAATATTCTGACCTGATTTATTTTGCAAGACCCCCACATTCAACCTCAACATATCCAACATTAATTGGATTAGAATCTGATTTTCACATTAAAAAAATTGCCAAGCAAATACAGCCTTTTAACAGTGCAGTCACAGTTAGCAAAGTTCCTAGATAAACTGTCCTCTATGCAGTAATGAATGTATTACAAATTATGATCCATTAAACAAAGCAAGTACAAAACCAGTGTCAGTAAGAGTTGCAGGTAACTGAAAAAGTATAACAAGTAAAAAATGTCAGGAAGAAATCAGTTATACATTGTTTCAAAGAGCAAGTGTAGAGTGTGAATTTTATTTATTACATCAGGCCAGTTATAACTGTGCAACAGGGCACCTAATCACTCTACAGCAAATGAAAGGTGTCTCTTTCCATTGAAGTTACCATGAAATACTAGTTGCAGTGCAGTAATAGTACACAAAGACGTCAACTGGGAATACCACAAAGTGGACACAAACAGGACAAGGAATTTCCTAAAGCATGTGGAAGATAACTTTGTCCAGGTACTACAGGAGTTGACTAGGAAAGATGCCATACTAAAAAAAATAAATAAAATAGTATTCTTAATTATAAAAGAATATGAAATTACAGTGAAGAGATACAAAGTTTATCACACTGTTTTGATTTTATGAGGCAAGGTTTTGGCACTGGAGGAACTGCATGGGTGGATGAGACCAGGGGCTTCACTAGCAAAGCTGGTGGTGCCTCTGTGAAAAATGTATTTAAGAAAGGGTAAAAAATGCTGCCCAGTGGCTGAAAGAGAAAAAAAATATGGAATCAATGATCCTGCAGCCACCAAGGTCAACAAAGAAGCAGCAGAAGGAGGTGCTCCAAGCACTAGAGTAGATGTGCCCCTGCTACTCATAGAAGACCATGTTGGAGCAGAGGAAAGATTCCATACTTCAGCCCATGGAGGACACTATGCTGCAGCAGGTGAAGATGCTCTGAAGGAAGCTGCAGCCCACAGAGAGCCCACACAGGAGCAGGTGTTCTGGAAGGAGCTGTGGCCCATGGGGAACCCATGCTGGAGCAGTCTGTTCCTGAAGGACTGTACTCCATGAAGAATGACCCAAGTCAAAGCAGCTCACGAAGGACACCTGGAAGCGACCCACACTGCAGCAGGGGAACACTGTGAGCAGTGAAGACTGGCACAGAGGAACTGTTATGAACCTTCCACAACTCCCATTTCCCCATCCTCCCTGTGCTACTCAAGGTGGGCAAGAAGGTGGATAAGTCAGTAATAAAAAAGTTGAACCTGGGAAGAACGCTGGACAGAACGTATTTTTAAGTTATGTCACCATTCTACTGTGTTATAAATCGGCAATAAATTAATTTCTCCAAGTAAAGTCTGTTTTGTCTATGACAATAATCTGTAAATGATATTCTGTCTTTATCTTGAACCAGAAGCTTTCGATTTTCAATCTCCCTGTCCTGTTGAGGAGGGCACATGAGAGAGCAGCTAAGTAGGTGTCTGGCAGCCAGCCATGGCCAACCCACCACACCAGGTTTGTACTCCATGAAAGGACTTGCATATGAGCATAGGGAGGGGAAAAAAGCATAAAGGGAAAAAAAAAGAAAAAAAGGATGAGAAAGGCCCGATGCTTTTAATTGCTTTACTAGGAATGAATATTCACAGTATATTTGGGTGATCCTTAAAGAGCCACTCCAGAATAGAGAGCCAAGTCTGTATTTCCATGAAAACCATATCCCCATATGTCAAAACAAGCTCATTTGAAAAATCTTACCCTTTTAAGGGAAGGAAAACAAAAGAAATAATTAAGTGAAGTTATTTGCCATGCCAATAATCATTCTTTATTAATTGCAACATGACATATATACTGGGAGGTAATCATATTGCTTACTGACTTTGCATTTACTGCAAAAATTCCTAAATTCTGAGAATAATTACCATCACAAAAGACTACTGACAAAGACTACTGACTCCAAAAGTCTACATGGACACAAATATATGGTGGGTTTGAACTGCACATTGGGCTCTTGTTAGGCAGAACACTTTTTTTTTCAGTGGAATAATCAGCACATATTCCAATAGCCCTCTTTCTACCTATTATTATTTCAAAAAAAGACACCTGTTTCTTTGCACAAGCTAAGTAAGCAGGTCTTTGCCAAGATTCCTGTCTATTGTGCATTTATGAAAGCAAACATGAATGCTACTGATCGCAGTAGGGAGTCTTGCAGGCCTGACACATTCAGCGCCAAAACGACGGCTCTAATTAGTGAGCAGTTCTGGTCAGACAATAAAGGCCTTAACCTTCCTTGCGAAATAATGAGCAAGGCAATGTTTGAAGCCCCCAGATAAGCTTTAGAGAACAGGGAGGGTGCAAAGAACTGCGTTAAAGGGACTAAAATGACAGACACAGGTGACCGAACAGTGAACTGTGCACTTGGTAATCAGCAGCAAAATGCCTGCTATACATAGGCATCATTCAGTCTTTGATTTCCCTACTTTGCCTGGATTATCAACAGAATTCAAAGGATTACATTGGTCATTACAACTATTTAAAACAAAGCAAGGGATTTGTTGAAATAGTTTCGAATACCTCCAAACTTAAGCAATTACTTCTTTTCAAAGACAATGCTTCTTGACAATAGGAGGTAAAATTTTATCTTAACAGAATAATTAAAAACTCACTACCAGTATCAGCGTTTGAGAAGTAGAATCATTCAGCACCATCTGTAACTTAAGGCAGTTATCAAGTCACATACTTTTAAGTATACCAATTTCTAAAGGAAATCTATCTAAAGAATAAACCTACACAGAAAGTCCTTTCATATTAAACACTGCATAAGCACTTATATATACATGTGAGACTTACATCTAGATTTTTGTTATGTAAGTTATCTTGGATAGCTTTACTTCTGTCCTCACATTGCTACTTTAGAGTTCTGACAATCACAGAAAGCTCATTTTAAAATACTTTAACTATAATTACATGAAGTGCTTTAAAGAGCTTAGACTTCTTAAAAGTTTACAGTGGCAAAAAAAATTACAACAATCTCAATCAAGCAATCATACATTAACTCTGAACGTTACGAGATGTGCAAAGCTTGAACAGAAAAAAAATCTGAACACTGTATTCATGTGCATTCTACATAATATGTATGCCAAATATGTATGAAGACATTCCTAAAACAG
Source organism: Psittacula echo (assembly GCF_963264785.1). Taxonomy (NCBI): domain Eukaryota; kingdom Metazoa; phylum Chordata; class Aves; order Psittaciformes; family Psittacidae; genus Psittacula; species Psittacula echo. The sequence continues at coordinate 83,061,749 of NC_137742.1, read as the reverse complement.
ACAAATTCCTCCTGTTAAAACTTTTCAAAAGACTTCTGAAAATACTTTTTTTTTAAATAAAATGCAAATTCTAAAAATTAAATATTAAAAGAATAAACAGAAACTAAGAAAAGCAGGCATCCAAATTTGTATTATACTGATACCCAAATTGCAGTTTTCCTTTTGACAAGAAAATGTTTGGTCTTTGTGATGTACGCTTTATTTTCAGTGTCAAGTTGATGTTAATTTTAACTACTTGCTTCCCCTAAGTGTCCTTCATTCTTGAAGAGATGTGAGAGAATTATTTGGGAAAAACAAAACAAAACAAATATCACAAGCAAAAAGCCAACACATACTATTTCAAGCTAATTCCTGAAGAGACGTAATAAAATTATTTATTTATGAAAAAACATTAATAATTTCAAACTGGTTTCTGATAGTAAAGTTTTCTGCATTTTGTTTAGAACTGATTATTCTTACTACTTTTATTTTTACTACTCTTAGCAGCAATATTGCTATAAAGCTATAAGAAAACAATTGAGATATTAAAAAAAAAAAAACAGAAGAAAGTAAGTGTATCAGGAATTATGTTTATATTAAAAAAAAAGAAACAAAAAACCTACCTTAGTCGCAATAGTACATGGAGTGGTCTAAAGAAATAAAACCACAGACCCACAAGAGCATTATTAGAGCTGAGGACAAAAATACACTTCTTTTCGCCAAACCCATGCAGAGTAGAATTAAGGATACAACTTAAAATGCATAAATAAATCCTACAAATGGCTTTCTTAGAAACCTTATTACACTAAAGGAATGCATTTTATTAATTCTATTTATAAAAAAAAAAAAAAGTCAAGCAAATAATCAGAATGTTACCATCTACACCAATTTCAATTAATGTACTGACCCAATTGCAAGACATTCACAAAAATTCAGACATCTCTCTACAAGAAAGTTATGTAGACACAAAGTATTTAAATCCAGCAAATACCAGTATTTTTATTAAATGTGGACTTGATCAATAGCCGCCAAACAAGAATGTCAACGGAAAGAAGCTGGAAAGGTGTTATAGGGAACAGAATCCCAGGGCTCATGTAGGGTAAAATTTTATGTAACAGATGTCAAATCCCACTGCCTTCTTGCACTCACAAGAGGCAAATAGTCCCCTCCTCACTCCCTGCTTGGTGCTATGGCCTCAGATATCCCTCATGGCTGGTCTTGCTTCTGGGTTGAATACACACAAGGAAGCCCTTTTTCTCCTCAAGCCCTGCTGACCAGCCCAGAGAGCTGAACTGGCACACAATGGGGACAGAGGACACTGGCAAAAGCATCTAGTCAAGGGGAAGTGCATTATCACTGCCATTAGGTCTCCTGATTAGCACTGCTGCCTTTTGAAACCTCAACCCCTTATAAAAAAAATTAAATAAAAGGAGAAAAAACACAGCAGTTCTAGAAAGAACAGCATTCATCAGAGTTTAGACTCTCAAACTAGAACAAGCAGGAGAGCAACTCCAAAAGGCTTGAAAGTCCAAAAGGCTTCAAAGAGCCTTCCACACTACCCATACGGCTGCACGTCATAAAAAGCTCCATGACTCTTCAGTTAAAAAAACCTAAAAAGCTCAAGAAACTAGTGTGCTACAGAAGACAGAAGGAGCCTGCAAACACAAGGATCAATTTCAATAAGCAAGAATGGTCCATAGGGTTCTAAAGAGGTAACTTCCTTATCAAATTGCCAACCCAAGCCTGAAATCCCGTTGAAAATAATGAAAATTTTGCCTAAACAATGACTATTACATATAGTATGACTATTCTAGTTGACAGATAAGAAAACATGCAAAACTGAAGAAAATTTAGCGCATTCAGGATGATCCCTTTTTTCCAATCTAGTCAAATGTAACACTAATCTATACTCCAGGATTATTTGCAGCAATCCACACTTTGACAGGAATAGACATCTTAGTAGTAGAAAAATTTGGAAGTAAATATTAGATACATATGCCCACAATCCCAACACAAATACTACTTCATTACTTCCTCATTTTCTTCCACTTGATTGCTATCTTTTAGGTTTTGTCAATAATTTTTTTTTTTTTTGAGTCATGAAAGATTTGAAGGAAGAAGGAAAAAATTACAGTCTGAAATGCAACATGAAATAGCAATAGTGATTTATCACCTGGATGCTTCTGATAACTTGCCACTCTAGCACGCCAAGGTGGATTCTTTAAAAAACATGGGAAAATAAATAGTTGAGAGTATGTCCTATTCTAACTGATCCCTTTAGTCTGCATTGCTAACAAAAGGAAAGCATACATTGAGCCCTATGAGAAAGTGTCTGAAGAATCACTGGAATTCAAGTTGGCTTTGTTCACATCAGGGAATACAGGTATTGTACCCATTAGATTAAACAGAACTGCATTTACAGGAAAAAGCAACAGTAAAAGGTCTGTGAAGTAGTCATGGCGTCTGACCTATTCAACCTACTCAGAAACTAACTCAACAAGACTATAAGTAAAACACATCACGTGTTTTACAACATGTGGTGTTTTCAAACCTTATATCCAACTAGAGCTTTTGGGGATTTATAAAAATACAAATACAAAAAGTATTTGTGCCTTTACAAATACTTTTGGCCAGCTCAAATTTGGTCATTTTTTTGGCCAGAACACCAACTACTGTGAATCCACTCTAGACAACATTCAACCACAAGGAGAACTAAGGGGAAAAAACACATGCAGAATGTCACTCCTCCTGATTTCAATGGCAGCAGAAAAACATAAATGCCTCCATACCACAAGTGAAAATAAGCATACAGATTTCTAGAGGCACCCTGTTCTCATCAAAGCCAAGAGAAAGAAGTAAGAAGGAGTGATCAAAGGCCACAACCAGCATACTTTGAATTATAGGGCTTCCCTGAACTATCTAATGACAGCTGTGAAAAAAAAAATTATTTAGCCCAGACAAATGCATAGTTTAAAATGTCTAGAGTGACAACAAACTTTGGCCTTCAAAGGTTTTTATTTACTTGGCTTTTGAAAAGTTCTCTTGCGTAAGTGCATGTACCGAAAGCAATATTCAAGAGACAGACAATTTAAAGCAATTCCCCTTTTAAATTTCTATTCAACTATCCTTGTTCAAGAAAGAAGGCAAGCATTGCCTCTAGAGGAAATTATTACTGTCTGGAAACTGTGTTACAGCAGAGGAAGGTCTAGGCCTCATCCTCCAAATCCCCTTTATCTTCAGCTCATTACAGGAGTTTCCATTCAAGATCTTCCCCAGCTTCTACACTCGCTACCAAAACTGGTGAACCATACAAATAAAATTTTATTGTTATAAAAAAAGTTTGGTTGTTTTGTTGTTTTTTTTTTTCCAAGTACAACATGCACTGATTAATTCAGACAGGCTGTTTTGAAGGGCTTTAACATACTTAACATATGAGTCAATTACATCAAAGGAACAGGGAAGGAACAGGCTTTGACAAAAGCAAACAAAAATTTAACAGAGACAAATACTTCTTTCTGCATAAAATTTGTGAAGGCATTCAGATGATCAAAAGGGGAAAAACACTGCAATGCTTTGTTGCATTAATGCTCTTACAGAATTAATCCAGATCATAAATTAGGATTAAAAAAAAATCACCTCTTCAGCCAGAGGACTTAGATATGGAAGTGAAACAAAACAATTTCCTAAATACTAATATTAAAAAAAAGACTTTAAGTATAGCCCAGGTTACATGAAATCACTTTAGACAGTATGGATTATTACATCCAGCAACTGCAACCACTGCTCTGGCTGATACACTACAATTCTCTGCACCGGAGTTTTCTAACAGTGTTTTTCAGCAAATACGAAGCGTGTTTTTCCCCTCTTACCCTTTTGACCTAAGGACCTCAAGCCCCTGTGGTACTAGAGACACAGGATTATAGATGTTGCAGATTCCCCTGGAAGGCATGCTAAGGCACATGAAAAACAACAAGGTGCTTGGTGACAGCCAGCATGGCTTCATTAAGGGGAAATCCTGCCTGACCAATTTGGTGGCCTTCTATGATGGGGCTACGGAACTGATGGACAGGGGTAGAGCAGTTGATGTCATCTACCTGGACTTGTGCAAAGCATTCAACACTGTCTCACATGACATCCTTGTCTCTAAATTGGAGAGACATCAATTTGATAGGTGGACCATTCAGTGGATAAAGAACTGGCTGGATGGCCGCACACAAAGAGTTGTGGTCAATGGCTCAATGTCCAGCTGGAGACTAGTAATGAGTGGTGTCCCTCAGGGATCGGAGTTGGGACCGGTCTTCTTCAGCCTCTTTGTTGGTGACATGGACAGTGGGATTGAGGGCGACCTCAGCAAGTTTGCCAATGACATCAAGCTGTGTGCTTCGGTTGATACGCTGGAGGGAAGGAAAGCCATCCAGAGGGACCTTGACACGCTTGTGAGGTGGGCTGATGCCAACCTTATGAATTTTAACCATGCCAAGTGCAAGGTCCTACATCTGGTTCAGGGCAATCCCAGGCACAGCTACAGGCTGGGCAGAGAAGAGATTCAGAGCAGCCCTGCAGAGAAGGACTTGTGAGAGCTGGTTGAGGAGAAACTGAACATGACCCGGCTTCAGTGTGCGCTTGCAGCCGGGAAAGCCAACCGTATCCTGGGCTGCATCAAAAGGAGCATGACCAGCAGGTCGGAGGAGGTGATCCTGCCCCTCTACTCTGCTCTCGTGAGACCTCACTTGGAGTACTGTGTGCAGTTCTGGTGTCCTCAACATAAGAAGGACATGGAACTGTTGGAACAAGTTCAGAGGAGGCCCATGAGGATGATCAGGGGACTGAAGCACCTTCCATATGAAGACAGGCTGAGAAAGTTGGGGCTGTTCAGCCTGGAGAAGAGAAGGCTGCATGGGGACCTCATAGCAGCCTTCCAGTACCTGAAGGGGGCCTATAAGGATGCTGGGGAGGGACTCTTCATTAGGGACTGTAGTGACAGGACAAGGGGTAATGCATTAAAACAGGGGAAGTTTAGATTGGATATAAGGAGAAAGTTCTTTACTGTAAGGGTGGTGAGGCACTGGAATGGGTTGCCCAGGGAAGTTGTGAATGCTCCATCCCTGGCGGTGTTCAAGGCCAGCTTGGACAGAGGCTTGGGTGAGACATGGTTTAGTGTGAGGTGTCCCTACCCATGGCAGGGGGGGTGGAACTATATGATCTTAAGGTCCTTTCTAACCCTAACTATTCTATGATTCTACGTTTTTGTAACATACTGCAAGAGGGATTGCATGAGGAAGAAGCATTCTTCAAACCCCTGTATCATATTCTCATTTTTAAAAACTATCTTGACATCCTACATGGATATAGGTAAAATAAAAGTGCATATGTGAATGTGCATCAAGGAAAAAAGGAAAAGACAGGTGAAAAAAGGGCCATATCAGTAAGGCAAATTATGTATACTAAAAAAAAAAAAAAAGCAGACAAACAACAAAACACAACTCTCCCATGTAAAGGAAGCAGAACAAACCCAAATTCAGTTTTGTTTTTGACTTCAGAACTATATACTGTAGCGTAAAAGAAACTTGAACAATTCAGTAACACTAAATATGTCTCATTTTGATGGCAGGTATTGCAGATTAGTTCTAGAACCACCTCCCATAAGAATACTTTTGTTGCCACTAAGACTTCTGACACATTAAGACATTATATAGGGGAACAACAACAAGAACAACAACAACAACAACAAAAAAAAAAGGCATGACCCTATGATTCCTGTTAAATGCTAATAAAGTGATTTTAAAGAAATGCACAGATTGTTTGAGAAGATGCAGTTACAATATCCAATAATCACTTTTGTTTAATCAAGTTTATATGCATATTACCAGGACTGAGAGCATGTTTGCTTGTAGAATCCATGCTGCAGAGAATTAACTATCCCATCATTCCTTGGAAAGGTCCCCACCAAGAGGGTACAGAGGTATATTTAAGGTACATTTGCATTTTCTACTCAAGCTTATATATTCAATAGGTGAATAATAACTAACTTGGGAACAACTGTTTGGATAAAATTTTTAATTTCTCTTTCAAGTAAAAAGGTGGGAGGAGAGGGGGAAAGGCAGAAATTACCTAGACACAGTCTGTAACATCCTCTCCTCTTCAGCTAAGCAGTAAAGAATACCACTTCTCTGAATTTAGAAAGATAGTCAGTTACTAATTCACAGTGCAAACCTGACTCCGGAATCTGTTTATTCATATGACTTTCCTGTCTGGCAGAACAAGTGATATTAATAAAAAATGCAACCATTTTCAGGAATGTTTCCATCAGAACTGCACTAATTTGAAGATTATTGGGCAAGTCTCTCCTATCTCTCACTTAAAGTAAGAATGCCAAAGAATTGTCAAGTATTATGACAATAAAGTTGTGGAATATTTTCAGCATTCCACTCATGATGTTCCACTATTAAATACTGTGTGTATTTTTAAAAGGGAGTTCTGTGGGTTTGGGTTTGTTTTGTTGGTTTTGTTGTTTTTTTTCCTTAAAGTACCTCAGCAGTGTGGTGCTTTCAACCTTGAAAATTCAGCCAATACATTTTTAAATGATTTTGTGAACAGCCCCAAATACAAGTTCATTACTTTTGCAGGTATACCTATCTGCAGATGTCTGTACACTTCTGAGTTACTCTATGCAAAGTAAACCAAATTGTGACATTTATTTACCATGCTTCTTCTGGAAAGAAGTAGTATTATTACAGAGGTATATTCAGTCTCTTAACTAACAGCCAGTCTCTTAGTTAAGTAATTGTACAGTGGGTAATGTCTTCATTTTTTGCCTTAAGATACCTCATTTGGAAACTCATCTTAGAGTCACATGCTCCTGGTGTTTGTAGCATAAGGATGTTACAGAACCATCACATCTTCTAAGGCTTCCCAGCAAACCTTGCAGAAGAGAATCCAGACAGCAAATTAGAATATATCACTGTGAGAACATGGATGAAATTAAAATAGTATTAATTTTAAAAAAACCACCTCAAACAAAACCACAGAGTCCCTCCTCCAAAAACAAACAAAAAACCAACCAACAACAACAACAAAAAGCCAAAACAAAAAATCACCACACCAAAAACCCCCACCCTAAAACAAAAAACCTGACACATTAAAGTCAGCTGCATTACTGACACACATTATCTAGCCAACACATCATAGAATCATAGAGGTTGGAAAAGGCCCTTACAACCATCAAGTCCAACTTATTTCCCCCCCACTGCCAAGGCCACTAACCATGTCACTAATGGCTGTTCAAAATCATATGCAGATTTTGAACACCTCAGGGGACGGTCCCATCACCAGTTCCCTAGGCAGCCTGTTTCAATGCCTGAACACTCTTGGTGAAGAAATTTTTTCTAATACCCAGTCTAAACCTCCCCTGGCACAGCTCGAGGCCATTATCTCTTGTTCTATTGCTTTTTCCTTGAGTGAAGAGACCAGCCACATCCTGACTATCCTCCTCTCAGGTAGTTATAAAAAGCGATAAGGTCCCCCCTAAGCCTTCTCTTCTCCAATCTAAACAAAACCAACTTCTCTATCTGTTCCTCATCACATGTCTACTCCAGTCCCTTCACCACCCCCCTCCGCTTCCCCTTGACCCGCTCTCCCACCGACAACAAACACAACTGCCAAGACCCACACACACATTCCCCCTCCGCTTGGGCGGTGCTTCCTGCGCCGTGTCGAACACTCTGCGCATGCGCTTGGGTGATGCGGCAGTTTCCTCACTGCTGAGGCGACTGGCTTAACGTTTTTGGTGTGAGGGGGCTGCTCGTGCTGCTAATGTGTGCCGACTGCAGCGGTCATGGGGAAGCTGAACGTGGTGATGCTCCGGTACCTTTCCAGGGAGCACTTCAGAGTGCTGACAGCGGTGAGTCGGTGGGAAGGCCTGGCCGAGGAGGCGGGGAGGAGATGAGGCCTGGCCCAGCCTGTTCACGGAGTTCCGCATGGCTGGTTAGTTAAGCAGGGTTGAGCGGGCTTCGTGCGCTCATGGAAGACGCGGACGGCAGCGGAAGAAAGGCCGCAGGGGAATGGTTCTCGCTGCTTTGCAGAGGGTCCGGTCTGGCGTTTCCCGGTGAGGTCGTGCTGGTCTTTCCTTTTTCTGACCACCGTGAAGGGATTATTAGCACTGGGGCTGCCCAGGCGGTATAAGGTATTGTCACCAGTTTCTCCACGCATGCAGAGTGCTTTTGCCCCTTGTCTAATGAGGAGCGAGCAAAAGTTTACCAGTGAGCGGCATGCTGCCTTGTCTAGTTGCGTGGTAAGTGCTGGCTGCGCCAGTTGGCCTGCCAGACTGTACTGACAGCAGAAGTATTAGTGGAAAGGCAAACTGAGCCATGATTGTAAGTACAGGAAAAGAGTCTCATTTCAGAAATTTAGAACTCCTGAGACTGAAATCTAATAAGCTATTCATCTTCTGTCCAATACTGTAGAAATTCAAGGCTGAATTATTCAAAGGATATCAAGGGGCAGTAGTGCATATTAAAGGTTTGGTCAGGCGATTAAAAAAGTAACAATTTATCAGTGAAGAATTATTTTAGTCTCAAGTGGGATCTGTTGTTACTCCATTGTTGAAACAGGATCTAACAAATTTATTTTTATTTGTTCTTTTAGGTGGAAATGGGCATGAAAAACCATGAAATAGTTCCTGCTAGCTTAATTGCTTCCATTGCCAGCCTTAAACATGGTGGCTGCAATAAAATTTTGAGAGAGTTGGTGAAACACAAACTTCTAGCTTATGAACGAACTAAAAGTGAGTTTGAATTTTCTGTTGGGTTCCCTCTCTTGTTCTGTCCCCAGCGTCACACAGTGGTAATTGCAGAAGTACCACATGTGAACATCCAGAGCACTTGCCAGCCTTACCTTCTGGACCTACCCTGGAAAAATTAATTTGTGCAGCACCAAATGTTGTAGCTCTCTGCTGAGCTGCTTACGCCTGTAAGGGTGACAGAAAAAAATGAACCGTTAACTTTATTTTTTGCAAAGTCATGAAAAATAGAAGAATCATCAGTTAAGACAATGTTCAGATGTGCACAGTAATCAACCCAGATCCCTGCTGTTTCTCTTATATGCATATCTTCCAAAATGCTCCTTGGATTTTCCCAGGCTATTTAAAATACTACCTCTATTAGAGAGGGACTGATGGCATGTTGTCTTTTTTCAATTTTCATAAACCTGCAGGAACTTAAACGTTTTTACCATTCTGCCAGAGTGGACTGATCTTAGCCTATGGATGAAATATTACTTGGGTGTAGTGCACTGTAAGCTAAAAGAAGACTAAATTAAGACTTACTTTAATTGTAATGTATACATAATGAGAAATTAAATATGTTGTATTTTATTCTTACCAAGCTGTCCAGGGTTATCGACTAACTAATGCAGGATATGATTACCTTGCTTTGAAAACTCTGTCTTCTCGACAAGTCATAAATTCTGTTGGAAACCAGATGGGTGTTGGCAAAGAATCAGGTAATTAAAAAAAAAAATAAAAATTTCTAAGTAAACACACCTGTAATGTTGCATATATTTTGCTAGAAACTAGGCAAGTTTTACTCTGGAGAGTCACGTCAGTTAATCTGTCAAACACCAAGATTTGTGGTTCACTAGTTGAAGTGCTGTGTGAGGCTTCTGGCTGCATTTGAGTATTTCTTCACAAGAGTGTTGTTCTACTTCGGCCATTTTGTCTGATTCTTAGTTCATCCCGTAAAGGTACTTCGCATGCAGATGCTGTTTGTCTCTGTCCTGGATTGGCTGGGATAGAATTATTTTTCTTCTAGTAGCTGGTACAGTGACGTGTTTTTGCTTTAGTCTGAGAACAATGCTGATAACACACCAGTGACTTACTTGTTGCTCAGTAGCTTTTACCTTGATCAAGGACTTTTCAGCCTCTCATGCTCTGCCAGTGAGAAGGGGCACAAGAAGCTGGGAGGGAGCAGAGACAGGACACCTGACCCAAACTAGCCAAAAGAGTGTTCCATACCAGAGCATGTCATGCTTGGTATAGAAATCGGGGGGTTACCTGGAAGGGAGCGATCACTGCTTGGGTCAGTGGATGCAAAGCAATTGTATTGGGCATCACTTGTGTTCATTGGGGTTTGTTTTTGTTTTGGTTTTTTTCTGCTTTTAGTTTTATATATCTCTCCTTGTTATTTCCCTTATTATTACTACTAGTAGTATTAGTATTGTATTTTACTGGATTTCAATTATTAAGCTGTTTTTATCTCAACTGTTGGTTTTAAATTCTTTTGATTCTCCTCCCCATCCTGCCTGGGGAGGGGAAAGAGAGGGTGAGCAATGTGCTGCCTGGTGCTTAGTTGCTGGCTGGGTTTAAACCACGATAGTCTCATGGTTTGTGAAGAGTTTTGGACCATTTTAGCAAAAAGACAATTAATCCTTTTCATCCCACTTAAATCTATTTTACTTTACTATCTTAAAGCTATTGCAATATTTTATTGGTTCGTCTGATGTTCATGTTGATGTTTGTTTGATAAAGCACATTACTTGCGTAATTGAAGAATGAGAAGGTGATTATTTGGGACAAATGGTAGAAATAAAACATAGGGTATTTGTTAACCATGTTTAAATTCAGAGGCTGGTTCCTTGGGTTGTTTGTCAACTCAGCAGAAAAAAGGTGGCTCTTCCACAGTGTGATTAAGAACATCAGTATCTACCCTAGATTTCTCTCAAGGATTGCTTATATTTATTTGCTGTGCAGATAGCTTGGGGATGTTAACATGAGTATAGGAACGGTAACATCTATTGCTATATAAGATGTTTCAGATCACATCGATATTTCTACTATTAGGGTACCATGTAGCTGTCTTTACTAACTGTAGTAGAACTCGCCATGCCAGAAATAGTAATTGTAAGAAGTGATGTAGCAAGCTATCGCTGCAGTTTTTTAATCATATACTAGCCTGTCGGATATCATTTATTTCTTAGATCTCTGCCATTATGTGCCTTGCAGATATTTATATTGTTGCAAATGAAGAGGAACAACAGTTTGCATTGAAATTACACAGGCTTGGAAGAACTTCCTTTCGCAGTCTGAAAAATAAACGTGATTACCATAAGCACAGACATAAAATGTCGTGGCTGTATTTATCCCGGCTAGCAGCAGTGAAGGAGTTTGCCTATATGAAGGTAGGTGACCACATGAAGGTAGGTGACCACTCACACAATATCAACAGTGATGTAATAGACTGGAAGATACTTTTCTAACTGTCTTTTTATCAGTTTATATTTGCAGTGCTTGTAAGATTTACACTTTTTTTTTTTGTTGTTGCCAATGGACTTAAAGTGTATGTCTCAGAATTTCAGTGCTGTATGTCTTTTATACTTTCCAGTGACAAAATGAAGCTTTGTTATGGAAATCATAGAATAGTTAGGGGTGGAAAGGACCTTAAGATCATCTAGTTCCAACTCCCCTTGCCATGAGCAGGGACACCCCACACTAAACCATGTTGTCCAAGCTTCTGTCCAGCCTGGCCTTGAGCACCACCAGGGATGGAGCATTCACAGCTTCCTTGGGCAACTGATTCCAGTGCCTCACCACCCCTCACAGTAAAGAATTTCTTCCTTATATCTAATCTAAACTTCTCCTGTTTAAGTTTGAACCCATTAACCCTTGTCCTACCACTACAGTCCTTGGAACAGAAGCAGGTGTCATGAAAAAGTTTCAACAATTGTTACTTAGGGATAGACAATTTATGTATCACCAGTTGTGCTGTTTTCCTTTCAAAATTTATTGCATAAGCTTGCAAAAACACCTTAAAAAGTAAGGAAATTTACAATTATTTGGCAGAATTATTGGGAGGTTTTTGTTCAGCTGTCTTTTTTTTTTTTTTCCCCCCTAATTTCCCATATTTACAGGTGTTCCTGTGCTGTTGTGGAAAATCTTTCAATCTAGACAGGTGTTCTGATCTGAAAAGGCATGCTTTGTGCTATACTGTGGGAAAAGATTGCATTTCCAAGCATATGTTGCTACTCTGATTTTTTTTTTTTTTTTTACCTGCTTTAGAAAAATACAGATGTTCTACAGTGATTGAAAGTTAACAATGAAAAACATGATTATTTATAAAAATCTACTTTTCTGTCCTCCTTTTGTCCTATTCAACAGATATAGATATATTTTCTTGTTTCTCTTAATAAGCACACTTAGTGTCTAAACTTAGGATTTTTTTTTTTTTCAGCAAAAGCTGGAATGGCTGTTACACAGTCTCCCTTCTTAAGTGTGTCACGATGTATCCAGTTAGCATTTGAGTAATGTATGCTGCCTCCACAGTAACATTTACCTGAGGTGGAAGTTGTCAATATACATAATGTTTTCTTAACTATTTAATTTTAATTTTTCAATGTATTGTCTCTTTCCAGGCTTTACATGACAGAAATTTTCCTGTTCCAAAACCCATAGACTACAACAGGCATGCAGTTGTTATGGAACTTATTGATGGCTATCCTTTGTAAGTACTGAAGCTTGAATTCTATGTCTTATTAAACCCTAACAGTGTTAGGTTCAATAAAGTAACAGGGTTAGGGTTTTTCATTGTCATTTAAGTGAATTCTGACTTTACCATGCAAACTAATGTTCTCTAACCCACACTTACTACTGTTCTACTTAACTTGTAGTCTTTCTTCTCTTATCTTTTTATTAAGAAAAATTGTTTTTTTCTTAGTCCAAAGAAACTAGTGAAATTTACTAATTTTTTAAAGAATACAGTAAAAGAGTAGCGTGACACAGGTTAGTATTCCTGCTGTTTCCTACACAGAAATCACATATTCTGTATGTTATTGGATATGTACAATATTGAATATAATATCCTTCAAGTTCTGAGCTCCAGTTTGTGATCCTTGCTCTGGTAGTTCAGGTAAGGTTATAACTTACTGGTTTAGAACTTCTGCTCTGTTTATGCATAATCTGGTTCTGCTCCTCAAAAAAAGATTACTTTGCTTGAGTTTGCTAGTTCAACATCTAGGAAAGTTAAATATCTTTGACGTTTGAGAGTAAAGGGATGGTTTGTTCTGTTTGCAAACCAGAATGCAAAACGCCCATATAGTTGGTATAATGTAGAATAAGTTAGGTACTTATCCAGAGGCTTAAAGTGTAATTCTAGAACTAACAAATCCATGCTCTTTTATACTAATCAAGATCTAAAGCCGGCAGTTTAATCAAAAGGAAATTAATCCCAAAGTATAACAGTTGAAGAGTAACATGGAAGAGACTTCATTATATTTTCTCCGCACCTTCATTTTTTTTAATAATGCCACATCCATCATATACATAGAGCACTTCAAGTTCCATGTTGACATCTGCAATGGAAGTTTACCATGCTTTTCCTGTTTCGTGGTTCTAACTTGGAGATAAGGATTGGATGAGAATTATTTCAAATATACCAAGATAAAATAATCTCCAAAAAGTTGGAAGGATTACAGCCGGTTGCCAGTTTTTCCATTGTCCATTGCCTGTGTTGAAAAACTAGTGCAGAGTTGGTGACCTTGGTAAACAGTTGTTATGCTGTCTTTGACAAGTACAACCTTATTCAAAGTTCTGGCAAATTGATCTGTTTTTCCTAGCCTACCTCTTTATTTTACATCTCACAGAACCAGAGAGTGTTTGAGGTTAGAAGGGACCTCCGGAGGTCATGTAGTCCAACCTCGCTGCTTGAGCAGAGCCATGCAGAGCTGCTTGTCAAGGACCATGCCCAGATGACTCTTGCGTATCATTAAGGAGGGAGACGCCACAACTTCTTTGGGCATCCTGTGCTGGTGCTCAGTGACACCCACAGTGAAAAAAGTGTTTCCTATGTTCGTACAGGTTCTCTTGTGTTTCAGTGTGTGCCCATTGCTCTTGTCACTGGGCATCACTGAAAAAAACTTGGCTTTGTCCTCTTTACACCCTCCCTTCAGGTATTTATATACATTGATTAGATCCCCCTGAGGCTTCTCTTTTCCAGGCTGAACAGTCCCAGCTCTCAGCCTTTTCACACAGGAGAGATTCTCCAGTCCCTTAATCATTCTTGTGGCTTTTAGTTGGTCTCTCCAATATTGTATGTGCAGTGATGCAGTGCTCCAGGTGTGCCCTCACCAGTGAATAAAGGGGAAGCATTACCTCCCTTGACTTGCTGGCAGTAGTTTTGGTTAATGCAGTCAAGGATACCATCAGCCACCTCTGCAGCAAGGGCACATTGCTGATTCATATTCAACGTGGTGTCCAGTAAGGACCCCCAGGTCCTTTTCTGCCAAACTGCTTTCCAGCTGAATGATACATAGTGTGTACTGGTGCATGAGGTTGTGCAGGACTTTGCACTGATCATTAAACTTTATGAGGTTCATGCTGGCCCATTTTTTGAGGCTGTTGGGTCCCTCTGGATGGCAGTACAATCCTCTGGCATATCAGCCAAACCCAGTTTGGTGATGTCTGCAAACTCTGCCCAATCACCCAGCTCATTAATGAAGATGTTATATGGGGACTAAAACCACTTTCAACTGCTGGGGCCGCACTGTGAGTCACTGGTCTCCAAGCAGACTTTGTGCTCAGGCTGTCAGTTTTCAATCTACCTCACTGTGTATCTAGAGTGTACATCAGCAGCTTTTTTATGAGGATCATATGTGAGGCACTGTAAAGGCCTTACTAAAGTCCAGGTAGATAAAATTCACTGCTGTCCATGCCATCTAGCAAGCCAGTCACTTCATCACAGAAATTCATGTGGCTGACTATTGTGGATGATTTTCTTGTCCTTAATATGCCTGACAGTGGTTTCCAATGTTAGCAGTTCCTTCACCTTTCCAAGGTCCAAGGTGAGGCTGACCACCCTGTAGTTTGCTGAGTCCTTTTTCTTGCCCTTCTTAAACATCAGTGTCATTTGCCTTTCCCCAGTCTTCAGATGCTTCTCCCAGTTGCCATAATTGATCAACGATTATGAAGAACGGCCTTGCAGTGCCACCTGCCAGCTTCCTTAAAGTTCAGGTGTACATCCCATCAGGGTCCATGGACTTGTCTGTCCCATTTGCATAAGTATTTTGTGAACTCCAAGGGTAGATCTTCCTTGCTTCAGCCCTTAACCCTGGTCACTGGGACCTGAGATTCCTATCTTGCAAGGTATCAGTTAACATGACTTCCAAATTCAAAGAGCAGGTGGGATAGGTTATAATACAGACCTGTGCCTGTGCGAAGAGTCACTAATTTTGGTACAAATATGAAAGGGTTCAACAGAAGCCTCTTAAAGAGCTGCTAGATTTCCATTGTTCATGCTTTGTACTGTACAAACGATCAATTCTTATACTGTAGTGCTGCATTTAGATCAAAATATTTCATGATAACTGTAAATGCTGACAGTTTGTGGTACAACAAGATAACTGCCATTTTATTTGGTTTGTTTCCAAAGACATGTTACACTGAAGGTACTGTGCTTTCTCAAGTATATGTTCGACCATACTGCCAGCTTTTTTAATTTTTTCCCATAATTTTGTCTAAAAAATATATTTTTGCAACAGAAAATGTTGTGGAGGTTTTGAATTTCAATACAATACCTATTTTCTACTGAGACCATAATATAGTACTGAAACAGGAGACATAAACATTTATGGATCCATTATTTAAATAATGCATCATAACAGTAGTGTCTGAGAGGGAAGACAATGAGCATAAGCTGAAATGAGATTTAGTCTGGATAGACATTTTCTCCCCTTGCAGAGAGTGAGGCAGTGCCACAGGGTGCTTTGGGAGATTGCACAGTCTCCATTCCTGGAATTTTTCAAGTCGCAACTAGACAAAGCGCTGAGCAATCTGGTCTGATCTCACAAGTGGCTCAGCTTTTGAGGAGCTTCTTAGACTAGGGACCCTTTTAACTTGAGTTACCCTGGAATTCTGTCAGATGTATTTCATATATTTTGTCTATATTTTAAAATTAAGTTTTCAAGGTTCACAGTATTTTATTTAACTTTTCAGGTGCCAGGTGCACCACATGGAAGATCCTGCCTCTGTCTACAGTGACTTAATGGATCTGATTGTAAAACTTGCCAATCATGGTTTGATTCACGGCGATTTCAATGAATTTAATCTCATATTGGATAATGATGACCATGTCACTATGATCGATTTCCCTCAGATGATATCAACATCACATACAAATGCTGAATGGTAGGTTCAAATTTAAAGCTGTTTTCCAAGTAAATCTGACAAGTGCTCGTGACAGTAAATAGTCAACCATGATTTGTTTCCATACACCTGTCTGTGATGCTTTTTCTACCATTGTTGTCCTGCAGCATGAATAACATTCCAAACGTAGTTTGATTTATGAATGAGTAGAAATGTCTCTTTAGGATAAATATGTAATTCACTTCTTCTCAGATAGAATGATGTTTTTCAGTTAAGAAATGCTAAGAAATAAACTGCATGCAGTTTTTTTCACTATCCTTTTGTCTTGGGATCACTAGCAGAAATAATTTTCAAACGAACGCAGTAAAAGGTGAGAAGTATACGGTAAAAGTTTGTCATTGCAGTAGACTTCATTACCTTGATTATGTGCTTGTACAGTTCTGTATTTTTTTTCTTTTCAGGTATTTTGACAGAGATGTGAACTGTATTAAGGAGTTCTTTAAGAAACGCTTCAACTATGAGAGTGAGGTCTTCCCAGAATTCAAAGATGTCAGGTATAAACTTCCAAATGAATTTGAGTTTTCCTATTTGTATTGGTTTTATGAGAAAAATGGGCATCAGTGGGATACCTGTAGAAGAAATTAAAGAAAAAAAATCAAAATATGCCCAACTGTGCATTTTTAAATTATATTTTTGTTATTCCTATTATGTTTTTCTCCAACCAGAGTTACTGTAAGTGGTTTCCAGAAAGCCAGGGCATGCTTTAAAATCGGCTACTGCCTCCTTTGTCTTTCCTCTTGCACCTAAGGAAGAAAGATCAATCCAAAAGCTTGATCCAAATGGTAAAGGATCTGGGAAATGTTACCAGTGATGCAGAATCAGTTTCTCCCATTTCTCAAAGCTATTTGACAGTTCCAGTATTTGGAGGGTTAACTTGTGTTTCAATTTTAGATTTATTTTTAAAATGCTAGTAAATAGTGATTGCCTTGTCAAACATTATTATGCCAAAGTTTCATCCTAATGTCTTTTGTCCCTTTTGAAAAATAATTTTCAACTTACTTTAAGACTGAACCTGTTGGAATTAAAAGGGTTTTATTTCCTTCTGAGCACTTTTTCAATGTGGTACCACACTTGAATCAGTCTCTGTGTGTCCTTTATTCTTCTGTTTACTTAAACATAATCTGAACCTAAAGCCAGATTGTATTCCTGCTAACATAAAATAATTTCCTATAAATAAATAAACAAATAAATGCTGGTTTTGAAGATGGAGTAATTTTTTGTTTGTTTCTCTCAGGTCAAATTCCGTTAATACTTCACCTAAGCAAAGCTTAGCACTATCATCTGGTGTTTTGTATATTTCAGCAGCGTACACCCTCTTTGTTGCTAGTATGTGTAATTACAGTCTAGCTTGATTAGTAATTTTAATCCAAAAGGTAGCATATTGGTAGCTTGATGAATCAGCTTATTAAAAGAAAATATACTTCTTTCACAGGAGAGAGTGTTCCCTTGATAGAGAGATTGCTGCCAGTGGTTATACAAAAGAAATACAGGAGGATGGTGAACTGCTTTACTCACGAAGTTCTGATGAGGATGATAATACAACAGAGGCATCAGAACTTGTAGAAGATGCTGAAAATAAGCTCAACTTCTTCAGCAAAGATAAAGAAAATAATGCAGACTTCATGTCTGAAGTGAGTGATTTCTCTGGAAGCGGAACCTCTGACCACTTGTATAACAATGAAGAGGCTGACACAACTGAAAGTAGGGCAGATACACAAAGGCTGGATATGTCAAAGTTAAGTTCAGCCTTAGAAAAAGCTGAAGAGCAAACTATGCTTTGGAAGTCCGATGAAAGTGCAGAGAGTTCTGCAGTTGCTTTTTTTAAGGGAAAAAGCGAAACCGAAAATGCTGCTGAAGTAAAAAGTAAGACAGGTGAAAGAAGGTGCTCTAATGATAAGGAAGATGAAGACAAATGCCCTGATCTGGTTGACTTATCAACTTTAAACGAGAAATTCGGGCATTACAGGTAAAGATTCATATTTACTATCTAGGGGTGTGGTTCCTCCTCTCTCTCTAGTAAATGTAAATCTTTCAAGTAGCTCAGAAAGGACTACTCTTTGGCTACCCTTGTTTAAACTGAAGACTAATAATTCAGTTTATTTAGAAAAAATTGCAGTGAGTATCTTTCCTATTGATCTCATGATTGGTAACCTGTTGATTGATACAAATTTTTCCTTTCATATAATGCCTGTTTTGAAGAACTAGTCTTAATATTTAAAATGTAATTGTTTTGTAGTACTTGCATATTCTATTGGGAGTTCTCAGATTATATCTCAAAAAGTTAAGACTTAAATTGTGCTCATAAAGACAAAGGACATTTGTCTTGCTAGTGGAATAAATAATTTATTTATGTTTTTTAGAAATGAAGAGAGTATCGCTTACATTGCTGAGCACAGAACAAGGACTAAAAGTATCACATCAGTAAGAAGTGCTGGGAGCTGCTCAACCATACCAGCAGTAAGTACTGTTGTTGTTATGTTACCATCTAGTTTACTCTCAGACCATATTAAAATGAACATAGCTGTTAGTACCTGTGTGTAAAAATGTTCTCCAGCATTAATTATCTTTAAAGAAGACTGTTACCATGTACCTCTCTGGTTTGCATTTCCATGCCCACAGAAAAATAGGACTGATACTTCTGTAATTGTTTATGGGGAATGATTTCCAGATCTTTCCTTTATGTATTGGTCTTTAGTGTTTTACCAAAGCTCTATATCAGCATTAACAACTCTCATTTACCCAATAAGAGGTTAATGTATGTTAATGTACTAACATATAACCAGTTAATTCACTTCTTTTGCTAGCCATGATTAATACTATTTAATTTAAAAGTGGATGCTTGACTCAAGATTTAATTTGGCCTTTTTCACCTGTTGATACTGAAAATTCACTATCATTGTGTCATGCCTTTAGTCCTAAATGATCTTCAGAAAGTTCTGATACTTAATTGTTTATTTGTAGGAACTAGTGAAACAGAAGATAAAACGTCAACTGACCAAACAGCAAAAGTCTGTTCTGAGGCAACGGTTGCAAAAAGGAGAGGCAAATATTTATACCAAGCAACGTCGAGAAAATATGCAAAACATTAAGTCAAGTTTGGATGCAGCTTGTTTCTGGGAATAATTCATTAAAGCCCCCATAGAACATGAGAAAATTCATGGTGTCTACAGTTGAAAGAATTCTGCTAATAACCAATAATCCTTCTATATACATAACCAAATGTTTTTCTGGAAGCTAATAAACCTTATTGTGGTTACTGTGATTTTGATTGGGGGATTTTGGTTTGTGATTCTGGTTGAAACTGTTGACTGTAATTTAAATTGTATCAGTAGTTACTGCCAAGATCATTTAACTACAGCAATTTCCAACAATATATATATTTTTTTTTTTTATAAATCAGTTGTACTGTGTTTTAGAATTTGAAAGTCCTGGGCTGCAAGGGCATCTTTGTCCATTTGGCAGAAACTGGAACAGTTTGCCTCAGCACATCACCAACATCACTGGCACAGGTTGCCCAAGGAAGTTGTGGCTGCCCCATCCCTGGAAGTGTTCAAGGCTAGATTGGATGGGGCCTTGGATGACATGGTCTAGTGTGAGGCATCCCTACCTCACAACCCTCCCTCCAGGTGGGTTGGAACAAGATGATGTTAAGGTCCTTTCCAGCCCTGACAATTCCATGATTCTGTGATCCTGATCAAACACTTTCTTCCTCTGTATGTCAGTGTGTGTAGCAAAGAAGCAGTAGGAATGAACCCAGACATCTGCCTTTACAGCTAGTTAGCACACAGCAAAAAAAAGCAATCCAGGGAGGTGGACCCTATGAAAGATTTTGGAGTTAAGGGCAGTGTCTGTTTGGCAGAAGTGGGGAGATTGTTCAGGAATCTAGTGCATCAATGAACTGCAGAAATTCAGCCCAGTATTCAACTAATTCTGCTATGTGGACAGCTTGTGGATAAGCAAACTGTCTGTAAAAGCAAACCCGAGATGTACTGAACCTTGGAGTCTTTGCAGCATGTAATTGCACAAGTTCTTCCTCATAGAAGTATTTCTTGCCCTAGTATTTAAAGACTCTGAATACCAAAGATAACTACCTGACTTCCCTAACATTTCAATTGCTTTGTTTAATTCAAATGTCTGCTACAGTCAAGATATTAAGACATAGAAGTAATTAATTATAGAATCATAGAATGGTTAGGGTTGGGAAGGACTTTAAGGTCATCTAGTTCCAACCCTCCTGCCATGGTCAGGGACACCTCACACAAGACCATGTTGCCCAAGGCTCTGTCCAACTTGGCCTTGAACACTACCAGGGATGGAGCATTTACCTCTTTGAGCAACCCACTCTAGGGCCTCACCACCTTCACAGCAAAGAACTTCTTCCTTAGATCTCACCTGAACTTCCCCTGTTTAAGCTGAAACTCATTGCCAGTTGTTCTATCACTACAATCCCTCATGAAGAGTCCTTCTCCACCCTCCTTGTAGGTCCCTTTCAGATACTGGAAGGCTGCTATGAGGTCTCCACGCAGCCTTCTCTTCTCCAGGCTGAACAGCCCCAACTTTCTCAGCCTGTCATTGAATGGGAGGTGCCCCAGCCACCTTACCATCCTTGTGGACCTCCTCTGGACTTGCTTGTTACCAGTCTCCAGTTGGACATTGAGCCCTTAACCACAACTCTGCATGTGGCCATCCAGCCAATTCGTTACCCACTGAGTGGTCCATCCATCAAATTTACGTCTCTGCAGTTTAGAGACAAGGATATCATGTGGGTCAGCATCAAACATTTTGCACAAGTCCAGGTAGGTGACATCAACTGCTTTGCCCTTGTCCATCAGTTCTGTAGTCCCACCATAGGCAGCCACCAAATTGGTCAGACAGGTTTTCCCCTTAATGAAATTATGTTGGCTGTCACCAACTACCTTGTTTTTCCTGTGCCCTAGCATGCTTTCCAGAAGAATATGCCCCAAGGTTTTGCCAGGCACAGAGGTGAGACTGACTGGTCTGTAGTTTCCCAAGTCTTCCATTTTTCCCCTTCTTGAAAATGGGGGTTATATTTCCCTTTTTCCAGTCATCAAGAACTTCACCTGACTCCATGATTTTTCAAATATGATGGACAGTGGGGCTTAGAAACTTCATCCGCCAGCTCCTTCAGGACCCGCGGATGGATTTCATCAGGTCTTACAGACTTGTGCACATTCAGATTCCTATGATGATCTCAAACCTGATCCTCTCCTACAGTGGGCCTAAGGTCTTCATTCTCACCATTCCTGCATCTGCCTTCCAAGACTTGAGTGGTGTGGTCAGAGCATTTGCCAGTGAAGACTGAGGCAAAGAAGTCATTAAGAACCTCAGCC
This sequence comes from Psittacula echo, assembly GCF_963264785.1. Taxonomy (NCBI): domain Eukaryota; kingdom Metazoa; phylum Chordata; class Aves; order Psittaciformes; family Psittacidae; genus Psittacula; species Psittacula echo. Next base: position 83,040,233 of record NC_137742.1, on the reverse strand, counting down.
TCCTCCAAATCCAGGGTAGCTAGGTGACTTGTATTCGAATGCATATCATAAACCATAATACTATTTTAACTCCACATCACCTATCTAAGTAGGTGCTGGTTGGGTTTTAAAGATTGATTCAGATCTTTTTCTTAAGTACTTAATTACATTCTTTGTAACATCCATCTTGTGGCAAAAACTTGGAAATTTGGTACCGCTTTTCTTTCTTCTTCTAGTAGTTTGTTCAGTCTACTTTTTAATTGGGGTTTCTGTAAAGCTTCAAAGTATCAAAACCTTAACGGTTATGTTTACACAGATGCAATTTAATATGCTGCTTCCTGAGCATAAGATGTTTTTCTACAAGTAAAGGAATGGAGGTGTGGGTTTGTTGTTTTTTTTTTTTTTTATCAGACTTGAGCTTAAATGCACATTTCACATTCATTAATAACCTGGGCAATAGTGTCCATGGTCAAGTCCATCCCTCGATCACAAGCCCATCTATATGTTCCATCTCTGTCTTGATGGCCTGAGGTGTCATGGGCCCATCAGGCTAAAAATAATTCACCCTTATATTGCCATAATAACTAGATAAAATCAGACAAAGAAACAAAATTTAAAAAGCTATGCATTCCATGACAGACAGGAAATGATTCAAAATAGAAACAGGAGTGAATAAAAGTACGGATCTTTCTAAATGAAAGCAATATAATTAGGTTGATAAAGGAAAAAACTAAAAATATGGACAGTGAACTAATGCAGAGACCAAAAAAGCAAATTAAAAAAACAGCATAGTACACAACAGACAAAAAAGAAGTAAAAAATAGGGATGAGAGCTTGATAAAAGCAGACACTGGAAGACAATTTAAAAAGCAACAGCACCAAGGAAAGACAAGAAACAAATAGAAACAGTGAACAGGATAAAAGTAGACATAGAAATGGTGTTCAAAAAAAGGATTAAGAAAGTAAAGGAAAAGAAATTGAGTAAGAAGTCAGTGCAATAAAACACAAAGAAAACTGGAAAACCAAAGGTAAAGGACATACAAGAAAAAAAGTTTAAAAATACAGACAGTGGACTGGATAAAAGGAAACACAGAAAACATTAATGGGGACTATGAAAATAAAGGAAAAAATATAAAAATAAGGTCAGAAAATTAAATAAACAGAAACACAGCAAATTTTTAAAGTGATGGGGATTTAGAAAGGAAAAGATCAAAAAATAGAGACAGGAAACTACATAAAGTAGACACACATACACAAAAAAATAACACCCATGTTAAACCAGGAGGAAAAAAAAACCATCACCGACAGGACACAAGTTAAATACAGAGCTTGATAAAAGCAGACATAGCAACAAAATCTGCAAAATCCAAATGGTAAGAGAGGAATGTGTGAATGAAAAAATAGGCTGAGGGAACCAAATAAACGAAGACTAAGATAGAAAATGCAAAACCCGAGAGCTCTAAAGAATGCAAGAAATAATAAAAAAAAAAGAGCAGTGGATAAAAGCAGACATAAAAGAGAATTTTGACGTGGCGTGTTAGCCGACAGACAGGAAAGGGTTAAAAACGAAGCCGTGGACCCCGCGTCCTTGCCCCCCGGTTGCAAGGATCGTGTTCGGGGACGAGTCGCTGTGCACAAGGAAGCTGCCGTGCAACGAGCGGTGCCACCGCGGGGCTACGACGCTGCTACGGGCCACGGAGCCCTGCGGGTGGCGCCGGGCGCCAGGGCTCGGTTTCCTCACGTGACTCCTCACGTGACACCCCCTCGTTCCCGGTCGGTCACTCTCAAGATGGCGGCGGCGGCGTCGGCTGCAGTGCGGGGACGGCGCTTTAAGTGGTCGTTGGAACTGGCAGCGGCGCCGGGCGGGCGGTGAGGCCTGGACCGGGGGGGGAACGACACGGATTTGGTGAGGTTCAGGGGTCTCCCTGTCCTCATCTGCTCCTTTCTATCCCCATGCAGGCCCCGCGGAGCCGCAGAGGGCCGTGGGCCGCTGGGGTTCGCCGAGCGGCAGCTAGGGGAGGGAGGCGTCCACGAGAGCGACAAAATCCTCATGGAGAAGGTAGGCGGGGGGGGAGGAGGGAAGGACGGACACCCGCCGGACGTCTGGGTGTCCCGAGGCGGAGTAGTCCCCGTCCCACATGCCCAGGTGCTGTATGAGAGCTGTCCCGCCCGCATCATGGACGTCTGTGCTCTCTCTTTCCCTGCAGCGCTGCTGGGATGTGGCACTGGCACCGCTAAAGCAGATCCCCATGAACCTATTCATCATGTATATGGCCGGCAACACCATCTCCATTTTTCCTGCCATGATGGTTTGTATGATGGGCTGGCGCCCACTGCAGGCCCTCATGTCCCTCTCTGCCAGTGAGTACAGCCCCGTGTGAGTGACAGCTCCCCGGGTGTCCCCACACAGCCAGCTCCTGCCACACCACACTTGCCCTACTTACCTGCTGTGGTCCACTGCCCTAAATTTTCCCCTGCAAAAGTCATCCCCACATATCCCGCAACAATTGTTCCTGCAACAGCCCCTGCCCCACATATGTGGGACATTGAAACCTGGACAGGGCTTTTTACAAGGGCATGGCATTACAGGACAAGGGGGAATGGCTTTGAAGTGACAGAGAAGAGATTTAGATTATATGTTAGGCAGAAGTTCTTCCCTGTGAGGGTGGTGAGGCCCTGGCACAGGTTGCCCAGAGAAGCTGTGGCTGCCCCATCCCTGGCAGTGTTCAAGGTCAGGTTGCACAGGGCTTGGAGCAACTTGGAGTAGTGGAAGGTGTCCTTGCCTGTGGCAGGGGTTGGAACTGGATGAGCTTTAAGGTCTCTTTTAACCCAAACCTGTCCCACTGCAACAGTTGGCCCTGTGTCACTTACCCCTACGGATCCCCCAGCAGTCATTCCTATGATATCACCCCTCATCAGTTTCTCCACATGTCCCAGAATAGTTGCCCCCATCCTATGCATCCCCCAGCAGTCACCCCAGTGTCACTTTACCACGCTTTCCCCTACAGTTTTCCCTAAGACGGTTGCCCACATGTTGGTCACTCCTGTGTGTGCTCCAGCAGCCACCTCTATGCAATCCACCCAGTGCCCCCCCCCTCCCTTGTAACTCCCCACCTGTCATTACCCCTGGTCCCCAGTGGGGACAGGTCCTCCATCCTCCCCATCTCTCCCTGTCACCCCTGCAGCACTGAAGGCACTGGAGAGCTCAAGCCGGCGGGCACTGCAGGGTATGGTGTTCCTGGTGGGCAATGGACTGGGGCTGGCACTGGCTCTCTACAAGTGCCAAGCCATGGGTTTGCTGCCCACCCGCCCCTCCGACTGGCTGGCCTTTGTTGCCCCCCCACAGGTATGCCCAGATGTCAAGGTCTCCCCACCCCATTTTGCCTGATGGCAGGGTTCCCCTTGGCCTGGATACTGGGGTTCCCACACTTACCCACTTTCTCTCTCTTCCCTCTGCAGCGGATGGAGTTCACTGGTGGGGGCCTCATCCTGTGACCCAATGCACACACCCACCAATAAAGGTGATGGCAGGCTGGTAATATTGTTTTTGGGGGGAATTATGAAGGTTTAGGGGTGCAGCCCAAAGAGGCACTGGGATGGGTCAGAGCAAAAACTGTTTTTGCTGTCTGCTGGGAGCACTGGGAGTGCACTGGAAGAGCACTAAAGCCTGTGCTTGGAGTGCCCTGTGAGCTTTGGGGCATGTACTGGGGGGCTTGGGATCCACACCGAGAGTATGCTGGAGCTGAACTCAGAGCCTTGGGGCCCATACTGGGAGCACTGGGAGCCTTGGGGGTCACACTGGGAGTGCACTGGAGCTGCACTCAGAGCTTCAGGGCCCATATTAGGGCACATACTGGGAATGCCAGGAGCACACTGGGAGTGTTTGGGTCCATACTGGGATCGTACTTGGAAAGCTGCAGCCCATGCTGGCACTGTACTGGGAACACTTCGTCCATGCTGGGAATGTTTGGGCTCATATTAGGATCTTAATTTAATTGTAGCTCATACTGGCATCATACTCAGAGCACTGGGCCCAAAGTGGGAGTGTTGGGGCCATACTGGGCTCCTAGATGAAGAGCTGTGACCAAAACTGGCATTATACTGGGAGCATTGCTGCTGTACTGGAAGTACTGGGCCCATACTGGGATCATGCTTGAAGACCTGTGACTTAGGCTAGCATCATATTGGGAGCACTGGTAGTATACTGGAATCATACTCCCAGACTGGCATTGTACTGAGAACACTTGAGCTCATATTAGAACACTGATCCTGTACTGGGATCATGCTTGAGGACTTGTGGCTCACACTGGCATCACACTGGGAGCGCTGAGCCCATATTGGGATGGTGGAGAGTAAGTCAGGGTGGTGCATATGCAGTACTGGGACCTATGAGGCCATACTGGTGTGCTCAGGGCCTTGGGGAGACCCTGTGGATGTGACCCCTGACGCTTCCCTTTTACCACAGTCAGAGAAGCCCCAGCCCCTCTGTCAGCACCTCCAAGAATTCCATGTCTGACCTACTCCAAGAGCTTGAACCATGGCTGCCCCCCAACTATCTTCCACTGTCCGTAACTGCCCTGCAATTCTCCCAGCTGCCACCAAACTATCCCACACCTCTCCAGGTATCCCATAATAGCTCCAGATTCCCCCCAAGTATCCCATAGCTGCTGTCGCTGCGCCACAACCACCCCCAGATTTCCCCAACTAACCAATTTTTGCTTTTTCCCCCCATTTTTGTGCCTGTTTTGCCTCAGTTTTCAATGGGTTTTTCCCAGTTTTGCTCTTTTTGTCCTGTTTGCCCATTTTCACCCTGTTTCCTCCTATTTATTCTTGGTGTTATCTCACTTTTCCATGGTTTTCCCCCCATTTTTCTGTGCTCTTGTATGCCCCATTTTGGCTTATTCCCGCTCTTCCTGCCCCAACCACCGTAACTGTCTGGGTTTGCCCCATATTGCCTCTTTTTTGCCTTCCCCCCCTGGTTTTGACCCGTTTTTCTTCATTTGTGCTGTTTCCTTCCTCTTTCCCCAATTTCCTCCATTTTTCCACTTCTGTTTTCCATAATTTCCCTACCTTTCTCCCTGCTTTTACCATTTTCCTGGCTTTGCTGCACTTCCACCCTTTCTCCTCCTTCTCCCTGTTCCTGACCCATGTCTGCATATTTTTCCTCATTTTCCCAGTTTCCCCTGAAGTTTCCCCATCTCATGTTTTCCCTTGGCTTGTGCCTGTTTCTGCTCTATTTCCCCATTTTACCCTAAGTTTTTTTCCCTTATTTCCCCTGGTTTCCCCCCTACTTTTTGCCCATTTGTGCCACCTGTATGTGGCGTATGTTCCCCTTCAACAACCACCAGTAAGTGCCAGTACACAGCCGTTGCCGCCCCCCCCCCCCATGCCCCCAAGTATGGCTCAGAGCCTCGTCATGATTCCCAGGGCGGTCTAGACCCCTGCTTTCCAGTAGGGTCCAGTGAATCCTAGTATGGCTTAGCGCTCTCCTCAGGACTTCCAGTATGATCCAGATCCCCATTCCAGTATATTCCACTGCCACCCAGTACACCCTACTGCCCTTGCAGTGCTTGCTTTCCAGAACACCCCACCGCCTCCCAGTGGCACTCGTAGGCTGGGGCGCCGGCACAGGGCACCCTTGTCCCAAGCTGGAGCTGCGATGGGGCGGGTGGACCCTTCCTGCCTGGTCCCCCTTCTCCCAGTTGCTCTGGCCCCGGGGGCCATTCCAAGCCGGCCAGCCCCGGGACACTGCCGCTACCTAACCTTCAGCCAAAGGACTCGGACCCTCTTCAAATGGCTGCTCCTTGCCACAATCCGTTGCCTCCGACCGCTCCTCCGCTGCTCTCCGCTCAGCTCCCCTACTATGCGGCACTACGCACCCTCTTCCGCCATGACCCCTCCCTCAAGCAGCCAGGACCACGCCGCCTCTCAGACAAGCCAATCACCTGAGCACCCCGTGGCCACGCCCCATCCCCTTCTGCCTCTCCCGCCGCTGCCGAACCGTGCCTGTGATAGGGCTGTGACTCACCAGAACGAGCCTCAGCGGCCACCAGAGCAGCGGTGGTGGCCAAGGCGGCGCTGAGAGACGTGTTAAGAGAGCCCACCGCGTCCCCTGTCTCACGCCCCAGCGCCGCTAACCATAGCCCCAGGGATAGCCCCCAGCTCCCCCCATTACTTCGAGGCCAGTACCCCTGTACTCACCACGGTCAAGGTCATTGGTGGCCGTGGCACCCAGGGACATGATGGCAGCACAAGCTGAAGGGGGTATGTGACCCCTGACACTTTTTACCACCAAGCGTAACCCTGGGTCTACCCCAAGCCTGACCTGCAACCTCCCCTCAGGGTCATTAGGCTGGTTAAACAGTACATTTTGGCCTCTCTGAATTTTAAATTTCAGCATGTGATTTTTTTTCCCAGATACTGATATTTTCATTTTTTCCCAAAATTGTTAAGTTCTGTGAATGAGTCACACATTACTTCCAATCATGAGAAACTGTTGAGTACCAGTATTTGAAAGCATTGCTCTCCATTTTCAGGCACCAGTCAATAAGCTTGCATTAAGCCATCTGATCTGTAAGTAGATTGAATACTAAATACCTGGCATTTGCCAGTGCAGTGGCAATTGCTGGCAATAAAAGGAACACCTTCAGAACAGAGGCTTTAAGTGGAGAGAAATTTTATTCCTGCATGTGTGATAAAGGAACATTTTCAAACTTAATTGCATTGCTAAAACTGAACTTAAAACCACTTTGTGCTTGTGCAATGGGGGATATATGGGAGAGAGGCAACACATGATCTGACTGCTTCAAAACCTGACATGGTTTTATGCTCAAGGTTCTTAAACATTATGGCTGTAGAAAACTGAAAGTGAGTATGAAGTTGAAGCTGCATTGGTAAAAATGAATAAAAGTAACTGGAAATTAGTTGATTGGGACAGAAATGGGGCAAGCTGGCAAAACAGCTATGTAACTTCTCTGTGTAGTGAGCAAGACCAGCTCTCTCAGCCTGTCTCCAGAGCAGAGCTGCTCCAGCCCTCGCAGCATCTCTGTGGCCTCCTCTGGACTCACTCCAACAGCTTCACATCCCTTTTGTGTTGTTGCCCCAGAGCTGGACACAGGACTGCAGGGGAGTCTTCCCAGAGCACAGTACTGGGGCACATCCCCTCCCTTGACCTGCTGCGCACACTCCGGGGATGCAGCACATCATACAGGGGGCTTCTGGGCTGCAAGTGCACCCTGTGGGACATGGAGAACTTCTCATCAACTAAGATGACTCTCCAGGATGGGGATACATCCAAAAGACAGGGCTAAAACCTAAAGCAAAGCACTGCATGTAAACAAAGAACAGTCCTGCTGTAAAGCCTAGGCCCTTCAGTTGGGAAGTCTTAATCAGTGGCCATTGCATAGGAGCTCTTCATTTGTTTGTCACCCCTTGCACTGGTTGACAGAAGCAGAAAACCGCATGAAGGTTTTCCGACTGTGACGGCAGAGCAGCAGCAGTGACTGTGTGCTGTATTCAAGTTGGTGGAGTTACCAAAAACTTTTAAGAAATAGAGGGGCTTGTTTCTTTCTGCACTTGTCTGTATTGAGAAGGGGCCTGAGGGGCTGGAATATTGTCTACAAGTATGACAAAGGACATATGGAGACCTGCCCCCCTCAAAGCAGCTGCAAGAGACTAGCAACCACCAGCGAGCAACTGGATCAAGCCCTTGATACTCCACCACAGTGAGAAAAAGCCACATATAAACTGGAGGGCCACACTGTAAGGGTAGTGTTTAAAAGTCAAGGATATTACTATTTCCTACCAGGTTCTACCAACAAAAGAACCCCACACAAGGTAATTTTCCCTGCCTCTGTACAGCCTGGGAGTCAGCTCTGGAAGTGTCAGCCATTGTCAACTGAACTGCTTTATAAATCCTTCCATTTGCCTCGATTGTTGCACCATTTGTGTCAGCAGTTTTCAGCAGGTTACCAGCTTACAGTGAGACTGTCTGCACCCAGGGTAGGCTGGGCTGCACTTCCCAACATGTTGGCTGCTGGGTCATCTACCTATGTCTCCTCCAGCTGCTGGGTCATGGCTGGATGGTCTCACTCCAAAGCACATGGTCAGAGCTGTGTAGCTGATGTGTGGAGCTGTGCACTGGGGAAACACGAGAAGAGAGGTATTCTGACAGCACATAAAGGGAAGAGCACTTTTATCTCTACTGAATAGCATCTGTCTTTCTCAGGGAGTGGGCCAACTAGAGACAGCTGCTCTTTATTTGGGAATTATTTTCTCACAAGCACCAGGACAGTAACTTGTTAATTGCTGAATACAGCCCATCCCAGGATGCCTCTGTCCTCTGTGCCTGCATCAGATAATCCCAAGGAGAAGATTAATGCAATTAATGAATACTTGCACATGCCTAATAGGTTCTTGTCTGGTATATATATCAACTCTGTTCAGACAAAATACTATCAGTTTCTTTAGTTTCTGAACCAGGCAGCCACAGAAAAAGCCTGTTACACAACCATGTCATTGAAAAGGAAGGTTGTAAATGGGGAAAGCATTGGACAAAGGACTTCTCTAGCTGCATGTTTGTGACACATTTAGTATTACAGGAGGCCCAGAATACCACTTTGTAAAAAGTACAAAAGGTCTTCATGCATGAGAGCCACACAAAGACTATGCAGTTTCAGATACAAAGCTGCAGTTACCTGAATTAAGCTATTTAATGTTCTGCTTTAGAACTGTTATTTGCATACTGAGTAGCATAGATCACTAGCACTATCCTTTCATGCAATGGGTGATGCACAAATCTTCAGGTCCAAAAGTATTATGATGGTACGGTTATTTTAGAAAATGCCAAAACAGCTCTGAGAAGCATAAGTGCAAGGAAATGTCATGTTGATATGGTCTCATGCTGGCCTTAGGAACATTTTTGTTTTCAGTCTTACATCCTTTACCTAAGGTAAGCTTGCAACCTGCTTACATCATGTTAACTATAGTCAAACAGATGACGACTCCACACTGAGAGTTTGACATAGGCTTAGACTGTCCTCAACACTCGGACTTCCATCACAGATGGGTGACAGAGGTCTCCAAGACAGAGCAGAAAGAAAATAATGTTACTAAGGCCTAGAATGTGTGGAAAAATCAGAATGTTTTCCTCCTACTGCCAGCAGTCATAACATCACCTGAAAAAAGGTACCTACAGGATAAGCTGAGCTCTGAGCTTCACAAGGACTTATGTTTTACTTGTCTTGCTGTCCTGACCCTATACTTGACATAGACTTGTGATGAGATGTTTCTGTAGGGTCTGAGACCACGCAGCACATCTTACACTTTAGCAGAACAGGCCATAGAAGTGAAAAGGCAACAGATGAATCATCAGCCAGACTGCAGTCTGACACCCCACGCACTCTCCTGCTGCAGATCTCTCTCCTCCTGCGAGGAGGTTGCTGATAATGCAGTTGCCTGGCACATGAGATTGCAGAAAACCAGAGTCATCAGAAAAACACCAGCCATTTATTTTCTGCTATTTTAATAAAGAGATGGCTTCATCTCTCAATGTGCCTGAAAGCAAGTTCCTAGAAAAGTCTTTAGCAGTTCCCAACAGCCAGTTTGAAGAACTGCTGTCAGCTGTGTTATGCCTTGAAATGTGCCTGCAAGTGGACAAAGCACCACACACGATTTTAAGGATAAAGTGGCTTGCTAGAAGCCTTCACATCCTTACACTGCTTGAGTACTCCACCCCTCTACCTCTTGACCCTGAACAAAGACCCAACACCAAAAGGGATTCCCGTGTTTCATTCTCCAGAGCTGGGCAAAGGATAGGGTGGCTGAAGATTCTGGCCAGCACAGGCAGAGCCAAACTCTTTAATGTATCTCATTACTGCCACCATCAACATTGTAACTCCAATGCAGTTACCTGCTGCATTAACTTAGTTTTAATTAGTAACTGGATAAGTAACTGGTTAGAAGTCTCCAGATTAATTTGTTATGCTTCCAAATTAATACCCAGTTTCCCAGCCTGCCATTCATGAACTGCATTTTCAACCCCTACCTGTCTCAGGGGCAAGTACTCAGGGTGCCTTTTTACAAGTGGCTTTTCTAGCACTCCCCTAAGTTATTTCCAGGCATTAAGTACAAGTCTGAGAAGCATTTAAGCCTCTCTGGAGATTTACTGTGCAGCTGATCTAAGGGATATCAAGTCAAATCCTAAATGTATCTTTTAAGACTTAGGCAAACCAAAGCAGCTGAAAATCCAACTCCTGCTTTGGCAAGTCAGTATAGGGTCGATACTAATAAGCATTAGTACAAAGTTTACTAAACCCCTTTCGGAGAGGACAATCACAATCTCCTGTGTAAACCAAGCTGTCTCTCTGAGGAAATACTCCCTATTTTGACATCAGCGTAAGCAGTGCAAGGCAGTAATATTGCAGGCAGCCTTGGAGTAAAATAATACTCTTGAACTACCAGAATACAGCAATTTGTCATGGTAAAATGAGCTTGATTCATGATACTAAGAAAAAAAACCCAACAAAGTAAGAGAACACCCAAACCACTGTAAGTAATGGCAAGAGGCAGTAACAGGCATTGTAAAAAGATGGTTGTGACTAAAATTCAGTTACCTCTCAAAGAAGAAATACAGCAGTGTTCCTGCTTTTCTTTGTGTAAATTCAAGACCCAGGAGGTTCTAATTGAAGGGAAAAGTGGTACAGACCTGCTGGATAAAGCTTTAGCACATTTCCTCCTTTTATTTAACAAGCCAATATTGTTCTCTGTGTCTTTTGTCTCCAGCCAAATTGTCTTGTCTCATGTCTGAAGAATGCCATCCATGCTTATGTTATTATATACATAAACATGTTCTACCTTAGCCTGGGTAATAGTGACAGAAATCTGTTCCATTTTTGTAGATTTCCAAAAGCACCTATATAGTGGAGGATATTCTCAGTATCATAGCTTGCTTTTTGACTATATGGGGAACTGTTTTGTATTGATTCATTCAGCTTATGTACACTGTATTATTAGAAGAAAAAGGACTTCTAGTATTTGCTGTTGTAATTTATGAATCTTTCAAATAATTGGGTTTTTTTTTCCAAAGTACTTAATGTTTATCATCACTGATTTGAGGAAACAAATGGCACATGGACTGCTCATGTGTCAGTTTCTTCTGTGCAAAAGCTGGCCCTTGTTTCTGTTGGTTTACTTCATCTTGCAAGCGATACCTGGAGTGTTTCTCGGGTGTTAGAAACACATCTGATACGATTCATTAGTTGCTTTACAGTGCCATAAATATATGACATTCTTCAGAAGCAGCTCAAGATCTGAACCCAAAACCCAGTAAGGACATAGAAAGGTGGTGGATGCACCATCTCTGAAGACATTCAAGGCCAGGCTGGATGTGGCCGGATCTGGGCAGCTTGATACAGTTGAAGCTGTCGTGCTCATTGCAGGCAGATTGGACTAGATGATCTTTGAAGGTCCCTTCCAACCCAAACTATTCTATGATTCTATGAATCTTGACTAAACGTTCATGTCTCTCAGTTGCCACACATTTAGCAACCTGAAAAACACACCATTACCTTGTCTTTTTCACTCTCTCTTGCTTTTCCTCAATATAAGTTGATTTTTAAGGTGGAGGAGAGAGCAAAGTTGAGACAAGAGCCAGAGATATAATACCAGATGACCTCTAGTTTAAGTGATGAGTATTAAAAACAAATCACTACCAGAGTTAAGTGACACAACTGCTCTTCCATTTATTTCAAATCAAGCTGCTGTGAGCTGGATTCATTAACAACTTTGTTTTTCATACAGACAGGTTCAGTAAGATTGATAGCATGTGGCAATTTAGAGGTAGCTGCATAATAAAAAGAACTTGCTAACATTTAACACTTTGTACAAAATGGAGGTGGAGGGTTTTTCAAAACAGTACAAGAAATGTTACATCACACGTCATTACTTGATGACACTAGGGAGTATTCTTTGACCAGAATTCACCTTCAGGAACAGGCATCTTCCCCATACTCCCAGATTGGCTATCCTTCTCGGGTCAGATATGCTTCAGTGAAACATTTTAGAACCATTTAGTATTGGATGTCTGCCTCTACCACAATGCTTAATTAGCAAACAGGAAAGCAGCTACAGTCCATTTTATGTTTTCATATACTGAGTCTTAAATGTTCATATACTGTCCAGCTTCTTCAAGACGAAAGGAGCTGAAAAAAGAAAATAAAGCCACATGAACTTAGCTGAAAGTAACAAGAAGTTCACAGTGAATCTGCGATGAAACTACAACACGTTTATGTGGCATCTAAAATATTCAGACCCCGGGTGAGATACCACCCCCTGCCTCCCACATCGTCCCTTCTCTCCCTGCATGACCCCTTTAACGGGTGAAGTAGCATGATTCAAGGGGCCACAGGGGTATGCCCGCTTGTGTTGCAGTTCAACGCCTTAGGCAAGCGCTCGACACCACCAGGCAGGGGTGGAATCACCCAAACGGAGTGAAGGGCACCCTGAAGAAAAGCTGCGAGCCTCTGATGCAACACGTTACAGCACTGCCTGCAAGAAGAGGCAGCACGGCGATGTTCTTTCATGCTCTGGGGAAGTCCAGAAGCGCCGCGTCCGCCCAGGCCCCGCCGGGATGCCAAGGCTCTCCTGCCCCTTTGAGAACGTCCCTAGCCACCGACACACGCAGGCTCGGCTGTCACCCGACCCGACCCCGCCGCGCACTCACTGATCCGCAGCAGCGCGACATAGATGAGGAAGTTGCGGACGGAGGTGAGGACGTCGCGGCGCATCTTCCGCTTCAGCTCCTCCGGGTCCATTTTGGGCCCCAGGCCCTCGATGCGGAACATGCTTACCGCCGGCGTCCCCGCGCGCCACCGCGGCTGGCGCGAAGAGCCACGCGCACTGGCCTCACGTGAATAGGGCGGGCGGCGGCGCGAACAGGCGCGGGGATGGCCCCGATGGCAGCAGCAGTTCTGCGGCTGCTCCGCCCAGGGCTGAGAGCGTGCTGCGCGCTTACGTCCTACCCCTTCCGGGGCCGTGCTTCTGCCACTCGTGCGCTCGCGTCCTACCTCTTTCGGAGCTGTAGTTTCAGCTACCGTGAAGTCGCGTCCAGCTTCTTATGGGTGCCGTTCCTCCGCTTCTTGTGCGCTCGCGTCCTGCCTCTTCTGGGGCTGCGCGTCTGCCTCTTGTGCCAGGCTGACAGCCGGGACACGGGCTCCTATTAGGGAGGGGGAGCTAACTCGGGGTGGGGTGCGTGGGATTCCCGCAGGGAGAGTTCCACTAGTTGGAACTCTGGTCTTTAAAAGCCCTTCCAGCCCAAACCAGTGGGTGATTCGAGGGTTCTGCCAGCAGCAGTGCGTGTTTCTTTTGCTCCTGCCAGGTTGCAGACAGTAGCATGCTGTTTCTTGCGGCAGAAATGGGTCTGTAATGGGGAACTGAGCTGCTACCTGCTTGAAAAAGAAGTCTCAAAACACACTCCAGGTCTGTTCAGAGAGGAGACAACGTTTATTCCGCACAAGCTGCTTGGTGCATTTCTACAAATCGAGCACACCCAATGCTGGCTTCTAGGTTACATTTATACACAAAAGTTACAAGGTAGTACACTCCAGTTACAATGATTGGTCAGTAATGTACAATCATAGGCTCTTCTGTTCTCCCATCTCTGTTTGAAGTCATGGTATTGATTTATTTCACCATGCGTGTTCTGTAAGTGTCTCTGTGGGCAAGGGTCTCAAAGAGGTGTGATTTTTTTTTTAATATCAGTGAAGGCAGTCCAGGACACCATAAAAGTTGGTTTCCTTGCCAACTTCTTGTTAAGATAAATGCTCTTGGCCAAAGCATGTTCTCCTCCTCTGGTGCCCTTTGGCCTTTGTCCATTCTGTCATCTACTGAGAACAAGACAGTTCTTTGTCTAAGCCTTGACACATGTTTACACAGTTTCTTCTGGGTTAAGTCTTCCTGTTGCAAATCCAGAATCAGTACTACCTGAGTCTCTGCTCCTCAAGGGCTGGAAAGCAGCTCTCTGCTTTCTACTGCAGACTACAGCAGAGCAGCCTAGAAGCTGCCTGGTCTGGCTGACCTGTTGGTGTGAACCTGGGGAGCTGTGGTGCAGGCAGTACACTTGCATGGGGGCATGGAACAGGAGTTCTGGTTAGATGTAGCTGTCATGGAGGAGAGTCATGTATATATATATCATGAACCTCCCTCCTCAGCCCAGTGCTTTCCCTTAGACGTAAAACAGCCCTACATAATAAGGCAGAGAGAAATTGTACAGTGCCATTCAGTAACCTGGATGAAGGGTTAGAGTGTCCCTTCAGCAAGTTTGCTGATGATACGGAGCTGGGGTGACTGTCTGATACACCTGAAGCTGTGCTGCAATTCAGCAGGACCTTGATAGGCTGGAAGATTGGGTGGGGAGAAATCTAACGAGGTTCAACAAGGGCAAGTGTAGGGAGGGGAACATGTCAGGGGGAAGAACCCCAAGTTCCAGCACAGGCTGGGGGAAGACCTACTAGGGAGCAGTTCAGCTGAGAAGGACCTGGGAGTGTTGGTGGATGACAAACTGACTTTGAGACAGCCGCTGGGACAAGAGTGTCCTGGGGTGTGCTGGGAGGAGTGTAGCAGCAGGTCAAGGGAGATAATCCTCCTTCACTACTTGACCCTGGTGAGGCCACATCTGGAGAACTGTGTCCAGTTCTGGACTCTTTGGTACAAGAATGACAAGGAGCTACTGGAAAGGGTGCAGGGGAAGGCCACAAGGATGATCAGGGGTTTGGAATATCTTTCTTATGAGGAGAGATTGCGAGAGCTGGGCCTGTTTAGTCTAGAGAAGAGCAAACTGAGAGGGGATCTCATTAATGCAGATGAATATCTCAAGGGTGGGTGCCAGGAGGATGGTGCCAGACTCTTCAGTGGTGCCCAGCAACAGCACAAGGAGCAATGGCCATAAACTAAAACACAAGTTTCATCTCAACATGAGGAAAAGCTTCTCTACATTGAGGTTGTCAGAGCCCTGGAACAGGCTGCCCAGGGGTTGTGGCATCTCCCTGTCTGGAGACATTCAAAACCCACCTGGACATGTTCCTGTGTAACTTGCTCTGGGTGGCCCTGCCTTGGCAGGGGGTTGGACTGGATGACATCCAGAGGTCCCTTCCACCCCTAATGGTTTTGTGATTCCATAGCTCTGTTGCAAGTAATAGTTCTTGGGATGTCTGTTACCAACAATTGGTCTGTAATTGATAATGGTTTCAAACAGCTGGTATTATGTCTGATCTTGCCTTGGGGATGGGAATGCACTATGTGGCTTTGTCTAGAAGTGGTGAACCCAGATAGAAGAGAGCCTCCTTTTGTGGATTACACTTCAAGACACTTCAAAGCATGTCACAACACAACAGCTTCAAACTCAGCAGCTCCGGCCATGTGTCGTGGTTTAAGCCCAGGCCGTAAATTAGAACCACGCAGTCTACTTCCCCCCCCACCCCCCCAGAGGGATGGGGAGGAGAATCAAAAGAATGTAACTCCCACGGGTTGAGATAAAAACAGTCCAGTAACTAAGGTATAACACAAATCACCACTGCTACCACCAATAATAATAATGATAAGAGAAATAACAAGGGAAGAGAATACGATATCGCCCGCCGGAAATGAGCCCGACAGAAAAGAGGACGTGCCCTTCCGGGTACCTCCCAGTTACATCCCCTGGCATGACGTGCTGTGGTATGGAATACCTCTTTGGCTAGTTTGGGTCAGGTGTCCTGTCCCTGCTTCCTCCCGGCTTCTCCTCCTCCCTGGCAGAGCATGAGATTCACAAAGTCCTTGGTCAGGGTAAACTTTCTGACCAGTAACTGAAAACATCGGCTTTATCAGTATTATTCCCATGCCGAAAGTCAAAACCACAGTGCTGCACCAGCTACTAAGGAGAAAAACTGACTGCTGCTGCTGAACCCAGGACACCATGTTATTGCATCCCCTGCTGCAAACCCCACTGGCTTCCCAGTCTGTGTGGTACTACTGTGTGTACATGAGGACAGTCCTGAAAAGTAGACTAGTCTCGGTGTGCTTGATCACTGGGGAGAGAAGGTTATAGTGCACCAGGCAGGAGTGGAGATTGCCTTGCTGGCCCCTCTGAACTCTTCTGAGTGCCTTCATTCTGGGTAATCTATTAACAGTAGGACTTCATAGATAACTATTTCTTCTCTAATTGCAGTAAAGAATTAATGTAGTTGTGCAGTCTCCTGAATAACACACCACTGTCTTTGGTACCATTGCTGATCTATAGTTTGTTACTGCTTCAGCTAGTAACTGACTTACCTGTGCTGCTTCATTTAGTAATAGTGGAGCCTTTACCTCAGCGCAGAACCCCATCATGCAAGGTCTTGTACAAAGGCAACCTGTGTTCTCAAACAAGTGTAAGGAGACCATCCAAGGGCAGTAATACTTAACAGGTACAAAGAAACAAAGAGGAACAGAAATCTTGACTTTGGTGATGTCCCTTGCTAACCACAAAGCCACCTCTCTGGGTGCTAAAGGTCATGGGAAGTTGGGCTGTGGGTGAGTTTCAGTCAGGATAATGGATCACCCTGAATGCTGACTTGAATTACCTCCCTCTGAGCTCTGTTTGTAGCATACAGGTTTCAGCCAGCCCAGCCTTTATTTCCTGCCCATGGCAGGCAGCTGGCAATACTTTCAGAAGAAGCAATACCTTCAGAACTCCTACTCACATGCCAGGAATACGGTCAGAGATGGCCACAGGTGCTGTTAATGCCTGGAGACAATGAAGCAAGCAGTCAGTGTGGCTCTGTCCTTGTGGCTCTATCCACCACCACCCACTGGGTTCTGCAGGCCACCCTGCTCTGCCTATGCTTCTTGGGATCAGGCAATGCACTGTAGGCAGATAATTCAAAAAATGGATTTCCCTAAGCTAAACTGCCTATGATCCAAGGCAAAGCCAATTACAGAGCAGCTGCTTTCATTGTGCCACTGTCTGGGAGAGCTTTCCTGCCTTTCAGTGCTGTCACCAAAAGTCAGGAGAATAAAACTCCTTAATACCAATATAGCATTAAAAAGCAGTCACTTCTTTATTGCAGCGCTGGGTGCTAGGTGGAATTTCCACAAATCAAGCACACCCCATGCCTATCTCATAATTACATTTATACATGAAAATTACAAGATAGTACACTCCAGTTACAATGATTGGTTAGTGATCTGCACATAATTATGGTATCTGCAGTGTCATTCTCTTCTGTTACTATGCTTGCGTGGAGGAAGGGTCTTCACCTGGGCAAGGGTCTTCTTGATCTGTGGGTATGTTTTTTAGTAGTATAATGATAGCATAATAAGGATAATTCATCCAAAGGACACCCTAAACTTATTTTGTTGCCAAGTTGTCTGGCTACCTTGCCAGGCTGTCAAATAACTCATCCTATATACAATAGACCCTAGGTGCTCTGGTTATGGTTTAGAGAGTAAGGACTAAGGTAATATGTTCCAGAGAACAGGGACTTCAAGCAACTCAGCATCAGATTTCAAGCAACACAGGAACCCATGCTAACATAAAGGCTAACTTCTTCAATCAAGATGTTCCTATAGGTAAGTGTTTAACAAACAAACACAAAATATAGAAAGATTCAGTAAAACTTAAAGACAATCTGCAACAGTGCTACCTCAAGAGCCCTCTGTGACTTTGCAAAGAATGGCCAAGGAGGAGTGTTCTCAAACTATCCTACTCCTAGCATATTTGCAGGACATTCAATCCCACTCCCCAGTGCAAATGAAGGGGCAACCTCTTCTCACCACTGAAGTTGGAAGACTGCCCTCCTGAGAGCTTTACAGCAAGGCTCTGGAGGAAAATACAATAGAGCTGCCCAGATCTGCAACTAACATAAACTAGCCTTTTTCTGCTGTCTTCCAAGAAGTCTTGTTGAGATTTCACTCTGAATATAGGTTTCTCTGGTTTTTGCTAGCAGAAACAGGTTGGCAGGTGCCAAGCCCATCTTTGCAGAAAAGCAAGGAGTCTTGTCTTACATTTCAAGACTGTTGGTCCTCCCAGTCTTGACTTCTATTTGAAAAGCAGAAGTGATGCTGTTTTCCTGAGCACTGCTCTGCAGAAAATAAAGGAACTTGGGCAAATTTGGGCAAAGCTGAATCAAACATGACACACTCTTGAAAAAGAGACTAGAGCAAGAAGAAGACCAAATGTAAGTGAGGACTCTGCCAGGACATTGGCTGGGAAGTTGTTGCCACAAGTTTTTTCACTGG
Organism: Psittacula echo; assembly: GCF_963264785.1. Taxonomy (NCBI): domain Eukaryota; kingdom Metazoa; phylum Chordata; class Aves; order Psittaciformes; family Psittacidae; genus Psittacula; species Psittacula echo. The sequence continues at coordinate 83,022,002 of NC_137742.1, read as the reverse complement.
ACCCACATTGAGTAGGCAGGAGACTTAAGGTGTGGAGTGACCAGCAAGGAACAGAAGACATTGGCTTTGGGTTTTTATGCAGCATGAACAACTTCCTGAACTGTCCTTGAAATGTTTGCATCAATTTCCCTGCATTCCCTCAAACCTCCAAATGGTGCAGTTTTGATAAATCGTACCCTGCCCTTAGTTTTACTCAGTTCTGTAATTATATGAAAATTTAGCTTTCATTTCCTGGGGCTACAAGCAGACTACTAGCCACTGACTTGAGGATAAAGTCTCTGAACAGAACATGGACAAGTGCACGACATGGTATGTGAGATGGTTGCATGTGGCAGGTAATAGTATGAAAAGCTGACAAAAGTTGCACATAATGCCACAAGGAACAGCTGGATCTGCCAAGTGGCTTTGAAGCAATGATGTGAGGAAAAGCTAAACTTTCAAAGATAGCTGGAGAGAAGCAGGGGGGTCTTTCTGGGATAATGCCAGTAGCTGTCAGTAATAGCACATAATGCCAAGATTACCTAGGTAACAGTATCAGAAATACCAAAGTGGACATAGATGTTAAAAACCCGCAAACAAACAAAAGAACCCCACCACAATACCAGTGGGGAAAAATAGTTATAAGACAGTTGTTCCTTTGGGAGGAGATTTTGACAGACAAAGGAAGTACAAGATTTGCAAAAAGGAAGGCTGAGGAATGGGAAAAGGGAGTACCAAAGTACACAAATGTTGTGACCAGTGCTGCATAGAGGAAGCAGCCAAGCAGCCCTGTGTGTGATCACCATTGCTAGAGCAGAATTTTAAAACAAACCTATTGCTTTGACTATAGCCTGTATATCAAACCTATGTCCTGATCAGGAAGATGAAGGGGAAGGTATGTTGTTTTCCCTAACAGACTTGGGAACACTCAGGTGCATGGATTGAACTTCCTGGTATTACCATATAAATGCATCTTCTATGTTTGATGGCTTTGGCAGCCATCAAACTTCCTAACATTGCTTAAAAACAGGTTCATTTTTTTTCCAGCCTTGCTGAGAAAAGGTTGACTAGTGACACAGAATATTAATTTGTACTCCTTTAGCAAGGAAACCAGTTCACTCTACATGTCAGTCGGTTAAGGTCCACATAAGCCAAGGTGCATTTCGTATACCAAGGATATGATATCGTGGTCTGGCAGCCTCTTTAACCCAGTAGCAAAACCACCAAGAAGCAGGCCCAAGTCCAGGCATCCTTCTGCATGCACATTAAATAAATCAACATTCCCTTGTGCCTGTGATTTGGATGACTTGTATGTGCCTAAGTGAGGAGCTTTGGTTCTGGTTTCTTCTTTCATTGCTGTGAGTGCAAGCTGTCTGGGAAACTGCAGGATTCAAGTGCAAACAAGCTCTGCAGGCCATGGAACAGACTCCAGATGACAGTTGCAGGACTGTATGCTGGGTGGGAATGCAGAGAAGAGTCAGGGCTGTCCATGGACCTGAGCTAGGACACACTAGTGAAAACTCAGATTTCTTGCACCAGGGATTCTCCCCCTCCCATGAAGTGCTGGCACTGAGGCTGAGGTAAGTCACAGCTAGTGCAGAGGAAAGGCAAGAAATAGTGCTCAGAAATTAAAACCGCCCTGATCGCCTTTTTTATGACTTCAGGCAGGTTTGTGGGAGAAAGGAACTCACCAAGATGGCTTGATCCTCCTTGATGAAGATGTTTTGTGAAATGGCCCTCCATACACTGTTCTTGGGTGTTTCTGGGGCTTCTGGGCTGCTCCCACATCATAGAGATGGTTCATCATGGCTGCCTTTCTCTTAGGCAAGGCAGCATTAGCCTGCTCTGGCTCATGGTGGCCCCTTGAGCATCTACCAGTAAGATTCAGAGAAGTGCCAGAAACCTTCACTTCTGACATTGGATCATGTCGTTTATCACTGATTCATATCAAATGCATTTTAGAGGCTCAGGGAAAGCCTTGCAGAAGCACTAGGGGGAGGCAAAGCAGACAGTGCTGGAAACTCAGTGCTACCTACCATGTTTACCCTTTCACCCCATCAAAGGAATCAATATTGATACATATACTAATGGCAGCATTTGTCTTTGTGGGAAAAAAAAGACTCAGTCTGGCCAATAAACTTCAGCTTGACATTGTGTAGTCTCTATGGGCTCCACACAGTCGGTCAGACTGTACAAATATGTATTTTCTGGGCTTCATCAAATCAGCACAAAAAGCAAATTAATGTGACTGCCAATTCAAGTTGAAGGGACAGTTCCCTCCCACCCCACTGATGCTTCTGAGCTTCTCAGACCTGGTGTAAAGGGCAATGCTATCTCTCCTAGTGCATAGGTACACAAATAGTGTGCATGGCCCTTGCTGCTGGAGTATGCTCAGTGCATTGGCTTCCTGGTGCGTTGCAGCTGGAGCAACTGTACTCAGTGTTTCAGTTCTATTTCACTAGACATGGCTACAGACTAGGTGTATGATGAGTCTAGAACTGACAAATCTACTGCATACAGTGCTGCACAGGTACATGAGAAGATAGAGCTACCTAACCCAGGCTTAACCAGGCAAAGGGTGTCTGAGGCTGGATTAGGCTGGTTCAATGAATGCAAAAGAGCTCTCCTTCATAAAGGAGAATGCTCGGGCAGACCCTCCAAACAGGACTGTTTGTCCTGCCAGTATTGCCTGTGAGAAGCTGGGTCTGCCATTTCAGCACAGTCTCGTCTCATTTTTCATCTCCCTCCATTCCACCCCACCCCCACCCCCACCCCCTTTTCCAGCCTGTATCTGCAGCTTCTGGAGTGAAGGTTAGGTAAGAAGACAAGGGCTGTTATATAGGATTCTGCAAGTTTCCAGCAAGTTTGTCTACCCAAATGGTACACAGCTAAATGCAGCTATTGCACGTGGTATCTGGGGCAGCTGTATAGCAAGATCAGTGCCCATAGTTCACACAGTAGTCATACTATCCAGGGCTACAGTAACAGACACCCAGAAACAGCATGGTCCTCTTTCCATTCGTCTCCTCTCCTAAGTTTTCTGAGGCAGGTAACATCCTCATCTCACTGAAGAGAAAAAATCTGCAAGATAGGCATCTGAATATACCCAGAGCTCTGCCTCTGATTTCACTAGGTTCAAAGACTTTCCTTTCAACAAATTTCAGCCAGAAGCTCTGGCATGGCTTGCAGCTAATAGGAGCTACTTAGGGCTAGGAAAGTCAGCAGTGCCAATCACACCCTTCCAGCAGGAATCTTGGCGAATGTACAAGAGGAAGACTGTCTGGCACAGATAACTTCATTGAATAGCAGACTCCAAAATGGAAACTGCATCTACTCTGTCTAACACTGTGCTTTAGCAGAGCTGTCAACTGGATGGCTAATCCAAAGGGGGAAGCAAAATCATAGAATCATAGAATCATAGAACAGTTAGGGTTGGAAAGGACCTTGAGATCATCTAGTTCCAACCCCCCTGCCATGGGCAGGGACACACCACACTAAACCATGGCACCCAAGGCCTCATCCAACCTGGCCTTGAACACCGCCAAGGATGGAGCATTCATAACCTCCCTGGGCAACCCATTCCAGTGCCTCACCACCCTCTCAGTAAAGAATTTCTTCCTTATATCTAATCTAAACTTCCCCTGTTTAAGTTTGAACCCGTTACCCCTTGTCCTTTCACTACAATCCCTGATGAGAGTCCCTGAAGAGTCCCTCCCCAGCATCCTTGTAGGCCCCCTTCAGATACTGGAAGGCTGCTATGAGGTCTCGATGCAGCCTTCTCTTCTCCAAGCTGAACAGCCCCAACTTTCTCAGCCTGTCTTCATACGGGAGGTGCTCCAGTCCCCTGATCATCCTCGTGGCCCTCCTCTGGACTTGTTCCAACAGTTCCATGTCCTTTTTATGCTGAGGACACCAGAACTGTACACAATACTCCAAGTGAGGTCTCACGAGAGCAGAGTAGAGGGGCAGGATCACCTCCTTCGACCTGCTGGTCACACTCCTTTTGATGCAGCCCAGGATACAGTTGGCTTTCTGGGCTGCGAGCGCACACTGAAGCCGGGTCATGTTAATTTTTTCATCAACCAACACCCCCAAGTCCTTCTCCGCAGGGCTGCTCTGAATCTCTTCTCTGCCCAACCTGTAGCTGTGCCTGGGATTGCTCCGACCCAGGTGTAGGGCCTTGCACTTGGCATGGTTAAAATTCATAAGGTTGGCATCAGCCCACCTCACAAGCATGTTGAGGTCCCTCTGGATGGCATCCCTTCCCTCCAGCGTATCAACTGAACCACACAGCTTGGTGTCATCGGCAAACTTGCTGAGGGCGCACTCAACCCCACTGTCCATGTCACCGACAAAGATGTTGAACAAGACCGGTCCCAACACCGATCCCTGAGGGACACCACTCGTTACTGGTCTCCAGCCAGACATGGAGCCATTGACCACAACTCTTTGCATGCGGCCATCCAGCCAGTTCTTTATCCACCGAGTGGTCCACCCATCAAATTGATGTCTCTCCAATTTAGAGACAAGGATGTCATGTGGGACAGTGTCAAATGCTTTGCACAAGTCCAGGTAGATGACGTCAACTGCTCTGCCCCTGTCCATCAGTTTCGTAGCCCCATCATAGAAGGCCACCAAATTGGTCAGGCAGGATTTCCCCTTAGTGAAGCCATGCTGGCTGTCAACAACCACCTCCTTGTTTTTCATGTGCCTTAGCATGCCTTCCAGGAGAATCTGCTCCAAGATTTTGCCAGGCACAGAGGTGCGACTGACTGGTCTGTAATTCCCCGGGTCATCCATTTTCCCCTTCTTGAAAATGGGGGTTAAATTTCCCTTTTTCCAGTCATCGGGAACTTCACCTGACTGCCATGATTTTTCAAATATGATGGCCAGTGGCTTAGCAACTTCATCCGCCAGCTCCTTCAGGACCCGTGGATGGATTCCGTCAGGTCCCACGGACTTGTGTACGTTTAGGTTTTTAAGATGGTCTCGAACCAGATCCTCTCCTACAGTGGGCCTGGGGTCCTCATTCTCACAGTCCCTGCATTCGCCTTCCAAGACTTGGGTGGTGCGGTCAGAGACTTTGCCAGTGAAGATCGAGGCAAAGAAGTCACTAATAACCTCAGCCTTCTCCAAATCCAGGGTAGCCAGTTCTCCGATAGCTTCCAGAGGGGGCCTACATTGTCCCTAGTTTGTCTTTTATTCGCTACGTACCTATAGAATCCCTTCCTATTATCCTTAACATCCCTAGCCAAGTTCAATTCTAACTGGGCCTTAGCCTTCCTCACCTGGTCCCTAGCTTCCCGGACAACATCCCTGTATTCTTCCCAGGCCGCCTGTCCTTGCTTCCACCTTCTATAAGCCTCTTTTTTCCCTTGAATTTTCCTGAGCAGCTTCTTATCCATCCAAGGAGGTCTCCTGGCCCTCTTGCTGCACTTCCTTCTAGTTGGGATGCAACATTCCTGAGCTTGGAGGAGGTGATCCTTGAATAACAACAAACAGTCTTGGGCCCCCCTGCCCTCCAGGGCTGTGTCCCATGAAACCTTACTAAGCAGGTTCCTGAAGAGGCCAAAGTCTGCTCTCTTGAAGTCCAGGGCAGTGAGCTTGCTGCACGCTCTTCTCACTGTCCTGAGGATCTTGAATTCGACCATCTCGTGGTCGCTGCAACCAAGGCTGCCCTGGAGCGTCACATTTCCAACCAGCCCTTCCCTGTTGGTGAGCACGAGGTCAAGCACGGCACCTCTCCTTGTCCGCTCCTCTACTACTTGCAGAAGGAAGTTTTCTTCCACACAGCCGAGGAACCTCCTGGATTTCTTGTGCTGGGCCATACCTTCATTCCAACAGATGTCAGGGTGGTTGAAGTCTCCCATGAGAACAAGGGCCTGTGAGCATGAGGCTGTTCCTATCTGCCTATAGAGCACTTCATCCACAGATTCCTCTTGATCAGGCAATCTGTAACAGATCCCCACAGTGATGTCCCCCATAGGTTTTCTCCCTTTAACCCTGACCCACAAACTCTCTGCTGACTGCTCACCTGTCCCCAGACAGAGTTCCATACTCTCCAGCCTATCCCTAACATAAATAGCAACTCCCCCTCCCCGCCTGCTGGGCCTGTCTTTTCTCAAGAGCCTGTAACCTTCCAACACTCCAGTCATAGGAGCCATCCCACCATGTTTCTGTGATGCCTATTATATCATACCCTCGGAGACGTGCACACATCTCTAATTCCTCTTGTTTGTTCCCCATGCTACGGGCGTTTGCATAGAGGCATCTGAGCCGAGCTCCAAATGAAGCCGGCTCATTGGCTGGAGCGGCTGGAATATCTCTGCATCGCTCCGAGCATTTATTGTAGGTGCTGGCAACTGACTGGGTGTGTTGGGATGGAACGATGCCCCCCGCCCCCAACACATCTAGTTTAAAGAAACCTTGACCAGCCTGGCAAGCCTCCTACTGAAACCAAAAATGGCAAGGAGCTTAAGCAGAGAAAGATTTTGAAAAATACATTGCACTGACTTTTTCTAGGAACAAGGTAGGAGGCTGTGTAGATTCTCATGCAGTGGTACATTCAGCCACTGTGTCAGCTGTTACTGTCCAGCCCAAAAACCTGCCTCAAGGCAAATATTTCAGAATCACCATTCACTTACCTATGGCCTGGGACAGGGAGAACTGGAAATGTGATCCCCAAAAAACTGAGATACATAGCCACAGCATGTTCTGCCCCTGCACCAGGTGGCTGAACATGATTTCTGATGTCTTCAGAAGTTTAGATGCACTGATCTTTATGCTAAAGGGAACCAAAAAGTGGATATAATTTGTATCATTTGTCTGTATTGCTTTAAGAAGTAATTGCTACTCTTAAGTAGAATTAGAGCATGTAGCAGAATATTATGTCTACACCGTCTGAATGAGTTTGAACCTTCAGGAGAAATATTTTCTGGTCACTTACATAAGTAACAGAAGTATTTCTCTTATCACACTCTCTCAGTTGCCTTCCATCACATGCAAAAATTGTGGATTCCTTTTTGAGCTCTCTGTCATTGAAACAAATTGTCAAAGTTGTAAGAAGGAAAACAGAAGTTTGACGGACAAATTATGGACTGTATAGTTCGGCTCTCATGTATTTGAGCTTTTCTGCTTCATGGGTCCATTTGTCCATTCCTTGCGTAAGGGATCTGAAAGTATTTCTGTAAAAAGGGCTTGGTGAGGAGTACCTGCACAGCAGCTTTGGAGCTTCTCAGTGCTGTCTCTTTGCCTTTTTGCTGTCCACATTTAAGAAGCCAGTGACTAGCAAGAGTGTCAGGGTGAGCTGTAAATAGGCAGAATGTGCCCTTTTTAAGCACACAGGAGTAGGCATTCTGCATGAGAGATTCAGAGAGATGGCCTGGCTCAATCTACAGCCTGGCTTGCCAGACAGGTCTACCCAACCAGGGATAGCTGGTGCACATATAAAGGCTTGGAAGGACACACACCCTCCTCACAGGTGCCATTTCTCTGGATGGACTCCAGTACAAGCACCTGTGCCACACATTTTTTGCACCTCTTTTGACTTTTGAGCTGTTTTGTCTTTTACTGGTCACATATGCCATGTTATATTTTAAAAGGGTGTCTTGGGTGTCATAAAAAGAAGTGTGGCCAGCAGGTCAAAAGAGGGGATTTTGCCCATCTAAACTGCTCTGGTGAAATACCACCTGAAGTACTGTGTCCAGCTCTGGAGTTCTCAGTAAAAGGAAGACATGGAGCAGGTCCAGAGAAGGCCACAGAAACAATGTGAAGGCTGGAACACCTCTGTTGTGAGGAAAGGCTGAGAGAGTCAGGGTTATTCAGCCTGGAAAAAAGAAGGCTCCAGGGAGACTTGCAGCCTTTCAAAACGTAAAGGGGGGCTATAAGAAAGATGGGGACAGACTTTTTAGTAGCACCTATAGAGATAGGACAAAGGGTAATGGTTTTAAACTAAAAGAGAGTAGATTTCGACTAGATATAAGGAATATTTTTTTTTACAATGAGAGTGGTGAGACATTGGAACAGGTTGCCCAGAGAAGTTGTGTCTGCGCTATCCCTGGAAGTGTTCAAGGCCAGGTTGGATGGGGCTCTGAGCAACCTGATGATTGCAGGTTTGACTAGATGACCTTTAAAGGTCACTTCCAATCCAAACCATACTATGATTTTATGATTTTAAGGTAGTTTGGGTCACTCACATAGTGTTGAATGACTTTCAATGGGTGAAATGTCATCAGACAACCCGCCTAGGTGGCAGCAGCAGAATGGCATGGCCAACCACACAGAGGTTTTGCCTTGTCTGTACCTTTATCCTGCAGAAGGGCAGGCAGAATATCAGGGAACTTGAGCTGTTTCTGTGTAGCTCATGGAACCAAAAGACCTGCAACACACAGGCACTCAAACGTGGCTGGGAAGCCCTGCCACATCCAGACTAAGGAACTCTGAGAAAGGAGCTGACTAATCGGCAAGTTCGATTTTTCAAATATGTGAAATGTGAAGGTTTCTTTCTCCTTCATGAAATCTCTCTTAGTCATTCTTCTTCAGCAGATGCAACTTTCTGGATCCTTAAGCTCAGCAGTTCCAGAGCAATTATCTGGATCACACGACATGTGGATGGGTTCACAGGTTCAGCTCATGACGAAGATGAGGTCTCAGAGGTTTGATACTCTTGCATTCTTCATAGAAGCAGCTTGGCAGGCAAGTAAAAATAAGGTGGAAGCTTCCAATTAATTCTGAAATGTTTCCCCAGGCAGAAGGCTTTTATAAGTCAGTTGTTTCATGATCAAAACATGAGCAATGAAAGAACATTAATTAGAGACAAAAGGTCTCATAACTTTCTGGATAAATGTTCCTCAGGCTTCTGAAACCTAGAATAATCAGAGAGAAGAAATCCACATGCTCAATTCCACCTCACAGAGGTACAAATCTAATACCTTTGGTAGCTTGGCATGAAGCTCTGATTTGTCCTGTTAGTGGATCGTTTCAATCCCCAGGAAAGAACTGTGGCTTAATTTTATTTCTTTTTTCAAGCTCCTGCTTCCTGTGTGGATTGCTTTGAAAACATCATCCAGGGCACTGATAGGAAGGGAAATGTAATGCAGATTGTCCAGGAAAGCTCCATGAATCAGCAGTTGATGCAAGACCTTTTCTTAGGCACTGTTTAATGTTATATTGATTACAGATTCCATGTCCCAGCCTCATTTTTGTTAAATTCAGTGACCGCAAAGTAGTACTGATCATGAAAGGTGACAGAAAAAAGCTTTTATATCAGCAGAAAAGAAAAATAACCATGGTTTCTGTGGGTGAGTTGATTTGGGAGAAAAGCAGTCCCTGAAAAAGGAGCAGAAAGATAGGTAAAGGCAGAAGGACCCAAAGTGCAGAAATACCGTGGCTAATTAGGGAGTATGAAAGAGCAAAACCAGAAAGGCACAACGCAGAAAAAAATCAATACCTTTCAGTAGGTGAGTCTTTGTTTCCTGACAAGCACTGTGCTAAATAAAGAGCTGCAGACAGTTGCAGAGGAGTTTAAGCACAGAGCAGGGCATTTTTACAGCAAAGGCTGGAGTCAGAGAAGGAAAGTAAGAGCTGACACAGTGGATTTGGGTTCCTGTGTCCCCATTTGTGGCTAATGAAAGTCACATAGTGCCAGGCAATCTTCAAGCAGCATTGTACCCGCTTTCTTTGTCCTTCACAACACCTTTGTGCCCAGAGTACCAAGAGCAAGAGTACTGCACACTGTGTTATGTGACAAAAGCACTCTGCACACCCACAGAGCAGCACAGAGGCATAATGGCAGAGGAAACACAAATAATACCCTGCTCTGTCTACTCCCATGCCCATACAGGAGTCACCAGCCCAACAGAAGCCCACCTCCACAAGCCCAGAGGATCACAGGGGCACCAAGGCAGTTGGGAACAAAAAATAGGAACTCAGAGAAAGGGAAATCCTGTCCAGGACCTTCCCAGAGCTGTCCCAGGAAAGGCTAAGGCACACAGTCCAGGCATGGAACCTATCAAAAGGAGTTGATGTCTGAGCATCCTTAGGACCCTATCATCACATGGGACATGCTATGGGATGCAGGGGAAGAGCATTCGAGAATTGTACAAGGCTTATTAGAGGGTGCCCAGAGAAGGAACCAAATGTGGGGAAACACAGGCATTGACATGGTTTGGGGAGAACAAATGTTGGAAAACAGAGGAATAAGGTGATGAGAAGAGACAGCAGCATATAAACAGTTCTGGTCAGGGTGTTCCTCTGGCCATTCTGGGTCAGTCTCTGTCCTGCTACTACCAATTCCACTTCCAGCAGTTTTCCTGAATGAGGGACTCTCTATCTGCTGTGTCAGAGTGGCCTGTGTGTCAATGGTGCAGAACCTAGAGCGGTGTGGGTGTGCAAGAAAGTGTGCAAGTGCTGTTGATGATCCAGCCTGACAAATGGTGGGGAGCTGATGTGACCAGCGGGAATAGGTCTCTATGGGGTGAGACCACCGGAGGGCCCCACTATTTAGGGGACCGGGGCCGTCCTGGGCAGCTCTCTATGTTTGTGTGACTGTGCTGGTACGCGCAGAAAGCTCTGCTCCAACAGCTGGAGCGAAACCATTCCCCTGAGGACTTGTTTATGCCGGCGGGGCGGGGGCGCGGACCCGGCGGGGTGGACCCGTTCCCGCTGCTCCGGCCCCGCCTCCCGGTCACTGGCCGCACCTGCCTCGTCTCCACAGCCAGCTCCTCGCTTTGCTCCCGGCAGCAGGTAACAGAGGGGCTTTTCTCCGCAGTGGGGTGGGATGTGAGTCCTCTCCTGTCTCGGGAGCATCGGAGCTGCGGGACCACCCCGGACACGCGCGGTCATGCGCGGCGGCTTCGGGGCCCTCGTAAGGGCCGCGCCTTGCGACTGCCCCTCGGGGCTTCGACGAGTGGGTCCGTCCCGCTGGCGCCCAGCCGAAGCCCCGCCGAGGAGCAGGCCGGGAGACGCGGGAGAATGCGGGGCGGCTGTTGAGCTTCTCCCGCTGCGAGAGCGGGCTGGCCGGCCCGGGCGCTGACCCCTCCGGCTGGGCAGGCTGGGTCCCGCTGGGTCGCGATACCAGCGATGCGGAGCTGCGTGTGTCAGCTGAGGTGGTCAAAACTAGAGTTTTCGGCTGAAAAAGGCTTTGCAATAAGTAGTACTGCTGGTCTGGGCTCCGCGTCGGCTGTTTCTCAAAAGCCACATGAGAAAATTGTTTTGCTACTGGAGTTTATAGCTAGTTGCAAGGATGTCTGCCCCAAGACCGGCTGTCAGCAGAAACGTGAGTGTTGCTGCACTGGCTTAACTGGTGGTGGCCAGGTTGAGATGGGAGACATTGTGACAATCTAACCCGGGGTATAACAGAAAGTTTGTGTCTTTGAGGTTTGGTCTACTGTCCTGCTGTTACCTTTCATCCAGAAATACCTGCCTTGCTGGGTGGTAGCTGCTTTAGCTATGCCTGTGTTAGTGAAATATTTGTGACCTTGAATTTTGTGTGCCTCTCTTTTCGTTCAGGTGACTTGCTAAGTGTCTTCTGGCCTGATCTTGCACCAGACACTGTGAGATAATATTCTTTTTCATGGGAGGAAGCTATACATACACCACCACCATCCCTCAAATGCAAAACTAGCAAACATGAAAAAAAAACCAACAAAAAAAACCAAATTCAAACAAAAACCCAACTAGCACCTCTCTTTTGTGGAATTCACAGTCAGTGATTTAGATTTTTAACCACAATGGGAAAATATTGTGAGAGACATTTCAACTGTGCTTAAGGTAGCAGAAATCAGAGTGGCTTTAATATGCAAGCTTTAGGTGCAGCACTCTGTGATGAGCTTTTTCCTTGCCAAGAGCAGCAGTCTCGGTGGGCAAAGACAGGATTTCTGTGGGGCAGCTGGAGCACAGAGGTGACAACTCTCTACAGGACAGCCACATAAGGTCAGGGTGACAGTCGGTGTTTGCCTGGTAGGTGTTACAGATTGGTGTAATCCAAAGTGTTTGGATTTGCTTGATTTGTAGATCCTTATGATAGCTATGTAATCACTGAAAATGCACTTGCCAGCTTCCACCTGGGTAGCCTGTTCTGGATGTACATGCTGATCTCTACCTCTTAAGCATCATGCATCTTTGCTGCAACACTCTTTTGAGGATGGATTTACCCCATTAGTGGGAAACTATCTGAAATTTCTCCTTCCTGGCAGATTTGGCTGAGATGTAACATGCCAGTGAGATGCAGGAGATAAGGCTGAATGGTCTAAAGCGGCTGTAAGACAAGAAATGTTAGGAAGCCCATTAGTCATTGAAGTCTTGTCCTGGGGAAGGGTCCTGGTGGCCCAGAAAGATCTGCAGAATCAGAGACTGAAATAGTTGTTGTGATAGGTAGGGAGCCACCAGCGAACCATTTTCTCCACTTTATTTCTTTCTGTGGTGCTGTTCCCACTCCCAGGGTTCTCTGTAGCAGGGCAGAGAGAGAGAAATGTTCAGAGGGCTATCATGCAACTTGATAAAAATCCAAGCTGGGAAAAGAAAAATAAATCTGGAAGTTTGCAGGCAGCATTTTATTATCCTCATATAAATGCCGGTTGATATCAACTACAGAGGCACCTAACCCCCTCTCCATACCTCCATTAGTGAATCAGCCCATGCAGCTCTGGCAAGACTGACGAATATGCTCTGAAACCATACTGTGTGGGAATGCCAAAAGCAAGGGTGCACTGGAGTGATTGCAAGGACTCAGCACAACTCAAAAAAGTACCATTTACCATGATACTAAAGCGGTAATAAAGACGGTGATGTGGAGACAGGTCTTTTTCAGACAAGTGTAGAGGGGTAGGAGGGCTCTGGGTGGACAGAGGGTTTAAAAGAAACCTCTGGAGCCTCCCAGCAAATGGCAGGTGTAGTTCTTTTCCACAGCAAAGCTTCTCAGTCGTGTCCTGTACCAACTGCAACTGCTATGGGAAAGAATGGCTTGACACCAGAAATGGCATACTTTGAATGCAGTTGGGCTTGCAGCCAAGCGTAGAGTTTGCTGTGATGGAGACTCCTTTGCTTCTCTAGCAGGCATATGGCACACATTTTCAAGTTTAGTGCTATCTCATTTATCCTGGGTGTTGCTGCTCTTAAGTTTTTGTAAATTGCCCTGTAAATTCTTGCTGAGCAACCTGCTAGCAAATAGTGTTTTTAATGCTATTTAGTTATCTCAGCTCTAATGCTTGCAAAGAGCCTGGTGTTTTTAAAGCTGAAGAGAACCTCTTAGGCTTTTTTGAAATGGCTCTGTATACAGCATGAAATTCCCAAATCGCTATTTTTGAAATACATTTATTTTCCCTTTATTTACTCTTACTTTCTTGGCATTTGCCAAAAGGCTGTGGAGAAGTTGTTTCCTAGTGTATGGTCTTCATGCATAGTGAGATCCGAGGCATATGTAAAGATTATCCATACCAAAGGATATGAAGAAACATGTTGTGTTGCCCACCTTGAACTTTTATATTCTGAGGTGAGTTTTCTTCCATACAACCCATCACAGGAAGACACTGGGAGTACTCCGAAGTGCCAGACTTTAGAGGCTGGCTTGCTGCTTCAGGGGCTGCACCAGAACATGGAGATCAGCACTGGTATGTGGAGTTCTCCAGAGGATCTGCTTGGATGTTGTTTTTTTGTTGCTTGGTTTGATTCCCCCCTACCCTGTTGTTCATATCAGAGGTGCCATAAATGTGTTACCAACAGGTTGAGCTGCTTGATTCCATAGTATTGTGCATAGAGGTACTGGGGCATTCTTTCTGTCATGGCAGTCCTTGTCCAGAGAGATATAGCTGAAGGGGTAAAAGTCTTCACACACTTCCACACAAGTCTATTTTTAGAGGAGAAAGCTGTTCAGGGGGAAGTATTGATTTTTCTCCTTTCCACCTTGAACATTCTGTTTATCATTTTCTTCAGTTCGTGTGTAATGGACCGTACACATAGCTGTTCTTACTTCTTTCCTTCCCATCTAAATATATGATCCAGGCAAGGATGTACGCCCTTTGCTGAGACAATTTTTATTTGGTGCCTGAAGTCTTTGCATGCTACATCCAGAACCTCATATTTTAAAACTAATTCAAATATGGAACCTCTTATGTCAGCAGGAAACCAGAGCACAATGAGGTGTAATGATACAGCCCAGACTTGCAAATGACTTCAGAAAGAAAGCTGACAGCTGCCACTGCCCTGCAGATTAACTGGGGGGGGAGCAGCAGTGAATGGGTAACTTGTGCTTCTGTTTGCTGTTGACTTCTGGCCACCAGTAGTATGTCTGATAACACTAAAAGAGGCAAAGGGATTGTCTTCACAGATACCTGGCTTTGAACTGACAAAAGGGTAATTTAGATGAAACATTAGGAAGAAGTTCTTCCCTGTGAGGGTAGTAAGGCACTGGCACAGGTTGCCCCATCCCTCACAGTATTCAAGGCCAGGTTGGATGGGGTTTGGAGCAAGCTGGTCTAGTGGAAGGCCTGTGGAAGGGAATTGGAACTAAATGAACTTTAAGGTCTTTTCCAAACCTGACCGTTCTATGATTTTAATAGGTGTGACCTGGTAGTGCCGGTCACCCTGCTCCTCTGATGGTTGTGTCTGTTCTCAGGCAAACTACAATATGTGCTCCTGGCTTCCTGGGTCTGGCCAGGTGTTACTTGGCTTTTGCTTAAAGATGCCACATTATGGATTCCTCTGGGCCTCTTGGAAGATGGCTATGGTAGGTGATTGCTGTGGAAGGTGTAGCTCATTTGGAGCTTCAGGTTCATCCTTAAGCTGGCCAGTGGCCACTGGTCTCTTCCTCTGTTACTCTGCTGCAGCAAGGCCCTGCTCCTGGGCCGGGTGTGGAGCTACCTTGCAAACAGTGCTGGCATCAGGTCCCAATAGTGCTGAATCTGTGACCCCACCAGTAAACCATGTATCCACAGGTTGCGTGGAGTCTTCTGCTATTCCTCTGCTCCATGGGCACCTAGACCCCAGACCGTGCTGGTCCAAGGGTGCATCTGCTGCACAGCAGGGTCCCCCATGAAGAACATCTGAAGGTTGCACTGGGACTTGTGAGAAACTTTGTCCCAGGTGACATACACCTGTGCCATGGTCTTTCACAGGCAGAGTGTATCTGTGTAAAACCTGACAGTGCCGTGGGAAAGAGGATGATTGGAGAACTCGGGTAGTTAGAATGTGCAAGTACAAGCAGCATAGGCTTTGTCTCTTGAGTTGTTCCTGCTGTTCCTGGGAAGAGTCCTCTGTGTGACACAACTACAACAGACAGGGTTCAGCACCACCGCAGACTGAAGCAGAACCTCTTCCGTCTTCCATGGGTTGCCAAATGTTCAAAATTCTCCTGCTGATTTTTGATTTAGGACAGCATTTCTTTGTAACTGAAAGCCTGAGCTTCCAATAACATTAAAAAACAATAGTACTTTTAATATATATTTTGGTGGTGGGCTGGGTGGATGGGTGGTAATGCTAATATTTTTTTTCCTGATATTATAAAGAAGTGCTGAGCATCAAAGGTTTTTCCATTTTGCATGAGAAGGAAATAATGCTATGACTTGGCAGCACTTGTGGGAACTGCAGGTTGGGCACATGATGTTTCTGATACGGATTGCACCTCCTGAAACGCTTCATGGCTTTCTTATTACATGATGTGCCACTTTCCTCCTCAAAGACTGGAGGATATGGTGTATCGTGGGAAGGGTCCGGTCGAAGAATGTGACTTTTTAAGGAGCTTCAGGAAGCATCAGAAATGACACTCTCTCAGGCTGTCCTGTTCACTTTACCTCTGTCAGAAGGTGCCCTGGCTCTGAGGGTGGGCTGATGAGTGGGCATGGTGGTGGCTGCTGCTTTGTTTGAACTGTGATGAACCATTCAAGTGCAAAGTACTTTCATTCTATAGAAACAAAAGCCTAAAATCCAAGACGCATTGATGGCTGAATAAAAAAACTAATTAAGTCAGGTGACAAGCCAGAACTGCTCACCTGCTCACTGAATGCATGGCAGTCCGAAGTGGGACACCTGGAGAAGGCTTGTGCACAGTGGCGTTGTAATTGGATTCATAAAATGGACTTGCCTGGTCTTGCTTCACATACAAGGTTGTGTGTTTTGGGCACAGCACAGGTTCTCTTTCTGGCTGCCAATGGTAGTAGATGAACCACAGAAGGCACAGAAGACCTTGTAGGATTGTGCCAGTGTGCTACCTCCTGACCAGCCCGGAGGAACATGGCCTTTACTTCCACACAGCACTAGGTCACAAGCTTGATGACCCACTGGCTGGTGCTGTAGGGCTTCTTACCCTTTTAACCGAGTAAAAGCTGCTCATTTTCTGGGTCCCAGCTCAGCTTCCCTAACATGGGGAGGCTGGACTGAAGAGCTCAGAACTGTCATGTGGTCAGAGGGATATCCACTCAGATGTGAAGTCCTTGTTAAGAAAGCAAGCCATCCTGTGCTACTAAAGCAAGTATAACTAAGGCCCCAGAGGTGATCAGACAAGCCTTTGACTTAGGACTGTGGTGGATAAACTCTGCTGAACAGATCTCAATCCTATTAAGTGACATCTGGCAAAACTGAGTAGTGTCATGAGGGTCATGAGAAGCAGTGCTGCTGTAATGGGACTGACATCATAACACACAAGCGTGCTTGTGGCCCCCTTGTGAGGAGGATTCTGCTCTGGACCCTGCTCCTTGGACAGCAGGATAAGCCCCAGGTAGACCCATGTCTCTCATATGAGGGTGTTAAGGCCCTGGCACAGGTTGTGCAGAGAAGCTGTGACTGCCCCATCCCTGGCAGTGTTCAAGGCCAAGTTGGACAGGGCTTGGGTTAACCTGATCTAGTGGAAGGTGTCACTGCCTGTGGCAGGGGTTTGGAACTACATGATGTTGAAGGTCCCTTCCAACCTGAACCATTGGCAGAAATGTGTGTGGACAATTTGGGCTGCCCTTTGTTCTGGGCAAGCTCTGTGTGAATGCAGCTTGTCTCCACAAAAGGCAGGGAAACATCACAGATTTGCTCAGGGGAAGGCCAGGCTGGCTGTCTTGAATCACCTTCCTTTCCTCCATGTGCCTTAGCATAGCTTCTAGGAGGATCTGTTCCATGATCTTTTCAGTCACAGAGGTGAGGCTGACAGGTTGGTAGTTTCCAGGGTCCTCCTTTCTACCCTTTTTAAAAATGGTTTCAATGTTTCCCTTTTTCCAGTCACTAGAGACTTGACCTGAACTGCCATGACTTTTCAAACATATGATATTTGGTGTGGTGGCTTGGCAGCTACATCAGCCAGTTGCCTCAGGACTCTGGAATGCATCTCATCAGGCCCCATAGACTTTAAGTAGGTTCAGGTTCCTCAGGTGGTCTCAAACCTTATCTTCTCTTGCAGTATGCCCCCAGTCCCTGCCTTTAGGTCCATCCACTGCAGAGATGTAGGAAGAGAAATTGCCATAGAAGACTGAGGGGAAAAAAAGCCGTTTTGTTCCTTAGCTTTTTCCTCATATATTTTTTACCATTTTGCCAGTTGTGTTCATTTGGAACATGCACTTTCTTTGACCTTCCTTTTCTGGCTGGCATACTTATAGAAGTCCTTATTATGCTTTGTGTCCCTTGCCAAGTTCAGCTCTATCTGCACCTTGGCCTTCCTGACCCCATTCTTGTGCAACTGTGCTACATCCCTATTTTCTTCCCAGGATGCCTGTTCCTGTTTCCACTCCACTGCCTGTGCATTTTCTTCTTGCCTTTTAGTTTGACCAGCAGGTGTAGATGCACCATCATCCACATTACCAACTGACTGACCTTCCAAACCCACATCTTTATACCTTTTATATAGAAGCACCTGTAAATGTGAGGTGCATGTGGTGCAGGGAGTACTACATTAATCTTTGCATTGCTGTACAGGTTCCTGATACGTGCTCCTTAAATCCCACAGAAAGCAAGTTACAGTAACTGGGTATCTGCTGCCAAGTCTGGCTTCATCTTCCACTGGTACCATCAGCCGGAATGGTAAGACATCAGCAACAGTGGTAAGGCAAATGCTGATCATCTGCTTTTGAGGCAAAAAAGCGTATTTTGTAAAGAAAAAAAAGTAGTTGTTCCATATCTGCTATAAATAACATATATGCTCATAGTAATATTTGTGTCATAGTGCTGATTCCCAGTTTTTAGAACAAATCAGCCCCCAAACTCCAGGAAATTTAAAACAAACAAAACTCTTGAATTCCTGTCAATTTGCTTCATGAGGACACACTTAGGGTCACATATCAAGGATGGTCAAGGGTGTTTTTGTTGCCACTGTAAAGGTGAGATACTTCACTGTCACAGTAAAAATCAAGATGGATCTGAAACTTTCAGCCATAGGTATAACTTTATTGCTGAGGCTCTGGGGACATTGGTATGAGGGTGGCTGGGCTGTAATGAGTTAGTGCTGATGTGAAGATGGGAGTGTTGGAGAAAGATCCTGTATGTGCACCCTCCATGTTGCTGCAGCTGGGTGTCCTGCCCTTCCCAGCCAAATCTAGTGAGTCACTGATGTCCACAGAAGGTTTTTGGAGCTTTGCAGGGGGGTGCTCTTCAAAGCAGAAGGAAGATACTTTCCTCAGCTGGCTTGACCACCTCTGACAATGTCTTTGAGAGAAGGCAGAAGACAGATTATCTTTCTCACAGTGTTCTAGCCTTGAGAGCTCAGCATAGACAGCTGGAGTCAGACCTGACGATTATTTCCTTCCATCTGCTTCCTCCCATGCTGCCTGTTGTTCTGCTTGCTCTCAGGTGACCTGCCTGATGTCTCTGTCAGATTCAAAAAGCTGTATAAAAATAGCCACCATGCTGAATATCCTGAAGAGAGCCAGAGCTTATTTAACCTAGGTCATCCTTGTTCTCTCTGCTGGTTACTCCTAGGAAGTCTCAATATGGCCTGGTGCCGTCTCAGCAAATTGTGCTCTTGTAAGATGCTGATGAGGAAAAAAATTGCAACAGAAGAGCAAGGGTTGTATTCCTATAAACCATTATACTCTTCTTAGCCTTGCAGGGCTGCTTTCTATGTACATAGTGGTCCATACATTGAAGGCTTGCTGCATGGGGAGTGAGAAAGTGAATCATGAGCAGCAGACCTCAGTTCACACAAAGGAGCACTGAATGCTCTTTGTCAGCACCTGTTACTGTCCTGTGCTTTGGGAACTGGGGGAGGACAGGGCATGTTATATACTGCCCTGAAGTTTTATAACTGCCTTTCTTGAGATCGCTCACTACTGACTGGCATCCATTACAATAAGTACTTAGAAAGATGCTTCCAAAAGTCCAAATGAGTGGAGATATGGATGTACCACATCCAGAGCTGTTTAGTGACAGCTTAATTGCAGCAATTTCTCTTCATGCAGTTCTGAGTGGAGGAGACCTGCTAATTCTGACCACGCTCCTGCTGCTACATTTTGATGTTAGTGAAAACTTTAAAACAAAGATGTAGCTTCAAAAACATCAGTCAAATTTTTGTCGATCAGAAAATTTCAGTTTGAATTAATACTTTTCATGTAATGACATGGAAAAATTTAAGAATTCTCCTAGAAAATAGAATGGTTTGTTTATTTGTTTGTTTTCCCTTGCTATTCAAATCTTGTCAAGTCTGAGCTAAATGGCTGAATACTCCTCCTTTCAGTGCCTTCTGCCTGCTTGTTCAGTCCCCACACATTTTTCACTGCCTCCTCTCCTCATAGGGCACTCTGCCACCAACTTTCTGCTCCCCTTTGGAGTGGAAAAGAACTGAGTGATGTGAGATCAGTTTACGTTGTCCTTGTTTGCAGCAGGGGTGTAATACATGAACCTGCTGTGGATCTCTTGTGGATAAAAGGGAGGCTGTGAGAAAGGATACTGGTGCAGAAGCAGTATTCTTGCTGCTATGATGGAGGTGCCTGACGTCCTCCATGCAGGTGACAGTGCATTTCCTGGCAGTGCTGTCTGTTGTGCAAACCCATGGCTGCATACTCTGGGGTTTGCAAAGGCCCTGATGTTCAAGTTGTGTTTTTTCTGAGGATCCAGAATCACCCTCCCAGGTTTCATAGAGTTATAGAACAGTTTGGGTTGGAAGGGACCTTCAATATCATCTGATTTCAACCTCCTGCCATGGGCAGGGACACCTTCCACTAGACCAGGTTGCTTCAAGCCCTGTTCAACCTGGCCTCAAGCACTGTGCCCCAGGGATGGGGTAGCCACAGCACATCTGGGCAATCTGAGCCAGTGCCTTGCCACGTTCATATGAGATACATGGGTTCATCTCACTGGTTCCCCATTGTTCCACCCTCACAGGGAAGAACTTCTTCCTGAGATCTTTTCTAAATCTCCCCTCTGTCAGTTTAAAGTCATTCCTCCTTGTCCTGTCACTATATGCCCTTACGAAAATTCCCTCTCTGGTTTTCTTGTAGGCCCCCTAGTATTGGAAGAGTGTTAAAAGGTCTCCCTGGAGCCTTCTCTAGATTGAACAAGCCCAGCTCTCTTGGCCTGTTTCCCTTCTGTTTCCTTTGAGACATGAAGCAGTGGCTGTCTGGATGGGTCAGTTAGCTATGCAAATACCTGGCAAGTTCAGTTTCCTCTGACAGAGTTTAAGGATCTTTGTGTATTAGGATGACAGCCACTCAAGCTGCTTAGTGATATGCTCAAGGGCTTGGCTAAAAAACAGTTACAAAAGGACAGGTAGGAGAAGGACTCAGGTCAGAGCTTTTGTATGACAATGACATTTTTGAAGAAAGCAGGAGGTGCCAGCCACACATGCGTGATGGCTCCTTGCAAAAAGCTAAGTAATCATGTCCCACTCAGTACATGTGCAAGTGCCTGTGCATCCTAGGGACACTATGAGAAAGAAGGCTGCTGCCTTGTGTTTTGCACTGTTACAGAAATTGTCTGAATCTTCTAAGAAGCTTATTGTTTGACTCAACCATTCTGGTTTACTAAAAGGACAAGGTGGGGTTTTTTTTCTTTTAGCATTCTGTCTGGGTTTTTTTAAGCATTTATGTTTATTCTTCAGGGTTTTTCTCCTTGTCCTGTGAGTTAAGAGACTTTCTGGAAATTCTGTTTTGTGAAGCACGGCAGATATATAGAAAGGAAAGGCTGTCCTTTCTGCAAAGGAGTAAAAGATGTGGGGCAGGGGCAGAGAGGCACATGAAGGTAGAGAGAGAACCAGCGAACAGTTGATCTTAATGCATCAGTAGCTGAAGCAGGTATCTGCTAGGTATCCAGAGAGCTGCTTGTGAAGAAGGACCAGTTGCAAGCAGGGCTTTCCCTGTGGCTCAGAGGAGAATGTTACAGCATTTGAAGGGATGTTGGAAAGCCAAAGCACTTTATGCTACTGAGAAGGGAGATTAAGTCAAATTCAGAAGATGATTGCAGCCACACTGTTGCATGAGTGTTACAGTGTGTACAGAGCTGACTGTCAGAATCGGTGGAATACGGAGGCTCAAAGGAAGCATGCTACATGTGATGACTGCTTAGGCCTTGTTTTCATATGTCCTGTGTGTGTCTTTCAGGCTGCAGAATTCCTATGCTTCTACTTGTTCTGTGGTTACTTCCCAGTCACTCTCTGGAAAGGGAGCAGACTTCCCATCCTATAAGCTCTAGTTTTCTTCAGAAAACGGCATTTAATTGCAAGGGTAGTTGGTTTTAGTTCAAAGATGCTGCTCAGAGGCAGGTACAGGAGCAGTGTGGCTGAAGGAGCAGTTTTAAGTTGTGTTGCGTAAGAAAGAGCAGCCAGGAGAATGCGCAGTGAAAGAGCTCCTGAAGGGTTGAATTTTATGGACCTCTTTTTCTGTCCATTGCTGTGCAGGCAGGAAGTGGGGCAGAATGGCTTCCTGGGAGTGAAAGAGACATCAATAAATGTTGGTCCTGTCCTCTCATCCTTGTTAGAAAATGTGAGTTAGGGAGAGCATTGTGAGTTGGGAAGGTACTGATGAAAAGAGTGCAATTTGTGTTGAGATAAAGTTTTGGCCTCATTTCTGTCGACTTCCAACCATCTTGTTTGTATCTTGTGATCCTGTAGTTAGCTTACTAATGTGTTTGCTATAGCATAGCTCCTGCTATGGACCAGCAGCACACTGTCCTGTGTACTGTCCTAGCATAAGAGACAATGTCCCCAATGTGCAGAACTTACTGTCTGAGCAGAAGGCACAAGAGTGGAGCTCAGGACATGCAAATCTTGCAAGCTGACCACAAGATACAGTGTAAAAGGTGGATAGAATAATTATGTTTCTTTGCTGAAATACAGTTGAAACACAAACAGTTGATATTCTTCATGACTTCTTGTAGATGCAGACACATTTTCTGTTCATTTTGTGTTTGGCTCACTTGCAGCCCAGTGCACAGTTCTTTCCAGTGTTTGAATGAGTAAATGAAAATGATATGTGGCTACAGGCTTTCTGTATCTCAGAAGGCACAGTGTTAAAGTGGCAAATTTCCTCTGTCTGGTTTGATAGAGGAAAAGTGGATTGGTGAGTTCAGTTTGGGGTCTGGAAGCTGCCCTTGCCTTTACATCTTCAAAAGAAGGAATGTTTTTAGGTGCAATTTAAATTGCCATGAATTAACCAGATCTGAGCCAAACCCTTTTAGTTCTGCAGTTCTTCAGTTCACTAGGACTAAAAACATCCTGTTAACAGCAGAGGGTACACACAAGGAGCAGGTTGGGTGGGTGATCATTTTGATATTATTGAAATAGAGCTTTTAAATGGAAGATCCAAGATGAGCCACTCACTTTACTAATTCCTGGAACCACATATATTTGCAGAGTTCCAGGACTAGTAAACATCAGTACACTGGACCATATATGTCAGAAACAAATTTGAGTTGATGATCTTGGTTTAGAGACTGCTTCTGCTAGTGCAAACAACAGTGTTCAGCAGCTTATACTGGCCACTCAGTTTCTTGCTTCATTACTACTCTCTGTAGAATCCTGTGAAACTATTAATCCAAGAGGTAATCTGTCATAGTGAGGAAATACACCAACTCTCTGCCTCCCCAAGGCAGACAGGAGTTGGCTGTAAACCTCATTGTTGTGCCCTGAAGTGTTTGATACAGCTGAAGGCTGTGTAGTTGTCCCTGAAATGATGGTCAATGGAATGTTTATGTTTATGTTGGCAGCACTTACCTGTACATTGATCAAAGCTTATCCTTCAGAGATCCCAGATTAAAATAGAGAAGGGCTTTCCTATGACTAGGTATAGCAGCTTTCTCTTGTTGGAAAATCCAGAAACCATGAAAAAGGACAACAGAGGTTACTGGTTCATTGTCTGCCATGAGTATGGTCATGTCTGCACTATGACCATCAACATGGACTAACCAAAAGCACCAGGCAGGGAAGACTGGTTGGGCAGGAGGAATTGTAGTGTTACAGATGTTAATGTCCTCTGTTAAAGAAAATGGTCTTCCCAAGGTGCCAGTGGATCTCTTTATTACAAAAAAAAAAAAAAAAGTGATTTTGTGTTGGTAATTTTGAAAAGTGCCTAGAAGATTTCCTCAATATTTTGTCATTTTGTTTTCCTGTGATTTCTGTCACTTTCAGGTAAATGGAAGATTTGGAGGCTAACTTAATCCAGACAAGGAAAGCATGTAGAATAGAGCAGATGGTAGCAAAATGGCTTCATCGCTGTCGGGATGGTGCATCAAGGTAAACATGTTTTTTGTGAAAGAAACATCTGTGGATCACCTTTGACCAAAGACTGTGCAAGCTTATTCTCAGCAAGAACAGGCTGCAGATCTTACTCATTGTTTAAGTTGTTTGTGGGAAATACGCATACAGTAGTTCCTAGGGTTAGGGAAAAAAAAAAAAAGGTGGTTTTAAGCCTCCCTCTTGGCTTCCAGGGACAGATGTTCCTTCTTTCAGGCATTCTTGTTTTGTAAGCCACAAAATTCTGCAGAAATACAATATTGCTCAATATAAAATGTGCTTTTCTTGAAGAAAGAGTTGTACTTCTCTTTGTCTTGCCATGGGCCCATGTTTTTATCTCAAGACTGAGTTGCACTTACAAGGGATCCTGGCCCACAGCTATGTTATTTTCCTAAGGTCTGTGAATCAAAATTAAGGTGGACTGGATCCTGGCAGAAGCAGAGACCTGTAAATTTTGTTACTGCCTTGCTGGATAAAGGTGTTGCTGTTGCTGGGTAAAGGTGTTGCTGTCATCTGTGGAGGTCAGGGCTTACTGTGGGGCACACCTAGATTTCTCCCTCTATGTGACCACTGGGCTGGGGTGGCTAGAAGAGTTGTGGTTACAACCAGCTAGTGCCACTGGTCTTGTATCTTAAGCTTTCTGTGGAGCCTGGAGGATCATTGCTGGCCTGCACATTGCAGGGCCACCTGTGGGTACCCAGAGAAGTGCTGGTCTCTCTGTGTACTGACGCAGGCCACTGAAAGTGTATGTGGATCTATGACCCTTCTATAAAGTATCGTCAGATGGTATCTTAATGACATTTTTTGTCTCACAGGGGCAGTGTGTCTGTGACAAACAGCAGCAGTGATGGCAGTAATCAGCCTGCCAGCCGTGCCAAAATTACTGTCACGGTATATAAAGATTTGGTTCTCCATCATTATGGCTTTGAGATATGTCCAAACCTTCCTCTTACAATTGCCTCTGTTACTGCAGGTAAGCACCATTTCCTTGTCTCTACAGTCATAGGTGTGAGAAGCCTGAATTGTTCCAGTTGGCCTTAGTGATGAACTCTGGCCAGTATTTGAGTTTTTCAGGTACTTCTGGTTGGCATGTGATCCCTGAATTTTAAGGGCAAAAGCCTGTGTGCCTGTGGTGTGGAGAGTGCTTGAACATCTACTGCATTCTGATGGCATGGAAAAATCTAAACTAATGGCAACTTCACTGCTAGTTCTTAGCCTGCACTCAGACACAGCTGACCTTCAGGGATGTGAAGATCCATTTCAAAGAAAAGTTCTTCCTCATGTTTTATCTGAAATGCAAGGGAAAAATTTAATCTAATCTTAGGAGTTTTTATTCCCTAGGAGCTTATATCCCTATAACACAGAGATCACTGCTAGTTACAGGCAGTCCGGGTGAAATTCTGCTTAAGTTGGGCAGATCAACTCTTCCAGTTATAAAAGGTATAACTCTGCTTTTAAGGTGGCTTGGGGGTTTTGAATAAAAACCTGTGAATCTGTTTTTTTATATACCTTTTTCTTTTTTAACGAGTACACAAAAATTCATGCTTTTTTATCTGTTGGCATGAGTGTGACAGCCAGAGAAAGACTATGCTCAAGCTGGGCAGGTAGGTGTTGGGAGGGTAGCAGGAGGGCTGGCTTAGGCTCTGCCTCTAGCTGCCAATGTGGGCTGTGACATCCACCATCTGCCTGAGGGAGCAGCCTGTCCAAGTGCTTGCGCTTGTGGGATGTTTAGTATAAAGGCACTACAGTATGGTCTCTGTCCTTTCACAGTGATTTTGAGTGAAATTTTCTCTTTATGCCTCTTCCTATGGGAAACATGGCTAAATTAGCTGAGGATATTGGGGTCTAAGAAATGGGGAAGAAGATTTTCTGTCACACTTTTTTCCTAATCAGAAAGAATCAACATTTTATTAAAACTGAGGCATGGAGAAACCTGTCCTTTTAAGCCTGTCCTTTGCTGTGGGAGTCCGTGGCTAAAAGCCATTTGTTTAATTCTAGGTGATTGTGTTTTGCCTTTCATATATGCTATCTGACCCTTGGATCTCCCTGAAGGGCAGGTGGAAGGTGCTGTGGGTTGCATGCTCAATCATTCAGACCAGACCAGAGGTCCACCTGCTCCTTAAACCTTACATCTTGTGGCTGCCACTCTCTTGGAAAGCAAAACTCAGAAACTGACTTTTTCCCTTGTTATGGGTCCTCCCATCAACCAGCGAGGTTATGAAGACCTCCTCTCCTAGGTTGCACAGGGGGGTCACCATGCTGGAAATCAAGCCCACATCTCCCAAGGACTGCTGCAGCAGTCTGGATAGTGGCATAGATGGTGAATCCTTGGTCTGGATAGTGGCATGCCAGGAGCACCAAGCCCTGGCCCATGCACTGTATGTGGTCAGCCACTGGGATGTCACCAGCATGGTCAGGCCAGAGTGCAAACCCCGCAGAGAGGAGCACCATGGTGTGCCGGTTGCTCAGAGGCCTCTGTGCAGGCAGGTCAAGGCACTGCTTCTACCCCTCAGTCCTCCTGTGGTTATCCAAGAGCCTGTGAGCTGTCCTGCTGCACCCTGGGCAGGGCTGTGTGTTGGGCTGCAACAAAGAAAAAAGACAATGCATAAGAGTGATTTTCTGTTGTGCAGGGGCAGCTCATGGGGCCAGAGAACAGCCCAGGCGAGGTGGCATGGACATGGTCAGTGGTATGCTGGCTCCCATCAGGATCCAGCATCCTAGGGCCCCTTTTTATTTTGCCATCCAGAGGCAGTTGCTGAGGCAAGTGTATTCCAGGCAGGATAAGGAGCTCACAGTGAACGTCCCTGGTGGGAGGAGGTCTGCTGGTATGGTGCTGTCATGTGTAACAGTGTGCCACTCACTCACAGGGAGCACTGCCGAAGGGAAGCTGCAGCCAGGTGACCAGGTCCTCCTGATAAACTCCACCGTGGTGGATGACCTATCTGTTGAACGAGCAGCTGACATCATCAGGTGTGGTTCCTCATCGCCTGCAGGGATGAGGTGGCAGAGGGCTGAATGGAGAGGTGTAGGGATGGGTTCTCACTAGGGGTTACAAAGGTGCATGGTGATGTGGGGCTGGCTCAGTGGGGGCTTGTCCTGCAGGAACAAGTCTGCCCTGCAGCTCAAGGGCACAGCAGCCTAGGAGAGTGGGTTACCTCACTTTTCTCTGTCTTGGTTGGACTGTGCTGAGAGCCTTCCCTCACAGTGGGGATGGAGGCCTCACTGGCACTGTCTGCCATGAGACTGGGGAGGAAGGCACAGGCAGCTGCTGACCTTGGCTGACTGCATGTCTCTGTTAACAGGGAGGCTGGTGATGAGCTCCTCCTAACTGTCCTGCGCTGCACCTCGGTAAGTGGCCTTTCTTTAGGACTCAGCACTCCCAGCAGCACTGCTGCAGTGTGGCCCACAGGGAAGATGTGGCAGCTGGGCTAGCACACAGGATACAAAGGCCTGACCAAAGCCAAGAGTTCTGCATGGGTTCTCTGCTTTTATGCATGCCCTTTAAAGAGGTTTTTGGGAGAATCAGTGTTAACTCCTCACAGCTCACCGGTATGAAGAACCATGGTGGCTTTCAGAGCCCACCACACGCAGGGGCTTTCTGAACTGTTTAAGCCCATACTCTTTGGAGCTGGAGGCTCCATCAGGAGCTGTGAGAGCCCGACAAGGCTCTATAGGGGACAGGAGGTCACAATGACTGGGGCGCAGGCAGGTCTCTTCAGCAAGCTGTGACCAGTCCGCTAAGAACAGCCTGAAGTGCTCCCCATGTGTTGGAGCTGCCTGAGACATGGCGACCATTCTGACATGAAAGGCAGGTGCCAAGGGTGCAGGCCCAGCATCTGTCCTAGGTGCTCCTTGGAAGCTCTTGAGATTTTCCTTTTGACTGCTGGAAAAATTACTCTCTTTTTCTCCAGGCTCCATGTGGTTAAGGGCTGGGACCTGGGAGTGGCTCATACTTTGGGAATGGCTCATACTTTGGGAACAAGAAGCTTTATTACAAAGCTTTATTACAAAACTTTGGTGCTGACTGCCCATTCCTGTAGCATTAAATTCCCCAGAAGGCATGTACTGCCAACATGATGTGTTTATCCATGTGGATTTCAATGTGTATGTGTAAACACTGAGCTGCAAGGCAAGGGCAAAATTGGGTTTGTGTGCTTTTTGCTTTCTTGTGGTGGCAAGTGGCCTGAGGGAGTTTGCCCCCCACACCTTGGAAAGCATTCTGGGAGTGTTTTTTGTTTGGAGGTTTTGGGTTTTCTTGATTTATTCCTAGAAACAAGAATGATAATTCCTTCAGAAGAGTTATTGGAGTTCTCAGGCTTAATGTCAGTTTCTTGGCCATTCAGTAAAGGTACATTAAAAAAAAAAATCTCTTCAATGAATTTTTCCTGCCCAAAGTTTCCCATTCGACAGATGCGTACAAAGCCAAAGTAACCACAAAAACTTTAAGCAAACCCACTTAACAGTGGCTTCCCTTTTTTGTTAATCTAATCTCCCTTGCATAGTACATCGGCTGTCAGTCTTGCCAGTGCTTGATCTGGCTCTGGAGACCAAGGGAAAAATGAAAATGAGTTTTACAAGACTTACATGCCTGCCAGAAGGGTTTCAGAGAGAAAAGGATTTTGAAAACCCTGAGTGGGATTTGGAACACCCTTCACAGGCCTTCATGCAATCTTGAGAAGCAAATGGGGCACAAACCCATTTTTGTTTTTTCCATTGCAGGTCACTTTAAGGACACCTTTAAGTACAGTCAAGGCTGATCTTTGGTTTGGGGTTGTCTCTTGCCCCACTCTGAAGGCAGCTGTGCTTAGAGCTGAGAGGTAATGCCTCTCATCGACGGATACCAGACCCTCTGCCAGGGCTGCACTGGCCATACTAGAAGAGATATGGGAGGCCTTGGCTCTCCTCAGGGCAGCTGTGGGGCATGATGCTCCATACAGCCCGGCAGACTCTGGAAGGGCTTGCTGGCCAAGCACAGAGACTCCTGCCTGCCTCCTGTCCTCTGTCCTTGCCAAATGGCCTCAGGGCAAGATGGTGCTGTGTCAGGTTGGGAGGCACCTGCGCTTCTGACAAGAGTGTAGGGATTGCTCTGCCTTGAAGTTGTCTAGGAAGATACTGAGGGATACTGCTTCTATTCTTCTTAGCGAATGACATGTTTTACAAGATCAGGACATTTGCAAACAAGAAGTCGGTGGTTCCTAGGCTCATGTGGTGTCTTGTGAGGTTGGTAGGCCCCTATCATGATGAAAGCATGGTTATGTGATATGGTTATGTGACAACAGTGTAATGAAGTCAAGTTGGCTTTTTAGCCTTGGACAGTTTTCTTAAACATTTGCAATATGAGAGTATGCTCTAGAAACCCCAGCTGAGCTGGGATGTGCTGCATACATGATTGTGTTCTTGTGATACACTGATAGGGGATTTTGTCTGTCACTGCAAGGCACTCTGCATGTGTTCATTTATGGTGCTGTGTAGCCTTACTGCAAGCCAGCTGTTGGTAGATGAACAGTTGTTCTGCAGGATTCTGGCTTTATTGCAGGAGTTGGGGAGATGTGTAAACACAGTAACTGGCTAACATGCAGTGAAATTAGGAGTATGTACAGGATGTGTTGCATGTGTGTCCACTTGGCGAACAGCTGGATCTGGGTTTGGAAGGCAGGAACCACCCAGGTAAGTCTTGTAGCCCAGATAGGTTTTGCCTGTAGCAAGCCTGGAGGTTGAGCGATTCCTAACATTACCTGTTCCTGTAAGTGTGAGCAGCTTCAGCATGGGCTGTGCTCACACCCCTGCCTGTAGTGTGGGCCTCTGCATCTTGTACCTAACTGCAACAGACTAAGTTGCCAAGCAAATGCTCTTATTTTTTTCAGGGTGGGCCCAAGTCATCATTTCTTACTGCAGAGAAGAGGGCAAGGCTGAAAACAAACCCTGTGAAAGTACGGTTCGCGGAGGAAGTGCTGGTGAATGGACACACACAGGTCAGTGGGGTATGGCTACAGCCAGGTGCCATGAACAGTGCATGCTGGGAAGAAATGGGTCTCATTTGGGGATAGATACCAGGCTGGCTTAGTGTGGCCAGGACCTACAGAGAGTCTGCATCTGGATATACATCCAGGCATATGGTGCCAACTTGTTTCCTAGGCTCATCTGTGATCAGGGAGGAAGCACTGGAATCTCTAGAGGGGTTTATGGTTTATTTGCTTGCTTAGACTAATGGAAAATACCTAATGAAGAGTCCCTCTCAAGAATCCTTGTAGGCCCCACTCAGATACTGGAAAGCTGCTATGAGGTCTCCACACAGCTTCTCTTCTCCTGGCTGAACAACCCAAATTTTCTCAGCCTGTCTTCATATGAGAGGTGCTCCAGCGCTCTTATCATCCTTGTGGCCCTCCTCTGGACTTGCTCCAACAGCTCCAAATCTTTCTTATGTTGAGGACATCAGAACTGCACACAGTAATCTGTAGGTGGAGCTTCACACTAGTATCTGCCTGGGAGCTTCATGGAGCTGTTTCAGACAGAGATTGGGCACTGCGGTTGTAGCAAGTGCAGAGGAGGGAGACAATCAATATGTAGTTTGTCATTCATTTAATGAGAAATAAAGATAAGAGAAATTCATTTGGGTGTTGGGGTCCCACCTGCTCCAAGCCTCAGGAGTGTTGTGTCCTGCCTAAAAGGAAATGTGGCAGGAGGGCCAGGAGGCCTCCATGGATGGATAAGGAGCTGCTGAGAAAACAGAGAAGGGAAAATAGAATCTTATAGAAAGTAAAAGCAAGGACCAGCGGCCTGCAAAGAAAACAGGGACGTCATTCAGGAAAGGAGGGAGAGGGTCAGAAAAGCTAAGGCCCAGTTAAAACTGAGTCTGGCAAAGGATGTGAAAGATAACAGGAAAGGCTTCTATAGGTAGACTGCAAACAAAAGACAGATTAGGGATAATGTGGGCCCTCTCTGGAAGCTAATGGGAGAACTGGCTACCCTGGATTTGGAGACGGCTGAGGTTCTCAATGACTTCTTTGCCTCAGTCTTCACTGGCAAGTGCTCTGACCATGCTGCCCAAGTCTTGTAAGGCAGATGCAGGGACTGTGAAAATGAAGAGCTTAGGCCCACTGTAGGAGAGGATCAGGTTCAAGATCATCTTAAGAACCTGAATGTGCCCAAATCCATGAGACCTGATGAAATCGACCCGCAGGTCCTGAAGGAGCTGGCAAATGAAGTCGTTCAGCCACTGTCCATCATATTTGAAAAATCATGGCAGTCAGGTGAAGTTCCCGACAACTGGAAGAACAGAAATTTAACCCCCATTTTCAAGAAGGGGAATATGGAAGACCCAGGGAACTACAGACCAGTCAGTCTTACTTCTGTGCCTGGCAAAATCTTGGAGCAGATTCTCCTGGAAAGCATGCTGAGGCACATGAAAAACAAGGAGGTGGTTGGTGACAGCCAACATGGCTTCGCTGAGAGGAAATCCTGTCTGACCAATTTGATGGCCTGTGACAGGGCTACAGAACTGATGGAAAGGGGCAAAGCCATTGACGTTATCTACCTGGACTTATGCAAAGTGTTTGACGCTGTTCCACATGATATCCTTGTCTCTAAATTTGAGAGACATAAATCTGACGGATGGACCACTTGGTAGATGAAGAATTGGCTGGATGGCCACACACAAAGTGTTATGGTCAACGGCTCAATGTCCAACTTGAAACCAGTAACGAGTGGTGTCCCTCAGGGATTGGTGTTGGGACTGATCTTGTTCAACATCTTTTTCAGTGACGTGGACAGTGGGATTGAGCATGCCATCAGCAAGTTTGCCAACAACACTAAGTTATGTGGTTCAGTTGATACACTGGAGGGACCTTGACATGCTTGAGACATGGGCCTATGCCAACCAACAAATGCGAAGTGCAAGGTCCTACACCAGGGTCAGGGCAATCCCAGGCACAGCTACAGGTTGGGCAAAAAAGAGATTCAGAACAGACTGAGGAGAAGGGCTTCGGGGTGTTGGTGGATGAGAAAATGAACATGAGCCAGCAATGTGCGCTCGCAGCCCAGAAAGCCAACCGTATCCTGGGCTGCATCAAAAAGAATGTGACCAGCAGGTCAAAGGAGGTGATCCTGCCCCCTACTCTGCTCTCGTGAGACCTCACTTGGAGTATTGTGTGCAGTTCTGGTGTCCTCAACATAAAAAGGACATGGAACTGTTGGAACAAGTCCAGAGGAGGGCCACGAGGATGATCAGGGGACTGGAGCATCTCCTGCATGAAGACAGGCTGAGAAAGTTGGGGCTGTTCAGCCTGGAGAAGAGAAGGCTGCGTGGAGACCTCATAGCAGCCTTCCAATATCTGAAAGGGACCTACAAGGATGCTGGAGAAGGACTCTTCATTAGGGACTGTAGTGGTAGGTCAAAGGGTAATGGGTTCAAACTTAAACAGGGGAAGTTTAGGTTAGATATCAGGAAGAAGTTCTTTACTGAGAGGGTGGTGAGGCACTGGAATGGGTTGCCCAGGGAAGCTGTGAATGCTCCATCCCTGGTGGTGTTCAAGGCCAGGTTGGACAGAGCCTTGGGTGACATGGTTTAATGTGAGGTGTCTCTTCCCATGTCAGGGTGGTTGATCTTAAGGTCCTTTCCACCTCTAACTATTCTACGATTCTATGGTGTTAGCTTCCCTTTTGAACAGTTGGATACAGTAAAATATTAGCACGAAGCAAGACTAAATGTGTTATATATTTATGACTATTTCTGAAAGAATACTGTTCATCATAGCAGCTACTTTGCTTGAGTGTTTTAGAACTGCTCTCCTTTCAGTGGATTGATGTATTAAGACAGCCAAAGTGGGTATTATGGTCCTGAAAAAATGCAAAGCTTCCTGTTTCAGTAAATAGATTACTCTTGTCATCTTAATGGAGCATTGCTAAATGATCTCTGTGGCAACTGCAAGGAACCCAGAGGCTGTGTTCTGCAGTTGAAACCTGAAACTCCAGTTTGGGAACATAAATTGTTAATAAGCCTCAATGCTATACAGCCTTCATTTTCTATTGCAAACTGATTATGTATTTCCATATAATGGAATGATATGCAAGATGCAGGTCCCTCAGGATCCTCAGGCAGCATCAGTCAGTGTGTTATTAGAAGCTGTGGGCCTAGCTGTAACATGGAGTAAATCAACCTTGCACCAGACAAAACAGGAGGGATACACCTGCTTAGGACATAGCAGAAGCTTTCAGAACTAATTCATAGTGGACTATTAGAGCCTCAAAAATAGAGAGAAATCCCATCTGGGTGCTCTGGCCATCTGATTGGATCTGGCAAGGAGAGTGGTGATACTTAATTTGTCTATGAATTTCTATATAGATTTTAAATTCTTGTGTGTGCTGACTGTACAAGGCCTCATTCAGATGATAACTTGTGACTGTGGAAGCAATCAGAGAAAATGTGCAGTTAGTGAAACCAGCATCACTGTTCTTAAATTGATGGAGGATTCAAAGCCTGTCAAAGATGTGATGTGTTTGTGCTACTCAGCATGCAGTTACAGCTTGGTCTCAGGAACAGTGGCAATGTTCACTCTTTTTCCTCAGTGTCGACTGTAGGCAGCTTGAGCCCCATGAAACAGGGAGGGGAGGAACAAGATTCATATGTGGTTTATGTTTGTTCTGGTAGTACTTCCAGGGTATATGAGCTCTCTGTCAAGATAGACCAAGGTTGTGAGATTTACAAGGTGTTACACAGCAAATGAACATAGGAGAGTTCATCTTAGAAATGTGTTCTCAGCTTCGACACTGTCATGACAACTAGATAAAAATTGGAGGAACATGCTGCTCCAAGAACACAAGAAGGATGTACTGAATGGGAATTCCAAGGGTGGAGGAGTAACTTTCTCAGGACTGGAAAACAATAATACTGAAAACAAGAAGGAAGATGCAGATGAGTTGTACTAAAGGAGTAAGGTGGAAGGCTAAAGATTGCAGCTCTCAACAGCCCTAGAAGGACAGAAGCCAAGTTCCCAAAATTTCAGAGCACCCAATGGAGGTGCTTTTGTTATGGAAGTCAGTGCCTTGTCTAATGCGTTTGAAATCCATCTCAAGAAACTCTGGTGATATCATCTCCTGTTTGGGAAGCCCCAGAGTCACAAGTCCTAAGGGAATGCTCAATAAAATACCCTGCGTGTTTAGCTGAATCCTACAGCTTTCTTGTGGTGTGCAAGATTCATTCATGCAGTGTTTAGGTAGCTTTGAAGTTGAAGTCATTGCTGCTGCTAGTGGGAAAGTGTCAGCGAGGTGGTTAGTGCTGCCTGGTGCCCAGGAAGATGTCTTTTCTGGCAGACATCACTGCTTTTCTGGTAATAGCGTTGCAGAATGGTTCGGGTTGAAAAGGATCTTAAGAGCATCTACTTCCAACCCCCCTGCCATGGGCAGGGACATCTCACACTAGACCATGTCACCCAAGGCCCTGTCCAACCTGGCCTTAACTATGCTATGCTAGGGATGGAACATTCACATTCCTTGGGCAACCTGTTCAGTGCCTCACCAGCCTCACAGTAAAGAACTTCCTTATATCTAGCCTGAACTCCCCCTGTTTAAGTCTGAACCCATTAGCCCTTGTCCTATCACTACAGTCCCTGATGAAGAGTCCAGGAAAGATGGCCCTCAGCTTTCAATATCTGCTAAATCTTCCTATATCATGTGGGAACTGACCAGCAAGCATGTATAAGCTATGTGCAGCTGTTGCACTGGCTGGAGTTTTATGGTAAAGGCATTTGTTATGCTCTTTCCCTTGTTCCATGCCATAAGCATCATCGGGGAATAAAGCTTGGTGCCACAGAAGAGGATTGCAAAAGCAGATAAAGATTTTCGTTTATACTAGCAGGTGCTGTGTCAGGCAGAGCAGACTAGTGCCTGGAGGCTTAACATCCAAGGATTAGTGCTGTTGATTTTGTTCTGCAGGGGAATTCTCTTCTTTGTATGCCCAACATTCTCAAAGTATATTTGGAAAATGGACAGACGAAGGCTTTCAGGTTTGAGACAAGCACTACTGTCAAGGTAACAATGCTTGGTTGTCTGCCTTTGTTCCCACCACCTGAATTCAATCCAGTAGTAAAGTTACATCCAGTGGAATTCGCAGCCTCTTGGTTTTATTGGCCAGCTAGTAGAACTGGATTGCCAGCTGATGCTGAGCATACAGGATTTTCCATGCTCTTTGTGCAGAGGAGATGTTGCTTTAATTCGCCTCTCTTTTCTTCTAAGCAGCCAATTTTCACAAAACTTGCAAGAATTTGGCTATGAGACCATTATACTTCCGGAAGTGTGATTGAAGTTGGGCAAGAGTATATAGGTTGGTGGGAACTGGCAAATCAGCAGCTGTCCACACTAACATGGCTTTCTTTGGAAACCACATGACAGAATATAGAGGAAGTTGTTTAATACAGCAGTGAGAATGTGCATCCATGGGAGAGAGAGCAAGTCTCCTGGCTTGGGACCTGAACAGTGGAGTCCAGGTTTGGCTGTCATGTGGGTATCATATAAAATGCAGCAAGTACAGTTGTGATGGTTGTTCCTTAAAGTTTCTGTCTGTGCAGCCTCATTTTTGCACTGGTGAAAATGTTTCCCTGTGGAGACATAAAAACTGATTAACCTCTTGAGGGGGAAAAGCAGTACCATCTACCTAGAATCACTTATGCTTGGAGGCATTATAGACAGGTTACCGTCATTCTCTTCAAAATACAAGGTGCTGCTTTCCAGAGCCACTAACTAGCACTGTCCAAAACTTCCATGCTTAGACATAGACTTACAAACCTTAAGATTTTCTAGCCTGATCTGTAGAGTTGATCAGTGTTTATGTTGGAGTTAATAAGACTTGCCTGTACATAGTGATTGGAGGCCATAATTTCTTTAAAGGCTATATGATGTCCTGCAGCAGTGCAGTTACTGTAGAAAAAATGCACAATAGACAGGCTTTCTGGAGTTATCAGGCTGAAAGAATGTTAAGGGGAAAATCAAGGAGATTTTATTTATAATGCACTGAAAACTTTTTTCAGAAAGGAGAAATTTATTGTTTAGTTCATCCAAACTTCACAAAACTGTTGTGGTCTCTCATGCAAGTAAGTCTGTGCAAGTCTTGTGACTTGGAGGGCACAGAAAAAGAAAATAATGAAATAAAGCAGGGAGATAGTAAGGAAAGGGGAGATGAGTTGTAAAGAGAGATTTGAATGCCCACCTGCAAGGGATTAATTCCTAAAAGATGGATTAGCTCTTCATGTTAGGTTCAACTTGTTCACCTCTGATCTGGAACAAATTTTTCCTTACTGGAATTGAATGTAACCCTCACCAGCATCCTAACAGAAACACTCAAATGGGTAAAATGCTTCCCAGGTTAGGTGCTTTCAAAAGTTCCTCTGCTGTTCAAGAGATCCTTGCTTAAAACTGAGGTGAGTCAAATATTTGTGGTTACCTTAAGATCTTGAGTGAAGAAAAGGAGTTTTCTTTCCATTCAGTCAAGCCTTATATAATGGTTTCTGTTTGCCAAAAATAAACCCAGTTATTTTCATGAGACTTAGTATTCCAACAGAATTCTCCATATCACAGGAACATCAATTTCAATCAAATTAGGTAAGATTTGTACAATTATGCTCTCAAATTCTTGTTTATTGGTGAGCCAGCAGTTCTTTGTAGTTTCTTCATAAAGTGTCATAGAGTTCTAGAAAGCTGGAATGGTTAACAGCAAACATTTGAATCAAGGGTGACAAAAAGTGCTCAACACCACCAAACTAAAAACTGTAAGGCCGAAACTTTCAGCGTGGCTGGCTCTGAACACCATCCTGGTGACTGCCGGGCTGGCATGTTCTTCTGTTGCTTAGACATCCAGCTGGGATAGCATAGCAGCTAAAACTGCCAAGCTTGTGCTTGGTGTCCCAAAGAAGTTGCCATCTCTTGTATCTCCATTTCTGATGAACTTGCAGGCTTTCACTAGCCTTGAGACCTCTGTGGTTTGTTTAGGTCAATGTGTTCAGAAACTGTTAGTGAAGAGGGGAAGGCAGTATGTAAAGGCACTGGTTTCCTGTGAAACAGCTCTAAAAATTTCACTGTGTTGTAGCACCAAGCATGTTCTTGGCTGCAGAGAATTTTATCTGGCCACTGCCCTTTCAGTGCTTTTCCACATGGCTGCCAGCAGCAGGCTAGAATCATCCACATTCATGCGGTACACTAGCAGTGTTCAGCAGCTCTGTCTAAATTCTGTTTAACTAGCTATGGACTTTCCCTTCCCAGGACATTGTTCTCACCTTGAAGGAGAAGCTCTCAATTCGGAGCATTGCACACTTTGCCCTTGCTCTGGAGGAGCAGTGCAATGTGGCAAAGATCCACTTGCTGCATGAGGAAGAGTTCATTGAGCAGGTGAGAAGAACCGCTTACATGCCCCTGCAGGCATGGTGCGAGGGGGAAGAGGGATCACCAGCAGAAACTAATTTTGGCCAGTGAAGTGCAGAGAAAACTCGGCTCTGTGGGTATAACAAGAGGGTGTGAGCTTGGCCCCATCTCCAGAGGTGCTGTTCTCTCCTTGATGCATGTGTTACTACAGCATTAACTAGAGCTCCTGGAGAAATGACACTTTCAGAAGTGTCTCACTCCATTCAGAGTGACCACAGGACAATACCCATGGGCTGGTGTTGTTTGGACTGTGTAGAGCAATTAAGGGGATTGAGCATGCTTTGTGCCACTTGCCAGATAGACCCATCTACAGAAGACTATTTCAGACAATCTTAAAATAGCTGTGTAGCCAGCTGTTTACTGTTCCCTTGGTGATCAGAGAGTTAACCCAGCCAGGTGCCACTTTGATTAAATTCTAAATCAAAAGTTTGTGTCCTGCAAGCATGAGGTTAGTTCTCTTAGTAATTCTGTTGCTCTGCTGCTAATTCTCAACTAATCTAATTTGTGAGAATGTGCCTGCTTGGGAGTCTTATGTCCATGCAGTTGACTTTGTTGGTTGGTGTTGCACTGTGATGCAAAGAGGTTCGATAGCCAACGCTGTCCAGTCACTGAGCACATGTGCCTGAGAATTTCTGCTTTGTTTCAGATAGTAAGCCTGTATGGGATTTTCCCAGAATAAAGCATGCTAATGTGTAACCCAGGGAACATTGTATTGATATTATGATGATGATCCAAGTGTCTATTTAGGGCTGCTGTTATCTTAGACTGAACATAAAAGCAGAGAAGCTTTGACCTTTCTCTGTCATTGTCATATGTCCTTGCAGCATCTGGCCTGGTTATACTGCAAATAGATGAGATCAATGGATATTTAATGAAGCTTTGCTGTCAAAGAACTTCCAAGCTACCATAGGGAGGAGCAAAAACCAGGACAAGAATCTAAGATAAAATTACAAACATTAGCAGTGTCTCCTTGTATTTGCTGAGGACAGATGTCTAATGTACAGTCATCCCACTTGACAGTATCTTTAAACTATTTCTGAGTTCATACAAGGCAGAGGCTTACTATGCATTTATGAAGGGAAGAACTACAGCAGTCCTTGAGGCATGATGCTGTTTGTCTGTTGCAGGTGGTCCGAAAAAGAGAATCTCACGACTACCGGTGCCTCTTTAGAGTTTGCTTTGTCCCAAAGGATCCCTTAGACCTCCTGAAGGAAGACCCAATTGCCTTTGAATATCTCTACTTACAGGTGAAATTGAGGCATTCCATGCTTTTGGATCTCTTCTCATCCAGTTCTCATTTCTGCTTTAAACCAAAGCATACTTCAGGCCAGTTCATTTACGTGAATGTGAAATGCAGAGCACTTCGGAACAGAGCATTTGGATTCAATTTGTCTTAAATTCTTAAATCAACTTACATTCTTGTCTTTCTAACACAATGAGATTGAAGTTAGCTGAGTGGCTTCATTTATGACTTAAAATAGTTATATCAGAGGCCTTAATCTGACTTCTTGAGCTCACATCATCATGCTAACTCAGCCATATTTGTTCCAGAGCTGCAGCGATGTGCTTCAGGAAAGATTTGCTGTGGAAATGAAATGCAGTGTGGCATTACGTCTGGCTGCTCTGCACATACAGGAGAGGATCTATGCTTGTGCTCAGCCACAGAAAGTATCCTTGAAATACATTGAGTAAGTTCCCAAATTTCTGTGCTATTTGTGGCTAAGTCTGGCAGAACAGGGAGCCAACTAAAAGTGGCATCAGCTCTTTGCCCAGTGTTTAGCTCTGGATAGAAGACTGTCTCTGACCCAGAAAGACCGCAGTCTCTTTGTTGTGCCAGTCATTTTAGGTCAAGCTGGCTTCAGAGCCTGTCTTTAGCCTGCTGAGCTGCTTAAATAATATGTACAGTATAACATCTGGACATGTGCCTAAGCAGAGCGGGGTTCTTATCTGTAGATAGAGCAGGGACATAAAATTCTGAATCTCTCAGATAGTTATGGTTACTCAGGCTGCCTCTGCCACTATACTAAGATTTGCATGCAGTAGTTGAGTGAGAGGATAATAATCAACTCTGCGCAGCCACTACACCCTTTCATCGACCATAACTATTTCAGAAATATCTAATTTCAGCATAAGTGTTAGGTCCTGTGAAGTAATGGGATCTAGAAAAAATATACCAAAAAATGCTTTCACAAGCAGCAAGTGTGCTGTGCTGCATGCCAGTGCTGTTAGACCACACTTGCCCTGAAGTCTGTGAACTTGCCTGAAGTTCTGAACTGCCCTGAAGTTCTCTGAAGAATTTGTGATGAGCCAGTCATTAAATAACAGACATTTGTGTAGTAACTGCACCACTCAGCCTTCACCAGCCTGGGCAAGTGCTGCTCATGCCTGCATACAGGCAGACATACCCAACAGTGTGCAGTTAATGGAGAGTGAGAAGTGACTACAGACAAGTGCAGCATTCTTAGTTCCTGG
The DNA here is from genome assembly GCF_963264785.1 of Psittacula echo. Taxonomy (NCBI): domain Eukaryota; kingdom Metazoa; phylum Chordata; class Aves; order Psittaciformes; family Psittacidae; genus Psittacula; species Psittacula echo. The sequence goes on along the minus strand of NC_137742.1, from coordinate 82,982,515 downwards.
ATATTTAGTCCTTGGGCTGAATAATGATCCACATTTTTGGGTGTAGGGAGCTGGAGATGTTACATAATGATTTTGTGACCAAAGTAAAGTTAAAGAACTTTCATCCTCTGGGAGGCACAGACAGATTGGGACCATTATGCTGACAAAGCTTGCAGATTGTCTCCTGTATAGCCATGTAAAAATGGGTGTTCTGCATGAAAGTGTATTGTTCCTCCAACCCACCTCCTGTCTCAGTAGCAGATGCACATAGAAGTGAATTTGAGTAAGGCAGTCATGTTCCATGAGCTACACCCAAACATGTTACAGCATCCTGATCTAGTTGGAAGATGTCCCTGCTCATTGCAGGGGTGTTGGACTAGATGGCCTTTGAAGGTCTCTTCCAACACAATCTATTCTATGATTCCGTGCGTCTATGACTGGCATGGTGCCTTTGCCCTTCTCTGCCTATGGCCAGCTGTTGTTCTGCACATTGTTGTGTTGCTGGGGGACAGCACAGGTGGGACCCCCTTTGCTCCCTTCCCATTTTTCCGGCAGGAGGGATTGGGGAATTGAAAATTTCATCTCACCAACTCTGCTTCGAAACATGAGAGGGAAGGATATCAAGAAAGCCATCAGCTACCACTTGAAGCAGAACCAGATGCTACTGGACCCTCGGCAAAAGGTAGTGTTTGTTCCCTGGGTTCAAGGTGTCTCCCAGGATGGAGGCAGCATCTCTCATGGTCAAAGAAGCAATGTCTTTTCTCCATGGGTCTCTCATCTGTGGGATCACTTGGGACTTTTCTTCTATCTTTTCCTCTTATAACTTTGTCTGCTGTGCACACACTAATTTCCCTACAAAGTGTGTTCTGGTGTGGGGTTGCCACATGGCAAATGTGGTAATGTCGGGTGGTCCTGTACAGATCAAGTGCCTATCCAGACCAAGGTAAATATGTTGGTCAAATACTAAGTCCTGTATGAAAAGAACCTTTTCTACCCGATAGGCTACCTGGAAAACCTTGTTTGTCTGTCATGTTTCTAAACAGTATTTCTTCTCTTGCAAAACGAAGCATATGCTCACAGCAGTCCAAGTGCGCCTGAGCTACCTGCAAATTCTGGGAGACCTGAAGATGTACAATGGGAAGATCTTTAATGCCACCCTTATGGTACGAGTGCATTTATTTATGCAACTGGGCTTTGGCATACTGTCTTGTTGCCTTGCTTTGTGCATCTCTTATTGTACTTGGACAATAACTGCAAAGATAAGGATGCAAGAAGGAGTTTTAACCTTTTTATTTCACCACTGTGTAAGATCATATCTTAACCAAAGCAAACCCTATCTAAGGCAGAAATGTTTCAATATTTTTTCTTAATTGACTGTTGATGTGAGACTAGCAACCTTTTACTGAGTCTCCTCACTGTCTTTGCTTTGATCCTTGTAGAAAATTAGCTCTGGTGATGCTGTTTCAGACAGTTCAGTCACACTACTTTTCCCTGTCCTGGGACTTCATGAGAAGTATTGGTAAGGGACTCTGCTAGGATAACTGAGCATAATTCCATTGAAGTGAATAACACACCAGCCTACACAATAATTCTGCATATTTTTTCAAGTTGAAAGCTGTGACTCTTGCTCTTCAGATGACCTCTGTTTATATTTTGTATGTTGTAAAGTACTTAAGAGATCTGGGGATATATCAAAAACTCTTGAAGAGATATTGGCTATGCATAAACCTTACTGTAAAAAAGAACACTGCTCTTTTCACAATTCCCCAAGAGTTTCTTGGGTTTTGTTTTGTGTTTTTTTTTTTTTTTCGCCTGTCCTCACTTGGACCTGTACTGAACTATAGACCACAAGCTGTTTTGTACAGCACACCGAGCAATGTAGGTAGGACTGTATCAGAGGAAGACCTTACTGATGGGTTACAGTAATGCCTAGGTTTACAGTTATGTGCATATTGAAATAGTTTTGCCAAATTATTTGGGTATTAATTTATTTCTAAGTGTCTGATCCTAACAGAAAGTGTTAGGAAGAACTTTGGGAAGTTCTTCCAAAACCAGAATGCCTTCCTGAAGTTTCTAGCCAAATCCAGTAGGTCTCACTTGGTCCATCTGACACAGCCTGCCAGGTGATACTTCTGATAGCAATCTGCTGCTGATCTGACCTCTCTGGATCTGCTAGATAGCTGCTGCTTCTCTGGAACCATCTGCCTTGGGGGTACAGGGAAACTGGTGGTCCTCAAGGCAGAGAAGAGAACAGAACAGCTGGGAGCAGGTGACCTGAAAGCTTGTAAGTAACAAGGGGCTCCCTTTGCAGCTGGTTACAGCACAGTTGTAAAGAGAGTCCAGTGTTAAGATAGTACACAAGATCAGGTGGCTGAGGAGTCCCAGCACAGGCAATTTGATTCGTGCTCAGATTTTGGTTACAGATTTAACTTCTCCTCCTTACAGCTACAGGACAGAGAATCATATGTTGCCTTGCTGGTGGGCGCCAAGTATGGGGTGAGCCAGATTATCAATAATAAGCTCAACATCATAACAAGTCTGGCAGAGTTTGCAAACATCAGCAGGGTGGAGCTTACAGAGGAGTCTGAAAAAGTGAGCACCGTCAAAATCTATCTGCAGGATCTGAAGGTAAGTTCTTGATGGCTGTGTCAGGGCTAGAGAACAAGTGGGGAGTCATTCACGTCATTTTCAAAATCTGATATTTAGCTGGTGGTATCATCAGTAAAAAAGGCTTAGAGCAGACTCAGAAAGGGAACCTTATAAAAGGAATATGAAATTACTGAAGAAAAGTGATTCTTCTTGCTGTCCTCCATCAGTGAGACATATCAAAGAAACAAAATACGAGAAAAACAATTTATCTTGTTTCTCTGTGCCTCATGCAGGAAACAGTGCTCTGGAATGATGGTGGTATGAGGGAGGGGGAATGTCTTTTCAGTGTGCAGCTTGTTCCTGCAGATGGTGATACAAGCAATATTTGCAAATTCTAAAATATTTTTACTGTTTTCTTCCCTCCACCTCCTTAAACAAACAACAAGCTGCTGACTCTGCTCCTGGAATCAAACAGTGCAAAAGATCTTGTCTGCCTCATCATTGGCTATTACAGACTGTTTGTGGATGCAAATGTCTCCATATTTACCTGGGGGGAGAAAAACCAGCAACTGCACCGTGTCTCAGCTGAAGAAGGTTTTAAAAAAACAGCCTTTTTTTTTTGTTGTTTGTTTGTTTGTTTTTTGGGTTTGGGGACCTGCTGGAGAGAGTCCAGCGCAGGGTGACAAAGATGATTAAGGGAGTGGAGCATCTCCCTTATGAGGAAAGGCTGAGGGAGCTGGGTCTCTATAGTTTGGAGAAGAGGAGACTGCGGGGGGACCTTATTAGTGTATATAAATATATAAAGGGGGAGTGTCATGAGGATGGAGCCAGGCTCTTCTCAGTGGCAAACAATGATAGGACAAGGGGTAATGGGTATAAACTGGAACACAAGAGGTTCCACTTAAACTTGAGAAGAAACTTCTTCTCAGTGAGGGTGACGGAACACTGGAACAGGCTGCCCAGGGGGGGTTGTGGAGTCTCCTTCTCTGGAGACATTCAAAACCCGCCTGGACACATTCCTGTGTAACCTTATCTAGGTGTTCCTGCTCTGGCAGGGGGATTGGACTAGATGATCTTTTGAGGTCCCTTCCAATCTCTAACATACTGTGATATTTTGGGGGGGGGGGGGTTAGGGGGGTTTTTTTGGTTGGTTGGTTGGTTGGTTTTTGTCAAAGGATGGGAAGAAAGTGGGTGGATCCTCCAGCACTGGAAGTGTTATTCCCTCCTGGGAATAGTATCATGCTAGAACAGTAGCCCAGTGGCATCTGCAAGTTATTAAGACTGTCAGCCATAGTGCAGGCAGTGCCAGGTTTCCCTCAACCCCAAACTGTCGGACAGGGGAAGAGCAGCGGTAATTGGCAGCTTTTCCCAAGAAATGAAAGCTGAATGCCTGTCAGCGGAATGGCAAACCTACCACTGAGCACTTGTGCTCTTCTGCCAGCCTCCTGAACAACTCCCATCTGCTGGCACCCCTCGGCCAGGAGAGAGAGGATCCATTTGCCATGCTGTCCTGTCCCTTATCAGGATTAATTGCAGCCTCATAGCGGTTACAGTCTGAGGTTTTAGGCAACGAGTTAGCTGGCTGCTGTTCTGCAGCTCCCCCTGGTACTGCTTTGTGGTAAAACCAGGCAAAACAGGCAGGAGGGACCAAACCTGCACTGACAGGTTGTGTATGGTCCTGGAGGTCTGATTGCACCTTCATCTTGTTTGCTGATGAGCCAGTGAGGGCAGAACTCTCTGGGCTTTAAGGCTTTGCTCTGCAGACAAGTTCATAACCCTTGTCTGGCTGTTCCTACTCGCCACTGCAAGGGACAGGCTGATAGATGTGTTTAAATCCCAGGATACGAATCTCGAACCTGCAGTGACTCTGAAGACTCCTGGGAGCAGGATTCCTCTTCAGATCATTGCTTGGACACTCCTACAGCATACAGCAGTGCCCATCCTGTGTGCAACGAGGAGGAGCTGGGAGAGCTCCACAGTCTGGAAAAGGACAGCACAAAGCCCCAATCTGGAGGGACTGAGCAGTATGATGCGTGTGACAATGCAACAGACACCGCGTCTGAGACTTCAGATTCAGCCAACACTGAGAGCCGAGGATTTAAGACAAGTGGCTCCAGTGATTCTATGGATGCGCTGGAGGAAGATGAGTTGGAAATATGCTCTTCCTTCAGGCCAGAATTCTTCCACTTCTACACACCAACAGTTCAGGAGATGAGCCACTCAGACAAGAGCTTCTTCCCTATTCATGCTGCAGGAGGCTCCACCAGGGCAGAAACTGGAGACTACTTCTGCTTCTTGCAGGTACCACATGCAGAGGAGCTTGGGTGTGAAGACAGTCCCTCTGAGCAGAGAGGGGAGGACATGGGTGCATCTGTGGTGGAAACCAGATTGTTTGAGAAAAACACCATGGGCTATTACAACCTGTGCTACAGCATATCCCCTGCAGGCAGTGTGGAGAGGAGCAAAATCAGTCACAGCCCTCAAAGAAGTCCTTGGAAAGAGGAGTCTTCCCAGGAAGGGGCACCATGTGGAGCAGAGCTGACTGCAGATGCAAGCGACCCCATTTTGGAGCCACCCCCAGGCTTTGGTGACACCAGCTCTGAGGAGGAGTTCTACGATGCTGCAGACAGGCTTAGTCCTCCGGATGTCTTGGCAGGTAAACCCTCACCCGTATGCTGCAGGTCACCTTTCTTCCATCCCGTGGACTAAGGTATTGCCTTTTCCCCATGTCAGTCTTCCTAGAGAGATCATCTTTCAGCTCTTCATAGATTTCTCAGGATTTTTAGAAGACCTTTGAACACCCATTCTTTATAAGCCATTCTTCAGTAGAAATACAGTAGATGTGCACATAGGGGTCAGAGCTGCAACTCTGCAGGGAAGTCTGGCATCTCATCCAAGCATTAGATCCCAGAAAAAGTCAGTTTTCAAATGAGTTTGGCATTCTGGAAGGTTCCCAGGTTTCTGCAGGAATTCCAGAATACTGATGTATGGCTCTGCCCGATTCTGAAGCCAGCATGCTGCATGAGTAAGTTCTGTGCATCCTATGTAGGCTGAATCTTCAGTAATTAAAAGAGCGTTGCACTAAGAGGAAGCTTTATGGTAAATATTCCCACTGACAGGCAGCACCTTCACTCTCCTACTTTCCTTCAAGCTGAGGAGAGCTAAAAGCTGTAAAACATTATTGTTCCATGTACCCACAAGATAATGATCTTTTGGGGTCAGGAGCATGTTACATAACTGGGTCAAGGAGTCCTGTGGCTGAGCAGCTCCCTGGTCATTGTATTTTCTCAGAAAGAAGAGGATTTTTGTTTCTGAAATAACCAGCTCTTTCAACATTAAATTGATCATCTTTGTTTTGTGTATTTAGTACAATTTTAGATTTTGCATTCATTCGCACTAACAATACCATGTTCAGACACAACACTGCAATCTCTGGAAATTTTTATCATCTAAATATCCAAGCTGGAAATTTCTGATCTTGTTAATAAATCTCCAGCTGTAGGCAGTACTCTCTGTAGCTGCTGCTAATACTACCAAATTAAACTTGGGAATTACAGATGTATCTGCAGTCAGATCAAGTGGCTCCAATAAGCAAAGAGAGAGACTACCCAGCACCCTTTATCAATAATGCTAGACTTCAGTCTTTGTAGCCATAGGCACAAATTCTGTTTTCCTTGACATAGCTGATTCCAGGATGGTGCTTGATCATAAGAGACAGTTTCCTTTGGCACTCAGGACCCAGGCTTTTCAGCCAAACATTTATGTCTGCAATTGCAGGACCTGTGTTAAGAGCCTTTTGGCTCACTGCATAGACGCATGGATATTCTGCTGTCTGGGGCTATTTCCTGACTTGTATGATTCTTTTTATTGTCAACAGGCTACAATATAATGTCCCAGGAGAGTACAGACAACTGCTCCTGCATGCTAAAGCAACCAAGGTGTTACAGCTTGGGAGAAAGCCTGATGACAAGGCAGACAGCAAGGGAGAAACACAGAAAGGAGAAGAAGATGACATATGCTAAGAGCCTGAAGAAGAGGAGATCTTTCCTGAAAACCAATTACACCTCACAGGTCACTTTCCCCTTAGCTTTATCAGGCCCTCTGCAAAGCTGCTGCTCTTGGCCACCCACACCAACACTCCTTGCTCAGCTGCCCTCTCTAACCTCCTCAGAGAACATCAAGGATGCAGAGCTGGGAGTTCCTGCTGCAACCCACGCCCAGAGAAACAATGCTAGCCCAAATCCATCCTCTGGCCTGGTGGAAATGGAGCCTGATACCATGGAAACCAAATCAGTGACTGACTTGTTGGTTTCTTCCATTTCAGCTGTTCACCTGCAGGGTGTTGCCATGCATGTGGACAGTGGCCTCCAACCTACACATGCTGTACATCTACCTTTCCTGTCCCTGAAAGAAGGTGTGCCCCTTCCTGTGGGCACATCTTGTTTACAGGCTGTCAGGTCACCTGCTCAGGGAAGTTCCTACATAAAGACAAATACTGGGTTGCTGAGTGAGGAGAGCTGTATGGCCACCAAAGGCTGGCTGGCCCAAGTGGCACAGGAGGAGATGGGCAAGGTGATGGCAGCCCAGCAGGTTGGCGATACACACCCATGCCCTGGCCAAGAAGTGACTTGCCCTGCTAACAAACACACACTGCCAGCTCATGGCTCCAGCGTGGACTCTCCCCATGAGGTGGACAAGGACCAGGACCAGGAACTGCTCCTCACTGCTGGGAGGGAAGCAGCATGTGAGGAGCCTGTCCCAGCTCTTTGTGAAGAAGGAAAAGCTAATTGTGACAGCTGTGCTGAAAACAGCAGTGACAGTGCCTTGTTACAGGCAAAAAGCAGACCAGTGATAAACAGGGAGGCCTTACGGAAAGTGCACAATAAAAATCACATAGGTTTTCCAAATGCAACTCAGCTCTTAACAGATTGCAGCAGCACTTCTGGGGTTATAACTCGCCTCTCCTGGCTCTCATGTGGGCTGAGGACAGACCTCACATCATCCAGCCCATCTCAGGAAAGGGCAGATATCCCACTAGAGCTTTTGGCCTTTGAGAAGACTAGTGGGTGCCTGCGGGCTGATGCTGTTGGAAAGGAGATACAAACATCCCCAGCTGGAGCACTATTTGTGAAAGAGTTGCTAAGCAGTCAGGAGCTGAATGAAGACCCTAGAAAAGATGCAGAAAATGTGGCTCTCACACAGCCACAGCCTGTTCACACTCCTCTTCCCAGAGAACAGCCTACTGAAGTGGGAAAAGACTCTCCTATAACTCCATCTGTAGGGCTTTCCACCTCCTCAGGCCCAGTTCCCTTTGGCTTGTTGAAGAAAAAAGCAGACCATGGGGCTTCAAAGCACTCCTTACTCTGCTTTAACCACAAGGAGGATGAGCAGAGTCCTCCTGACCCCATCATGACCAGGTCCTTGGGTTTTTTCACAATGAAGAAGACATCTCCACCACAGCTTGGGATGGACAAGTGCAGCTGTCGGCTGTCCTATATCAGCTGCTTCCACAGGCCTGATGACAAGGGGGAATGTGAAACTACCATCCCCATGTGCAACATGTTTCTGGGGCCCCTCACCACTCCACCGTCCAGCAGCTGCAGTCTTCCTGGGACCCCTGTGAGCAGTTACCCAGTCTCTATTGCTAGGGACATGGCATGGTGGGACCCTTATGTCCAAGCCCTCAGCAAGCTGAAGGACCAAGCACAGATGAGCCCTGCAGATTTTTCCTGCTTCCTGGCCTACACCACAGAGCTTCAGGAGGTTGTGGGGAAGCTCTCCAGGAACCAAGCAACCCACCTGCAAGGTCAATGTTCTGAGCAGGGTGCTGAGAGCAAGGGTACCCTTGGCTTAGTCTCCCGGGATCTGCTGTCCAGCTGCCAGGAGCTCCTGAAAACACAGCAGCCCCTAAAAGAGCTGCAGGGTGTGCTGAGGGTGACATTCAACCACCTAGTTCAGCTGGCAGTGGCCTGCTTCCAGGTGACGCACTGCCAGCTGTGCAGCCAGAGGCAGCAGAAGCTTGGGGCTGCACTCACGGATGTGGTGGGAACCTACCAGCAACTTGTGCTGGCTGTTCACCAGCAGCTTTGCAGGCAAGGCTGCCCGGATCTGGGTGCCAAGCTCCTTGCCCGCCAACACACAGCCCTTACAGCTGCCATGTTTTGTCTTCTGCAGCAGTTAAGGGTGCCCCCATTGTTGTGATGGGGATGTTTGGTGGCACGAGTGCACTGGGTGGGAAAAGCTGAGCCATGTTCCTTCTGTCCACTACCAGGCTCTCCCCTACAGGGCATTTAGCCCCACAGTTCAAGAATGGGCACAGAAGTACGTGTCCCTGGTGTCAGCTTAGCTCCACCAAGAGCCACCCCTGTGCAGGGGGTGGTTGTGATGCAGGGTGTACTGCCCTCCAGCCTAGCTTTGCGCAATTTTGTGTACGCAATCTCTCTATGTAATATGCAAATTCATAGAGTACTTCAGTGGCTTATGTATCTTGCGTGGGGCTTGTCCCTCACCTCCCAAAGGCCTTGCAGGTGGCTGGTCTCAAGGTGTTGTCTTAGCCTTCTGTCACCTGTGAAGCCTTTTAGCCTGCCTTTCTTGCCACTCCACACTCTCCAGGCAGTTTCCGAAATAAAATGATGTCAGATGCCACCCTGGCCCAATGTGAAGGAACCCAGGACGCTTTGTCCACCACTTGTGGCTGACGATGTAATGGAAACCTCTTTGGGAAGAAAGCCATGCTGTATTTAACTGCTTTTTCTTGCAACCACAGAAAAGAGGCTTGTCCCAGCCAATGTAGGGAACAACATATCCTGCTTTTCTGATCTGGTTTCTGTGTGTCAGCCAGCTCTTCTATTTATGTTTGCTGATGCCTGAGAAAGTCCCTAACAAACACTCTGCCTCCTCTGGTCTGGGCTAGCATATGTTGCTGCATAGCAAACTCAGGGGCTCAATTGTAAAGTTAAAGGCTCTTACACTGGAGCCAAAGTGCAAACCTCTAACTACACACCAACAACTAATGAGAGGGCGAATGTGAAGACTAAGAATTGGAAGGGCACATAGGGCACAGCAGAGCTGCAGGCACTGGCAAACGCAAATTCAGCCGATGTGCAGAGAAAAGCCTGGTGCAACAGGTGCTCCTGACACTGCCTCATGGCACTGAATTCCAGGTGTTGTAAAAGGCTCTTGATATGAAAGAAAAATGAAAATACTTATGCAAATAAGATAGCAATTTACCTCAGAAGACCTTCAAATCCTTGCACTGGTGGTTCGAGCTAGTCATTGACAGTGACATGGAGGTTGTTTGGTGGTTTGTTGGGGTTTTGGGGATTTTTCTAGCAATAATGGCTGAGGTAACGTATCAGCTTAGGGGCATCAAAAGTGCTTTCTGCTGTGGCTACGAACTGTATCTGTTCTCTTTGTGCAGGGCAGAGTCAGATCCCAGATACCCTTCCAGGAGGAACTTCAGGGTTAGTGAACTTTGCATGTCAGTGTGTCATGAGGTACCATGCATAAGTAACTATAAGGATGCAATGGGAGTTTAAGAGTAAACATTTTATTTTAGCTGTTTAAAACAGAAGCACAGGATTAGCTATAGGCTTCAACAACTCCCCGAGTCTTCAACTGATTTAAAGTTGTTAGGACATAGTGCACCTGGAAAATGTTTCTCCATCTGGGAATCCCATCTTGTGCTCCCCAACTGGAACAGCATTGTCCTTTTCCATGGGAAGATATTTTCCTCACCAGAGAACTTTGCAATTCTAATTTCACCTTACTTACTGTTTTAGCAAGAAGAAATACATTAAAGCACTCCTTGCTGCCGCAGAACAAGTGTAGATGCAAGAGTCAGAAACACTCTAACAAGCATCTGTAAAGAAGTAGAATTGAATTCCTGTCAGTTTTCACTTGATCCCAGGGCTGCATTAGCTTATGTTTTCTGTTCAAGAGAAAAAAGTATTTTCCAGCATTGTACTGCTGAGTTGAAATGCGTCACTCTTGATAGGGTCCTTGAACAAGATTTAAGCAGAGCTATCCTCTTTATGCACACTCATGCTGGTGCCTCTGCTCAAAATTTGGAGTTTGTCTCTCTTGTCTGCACAGCTCTTTAACATTACAAAATAAAGAATTTTCTTCTGCATTATCATGCTGAGGTATTTTCACTTATTTCACGGCCTCTGGTAGCACATAGCCTTTTCCAGAAGAAACTCCAGCTTTTAAGGCTGCTGGCCAGCTTCGAGTATCATAGTAAGTTGACAAGATATCAAAGACTGTCAGGAAGAGAGAGAGATGTGGTAACAGTATCGATTGCAAGCTCTATTAATACATCCCCCATTGGCTGCAAAGCATAAGGAAGTTACAGTAGCTGATGATGGAGGAGGTTAGCATGGGATCTGGCAGTTTGCCTTCCTCTCATTTAAAATCTGACACGCAAGTGTTTGAGGCAGCCTCAAAATAGCACATGAAGCCATTTTGAAGATTCCTTTGTGGAGCTCTGGGTAGGCAAAGCAGAGGCTGTGTCAACTAAAGCAAGGCTCCCCAGTCACCATTTGACTAACCTGTACTACCCATCTGTGCCACTGACCACCATGGTGGGTTATACCTACTGCACTTCCACCATTGTTTCTCAAATGCTGTGTTTCCACATCTCCACACAGTGGTCTCTAGCAACTACACTTGGTGCTTTGCAGAGCCCTCCATCACCTCCTCTGCCTTGTGCTGATGGAGATGGCAATGATGCCCTCATGCCAGAGGTAAGAACTTACTAGAGTTCCTCTAGAGTTCCTCTCTGCTCCATAATCTATAGCAGAAAGATGTTCACATTAAAAAGCCACAGACTGCCAGTGGAGGTAGAGGAGCATGGGCACATCCACTGGTGTGACTGGGTGGCCCAACCCATAGTCATGACATGGAGCCATCACAGTGGTAGAGCACATCACGTCATCCTGGTGGTGTGAGCCTTGCCTTGACTGAGCCTGACACAGGCAAGACAATTTCTGTGCTTCCCTGCCCGGGACCTTGTATGACTCGTACCAACAGGAGCCTCCTCACATCTCCCTCACACTAAATGTTCACTGCTTTTCTTCCTCTGTCCCTGAGAATGCGCTGATGCAGAGAAGCACACAAGACCTTTAAAAAGGGGGTATCAGGAATAAATCCTATTAAGAGAAACCTCTGCTCCCAGTGCTTCCCCCATTATCCAGCAATGGGGAATAATTTTGAAAACATCTGACTTCAGTGCTTGATAGCCCTCTCCTCCCTGCCCAGGCAAGTGACAGTACATGGCTCAGCCTCTCACCTTGATTAATTGCCAGTGTCTCAGAGTGGTAGTTCTTGGTGTTAACAGCTTTCACCATGTACTCACGAATGGGGAGACGGGCTGTTTGCAAGGACTGCTCTTGTGCCCTTTGCAGAGTCAGCTTCTGCAAAGGAAACAATAACAAGGTGCCCCATGTGCACAAACTTGCATATGCACAGCATGCACGATATTTTGGGTGTGAGCAGCTACAAAGCTAAAAGAGGCTTGTTTCACCCAGGCTGCTGCAGTCTCTCAGCCTGGCGCTGGATCCAGGCAGAACCTTGGGGAAAAACGTATAGTGGCACAACAGTGATGTCTCAAATCAAGGCAGCAGGATCACTGGGTACTACAAGTGGGATGTCTCTGCTCTCAGGAGATTATGGGGCAGACAGCACCTTCAGGTTCCAACAGGCTGCTACCCACCTTGTGAATACTTTCATCCACCAGGCCTCCGAGGATGTATACTTTATTTGGATCAATATCTTCAAGGACTAGAAACAAGATAAGCACTTGCTCACCACCACACAGCAGTAAAATCCTATGCTACACCATTTTCCAAGCAAGAGCCCACTTCCATAAGAAAACCATGGCCAGAGTCACCCTTTACCCCAAAGCCTCAGACCATGCAGGAGTCTGAGACTTCAGAAACAGACGTGTCTGCCTGAACCCGCAGGCAGTGTGAAAGGGAGAAAGGCTTTTCTTAGCCTTTTCAGAAAGGCTGAAGGCACAGAGCACCAGAGATACCATACACTGCTCCCTTTAACCACTGTCCGTTACGAGATATGGCTAATCTGGTCAGTCTGATCCCAATCTGCTCCAGTGTTCCCACTACCAAGGTTCCCTACTAAAACCTTTGCCCCCCCATACCAGACTATTTAGCAGGGTAAGGCACTTTTGTAAAACAAGACAAGAATCTATGCCCTCAGCCACATGTGGCAGGTTAGAAATAGAAGAAGAGGAGAAAATAAATAGTAGCAAATTAAGCAATAAAGAGAACATTGTAGCTGCTGCATTATTTCAGAGAAAGATGTCACAGCACCTCCACTTTACCACTTCCTAGTATTACAAGCTGCAGGGGATGTACACACAAGTTTTAGTTAAGTCTGCTGCAGATCACACAGCTCTAAGTTGAAACCTCATTTCATAAAAACAGATTCAAATAGGAACAGATCTAGCATCAGATATAAATACACAGTACATCTCATGCAATTTGAGACAGCGAATACTTGGAATTGAGTCACCTGAAGTATTAAATAGTCTGAAAAAGAAAAGCTTAAAAAACACCGATTTGCCCTAGCTCCCCTGTGCCTAAAGCATGTGAAATATTTACCATTCTCAGAGTCAGGAGTGAGATAAACAATTGCATCTAAAGGAAACAGGTCCAGGTAACTTTCTTGAGTTGTATCCATCTGAAAAATGCAAGACATGGAGAGAAGAAGCCCATGAGACCAGAGTCCATTTGCCAGAGCAAAACCCACTCTCAGAAATATACTGACTCTACTGCCTTAGGTGTTTATACTCCCGCAGATAGTGGGTTTTTTCTTAATTGGAAAATGTTTCTATATGAGCATTGAACAATACATATTTCAAAATCCCTATTCTTTAAGGAAAGGAGAGCAGAAAAAGTCACATAATTTTAAATGAGATTCTAATTCTTAAGAGATTCAGGAATCTCCACCTTGGTTTGTCCCCTCACTGTTACCAGGTGCAGACCCCACATGCCCTGTAGAACAGACGGCTTAATGTCACTGCCATGTGTGGGTCTTGTGCTCAAGTCAGACCAAGCTCAATGCAAAAACTCAGGACAGGAATGTGTGACCTGCCCAAACCCTGACCAAGCTTATACAGCTGCCTGTCCCCAGTATCACAGGTCTTTTTACAGAAGTAGCATCTGGAGAAGGAATTCTCCTGCAAGCAGGAAGGACGCGAACTCTAACCTGAAGCATTTGTACATTGCCCCATTATCTGTCAGTTTTCATCTCCTGTCAAAGCGTAAGAAGATCTGACCTTAACCACTGCCACTAAACTGCATTCCCACATAACTCCCAGCTCTCAGATGAGTGCACCACAGCCTGTTGTGGGTCAACACTGAAGGCCAGCAGCAGCTGCAGGGTGCTACAAGCCTTATGTGCACTGTCATCAAAGACCCTTACCAAATAATTGGAGAAGCCGTCGTTCATGCGAAAACACTCCTCATAGATCAACGAGCCCACAACAAACTCCGTCAGACAGAGCCAAAATGGCTTCTCAGCCCGCCTGTTGGCCCCATAGAGTCTCCTGATCTGGGAGGCGAGGCGGCTTGTTTCCTTCCAATAAACAACAAGCACAGTGACCCACAAGTCAAGAAGAAGGGGGTAACATGGCTCTATTCAGGGCCTGCAGACATCCATGATGCCCGAATCACTGGCTGCTTGCTGAGGCTCTGGAAAGGCTGTTCCTATGGAGCACAGTTCAACTGCCTCAAGGAAACCCAGAGCTGGGCGTGCAGCCAGCCAGGAAGCTGCGTGCAGGCTAGGGGTCGTACGGACAGGCAGGGATGCGAGGGGACAGCATCCCCCTACAGGCTGAGCTCAGGTGAGCTGCTGTGTGGACCCTTCTAGTTGATCCTTCAGCTCTAGTTGCGCTGAAGCACTGGTGCAGAGGCAGCAGCAGGCAGGGCCCTCCGTACCTTCTCAGTCATGCGGTCGGCCACCCCCAGATCCACGCAGAGCCGGGGCCCCGATGTCCTGGCTCGCAGAAGGCGCTCCTTCGCGAGGGCGGCCGGGGCCTTCCCGCCGTCCCGACTGGCAGCTCCTGGGAGGCAGAGCAGCGAGAGGGCAGCCTGAGCCCCGGCAGGGCCGCGGAGCTACGGCCGAACCCCGTTCCCTCGGCCAGGAGCCCCTCGACGGGGCCACTCCGTACAGTGCCATGCCGTGTCGTGTCGTGCCGCCCCTCACCTGCGCCATCAGCCCGCCGGGCCCTGCTCCTCTCCCGCTCCTGCTGCCTCTTGTTTTTCTTGGCCGCCAGCACCCGCTCCCAGTGCCTCCGCTTCCGCAGCACATTTCTCTGTGGGAGCAGCGGGCCCTCAGCCCTGCGGCCTCCTGCCGACGAGGAGGCCGCGGGACCGGCGTCAAGGCGGAGCTAAGCCCTGCCACCCCTCGCCCCGCCCGCGGCACCTACCGAGCACCTAGCCGCCCCGCCCCCCCGCCCCGCGCCGGGGCTGACGGCCGAGGGCTCGATCCGCAGCAGACGGAGAGCCTCGCACGCTACCGCCGCCTCCCCCTCAGGCTCCACCGACAGACAGCCGTCATCTACGCCGCCGCCCGCCATCGGCGCCACTTTCTCTTCCCGGGGTGCGACTTTCCGTGGGAGGCGCGGGGATCGGGGAGTATGTCCCTGTGGCGCCGCAGGAGCGAGCGAGCGGGCGGGCAGGACAACCCGGGACAACCTCCTAGCGTCGGGTGCACGCTGCCGGACGCCTAACTAGGCCCTCCCGCCTGCGAGGCGGGGCGAGGCGAGGCTTGGGGCGGGCCCTGCCGAGGGAAGGCGGTTAGGTCAGGTGGTGCTCCGGCGCCCCTGCTCTATGGTTCGTGTGGAGAGGACGGGCTACGAGTGGCTACTTCCTGCGGGCCGTGTGGCTGTGCCTTGGCCGCCCGCCCGTGAGTAGGGGCTCAACCGGGGACACCCGGAGGACGGTGGGGAGGTGCCGTATGGAGGAGCCGCCCCTCCGGGTCCCCCGGGGCCTGTCCGCCGAAGGAGTGGTGGAGCGGGAAGGGCTCATCGGCCTCTACGGTCTCCTACCCTTTCATCGTTTCATCTGTAGCCTGCAGCTAAGATGGCGCGTAAGAGGGGGGTAGAGGATGCTTGCTGCATGCCCACTGAGACAAGGAGGCGCAAAAGCACAAAATGTAATCAGTTCTAAGTAAGTTTGATGGCTTTGTAATGGAAAATAACTGCGGTGCTAGAAGGTAGTTGACATAGGTTTAAGTCCTTAGGACCTTAGTACAAAAAATGTAAGAAAGGCAGAATAGAAAAACAGGACCTGGGGATGGGGAGTATCTGGGACTAGCAGATGTCCAGGGTGGACACAGTTTAACTGATAAATAGAAGGACAGGGTAATTGCTTGTGGTGTTAATGAGCCCATTAAGGTGGTGTAAACATCTACTGGGGAGTATCTGGGACCAGCAGATATCCAGGGTGGGAGTAGTTCAACTAACTGATAAGTAGGACAGGATGATTGCTATGTCTGTAATGTTAATTAAGCTGGTGCTTCAAAGACTGCCAGAAGTTATGAAGATTGTTGGGAGAAGTAAACGACCCTCAAAGACCACCATCACATTTTTGTATGCATGCGGCAAACTTTCTGGAAAATGATGTAATTCATGTGTAGCCTCATGAATATGCCTGTATGCCCCAGTGACTATATAAGGATGGACTGTGTAGCAGTACGGGAATACACTTTAAGAGGAGCTATCCCCCGTGTCTCCTGTCGCCGCAATAAAGAATACTTGCTTGTCAACTTGAAACTGTTGGCGAGTTTGTTCCTGGAGTTTTCTCTGAATCACCACACAGCAGCTTAGGGCTACAGCCAAGAATGGGACTTGGGTTTCTGTCTTCCAGAGCACAGATTCCTTTGCTCATGTAGCACCAAATGGCTTACAGAGGTGCCCCTGAGTTCTGCCAGGAAAACACGAGTAGATGAGGAAAAGTCCTCTCTCCTCAGGCTGCCAAGATGGTAAGTGGCCCTCCAAATAAACTTTCCTTCCTCCTTTCTCCCTGGTTTCTGCTTCTTCTAGCCTCAGGGGAACTCCAGAGGCAGCCCTGGGTGGCATACAGCACCAAGGAAGAGAACACTGCAAGGTCTTTTGGGCCGTACCCAGTACCCAACAAGAAGGACATGCCATATGACATCATGGAGCTCATGGAGGAAGTAGAAAGGAAGGTAAAAGAGTTGCAAGATTCTGTCAGTAGAAAGTGTACAAAACCCGTGTAGGTTATACACGCTAAATGAGAAGTTCTGGTCCACTCTGGTCCAGAAACCTGACAGGAAGCTGAAGTGAGGAGCACTTCTTGCAAAGCTCCTTACAGTGTACAGGCTGTAGATTTTACTGGAAATCATGCAGTGTGTTGACAGGGTTGTAAGTCTGCCTGGTTCCATGAGACTAGTGGGTTGTTTCAGATGGGTCTTGCACGTAGGTTAAGCTGGATTGCTTTGAAAAACACTTTGTTTTTCTGGGAGAGCAACTGTGTTTATTTAAGACACTATTAGGAGTATTTTTAACACTTTTAAAGGAGAAAAAACAGAAGAAGCTGTTTTGATGACAGTATTAAAAGGCTGAGGAGATACTTCTGCTTTTGAGCTTTGACATTTTTTCTCCAAAGCTAAATGGGCTGCACAGTGTCAGAACAGTAAGCCTAACACAGAACTGTGTATAATGGGAAGAAGAAGGACTTGGACAAGAGTGTCCTTCCCTACTGTTGCAGAGGAGGAATGCCACATAATCCTTCCTGATGTCTAAAACACTCCACCAGCTACAGCTGTGTGAAAACTTCTCTCTCCTAAAAACTTCCTCTCAGGGAAGTGCTGGTCCATCCCTCCCTATCCTTCCCGCCAGCCTGTTGAATCTGTGCTCTGCTACCATTGCAGTGACCTGGGGAAGTCTGCATCATGAAAGGAGTCAGCAGAGTGGAGGGTAAATATGGTATAGCGGGGAAGAGTCAGATCAAAGTTCACATGGTGTGACACAAACCTCTATGTGGCAGTGCACTGATGGAGTCAGTGAAGACCTGTGTATAGGATCCAGTTAACTTAGTGGACTCAGATAGCTAACCTCTGTTGCCAGAGGTTCCTAAGCAAACTAATAGGTTGTGGATGAAGAGGATAGAGCTTCCCCTTGGTTAACTAACAAGCAGACAAGTGAAACAGAAGGAAGGCACAGGCAATTGTGTGGCAGTGGAGGGAGGTTGTCAGAGGAGTCTGTGACACCTGAGCTACTCTCCTTTTTTGTAAAACCCCTGAAGAACAGCGGCTGGTAAGCTAATGGTGTCTGTGGGCAGTTACCACAATCACAGTGAATCTAGCTTGTTTAGTAGAACTGCAGTGGGCAGCCTGGCACTGAGGCTGAACCCCTGCTGGTAAATGCCAGCTGCTGGGACCCAGACACAGATGGGTGCAGCATCAGCTAATCCTTCGTATGAGATGCAGCAAGCCTCTGGGAAAGGCAGCCTCAAACACTATCAGGTAGACTGGGCATTGCCAGTTGTCAGGGGAGAATGGGGAGACAAGTAGAGCAGCATTGTTGTGCCAGCAGATATATCGACTGTATGCTGGCACCTCAAACAATGTGGTGTTGAGATTGGGCCAGCCATGTCCTGTAGGCATAGAGGTAAGAAGAGAGTTACAGAAGGTTTAGGATGGTCGGATGGGCATAGCAGCATCTGTGCAGGGAGAGCAAGTAGAGATACATCATTACATGCTCAGTCATATGTATAAATGGGCTCAAAGGGCAAGAGAATGGGTCTGCAGAGATTCCTCAGCACTGCTGTGCTAACAAATTGTTCTTTGAGCCTAGTGCACCAATGTCACCTCTGCTCTGTGTTAAGTTGCAGTTCTTGACTTGTTTTTCCTTCAACAGACTGGATTTCTGCCCAATGTGTTCAAAGCCATGTCTCATTGACCTGCTGAATTCAGAGCTCTTTTTGCTTATTACAACGCCATTATGAACAAAGACACAGGTAAACCATACAACCACCACACTGCCCTTCCCTTTGTAGATGCGAAAATTTACAGATACATTGGTTCACCATGCCTTCCCCCAGCCCATAATAGTGGCTGGCAGAGGCTGGAACTGCACACAGGTGCTTCTGGCTTTGCTTGTACTGCTTACAGCTTCATACTCTTTAGCTTGTGGTTAAAAGCAGCTCCCAAGCCAAGGTCTGCTGCCTCACTGCACTGTACTCTGTGTCACGACAAAGAAAGGAGAGGCTGCTGCCTAAGAGAAGATGAGCTGGGAGCCAAGTGTGCTTGGAAGGGCATGGGCAGAGGCAGTGATTTCATGTGCAAGGCTGCAGCCCTAGACTACAGGAGTGAGACCAGCAGGGCCAGTCCAGCAGTAGTGACCAGGGCCAGCCAGGATTTCCCAGCCAAGTCCATGGGGACAAGGCTGATGCAAGATCAAGCCAGAAAGTCATCCTCAAACAGGTCACTTAGGTTTCAGACCAGTATGGTTATGCAGCCAGGCAACACAGCGTGGCTCAGATCAAGTCACAGCCAAGCATCCAGCATGAAATAGCTCCTAAAGGAGAGGCAGGTCTTTGCTGAGCCTGTCTGCAGCTCTTCCTTCACAATGGTTCTTGGCAGTGAGCGGCCCAAGAGCAGTGGCAGAATTTGTGTGAGGGTGGCTGTGCCCTCTGGCATCTGATGCACTGCATCAGGGACTTTGAACCCAGGGGTATCTGTCTCCTGCAGCAGCATGGAAAGGAGCGAGGCGCTTGCTGTACACTAGGATGCCTGCAGGGTGCCCTGGTGTAGAGGTAAGAGAGGGCTGGCTGCAGCTGCTGAGCAGGGCTGTAGGGAACTCTGCATGGCTCTGCAGCTTTTGAGGAAATGCAGTTTGAGGACTGCCTGTTTCTCCCTCATTTCCTGTGGTAGCCTGTGGTAGAGGGCACCAAGAATCCTCTTATTGCTTTGGCTCTTGAAGGTACATTAGTAAAACCCAGATTTTGTAAAATAATCTGGTGCATCTAGACTACTCCTCCTGCATTTGGGAGATGGGGGCTAGGGCAAGTGTGTCTTGGCAAGTTCTAGGGGCAGTGAGGGGTGCAGCCTTATTGCTGGTATGTGGTATGGTATGTGCAGTCTCTGTATGAAGCTTTCTGATCTGCTTATGCTGCTGGAGTGAAGCCATGCCCCTACCTGTACCAGGGTCTCTTTTTCCCTTCTCATTCCCATGCTTCCTTTTAATCTGACTTCAAGAATAGAAATATTTTGGATCCCACCCTCTTGAATATTTCTCTTGCAGCATCACAGTGTTGCCACTTTCTGGACTGAACCAGAGCAAGGCCTCTTCTGACTCCTTAACTCAATAGGTTTTAGCAGCGTCTTTCATGTTCTTAGAAACACTGATTTTATGGAAATATTTTCAAAGTCCAGTAAAGCAGTAGTTTTTGTGGGGAAGGCTCTTGACCTTCCCTGTGAAAGGTAGTTTTTAAAAAACCCTTCTGCTAATTATCTTTAAAAAGGCAAAGAGCAGCAGTGGTGATGCGCAGCCAGGCAAGCTCTTCAGATCCTGTACACAGTCCTGTTGTGAATCTGTTTGTGAAAATGACTGGGATTCATTCTGAGTATAACAAAGCACAGTCTTCTTTTCCACAGCTTCTTTAAAGCAGTCACAGAGATAGACACTCTGTAGAAGTCACGGTTTGTCCGTCTGGTGGTCACTAGGACTACTCAAAACCACAGTCCTAGGGTACTTCATTGTTCCTTTTGTGGAGGTTGTTTATTTACTTGCTGAAACCTGTTTAGTGGGTTTTAGAACACTGCACTTTTCTGCAAAAGCAGCAATAAAGCATCAGAAAATGAACAGACAATACCCTTCCTAGCCATTTGCCTTTGAGGTGTACAAAGAGAAGTACCAACTGAGCTGCCTACTCAGTGAGCAAGTAATTTTGCTCCTCTGAATTTTCCTGTTATGCAGAATTGTTGTTTACCTGTTGACCAAATCTCATGTACCTCATCCTAATTAGGTGCCACATGAGCAACTATCCAGGTAAACTGGTTGCGTGGATGGATAATTATAGAATCACAGAATGGTTTGGGTTGGAAGGGACCTTCAAAGATCATCTAGTCCAGCGCCCCCCCCTGCCATGGGCAGGGACACCTTCCACTACATCAGATTGCTCAAAAGCCCCACCATCCTGGCCTTGAACAGTTCAGAGGTGGGACACCCACAACTTCTCAGCACGTACCTGTCTCAGTGTCTCA
Organism: Psittacula echo; assembly: GCF_963264785.1. NCBI lineage: Eukaryota > Metazoa > Chordata > Aves > Psittaciformes > Psittacidae > Psittacula > Psittacula echo. The sequence continues at coordinate 82,961,695 of NC_137742.1, read as the reverse complement.
CCATCCTCATTGTAAAACATTTTCTCCTTATGTCCAATGTAAACATACCATATTTCAGTTCAAACCATTGCTCCTTGTCATGTCACCTAGGAGCTTTGGTTGCAGGACCCTGATTGCTCTCTGAACCCCATCTCCTATGCTGTAGTGCAGGCTGCCTATATGCAGAGCACTCCTCTCCCTGTTTCCCCAATGATTCTTGCTATGATGGATGTTTTTAATAGGAAAGTGTGTCAGATCTTTTGCTGTTCCTGTAGGACGACTCAGCAAGGCAGACAAAGAGCTCATAATTGTGGCTACGAATGTTGTGAACAGATGTCCCTAGTGTGTGATTGCACATGGAGCACTTCATTGGATATATTCCAAGCAGCCAACACTGGCTGACCAGGTCTGTAGGATTACAATGGCGTGCTCCCCACTTCCTTGGCATAGTCCTTTGGGAAGTGGGAATAGCCCTCTTGTGTCTGCTTTTTCACATGAAGTTTTGATCCTTAAAGTCTATGTGGTTCCCACCAATCTTGACATGTCTGAGGCCCTAACTCAGTACCTGGCTTACTGGTGAGCAGTCAGCCCAGTAGCCAGTGGGTAGCACTTCGAGGTAGGGGTCTATGTATCGTCATCTACCTTCCAAGCAAGATGCAAGGAGGGGTGGTTGACCTGCAGAACATTCATCCTGCTGCCCACATTCTTTTCTGTTTTAATTTGGTCTGTGGAAGAACTTGCAAACAGTGGGGAGATGATGTGTCCTGGTGGCATTGGGTCATTTCAAGAACTCCTCCATAACCTGCCCAGCAAAACTGTCATAGTCCCTGAAACAAGAAGGGCGATAAAATAGATGAGTTTTCATTTTGTTCAGGTGCTGAACCCTGCATCCTGTGTACTGCCATCTCTTTGGTTTGCAGAGCAAGAAGGGGGTCAGCCAGTTACTGTTTGCTGGGTCCATCTGTGCTGCCTCTTGTTTCTGCCTTCTCACAGCTCACTGTGAACTGGCAACTGGCTGACCTGAGTGACCGGGACCTGGCAATGCTGGAGTTTGCTCTTGCAGTCTGTCGAGCTGATAATATCACTGAAGGGCATTTCCAGAAGCTGGAGAGGCATGGTTTTGACCGTGAAGATGCCTGAGACATAGGCCTGATTTCTCCTTTTTTTGCTATGCCTAATCACATAGCTCATTATATTGACCTATGCCCAAACAAGGAATGCTACACGATGGGCAGGATGCTGCATGAAGAGGAGGAGAAGGAGGAAGTTTAGCATGCCTAATGGCCCCTGATGCCAATGCATCTGAAAGATTGATCAAGCTCTTAGTTCTCAAGCTAGTGTGGCTTATTTCTAAATCTGCAAAAGGCTTAAAAAAATTCATGCCATATTGTAGGCATAAAGTATGGTGGGCTTCCCTTTTCATCAGTGTTTGGCAGCCACAGAATCCTAGAATGGCTTGGAAAGGACCAAAGCTTTAATCTTGTCCAGTTCCAGCCCACGAGCAGGAACACCTCCCACTAGACCAGGTTGCTCCAAGCCCAGTCCAACCTGGCCTTGAACACTGCCAAGGATGGGGCAGCCACAGCTTCTCTGCACAACCTGTGCTGAGGCCTCGCTAGTCCCTAGTGACCAGTCCCAGTGTGACTTCTGCTGACTACAGCGCTTCTCTCCGAGCACAGCCGGAAGATTGCAGTTTTGGTCCTGGTCTTTGCCTGGCTGCGCAGGCAACAAGCTCACTGGACCGTTACGTGACTTAGCACAAGCCGTTCCGCGGCATTTTGCCAGCTAGGCAATGTGCGACCTAGTACACCTGGGTGTCCTGGCCGTTTCCTTAGCCGAAGTCGGGGGTTTCCCGGGCTAGGGGAGGACGAGGCGACCGGGTCTTCCCCTCTGACCACTTTCGGGTGCAGGACGCCGTCCGCGCGGCGCAAAGCACGGAGACCGCAGGTGACGTGTGGCGAGGGGCGGTGCGGCACAGGCGCGGTGCCGCCGGTAAAGGGCAGGCAGCGGCGGGGACCGGCAGTGTTATGAGCTCGGAAGCCGAGGTTCCCCGGAGGGGGACTGGCGGCAGCGGCTCTGCGGCCCTCAGGCCCGGCTCGCCCGCCGCCATGGAGCCGGCGCTGCCCCCTCCTTTCCCGCGGGCGGTGCCGGGGGCCGGCCTATTCGGGTGGCTGCGCGGGCGCTGCCTGGGCCGCAGCGCCGCCGTGGACCCGGCACGAGACACGTTCCGCGCTATGACCGGGCTTTACGGCTCCATCCAGCCTGCCGACTCCATGTATCTCAGCACCCGCACGCACGGCGCCGTCTTCAACCTCGAGTACTCACCCGACGGGTAGGCGAGTCTCTGGGTCCCACCGCGCTGCCCGCCCCTTTCTGCGGGTGCCAGCCGCGGCGGGCGAGTGGAGGGGGAGCCCTCGGTGCCTGGCTACGGGAGGGCGCGGGGTGTCTCGGGCTGCAGCAGCCCCGCTGGGCTGCGGGAGGCTCTCCCGGGTGCTGCGTAGGGCTGGGGACCCCGCGCCTCGTCGGTCTCTGCTGAGGAGGGGGCCCTGTTGTAGTGATCCGAGACTGGAGGACTGTGCGGTCCAAGGCAGCTCCGCAGAAGGAGCAGCGGGACTGAAGCAGGCAGCAGCGCTGGCTCGGCAGGCCCGGACGCGACTCCCTGGCACTGCTCGGTGGCTGCACTCGGCACAGGTTCGCGCTTGCTCACGGCTGTCACAGCGACAGCCCGGCACGCTGCAAGCGGCGTGGCTGGTGTTTGACCCCAGGCATTGCAAGCAGCAGGCACAGGACGGCACGAGTAGAGCAAGAGAGCGGTAAGAGGGAGAACACCTCTGTATGGGGTGCGCTTCCACTGCCCGGCGGTGTTCCCGCTCCTTTCTGTGGGAGAAGAGGAGGCGATGAACGGGCATACGGTTGAGATCAAGGACGGGGGGGCAACCGCTTCTATGTTCGTGTCAAATGTCTTCACAGACATAAGTTTCTGTTTGAAATATGATACTTACTTATTCATTAAGGGTTCTGTGAATTCTGTGGGTCTGCACGGACAGATGAGTTTAGACACTTGTAGCAGGGTAGACAAAAGCAAGTGACAGTTGGACTTGTTTAGAATAAAAGAAGCCCTTGCACACCAGCTTAAAGCAGAGTTCAGTTCAGAGATACCTGCACAGTTGTATATTGCAGTATGCTTGTAGGTGAAGTTTTTTCGGCAGAAAGACCTTGCAAACAAGGGTGGTCTCAACAGTTGTTTTTCAGTTTGGGTAATCAGAATAGAGAGCTTTGTTATCCTTAATGGGTAGTCAGCTGCTCCATTTGCATTTCATCACAACAGAATTCTGGTTTCCTTGAACACCTACCCTGTGATGATTTTGCCATAGTTGTTCTCTAAAGCCAAGCTCCAACTCCTTATGTATTCCTCTGTTTTTTGAAGAGGACAAAGTTAAGCTCCAGAAATCATCATTGGGTGACTGTTGCTGGAATAATTTCTTTTGTACATTCGGGGTGTCCTGGGCTGCATCAAAAGGAGCGCGAGCAACAGGTCGAGGGAGGGGATTGTCCTCCTCTACTGCGCTCTAGGGAGACCCCTCCCTGCAGTCCTGTGTCCAGCTCTGAGGCAACAACACAAGAGGGACGTGGAGCTGTTGGAGTGAGTCCAGAGGAGGCCACGAAGATGCTGCGAGGGCTGGAGCAGCTCTGCTCTGGAGACAGGCTGAGAGAGCTGGGCTGGTTCAGCCTGGAGAACAGAAGGCTCCTTAACGAGAGACCTTAGAGCAGCTTCCAGTGCCGAAAAGGACTGACAGAAAAGCTGGAGAGGGGCTTTGGACAAGGGCCTGTAGTGACAGGAAAAGGAGGAATGGCTTTAAACTGACAGAGAGGAGATTGAGATTCGATATTAAGTTCTTGACTGTAAGGGTGGTGAGGGACTGGCACAGGTTGCCCAGAGAAGCTGTGGCTGCCCCATCCCTGACAGTGTTCAAGGCCAGGTTTGACAGGGCTTGGAGCAACCTGGTCTAATGAAAGGTGTCCCAACCCAAACCATTCTGTGACTACTGGGGAAGGGTGCTATCCTTTAGAGTTTGGTTTAAAAATTTTGCTCCTGAATTTGCAGTCTGAATGTCATCTTTGTGCTGATTTTGGGTGGATGCCACACTAAATAGCCACTGAAATCAGTGTGACAAAAAGAGATGAGGAAAGGGTATGTCTTTGCCCTGGAGAAGTTGGTGGTTGCACTTCAGCACTGGTTGCCTGTTACAAAGAGGTGGTGTAGCTGGAGTAACATCTGTAAAGGTTTTAGGGGAACACTTTTGTAGTTAATGCAGTGATAGAGTATAAGTTATCCAGAGGTGGCTCACAGCTGGTTGGTTCACACACATGAGCAGGCTACCAGCACTTGCTGCTGCAGTACAGGACAGCATCTGTCAGACCCTTGCATTTTACAGAGCTCTTCACCTTGTCTTCTTTTTGAAGCAAACTACAGTGTCTCAGAACTCCCCCAAAATTGTTGCCATTCAACAGATGTCAGAGGAATACCATGACATGGGCACAGTCAGATGGGAAAGCTGCAGCAGAATGTTCAGAGTAGATGCCTTTCCACTTATTCCTGGGTGCTGTTGTCTTTTTTGTTTTTTTTGTTTGGGTTGGGTTGGGTTTTTTCCCTGCAAAATCAAGCAGGTATCCTCACATGAACGAAGCAGTGGGTTTCATATCAGAGCTTTATTCTTTTTTCCCCAGACAGGAACCACTAGGTTCGTGCACTTCACCACACAAATTGCCCTCAAGTAACTTATAAATAAACTCACTGATGTTAATACTCTTAACTGTATGATTTAAATAATGTAATCATTGGATCTAGGAACTACATAGCTGTTATAAAACAACCACCTTAATTTATTTTTTTTTTAAGTGTTTTGAAAGATGATGTGTTCTGTTCACCAAATGCATCAGCTGTGCATTAATTATGCCAACGGCCAGGCAGAAGAGTCATGGTCTCTTGAAAAGGGAGTTAGAAGGTAACTTTTCCGGAATAAAACAACATGCTATTTCCTTCTGCATGTTTTGTGCATTAGGCGGTTGTGAATAGGCATCTGCAAGAAGGCATTAAAAAAAGAAAAAGTAAACACTGCTGCAGATTAGTGCAATGTAAACAGAAAGCCAAGCTAAGTAATGGTGAAGTTGTGTTTCTGTAAGCATAGGGAACGGAGGTTCACTGGATGCACAGAGATCTCAGTTCTTTTACTGAATACAAATATTTCTGCTTTGGCTTGCTCCCCTGCAGGTCAGTGCTGACTGTTGCTTGTGAACAGACTGAAGTATTGCTTTTTGACCCAATATCTTCAAAGCACATCAAAACTCTCTCTGAAGCTCATGAAGACTGTGTAAATAATATCAGGTAAGTCAGAAGGAATATTTTGTCTTACCATAGATGCTTTTCTTGTGACAGTGTGGTTTGTGTTATATACATTCTCAGAGGGTGCGGGTTTTGTGAAGTGGTTAGGCTTCAGTTTGCTTTGTACCATTTTCCTTCTTTTGGGTATTGGAGGTGCGGAAAGGCTGAAAAGGGGAAGAAAAGGAATCTGAAAGTGGTGGTAGGGGTGTGTAATGCTGTCAGGTACTGCAGTTTATGGGAGGCAAGAGTATTAAGCTATTATATTATCACCTGTTTAAACTGGCCTTTGGAATGCCTTGAATGAATGTGGTAAATCAGAGCATAAGAAGTAGCATATGATTTATGTTTGAAGTGCAAGTCTGAGACCATAGCAAGATTAGGTATTTGTATGAATATGGCTGGTATTTTGAATTGTAAGAGTAATTGCCATAGTTGCATAGAAATTTCCAGGGAAAGATTGTCTGCTTTAAATACAGGCATGATATGGGAGAGCTGGGAAAGTGAAATGGCTTCTGCAGTTCAACTTGAACTCAGCCTGTGTGATTTAAGTCCACTGACTGTTCATCAGGATGAAACAGGAAATGACAAGTGCAGAAACCTAAATCATCAGTATTTTTGTCATCTAATGATTTCCCTTTCAAATTCTATTGTTTTTAGCTGTTCTGGGTCTGAGGATAGACTTTGAAATGTGAACTTAAGGCACTTTTGGACCTTGTGGACAATATTGTAGCCTCTCTTCACTCAGATCCTCAAAGAAAGAGTTAAAAACCCGCTCAAAACCAACAAAACAAAACCAAAAGACTAAGCTCAAACCAAAAAGCCCCCAGGAAATCTACATAAGCAATCTGAGAATTTCCCCTCAACAGAGCTGGATAAAATAAGGGGTGCCAGTGTCTTCACATAAACTGATGTATTTGCCTGCTTTAAACACATACTCAGAGATAAACTGATGTTTGTCACAAGCTGCCTGTCGTTGCTAGAAGAGACTGAAGTTTCACATCATTTGGATGTCTGTTTGTCAGAAAAGCTAACATAAAAGCTGGGGCTAGCTGACATAAATAAAAGAGGAGATGTTTAGAACATGCTTTTCTGTAAGGAAATACAGCTTTTTGTCTTGCATGACAGTGTTTGTCCTTTAAACATGCTTAGTTTTTAGATAAAGCAAGGTGAGAAATAAAGCCATATTATAAAGATATCAGAAGGCAAAGGTAAAATGGATTTATTTTGGGTTTTATACGTCCCTAATTCAGTACCTGATCCTCACATTCAAACTGCTCTTGCTCGGTCTTGAGTTAGTGCAATCATATTTTACAAAGAGCATTCTGTTGCAGGCTCTTTGGCTGGTTGGCTCTCTCTGTTGCAGTCAGCTGTGCTGGTCTTGAAAGTATATCTAATTCTTTGGTTGAGAACAGCAAATGAAACTTCCTGCCACTCTCTTCTCTTATTGAAAGGATGTTCTTTCTTTCCACTTTGTCTGCCTCTGAGGCTTTGTAAGTTTGTAATTGGTCCTTAAATGTCTGTTCTTTGTGTAGTTTGATTTACATGAAAGTACAAGTACTAGTTCCAAGCAGGTAACTGTTAGGTCTGCTATCTAATATCTACCAGACTAAGGTAGCTCCTAGCAATATATAGTAAACTTTATGCTTTCCTTCAAAATGCTTCTTAAAGCTTTATTTTGTCTTTGTAGGATATTGGTGTCTTTTCCTGTGTTTTCCTGCGTGTCTCCATTTGTTATAAACTTAGTTACAAGGAACTTAATTGTGTATTACAAAATATCGTTAGTACATCGTTACCTGGAATATTATTTCTGCTTAATGAGCAGGACTTCAGGCACTGCAGGAATACAGAAATTCCTTGTAATAAGCAGCAAAACAAGTTTCATTACTGCTGTGCCCTATAGCAGGTGCCTCAGAGCTATGTAGGAACAGAGAAGCACGTAGTGGTCCTCTTCTAGCAGTCTCCTAGTCACTGAGGATTTGTGTATAGTAATCTGAAGGAGATTTTTTTTCCACCTGAATTCGGTCAGGTTTTGAGCTTAATTAAAACTCCCATGGCAGAGCTGCATGGCACAGGAGTAGTTAACAGTGTTTTTTAAACTTTCTAACTAGTTTGAGGTCCTCTAGTTCTTTTTTATTTCTTAAGTAGGGAGATGAGGAACAATTAATCTCAATTTACTTCCTCCTGAGTCTCATGCACCTTCAATTAACTGTTTTTCAAGTGAATCCTAGTCTACTTGGTCATTCTGTATATGAAAGCTGTTCACAATACCATTTGTATCTCCCTGTCTGTTTTTTGTGAAAGCTGTTTGTGGTGAGTGAAGCAGGTTTGCCTATAGCTTCCAAGATAAAGGTAAATGGATTTATACAGGTGAGAAATGTACTCTTGTTTACTTTCACACTGAAAATCTGAAATGTCGGTTTCTTCCCATTGTAGTAGGTTATATTTCATTGGAGTTGTTGTTGGTTTTACCTAATGTAGCATTTTATCTTTTAGACTTAAACCCACACTGTTTCTAGGGGTGACTTACCACACATGTCTGTGTAGGTCATTCTTGTCTTAGTAATCATCAATCAAGGTGGGTTTTGGGTAGGTTTTATTTTCCTTTTTTGCATCATATAGGGTGCCTTTTTTCCCCCCCCTCAAATGCCTTCATCAGGCATGAATTCCAAACATAAACCAGTATGTTTTGTCCTTCTAGAAGCAGAATCATAGAATCATAGAATAGTTAGGTTGGAAAGGACCTTAAGATCATCTAGTTCCAACCCCCCTGCCATGGGCAGGGACACCTCACACTAAACCATGCCACCCAAGGCTTTGTCCAGCCTGGCCTTGAACACCGCCAGAGATGGAGCATTCACAACTTCCTTGGGCAACCCATTCCAGTACCTCACCACCCTGACAGTAAGGAACTTCCTCCTTATATCCAATCTAAACTTCCCCTGTTTTAACGCGTTACCCCTTGTCCTGTCACTACAGTCCCTAATGAAGAGTCCATCCCCAGCATCCTTATAGGCCCCCTTCAGATACTGGAAGGCTGCTATGAGGTCTCCACGCAGCCTTCTCTTCTCTGGCTGAACAGCCCCAACTTTCTCAGCCTGTCTTCATACAGGAGGTGTTCCAGTCCCCTGATCATCCTCGTGGCCCTCCTCTGGACTTGTTCCAACAGTTCCATGTCCTTTTTATGATGAGGACACCAGAGCTTCACGCAGTATGCCAAGTGAGGTCTCCCGAGAGCAGAGTAGAGGGGCAGGATCACCTCCTTCGACCTGCTGGTCACGTTCCTTTTGATGCAGCCCACCATACAGTTGGCTTTCTGGGCTGCGAGCGCACACTGCCGGCTCAGGTTCATTTTTTCATCGACCAACACCCCCAAGTCCTTCTCTGCAGGGCTGCTCTGAATCTCTTCTCTGCCCAACCTGTAGCTGTGCCTGGGATTGCTCCGACCCAGGTGTAGGACCTTGCACTTGGCGTGGTTCAACTCCATAAAGTTGGCATAAGCCCCCCTCACAAGCGTGTCAAGGTCCCTCTGGATGGCATCCCTTCCCTCTGGCGTATCAACCGAACCACACAGCTTGGTGTCATCGGCAAACTTGCTGAGGGTGCTGTCCATGTCACCGACAAAGATGTTGAACAAGACCGGTCCCAACACCGATCCCTGAGGGACACCACTCGTTACTGGTCTCCAGCCGGACATCGAGACATTGACCACAACTCTTTGTGCGCGGCCATCCAGCCAGTTCTTTATCCACCGAGTGGTCCACCTATCAAATTGATGTCTCTCAAATTTAGAGACAAGGATGTCGTGTGGGACAGTGTCGAGCGCTTTGCACAAGTCCAGGTAGATGACGTCAACTGTTTTACCTATGTCCATCAGTTTCGTAGCCCCATCATAGAAGGCTATCAAATTGGTCAGGCAGGTTTCCCCTTAGTGAAGCCATGCTGGCTGTCACCAACGACCTTGTTTTTCATGTGCCTCAGCATGCCTTTCAGGAGAATCTGCTCCAAGATTTTGCCATGCACAGAGGTGAGACTGACAGGTCTGTAATTCCCCGGGTCATCCATTTTCCCCTTCTTAAAAATGGGGGTTATATTTCCCTTTTTCCTGTCGTGGGGAACTTCACCTCACTGCCGTGATTTTTCAAATATGATGGACTGTGGCTGAGCAACTTTATCCGCCAGCTCCTTCAGGACCTGTGGATGGATTCCGTCAGGTCCCATGGACTTGTGTATGTTTAGGTTCTTAAGATGGTCTTGAACCAGATCCTCTCCTACAGTGGGCCTAGTGTCTTCATTCTCACAGTCCCTGCATCTGCCTTCCAAGACTTGGGTGGTGTGGTCAAAGCCTTTGCCAGTGAAGATCGAGGCAAAGAAGTCACTAATAACCTCAGCCTTCTCCAAATCCTGGGTAGCCAGTTCTCCGATAGCTTCCAGAGGGGGCCTACATTGTCCCTCGTTTGTCTTTTATTCGCTACGTACCTATAGAATCCCTTCCTATTATCCTTAACATCCCTAGCCAAGTTTAATTCTACCTGGGCCTTAGCTTTCCTAACCTGGTCCCTAGCTTCCCGGACAACATCCCTGTATTCTTCCCAGGCCGCCTGTCCTTGCTTCCACCTTCTATAAGCCTCTTTTTTCCTTTGAATTTTCCTGAGCAGCTCCTTATCCATCCAAGGAGGTCTCCTGGCCCTCCTGCTGCACTTCCTTCTAGTTGAGATGCAACACTCCTGAGCTTGTAGCAGGTGATCCTTGAATATCAACCAACAGTCTTGGGCCCCCCTGCCCTCTAGGGCTATATCCCATGGAACCTTACTAAGCAGGTTCCTGAAGAGGCCAAAGTCTGCTCTCTTGAAGTCCAGGGCAGTGAGCTTGCTGCACGCTCTTCTCACTGTCCCGAGGATCTCGAATTCAACCATCTCGTGGTCGCTGCAACCAAGGCTGCCCTGGAGCGTCACATTTCCAACCAGCCCTTCCCTGTTGGTGAACACGAGGTCAAGCATGGCACCTCTCCTTATCAGCTCCTCTATTACTTGCAGAAGGAAGTTGTTTTCCACACAATTGAGAAACCTTGTGGATTGCTTGTGCCGGGCCATACTATCCCTCCAACAGATGTCAGGGTGGTTGAAGTCCCCCATGAGAACAAGGGCCTGTGAGCGTGAGGCTGTTCCTATCTGCCTATAGAGCACTTCATCCACAGATTCCTCTTGATCAGGCAGTCTGTAACAGATCCCCACAGTAATGTCTCCCATCGCTGTTCTGCCTGTAACCCTGACCCACAAACTCTCTGCTGACTGCTCACCCATCCCCAGACAGAGTTCCATACTCTCCAGCCTATCCCTAACATAAATAGCAACTCCCCCTCCCCGTCTGCTGGGCCTGTCTTTTCTCAAGAGCCTGTAACCTTCCATTCCAACACTCCAGTCATAGGAGCCATCCCACCATGTTTCTGTGATGCCTATTATATCATACCCTTGGAGACGTGCACACATCTCTAATTCCTCTTGTTTGTTCCCCATGCTACGGGCGTTTGTATAGAGGCATCTGAGCCGAGCTCCAGATGAAGCTGGCTCATTGGCTGGAGCGGCTGGAATATCTCTGCATTGCTCCGAGCATTTATTGTAGGTGCTGGCAACTGAGTGGGTGTGTTGGGATGGAATGATGCCTCCTCCCCCAACACATCTAGTTTAAAGCAACCTTGACCAGCCTGGCAAGCCTCCTACCAAAACCACTCTTCCCCTTCGTTGTCAGACCAGCTCCACCAGCCCCCAGTAGACCTGGCCTCCTAAATTGAGTCCCATGTTATAGATACCCAAACCCCTGCCTATGGCACCACCATTCTAACTATTTGTTAACCTGGTAAATCCTCCTGGCCTTTTAAGGTCCTCCCCTTTGCCCTGGAGAATTGATGAAAAGACAATCTGAGCTCCAGAGCCCCTAACCACCTCTCCCAGGGCTCTGTAGTCCTTCTTTATGTTCTCTGGGCTACTGTTACCTATATCACTAGCACCCACATGGATCACTAGAAGTGGGTAGTAGTCCGTGGGATTTACTAGAGCAGGCAGCCTCTCTGCCACATCCCTGATCTGTGCCCCAGGTAGGCAACACACCTCCCTTGAGACTGGGTCAGGCCGACAGATGAGTGCTTCTGTCCCTTTCAAAGCAGAGTCCCCTACCACTATGACCCGTCACTTCTTCCTGGCAGCACCAATATAGATCTTCTTTACCAGTGCATCAGCTGGTTGTTTCTGGCACAAGTGTGTTTCCTCCTTATCCCCCTGCAGGACAGCAAAGCGGTTCTGGGTGGGGACAACAGCTTTAGGAGGAAGCCCCTTGCTTTTAATTGTCCTCTTCTTCTTTTTTTTTGTTGTTTTTTTTTGTTGTTACTATTTCCCAGCTTCCTGGGTTGATGGCCTCCTCCAGTCTTCCATGAGCTTCAGGGGACGCTTGAGGCCCCTGCACAGTTTGGGCCTGGAGCAAGCAGTCCTGCTTCCTCTCAGCTTCCCTGACATCTTGCAGCCTATTAACAGTGTCCCTCAGCTCAGGCACCTCCTGCAGGAGAACCTCCACCAAGGAGCACCGAGTGCAGCCCTGCCCATTGGGCACTGTTCCCTCACAAGACCAGTGCAGGCACTCTCTACACTCTCAGCATTGCACTGCAGCCTCCCCTCTCATCAGCTCTGTCTGGGTGCCTACGCTGGCCACTGCCAGGACAGCCAGAGCAGAGCTCCCAGACTGGGCCCTGATCATAAGGCGAGTGCTCACCATCTCGCAGTAAAGGCACCCATAAATTGCAGTGGGAATAGAGTATGATAAACTTCAATCTGTGTAATGCAAAACAAATAATTGTATCCCATGATTTTCTCAGTGAACCAAATAACTTGTCTAAGTATGCTTAGACAAAGTCTAGTCTTCAGTTTTGGGGTTTGTTTTGTTTTGTTTGTTTGTTGTTGTTTTTTTCACAAGACCACAGATTTTCATGGTAAAGAATTACCACCTGAACAGGCTAAGTACTTAATCTGATTGGTGTCATAATGCAACTAGTATGACCTATATTCTTTTCCACTTTATCATCTTCTACCAGTATGACTAGACTGACTCATCTGTCAGAAAGCAGGAGCTCAAGACCTGCTAAATGCAAAACATAAACAGTGCATGTGGATGCACATGGTATAAATTCACTGCTGCATAGAACTACAGGCTTGTAAATACTTTTTGAAATACAGAGCAGTAGGCTTGCTCTTCTTGCAGTAGTTTGAGTTAAACAGAATTGTATGTTATTTTGTGATCCAAATTCAAACCACTCAAATCTCAAATGCACACTTTTATTGGATGATTCCAGAAATTGGGCAGCCTGTGCCGCTTGAAGCTGCTACTTCCAAAGATGATCTGAAATTCTCATCGTGAGCAGTGCTCTGTGCACTATCACTTTGATACATGTACCTGCTTTTGTGCCTTCGAAAAGCCCAACTTCAGTGTGCCTGCTTCAAATGCATGAACTGTAGTGTAGGGAAAGGAAAGGCAGAAACAGGGGCACCAAATCCCCTTGCTTTTTGATGGACACTGTTTAGACTGCCCAGGTGGTATAAAACCTGCCTGAATGCAGGAGGTCTGCATGGCTGTTTCTGGCTCCGCAGCTGCAGTGAGCAGTGCTCCTGGGGCATTGTGTTGCTGGACAGGCACCTAAAGTAAGAGATGGGCAAAGGTGAAATGAAATTAAGGGTCTAGGGAAACGTGCAAACAGTGGCAGTGTTCAAATTTAAATTTACTACATGTTTCCAAGATAGTAATACCATCTGTAGTGTAAACCATGCGGTTAGTAATGTGAGCCATACATCAGACAGTTGATCTGCTGGATTAAATCTCTTGGAAAAGCGCTGTTGTATGTCTTGTGTAAAACCATGGGCCCAGCTTCTTAGCACACTCAGTGCAGACGTGTGCTTCAGGAGGTCTGGTTGGAAAGGGCTTCTGGAAATCCTGTAACAGGCTTCTGGTAAGAGGAGACTTTGGTTTGCCTCACTGGCACATGGATAAGCTTGGCACTAGGTGTTTCCAGCAGAAGTGGTTCCACTGCTGTCTGGGCTGGGCTGGCTAGACAGGTGTTTGTAAAAGCAGGTCCTATTGCAGGCTTTGCAACAAAAGTGTTGCAAAGTGTTTTTGTGTTCTGCCTGTGCCAGTGATGCAAAGATGTGGTGAGAGCCTTCAGCAGGGGCTGAGTGCCTCAGATGCTGAGCAATGATGTGTGGTACAGAGCAGGCCTGGCAGAGGGGGAGCATTCAGGTGTTAGTTAAAGGAGGCTTGGACATCATGTGTTTTGGCTAAGCTAATGGGTTGTGTGCCACACGGGGCAGCAAGGCTTAAAAACACTAGAGGCCTTCCAGTAGCAAGGAAAGTGATCTGTATTTTAAAAAAACCTTCTGTGAGGGCAGAGAGCTTATGCCTGTGGTGGGGAAGAGAGGAAAATCTGTAGAATAGTAGGGGAAGAATGAGGGTGGATGTGTGGGTAGAAATGAAAAGAGTAAAGAGCGTGGGTTTAATTATGATCCGATGGGTCCTTTTGTAGTCAGAAATTTAGAATTGCTGTGTCTTCTGGTGTTGCATGGCTGTAGTAGCAATGGGATCTGGCAAAAATGGGTAAAAGGCATAAACCACATTCAGCTCAGGCTACCAGATCTTTATTGCAGAGGCTGCCAGACCAGTCAATAGGAATACCTTGCCAGTGGTTTAAAAACTGACCAGTCATGTCATGTGTGTCATACAAAGACTTGTTCAGTTTAAAGCTGAGTATTGTCTGGATGGGTAACTGGTATATTTACTATAGGGATTCTTTGTGAGCATTTGTTCCACTGGTGGTTGTGTAGTTGTGTGTTCTTTACATGATTTGTTTAAAAAGAAGATAAAATTCTGCTGTGCTTGTACAGGTTTACTAGTTTACTACTACAGATGTACTACTGGTTCATATCCCAACAGTACTATTTTGTAATTGAACTGTTCTATTGGCAAACATTCTGCTGTATCTACTGTCTGTGTGTTTTGTGGGTTTTTTTGTTGTTGTTTTTTTTTTTTTTTTTTTGTTCTGTTTTGTTTTTGGAGGGATTGTTTGGGTTTTTTGTTTGCTTGTTTTTGTTTGTTTGGTTTTTTTCTCTGTGGCCACTGTATTTCTTGTGTTAGCTTAAATGCCTGCTTAAGCATATTTAAGTTAGAAAAGGCACTAAGCAGGCACAGTATTTCTTTCCTATTTTCAGGTTTCTAGATAATCGACTGTTTGCAACTTGTTCTGATGACACTACAATAGCACTTTGGGATTTAAGAAAGTTGAACACGAAAGTGTGTACTTTACATGGTCACACCAGCTGGGTTAAAAACATTGAGTACGATACCAATACAAGGTTACTAGTAACATCAGGATTTGATGGAAATGTTATCATCTGGGACACAAACAGGTATGTGGCTGTGTTCATGCTCTTATGTTTCTGTTCATGTTCTTCATGTTTTATTCTGTTCATGCTGTTACATATCTACAAGGATAAGGTTCTTCTGTACAAGACAGAAAACCTGCTTCCTTGAATGGTGCTATACTGCATTCTTAAATACCACGATCGGTTTATAGCCCTTATCAAGAATTTGAATCTCCATTGTGTGGTTATTGTACAGTAGCTAAAAAGAGAGCTTTTCTTGCTGATGTGCCAAAATGTAGTTTTTCCTTTTTTGAAAAAGCTCTGTCTTCATTGTTGTGATAGAATGAAAATGTGATTTCTGCCATTTCATTCAAATCTCATTAAGTAGGATAAAGACAGTACTTAGAAAAGTTTTAGGATGAACAAGGATGCTTAGTATATTTTTGACTCTTATGGACATTATTAGGGACTTCAGGCAAAGCTAATTCCAGCCATTTCTTGTGCTCTTTTTTTTTGCTGTCCAGGTGCACAGAAGATGGATGTCCCCACAAGAAGTTTTTTCACACCCGTTTTCTTATGCGAATGAGGCTGACGCCAGACTGTTCCAAAATGTTGATCTCAACCTCCTCTGGGTATCTTCTGATTTTGCATGACCTTGACCTAAACAAATCTTTAGAGGTTGGCAGCTACCCAATTTTAAGAGCGAGGAGGACTACTTCATCAAGTTCAGGTGAATGCATTTGGAAAAATGTGTGGCAGCTTCTGTGTTAGAGGTGTTTTATGGGATATTCTTAGCTATCAAAAGAAGGCAGAGGTGGAGTTGGCAGAATTCTGCCAAGGAACTCTTTGGCATGTTAGCTGCTCTGTTGTTCAAGGGTCACGCATCTGTACTGTTGAGTGGTAATCTTCTGACTCAGGTGGGGTTCTAGGGTGATTTTTGGTGTCAAGATTTTAGCACTTCAGGATGTGGAGTTTTGTCACCTCGAGCTGGCCATCTTTAGCTTTATTTATGTTCTGTTCTTGTCCTGTAACAGAAGAAATTAATCCATGTTGAGAGATCTGACTCTGCATGAGCTCCAGCAACTACTATTGACGTGTAGTAGTGTGGTTGCTCTTGACAGCAGACCTGGAAAAACGGCATGCTCTGAAATTTCACTGCTTGCTTCCTCCTGCTTTGTGACAGTAATAGAGTAAAGTAGTGACAGAAACTGCCATTTGGGGTGTCTGGATATGAAAGGAGTGGCCTGGGGAAAAATTCTTACCCCAGCTTCTAGCAGAGACAGTGCATAAGAAGGAAGGAATACAGCTTGGCTCTTAACTCCCAGTAGAGTCCTGTGGTGGCAGTTTATTTGTATGAGGCACAAATAGAACGCTACTTTTAGACTATAAACTGAGCTTTGGAAAGTATTTTCTTAACAAGTTGCCCTACCATTTACATAACACTTCTAAGGAGGGTTAAGTGGGCAACGTGCACAGTATGTGGGCTGTGTTAAGCTGTTATGTTCACATGGCTGATTCTGTTTGCAGATGTAACTTCATCAGGTTCCTCTGGTCCTCGAGCTGTTGGTTCACCATGTCACCAAAATGATTCAGGTCCACTGTCTGAGAAACACATGTCACGGTCCTCCCAGCGAGAAGGTAGGAAAAGACTTCTAAAAAGTAAAAAATCATGGACTTGGACTCTTTGTATCCAGAAGAGGCCAGAGTGTATAGCGAAATACTGTGGGTTTGGCTCTTAAGACTTTTTTAACAGAGTAGTGTTGCTATGACTTGTATTAAACCAATAGAATACCATTGCACACCAAATCTGGGCATCTATTTTTTTTTTCCAAGAAATCTGATAACAGCAACAAGATCTTTATTTTATCTGATTATGTGATCGTTATGTGGAAAAACAAAAAAAACCCCACCCAACTCAAAACCAGCAGTAGACTGATGAAGAAGGTGAAGATCAATGTCTAGATTTCATTGATACATACAATTGACTTCCCCTTCTAGGTGGATCACCTAGAAATAGTTTGGAGGTCTTAACACCAGAGGTTCCTGGAGAAAGAGATCGAGGCAACTGCATTACGTCACTACAGCTGCATCCAAAAGGTTGGGCTACACTTCTTCGATGCTCAAGTAATACAGATGACCAGGAGGTAAAATAAATATGTTTTGTTTTCTTGTTTTGTTGTTTGGGTTTTTTGTTTTTTAATACATTGAGATGTATTGATCACAAAACTATATTGACATTTCCTTGTTTTGCGGGTAAATTTAATTAATCCCAAGCACAAACACAGGCTGGGCAGAGACTGTTTTGAGAGCAGCCCTGAGGAGAAAGACTTGGGGGTGTTGTTTGAGGAGAAGCTCCTCATGACCAGGCTTCAGTGTGCTCTTGAGCCCAGAAACCCCACGTGTGCTGAGCTGCATCCCCAGAACGTGAGATGCAGGTCAAGGGGTGAGATTCTCCCCCTCTGCTGCGCTCTGAGGAGATCCCCCACCTACAGTCCTCCGTCCAGCTCTGGGCCCACCAACATAAGAGGGATGTGGAGTTGTTGGAATGAGTCCAG
Organism: Psittacula echo; assembly: GCF_963264785.1. Lineage (NCBI taxonomy): Eukaryota > Metazoa > Chordata > Aves > Psittaciformes > Psittacidae > Psittacula > Psittacula echo. The sequence goes on along the minus strand of NC_137742.1, from coordinate 82,944,386 downwards.
AGAAGGCACATCTCCTATGAAGACAGGATGTGAGACTTGGGTTTTTTCAGCCTGGAGAAGACCCTGGGCAGACCTTATTAACAGCCTTCCAATACCTAAAGGGGACAATGAGAGAGCCAGAGGATTTTTTTGTAAGAGCAAGTAGTGATAGGACAAGGGGGAATTGTTTTAAACTGACAAGGGAGATTGAGATGAGATCTTAGGCAGAAGTTCTTCCCTGTGAGGGTGGTGAGGCACGCACACAGGTTGCCCAGAGAAGCTGTGGCTGCCCCATCCCTGGCAGTGTTCAAGGCCAGGTTGGACGGGGCTTGAAGCAGCCTGGTCTAGTGAAAGGTTTCCCTGCTTGTGGCAGGGGATTGGAACTTGGTGAGTTTTAAGATCCCTTCCAACACAAACCATTCTGTAAGTCTATGATAAAATTGCATTTGAATAAATTAGACAGTTATTTATGCTTACAAATGTATTTAATTTTAGACCAAAATGAAAATATTTTTTCTTTTTTTTTTTTATGACCTCATACAACTTTTTATCCTGCATTCAGTACTTCTGTTGCCCAGTTTTTCCACAGAATATACTTTATGGCTCTGTGAGAAGTTTTCAAATAGTAGTTGTGCTGTGAAATGCATGACTTAAAAATACACACCTGCCAAAATCTATGAGACATCAGCTTGGAAAAGACAGAGGATTGGACGGTTGTGTACTGGTGAACGTGGTTTAAGTTGAGCAAGTGCCTTTGCAATTTTTTCTGCCTCCCAGGATGAAGTGCTCCTGCTGTGCTGATGAATGCTTTCCAAAGGCTGGTCCTGCACTGCTGTGAAAAAAATCTCATGGCATATTTCTGCATCTACTTAAAACTGCCACAGTGTAGGACTGAGTATGGTGAACTCCAGTGTTGTTTATGTAATGTCAAAGTGCCTTGATCTCAGCTCTCACACTAAAACTCTGCAACTTAAATATAAATTGGATATCGCTCATCTTCCTGGCAGAATCCATTTCAAGCCTTTACTTGAAGTACTAAGTCATAAGACCAGCTACAGCTCATCTGCAGCAGCTTGCAGATTTCACTTCCTAAAACACTGCTTTCGAGAAGTAACGGCAGGCTTTAAGGCCTATGATTGATTATGTTTCTCAAATTGTTTATGAAGTGTCACATCATTGCTGCTATATGCACTGGGGCTCTGTTTAAAGACAAAAAAGCAGTGTCTAATGCACTCAGAAATATTGAAAAAACTCTGACTTCTCATGGACTGTATACAAAAAGTAAGGATCTGCAGGTTTGAGCACCTGCTCTTGAAGTTATCCAGGTTGACTCAAGTTCACTTATAAAGCCCAGGCAGAGCTTTTAGAACACCTGGATTTTTCCACGTGGTCTTAGGGTTATTTCAAAACTAGTGCTGTGACAGTTGTCCAGACCACTCTGTTTTCAGACACAGAGGTTTTACATTTGTTTGCCAAAATCACAAATAATTATTTGAATACTTTAGTTAATAGTTGGTGTAAATTTGGGTTGATTTGGTTTTGGGTTTGTTTGGGAGGGATGTGTTTTATGGGGGTTCTGTGGGTTTTTGTTTTGTTGGGTTTGTTTTCTGGTTTTTTTTGGCTGTTTCTGAAGAAAACCACTGTTTGTAATGGTAATCTGATACAAATGTGGAGAGGACTGAAAGGAAACTCAGCAGATCAAACCTCCAAACAACACAGAATTCTGAGAATGCAGATATTATATTGGGTTGATTGATAGTGATGATTGACCTAGTTATAGGTTCCTGTAGTCCTAGTGTCTGCCTTATTCTCTTCTATTAATTAGTATTGTTTCCTTTGTGTTTATTTTAGTAGAATACATTGTACAGGACTAAGAACACTTGTATGGTGGTTGAAGTTGAATCTTTGAACACGATACAAACTTTGTCATAGAGCTGGTTTTGCATTTCATTTGAGATTAGTTGATTAGGTTATACATTAAAATCCTAGACTGTCTCTAAAGTAACAAGAGGGCTATAGAGCTGTTCATAACACTCCTTCAAAATCTTTCTCCCTCTTGTTTTTAAGATTTCTTTCTCTTTGAAGTTAAGGGCACAAAATGCCTATAGTCAGTTATAAATTACAGTAGGCAGAGTTCTACTTTATTGTAGAATTCATTTAAATGTTTACTAAATTAGAGCAGATGCCTGGCCAAAGGATTAGGCTTCACTCATTCCAGATAAAACTAGATTTTAAAAGATTATATCTAGCATCCATTTAATTATAAAAGCAGCTTTGATGCTAGACAGCTGTTTTGCTTAGGCAGTTCAAAGCAGTAGAGATGTCCAGGAACTGGCCTGTTTTCAGTGTTTCATAGTAGATGCTTATTGAAGAGTAGACAAGCAATAGCATTGACCATTCCTGTTACTCAACATGCAACAGGAGGGAATGAGTATTTGCAGTGGTTTACTTTTCTTTCAATGTTCCTTTTTTTGCCTCTCCCTTTAGTGGACTTGTGTCTATGAATTCCAGGAAGGAGCTCCTGTGCGCCCTGTCTCGCCTCGTTGTTCCTTGCGATTGACTCATTGCATTGAAGAAGCCAATGTGGGCCGAGGTTACATCAAAGAACTTTGTTTCAGTCCTGATGGCCGGATGATTTCATCCCCGCATGGCTTTGGGATCCGTTTGTTGGGGTTTGATGCATACTGCAGCGAACTTGTTGACTGTTTGCCCAAAGAAGCCAGTGTCCTGAAAGAAATCCGTTCCCTCTACTCTCACAATGATGTGGTACTGACAACCAAGTTTTCTCCAACACACTGTCAGATTGCCTCGGGGTGCCTTAGCGGACGTGTTTCTCTGTATCAGCCAAAATTCTAGGCACATGTTGCATCAATGGGACCTTCAGGTGGTTGTGGGTTTTACTTCAGTTTAGTTGAAGTATGTTATTTCTGAAATCTCCAAATCCGGATAAGATCATGGTTACTATGATCTCCGAACACAATAGTAGAATGAGTTTTCAGCCCAGTACTGTATGTGTTCTCATAGTGCATCCACAAATCTGTTTCCACGCACTGTATTTTCAGCCTTCCAAGCAGACCCCTGATCCTGTGCCATCAGGTCATTGTTCTGGTTTGTTTGTACCATAATACTTGTTGATAATTTCTTTCAATGCAACTTCAAGTGGGCTATTTGAAACTACTGTAGAGGGGCCAAGGGTAGCAGTTCAGCCAAAACTTGACTAGGCTCCACAGGTACAACACCTCCTTGTTTCAAAGAGCTGGACTTCCTCACATACATGTCCTTGTACACATTGCTGAAACTACTATATGGTGATTAATAGATAAGGAGCTACTTTTCTGAGTAATAACACAATTAGTTACTGTCACAAAAAGAAAAGGTTTTTCTCATTTATGTATTCGATTGTGATTGGCTAGAAATTGCATCAACTTTCTGTAATGTTTTGCTACACCTAAAGCATATGGTTTCCTGTGGTTGCATATACTGCGTTTATTGCCAGGAGGAAGAGGTTCTGGATAGAAATGTAGCTGCATTTGTTTTCTCCAGGGAATTTAGTAGGAAAAGACTGGGGCAGTGAAGCAGGAGTTGAATGGGTGAAGAACCCTGCCCTCTATCCACTGCAGACAAACTGGATGTTTTGTACAGTGGGGGTGTCCTTGATTGACCTCTTTTAGGCATATGTGACTTCTCAGCCTCTAGGGTTACTGTTGTAAGGAGCCTTCTGCATCAGTAACATAAACCTCCATCCTGCGTTTAAAACTTAACACTGCAGTATTTTCTGCTGATGTTAAGACTCTTTCCCACCTGACTGTTCTTCCACATCTTCCCTGCACCATTGCTGTGAGAGGAATTCATCTAGGATATATTTCATAGTATCACCAGGTAGACTTTTTTCACATGTACTGTTTTGGAATGGACTAAAAGCATGCCTGTCTACAGTAAGATCTATTTGGATTTAGCTGGGCTTTTCATACGATGTGAAAAACATTAATGTTTACCATTAAATCACATGCTAAGTATGAATGCCAAGTTTTAGCCCTTGAGTTAATATAGCTAACCTTGTAAGTAGTTATTTCAGTTTTGTACATCCAGATTGGTTTATAATATTCTCATTGCTTATATGTTCCAAAATGTGGGTTTTTTTGGTTGTGGGGATTTTTTGTGGGATTTTTTGGTTTTTAGTTCTTATTTTTGTGTGTGTATGTGGTTTGATTTTGTGTTGGGGTTTTTTTGTGTGTGTATTTCACTAAGGTTTTGCTGATGCTCAGTTCAGCAGGAAACCTTACCGAAAAGAGACTGTCATATTTTGGTGTTCAGATTTCGCTGTCTCTGACTCAACAGAGCATGCTTTTTGAAAAAGCCTTCTAGGAAACACATGTCTAGGGAAAAAGAAGATATTGGTGAAGGTGAGATAGCTGAAAATACATAAGCCTGATGATCCTTTCATAGTTTTGAGTTTGTGTAGGTAACAAATACTACTGCAATATACACTGGGTGTTGGTGGAGCAGTCATTGATACTTAAGGTTTTTATACATAATGAGAAAAAGAATTTAAATTTCATCTTTTGGAGAAACTGTTTAGTATTAAAAAGCCTTCAGTATTGCATATTTGGTAATCTGAGGACTGAGGACTCAATTACTCCTGCATTAGGTTTTCAGCATGTTTATCATGTCTAGTAGTCTTTCTGCATCTGACTGATGCACTGTTAGCACAACTGACAGATTTCTGGTTTATTGTTTGGTAAAAGTCCTAACTTTTCTGTTCTCATGAATGCCCATAGTCTTCCTAGCAATTTATAAGTTGAAATATTATAGAGCATATCTTCTGAGCAATTTTGTTGCTGAAACTATTGCCTTGAACTCAAAAGTAGATCAAGGAAATAATAAATAAGAGATGTCCCATTTTCTGTAAAAGTGACTCTGAAGTTCAAGCACTTGCACCTTTTGAATACGTTTAGTACTCTGTGCAAGGAATACAGTTCACTTTAAGTTAATTGCCCAAGCCATGAAATAACTAAATAAAAGATGCAAGTGTATCTGAGACCAGTTACAAGCCCATCACTGGCTCCCAGCTCCTTTTGCATACATGTAACAGCCTGTGATCCAAAACTACGTATGGGGCAACTTGGATCTGCTGATTGTTAGAAAGAGTTCAGGGGGACTTCTGTTATCTGTGACTTAAAAGCAGTGGAAGTGAAGTGTGCACCAAACTTGAGACTGTTTGTGGAACACAAGTTTGTTATGCAAAGGAGGAGCTAAGCTGTTTGCAGGGGGAACCACACCAAACAAAACGAAACAAACCCCACGAAACTATTAACTGTGTGGCAAAACTTCTGCATACAGTGTTCTTGGTATTAGACCAGTGGAAGTGCTAAGTTATATGTGCCTGAAGTACTCTGAAACAGAATGCGTTGTGACTGTATGAACACTTGCATTTCTCTGCACTCCCCTCCATTAAAATTTGTTTCCTGTTAGTAATAAACAGGTTCTACCCCTATCTCTGCAGTGGACTATGATGACTTTTCCCTAAGCACTCGCTTCTAGGCTGCTGTTTTTTCACCTCACTGTTTTACTAAATACCACTGAAGGGACTACAGGTAACTGAAGATAACTTACTGTTCTTATAGGCTTGAATGTGTTCATTTTGGAGGTAAAGCAGCACACAGGAAATCAAAGTAGTTCTTGGGTCTGTTTGTTTGTTTTCATGGCTGGTTTGGGTTTTTCCTCTCAGAAATTCCTTGAACTGGTAGACTGCTTATGACCGTAATTCTATGCCTGTTAATATGCACTGAGTGTTACTTTTTTAATTCTACCTCATGATCCACTGTTTTTTACAAGAGTATTGTGCTGAAACATTAGACACTAACTTTTCTGTATAAAGAAATTTTACTCCTAAGTGACACGTCATCACAGCATTGAGTGTGGCTTGCCCAGCCTTGCCCAGCTCTGGAAACCAGAGCTGCTGAGCAAGAGTGTAGAATTGATGCTAAAAGTTGACATTGACCTGATTAAGGGGTTTGATGGTAACACTGATGTTTTTGTAACGCGTCCAGCGGATGCATATTAATTCTGTCCATGTATGCTGTAGAAATGTTACTTAGTTCTTCTGATTATATTGGTAATAAGTTGAATTAGAATAAGTAAGTAGTATTAGGTTTTGATAATTTGATTATTCCCTTTCAACACATCTTGGAAATTTTCAGTGAAAGTTAATTATTTTACCTGTGAAATTCAAGCAACACTTATTGAAACATTGTTCAGTAGTTCATAACTGATATGCTTTCCAGTTGCAGGAGTATCATTACTGATATGTCTTTCCACCGTCTTGGTGGAAAGAGTAATTGTCAGTTATTTCTGAATAGTATTACTGTACCTTATTGGATTAATGAAGTAATTTGCTGGTGAGCTTTGGATTATTTCTAGATAGTAAAAAAAAAAAAAAAAAAAAAAGGTTTATCTTGCTGTTAGTTTCAAAAGATGAATTCTTAACGTTCCATAAATATATAAACCTGAAATAAATACAAAAAAATGTTTCAAATGGTAGGTGAAAGACTGCACAGACTGCTCTAACAGCTAAGTAAGCTATTGACTTATATGAGAGGTTTCTTTAACATGTTTACTTTTGACCACTCAAGAGTTTATCATTTGATAGATTTGACAGTATTTATACTGAATAAGAGATCTCAATTTGATTGTAAAGCATGTAGTATGTTTTTTAAATGGATGGTTTCATATTCGTTAATTTCTGTAGTAAAAGAATTTCTCCATTCACAGCAGGGCTGATCAGCAAAAGCAGATAAACTGTGTAATTAAGATCACTACAGGAAAAAAAAGTATATGAGCAATGACAGGAATCAAACCAGTATCTGAAGATGGTAATCTTCCATAATAGTCCAGTGACTGTATGTTGTGGGAGTAAATGCATTTTCTGAGTATTCCATTAGAGTTTAGTCTGTAAATCACTACAGCACTGTTGGATTTTTGTGGGTAGGGTGAGAAACTATTAATGAGACTGTACAATGACATTTGTGTATATGTACTTTATCCATATGAGGTAATTTCATTTCAGTATGTATGCAGCCATGGGGCATGGGCCCGCTTGTCAAACATGGGTAGTTCAGGGAAAAATGTAACCTCCAAACAGAACTATTGGGGATAGAAAGAAAAGCACAGTGATATAGACAGACACACACACACATTTGTTTGCACTCTTGGAAGTCTTGGTAAGGACAGTTTGATTGCCTGCTACCAGAATTAGAATGTATGCATCAGGTTCTTCCAGGGTTTTGGGGGATGGTGTGGTTGATTTTCGTGGGGTTTTTTTGCTTTGTGTGGTGGTGGTGATTTGATTTTGGTTTTTAATTTGGGTAACTGATGTGGAAATGGTCCTGATAGCATAAAACATGGGTTTGTTGCTTTATGAAATATGAACTGTTAGAAAAAAGAAATACTCTTGCCAAATGAAAGCTTTTTAAAAATCTAGTTTACAAGATTCTAAAAAGTTGGAGTAAAAGAAAAAAGTCAACAGCCTGCAGGAAAAAGAAACTTCTCATTTCCTGATCTTAGTCAAAGGTGCATTTTTCTAAAGCACTAAGTAACTTCAGTTAAGGTTTTTATTACAAGAATAAATTGTGCATGTAGAATATTTTGAAATATCTGAGATTTCATAGTAAAAATTGTAGCCTTTTAATATAGTATAGGAAGTACCAGACCTGCTCTTAAAATATTGTACTTACAGTCATACAGTAACTTACTATTTGTGGACAGTTTCTCTTGCTTGCATAATAAATATTTAATAATTCACTGAATTAAAATCTATTTTAATGTATTTATCTTACACTGAGCTGTGTTTTGTAATGCTCACTGGTTCTTGCCTACTCCCTACAACTAAGACTTAAGCAGTGCTTACAGCAAAACAACCTCTGTACGCAGGTCTCTTCCCCTCCACCAGTTTCTTTGTTACTGTCCTTACTGTCAAGCATGCTTGTAAGAAGAAACAGTTCACTCATGCAGCCCAGAAAGCAGAACACATTCGAGGGCTAGTATGATAATTACAAACTAAGTACAAGTAACCCTTCCTGTGCCCGAGACAGTACCTGTGGGGTAGACAGCTTTGCAATCCTTGAAGACAGCATTGCTGTTCTTTGTAAAATTCTGCATTCACCTGATGAACAGGCAACTATCTGTCCACAGGGAACAGCCTGAGACTGAAAATACCCTGTCTGCTTTGCCATGGACAGCTGTATCTGAAGCAGAGGTTCGTGGGCTGGCTGTGCGGAGAGTGACACACTGCCCTCTTCCACTTGCAAAGGTTTGGGCTCCAGTAAAGGCCACTCACCGTTAGGCACAGCGTAAACATCATCTGCACAAAAACTGAATTCTGCCTCGTTATCACCTGAAGAGCTGATAAATGTCACAGTGTCATGCAGGACTGACGGGGGACATGGGGCACTGGGCGCTGAAGGTACATTGTACATATCATTATCTGCTGTTTTCTGTAAATGAGGCCTTCAACACACAGGAGCAATATGACATTTGGGTTTAAATCAGAAGGTGGATCTGAGCTTGGGCAAAGGAATACAAGCTAAGCAGCTGAGGAAATGAGCACACTTTGTTGCCCTGGCTTTACAATAAAGGTGGTAATACTAAGCTGCTGATGCAGTTCTCAAAACTTGTGAGTCACAGACCCAGCTGTAGTGCTTCTCCATCAAGCTTTCCTGAAAATGAGCTAAGAAGAGTCAAAATTTGACTCTAAACCTCTTATCGGTACAACAGCCCTGTCTGATGCAGATCACCAGAGTAGGCAGTGATAAACAGTGTACCCTGCCTAAAATCAATACACTATATCCAGTTTACCTACCCTGATGCTGCAAAAATGCCGTTTGGGCTTGTCAGTGCCTGTGGCTTTCTCTCACCCCCTCATCACACACTGCATAATAAATGAGAAAGCTGTCTCTCTAGTTGTTAGAGGTGTTGTTAGATTTTTTCTATGACCAAAATCTAACTGAACTATCACAGCCTGACTGGTATGTGATGTTTACTTCTTATAGCTGTTACTGGAGCCTCTTGCCTTTTCCAGTCAGTCATTTCAGAGGTGCTGAAAGCTGTTGCCTTCATATTAGTTTACTTTCACTTGCAAAAGATTTCCCCATACCCCACCTCTGTAAACAGCTAAGAACTGGCCAAACTTGATTAACTGATTTGCATAAAATATTGTATAGAAGGTCTTTGGAATAGAAATATGCCTGAAAACCCACAGAGAAATATTTTGCAATATTACCCTCCTTTGCTCAAAGCACTTATTACCCAAAGTCTAGCTCTATTAGTCTGTCTTTACTCCAGTTATTATTGTTGTGGAATTCCCCTTCTCAATTCCCTTTCTGTTCTTTAGCTGGAAATTATTGTTGTAGTTCACCAAGAGCAACCACAGCACCAGCAATCAGTTTTAAAATTCTCCTTTAGAGGCTGATCAAAACATGAGCTATATGTTTTCAGAGAACGCAGCAACTGAGGCCTGGCCCCTCTAGTTGTTCAGGCAATGTCCTGGGTTAATAGCAACACAGCGATGAGACTTGGCAGCAAAACATTGAGGATCCCACTCCTGTGCTGTCCCATGGCAAAGGGACCTAAATACCAATATTAAACAGTTGAAGCACTGCAGCTCCTTCTCTGCTCTCTTGAAGACTGATTACACATCCTGTCTTGTAAACTCTGTAACTTTTGTAAGCAGTAACTTGTGTGCCAAAACTCACTGGATCTCTCTCTTCACTGATTTTGAGTATGTCCCCTTATACATAAAACATCTGTACCTTAAGCATACAATTCCTTTGAGTGTACTGTAAAACTGTCAGTGGCTATAAAGGTGATACTTGAACACTGTTCCACCATGACAGATTTGCAATGTACTCAATCTAATCATGCAACATAAGCAGGTACAGCAACAGATCAGGACCACACTTTGTTTTTGCTGCCCATCACCAATTAGGGGCAGGCTTAGGTTAATATTTTACTCTAAACACTTCAGATTTCTCTTAGAAAAATCAGAGAAGTATGTATCATTTTTCACAGAGAAACAGGATGCAATTTTTTTATTCCACTAAGGAATGATTACAAAAAAACAGTTCACTGGTAAAAATCAGATTCTGCCAGTAACAAACATTCAGTAAACTTTTTATTTAAATACAGATGATCACAACATTCAGATACAGGATGCTCACTTGTGCCTGGGCATTTCTGATGGTCAAGCTAGGGACTGTATTATAACACACTGATTAGAATCAATGTTTTGGGACAGTTTAGCAAATGGAAAACTCAAATTTTAAAAAGTAATAGCCATTCAAAACTTATGAAAAGATCAATTCAGACCAGTTTCTAAAAGCTTTCCTGCCCCCCAACATTCAAAATATTTTGTTTTACATAGAGTTTCATTAAACAAAGTCCCCCAGGAAAATCAAATGTTTTTTGTTGAGATCCTCATCTGTTTTATGGTCATGCTTGCTCTTCTGTCCCTTTCTCTAAGGCCTCAAGTCTTATCTCTCAACTCCCAAGTCTGTAAGACACATTTTTCTTCCTATTTCTGTAAGTCTTTTTCAATAGTTACCTATAGAAGACTTAAACACATCTTCAAACACTGTATCTTTTCTACCTAGTTGCTTCTAAAGTAGTCTTTGGCTGTTATCTCTGCTACACTTAAAGACCTCCACTTAAGTCAGTAATACCCAGAAACCTCATCTTGTCAATGCTGCTATACAATTCTGCCTTACAGAACCATCAAGAGTACGTATCAAGTAGGCAGAACACCAAGCTTCAGGTTAAAGTACCTTCTTGTGATCCATTATTCCACAGCTCAAATGAAAGAAAAGTTTTCAAGAGACAAGATACCTCAGTACAAAGAGCTGTATTTGTGAACTACTGTCTGCTGCAGGAAGCTGAACTCATTTCATGAGCATTACAGAAAGGGCCATCTTTCTAGCCCCACAGCTGCAAGTAACAGAAAAAGCAGTAATAAAAAAAAATCCCCAAAAGACAAAACTAACCAACGAACCAACAACAAAAAGCAGAACAAACTCCATGTTTACAAGTTGAAGGTTTTTTTAACAAGGAAGGGCACTTTAAAGCTTTAGTAGATTTGCCATTTCATTCCTTCCACTTTTCCCTTTTCACATGAAGGCACACGTACATATACACAGATTCCACTCTGGAGTCAGTTTACACTGAAATTAAAACATTTGGTAACCACTCTTACACTGCTGAATGAAATACTCATTTTAAAGCCAAGCATCAAAACAGCTGGCAAAAAGCAGTTTGCGTAGGCTTAGTTTAAGTTTGAAGTTCTAAACTTCAGTTATCCCCATTTGGATCTGTCCTTTTAGCTTTAAATAGTAAGAAGTACTTAAGACTCTAAAACATTATGAAATACAGTTCTTAAATTGAGATTTTGATGTTTATCAGGCAAAAGAATCAATTTTCATCAGCCAATCCTTGATTTTTATGATCTACAGTGTGGACAATGGAGCACATTCCATCAGAGTGTTACAAAATTTTGGGAGTGATACAGAATAAGCTGCTGGACTAATATGAGTATTTTTAAGTTTCTTTTGTTTTAAATCTTTTATTTGTCTAGTAGCTCCATTATGGGAAAACTCACCTGCCAGCAAATAAATAATTTTAAAAGTTCACCTTAGTTGCACCAAGGTCTAGATGCATCACCATTCACTCCATAAATATTGAAGGCCAAGACTAATTACCTTTCATACTATGCAGGCACTGTTTCCTGGGATTAAGGGACATCGTATGTCCCAATAACCACATGAACAGAGGAGCCAAAGGAAGATAGTGGTTTTCATGACAGTTTTAGCAAGAATTCGTAGGTTGCATTGATTATGCCCCAGGACAGGAGAGAACGATGGTAATTCAGATGGGCTCCTCGGAAAAGGTGGATGAGTTTTCTATCTCGTTCCAGCCAGATCTTCACAAAAACTTTTGAGAAGGACTGAAATTCACCACCAATCTGAGCTTGCATGCGAGTTTTTACAACATTCACTGGAAAAAACAAGAATCCAAGCATGGCACCCAACAGCCCTCCACAGATAAAGTCATTGACCAAATGAGTGCTGTAAGAAGTTGCTTCTGGCAGACATTGTTTAATAGGTCCCCGCAGGCCAAAGAAGAGTACATTACTGGGTCCATTTCGGAGCAGAATAGGCACCAGTCCCCGATAATACTCTCTCAACCCATAGACTTTCAGTACCTTGAAGGCCTGGTAAGTGTTTGTAAATTTATCGTGGTGTCTGTAGTCCTGAAGCAAAGTCTGAACTCGCTCAAAAGGTGTAAGAACAGCTTCCGTGGTCCCTGCAAGCACTGCTGCCATGCTGCAAGTGACCAGTTCAGGAGCATTTGTGTGGCTATGGAGCAGGGACGAGACATCTTCATACAAGCCAAACATTAAAGCCAGTGTTGTTGTTTTCTGCATTAAGGGAGGAAGGATACCACGATAGAGATTTCGAATCCCATCCTTCTGCAGCTGATGTACTGCATCCTTTGTTTTCAAACCATACAACTGCTGTCGAAAGAGGACCTTCTGGATGGGAAAAGTGATTGCTATATTTGTGAAGGCTGCACAGCAGCCACAAAGATAATGTTTTCCAGAGGTAGCCATTACATCAGTGCTTAGATACTCCTTTGCCTTCTTTGGGGCAGAACCTTCTGAATCCATAATACTGTTTTTCTTGCTATAGTTCATCTCAATTCTCCTTACCTACATCAAAAAATGAAAAGAAAGAACATGAGCAGAGCTGCAGGTTCCCCTGCAGCTTTTTTTTTCCACACTAGCTGATCATTCCAACAGCACCTGGTATCTTACACCTGAGGAAAGCTCATGAAATATGAAGGAGAAAAGCGACAAATGCCAGCTTTGACAGATGTTGTACTGTTTTCTACTCAAGTCTCAGAGACCTGAAAAAGTGGCAGTTTTTCCTTTCTATACATTTTCAAATTGAAATAGAAGGAAACTGGGAAGAAAACTGAGATATGAACTTCGCAAGTGCTACATCACAGCTAACAAGAGGAAGCTTATACGCTGGACTTCCCCATTCACTGTGCCAAATAATTCAAACAGTGGAAGGCCTATTGTCACGCAAATAAAATACACATCACCAGGATGGTGGTGATGGGGACAAAAGAGAGCCTAAGAATAAATAAACAAATAAATAAAATACATGCTGTAGTATTAAAGATTCTGGTTATTCCACTCTGCCTTTCTCTGTGGCAGAAAACATCAGATAATTTAAATAACAATTTGGCAGTTGTGGTTTAACCCATCCAGCAACTATACATCACATGCTCACTCTCCCCCCTCCGAGAATTGGGAAGGTAAAAGTGAGCTAAAAAGTTTAAAAATTAAGAAGATTCATTTTAGAAGTATCTTTTAAGGGGCACCTCCCCACCCCCTAGAAAAAAACCAAGCAAAAAACCCAACAGAGAGAGAGAGGAGACAGCCTCTGAGCAGCATCCCAGCTCCAACCTCCCTCCCCCAGATTTATTGCTGAGCATGACATTGTATGGTATGGAACATCCCTTTGGTCAATGAGGGTCAGCTGTTCTACACTGTATCCCCTCCAAACTCTTGTGCACTCCCAGACTGCTTGCTGGCAAGGCAGCATGAGGAACAAAAGAGCTCTTGACTCTCTGCAATCACTGCTCAGCAATAGCTAAAACATTCTGGTGTTATCAACATAATTTTCATCACAAATCCAAAATACAATCCTGTATCAGCTACTAGGAAGAAAATTGACTCTATACCAAATCTAATACACAACTGTAACCACAGCTTTAAACAACAAGAAAAATTCTAATAGTTTTGAAAATTTCTGAGCATTCCAGTTAATTAACCTGCAGCCTCATCTACAGAGAAAGACTGCTTCCTGAACCCACACTTTGTTTTCATGTTCTGTCAAGAAGTTTAGGACCTTGAGCTTGGCTCAGTCTGAGGTCCTGAAGGACACAAAACCAGAGACAGTTCTACCAAATAAAGCAGAGAAGCGCTAAAGTAATCATTACCAGGCAACACTTGTTCATCACTTAAAATGGGATTACTTGTTCAACAATTGTAAAAATCTGTTTCTGTAGCTGATTCGAATCCTAACTTTCATTACAGCACAGTTTGAGCTAAGTTGGTAACAATCAAGTGAGGCAGGTGCTGGCTTGCAAACTTCAGATACTACCTGCCAGCAATCAGCATGAGAGTCCCATGATTTCAAAATGTTATTTGAAGCTAATACTTGTAACTGCCACGAGGACCTGATTCTCAAGGTGCAGCCACTACAGGCTTTTATGTGAAGGATGTGTTGCAGAGGCTATCCAGAAACAAGCTGGATTGCTCAAAGCAACCTGACAGATTATTCTGACCAACTACACAATTTCTTCCTAAAACAAAACACATAATTACCTTGATTGGATTTTCCCCTACACTTACATGCTATTTACTCCTTTAAGGTCTAGCAAGTGAAAATGCCACTTTAATATTTTACAAAGATGAAGTGTTTCTGTCAATATAAGAAGAAACATAAGAGACAAGGATTTGTATTATATGGCTTATACATCACTATATATGAAGTGGTTTACAGTATTACTCAGATTACTGTAATTCTACTTGTATATACTAAAAAAGCCACATCTGACGATATGCTAGCCTTAGACAGGGGATAGTGGGTCATGTTAACAGTACGGAACAGTCTCATCACACACAATAACAAGATGATTCAAAAGGCCTTTGACAACTAGTCATTTACATGGGTGACAGCTGACTGAGGCAAAAAACAACAACAAAGACAAAACAAAACTAAGAGAGACAGACTTTTAGTTTCAGAAGCTACATGCTCCTTTTGGTGTAAGTACTGCATGTGTGCAGTAAGGAGTTGTTGAAGACTGCAGGATCCTCGTCACGCTTCTGAGTTGGGAACTTGCAAGAGCCAAGCACAGCAAGTCCTCCCAGAAGTGTTTATGACAGAACCCTTGTTTTCAGACACACTTTGTATGGCCTGTACCATCTATAAGTACTTCAATACAGCAGCCATTACAATTTAACATTAAAAAAAAAAACCAGTTCTCAAATAAAAAAAAATATGAATTAACAAAATTGCCTATATAGGTGAACATGTGGAGCTATTGCAACATCCCATTTATACACAGAAGTTCCCCTCAATGCAGCAGCCAAATTCAGAGTGCTCAGAGCAAGGGAGCACATGCAATTCTTTTTGACATCAGGTTCCTTAATCCAAGGTCTGTACATCATATGGTACATATACCTAGTTCCTCTAAAGACAGATCTCAACCCATTTACCTGCTTAATGGCCATGGCCTTCAAAATGATAGCAGGTGACCCACTAAGGTCTGAAAAGCACAAGGGAAAAAATAAAGAAAAAGGCATTTGGTATCTGGTATTGCATTATGCCTCTGTATTTCCAATTTCTGCAGGAGATCGCAGTGTTTCCTGTCATCCTGACTGCCATGGAACAAATGTGCTGCCTAGGAACTCCTCCTGGACAAGTCACTGTTTAAGATTACTCCAAACACTTGTTCGATCAGTAAACCAGAGTAACTCTACAAACTCACACTTACGCCATCATGAGAAATGTTCATCCTAAAATACTAACCAAATCCTGAAGGCATGCAGTCAGCACGGAAGGCTGATGGATTCGTCCACTCGTTTCTCCAGCCGATCACCTACCGCGATGTCAAACACCAGATTACCACCTCTGGCTCAGCGGCCCTCCGGCAGTACCGAGCCTTTCCCTTGCTACGCTTCCAAACTCACAGCATTCTTTGGCGTGGGGCTTCCGCGGAGCCACTGTGCCAGGGCCAAATTCGCCGGGCTGACGCTGCTGAAGAGCCCTCAGTGCTCTCGACGACGCTGGCAGGGCAGCCCGGCCGCAGCGCCGGTGTGCCGGGGACGTTTGGTTGCGATCTCAGCCGCTCCGGGACACAGCGCCAGGCGACCTAAAAGCAAGCAGCCAAGCACAAGTCAGTACCCCAGCAGCGGCGCAAGAGGGGAGGCCACGAGAGAAGACGCCCGGCTTTCCGGTTGAGTGGCCAGCAGCGCGGCGCTCTCCCGGGCCGGGGCCTGAAGGGCTGCCCCGTTCCCGAAGGCTCTGGGCCCCGAGAGGGAGCTCAAGGTCAGGCCGGCGGCGCGGCAGAACATGGGGCGGCGGCTGCGGCCCGTTCCCAGCGGAACCACGCTCTCTCTCCCGCCCCCGACACAGCGCGCTTGCGCGACCCCGGTGCCGCGCCGAAACGAGCCGATCCGATTCGGGGCTCCGATGGCGGGGCACGCCTCAGGACGTACCTGCTGCCGTTGCCATGGCGGCAGCGGCGGGGCGGGAGAGGAAGGGAGTCTTTGCCGGCGGGCTGGACCCCCCGGCTTCCGCCGCGCGCGCTCGCGTGTACCGCAGCCGCACTGCCCGACGCAAGGGATGACGGTAGCAGAGGGAGACGAGGGCGAGGAAGCGTAGTGCTGTCTCCCCTCCACGTGACCCGATGCTGCCAGTCGATAAGGTGACGGTACGTCCTGGGAAAGCCCAGGTGCCATTGTGTGGCGACCCGGGCTCCTGGCGTAGCGGGAGCGGATGTGATGGGTGGTGGGGTGGCGCGGAGCAGAGCTGAGCGCCGGGCAGATGAGTGCTCTCGGGCAGCCCCGTGCGACAAATCGGCAGGGAGGGAGCGACTCTGCTGCCGTGGACGGGGCATGCTCCCTCTGCGGCAGCCACGGAGCTTTCGGGGAGAGAGCTGGGGAAAGCCGCGGAGGGAGGCGCTGCAGCACTTGTCTCCTGGTATCGTCTTTATCCAGCTTCGCAGCTCCCAGTGCTGCTCTGGATTTGTGGTGTTCCCCGCGGCACTGTTTGTAGGCCCTGTAGAAGCTTTTTTAGGATCGGGTACTGCATCCCGGAGGGGCGGTCCTCAGAAGACCGCAGGCGCTCGTCGGAAGAACGCCTGCTAGTTAGCCATGCAGATCCAGCATGCCGCACTGCGCTCTCCTAGCAGCAAGACCTGGCCGAACACGCGGCAGCTCTCTGTCGTGCAGCGTGTGTTCTCAGCCGTGCTTTTCGTTCACCAGAGGTGCATCTGTCCATCATATTTGAAAAATCGTGGCAGTCAGGTGAAGTTCCCGATGACTGGAAAAAGGAAAATATAACCCCCATTTTCAAGAAGGGGAAAATGAATGACCCGGGGAATTACAGACCAGTCAGTCTCACCTCTGTGCCTGGCAAAATCTTGGAGCAGATTCTCCTGGAAGGCATGCTAAGGCACATGAAAAACAAGGAGGTGGTTGGTGACAGCCAGCATGGCTTCACTAAGGGCAAATCCTACCTGACCAACTTGGTGGCCTTCTATGATGGGGCTACAGAACTGATGGACAGGGGTAGAGCAGTTGATGTCATCTACCTGGACTTGTGCAAAGCATTTGACACTGTCCCACATGACATCCTTGTCTCTAAATTTGAGAGACATCAATTTGATAGATGGACCACTCGGTGGATAAAGAACCGCCTGGATGGCCCCATGCGAAGAGTTGTGGTCAATGGCTCAATGTCCGGCTGGAGACCAGTAACGAGTGGTGTCCCTCAGGGATCGGTGTTGGGACCGGTCTTGTTCAACATCTTTGTCGGTGACATGGACAGTGGGGTTGAGTGCGCCCTCAGCAAGTTTGCCGATGACACCAAGCTGTGTGGTTCGGTTGATACGCTGGAGGGAAGGGATGCCATCCAGAGGGACCTTGACACGCTTGTGAGGTGGGCTGATGCCAACCTTATGAACTTTAACCATGGCAAGTGCAAGGCCCTACACCTGGGTCGGAGCAATCGCAGGCACAGCTACAGGTTGGGCACAGAAGAGATTCAGAGCAGCCCTGCGGAGAAGGACTTGGGGGTGTTGGTTGATGAAAAAATTAACATGAGCTGGCAGTGTGTGCTTGCAGCCCAGAAAGCCAACTGTATCCTGGGCTGTATTAAAAGGAGCATGACCAGCAGGTCAAAGAAGGTGATCCTGCCCCTCTACTCTGCTCTCGTGAGACCTCACTTGGAGTTCACAGTTCTGGTGTCCTCAACATAAAAAGGACATGGAACTGTTGGAACAAGTCCAGAGGAGGGCCACGAGGATGATCAGGGGACTGGAGCACCTCCCGTATGAAGACAGGCTGAGAAAGTTGGGGCTGTTCAGCCTGGAGAAGAGAAGGCTGCGTGGAGACCTCATAGCAGCCTTCCAGTATCTGAAAGGGGCCTATAAGGATGCTGGGGAGGGACTATTCATTTGGGACTTTAGTGACAGGACAAGGAGTAACGGGTTCAAACTTAAACAGGGGAAGTTTAGATTGGATATCAGGAAGAAATTCTTTACTGTTAGGGTGGTGAGGCACTGGAATGGGTTGCCCAGGAAAGTTGTGAATGCTTCATGCCTGGCGGTGTTCAAGGCCAGGTTGGACGAAGCCTTGGGTGACATGGTTTAGTGTGAGGTGCCCCTGCCCATGGCAGGGGGTTGGAACTTGATGATCTTAAGGTCCTTTCCAGCCCTAAGTATTCTATGATTCTATGATCTGTCCTCATGCCCACCCTGCCTCGGCAGCCCCTCCTTCGTGGGGTCTTATGCCATGTCACTGTGTGGAAGCTGGCAAACGACTCTCCCAGGCAGGTGACAGCAGGGGCTGGGACAGGGGAAGCCACAGTGGGAGATTCGTTGTTAGGGGAGGATGGATGTCCTTGTTTATGTGCATCTTTGAACCTCAGAGTTAAGCAACAAAGTTTTAACCACCCTGAAAGAGCAGAGACCTCAGAACAGGTTGTTTGGGCATTGCTGACCCATGAGTGGGGCTAGCAGGAGAGGGAGGAAAGGAGGGCCAGGGGTGATGGTGGATGGAGCACACCATAGGATGCGTGCTGGGCCCCACTTGCTCAGATCCCATGTCTGCCTGAAGTGTGCCAGCCTGCTACCATGGGCCTGCTCCTGTATAGTTCTGTCCCTGGAGAGGTACGTTCAGCGGGGACTCGCATGTTACTGTCAACATGGGGTCCCTGCCCTGAGCTTTCTGGGCACACCACTGACTCTGTGTCCTGTCCTTTGCAGATGCTGATGGAGGTTGGTAGCCTACAGTGGAGCTGTGGCAGCTCATCTTAGCCTACCTATGCCTCCCTGACCTGGACTGCTGCAGCTTGATCTGCAGAGCCTGGTATGAGCTTGTCCTGAGCCTGGACAAAACAGGTGGCAGCTCTGCCTGGGGCTGCCTTGAGCACAAATACCCCAACTGGCCTAACCAGCCTGGTGTGGAGCCACAGTCCTGGAGAGAGGCCTTGAAACAGCACTACCTGGCCTCCAAAACCTGGGCCAAAAACATGTGGGATGTGCAGTCCTCCAGCTGTGCCTCTTTTTCAGAGGAGGAGGGGCTGGTGCCAGCTCTGTGTTAGCATAGGGGCTGAGTTCAGCAGCCTCCAGGCAGCCTTTGGCACCGCCAGCCTCTACAACCACCTTCTGCTGCTGCCTGTTGAGCATGAGGAGCAGAGCGAGGTGCTGCTGAAGGTGCCTGTGGAGGTTGTGGGGCAGGCCAAACTGGGGGACATGGCACTGCTGGCAAGCATTGACCAGCACTGTCCCACTGCTCGCTTCCACAATGTGGTCTTCATGCTGTCCCACTTCTCCTTGGTGCTCTACAAGGTGAGGCTTGGCAGGGCAGAGTTGTGGGGATGGCAAGGCCACCAAAGAATTCCCGAGGATTCCAGAGGATTCCCGAGGCCACCTGAATTCCTTGGGTGTTCAGAGTGCACAACCAGGGGTTCTTGGACTCCCTAACGCACGGGGGCTCAGGGGATTTATCCTTCAAATATCTCCACTTGATTACAGATTGCCACAAATGGCACACAGATTGCCACTAGCAAAAATGCCTTTGTGTAATAAAGCAAATATAAATAGCTATCAGGCTATTACAGATTACTAGCAGCAATCAATGATACAGTACCAATCAATAGTATGGCAGCAATCAGTAATAGCAACAGTCTTATAGCAACAACCAATAACAGTAGCAAACAAGTAGGTAAATATTATTACAGGTTATTGCAAACTTACCACTAATACAATAACAGATGTGCTCATGATAGGTTACTTATATGGATAATATAATACACTTACCAGGAGAATTAGATTTCAGAAGGGATCAAACTAGCTGTGAATTAGGAGAGGTCATTGTTGTGGTGTAAACTAGAGGGTTTATTAATGGTTGAATGATGATCAAATTATAATTATTCAGTGATTGCATAATAATTAAATGGTAATAAAATTGTGATTAAGCAATAATCAAATGGTAATGAAACTGATTTGACAATGATTTGACACTGATCTAAATGATTTAAACAATAATTTAGATGGTGGTGAAACACTACTGCTTACTATACTTTTAAGTACACAACAGCTCGATATATAAATATCATTACTATAGAACATACTTTTAGGTAGGCCTACTGTAAAACATTGCTTACCTCATTATGATGCCTCATACCAGGTTACCTCATATCATGTTACCTCATATCAGATGCCATATTAAGAGTTCTTTCAGGCTGAAGGAGTAATCTTGAGAGGCATCCCTGCTTGAGGGAGGTCAAGGCAGTGCAACCCTAGAGGAGAGCTTGGTGGACTCAAATTGATGGACTTGTCAACCCTCACTCTTTGGTGTTTGTGTAGGTGCACAGCTGTAGCAGTGTTCGTTTTGTTAGCTGTAGCAGTTTTCCCAGCTCAGGCTGGCACTGTTAGCTCCTGGTAAGACCTGATCTAGCTTCTTAGTCCCTGAGAAGGTCTGGCCTGGCACTGTTTGCACTGCAGGTTTGACTTTAGTCATGGCTATTTGTGCTACCTGAACCAAAGCACTGTTCGCTCTATCAGAGTGGGCATCTGTTACTCCATTTAAAAGGGAACCCAGCCATCCCAGGGGCAGGAGAGCAAACTGAATCAATCCCAAAAGGGGGGGGCAAATGAAAAGTACATGCAGGGTGGGACATTCTCAGAGAGAGGCTTAATTTTGGATAAAAAGTGGGTCTGTTTTAAGGGGGTGTAGCACACCACCACTTTAAGCAACCAGTAGATGCTGTTGATTTAAATTTTTCATCTGCAGCAGCCAATAATGATGGTTTTTGTTCTTTCAGAGTGATTTTAATTTTATGGCCTGTTTCCACTTTTCCAGATGATAGATTGCCATTGAAGTCCCTTGTATGTTTCACCTGTTGCTGGTATCTCAGGATGTCTTTAGTTTCTCAGTACCCAGCTGCGCTTCAGAGATGCATCTGTGCTTCTTAAGGATGTTTCTGGCTCCCAGGCTGGTGGGCATTCTCCTTTGTTCAGTGATTTTCCCCTTCTCACCAGCCACCTTTCCAACTGCCCATGTGGCGAGGTGTGAGCAACCTAAGAAGCTGGGCATACAAGAAATACCCTGGGAGCTGGCAGCCCTTACAGTGTGCACCACATCAGCCCCTCTGCACCAAAAGCCTGTTGCTGTTGATGTGCAATCTGCCTCAGCCTGGGCTGGGAGCCCGCAGCTGGGATACCCAGGGTCTTCTGCGTACCTAAGCCAGAACACAGTATTGTGGGCTTAGCCCTGTTGCCGTAGTCCGCTCTGACAAGGCATTGGTCCCCATAGACAATTGCTGACTGGTCTAGAGTGGGATATGCCCAGCATGAATACTGCACCCATGGGCTGTGCCTCCAAAAACAAGACTTTCCTTTGATAATTCAGCCAATCATTAGCTCTAATGTACACTTTCATTTCCTTTTAACAATTTTATGATGTCATGTATAATATCTAGAATCATAGAATAGTTAGGGTTGGAAAGGACCATAAGATCATAAAGTTCCAACCCCTCTGCCGTGGGCAGGGGCACCTCACACTAAACCATGTCACCCAAGGATTCGTCCAACCTGGCCTTGAACACCACAAGGGATGAAGCATTCACAACTTCCTTGGGCAACCCATTCCAGTGCCTCACCACCCTAACAGTAAAGAACTTCCTCCTTATATCCAATCTAAACTTCCCGTGTTTAACCCGTTACCCCTTGTCCTGTCACTATAGTCCCTAATGAAGAGTCCCTCCCCAGCATCCTTATAGGCCCCTTTCAGATACTGGAAGGCTGCTATGAGGTCTCCATGCAGCCTTCTCTTCTCCAGGCTGAACAGCCCCAACTTTCTCAGCCTGTCTTCATACGGGAGGTGCTCCAGTCCCCTGATCATCCTCGTGGCCCTCCTCTGGACTTGTTCCAACAGTTCCATGTCCTTTTTATGTTGAGGACACCAGAACTGTACACAATACTCCAAGTGAGGTCTCACGAGAGCAGAGTAGAGGGGCAGGATCACTTCCTTTGACCTGCTGGTCACGCTATCATATCTAACTTAATCAGTCTGAAAGTCCTCAGGAGAAAGATGATGCACTGGCACATGGTGGGAAAAACTGAGTTACAAACCTGCTGAAAAAGTCCCTGTTTGTCCATGGCCACGTGCTGGGTTGCTAAAGCAGACACATGGTGTCTTGCTCAGTAATATCTCCTTCATTCGGCTGGTCAATGTGGCTGCATTTCGCCTTTCAGACTGTTGCTCTGGTCTCCATGTGCAGCTGCTGTTGGTGAAATGAGAGCATTTCCCCCCCAAGCCATCAATGAAAAACAAATTATAAAAAGCAAACTTACAGCAATCTTCCTGGCAGTCATAAGAACCCTGCAAGTTGCAATTTCAGAAAGGTTTTCACAAGCAGCCTCTCAGAAGCTTATTTGATTGTATCTCTGTTTATTAGAGCTTTTTAGTTAGAAAAAGGGAAGGTATGATTAAGTCTAGAGCAGGCTAGTGATCTGAAGGGATTTCTGTGTTACTGTCTTTGGTACAAATAAGTGCATTTCAAAACCTTTCCGCAGTATGACCACTTCTGAGGGTGCTCGAGGCTGAAACCAGATGTTAGGGCTGTATGTTGGCTGCAGACTCTGGATATGTAAAATTGCCCCAGCTCACTTGTCACAAGCTATTTTCAGTCTGCTTTTAATGTGGTGCACAAATCAAGGAAGAGAAAATAATGATTTAAGAGATTCTTGTCAAATTAGGAGCACTGTGAAATTCCAAGCACACTACTCAGCTTTTCTGACCTGGCTCCTCTGTACCTTGTTGCATTACAGTTGGCCTTTTAAGTAGATAAGCAGAGATATTTGGTGATGCACAATCATCCTGGTGGTATACCAGCACCCATAAATTCCTATATGCATTGCTTAACAAAGCAGGAAGGCCATGGTACGGATGGCTCACAGTTCTGCAAGCACCAGCAAGTCAGACGGTTAACCACAGTGAGGTAACAAGTAATTGGTGGTGTCTCTGCCATTGCAGTGTCACAACATAATGCCTGTGCAACAGTATGGCACAAATTTTTACATTCTTTGCTTTGCGCTTGATACATTGTGAGTGCAGCATCCTTCACCAGTTATGCTAGTGGCTCCAGGAAGAATTGTAGCTCTCCAGGTCACCCAGGTAATGTTTGATGTCGTCTTAACTTCTGATTCACCCAGTAAACCCAAGTCCATTAACAATGCCCAATGGCCAGTAACACATCTCTGAAGTTGCAAACTCTACTGTGTAGAGAGTGTTGCTAAAGTTTAATGATCTTGGCACATCAGGCCCTGTCTGCTGCTTCTTGTGACTGCTGGGCCTCCCTGGGCAAGTGTTAAACCACATTAAAGTGGCTTAAACCACTTAAACAGTGAAGTGATAAACCACGACAACTGCAAAGCTGTGTCTTGCTTTTGAAGTTAAGGAAATGTTGCCAGCAGGGAAGAAAGTCAGTAGATGTCACTTGTTGCAAGGTACTTGCTAAATCGGCTTAACAATCTGTGTCTGTGTGAGCTTGTTTTTGTGACACCTGAATGCGTATTGTGAGCATGAGCTTGTTTGCTGTGGAAGGACTTGATGGTATGTCCAGGACCACTTTTTCTTGCTTTGTGCAATGAACTTACTTTGTGCTTACTCTCCAGACAAGCTCAGGCTATGTCCAGTTAGATAGTTGCAGCTTTGAAAGCGGGCAGCTGCAGATCTATGCACCAGGGATGTGCCAGGTGAAGTTCTGCACCTTCAACCAGTCTAGCATCTACCTCCACAGCATGGCCCTCTGCATCCTGGAGAGCTGTGAGTTCACCAGCAGTGAGAATGCCTCTGTAACTCTGGAGGGCTGCCCAAGCTCTGACTGTAACTGGACCTGCAAGCACCTGGCCATGCTGGCCAAATCCCATGCATTGTCCATATGGGAGCCCAACCCAGCTGGCTGCCCTTTGGCCAAGCGGGATGGCTGTGGGGGAATCACTGCTGGGGCCAGTAAGAACATGTGAGATTGTCGTAGGGTAAGAACAAAGCAGCTTCCTCTCTGCTGTGGGTGCTCAAGCCCTGCTCGGCTCAGCCCAGCAAGGCACTGGATTCGAAGACAACTTGCAGGCAGCAAAGGAGGAGGAATCCCCAGCCCTCCACTCAAACTCCAGTGACAGTGACTTAAACAGTGACAATGCAGAGGATGCTCAGGCTGCCTACAAACTGCCCTATCAAGCTCGCAGTCTGAGTGACACAATTGCTAATGTTATGGACAGCAGGCTTCAAAGCAACAGACTGCACACCCTTAAGAGGGACCTTAAACTCAAGTCTCTGCTGCTGCAGCTGCTGGAGCTCCTCCTGAAGCTCCTCCTGGAGCTGCAGCAGGACAAGGAGGCCCAGTCTTTGCCCAACTCTCTCAGGGCTGCATCATCTAACAGTGCCTTTTCAGGGATGGGAAGGGAGGACTATTCATTTATTCACAAGAGCAAGCAAAACTGGAAGGAAGCATCTTCAGGGATCTTACCTATGCAGCGCGCTGCATACAGAGCATTAAGGTGCTGTGAAGACTGCTGCGAGCCCTCTTCCCTCTCCCTCCTGCTCCACTGGCTCCCTTTCTATGCATTGCCTGTGTTAACCAGCCCAAATGAAAGGCAGGTCACTTGCAGCCACCTGCTTTCTTCATGCAGTAATGTAATTGCAATTGGAGATGTTAACTCGGTGGCATGCTGGTGTCATGTAGTCAGGCCTGCTCTACCTGTAAATTAAACTCTCACCCTATAAAAGTGCTGCACAGCACATACCACAAATGCAGTGACTGCAGGACTGTGATGTCAGCCTTTGGTCTTGACCGTTGCCATGGCCAGACCTGGCTGCTTCAGGAGACCCTCAGGGGAGGGTGCCTGCCACAGGGATATAAGCAGGGATTTTGGTTCAGGACATGTGCTGGAGGCTGAACTGAGTTTTTTCTCAACATAGTGCTTGCCCAAAGTTCACCTCTCTGCCTGTGTTTCTCTTCAGACAGGAGACAAGGACTGGGGTGATAAAAACCCCCAGTGTCAGGGAGGTTCCGAAGGATCATCTCCAGCCACCTGCCCAGAGCAAGACCATCCCCACTGCTTGGTCAGGGCAGCTCAGGATCTGGGCCCACTTTTCAGACTATTGCTTTTAAAGATTGCAAGGAAAAGTTTTGTGCAAGGGAAGGTGGGAGATGTTTTTCCACCTGACTCTGGGAAAGGGGACTGCTGTGATTTGTGCTAGCTCCTCATCTGCAGTCCCCACCCAAGATCACTGTTCCTGTGCAGAAACACCTTGTTTCTTGCCAGTGGAAGACCCCTCTTTTATTTCCAAGGAATACCTGTACCAAAGGTGCCCTCCTGAAGGCTCACCCATGGACAAAGTAGTAGCAGGAGGGAGTGGAGGCTAAATTTAGCTGTTCAGCCCCTCTGAGCTGCTGTGGGGCTATTTTCATAGGAGTTAGGCTGGCAACAAATGCAGATCCAGCATTTTGGCCTCTGTTCTGTTGTTCTCTTTCGTTTGCTTCCAGTTTGCTCAGCAGCCTGGTTTTAACTGGTGGCAAATGAGAGGGAGATGAGGCCAGCCCAGCTGCTGCTCTCAGTGAGAATTTGCTCTGCTAGGAATTAGACCAGAGGCTCTTGTTGAGAGGTGAGTGTCAGAGCACCAGGTGGTGGGAGGCAGTGGAGTGCATGGATGTGAGATGGGAGCAAGGTGATACACAAAGTGGGAGCATGGTGGAGCTGGCAAGGGCTCGATGTCCTTGCACAGCCAGGACCCTCCAGTGCAGGGCACTCCTGGGCCAGGGTTTGGTGTGTGGGACCTAGCTGGAGCAGGTGCCTGCATTTCTTGCCTCTTGTAGGTCCCTCCCCAGGCAGCCAAGCGTGACTGATGGAGACGGGCAGCTGTCAGGCAATGTTTACCTGAGAGATTGAGTGAAGCACCATTCCGGAGTGTGCAAATAAAAGGTAGTATAATTTAATTACCTTCTGATCTGTGTTGCTCATTGAAGTGGGATATGCAAAGGCAATTTGTAGATTATTTCTTAGCACTCATAAGACATGGATTTAAGACATAATTTTGTTTGGCTGGAAAATACTAAAGATTGCTATTATGTAAATATTTACTTATTTGCTTAGTGGAAACTAGGTTGTTACTTTGCTAGGGATGTGAAAGATAACAGGAAGGGATTCTATAGGTACACTGCAAATAAAAGACAGACTAGATACAGTGTGAGCCCTCTCTGGAAGCTAGCAGGAGAACTGGTTACCCTGGTGTCTTGGTGCCGTGATTGCCCAGCTGGCAACCCAGAACCATGCAGCCGCTCACTCACTCCTCCCCTTCCTCCCCCCGCTCCCAGAGGAATGGGGAGGAGAATCAAAAGAATGTAACTCCCACGGGTTGAGATAAGAACAGTCCAGTAACTAAGGTATAACACAAACCACTACTGCTGCCACCAATAATAATAATGATAAGGGAAATAACAAGGGAAGAGAATGCAACCGCTCACCACCTGCCTACCGATACCCAGCCCAACCTGAGCAGTGATCTAGCCCTTCCGGGTAACTGCCCCCAGTTTATATACTGGACATGATGTGCTGTGGTATATAGGTATATAGGTATATAGGTATATAGGTATAGAGGAATACCTCTTTGGCTGGTTTGGGCCAGGTGTCCTGTCCCTGCTTCCTCCCAGCTTCCCCTGCTCCCTGGCAGAGCATGAGACTCAGAAAGTCCTTGGTCAGAGTAAACATTACTTAGCAACAACTAAGAATACCGGTGTTATCAGCGTTGTTCTCAGGCTGAAAGTCAAAAACACAGCACTGCGCCAGCTACTAAGAAGGAGAAAAAATGACTGCTACTGCTGAACCCAGGACACCTGGATTTGGAGAAGGCTGAGGTTCTTAATGACTTCTTTGCTGAAGTCTTCACTGTCAAATGCTCTGACCACACCACCCAAATCTTGGAAGGCAGACGCAGGGACTGTGAGAATGAAGACACTAGGCCCACTGTAGGAGAGTATCTGGTTCAAGGTCATCATAAGAACCTGAACGTGCACAAGTCTGTGGGACCTGATGAAATCCATCCACAGGTCCTGAAGGAGCTGGCGAATGAAGTTGCTAAGCCACTGTCCATCATATTTGAAAAATCATGGCAGTCAGGTGAAGTTCCTGATGACTGGAAAAAGGGAAATATAACCCCCATTTTCAAGAAGGGGAAAATGGATGACCCAGGGAATTACAGACGAGTCAGTCTCACCTCTGTGCCTGGCATTTTTTCCTCTTGGACATGGGAGGTGTTGGACTTGCAGCCCCACAAGCCCTGCCCAGTGTTGAATGGGCTGTGGTGAATGAAGCATCATCAGGTCCGGGGCAACCCTTGGAGATGGCAGCAGGAGCTGCTGGAGGAAGAAGAGGCTGCTGGCATGATGGGAAGAGAAATGTGGCGTTGTTTACTAGAAACCCAAAGAAAGATAAAATTTAAGTGTGCATTAACCATTTCAGAGTGATTTCTTGGCAGCTGGATTAATTACCCTTCTGCCCTTTTCCCCAGCAGGGTTGGGAGCTGTTGCTTTTCTCTGTGGTTGATGTCTCACTCACTTTTATAAGTGGCCTTCCTCCCTTTTGCTTTTATTCACTCTACATGTGCAAAAATGAAACTGTAATGCAATAAGATACACAGCGGCCTTCGCTCAGGCATTGTCATTGTTGGCAACAAAAAAGGCATCATCCGTAGCAATCAGATCTATGGAAATAAAGAAGCTGGCATTTATATTCGGTATAATGGAAACCCTGCTGCGAGGTATGGTAGTTAGCACTGACCTCTCTCTCTCCTCCTTTGTTTGTTACGCATTATTCCTCCCACTCTGCACACTTCTGTTTTTTTCAATCCCCACCATAGAGCAGAAATAGGACCATGATGTGCTAGCGCCTTTCTTTGACTTTCCTCTTTCTGCTTGCTGCACACAGGTCTTTGCCAAGTGCCAGTCCTCAGGTTTTCCCCAGATCTGAGGAGTACTCAAGCTGTGTTCAAGATGAACAACTCACATGTCATGGTGCCTTTTGCAGGAAAAGGGGAAAGGACCTCGACACTCCAGTCGTTGTTACTCCAATTCACCTTTCAGCTTTAAACATCTGATGCTGGTAACTTGTAGGTGTTTAATACCATTTGATTTAGATGTTAGTGCTGGTCTCTGGAAGGCTTTATTCAGGTCGATGCCATCAGCTTTACCTAGTGGTATCAACTGGTAGCAATGAGCCCAGAAATGAAATGGCAGCTGGAGCATGGTTTTGGTTGCAGATGTGAGGGGGGCATCTCATCTGTACTGCCACCCCTTCCCACCTGTCACTGTGCCTGTGAGTGATAAGGAACAGGCATAGGGTAACTCACGGTACTGTAGAGCAGGATGGGGCACAAAGGGAAGAAAATGATTGCCCTGGATCAGCCCCATAGCTACGTTGTGAGTGTTCATGCTGGAAGTGTGGATAAATAACTGCTTCAGCCTTGAGTCCTGCAGATGTAATGAAAGTGACCTCTTGAAGGTTTGTGACCCGCATGGAGAGCTGGTGAGGTTTAGACAGACTACCTGTATGGACAATTAAGAACAGGTTACTGAGGTTCTTAGTCTAGGTTGGGACCTGGAGAGGTCTGCAGCAGAAGTATTGGCCCTGAAAACACAGGTGTCAGGGCTGGGCTTTCCAACAAGGGTTTATGAAAGTGCTTTCTCAAAGAGGTATTGTAATAGCAGAGCCCAGCAGTGCAGAGGAAGTATCTTGGGGGATGGAGAGATTCACTAGATATCCTTCCCTTAGTACCTTCTTACAACACTGTTTGCAACCACAGCTTGCACCTTGTGACTGATGCATATGACCTTCCTTGCCTGCTGGCACCTTGGAGATGATGGGGAGAAGGCAGAGAGCAAGCTCAGCAGGAAGATACCTTTTTTCTCCTGACCAGTTGCCTGCTTGGAGGAGCCCTCAAGCTCGTCTCATGAGTGCTGCTCTGTGCTGGCTTGAGGCAGGCTCCAGCCCTGGCCAAGGCTGCATGCACGCATGCTGTCCAACCAGTGCCACGTACTGTGTTGAGCATGGGGCTCAACAGGAGCTATTGGCATGGATGTGCCTCATCAACAGGTTGGTGTATGCAGCTGTTGGCAAACAGGGCTGGCAGAAGGGGGATATTTATGGTAGGAGCATGTCCTTTGCTGGATGCCTTTTCCACACCTGGAAGCAGACCAATATTGTGCTCATTCCTGAGACCTGCAAGCCCAGCTCTGTCCTGTGTCACTATGTGCAGCTGCCTGGCTGGGGGACAAGTTTAGATGAGATGTTGCAAGGGGCTCTGTGAAGAAAGCAGGGAGGTGTCCTTTTGAGAAGTGTGCCAGCTACTTGAGTGCCAAGTACCATTTTTAAGCATGATACAGGTGCCTTGGGATGTGTATTTTCCAGTCAGAAGAACCCTCTGCAGCACGTTTGGGTGAGACTGATCCCTTGCTGTGCTGAGGTTGAGGCTGGGAGGTGCCAAGTATGGTGTTGCTTGGGGGTGCAAAGCTACTGCCTGCTCCCCTAAGCTGGTGAAAGCAGTGTTGGAGGGCAGTGCCCCACAGGTGATGGCCTCTGCCTTGTGTTCCTGGAGGATTGCCTCTAGGATGGTTTCACAGCTTCTCTTCCTTCACACCCTTGCAGCTGCTGGTGGAAGTGTGGATGTCCAGTATGGGCACATTGTGTGTTCTTCCTGCCTGGCCCTTCTTTCTAGAGGCCAGCATACATGTCACACCAGGCCTTGCGGCCCACAAGCAGCTTTCCATTCGCTGGGCACTGCTGGTAGCCTGTACTGCTCTGGCAGGATGGTAGGCGCTTTCCTCAGCTGCCAAGCCTTGCCTGAGCAGGCAGCAGTGAGAGGAGGGGCAGCCATGCTGGGGCAAACGAAGGACAGCAAGGACACAGCTGTCTGGCCAGACAAGATGGATGGCCCCTGCACTGCCTGCGCTTATCCTTGGAGCAGAACAGCAGCTTGAAGTGCGGCACTCAGCCCTACACCCCCAGCCAGTGATAGTGATCGTGCATTGCTTGTGATCGCATATCACATGCACTGCTTTCCCACCCTGGTTCACTGCTGCAGAAGCTCCTCCACTCACTTCACAGCATGGTTGGAGTGGACCACCTCTGGTGAGTGCTCCTGAGTGGATGCTGATGCAGTCTGTGGCAGGCACTGTGCTCAGCTGGTAGTTTTATTTCATGATCAGCCTGGTTGCTCTCCTTCTCTGGATCTCAGCAGCAAGCCAGAGATTCAGGGTCACACTGGGGAGGAGGAGCTGGTGGTGGGGTTGGGGCTCTTGGGCTTTGTTCCTTCTGACAGGAGGCACGTGGAAGCCCAGCGGACAGCAGGTGGCACCTCTACTCATGCACAACAGGGCCCACATGTGCTCTGTAGGCTATCATTTCCAATGCAGAACTGCCTCTGCTCCTGCTACTGTGTCTAATATTTCCCACCATCAGCTATGGTCGCCATCTGCATGCTGGTTTTGGGGCTCCTCTCAGAGCAGCGGTTCCGTGGCTGATAAAGTCTCTCACCTCCTTCCTGGTGTGAGGGGGATGGTTGAAGGAGGCTAAAGCCCAGACTCTTCTGTGGCATCAACCGAGGTGGGCTTCAACTGCTACATGCTGCATCTTCTGTGCTCTTCTATGGGGCACAGGAGCCTGCAGCTTGGAGCCTCTCTGCTCATCAGCACCTCTGGGGTAGGGAGGCTGCAGCAGCTTGCAGTGGGTAGCCTGCCTCCCTGTGAGGTGTTCTATGTGGTGCTGGGAGAGCCGAACATGAGGCTGGTTTGCAGGGAAGTGAGTTTAATCCTGAGGAAAAGGAAAGTCCAACTTGGGAGTAGGGATAACTGTGAGTGCAGGTAACCAGTGGGGTGGAGGAGCCAGGCTGCAGGAGGCAGTCATTGGTTCTCCTTGTCAGTAGTTTCTCTGTGGCTGCAGCTGTGGCTAGCCACTCCCGGAGAGCAGACCCTGGCTGGACAGACAAGTGGTCTAATATGGTGGCTGTATGGAAATTCATGAGCATCTCCTGCCATTTGAATACTCTTAGAGATGTGTGCTTCCCTGTGCCTCTTTGTGCTTTTGCCTCCTTGAAAGTGGTTCAGCTGATTGTAGCTCTGCTCTGCTTTGCATGTGCCTTCCTTTCCCACTGTGCTTCCTTCTCCCTGCACTTCACTGTGCAGCTGCCCCATGCCCAGCTCTCCTGCTAGGCACAGGCAACAGGCTGTGACAAGTAGCCAGCCAGGGGGACTGGTGCCTCTGCAAAGACCTGCTGTAATGGCATCAGTCCAAACCTTGAGCTGCCAACGCTGTTGCCGGCAACTTTCTTCTCTTCCTCCCTCAGTGGGAACCATATTTTCCAGAGACTGGCTGCTGGAATAGCAGTGAATGATAACAGGCGAGGCCAGATCACAGGTATGGGAATGAAAATGGTTTTGTTATGCCCAGTTTGTTTCTGTCTTTAATTCTCTGTTCAACTGCAAAATTTACCTTGTTGTGGTTCTTGGGTGACTTTAGGTGCAATAATCCCCTAGTTTGCATTTTCTAGTTGGCATTTTTATTATTGATGGGGGGAGCATGTCTTTCTGCAGCATGTCGTCCAAATTATTGTTCTCTTTGTCGCTGTCCCAGCTGGGGCATAGAACTGTGCTCTAGAGCAGTCTAACATGTAGACTGCTTTTTTCCCCTCCCATGCTATCCAATTTATAAAACTGTCAGTGATATTTTCCCGTTGTTCTGACACCTCTGAGTGGTCTTCCACTGTGCTCTACATCTCAGACGACAGGGAGGTGATGGTTACTGGAACTCCTAATGACTGGTGGCCTGTGTGGGAGAGCATTGCTAGGGAAGCTCCTGAGGCTCGGGCTCTGCTGCAGGCAATGGGAGTTTTCCAGTGGGGCCAGATCTCAGCTAGCGAGATGTCTTCGCTCTTCCATGGACAGGAGGCCCGTGCGGTCACCTCGTCCTCCCTACCTTGCCCTAGGGAATGTCATCTGCAAGAAGCAGTGGGGTGGAGCAGATATCTGTTGGGGGATGACCCAGTCCTCAAGAACAACTTCATCTCTTACAGCTGCTCGGACAGTGTGGTGATAGGCGAGTGTGGGAAGGGCCTCATTGAAGGGAACACCACTTATGGTAAGGAAACAAACCCGGATGGGGGATGATTCTTGCCTTGCTAGGCTGCCCTCTACCTTTGGCACACCCCAGAGCTGTGGTGGGAGCCCAGGAGGTGGTTGGCAATGAGTGCACAGGAGGCTTGTCAGGGAACAGCTCCAGCCCAGCCCAGCCCAGAGCAAGCACTCCAGAGGTCATGCCACCAGCACTGCTAGGCTGCTGCTCACGAGAGGCCCTCTCCCTCACCACTGCTTTCTCTCCAGTGGAGGGCAGGAACTTCCCTCTGAGCCTTGAGAAGGAAGCCAGTCTAGCACCATCACCCTCATGCAGGACAGGGTTGAAGGAGAGGATGCATGGGACAAAGTGAGTTGTATCTGCTGCTGTCCTGCACCAGCTAACTAAGGGACATAGCAGTCTGGCAGGGTCTGTAATTCAGTGACTGGGCTAACCGTGTGACAGAGGCTAAACTCGTGATGTGGTTTTCTTAGGAAACTAGAAATAGCTTTTTTTTTTTTTTTAAAGGGGATTTAAAGGAGCTGTGGAGAGAGAAGTGCTGCAGAGAAACCCACACTGCCAGGCCATGGATCTACATCCTGGAGCAGCTGAACTTCTCTTTGGCCCTGTTTGAGACAAAGATACAGCACAGGTAGTCACATAGCATGGCTTTGTGTGCATCTGTCTGTCCATCTATCCCACTAGTAATGCTGGCCGTGGTGGTGGTCTGTAGTGCTGGCAAACAGTGTCAGCCTCTTGCAGTGAGGGTAAGGTACACAGATAGGGAATTACCAGTTACCAGAGGTTTGTGGATCAGCAGTGGCCAGGGCAGGAGGAGGGTGGTCATAGAGGCTGGCTACCCTGTGCATGACGAAGCTGTGGCTCAGCCTGCTTTAGAAACTGGAGAATACGTCTGGGCACATGAGGCCAAGCTGCAGGGAAACCCAGGTTGGTGCTTGCAAAGCTGCACACTCCCTGGCCACAGAGATTCCCAGTCCTGGAGAAGGAGAGACCAGGGCACATGGGCTTCCCACTCTATGGTTGCCCATCTGCCACAAAGCCACCTGTGCATGGAGCCAGTGGATGGGACTGCCTGGCCATCCCACAGAGCCCCAGGGCAATGGGAATTTACCTCTTGGTTGCAGGACTTGAACCAGGGAACTTGAGCTGGAGTCAGAGCATGGACAGTGCCAGGAAAGGGCAGAGGTGGGGAAAAAAAGGCTCACAGACTTGAGTCAGCCCAGTGGGACCAAATCTGGGCTAAAGGATCTCTGTGAGCCCTTCATGCGTTGGATTAGCCTTCATGTGTGCTCAAAGAGGAGTTTGCCTTCATCCCACCTGCATTGCATGTGGACTACCAGCTGCTTTGAGGCAGGGCTAGGGGTCTCCAAGCACTGCTAAGTTGATGGGCTGTGCCACCCTGCACTGCAGGCAACAAGGGCTGTGGTGTGTGGATGATGTCCTTCAGCCTCCCACACCTCATCAGCCACCAGATCAGCCACAACAGCACCTATGGGGTGGCAGTGTTCTGCCACAAGGATGCTGGTTACTATCCCACTGGTCAGGGGCCCTACGAGAATTTACAGGAGGAAAGGGAGGGTGCTGGAGGGGAGAAAGACCCTGACAGTGAGGAGTACCCAGCTGTCCACCATCCTATCAATGTGGCACTGGTGGAGTTGAACAGCATCAACTACAACGGAGGTGAGCTCGAGGCCTGCCGCTTTTCCTGGGCTCCAGAAGAAGTGGTGGTGTGCAGAACAGTGTATTGTCCTGGCCCACCAGCAGTGGGGTCTCCCAGGCCTACCTAAGCAGCCACTAGACCAGAAGGACCCCGGAGAATGGTGGTCTGAGACCTGAGTGTGGATGGGTTGTTTTCCCAGTCAGAAAGTCATATTGTGATAGAAGAAACTGTGTGTCTTTTAGACATAGAAATACATTTGTGGCCATCATGACTGAGACTGCAAGCTCTTGACCAATAGGACTTTTTGTTGACAGCTGCCAGCTTGCATGTCAAGAGCAGCAAAGTGCTCAATGTCATCGCCAGTTTCATTCATGCCAACTGTGATGGCAGGGTGGTGGTGGTGCAGAGCAGCCAGCTGACAAGTGTTGCCAGCAACAGCATTACCTGTAACAGCCGGGGAGGCATGTTCGTGAAGCCTGAGTGCCAGGTGGAGATACGTGGAAAATGGCATCTATGAGAACTGCAGCCACAACATTGTCTCCAGGGGAGGGGGCATCATCACAGAGAATGACATCACTGGCAACCAGCAGTGTGGCCTTCAGCTGCTTCAGGCAGCAGATATAAACGTACATCCTGTAGATTGCTGATGGAGCACTGATGTGTGTCCCTGCAGCTGAGAGCAAAGTGAACTCTCCATCCCTGGCAGTGTCCAAGGCCAGGTTGGCCAGAGCCTTGGGCAAGATGGTCTAGCGTGAGGTGTCCCTGCCCATGACAGGGGGTTGGAAATAGATAATCTTAATGTCCTTCCTGATCTGAACCATTCTATTAGTCTGTGATCCCAGTGATCCTGTGATCACAGACTGTGATCACAGTGTGAGCTGTGCTGAAGAACTGGGATAATTGGCATCTGAACTAGAATTTTTGGAAGTTAGATGCAGTGTTCCAGCATCTAACCAGTTCCCAAGGTTAGTACCTGGCTCAAGGCTGCCTCCATTCTGTTCTTTGTTGAGGTGAAGCCATTGTGCATCGAAATGATAGATAAATGCAATTTAACTCATCATGAAGGACCCCTAAAATGAGTATACAGAAACCTCTGCCAAGACAAATGCTCTGCATGAGTCCTGCAGGGACTGCAGACTCTTTCGAAAAATGATGCCTGTAGGAAAACATTGTCTTCTGGACTAGAAACTAAAGCCGACTGCATTTTTCATGGTCCCGGCTGTCTGGTCTCCTGGAGCATACAGGCAGGATTCATGCTGCAGGGTTCATATGGGCAACAGGTCCTTCTTGAAGTACTGGCAATGTCATGGTGCTGTCATTTCTCCTCTGCCCACTGGCAGAGCCAAGCAGATAGCCTGAGAAAGGGTGGGATGGTCTGTGGTGCTGGGTTGGGGAGAGTGCTCGGCAAGAAGCACTGCAGCAGCTGTAGCTGCAGGAAGGAGAAAGGACTGATCTTCCAGACGATGGCACAGTGGTTCTTGGGGAAGAAGAGACTCCTAAGTACTTTCTTTTCATATACAAAGAAGTGACAGCCTCTAAGTATAGCTGTTTCAAATCTGAAGGGCAAGGAGCAGCAGAGGTTCACATTCGGCCTCATCTGTGCTTGTCTTTCAACAGGGTGTTGTGTACCAGCTGTGGGGAAGCTTGGAGCATCTAGCACTGACAGCTATTGAGCTGCCAGCTGGGGCCACCTCTAATGTGTGGAAGGCCTTGGGAAAGCTTTTGTGTGCGTGGCTATAGCTTGCTCAGTTTGAACCCATGGCATGCTCCCAATCTGCCAGGGAGTGCTGGTGAGCCTGTGGTAGAGCTTTGGGATTTGGTTTTGTGTTGATCAAAAAGCCATATGAGCAATGACCTTCTGCTTGGGCTATTGTGTTCTAAGGCTTATTTTGCAAGTGACCAAGAACAGGATCCAGTCCTTTTGGAACTATGGGATTGCTCTCTTCAATGAAGCCAGAGTCGTGGTGCAGGAAAACCTCATTTTCCAAGGGAGATCCAAGAAATCCATTTTGCGACTGATATCAAATGCAGAGGATTGCATCATCCAAAACAACATGCTTTTCACCTTCAAGGAAAGGTGAAGCCCCTGGCACCATGGAGTGCAGCTGTAAGCTTGCACTCACAACTCTCCTGTTAGGCGAGCTCTGCTTTGTACCTCTCCTTTGCAGTTTCCCATACCAGCTGACCCATGGCACCAGCCTTATGTGCGTAACCACTGTAGGTGAGGACTGCAGATCAAGCAGAACCAGGAGGTTCCTCACAGGATATGTCTGAAGCCCCTCTAGAGGAGCTTGGATTATTCCTTGACAGGCCAGCATGTGTCTTCACGATGTCTCTGAGTATAGGCATGTCTGCCCTCTGACCTGGCCAGCTCATTCGCCTGGGCAGTGCTGCCTTTGAAGCCAGGCTGCTATGTTTGCAGGCTGCGCTACTGTCCCTGCAGTTCGGACAGCCCTGGGGCTTTTGTAGCCTGGACTATGAGAGTCAGGGAAGGAGGGAAGTCCAGAGACACTCCCCATCCGTATTGTGCTTTTGTGCTGGTGAGGAGGAGAGTGGTATTGGGCACCAGATTCCACCTCCAGGCTTTTGCTACGAGAGCAATGTGAATGGCAAATGGGAAAATGGATCTTGGAGTCCTTGTTTTTCCTTGGCATGGTTTAGCTATCTTTGTCTTTGTGCCAGTAGACAGAATTCATGGTGGTCTTCAGAGGTACGTCTGTAGCTGCAGATCTCTAATAGGTATTGAAAAGCTTTCCTTAGCTGCTGGCTGTCACCCAGATGTCAGTGACTCTCATCTTTATGAGCTTCGTTCAAAACCGATCACTCTAGGCCAGGACTCTGAAGCAGATGCATGTGGAGGGAAAACTGGAGCCTCATCATCCATGCAAGGGCTGGGTATTTAGTGGATTGTTCTTTTTCATTAGAAATTTGACCTTGAATCTTCCCTTTGGGTCATAAATCTTGGTATAGGGTGTGGGAGAGGACAAAGGCAAGTTGGAAGACTTGCGCTACTGGGGGGGATGTTAGGACGTGTGGTCTCTGAGATTGATGATGCTCTCATCTGGTCCTCTAGAATCCCATCGCATGAAAGTCAAGTGTACTAGTAAGGACTCTCAGCTTAGACTCTACTAGGGACTCTCAGTGCCCTTATCCCTATGATTCGTCCATTAGGTTTTTAAGTCTGGCCTCCTTTAAGCAATTAGTGAGAGGTCCCAGCATTGACTTTCCTTCTGCAGGCTCTTGTCTCTTCCCTCAGAACTTGCAGTCACTTAGAGGTGTTGGCTGTGAAATCATGGATTGTAGATTTTGCAGTAAAGCAAGATGTTCTGCGTCAATTCTCCAGTCACTTCTGTCCCACTCGAGTATTGGAACAGACATTGTGTGATGAGTCGTGTGCCTGGCAGCAGTGCTCTGCCTCTTTCCTCCTTGAAGGGTAAACCTCAAGGGAGTGTTTCTAAGGATGCTCTGTAAGGACTTATCCGCTCATGGCCATATGGGGTATCTTTCCTTTTCGCAGGTTTGATATGGAGTGCATGCTGATCAACCCTCCAGCATGGCCTTGCATTGAAGGTGGTGCGCTGGGGTCCTGCACGGCCGCTGGAGGTCAGAGGGTTTCCAGTATAACCACCAGAGTGTATGGGGGCTGCCACAACCATGGAATCATCTTCTGCACCATTCTTTGACCAGGGAGGGAGGTTTCTTCAGTGATCTCTCCATCTGTCTTTTCTCCAGAGCTACTCCTGGGAAGCTGTCACAGCTCAGGGATGAGGACCCTTACTGGGATGTACTCCCTTTTCACGGAGGATTTTGCAACTTCATTGGCACCTCATTAAATAAAAAAAAGTAGCTGGGAAAACAGCCATTAATGTCTTCCTCTTTGCCCACTGAGATCACTGCTGGGGTAATTTGCAAGCAAGCAGTTCTTAGATGAAATGCACTCCTGGCAGGACCAGCAGCGTACCAGGCCAGGCCTCCCCAGCCTGAGCTCCAGACAAACCTGTCTTGCCATGGGCCTGCAGCATTATTTATTTGGGAATCACTTACCTTGGAGATACTTTGTCGGAGACTATCTGCACTTGTGCCAGAAGACTCTGAGACTAACAGCGTGTCTTTTGTGGTCTTGCTCTATTTCTATCTGTGCTGATTCTGAGCCAGATGGGGCACACAAAGTAATGCAGACAGACAAGGGCACAGACATACATCCATGCAGTAAGGTCCCTCCAGCAACTGGATGGGATGCTGTCTGGCTGGTACCTGCCCCTGGGTCCCATTCTCCCCAGCTTCTGACACCAGGAGGCTCTAGCTCACCTTCCCCCCCTGACAGACAGACAGATTCTGGGCTTCCAAACTACTTGATGCCCATGCAGATCCACACACACCAGTGATGCTGGCACCCATACCAAAGGGAGAGCTCTCATCCCAGGAAAAGTTAGAAAGAGCACTTGATGAGCAGACAGGATGTGCTCATAGGCATGGCCAGACCAGCATCTATGCTAATAAGGGCATGTAGGGACAGAACAATGGGGAATGGCTTTTACCTTGACAGAGGGGAGATTGAGATGAGATCTTAGGCAGAAGTTCTTCCCTGTGAGGGTGGTGAGGCCCTCGCACAGGTTGCCCAAAGAAGCTGTGGCTGCCCCATCCCTGGCAGTGTTCGAGGCCAGGTTCGACAAGGCTTGGAGCAACCTGCTCTAGTGGAAGGTGTCCCTACCTGTGGCAGGGGGTTGGAACTGGATGAGCTTTAAGGTCCCTTCCAGGCCAAACCATTCCATGATCTGTCCTTGATCACCAGCCACCTGTTTACATACAGTGGGTGGCTTTTTTTATCACCTTCTCTCTCTCTTTTCCCAAACCTGTTCTCCTCAAACTGTCAATGCCTGTGTTGCCCCACATGTGTTTCCTCCCCAGGCACCCTGTAACAAGACTTGTGCAATCCCAGAATGCTCTTCCCCTGCCCCCTGTGCTGGTGACAGTTACCCCTGGGTCTGTGAGGCGCTGGGGAGAGGGTGGGTGTCCTGGGGATCCCCACTAGCGCCTGGGCTTCAGCGTTCTGGCTGTGGAGAGACAGAGGCTCACACACCATAGCCTCATGTGACCAGCTAGCAGTTCCTGCCTTGTCATCCCCCTCTTGAGACTGGCAGTTTTTTCCCAGCTGAATATTCTCTGTCTTATTCATGTAACAAGCTGGCCATGCAGGTTTCCCCCAATACAAGCTGGTATAGCTGTGTTGCACAGCCTGCTGCTTCTCTGCAGACCAATGATATAAGAACATCCAGTCCATTCAATTTTTTATTATTATCTTTTTTTAAGGAGAAGTACTATCTTACTATTTACTATAATCTCAGGAAAGCTGACACAAATAAAATGCTGTATTTTAAAAGCATTTAGATAACTGGGTTGCTTTCTAAACTGAGTGAAGTTCCTAAAGTGGTTTGTGGGGCAACTGTTTCTGAAGAGGCTCACTGCACTGCAAGACCATGGGATGCATCTGGCTCATCTGGCAGTGCTGGGCACTTGGCAAGCATACAGCCTGTGCCAAAGCCGTGGGAGTTTTCCTATGTTCAGGAGTAGGTTTAAAATCAGAGCTAAGCAACAACATTGTAAGTTGGCAAATCTCTGCCCCTAGGTATAAAAATGTATTACTTCTGGGTGTGCAGTCTGGAGTCATCTTGAACCACCGCCACCGCCACCACCGCCACCACCACCACCACCACCGGAAATCTTTTACTGCTAAAAAGTCTTATTTTGGTACAGTATGGCTCGTGAGTTGGTCAAACACCTAATTTGCCTCAGGATAGAGTCAAAGCTGGCCTAGCACAAGCTTTAAGAGACCAGTGCAGCTGAAGCACAAATTTCTGATCACCATTCCGTGGGCAGCATGGGGAAAAATGTGCACAGCACAAGGGAGAGCTGAACACAGGGCTCTGTTGAGCTTAGCATGGCTGAGCTGAAGTAGGCTTAGGGAAATGGGAAGATGAGACCCACTAGGGCATGGCAGGGCAGTCCCTGCCATGGTGATGCTCTGACAGAGACAAACTTCAGGGAAAGCAGGCTTGTAGCTCCTAACTGAGACCCACCCTCCATCTCATAACAGGGTTAGTTTGCTTGGTGGATCATTCTGGAGAGGAACAAGCTCAAACAGTAGAAGAATCCAGCAGTAGTAGCGGGAGAGAGGCCAATAGACAACATGCCTGCTTGAGTCACTGGGTAAGTGCCAAGAGAGTGAATGCACAGGTTCCTAGGAAGAACGGACTTGTGGGAAGGATGCAAAACCCCAAATTCAAGTTGCAGGTCAGGAACCTGAAGTCCCAAACTCTGTGTGGCTGTCTCTGCAGTACTGCCTCATGTACAAAGGCATGTGTCCACAT
Organism: Psittacula echo; assembly: GCF_963264785.1. Classification (NCBI taxonomy): domain Eukaryota; kingdom Metazoa; phylum Chordata; class Aves; order Psittaciformes; family Psittacidae; genus Psittacula; species Psittacula echo. The sequence goes on along the minus strand of NC_137742.1, from coordinate 82,903,847 downwards.
CCTTGATGGGGGGGGAGAGCATCACCTTGGGGAACCTTCAGAAACAGGGGAACTGAGAAAGGAAGAGTGGGCTGTACGTGAGTCAGGAAAGAGGCAGGCTGCCGGCACAGACAGAAAGATGATGGTGGACTGTTTATACTGTAAGTTGTCAGAAGGCTGGAATGTCTGCAGAAGCACCTGGAAATGTTCAGTACTACTCAGAAAATGCCTGCAAGGGAATACATAGCACAATGGCAATAGGTGTGGAGGCTCAGACTGTTCACAGTGGTGGTTACTGGCACACACAGGGTGGAGAAGGGTCAACATACTTCTAAGCCAGTGCTGAGAACCTCAAAAATAAGGTGGGGAATCTGTAATGGGGCTGACTGTAGTGGCCCAAATGTTGGGATTTCAGAGAATTACTTTGTTCAGGCACTTCCCAAAGGCTCCTGAATCCCATCATCCAGACCTTAAAAAAAAAAAAGTGAGATGTGGGATTTTTATAATAGCTTTTGCATCCTCTTCGTTCAGTGCTTTTTTTCACTTTGGGGCAGCAAAATGTCCCATAGAGGATCTACATGCTGTCAAGCAGGCATACAGAAAATTGCTCACAAAATACACATAGTTTATCTCACTTCACATTGCAGAATATAAGCAGTTAATTGCAATATATGGAGTAAGTATTCTTAAACTTTCAACAGGTTGCTCTGGAAGTAGGGTTCAAATACTGTTTTCAAACGTTAATATTTGCACTGTCAATCACTACGGAAAAATCCAAATGCTCATACTGACTTCATCTTCACAAAGAAAGCAAAAATAAAGTTTGCTTTCCCAATTAATCTTTCAATATTATGTTAAATATATTTAAGGCCCTGAGTGGTTAGTACTGTTAAGACTTTCAGACACAAAGTCAGAAAAGACTATTCTCTTTTGTGGAGAGAATTCAGTGGGCCCTCGATAATTAATTGTCACCGGTGTGCATTAATCATAAAATGTTTCATGATCTTGTATTACAATGTATAGTTTGTAGAGCATCATGGAAGCAGAATGGGTTGCTGCTGCTGTACTTGTGCAACACCCTAATTCAGGTGCTCATCATGACACAGCGGGTAACATCTCACAGCCACCCTGACACGGCAGAGGTGTGAGGGCACTATGGCACTATGCTGAGGGCATAGTCCAGAGCTCTGCTGGCTTCTTCATCACCTGAACATTGTGCAAAACCAGTGCACATACATGAGCTGCACATCCAGTTCTTGGCACAGCACAGACCTTGCATTTTGCTTTGCTCAATTAGTGCATTTGTCTGCTTGTAAGTTAACTAGAGCTCATAATTTCCAGAAAGGCAAAAAAAAAAAAAAAAAAAAAGCTGAATGCCTCCCTGCTGCTGTGCCTGTCCTCCTGCTGTCTGTGCAGGAGCCACCTGTGAGACAATATACCAATACTGCTGAGAGAAGCTAACTGCAACCTCTGTCCTACAGAGCTCCATGCTTTTAGGTGTGAGAAAGAGCCTGTGTCCAGCCTATTTCATGGAATCTTTTATCTGGTGGCCAAGCACATTGTCAAGAGGACTATAATGCTTTCTGTATGCTAGCAAAGTACTGGGCAGTGGCAGAGGATTAATGGGGAGAGGTTCTGTGTCAGTCAGCCTCCCACAGGCCAACCTGCACACAAGTTTCTGGAGAGATACCAGCCTATCTTGCATTCTCAATGTCCAGGATGTGGTCTTGAGTAACATGACCCCAGAAAGTTAAGAAGAGTGTTAGTAAACCTCTCCTCATTTCCAGCAAAGCATCTTTCCCCTGTGCCACTGGATTTCTCCTTTCACCCATTCCTGTTTCTGAGGGATCAACTCATCTACTCACATCCCCACTCCATGATGTGGACAGGGATGAGTGTACTTTACTGGGGCCTCTGAGTCCCTCTAGCCTACCTACACCCTGCTGTGGTTCACACCTTGGCAAGTGTCTCCTCCATGGGACCTGCCTGCAGCCCTGTCCTGCCTGCTTCAGTGGGAGCTGCCCAATGCTGCAGGGTATCTCTCTGGCACTAAGATGGGATATCTGGTCCCCTTTCACATCCCACTGCCACATCCCTGCGTTACCACTTCTTTCCACATACAGAACTCTGCTGTGTTGTTGGGAAGGCAAACAGATGCTTTCCAAAGTGCATCAGCTAATAATGAGATACATTGCAGATGAGCAGTTCTCCCATTTGGGCTAAGTTAGCACCTGAATCAGGGGTGATGCTTTCAGACACAGTCAGAACAGGCTCTGCTGCACACAGCAGTGATATCAAGAGAGACAATTAACATTCTCTGATGTAAGGTGTTCCAAATCAAAGAGCATTACTTTTTGCTCAGTTGGTTAGGCAACCACCTATGCTTTCTACTTCTCCACTCACCTTGGCATGCAGTAGCAGCTTTGCAGCAGCAGTTAATTCTTCATCCAAAAACCCATGGTACTGTTAGGGTGATTCACATCTGCTTCCCTCCTCATGCCCCATACCAGCCACCTTAAACACAGCTGCAATGAACTACAATTAAATAAAGAGAATAAACTAATTATGTATCTCAGAATAGTGCTTCATACCAATCTAAGTCAGAGCTGCTGGCTCTGACATGCAGAAAACCAGATCTTAATGAAAATTAAAAGACCATCATGAAAGGTGCTTTCAGCCAGACCAGCTCCCTGAGCAAATCCACTTTACTGAAGACTTGGGAACAAGGTCTGTATAAGTCAGGGGCTTCCAAAGTTCAGCATGGGGAAGTGCATGGGGAAAGTGCAGAGTCCTCTATCTGGGGAGGAGCAACCCCATGCACGAGAACATGCTGGGGGCTGCCCAGCTGGAAGACAGCTTGGCATGAAGGCACCTCAGGGTCCTCATGGACAGTGGAAACGGAGCTTGTCTCAAACACCACTTCTCCAACACCACTTTAACTGAGCTTGTCTCAGATCCTATTTGCATTCGATCATGGGAAGTTTTGCAAGAATTATCGCATATGAAGCAAACAATAAGGATGTTGCTTTCAATACTGCATAGGCAGATTGTTCTGACCCCCTGTTCACAGGTCTGTGAAAAATGCTGACTCAAAGGATGGGGCACCACAATATGAGGGATGACCACCCAGAGGACCCTCGTGGAAACCCAGCTTTGGAATTATGCATGTGTTCACTAAAACACATCCGTCATGATCTCTACACTCCGCATGGACGTTATGGATTAACACCCCAAAGAATATGAACAGCAAAGGCAGGGCTGAGGTCAGAAGGGGAGCTCCCACTGTTAGAGGAGGGTGAAATTTTCTGTAACCATTCTAACAGTGATTATAATTGAAAAGTTTGTAAATCAATAGAAAGCCTTTGTACATATGTTAAAATTTTGTAACTTTGCTGTTCTGTATTTTAGATACTGTTCCAGTAGGTGATTGTGTTTAGAAATCATAAATCAATAGAGAAGCTTCATACACTGAATGCTGCAATTGTGTTGATTTGTATCTTAGCTACTTTATAACTAAACACTACAATGGTGACTTTAGGAATAGAAATAAATATAACCTTGTATAGTGAAAAGTGTAGAAAAGAATGTACTGTGAAACTCCAACTTAGCAGAACTACATACCAGGGGCAACTAAGTGAAGATAAGAGAATGCTGTGTCCACATAATGGTTGGGATTTGTCCAAAGAACAGAAAGGTGAAAAGGACAGAGTGAGGAAGACTCCTTACTTCATCAGGACGACCACCCGACGACCACCAGAGGGGGCTGCGCAAGCGCTGAAGAGGCTGATGTCGTAAAGGACTGATGAAGCAATCCCTGATACCTATTGCGAAACTTCTAACGTATAAATTGCGAATGCGATGTGACGGGGTTAGAACCAGATTTGGGTACGTACCCCTGGTTCTCGGCGCCTTAATAAAGCGCCTCATATAACCATTCCGATGGTTATGTGTTTGTCCTGACGCTAACACCACCACCAGCAACACCATGGGTGAAGAGGACCAGTGAGACGTTGCTGAATCCACAGGTGGTGACTATCTGCTTGCAACTTTTCTGATCTCTCTCTTCCTCTCTTCTCACTCTGCTTTAATCTCTCCAGAAATAAACACTTTAGTTTGTTAGACAGTTTTAGCATTTGGCCTTGTTTGTGCCTTAATTTCAAACAGGTGACAAATATATCAACTCTGACCAGGTCTGAGTCACATTATGTCTTCCGATCAGGTTGAGACAGACACCAAGTTGAACATGAGCCAGAAACAGGTCCTTGCAGACAGGCTAATGGTATACTGGGTGGCATTTGGAGGACCATCTCCAGCAGGTCAAGGGAGGTGACACTTTCCCTCTCCTCAGCCCTCATACCTGGAGTGCTGTGTCCTGCTGGGCTTCCCAGTACAAGAGAGACAGGAACATACTGGAGAGAGTCCAATGAAGGGCAACTAAGATGCTGAAGGGCCTGAAGCATCACTCCTATGAGGAAAGACTGAGAGAGCTAGGACTGCTCAGCCTGGAAAGAAGGTTCAAGGGGATCTCACCCATATCTATAAATAACTGAACAGAAGGTGCCAAGAAGAAAAACCAGGCTTTCCAGTGATGCCCAGTGACAGGATCAGAGGCCACGGGCACACCTGAAACAAAGAAGGCTCCCTCTGAGCATCAGCAAGCACTACTTTACTGTAAGAGTGACTGAGCACTGCCACAGGTTGCTCAGGGAGATTGTGGATTTTTCATCACTGGACATACTCACAAGTCATATGGATATGGTTCTGGGCACCTGTGGTGGTGCATCCCCCTTCCTCCAACCCCCCACCCTCTGGGCTGCTCCACAATCCAGGAATTCCCATCAGTTCTTGGCCTTTCTGTGATGAGTTGAATGGTGAAGCATCCCTTGACCATACCAGGAATTAATACATAGCTAGGGAGGGATGCACTGATCACATCAGGGACCCTGGCTATGGTGGAAAGCAAGAGCAGGAATAATCAGTCATCCCCTGACAGCCTGAGAACATTCCTTCCCTGACTGCAGCCCAAGTGGAACAGTACCACTGTTACTGGAGTTCTGAAAAATTTCTATCAATTACCAACTTTGGCTGCAGCCAGGATGGAGATTTATTAATGACTAAAGACGATTTTCTTGCAACCCTATAAACAGTGGTTTAAATTGAGGCCTTTTGAGCTCTCCTGGACTGCAGCAGGCAGTGACCAGCATTCATCTCTGGGAGTAAGCAGTAATCTGAGGACTGTCAGGATCATCACCAAAAGATGGAGCCTAGGCTTAAGTCCCCCACTCCTCAAGATTTAACCCTCATCTGTTGAGAAATGCCAAATCATTAGAGGTGAATATTTCACTGATTCAAGGGAAATTTTTAACAGGTATACATTTATATGTCTTTATGTATCTGTAGGCAGGTGTAGATTGTTACAGCAATTACAGTAAATTCCACTGACTCACTTTGTAAGATGCACCTTAAAACCACAAACTGCTGCTAAATGACATTTGTGACTTGTTAGATGAATACCATTGACCACATCCAAGACCAAGACTAGATCCTGCTGAACCTAGGTTCCATCAGGAGTTTAGAAAGGAAGGTGGTCTACTCTGAATCTCGTAATTCAACAGGAGAGTTTCCCTTACCCTTTGTGACTTTGGTCCCTGTATCAATCATCCCTAGCTCAATTTTGATATTCCTTTGTATGGGTCATCCATGTAATATGTAATAGAGTGAACCTTGCCATTGAATTCTGTTAAGATGTGCCTTTATAGATCACATTAAAATTGCTCTTGCTAAAACCTTTGAAGAACGTTCTTTAACGTTAAGCTACTCATTTCGCAGAAGCACCTAGCTGTGGTTGGCCCTGGTTGAACAGGGGGACTGGACAAAGTGACCATCAGAGTTCCCTTCCAATATCAGCAATTCTGTGATAGAAACATTCCTATCTGCAGCCTACAATTCTCATGGGATTAATTCTCCTTTACTCAGAAAACTGGATGTTTCTGTCACTTCTGTGAGTGACAGAGCTGTGAGTAGTGAGTCATAAAGGTGTGCAATGAGTTACTCTTAAATCCCAGAATTATGTATTAAACTCAAATTACAATCTGGAGCAAAGGCACCTCAAAGAGAAGACTGCTCTTGACAGCCCAGGTTCCTGTTTCACGTAAGCTTTTTCTCTTGGAGGTAATCCTCAGCTTTTCACAAGCCCCATATTCCTACAGCCTTGCTTTGTATACACTTGGAATAAGCCTTGCAGCCCAGGACTAGACTGAATACACAGAGAAATTAACCTAGCAGTCTATCTCCCAGGTAATGGGAATCCTCAGTAGTCAGTGGAGGACCTGCAGTTTCAAACCATGTTTTGTTGCTCCAGCACAACCTACATCTTTCTCCCCTCATACAGACAGGAAAAAAGGTTTTACTACAGCTTTTTTTACATAAATGAAAAAACCAAGCAGTTTAATGAGGTGAACACCTGTTGCAACCCAGCGTTGAGAGAGGATTTCAGCAGGGTTACGCACTGATGCTGGACAGCCAAATCCAACAGACTATGATGCAGAACAGCAGTTGAAGAGACAACTGTTTCGCCCCTCCCAGACATTTTAGTTCATTTTCTTGCGCTTCTTTTGGTTCCCTGATGCCTTCTGCATGGGCAAGGGGAGAGAGAGAGTGCCTAGCTTGTGGTTCTGATTATTTTCAAGTTCTGGCAGTCCCTTTGCCTTGGAGACCTTCAACCGCATGGCCTTCGCGATGTCCATCATCCTGGAAAACACCAGAGAAACACTGTGTGAGTGGGGTGCACAAGTCCTCTGTCTCACGATACTGCACAAAAAAAATCAACTAACAGGTTTTTGCCACACGGCAGAAGCCAAAAGGCACCAGCAAGCAGGATGCGTTCTCTGCATGTCAAGGATACCATGGAGACAGATGCTGAAAGTATTCGAAGACTATGAGGTAAAGCCTTCCTGGGGAGACTAGAAGCTTACTGAGCTCAGCACCAGCACCTTGGATAGCATTCTAAACCCACACTGCTTTACTCAAGCTTACTTGAGAGAAAAATAATGCTTCCCTATGAAGAAAACAGGCACTGTTTGCGTTCAGATGTTGCTTCTGGCAGCCCATGGCTGCTTCCCAGTGCACTCATCTCTTGTGTGTTATATGATAAATGAAACTTGGTACAGCAAGAACGTCTCTTAGTGACTAAAATTGAGTATTCTTAGTGTAAGAAGAGAGGCTTGGCTGAGATGTGTAACGTGAAGAGTTTGGGCAAGAAGGCACAACCACAACACATCTGCAAGCTTGTCCAACAGAGAGAACAAAGTGCAACTGAAGGGAAGCTAGCAGGGAAATAGATGTCCTAGCTTCATCTAGGGTCTTGAGAACACCCAAGTCCCAGAATCCTCCCAGCTGACTTTGTTATCTTTGAAAGACATACAGGTTGAGTTGGGAAGGGTTCTTCAGTCAAATCTTTCACTTGAAGCACAGATCATCCCATCAGGGGACCTGGGGGTATGTGTCTCTCCACAGTTTTTCCAACAGGTCCCAGCCTCCTCCACCTTTTTCTCAACAGCATCCTATGGCCTGTGTTCCCAGCTTCAGTACAGTAGTTAAGAACAAAATCTGGGTATCAATTGCAAAAACCAACACAGATTCCTTAAAAATCTTAATTGCAACAAGGAAAAGAAAAAGAAGAAGAAAAAAAAAAGGAAAATGAAGAAAGGAAAAAATAATGAGAAGAATTAAAAGAATGAAGAGAAAAACGGAAAAGAAAAGAGGAAAGGGAAAAGTGGAGAAACCAAGAGAGAAAAAGAAAACAAGAAACAGAAGGTGGAAACTAACAGCAAACACTGCTGTTAAACCTGCTACTACACATCAAAGAACAAAGAGCGTAACTTGGAACAAAATCAGAAGTAACTGCATCATGGCTGACTAAGGAGCTTGCAAAACCAGGAGGCAACTAAGGGCTCAGATTACCTCCAGATATTAAGAGACCTTAACATTACACCCCTCAGCCAGAAACCCCAGGATATGCCACAGTGTTTTTCTGAGTTGCAGTGAAGGGTCTGTGTCCCTCCACAGTTCCTACCCACCTGCAGTGTCACTAAGCAATCCTGATAAGAAAGACCCTAGTCTCAATGACTGAGTTAGGAAGCACATGTCCTTGGTCCACAAAATGGGGCAGGGTGGGAGACAGATACTAATGAGCACGGCTGAGCAGTCACTAACAGAGCCACCGGAACCCTTTCCAGACACAACTAATAAAGTGCCTGCTGAGCTGATGTCTGCTTGCTGGGAGGCTTCACATCAAGCACAGTGCTCTTCTTGAGCAGTTCTCATCGATGCGTGATTAATTCAGCAAGGGCCTGAGATACAGTACAGCGCAGCACAAACTGGAATAGAACTTCCAGAGCCGGATGAGCTGGCAACAGGCTCCGACTGACGCCTGCTGGGAAAAGCAGGTCTTGCAGCTAATGGCAGGTGCATGACACGTGTTCCTTCTCAGAAAACTGAAGTCTATGGAGCAACTGCCTCGAAGAGCTAACACAGGAAGGGTTCTCTGCCCTGAAGCTTATTCTCCAAGCTGTTGTCTACCCGTTCACTTTCAAGACACGTGATTTGGCAAACATTTCAAATACTGCCAGCATATGTCATATGGCCAGCATTTCTTCCTACAACTTCTCCCCATGATGTTTGTCGCAGAGTGCTCAAGTTTATCAGTATTTCAAAAACAATCTTCTTGGAGCCAGTACCAGAATGGATAGATTTCAGGGGCCTGGGATTCCTCCATGTAAATACAACTACACGCTCAGAGTGCGACTGTGGGAGAAAACCCGTTTCTAGTTTTGCTGTTGCAGGCAGCTGCAAACCTTACAGGTGCCTTGAAGTACTACTGACACCCAAATTGGTACCTAACAGGGACTGGAGCTCTGCAGGACAAGGGACACAGAGGGCAAGAAGGTCAAGAATGATGTGATTTATCATGGAAGAAACAGAGCTGAGTGGCAGTGAATAGGTCCTGTTCTAGAATCTGCCCCACCTGGCTACTTCTATACTGCCTGCCTCTATTTTCTTCCCTGCAGAACAGCTGAAGAGCCTCTTGATGCAGTTGAGGACCTCTGTGGCAAGTGCCCTTTCTAAGTTTCAGATGTGTAACCACACCCCTTTACGAACAACAGGGCTTCAAAATAAATCTTCAACAAACTCATAAAAGATAGAGTCCAATTATAACAAAAGGGACTTGCTAGCAGGTATTACTGTACTACCCAGGTACCAGAGGGGCTGCAGAGCAAGATCTCTCCTCAGAGCTCTTTGTAGGAGGATCACAGCATATCTCAGCAGGTGTGAATAAACATGACAACTCACCTACTTTCTTGGAGCTTCAAGTCATTCTGCAGGACCGTGAGGTCGATTTGGAAGTTGTTAATGTGCAGAGCCAATGCAATGACGTATGCTGTGATTTTAGCCTTCATTGATGCAGAGATTAAATTCTGGACACTGCATGGCAAGAGGAAGAACACATGAGATGTGAAGTGTCAGTGAACCCAAAACACAAGCCCTACTAGGTGCAGACAGAACTGGAGCCCCAGTTAGACACGGTGGACTTTTCCTAGACACCAAAGAAGAGCTCAAAGCAGCACAGACCTCTGATCACAGGGGCCTAACAGACTTCTCTGTCCCCCCCTCAGGTGCCCGCTTCTGTTCAGAAGTGGGGGCCCCTGAGGTTCTCATTATGTAGACTTGACAAATCCACCAGCTAACGACACTTCAGTCTCTTTGGCACTGGTCCCTTGCAAGAGGAAGGCAAAGGAAAGCTGTTCTGAGGGTATTCAATGGAAGTACTAATGGCACCTCAAATACATAATCCACACAAATCAGATCCCTGTCTGGTGATCCTCTGGGAGCATTTGACTGCTTGTCACTGGTCAGAGCCTTCAGACAAAAGCTGGCCCATTTGGACTCAAACTCTCTGCTTCTGACAGATCAACAGTGGTAGTACAGCTATGCAATAGCAAAGCATCACCATTATGCCCCTTCTACGCAGAGAGGCTGTCAGCTCCCTGAGCATGGAGAAGACACTGGCAAGAGTGAGGACACTCTTCACTCTTCTCTTTATTTTGGTACTTCCATTCAACAGGATTGCCAGGCTCTGTTATAACAAGAGCACTTCCCTGAGCAAGTCAGTTGAATCACTCTCTGATCCAGCAGGACTGGTTAGTGAATGGTCTCTATAAACAGATTGGCTGGGCACAGGGTCTCGGCTTTCTTAGGGCACTGACAAACGAGTTGAACACTAGAGGTTGAGAAAATCTCCCCAGCTTTTACATGATAGACCAGCATTGTCTGAAAGTGACTACCACCAGCCACAACCCAGTGTTCTGCAGGGCTGGAGACATGACACAAGAAAATCTACTGCTACTTACATTTTGGTAGGTTTCCTGATAATGCGTTCATAGACCTTTAATGTCTGGCTCAAGAACATCAAAGCAAACATAATTCCTTACCTGCTATTGTTGTAGGTCAGTGAAGTGAAATTCTTCATGAGTTTCCTGCTAATAATCTGTGGGCATTCAGGACCCATTGGATCTAGGGCAGAAAAGGATTTTACAGCAGAATGAACATACTCTTTCTTGTACTATCTATCTCCAGCCACCATAATAGCACACCTATCACTATGACATTCATCACTCTTCCCAGGAACACAGAAAACCCAAAAGAAACCTCAGCACTTGATTTCTAGGTCTCATCATTTTTCAGGACTGAAAGAGGCTCCTAACAGCTTTTATTTTCTTTATAAATGGGATCTCCTACATCAACACTACACAATCTAGAATGTGTGCACATGCATCTACGCATGTATTTCTTTTAATAGATTTCTACCTTTCAATAGATGGTCCTGTCAGAAAATATTAAAACTGAAACCACACTAATGAATTCCTACTAGCACCCAAGACCCGTCATTTCCATGTCATCCTTGACTAAGTTCTACAGGGTGACTTCTCTGTTTCCAGCAATGCAGGAGGATATTTACAACCAGGCTTGCCATGTCCTCCTCCATCACCCCCTGCCATTGAAAATACCAACAATGACATTTTCACCACTGACAAGGAGATACACAAGTTCTATGGAAGACGGTAAGTCTTAAAGATTTCAACCAAAATATTTTGTGTAGTCATTTTGAAAACAGCAGTTCCTGACATTTTAAAAGCAGAACCCTGAATATAACAGAGGTATGATCACTGTGACCCACAGACTGAACTAAGAAGCAAAGGATGATGAAGACAAAAGCACAAAAAGAAAGATAAAGGATGCACTGTGTACTGAATGCCTTTTGCAACTGGAATATGGAGGCTGGGTAACACTTCCCAGCTGCTTGGCTTAGGACTAAAGTGTGAAAACATAAAACTTGTTTATAAGTGCAGCACTATCGATAAACTAGGGAGAATCTCAAAATTTCCAATCTAAGCTACCCTGTCTCCTGCAAAGAGAATCTCATGGTGCCCTCCTGATGCACATCAGTTACAAAGGAACTAAGAAAGATTAGACATCCATCTCCCAGCAGATGCAGATCTAGCAACCCTCAACAACGTGGAGATCATCGACCTCAGCACGAAATAGGCTGAAAGCAACTGCTGCAGCTAGCTGCGGCTGTTCAACCACTAGCTAGCTGCTTGATCACTCAACTCATTCTGAGCAGCTTCATAATTTTCTACTGCAGTAACTACAAAACAAGTCTCAGCATTAAAAAGTCACAGCTTAAAAGTAGAGGAGCTGAAAACTCTTACACTTTGTTTTGATCACTTTCTGGTAGCTGAACTTAATAAGGGTGTCCAGGAACCAGAGGCATCGGGCTTTGTGATCTCTGCTCTTCTCATTAGCAGGCAGGAACTTCAGCTCTTGTAAAACAAAGCAGCAATGGCTGAAGAAGAAAGGAGAGGTTGAGGCTCAAAGAACCAGGAATCAATTTACATCATCATAAGGACAAGACACACCTGTAACTTCAATGCTCAGCTGTTTGAGAATTGCTCCCTGGACACCTCTAAGGATAGCCCAGGAGACTGCTTTGTCTTTCCTGTCAATGCCCACCATGTTCAGCCAGCCCCTTTTAGCGTGCAGCTACTAAGAAGGTCCCTGCACTGCAGAAACTGGAGGCTCTTCATGTGGCACACAAACCTCTACTTCAGCACAGGCAGGAAGCACAGGTGCGGTTTGTGCTCTTCCTGCTCACTTCAGACCCTTAGCACAACGGCCTAATAGCTCTAAATGTATGTCCATGCCAAGCCACAGCAACCTCAACAGCAAATCGCTATTTGGCTGTCACAGTGTCCAGCCATGGGAGTTTCATGTTCAGTGCAGTTCTGTGATTCATCTTCTAGGCACCTGCCTTCAGACCCCACTTAGGATTTCTCCACTCTCTTCCTCTGCAATCAGTTCCTCAAAGAGCAAAGATGCTGCTGTGCACAGAGTTTCCTCACATGTATAAAATTATACCACATATTCCCCAGGGTAAGTGTTGCTCAGCTGTGGTTGGATCAAATGTCCTCCCTCTGCACTGAAAAGGTCAGCCTGGGTACATTGAAGCTGGCAGCAGTAGCCATCCTGACCCACAGATGAACTACAGCTTCACAGGGCACATCTAGACTATTACGAGGCTGTTTGCAGCAGTATTACCTTCTCTCTTGTGTTTTCTTGGTGATTTCTTCTGGAGTGATGTTAACAAAAGCTGCTGCTGGAATCCGCAATGCTTCATACTCTGCGGGGGACAGAACTGGAGGAATTTTAAAGAAAAGAACAAAAATGCCTTTGCTCTCCTTTCTGGTCTGAACAGCGCACAATGAGATAAGCTACATCCATTCTAATTTTAGGAGATACGGGGCAGGGAAGGATGAAATGAAATTATAAATAGGCAGGATGTAACTACAACACTTGGAAGCTGGCCAGTAACAAAGGTCTCTAAAGGACTGTAACTGTACCCCAAGTCATGTCTGCATAGCCAACCTCATTCCTAATCTCAGTCGAACTACTGTCAACAGCAAGGCACAGCATCCTGCTCTCTTGTAGCAAAGAGGCAGGATATGGGATAAATCTCAATGCATTGTGTCCCTGCTCTCAGCTTTTGGCTTGAGAGTGAAGAAGGCTTGGCTCATTCACACACTTTGCAACACTCACTCCCATATGTCAGATCACTGACATCAAGGCTTACAGTTGTATAAGAAACCACTGTGCAACAGAAAAAGATACTGTCCTCAAACTTGTAAACATTTTCTGGTTTGTCAGCATCTTCATTACATGGTGGGAGGAAGGTAGAGATGTTCTGTACATCATCTTGGGCCACATCCTGGATCAGAGCTTTGGAGGGAAGCAGGAAAGTACTTGCACCATACAAACAAAAACACCAAGAATATGACCACAATCCAAATCCTTTCTTTAAATACAAGTCTACTCAATGATGGTTCTTGCATCAACACCAGTTTAGTCACTAGTTTAAAATACCAGTTCAGTTATTGCACTTGGGACAGTAGTAAAGAAAGCCTACAGCTCTTCCCCATTTTGTTTTGTTCCTGACACATGTAGGTGGTGACTGTACAGAAAGCATTCCCATAGGCACAGAAAGGCTGACAGCTTCTGACATGCCTGCTATGTACTCAGCATCCTGGGTTTAGCATAGTGTCATCATTTCCACCAAGAACTTCCTGCTCCTTAAAATTTAGAAAAGCCTCTCCAGACTAGATAAAAATCTGGGAAAGAAGTGCACCAAGACAAACTGGTTGCTGCTGCTGCTGCATCCATCGCTTGCCTGGAAGGTGGACAGTATATGGTTTTTGCACTATGGGTTCCGCTGGAGAGCCATTTGGCACAAAGCAGCTTCAAGAGCACAGACATTATCCAGCTGGAACAGAAGGGATGACAGCTGATGGGTTCTATAGTCAACAGACATCTCTCCCATTCATAGCCAATGAAACTCACAATCCCAGAAGCACTAGTGGAAAGGAGCTCTGGAGGTCTCCTGTCAAACCTCCTCCTCAAAGTAGCGCTGTCTACAGCACAGTGTAAGTGCAACCCTAGATTTGTCCTCCCAAAGCTTGGAAGTCCCAAGCATGATGAGTCTACACCTCTCTGGGATGGTTCTAGGGCTCCACAACCCTCCAAGGCAAGACAGTTCTCCCACTCTCCTATCTGTCCTCCCAAGGTTCAGGTATCACTGCAACTTGTACTATTGATTCTTGTACTGCCTGGTACTGCTGAAAAGGGTTTGGCTCTGACTGCCCTTCAGGTAGCTGTGGGCTGCTGTTAGATCCTCCTTGGCCTCCTCTTTACCAGACTAACCTAACTCAGCTCCTTCTACCTCTCCTTGTCAGTTGTGTGGCCCCTGCCTGCAAGTTGCATGGCCTCTCCTCCGTCATTTCTTCACCTCCCTCTTGATCAGGACAACGTAGCATAGGCTGGACAACATGGTACAGATGCAGCTTCACCAGCACTCAGTAGTGGGGTTATCAACTCTCCTTGAAGCTTCAGCTCAATATGATGCTTTGGAGAGTGAATGTTCCCTGCAATAGTGACAATAACAAGCGCATGGCAGAGTGCCTATTTGCTGCAGGCTCCTCCATAGCAGAAGCCTAAGTCCATCAACCTATCTCACAACAGCACATGGGATTGCACTTGATGGGGCTATGACCTAATTTAGGACATGGACCATTTTATATAGACATGCCACTGTGAAGCCAGTGGTATAGTTCACCTTAATGAATGTTCAGTGTCTCAGTTCAGACCAGGTGAATGCACTGCCTTTATCCCAGAACACTGAATCTCAGGAAATCCCAGAACAGCTCTCAATAATGGCCAGGGACATTGATGTCACAGTAATCTTTCCTCCTTCAGGCAACTCCCACAGCAAGACTAGCAGAATCAGAAGGAAGCAGTTCCTTTTCCACTAGGAAGACCTGTGAGTTCTTCCACATGTGCCTTTCTCCAGCTGCCACCTTGGTCACTCAAAGACAACCTCTTTCTTCTTCTCACCATACTTGGCAAGGAATAGACAGAAAAAGGGACTTATGATTGCCTTCATTAAACCCCTGAGACAATAATATTACCTGTTACTCCCTTTGCATCTATAATGTTTGCTGCTGCTTTTGTCACAGCTGTGTTCAAAGTATCACTGCCCACTGCATTCATTCGCCGAGAGTTCAGAGCTCGCTTCTGCTTGCTCGTACCAAAGGCCTCAATGCACAAATCCATCTAGGCAAGAAAGATGCAAACTGAAACACACTGCTGAACTGAAGACACTTCGCACACAAGAAGAAAACTCAGCTAACCACCACTTCTTCCGCATTCATACTCTCTTAAGAAAACTTCAAACATTTCACTGGCTCAACCCAAACATGCAACAAGCCCTAACCCACAAGGGTCAGGAAGTAACTGGGATTGCAATCAAACCTAAAATAATTATGAAAATTCTGCAAGGTAGGCACTAATAATGCACTACCTCATAGACCTGTAAGGCACAGAGAGAGTGCTGAAACCACATAGGTTTACCCAGCAGTAAACCAAACATCACAGACTCAGGTAAGTATCGTCTGCCACTGTTAGTGAGATCACAGCAGAATATGATACAGGATTTAACTTTACCTTCTCCCTGTAGGATTTATTCCGATAATCCTTTGTGTCATCAGGTACTAAGTTATCTATGAAAGAACAAACGTTAGTATGCTTGGATTGCAGGAGCAAGGACAGCACAGTTATTTGGTATCCCTTTAGCTCTAATCCATTACTAAAACACTTAGCACATCACTTCAAGATCTCCTCCACAGGACTTTGTCAATTACAGAACACATCGAATAAGAGAGTATGCACCTAGAACACAAAAGGAATGACAGGCGAATTATGGCTATAAAGTCTGTGAGCATAACACATGGACTGCAGCACAGGGGAAAAATAAGCTCTCAAAAGACCAAATTCTTTGGGTTATCCTCCTGAGTTCAATAACAAAAAGCAGTTCTGCTGAAGAAAAGCTATTTTGTTTTTTCAGTGATCCAGTCCCTTGAGCTGACAATTTCTAGGCTTTCCTCAGCAGAGCACACCTAGACAAGGCTACACTATTCTGAACAGTGACAACTTTGCTACCAACACCCACCCTCCCACCCATAACGCTCTCTGGCTAACATCCACCCTAAATTTCACCTTAATTTATTCCCCCTGTTTTCACATTATTCAGTGCTTCAGAAGGAGAGTGTAATGTATCCTCCTTCTTTCATGCTAAGGGAGTAAGACAGAAATGAGGAAGAAAGAGCAGCCAGGGAGAAAACAGAGTTTTGCTGTCAGCAATCAAGCAGTCAGTAGCTGAATGCATACATAGGTCTAGCATGCTGTGACTCTGGTGCTGGGGTTAAACACAATATCTTCTTACCTGACAGCAAGGGCTGCATGTTGAATATTTCAGCATTATACACTTCCATTTGCCCAGAGTCCTTGTCCAACACACCAATAAAATACCTGGGAAGAAGAGGCGCAAATCATTAGTGAAAGACAGTCCAGTGGAACTGATGTTTTAAAATATATAGTGCAAAGCCATGTGTATTCTGCACCCTCTGCCAATTATTCTGCTTTGCAAATGCAAGTTTTCCAAGCACATTTAGAATGTCACAGTAAAACAAGTTACCGCACGCATGCACATATATAAAAACATAAAGACTTGTTGCCCTAAGTAAATGTAGAAGTTTTATGACAACTAAATTAGCTCCAGAATGCTAAATTGTTTTTTGCCTTTTTTGATGTGCCAGAACCTTTGGTTTCTCTTCTATGTTATATATATGCTACATATAGTGCTTCTATGCAGTGGCCTGTGTTTTTAAAGCTTTGGTTCCCTGTGGCCAGTTCTCTGCTTAGTACACATCACTTTTAAGTCCTCAGAAATCCTTGGAAAAGTGACTTTGCCATTTCTGAAATATGATAATTTCTCTCAGGTAACTTCCTTTTCATCCCACATCTCAGAGGGGCAAGTCCAAATGGTTTATGCAGCTCCTCACTATGTCTCATGACCCACAAAGAAGAACAAGCTGTATGTTACCCTTGGCTAACAGTTATCACCTGCACCAGTTTCTTATCCAGCCAGAAAAGTTCATTCCATAGGACCCCTTCTGACTGGCACCCGAACTTCTTCCAGTCCATAACATATTCTCCTAGAAGTCAAAACATACTTCCTGAAGCCAAAACCCACTTGCACAACAGGCTGCCTGCTGCAGTGACAGCAACACTCTATGCTCTCAGAGGAGCTGCCCACATACAGTGGGAACCTCGGCACCTCCTGGCCAGAAAGGATTTCTGGGCAGTTCCTGCTGCCCCAGGAAGTCAAAAGGTTGGGTGGACTCAACTTAGAATAAAGACTTTCCACTCAGAATAAAGAGGATGGTTTGATCAGAGCTAGTTTCTGCTCCCTGTTACACTTACTTGAGCAGTTGTGAATGCACATTCTTAGGCTAACAGCTGCTAAGAGCTATAGTCATGGATTCACTGGAGGAAATTCTCATACATGCAGCTGAAGCAGATGTGGGAGAAAAGGGACAGAAGGATGGCATGGGAAAACTTGAAAGAAAAGCAAGAAATTATTTGATTCTTGCCTGCATCTCTGTGGATCCTGAGGCATGTGCACACCTAATACAAAACTAATACTTAAAGCTGAACATATTATCAGCAGTTAGCTTGCCTTGTTAGTGTCCATAGCTCAGGATCTTCAGAGGTGCAGGTAAGAACAATTTAAGCCGTTAAAACCATCTCTTAATCAGTGCCCAGAGATAAGAGCGCTAAATCTGCCTAGAAATAATACTGCATTGGTATCTGTATTATACATACTCAGAAAACGAAATTTATCTTTCAAACTCAAGAAGAAAAAGCTCCTTAGATACCTTTTTTCAGCTATAGTATCTTAAACTGAAGACTATTATATCTGAAGGTCCAGTTCTCCTTGTTCCACTTCCCAGAGAAAAGAACGAAGAGTAGTATTAGTATTATTCTGACAGACTATTTGCAGAGGTGAAACCTGTTCCTTTTACAGAATAGAGTATTACAGCTGGAAGGAGCCTACAGAGATCATCTAGTGCAACTGCCTGATCAACTCAGGGCTGACCAAAAGTTAAAGTATGTTATTAAGGGCATTGCCCAAATACCCCTCAAACACTGACAGGCTTGGGGCATCAACCAGCCCCCTAGTAAGCCTGTCCCAGAGTCTGAACACCACCTCTGTAAAGAAATGCTTCCTAATGTCTGGTCTTATTCACAACACTGGACCACCAGAGCACCAACATCTGAAAACACTTCCTCTCCCTAAAAGTTGTACACAGCTCTGCTTTTTACTCCCTCACCTGCACTTTAACTAGTCAGATACAAATCAGATCAGTACAGTCCAACTAGAGAAGAGATGACCTATGCAAGCAAACCACGTGGGTCAAGTGGAGTGGATCTACAGAGCAAAGCACTTGGTACCAAGATCCTGATATGCACATTAAATGCATTTCAGTCTTGTGTAGGCTAGTAGGAGCAATAATATGCATCAAAGGAGAAAATAAACACCTGCAGGTATAACAAGGCAAGGTTATTTCACACTGGCTCTCTACCCTTTTGGTGGTGGTTCTGTTAAGAGACTGAGAAAGATTTCACATACAGGATACTTAGAGGAGACCAGTGGGATCTGCCCCAAAGGTCACATTTGGTAATTTCACCAATGTTCTTTTTACAGTGTGTGGCAGCTTGTTATTTCACATAGCAACACCATGCTGTGGCTCTGAAGTTAAATGGTGATTAATGACCCAGAAGGTTCCTGGGCAGCAGCAGATGATCTTGGCAATTTCTTAACATTATTTTTATAGCTTCTGAATAACAAAGCTATTATTCCTACATCTCAGCTACATCAAATCTCCTCACATGTTCCTTCTGAAGACCTTTTCAAACACACACTGTATGAAACATCACAACTTCCAAAGGGATGTAAAGTGCACAAACTATGCAGCTGCCAGATGCTGGAGTCTCCCAACAAATCAAGTCATAGCCTCCATGGGAACTTCTGAGCCACATTTAAGAAAGGCTACCAGAAAGTTTGTGTATGAGCAACACCTCTGCTTCTGCCTCCAAGTTCGTGCCTCCATTTTGCTAGCAATCCATACCTGCATAGGGAACTACATTTCATAGCTCCGCTGCCAAAGTTATTCCCCACATATGAAAGCCTTTCAGTTTCTGAGACCTGAAAAACAAAGAAAAATTACTTGAGTACAGGACTGTGAATAACCTCTGCATTTCACTTTCCCTGGTGCCACAAAGCTCTACATTCCCAGGCATCAGACACTAGACCACCCTGGGTACACTCTACACCAGGAAAAAATCTTTAACAGACAACATTTCTTGAAGTTGAGACCATCAATGATACATAATTCTACCTCAGCTTTCACCTCAGCCAGAAGATGAGGAACCGCTGCAAAGAAATCATGTGAATAGTAATTTAAACATAGAGTCTATGTGTGTAATATAATTTTCAATGATCTACCTAAAGGTCTAGTACTGCCAAGTGACTGCAATTCACTGACTATAAAAAAGAGCCAGCACTACCACAAACACCTCAGCCACCTAAACGTATTTCAAAATATTTGTGTTTCTACTATACTACAGTGTGTTTCCCCGGCTCGTAATTGGCTGAAAAATAAATGGCTGAAAAGCCATTTATTCGTTGAATCATGCATGTAGGCAGCTGTAAAACCTAACAACAGCAGAACAAAGGAAGTTGTGACTTTAATCTTGGCTCTCCCTTCAGTGAAAAGATATAAATTTCTTTATAATGTAACTTAACAAGAACAACAAAAAAATTTGATAAAGAATCCACTGTGTTCACTACATAAACATAACACAGCAGATTTTGTGACCAAATGGACATGACTAGTTGTTAAGTAACAGCTTTCCATTTTCAAACATTTTTTCCCTCTAGGTTATTAAGATAAATCATGAACACATGCAACTTCAGTGCCTCAACCTTTGCCTAAGAATACCATGTATATATCAAATTTTTGTCAAATAAGCATATACTCGGCTCTGATGGAAATTTACTCACACATCCGTCTCGATATCTTTAATCACAAACATCCCATACTGCAATTTTTCAGATTCCTTTCTGTTCCAAGAGTTAACTCACAATGCCAAGAGGGTGATCATGACATGCTTCACAGAAACCATAGCGGCCCTGCAGAACCTGCACTCACTTCTCCGGGGTCCAAGGACACCTTGTGGGTCTCTGCAGAAGTGCAGGGAGCATGGCTCACCAGCACAGAGCACTCTGCAGGGTAAGGGAAGGGTTCTCCCCGCCCCCGCCAAGGGCTTCCCTGTTCTGCCACACCCCATCACGCCCACCTCCATTATGGCAGCAGCCCACATAAGAACCAGAACTTCACAGAATGACAAAATCAAACAAGTTGGAAAAAAACTTTAAGATGATCAAGTCAAATTGTCCTCAACACTGAATGCCACCACTAAACCATGTCACTAAGGGCCTTGTCTATGTGGTTTGTGAACACTTCCAGGGATGGTGATTCGACTGCCCTGGGCAGCCTGTTCCAATGCCTCACCACCCTTTGGAGAAGGAATTGTTTCTAATCTCCAGTCTAAACCTCTCACGGTGCAGCTTGATGCTGCTCCCTGTTGCCCTATCCCTTGTTCTTTGGGAGAAGAGACTAGCCACCTCCTGGCTCCATCCTCCTTTCAGGTAGTGGTAGACAATGATAAGGTCCCCCTGAGCCTTCTCTTCTCCAGACTAAAGCCCCACAGGTCCCTCAGCCATTCCTCATCAGACTTGTGCTCCAGGCCTTCACCAACTTCACTGTCCTTCTCTGGACCTGCTCCAGCACCTCAGTGTCTCTCTTCTAGTGAGGGAACCAGAACTGAATACAGGATTCAAGATGCGGACTCATCAGTGCAAGAACAATCACTACCCTGGTGCTGCTGGCCACACTATTTCTCATACAGGCCAAGATGCTGTTGATGCCTTAATTTCCTCTGAAATTCCAGAGATTCTTTGAAATTTGGAAAACAGTCCTCTCTGCCACAAAGCCTGGGGCTACGCTGTGAATATATTTTTTTTTTTTTTCCCTAAATTTGCAACAAAGCAAAGCTCAACACAGATTTTCTGAGCCTTGCACGCTATACAGTAAGAACAGCTGGAGCAGAGCAGCAGGCAGGTGTCTGGAGAGGAATAGCAGTTTCCTGCAAATAGGCCCAAGTGTCTGACTGAGGTTTCTAGCTCCTATTTGCAGGAGCTGCCATGACTACAGCCAAAAGAGAAACAAAAAAAAAAAAAAAAAAAAAAAAAAAAAGGGGTGAAAACCCTTTGCTGCCTGCCAAGGTAGGGATCCCTGGTGCATCCTTGGCATGGGAGTGGGTGCAGCTTCCTCCTGGATCCAAAGGGCACTGGTCAATGGCTCAATGTCTGGGTCCACATCAGTGACAAGTGGTGTTCCTTACCAGTCTGTACTGGGACCAGAACTATTTAATGTCTTCATCAGTGACATAGTGGGATTGAGCGTACCCTCAGCACATTTGCAGATGACATGAAGCTGAGCGGGACAGCCCAAGGGACAGGATGCCATCCGGAGGGACTTGGACAAGCTTGAGAGTTGGGCCCATGCGAACCTCATAACAGGGCCAAGTGCAGACTCCTGCACATGGGTTAGGGAAAACACTGATATCAATAAAGGCTGGGGGACGAAGGGATTGAGCAACCCCAACGACTTGGGGGTACTGCTGGATGAAAGATCGGACATGAGCAGGCAACGTGTGACGGCAGCCCAGGCCAATCGTATCTTGGGCTGCATCCAGAGGAGAGTGGCCAGCAGGTCAAGGGAGGTGATTCTGCCCCTCTGTTTTGCTCAGACCCCACCTGGAGTACTGTGTCCAGTTCTGGAGTCCTCAGTACAGGAAAGATATGGACCTCTTGGGAGAGGGTCCAGAGAAGGGACACAAAAAGGATCAGGGAGATAGAGCACCTCTGCTATGAAAAACTGAGAGGGCTGGGGTTGTTCAGCCAGGAGAAGCCTCCAGGAAGGTCCCTTCCAACCCAAACTATTCTACGAGTCTATGCTTCTGTATCTCCAACAGGCACTGCCGCCTCTCGGCACAACACTCCACGCCTAGGCTGCAGCAGTGCAGCCCTCGTTACTCGGCGAGACAAGGGCAGGCAGACGGTATCAGCTTCATGGTACGTACCACGGACGGCACCATTTCGGAGCGGGCGCAGCTCCAGGCTTCCGCGGCCGCCCTCACAGGAGCCGCTGCCCACATGAGGCCCGACTACCCGCGGCCGCGGGAGCGTGCTCTTCAGGAGAGCCCTTACCAAAATCCTCCGGCGCTTCTTCCGGGGATGTGCCCTGTCCCTGTTTCGGTAGACGGTGAACCGCATGGAGCCGGTCCGCTGCAGCCTGCCGTTGGAGAACTGCACTGCAAGGCGGCGAAGAGAGGCCGTAAGCCAGGGTGGCTTGGCCCTGCCCTGCCCAGCAACCCCGATCCCGCTCCTGCCCGCCCCATCCCGGCTCCCGCCTCACCTAGCACCGCCGGCTGTTCCGAGCAGCGGTCCCCGCGATAGCGCCAAGTGGCGGTGGCCATGATGGCAAAAGCCGGGGGCTGGAGCTGCCTCTCGGGGAAGCGGACTCGCCCAATCACGGTTGTACTTATTGTGGTGTCCGGAGGGAAGTAGGGAGGAAGATGGCGGTGCCGTTGCCTATCAGTAATGAGGGCGCTGATTGGTTGATGGCCTGGCAGGCCGGCCCGCCCACGCCCACCGAGCGGGTTGCTGCACGATGGCGTCACTTCCGTCCGACGGCGCCGCCGCTGCAGCGGAGGACCCGTGAGGGCGGAGCCGCGAGAGAGGGGCACAAGGCCGCAGGGACGAGGACGGCGACAGCAGCAGCAGTCTTGCCCTGTCCTTCCTTCCTGCCAGGGCTCCCCGCCGCGGCCCTTCCCGACCGGAGAGCAGAGGCAGCGGAGGGGCGGGGACCGCAGGTGAGCGGGGGTGGTGGCGGGCCCGGCAAGTGGTGCCGGCGCCAGGCGGCGGAGGAAGGGCGGATGATGCGGCCGGCCGGCCGGAGAGCGCTCCTGCTACAGGCGGCCGCCCTTTCCCCATCTCATGTTCCCGCCCCGGGTAGCACTCCTAGGCCAGCTGGGAGCACTCGGTGGACCGAGGTGGCTGGGAGGGTGATGCGCTGCTGGCGGAACAGAGCAGCCGCCGGAGCCACCCCGGGGAAGAGCGCAAGAGGTCAGAACGCCGCCCGTGCTGAGGAATGAGCAGCTGCGGGTGGCAGTAGCAGTAGATGCTCAGCTGGTGGCAGGGAACGCGGTCCTGTTGTTGTTGAGAGGACCCCGCAGGTCAGCGGGCGGGCGCCGCGGGCTGGTGCTGGCATCGCTTCTCCCGGCGCCGCAGTCCCCTTCACGGGATTTCCATGTGCTGTTCAGGTCCGTGGGCCAGTTCAGTCACGGGCTGGTGTCTGCAAGGTCACACCGAGGAATGCAGAGCGCCTGCAGTGGTCGGGCGCTCCTTCAGCCAGGGTCCGGTGGAATAGAGTTGGTGCTTGGCCTCTGCCTCGGGGCTTTTTGAAATGCGTTTGGCTTCGACCTTCTCACGACAATACACAGCGGTTATGCTAAGCTGAGATGCTGTGTTTGAGAAGGAATTTCTGGGGAGCCTTTTTTGCTGAGTTTACAGTGATGTTTGTGTGATGTCTGCAGTGATGTTTGATAATTGAACCATATCCTGTCTTGTGGAGGACAGCCTACTAGTGGAGAGGTGTTATGTATACTACTGTGTGCACACCAGTTGCTTCTCTGGAATATGTTATCTCTGGCACTTACACCTGTAGATGCCAGTTTTCCTCATGGTTGTGCTAACAAAGGCAAACACTGCAGTGTTCAAGCTGGTAACTATGTTAGGTTCTGCTGTAAACCCCTATGTTATAAAGAAAAGGTAGTCCTGTGCCAGAACAGAGAAGGAAGTTACCATCTCTGGACCAACAAAAGCTGCTTCCTGCACCTTTCAAAAATTATTAAGAAGGAATTTAGTTAATTCGGCATAATGCATTCAGACCCTGTAAGTTGTAACCCTGTATTGTGACTTTCAAATCATGATTAGGACAATGTGTTCTTTCAAATTCTTCATTAGTACATGCCTCTGGTGGGGTTTGTAGCAAGGTTTTAGTAGCTGAGAGGCTGCAGAACTTTATTCTGTGAGAAGACACCAGAAGCTACTCCATACAGGACAAAGCCTGTTCAGCCAGCTCCAAGATGGACCTGCTGCTGGCCAAATAACTTATTTAAGAAAGGCTAGAAAACACTGGACAACAGCAGCTGTGAGAGAGGAGTGAGAAAAACAGCCCTGCAGCCACCACGGTCAGTGAAGACGGGGGCGGGGGGGGGAAGGAGGTGCTCCAGGTGCCAGAGCAGAGATTCCCTGCAGCTGGTGGTGAAGACCATGGTTAGGGATATTGTCCACCTGAAGATCCTCAACGTCCACAGTGGAGTAGGTGGAGTGCCTTGAGGGAAGCTGCAGCCTATGGAGAGCTTGCTCTGGAGCAGGCTCCTAACTGGACCTGTGGCCCCGTGGAGACAGAAGCTCATGCTGAAGCAGGTTTGCTGGCAGGACCTGTGGACCATGGAGGACCTGCACTGGAGCTGTATGCTCCTGAACGCCTGCACCTTGTTGGAGACCCACGCTGGAGCAGTGAAAGAGTGTGAGGAGGAAGGAGCAGCAGAGCTGAAGCATTGTGAACTCACCACCATCCCCACTGTGTTTTCCCCTATGCTGCTTGAGGGGAAGAGGTAGAAGAATTGGGAGTGAAGTTGAGCCTGGGAAGAAGGGTGGGGGGAATGTGGTTTTGGTTTTCTTTCTTTCTATCCTACTCTTATTTATGGGCAATAAATTAAATTAATCTTCCCCAAGTTGAGTGTTTCAGGTGGTAATTGGTGAACGATCTCCCTGTCCTTATCTCAACCCCCAAGGCTTTTCATCTTTCTCCTGCATCCTGCTGAGGAGGGGGAGTCAGAGAACAGCTGGGTGGGGGTCTTATAAACCCCTCACAATGGCAAAATAGAACTGTGCAGTGCATCCATGAGGGTAAAATGACAATGTTAGAAGATGAATTTTGGAAATGAGTTTGGGAAGATCAGGAGCAGACAACTCAACAGTTCTCATTTGAAATACAGCAGTCATCTGTTGAACTCATTATGTGGGTATAGTTATTTGATTGGCTAAAGATGTATAATACTAATGAATCCATTGTGGTGGTGGCAGACTAATATTTCTTAACTTCAATCTAAACCATTTTCCGGCAAAAGTACACGTGTATGCAGTTAACTCTTAGTTTCACTGGCGTTAAAAGCTTAGGCAAAGGAATCAGCAAGGAAAGCTGTTGAGCAGGGTTGTTTAAAATTCTTGAGTCTCTGGTAAACAGTGAAGTTGAAGAGCTAGATTTAGAAATTATTGCCATATTAAGCAAGAAGACATCATACTGGTGCTGAGCTGCCTGTGGGATCTGTGCCTGAAGACCTTTGCTTCTGCATGATGTTTCTTGTTTGGTTAATAAACTAGGGTGATGGTAGGCAGGAGAAGCTGGCAACTAAGGTTGCTTTGCAGCACTGGACATTGTGAGAGAACCATGGCAGTGACAGAGACTGCCATGGTACCATGAATCTCGAGAGGTTTTTTGAACTGATAATGTAACTGAGTTCAAATCAGCCCTTGTTGGTGGCAGCTTATCTTCCCATGCCCTTAAATGGCTTTACTGCCAGTTCTGTGTAGCAGCATTCTCTGCTTTTCCCTTTCTAAATAAGTCAAATATTGGTAGTGCCCAAACACCTGCCTTCAGGTGTTTCTTTGTGCAGTGCCTATAAAACTTTTTGTGCTCTGGGGAGCAACCATTTTCTTATATCTAAATACAGGGTTTTTAGCTTCCCAAGATCAAGAATAGAATCCATTATCATCATCTGTTTCTTGTTGATACCTAGGAAACACTGTGCCTTTGTAAGCTGACCAGAAAAGCATATGTGAACTCTTGAGAGAGACTGATGCCTATGAAAGCTATGGTACTGACCTTGAAGCTCAACCAGTGAAGGAGTTCGCCAAAAATTACAAGGGGACAGTGTTCTGTGAGTTAAGAATACACAGCAATGTAGGTGTGTTAAATAGTGAAATTACAACAAGAAAACAACCCCCCAGGTGACAAGCTGAGATGGTGCATCAAAATGTGTAAGTGTCCCGTGTCCTTCTCCTGTGTGTCTTCCTCTGAACAGTCAGCTACACTGCAGAATCTGGAGACCAAGAGGTGCATTAGAGGGTTGGGAGGAAGTGAGTAGAAATGTCAGAAAACAGAAAGATGGCTGTGTCACAGGTAGTGTCTCTTCAGTGTCTAGGAAAAATTTAGCCATTTTTAGGAAGCTTTTTGTTGCTTTTTGCTCCTGGCAAGCTGTGCTGTTACTGTTTGTTAATGACTTGACGTTGCCATGGGATAGACTATCTATCTGCAGTACCTTTCAGATGATGAGAAAATACTAAACCATACTTTAATCTCTTCTCTGGAGGGCTGGTGTAACCAGCAGCAGCTTTTGCAGTGCAGTTTATCCTTTCTGATTCTTAGACAAGTTGTAACTCATCCTCCTTGACAATAAATAGGGACATAAACTGTGTGAGTAGAACTATATATAAAACTTGGCTAAGGAGGCACCTCAAATGGGATGCTGTAAGCTCAACTGTCAGTCATGAAAGTCAGTAGTTGCAGGTGCTTGTCAGACACACAAAATGCCTTTCATGTTTGGCACTCACTGTATTGTTACATACACAAAAGTGATGTAACACTGGAGTCTGCTGTAGTTATATGGCACAGACACAGAAACCATTTTAACAACTGTTAACTAAAATTTCACCATATGTTCAGATTGAAAACTCTCTCAGAGCACAAAATGCATACCATCCATGTTTCGAAGTGACAAAAGTTGCAGAAGATGTCAAAGTGAAGACTTCCAATTCTTTTTGCCTCTGTGCTCCCACTGTCCTGCTGACTTGTTAAAAACCCAGCTGGTAGTTAGAAACCTAACTGATAGTAGAAAGCATTTTCTAAAATAACACATGTATCACTGACTCCTATCTAGATTTATATGTGTAGTTCAGGCTTCAGGGGAGCTTTATATGAGGGGTATTTTTTTAAGCATATTGCTTAAGCACAGTACAAGTGCATTGTAATGTTTT
This sequence comes from Psittacula echo, assembly GCF_963264785.1. Classification (NCBI taxonomy): domain Eukaryota; kingdom Metazoa; phylum Chordata; class Aves; order Psittaciformes; family Psittacidae; genus Psittacula; species Psittacula echo. Next base: position 82,876,627 of record NC_137742.1, on the reverse strand, counting down.
GTAAAATGTCATTTAGGCTAAGGGGAAAGCACTTACGTTGGCATGCTGTCAAGTTTTGGCTATATGCCAGGAATTCCTGTAAGCTTGGTACCTAGAATACTGACTGTGTTTAAATACAGATTGTTGGGAATGAGGTTTGAGATGCAAGTAATTAATTGTCCTTCACTTACCCGATAAAGAAAAACGAAGTACCTAGTCTGAAGTTTTCATTAGTGTATTTGTATGTGAGATTTCTTCTGATACTGTTCTAATGAATCATATAGTCGAGGCAGCTTTTGTTGGTTTAGTAACACAAAATCAATCACTTTGCAAACTTTTAAAAGCTTCCTTAGGGGAAACTTGAGGTTGCATTTAATTTTTTTGTATGTTTGACTGCGTGTATTTGGCTTCTTAACAGTGACTCAGGATTACAGTGTAATCTAAACTGTGTCCTGCAGTATTGGACATAGTAATAAAATTGTAACTAGATCATTATTTGGAGTTGCTATTTTTCACACTATTTTATAAGGAGTTAACCTTGGTGGTTGGTGGGTTTTTTTGTGTTTTTTTTTTTTTGTGTGGTTTTTTTTTTTTTTTTTTTTTGTGGTTTTTTTTTCTTTTTTCTTTTTTTTTTTCTTTTTTTTTTTTTTTCTTTTTCTTTTGTTTTTAAGAAGGGAAAGAAAAGGTTTGGATTCTGCAGCAGTTTCAGTTCAGGTGTACTTAAATACTTGCCTTCTCCCAGCTTGCTGCAGCTTAAGTATTAGAGCAGAAGGATTTGCTGGAAAAAAGGGCTGTAAGACTACAAAGTATTCTCAATGCTAATCATACGAAAAATAGAAAGAAACCATATGAAGAAATTATTACCGTTAGAAGAAGTAGAAATATGTGCTAATAAAATCTGATTTCCTATGGAAAGATCTAGTGTCCCTTGTCCTGCTACGTGGTTGTGTTACCAGCTGTCCCTTATGTTTCCTGGCTGGGCAGATGGCTGCATGACTGCTTTATTGGTAGCTGTATGTTCAAACTGGTCAGCTGGCTGGGTTTGGGTGTTTTGTGGTGTTTAAGAGAATATGAAAAGTCGTCCTTATAAATCTGGCTGCTTCTGTAACCAGGCACCAACAGAAAATGTGGGAATTCAGTATCTAATCTCATCTTTGTTAAATTTGGTTGGAGTTGACAGACTCTGAGGTTAATAGCTAATGAGAAATGAATAAACAGGCTGTGTAACTGTAAACTGTAGGTATTTTTTCCTAGAATTTCAGAACACCTGCATGTCATCTTCCCAATTAGGTATTTTTAGTCCTGATGCTTTCTTAATATGGAAAGCTTAGTTTAAGAAATTTAGGCTATATATTCATCCACATTTACCACATATATGAGAAATATTATACTGTGTGACACCATGAATGTTCAGTAACATAATCAAAGCTCCTCTGCACAGCCCTAAGGGAGCTTGGAAAGGCAATAGCAGGAGGGGGAGCCTAAACACTACCCTGTAGAGCTGCTCCCAAAGCCATCCCTGGAGCTAGCCTGTCACAAGCCCATCTCTGCAGGCCGAGAGGAGCATAGGGGCACAGTGGGAACTTAAGTCAAGAACCCCAAGAAAGTAGCACCCTATCCAGGCCCCTGCTAGGGAAGTCCAGCAGAGCATCTGCCCAGTGTCCAATCATACTAAAGGGGTTGCTGCCCACTGCAGAGATACAGGGGCTGCAGGGAAAACCAAAAGTCCCACGGGACTTACTATGGGATGTTTACATGAGAAACCGAAAGTGGGGCAAAGGAGTAGTTTAGGAGACTTGAGGAGGAGCAAGTAAGGAAATACAGAGGGGATGAAAAGAGCTAATCATGTGTAGGTAGTTGACTGCTCAGTAAGCTTGCCTGCCCATGTCCTGCATGTGATCAGTGCCATCTGTCCTGCTCCTCACTGAGTTCCTTCCCGTCTCTCCTGTGTGAGGGGTCTGTGGTTACTATGAATGCAGCTACAGGGCAGAGGGTCCCTGTGTCCGTGGGGCATTAACTGAAGCCAGTGTAGGTATGCAAGTGTCTAATAGCCAGCAGAGATCAAACTGGATGAGCGGTTGAAGTGGCCTGGGAGCAAGGGGGTTTGTGGGTCTGTTTTACAAACAAGCAGGGTACTCAAAACAATCACATGGTAGCCATATAACATGCACAGTTTATAAAACAAGCACATGAAAGCAAATAAGCACACTAATATGAATCAGGTATATATCTATGTATACAGTAAACAAGCACAATAAAGCAAATCTCTGTTCAGTCTCTGTTCAGGTCTCCGGCTGCAGGGAGTGTCAGAGCCTGCTGCAGCTGGGGGAGGGAGGCAGGCATTCCACCTGTGTGAGGTGTGAGCAGGTACAAGATCTGCTCAGCATGGTGGTGAAACTTAAGGAGGAGGTTGAGACACTGAGGTCTATCAGGGAATGTGAAAAGGAGATTGACTGGTGGAGCAGCTCCCTGATGTGCCACTCAGAAAGGCCAAAGGGGGATACCACCCAAAAAGTGATGGAAGACCTGAGACAGCCCCTGCCCTGTCGCTGTCGGGCACAGGTAGGGGACCAAAGAGATGACGAGGGTTGGAAGAAAGTTCCAGTTCGGCGTCACAGGCAACTCCCTTCCCTATCTGCTTTGCTTCTCCAGGTGCTCCTCCGTAATAGGTTTGAGGCCCTGGATCTTGAAGAAAAGGTAGGTGAGGATGTGGTACAAAGCCTGCCTACAAGGTCACATAGGAAGAGGGAGCTGCCTCCACACCTTAAGACTGCCTCTGATAAGAAAGAAAGAAGGGTAATTGTAGTAGGTGATTCCCTTCTGAGAGGGACAGAGGGCCCAATATGCAGAGCTGACCCTCATCATAGGGAAGTTTGTAGTCTACCTGGAGCCTGAGTCAGGGATATCACCAGGGCACTGCCCAACCTGGTGCACCCAACAGACTACTACCCACTGCTGATCTTCCAGACAGGTGGGGAGGAAGCTGCATCCTGTAGTCTGAGGGGAATGAAGAAAGATTTCAAGGCCTTGGGACGGATGGTGAAAGATTCAGGGGCTCAAGTGATTTTCTCTGCACTCCTTCCATTTTCAGATGATGACGTGGGATCAATTAGAAAAATTCAGTCCATAAATTATTGGCTTCAAGATTGGTGCTGCAGGCAGGGTTTTGGATTCTTTGATAATGGCTGGTTTTATAAGACACCAGTCCAGACAGTGATATGTGGGAAAAGTTTATCTCGCAGGGGTAGAAGGATGCTGGGACAGGAATTGGCAGGGCTAGTTTGGAGGGCTTTAAACTAGATTTGAAGGGGGATGGGGTTGTAGCTGGGCTGGCACCAGTGGGGCAGCACTCTAGAACTGATGAAGACCGGGAGGCCTCCCATCCCTGTAGGGTGAAATCGGTGAGCTCAGCTCATGCCCTGAAATGCCTGTACACCAATGTGCGCAGCATGGGAAATAAGCAGAAGGAGTTAGAAACCTGTGTTCGGTCAGTAGATTATGATCTGGTGGCAGTTACAGAGACATGGTGGGACAGCTCACATGACTGGAACGTGCTCATAGATGGCTATGTCCTTTTCACGAAAGACAGGCCAGCCAGGCGAGGTGGCGGAGTTGCTCTTTACGTGAGAGAGCGACTACAATGTACTGAGTACTGTCCTGGCACAGATGAGGAGCAGGTTGAGAGTCTGTGGGTGAGAATTAAGGGGCAGGCTGGCAGGGGCGATACTGTTGTGGGTGTCTGTTACAGGCCACCAGATCAGGGTGAGGAAGTTGATGAGGCCTTCTACAGGCAGCTGAGAGCGGCCTCACAGTCACAGGCCATGGTCATCGTGGGGGATTTTAACTTCCCTGATGTTTGCTGGAAAGAATACTCAGCCTGCCATCCACAGTCCAGGAGGTTCCTCCAGTGCATTGACGATAACTTTCTGATGCAAATGGTGGAGGAACTGACTAGGAGAGGAGCACTGCTGGATCTCATCCTGACTAACAAGGAGGGTCTAGTTGAAGCAGTAAAGGTTGAGGGCTGCCTCAGTTGTAGCGACCATGAAATGGTGGAGTTTGAGATCTCGTGCAGCATGAACAGAACAGCAAGGAGAATTGCAACCCTGGACTTCAGGAGGGCAAACTTTGGTCTTTTCAAACAATTGCTGGGGGAAATCCCATGGGCAAGGCTGCTCGAAGGTAAAGGGGCCCAAGATAGTTGGCTAGCATTCAAGGACTGCTTCTACCAAGCTCAAGATCGGAGCATCCCGACATGTAGGAAGTGAAGGAAGGGAGCCAGGATACCTGCGTGGTTAGACAAGGAACTGCTGGGTAAGCTCAAATGGAAGAGGAGAGTTTACAGGTCATGGAAGGAGGGGCTGGCCACTTGGGAAGAATATAAGGCTGTTGTCAGAGGATGTAGGGAGGCAACTAGGAAAGCTAAGGCCTCCTTAGAATTAAACCTGGCAAGAGGGGTCAAGGACAACAGAAAGAGCTTTTTCAAATACATGGCAGATAAAACCAACACCAGAGGCAATGTAGGCCCACTGATGAATGGGGTGGGTGCCCTGGTGACAGAAGATACAGAGAAGGCAGAGTTGCTGAATGCCTTCTTTGTCTCTGTCTACTCTGTTGGAGGCTGTCCTGAGGAGCCCTGTACCCCTGAGGACCCAGAGGAAGTCAGGAAATTGGAGGAGTTTGCCTTAGTTGATGAGGACTGGGTTAGGGAGCAATTAAGCAATCTGGACATCCATAAATCCATGGGTCCAGATGGGATGCACCCCTGGGTACTGAGGGAGCTGGCTGAAGTCATTGCTAGACCACTCTCCATCATCTTTACCAAGTCTTGGGAAACGGGAGAGGTGCCTGAGGACTGGAGGAAAGCAAATGTCACTCCAGTCTTCAAAAAGGGCAAGAAGGAGGACCCAGGTAACTATAGACCGGACAGCCTCACCTCCATCCCTGGGAAAGTGATGGAACACCTTATCCTTGGTGCCATCTCAAGGCATATCAATGATAAGAGGGTCATTAGGGGCAGTCAACATGGCTTCACCAAGGGGAAGTCGTGCTTGACCAACCTCATAGCCTTTTATGAAGACATAACAAGGTGGTTGGCTTATGGGAGAGCAGTGGATGCGGTCTACCTTGACTTCAGTAAAGCGTTTGACACAGTCTCCCACAGCATCCTCACAGCTAAACTGAGGAAGTGTGGACTGGATGATCAGGTAGTGAGGTGGACTGTGAACTGGCTGAAGGAGAGAAGCCAGAGAGTTGTGGTCAATGGGGCGGAGTCTAGTTGGAGGCCGGTATCTAGTGGAGTGCCTCAAGGGTGAGTGCTGGGGCCAGTATTATTCAATATCTTGATCAATGACCCGGATGAGGGAATTGAGTGTACTATCAGCAAGTTTGCTGATGACACTAAGCTGGGAGGAGTGGTTGACACGCCAGAAGGCTGTGCTGCCATCCAGCGAGACCTGGACAGGCTGGAGAGTTGGGCTGTGAAAAATGTAATGAAATATAACAAGGGGAAGTGTAGAGTGTTACATCTGGGTAGGAACAACCCCAGGTTCCAGTACAGGTTGGGGAATAACCTATTAGAGAGCAGTGGAGGGGAAAGGGACCTGGGGGTCCTGGTGGATAGGAGGATGGCCATGAGCCAGCACTGTGCCCTTGTGGCCAGGAAGGCCAATGGCATCCTGGGGTGTATTAGAAGGGGGTGGTCAGTAGGTCAAGAGAGGTTCTCCTTCCCCTCTACTCTGCCCTGGTGAGACCACATCTGGAATATTGTGCCCAGTTCTGGGCCCCTCAGTTCAAGAAGGACAGGGACCTGCTGGAGAGAGTCCAACGCAGGGCAACAAAGATGATTAAGGGAGTGGAGCATCTCCCTTATGAGGAAAGGCTGAGGGAGCTGGGTCTCTTTAGTTTGGAAAAGAGGAGACTGAGGGGTGACCTCATTAACGTTTATAAATATATACAGGGTGGGTGTCACGAGGATGGAGCCAGGCTCTTCTCGGTGACAACCAATGGTAAGACAAGGGGTAGTGGGCTCAAACTGGAACACAAAAGGTTCCACTTAAATTTGAGAAGGAACTTCTTCTCAGTGAGGGTAACAGAACACTGGAACAGGCTGCCCAGGGAGGTTGTGGAGTCTCCTTCTCTGGAGACATTCAAAACCCGCCTGGGGACACATTCCTGTGTAACCTCATCTAGGTGTTCCTGCTCTGGCAGGGGGATTGGACTAGATGATCTTTTGAGGTCCTTTCCAATTCCTGATACTCTGTGATTCTGTGAATCAGAGATATCCGTATGTATGTATAGCACGGAGGAAAATTAGCAATGCATCAAATCATTACTGCATAGAGAGAAGAGAGATTAAGAAGAAATACATTGCCAGTTACCACCAAATCATCATCTGTGCTCACACTTCAAGCTGGGAAGCCCCATTGCAGGTGGTGCTGGGAGTCTCAGGTAACTGGGAAAACTCCCACACAGTGCGTCCATCTATAGGTGAGGCTTCAGAAACCTGCTTTTTTTCTCAGAAACACAGCTGGCTTTATGCTAGATCTATAATTTTTTACTCGTGAGGCTGTGTAGTTTCTCACCTTCTCACTGTTGGCCACACCAAAAGCATTGGCCAGGCCCTCTGGCATGGCCAAATGTGATGGTCATAGAACAGCTGCATGCATGTTTTCCTGCCTCTTTCCAACAAATAGTCATAATGGATAAAAATATATATACTTTCTCAAATACACTTTGTAAAAACCTGCTTCGTTAATGCTTCTCATGATCATGAGAGGGAATCAACTCTCAGTTATGTTCCCATCCGTTACAGGGTCTGTAAGGGCAGCTCTGGGTGTGACGACACCTGTATCTACAAGATTGTTTCTGTGTACCTGTGACAGTCTACCGGCAACTGGAGACAGGCTGTGGCCTAGGGACTTGTATGCATGCAGACTAGGAATGGGGAGACTGGGACCCACAGGACAGCTACTGGGAGGGCCACCTGCTGGAGGAGTCTTGCCTGCATGTGTCCTCCAGCCAGAGAGGAGAGCAGGATGAGGCCTTTGGTGCTACCTGTGTGTGAGTGCTGAGTGTCTCTCGTAGTGTATACATATGCTCCATGCATTTGTGCCTGCTGGGAATACATCTTCTCCAACTTTTCTGCTGCAATCTGTGGACATTTAGCAACAGCAGCAGCCTCACCTCTCGTGGACTGTTGGTATATTTTCCTCTAGCAGTGAAGAGGCAAGTTAAGTATTTAAATATATCCTGAGCATATTTTTTTTATTCAAGGGCTAAGTACCTTTTTAAGTGCATAATCAAAATGCTAGGTAGAAAATGTTTCCTTATTAATTTTTACCAAATTATTCTTACATTTAAAAACCCCCCTTAGTTCTCTCCTAAAACTCTTTAGAAATAACAAAGCAAGCTGTAAAATATAAAGCCAGAAAGGTAAGTGTATATAAACCTGTGCCTCCAGTGACTTGTGGTTTAGTGACTTCCTTAGGTAGAGGTGGCATCTGAATATTTAATAGCTCTCAGTTGGTTATTCTTCAATGCATCTACATAATTGCTATTGAATTCACATGTACTTGCCCATGGCAAGGAGTTCTGTAGCTTAACTGCATTATGTAAAGGAGTATTTCTTTGGTTCTTACCCTGCTGGTTTCATCTCATAGACCTTAGTTGAGGGACAGGCAGAAGGTTTGTATTGCGGTCAGGATTTCACAGAATCATAGAATGGTTTGGGTTAGAAGAGACCTTAAAGACCATGTAGTTCCAATCTCACCTGCTGCAGACCAGGATGCCTTCCACTAAACTATTTTGCTAGATGTTTTTTCATGGCTTGCTCTTAAAATTTTTATGGCTCTGACTATTTTTACTTATTGGTAAAACTATTTGTATAGTTTTACTGAACAATTACAGTATTTGCTAAAGAAGTATAGTATATTTGTATAGTTTTACTAAACAAATTATAGTTTTACTAGAACAATATTATACCAAACAATTTGGTATAGCTTCTTTTCAATTGTGGTCATTTGTTCAGTTATGAAACTAAGCTGTTCCCTTTCCTGATGCTCTTCAAAAGGCCGCTGGACTCAGTGTGTGCTGTTTGCACCACTGATGCTTCCCCTGAGTCTGACAGACTGGGTCTGATTCATCAGAATGTTTCATCTGACTTTCCCTGTGTCCCCAGGATATGAACTGGAGCTGGCTGTGAGCCTTCTGAAGGCTGCAAAGACTGACTGATGAAACCACTCGCTACTCAGTTGGGAACATCTCTGTACTTCATCTGAGTAGGCATTTGCACACCATGTCATGGGATACCACCCATCGTGTGCTGGAGATGTTGGGTCGCTTGACAGGAGAATGATGAGATGTGCAGCCTATCACTGTTTCAGCGGTGTTTTTACAGCCAACTGTTGCTGAAGGGTGAGGTATCAGTGGAACAGGAGCAGAAGGCAGACAGAATGGGTGTATCCTGAAGTATGCCACTCATACATATTTTGATAATGACATAAATGCCTTGCATGTATTTAGTAAGCTGGAGTAGCTGATATCTCACCAAATGTGGTATCTGGATAGTATATGATATATACAAATCAAATCTGGTTTATAATTTTCAGTTGATCTTGTACAAGATCTCAACTTCATTTGTGGGGTCTGTTTGTTGATTCTGATTCAAGGACTTCAGCCTTTATGGGGTAGTAGAAGTTGAATACCAAGCCAAATTAATGTTAATTGAAGCAAAACTGGGGTTTGTATTATTTCAAATGCATGAAGGATGCAGTCAGTTTTGGTGACTCTAGGGAAGGACTCTCTTGTGAACTCTGAAATCCCAAATTACTGGTCACACAAGTTCTGACTGTTGTCTCTGGTTCAGATATATATTCCTGCCTGGGCAGAAATACCTTGGACCATCCCTGTAGCCTGTCTTCCTTTCTGGAGTCCCTCTGTGTTTTTACTGATGTGAAATCCTGTCCTCACGTTGCTTGGTGTTTCACACCTCCAGCCTTCTCTGTGCATTGGTTGGAATGCATTATTATACAGCCTTCTGAGGAATGCCACCCCCTGGGATTGGCTTGATAAGGGCAATGCATGAGCTCTCAAGTATTTTGTCTTCTACAGTGTTTCCTAAAATGGCATAAAGCAGTACACAGACTGGGAACTGCTTGAGTGCTTATGAACAGCTTGCTTCTAATGACCTTTGAAGCTGGAGCAGCCTCTACTGGGCCTGTGCTTTCTGCAGTGAAGGTACAAGTGGAATGATTTCATTCTCAGATGCAGATGGGGCACAGCAAAGTGCTCCTATCTTACTGGCCCTTGTAGGTGGTGGTGCTAATGGTTCAGCACTGCTGCATTTTGGAAAGTCACTATAGTTAAAACTACAGTGCCCTCCAGTTCTAGCCCCGAAGGAAAGGAGATCCCTTGCCTCTCCTGGTGTGGTGGGTGTCTGGTGTTTTCCAGGGCGTCTGCCAAGCGGGCTGTAGCATTGTACGCTGTGTAGATGAGCCCTGCGTATAGCTACACAACTGTTCCTTGGAGCTGTCAGTCTTGACTGGGAAGCAAGGTGGAAAAAAAGGTCAGCCAGCATCTAGCCCCCCAAGAGCACACTGATGCTTAGTGATGGTAGTCTAAAAGGAGCAAGAGTTTCTTTGTTACTCTGGCAACTGTTGCACCCACCAGCCTCACCAATCTCCTCTCAAAATTCCCCCTAGATCTTTTAGTCCCATGAAATCAAGAACAGACTGTTATCTCTGGTATAACACCTGGCCCATCTTGGAGGTGAGCAAAAGAAGATAAATAAACAATTATTTGGCAGTCCCCTCTCAACTTTGCAGAGATGGCTGACTGGAGGGGACCTTTCCTGACAGAGACGATTGTCTGTGCATGGTGCTTGCTGGAACAAAGGAAGGCATAAGTTTAACCAGGTGTGCTGGGCAGCAGAGGCAGACACCAGTGTTAGCAGCAGTACTCGGGAAGCCGTCCTGGCCTCTGCCACATTCCAGACACTTCTTGCCAGGACTTGTGTTTCTTGTCACAACAGGCTCCCCAGTCTTCCTTTTGGCTGGCTGCTGGAGATCAGTGAGTTTCAGGGTCTGCTCTTTGGTTCCTCCTTCCTCCAGGAGGGCACCAGCAAGTATTTCCTCCCTTTCCCTTGTCTTAACGCTTCTCCCAGAGGAAATGTGTCGAAATAAAACCTGTACAATTACAAAGTTTGTCTTGTTTAATGTTTTTTAGTTTGAAAATGTTATCTTATTTTTACTGTCAAATATGCATTGGTAGTTAAAAAGAGATAAACTCAGGTATTATCTGCATTCCTATTATTTAAAAAATAAAGTGTCAAACCCAAATTCTTCTGGTTTATTACACAGCTTCATAGTGATAAGGGAGTACTGTGCCACAGTACTTAATTAAATCTCATTATGGTGTTATTTCAGGCATCATAGTCTTAGTGCTGCCAAGTTGGTGGATTTTTGATGCCACTAGTAAGCCTGGACCCTGTCCATTGCTGGAAGACATAAAGTGTCATTTATTTATTTCTTCTTTCTAAAATATTCAGGAAACAATGACAGTTGAAGGCAGCAGATAACTTGCCAGCAGAAATTCCAGCTTTTCAGTGTTTAGGTAAAACTGAAGTTCTTTGTGAATCTGTATCCGTTGGAGAGGGCAAAGGTTCTTTGTCCAGTGGACTGTGTCATGAAATCCCTTTTCCAGCAAAGACCTGCGAAATATATGTTGTGTCCCATTACAGATGGAGGAGGTAGGTGAATGCCAGCTGCCTCTCAGCTGGGGAACAGTAGCTACTTTTGCGGTAGCTCCAGCCTGACAGTTGAGGCAGTCTGGGGCCATTCTGTGACATCTTTTGTGACCTAATGGTTTTAGTCTTTGTGTTTTATGTTAGTTTGCCATCTCTTCTGGCACGAATTCAGATCTCTTCACCTACTATACTACCAGTTCCATTAATTTTATATAGCCTGATGTTAGTCAAGTACCGCAAAAGCCGCAAACTTGAGCAAGTCCCTTTGTTTGTCCAGGTTGCCCTAAGGCGTTTCGTAAGCCTGGGAATCAGAAAATGGCAGCTGTTCACCACACACTAGTGTCCATAGTAGCCTCCAGACAGGCTTAAAACTGGAGAGTATCTGTAAGTCTTTCCTGCAGGACAGCTGTCTGTAGCCACCTCTCCTGGCAACACAAAACTTTGTTATTTAGCATGGTTCTCTGCCCACTTCTTCTGCAGCTATTGGAGATGCTGGCAAGTTTTGACTGAGGATACTAGTATTTAAGTCCAACATGGTTTATAGCTGTGGGACTAATAGAAAAGGGGGGAGGGGCTAGCTTTGTCCCTTTGCTGGATGGGACCAGCACGTATTCAGCTTGTGCTTGTTCAATTCTGCCAGTGGATGGTGTGACTGAGAAACCTAATCTCATGCTGCTGGCAGAATAACTTCCAAATGAGTTCAAAAGAAGTATGTTCTTAATAAAAGAGGATCAAGAACCTTTCAACTTTCCCCTGACAGTGATAATTATGATAATGATAATGATGATTAGTGATAATCCAAGGCTGGAGAGCATTGCAGAGGTACTTTCCTTGTAGGAGCCAAGTTGCTGCTGGAAACCCACAGATCCTTCTAATTCCACAGTTGCCTGCTTACATATACATAAGTGTGTAAATCCATCAGTAGTCTTCAGTGCATTGTTTGTCTTTCTGACCCTTAACCAGCACAGTCTTACAGCAGTATGTGTCTCGAAGTTGGTAGTCCCTGATCTGTCCTCCCTTCCTTACTGCCTTTTGCCTTCAGTAAAGGAGAGCACAGAGCTTTGAGCTGCTGGTGTTTGTGGGCTTCTGCAGGCTGAGGGAACCTTTGTGGCCATGTGCTGCTGTTGCTCCATGCCTGTGATCTCAGGAGTTGCTCTGAGATTTTGCTTTTTCTGCTGATCCTTCTAAGTAAATAGTTAATCTGTGTCCATCCAGGTGAACAAAATTGCATAGTAATTAACAATCAACAATAACTGCTGTACCCATTTTCCTCTGAATGAATATGTGTACTAGCAGCCACTGCCCCTGGCCTAGCGACCTTCTGAGCAAAGTCGATATGTAAAGTGAAACACCTGCAAAGAGTTTGAGTCAAATGTGACTATGGGAAGCTTTGTATGCAGTTTACTCACATAGCTTATGACTGTGCATATATGCAAATGCAAATATGTTTTGTTCACAACGTGTACATTTGAGGACAGAATTGCTAAAAAGGTACACTCATATTTGATCCCATTTCAAAAGCGTAATTCTTTCTGCCTGACCTTTTATTTAGCTAATTTACAGTCATCTTGTGTCACATGATACTGTGGTATTGCTATTGAAAAATAAATATGAACACAAAAATGTGTGTGTGTATGCCCTATACGTGCAACCTTTCTGTTTCCTAAATCTTACATTTTGTTGACTCGTCATGAGAAAAAATATCACTAGAAGTCACTTATTTAGTCTTAATGTGAGTCTACTAAGATTTGACTTATGTTCTGTTAATGGAAATTTAAGAAGAAAACACCCCTGAGTTTGTCTAGTTGTTTAGTCCATGTTGATTAGTCCATCATTTTGTCAAAAGCTTTGTATAACTTCCTTATGGACCAAGAAGGTTTGCAAGGAATAGCAAGCATGGTGATGGCTGTTAATGTTGTCAGAATCTTCTATCCTACTGCCATTTCATTTGTTTTGTAGGAAAAACAGAGGACTTTCAGTGCATTCCAGCTGATAAACTATACTAAATAACAGAACCGTATTGCACTTCTGATAGCTAAAGATGGCAGCTTGAGATAAGAGCTGACCACTTGTCCTGATGCAGAAGTGTCTCCCTTCGTTTCCGTGAACTCTTTTTTTCTGTGTTTCTATGTTGAAAGCAGATACCTGAATGTCAGTTCTGCACAGTCATTTGCAGAAGGTGAAGCTGGATTAAATGAGATGAGAATTAAAGTTCAGACTTCTCAGCAGGACGTTATCCAAGGCTGCAGTAGATTATTCACAGATTTTTTTAAGAACCAGGATTAAATGTTTTACTGAAGAGTGCGTTTTAGTTTGGACAGGAGCTAAGGGAGGTGAAATGACCTGTGTTACGCAGTTTGCAGCAGAGCTGCCCATGACATGTATGATGCTGAGGCGGCTGTTACTCTAGGTCAGCTCCGTGGCAGAACCTGTATATCCTTATTCCTAGTCTGCCCCTGCAAGATTGCCAACTTTGATGCAGTACCAATGTGGCAGTGGTAAATTAAGATTAGTTATTGTTCATCTGTGTTTCAGCTGCCATCTTGCATTGTTAAGCCCAGTTTGGCTGTGGTCTGAATAGGACTTCAACCATTTTTAATATTATAGTTTCTTCTGTTCTGTTTTACAGGATCATGGATTTTCCAGGACATTTTGAGCAAATCTTTCAGCAGCTCAACTACCAGAGGCTTCATGGCCAGCTTTGTGACTGTGTCATTGTGGTGGGAAACAGGCATTTCAAAGCCCATCGCTCTGTTTTGGCAGCATGTAGCACACATTTCCGAGCTCTGTTTACTGTAGCAGAAGGAGATCAGACTATGAATATGATTCAGCTGGACAGCGAAGTGGTGACAGCAGAAGCTTTTGCTGCTCTGATAGACATGATGTATACTTCCACACTAATGCTTGGGGAGAGCAATGTTATGGATGTCTTGCTGGCTGCTTCTCACTTACATTTGAATTCTGTTGTTAAAGCATGCAAGCACTACCTAACTACCAGGACACTGCCAATGTCTCCACCAAGTGATAGAGTTCAAGAGCAAAATGCACGCATGCAGAGGTCTTTCATGCTGCAGCAGCTTGGACTGAGCATTGTCAGCTCTGCCTTAAATTCTACTCAGAGCACAGAGGAACAACCAAATACTATGGGCTCCTCTATGAGAAGTAACATTGAACAGCGCACTACTTTCCCTATCCGTCGTCTCCACAAACGTAAACAGTCTTCTGAAGATCGGGCCAGGCAGCGCATTAGGCCTACCATGGATGAGTCTGTTTCTGATGTGACTACAGAGAGCGGGCAGTCAGTAGTTCATTCACGGGAAGATTTCTTCTCACCGGATTCACTGAAGATTGTGGACAACTCTAAGCCTGATGCTGTGGCTGATAACCAGGAGGATAATACTATTTTGTTTGATCAGTCTTTCAGTACTCAGGAAGATGCTCAGGTGCCCAGCCAGTCTGACAACAGCGGAGGAAACATTTCACAGATGTCTATGGCATCCCAGGCAACACAAGTGGAAACCAACTTTGACCAGGAGGCTGCTTCTGAGAAGAACAACTTCCCATGTGAGAATCCAGAGGTCAGCCTGAATGAAAAAGAGCACATGAGGGTGGTGGTGAAGTCTGAGCCCTTGAGTTCCCCGGAGCCTCAAGATGAGGTGAGTGATGTCACTTCACAAGCGGAGGGGAGTGAGTCTGTTGAAGTGGAAGGAGGTGTAGTGAGTGCAGAGAAGATAGAACTGAGTCCTGAGAGCAGTGATCGTAGCTTTTCTGACCCACAATCCACTACTGATAGGGTGGGAGACATCCATATCATGGAGGTATCAAATAACCTGGAACACAAGTCTACCTTCAGTATCTCAAGTTTTCTAAATAAAAGTAGAAGTGGTGGTTTCAGTGCCAATCAAAACAGCGATGACAATATTCCAAATACCACCAGTGACTGCAGAATGGACAGTGATGCCTCTTACCTAATGAGTCCAGAGTCAGGGCCTGCTGTTGGCCATTCATCTGCCACTGTCTCTCATGTTGAGAATCCATTTAGTGAGCCTGCAGATTCTCATTTTGTTAGACCAATGCAGGATGTGATGGGTCTCCCCTGTGTACAGACTTCTGGGTACCGTGCAGCAGAGCAGTTTGGCATGGATTTTCCGCGGTCGGGCTTAGGCTTGCACTCCCTGTCAAGGGCAATGATGGGCTCAGTAAGAGGTGGAGCTAGCAGCTTTCCTGGCTACCGACGCATAGCCCCCAAAATGCCTGTGGTGACCTCTGTCAGGAGCTCCCAGATGCAAGATAACTCATCCAGTTCCCAGCTGATCATGAATGGGACCACTTCTTTTGAAAATGGGCATCCATCGCAACCTGGTCCACCACAGCTGACACGAGCATCTGCAGATGTCCTTTCAAAATGCAAGAAGGCCTTATCGGAGCACAACGTCTTGGTTGTAGAAGGTGCACGCAAGTATGCATGCAAGATCTGCTGCAAGACGTTTTTGACATTGACAGACTGCAAGAAACACATCCGTGTGCACACGGGAGAAAAGCCTTATGCCTGCCTCAAGTGTGGCAAGCGGTTCAGCCAGTCCAGTCACCTGTACAAACACTCCAAGACAACCTGCCTGAGGTGGCAGAGCAGCAATCTGCCTAGCACTTTGCTTTAACCTTATCCACTCCAGGCCTGAAGGAGCATGCCAGTGCAGACATCTAGCTCCCTGAAGTACCTGAACATGAACACTGTTTTGTTGAAGGCTGCAGGCTTAGAAGCTGCTCTGGTCAGTCAGTGAACACAACATATGATTGTGCCACACACACAAAAGTCTTGGTTCTATAAATTGGGGATATTACTGTACCTACCTCACAGGGGTGTTGTGAGGCTTAAACAGCTGGAAGCGGAGAACTTGAGGATCATCAGAAGTCACACTGTACATGTGTGATTACAGTGATGTACATTCAGGCCTTGGGCTGATGGGGATAAAATCAATAAAGCTCAGCAGTTCCTTTGCAGGGCAGAGGAGGGAGAGCATAGTTATCTCAAGAAGTAGCATGTTTCAAGAATGAGAAACTGAAGTGCAAATTTCCTCTTTTTTTCTTTTCTTTTTTTAAATTTTTCCCCCCCTAAAGTATTTTGTAGAACTTCAAGCATTTAAATAAATGACCTGTAAACCAAGTTGTTGCATTATGTGTGGACAGTAATGCAAGCACTGTTTACTGTAACTAATGCAGACCACATATCTTGAAAAGAGAAAACTTTGGATGCACCTGTCTGACATAATGCTTTAAAATATGCTAATTATAAGAATAGTTTTAGGGTCATGAATGTATGTTTGGCTGTTTTGTAATAAAGGGCACTGTGTAACAAAGGTGCTTAAATTAAATCCAAGACAAGTAACTTTTGGACTGCCAGATGTGTATATGATTTGAATACAGCAAGATTTGGATGTTTGATTTTTTCTGTAGAAACTTGTAGTAAGTGATAAGTGAAGTACTGTTTCTTGTTTGTGCTATTCTTAGCAGTATTTTAACCAATTTGTATCTCCTATGTTAAAATTCTATATACACAGAAGTCTGAAAAGAGCTTGTCTTTGTCTGCTTTGTTATTTTGAAGGAGAGAGAGAATTTGTGATGGCTTTTTTACTGTGTAAGATAGTCTCTTGCTGTTTCCAGATGCTGATAGTCAATCTGATCCCTGTTAGTGCAGAAACGTACTGTTTTTTTCTGACACTCATATCTTTAGGCTTTAATTTCCTCCTCTGTACACTTACTTACTTTCCTTCACAATTGTGGATTGTTCCTCAGGTCAGACCAGTCAGGGATAATCCTCATCTGCCATATTTATTTATGTCTTTATAAAATGTAGTTGTCAAATCTAGTCCTTCCTGTTAAAGCAGTGTTAAAAATGTACTTTCCCACATACATTTATAAAAAAAAAACTAATGTAAATTTAATTTTAAAAAATAGCACTGTACACTTTGTATAGCAGAAATTCAGTGATCATTATTCTTCAAGTGAGTTGTGTAAATCTTGCTTTAATTTCCTTTTCTTTCACACTATCTGCAATGTGGTTTTTTATTTGTTTGTTTTCTTTCACACTGTCTGCAATGTGGTTTTTTATTTGTTTGTTTTTGTTAAAGATACACCTGAACTAACTACTGGCATTCAGCATATTAGGTTTCTAAATAAAATTTTGGGGCACTTCTGCTGATGAATACTGCCCTGCTGTATAGGAGCTGGGTCAGAGCTACAACATGTCCTTTCTGCTCAGGAGAGACAGGATTTACATTTCCTAGTATCTAAGTCACAGAGCAACAGCTTTCCATTAATATTAAAAAAAGAATGGCAAACCTTCCCCTATTTTTTTATTCTGTGTAGCAAATGTATCCTGTGTGGTGATATTCAGCAGTTTTATGGAATTTGTGCTACCTACTAGTTAGCTTTCTTAAACATCTCGGATTTATATTTAGATAAACTGAAAATAAAGTCCTAATCCACAGTTCTGTAGGTCATTTAGCAGGATGATATCAAAACTGTTGAAGCACAGAAACCAAACAGTCACTAAACTGTCACAAACCAAAGGAAATATGGAAATCTTTCTGTACCTGGCTTTATGTGAAACAGTAGTCCGCTAGTAAGGAAATGTGTCTTCATCTCTAATTACACTGCTTCATGTTGAAAAAAATTGCCAGATGTCTGTCAAAGTGTCATTTGTACCTTGAGCATCCAAAGTAAACAGGAACATGGAAACACAGTGAATGATTGGATTAATTCGTTTAAAATATTAGTATTTTGTCATAGGATTTATTTAATGGTCATATTTCTGGCTCTTGATTTTATCAGCATTAAGGAAATGTGCTGCATTTTTTTAAAGCATTAGGATACACCGTATTTTAATTAATAATAATTTTGATATCAGGGGACTAACAGCATTGAGCTATACTAAGCAATCTCACCGAAACATTAATAAACTGCAGTATTTTGTACTTCAGTATTTTCTTGTGTAGCCTTATTAGTAATGTCCTGACATTGTTCCAACTCCCTTGCATTTCTACTGTTTGGTTTAAAAAATAAGGGTTTTTTATGTTTTCTATCTGGTCCTATAGCACATCTGAATTCCTTGAATTCTTACACATCACAATAAAGCATCTATCTGAGTAAGGAGAGTAGAGTAATTAAGAACTAATATGAGCAGATAAATATACTTTTGATCTGTTTTTATAAAAAAATTAATGATATTTCAAAGTATCAGAACTTGTGCAGGAGGACTTCTGTCTTCTTTAAGAAAAGATTCAACTTAGAGCATTTTTTGGAAGTAGTAATTTTAAATTTCATTGTTCATTGAGATCTAGCGCATCTGGAGGAGCACACTGCAAACCCGGGAGCCTGTAGCTGGCTTATTGCTTTCTTAGACTTCCAGTGTGAAGCAATACCTCAGAATGGTTATCTCCACTTAACTATCCTCTACGGTAAAATGAGAGTCTCTCATCTCAAAGCCTAGTAACTTTGTCAGAATTTATCACCCTGACTTTTGTTCAAAATTAAACTTTGCAAATGCTACAGTGACATCTCATGTGAAGATGTCCGTATGTTAGTATTATGAAACATCTGAAAATAAACCCTGCATTTTTGTGCTGCTGTGTCTGACTTGATTTGTTATGTTATCCTGAGGTCTTTGCCAAAAGCATATAATGTGTTGACTAAACAAGTAATGCTTGTGTGTTAGCTGACTCTTTGTGTTACTAGATCACTTGACAGTGCAAAATAATCGTATTGAAATGCAGGCACACACATAGGCATTTTTTGTGAAATGAGATCAAGCATGTACTGCTGCCCATGGCCGGCATCCTGCTTCATGCTGAGGCTTTGCCAATTTTGAGAGGATGTGTAGTATCTGATCAACTAGAAGTGGTTTCGTATTTGAGCCAGTATAAAGTCTCGAAGGACAGTGTTGTCCCATCAACACTTTTAGCTTATAGCCAGAGTGTGGCTGTACTTGACTGTAGTGGTTTTGATCAGGCTCAGAGTGGTGATGTCTCATGGACCCACTGCCTCAGTGCGGTGGGCTGTCTTCTGGCTAGCTGTCTGCTCTGGAGGTGATACTAAAGATGTTTCCTACAGATCATTTGAGATGCCCTGCAGCTGGCTGACCTACTTACAGGGATTCCTGCCACAACCTGGATGGGAAGGGGCGCATTGCCTGCATATCCCTCATCAGACAAAGGCTGTAAAGCCTTGGGATTCTGGGAGCATCCCTAGCTGTGCATGGAAATTATTGACCTTTTTTTCAGCTGTCTCACCCACACATGTGCTTGTGCTGGCAGGGTAAGTGGCTGGTAATGGTGCAATTAATTTTGATTATAACATCTGAATGCCCATCAGTGATCTCCTGTGTCTGCAGCACATGGCAACTAACAAAGACTGGCTTGGTGACTTGCGTAATAAAATGTATTCGTGCTGACAAGACTAAATTTCATGACATGATGTGTTGAATAGACATCAAGGTCATTGAATAGATTTTGAAAAGGCATAAACCCAACAGTCTGTAGTTTAGAAGCTGTATTCCACTCTTAATTTTTCTTAATAATAGGTGAAAATAAGTTCAGTCTGGAGCTCCCTGTAAAAAGGAATGACTGAATTAATGTGTCAGTTGGTAGAAATCATAAATCAGTACTACATCTGTGTAACCCTGCATTTGTAGGAGTGCATGCTTAGCTGAAGAGCAGTGTTCACTTATGCTGTCGAACTTGCTGTTCTTGCCAGAGAATGTACTCTTGGAAGGACTGTGGCAGTTTCCTGTTGGAAAACTTGCATGAGGCGAGGCTTCATGTTTTGTCCTCTGCTAGTTGCATCTGCAGATGTCTGTTACATATTGGTGACTTCAGCAGGGTACTGCAGCCTCACTAGGTCAGTCCACAAGCATCTCTGACTCCTAATTCAACCATGTAAAACACTACCAAACCACAACAAGAATTCAGAAAGTCCAAGGGACGGATCTCTCCCTGCCAGTGATTGTTTAAACAGCAGTAGGTTCTTCAAGTGCCACTTCTGTGGCACTTTCACCACCTTCACTGCGTATGTGTTAACGCAGTGTGGCCTGACCCTTGTAAGCAGCTGAAAAAAGCAAGCAAGGTACTCAGCTCCACAGACACTGGCTGCCTGTCTAGAGGGTCTCTGTTCCCATGCCTCTTCCTTGCTGTGCTCTGGGCTCATCCTCCTGCCATGAGCTTGCTCTGAATGAAGAAATCACTCTGCTGGTGTGAGATGTTTCCCTCAAAGCAGGGTAAGTGCATGTCTCCTTGTTTGCATCAGCCAAATAATCACCAAAACAGGACATGCAAAAGGCACCTGCAAAGTGATTATTGCACTTTATGCAAGGCTGTAAAGAAATACTTTTTCTTAGCAAAAAGTATTCATAAAAGCCTGTACTTATTAACAATTTTGTTCCTGGTAGAATATACCTTAAGAGCTTATTATTATGGTTGTTTCTGAAATAATGTTAATATCTACATGACATCTGTAAAATCCATAATCCATTGTGATTGCTGCTCTCTAAATTCCCATGGGAACATGTTGACACTGGTCTGGAACCCCAGTGCACCTACTGAGATGCTGCTGCTTGCTCACCACGCTGGCTAGCGATTTAGTTGGTGGTGGCATAAAGTTTTGAGTAGGGATTACTGTTACGGGTTATGTCCATAACTTGCTGAGCAAGAAATCCTGTTAAGAGGTGTTTGCCTTTGGACAGAGATGCAGCAAAGCTTACCTGTGCTTTGCTGTCATTAGGCTCAGCTCTGACCAGCCACACTCAAGACTTGCCAAAAAAACTACAGGTTCATTGAAGCTGGAGCAGAGAGATAAGGTTATCATTTTATCATTTACAGTTTTTTAAGTATCTTTAGAAAGCAAAATCTTTTCACTAAGGGCATACTGATGATTTCTCTGTGTGGCAGAGCAAAATGATAGCTGCAGAAGTTTCTCTTCTCGAAGAAATTCCAAGATGTGACTCCTGAAATGGGCTTCAGTCACTACAGCAGTGTTATTTACAAGCTTGTGTCTATTTCTTAATGTGCGCAGGAATCTAATACAAGTGCTCAGGTACCAGTTCATTTACACTTAACTATTTCTCACATTATTAGGGGGTCACAATAACCTCTCAAATATTTAGTCAACATCCTTCAGCATTACAGTAACTTTACCAATACCAGGATCTTTAGGGTCAAACCTCAAAAAATCATACAGACCAGCAAACTAACCTGATGGACTTACATCCATGTAATACAGCCAGAGTTTTCACATCAAAGTAAGTCCTTCTGCTATTGTCACTTGGAAATTTCCAGCCAGTTGAGATGCTCAGGAGCCCACTCCCTTCCTATCTACCATGGCTACCAACCTTTCCTTGGTCAGCGGAGGTCTTACTAGAAACTTTCCAAACACTCTGCTTCTGATGGGCAGTACTCAAGCAAGGCTTGTGAATCACAACATATTGATAAACACGCCAGATAGTCTCTGAGGCATGAAACAAAGGTCTTCCTTTAACTAGCCAGCATCTATAACTAATTAACAAACATCTTCCAATAGCTATTATTGCTATCAGAGTATGGTTCACTTAACATCACAAGAAATTCAAGTAGAGCATTCAGTATGAAGAACACTTGCCATGGGATAGAGAGAGAAGTAGAGTGTACTAGATAAACTTTAATTCCCAAGCACAGGCTTTTCTCTCTGTGTTCCAGCTTCCTCCCTGGACCAGGCTTACACTGCTGCCAGCTACTGCCTTCCCCTCTCATCTCTTAAGAAATGTGCTGGATTATTATGCAGGACCTTGCTCAGTTTTTATATATGATGAGAATTGGAGACAACAGTGCACTGCTGCTCTCAGAGATGCAGACTTTTTACTCTTGCCAGAAACTTTCCTGTGCTGTACAGTAACAAGCAGTGAATTAAGCAGTTCAGGCATGTTATGGCTGGTTACTGCCTTGGGCTCTCTTCCAGAGGCTGTTCTCTGTCCATGTGGCTGCATTGCTACCTCCAGGCTTGAGCACTTCTGGTGGCATGGCTGCCTCGTGTGCACTGCTTGCCTTGTGCCTGATGTGCTGGGAGAAGAGAAGCGAAGCTGCACTGGGCACTGGTTGCCTTCCAGGAGTGGGCTGGCTGGTTTTTTTTTTTTTGAGTTCTCTTTTTGCTATCTCTGTTTTTATTATTAGTAGTATTGTATTTTATTTTAACTATTAAACTGTTCTTATCTTAACCCATGGGTTTTACCTTTCCTCTGATTCTCCTCCCCATCCCACCAGGGCGGAGGACAAGTGAGGGAGTGAGTGCCTGTGTGATACTTCACTGGAGTTAAACCATGACACTGTCTCTTAACTGTGCTTAATCCCAGCTAAAGATGGCTCCTCCAAAACCACAAGCTCCTGAGTTGTGTTTAGGTGTTGTGCTGTGGAGCACATGGTGGGCTCCTGTGCCTATGAGGCCAGTGGAGCTCCTGCAGTCTTGTCTTTGGAAACACAGTATGCTGTTGTCTGGTAGTGGCCAGGTGGCTGGTGCAGTTGCACCCTTGCTGTCAGAGCCTGTAACTGCTCAGGAGCTTCAGCACCTGCCCTAGCTGAATGCACTCGGCATGCTTTGTGTTCTGTGTCCGTGGGACAGACTCCCCTGGGCTCAAGCAAACTGACATGTTCACTTGCTTCCTCCTCTGCTCCACACCTCCCACAGCCTTGGAAATGGGGCTGTCCTTTGCTCCATATGCTGCTCTGAATGCTGAAACCTGGAGAGAAGAATGACACGGCATGGAGAGAAGGATGGCCAGTGGAGAGCCACAGCTCACAAGGAACTGTCCAGGCCTGCTTTTCACCACTTTCCACAGCACAGTGGCTGGGAGCACACGGGGTTGGGAGGAGGCTGGTTTAACACTGGTGAGAGCCATCTCCACACCATACAGCGGGGACCTCTCGTGGCTGTCCAGGGCAGGTGGCACCATGCAGCCATGACTGGCAGGTCTGTGAACAGATCCTGCAGGCAGCAGGCAGGGTGGTCCCATCTGCCTCATTGTAGTGGGTCCCAGGAGGGCACAAGGGGATGGGATCATGGCAAGACCACCCTGCACCTCCAAGCAGCCTCGCCACCACTGGGCAGTGATGTGCCATCTGGACCCCAGTCTCATCCCCTACCAGCCCTAGCACACTGCTCTCACCAAGGCTTTCCCCACAACCCTGCAGAGGTAGAACACAAAAAGAAATTAAATTGAACTGGCTTCCTCATCATATATTTGTTCATAAACGGGGAATACAAATTCACAACTTGCAGATGTGTCCAGCTCTGGCAGTGCTGTTGCTGCAAGACTAGATATAGAAGAAGTTTCTGCTAGATCTCCAGTGAAGTAACAGCAACGTGCTTGTTTAATGCTGTTGAATTAAAAATGCAGCATTCCTATACATCAAATCCTAGCCTTTTACTCTGAAGATCCCAGTTGGGTGTTTTCCTTTGCTGTGTAGTAATCTTTTAACAACTGCTCCCCAAGTGCTGGCTGTACAGGATGAGAAAATTCCGGTCTATACCATGAAGCTGTGACCCTGGCTCCTAATGAGAGAACATTTCCCATGGCCCCCAAAGGGCTCAGATCCCATCTGAGGAGAGATGCCTGACCTGGTCTTGCTTGCAGCAGACTGGGAAAGACTGCTGCAGGGGACTGTGAGGAAAGCTGTCCCTTCAGGCAAGCTCCCAGAGGTTGCAGGGTAACACTGGGAAAGGGGCTTACTCACTTCTTATTCTTGGAAAGAAAACTGCAAGCACACAGCCAAGCCCTCTGCTGAAGAAAGTAAGAGATGAGTTGCTCTTGTCCTCAAGAGTATGGCTGGATGCTGCAGGGCTGTGCACTCCCTGTGCAATATCCTGCTGCATATGGCTTACGGGCATGCCCCCACAAAACTGGAAAGTGTTCTTGACACTTTCCACCCTTGCAGCAGGAAATTGCCTGGAGATCACACTCTACATGGTCTTGTTCAACATCTTTGTCGGTGACATGGACAGTGGGATTGAGGGCGCCCTCAGCAAGTTTGCCGATGACACCAAGCTGTGTGGTTCGGTTGATACGCTGGAGGGAAGGGATGCCATGCAGAGGGACCTCGACACACTTGTGAGGTGGGCTGATGCCAACCTGATGAAGTTTAACCATGCCAAGTGCAAGGTCCTACATCTGGGTCAGAGCAATCCCAGGCACAGCTACAGGTTGGGCACAGAAGAGATTCAGAGCAGCCCTGCAGAGAAGGACTTGGGGGTGTTGGTCGATGAGAAAATGAACCTGAGCCGGCTTCAGTGTGCGCTCGCAGCCCAGAAAGCCAACCGTATCCTGGGCTGCATCAAAAGGAGCATGACCAGCAGGTCGAAGGAGGTGATCCTGCCCCCTACTGTGCTCTCGTGAGACCTCACTTGGAGTATTGTGTGCAGTTCTGGTGTCCTCAACATAAAAAGGACATGGAACTGTTGGAACAAGTCCAGAGGAGGGCCACGAGGATGATCAGGGGACTGGAGCACCTCCCGTATGAAGACAGGCTGAGAAAGTTGGGGCTGTTCAGTCTGGAGAAGAGAAGGCTGCGTGGAGACCTCATAGCAGCCTTCCAGTACCTGAAGGGGGCCTACAAGCATGCTGGGGAGGGACTATTCATTTGGGACTGTAGTGACAGGACAAGGAGTAACGGGTTCAAACTTACACAGGGGAAGTTTAGATTGGATATAAGGAAGAAGTTCTTTACTGAGAGGGTGGTGAGGCACTGGAATGGGTTGCCCAGGGAGGTTGTGAATGCTCCATCCTTGGCGGTGTTCAAGGCCAGGTTGGATGAGGCCTTGGGTGACATGGTTTAGTGCGAGGTGTCCCTGCCCATGGCAGGGGGGTTGTAACTAGATGATCTCAAGGTCCTTTCCAGCCCTAAGTATTCTATGATTCTATGATTCAAGGCAGGATTTCTAACAAGCTTTACACATGTTAAAGTCCTCTTGCTACTGCAATGCAACGTTGCAGCCACCTTTCTTTTTTCCTTAAGAAAACAATGTCACTGGGACATGCAGGCCTCAAACAGGTAAGCAGCACAGAGCAATCCAAGAAGCACACCTGGGAGCCAATTGTGTCATCAGCTGGACCAGAAACTCGCTGTGGAGGACTGGCACAGAGAGGTGGGTTCCAACCCGTTTATAGAAGTGGGACAGTACTAAAGGAGAGATGGACCCCTTAAGGCCCCTGAAATGTGCTCACCCAGGCCTCTCCTGGCAGCTAGAGGCTTGGCACCTGCTCAGGCTTTCCCCTGCACTAACATGTGCCATTGCATATCTGGGGAAAAGAAAACAAACCAAACTGAGAAGGTGAGTTGAAGCCAGAACTCACAGGAGGATGCAGAACCTCCCAGTGTGAATTCCAGTTTGCAATTCAATTCACTTCAGAGCTGTGCCCAGAATTAGTTACAAAGACAAAAGCAGACCTGAAAATGCCAAGGCAGCCACACAAGCCTTTCTGCTTTTGACGTCTGAAGACTGGAAACATCACACCTTAGCACTGGTTCAGCAAGCCCCTCGAACACATGCTTGGCAGCAGCTCCCTTGGCAGCAGTGGGCCTGGGCCAATTGAGCAATTGAGAGGTGGGCCCAGGCCCTCCTCTCTTCCCTCCCTCGCTATGAGGCTCGGAGCTCCAGTATGGAACTGCATGGCCTCTCACTGTGACCCCAGGAGCCAGGCTTCCAAAGACAGGTGCTACTGCAGCAGCTGTCTTACATACCACACATGCTGGCTAACATTCAAATCCCAACACTGCAAGTGTTTTCTGAACTGGGACTTAACACCATCCACAGCCTGCTGAGCTCAGCAGCAACACGACCAGGGGACTTGCAGCCCCCTGCAGCGCTGTGTGCTATGCCATGTGCACCCTGTTCTTAAATAAAATAAGCATGACACACTCATTGCTTCTCTTTAATAGCTATGGTGCAGTTCCCTCACCACAGGCACTGCTGGCACACTGCTGCAGAGGCAAGGAGGCACAAGACTGGTCTCCAAGACTTCTCCAGGGGATGGTTACTCCAAGTCCTGCTGCCCTCCAGGATGGGGACTCTGGCCATCACAGCAGCAGCTCATGGGGCATGGCCTCCCCTCGCAGCCCAGCCAGGAGGTTGTTGGCTGCCAGTACTGCCATGGTGCTCCTTGTGGCATATGTGGCACTCCCAATGTGCGGCAGAATCACTGCAGGGGGACAGAGAAGGTTACTTGCTTGTTCCTTACCTTTGCTGACCTCTTACAGCCTCTTCCAGGGGTCTTCCTGGGATGTGGGCAACCTGGGTCCACCAGGCACCAGCTGCTCCTCCACCAGAAGCTGGCAGCAGACATGGAACAAGAAACAAATGGCTAACTGGGCTTTTTTAAGTCATCCAGGCCAAAGACAGTCAGCCAAGAGGGGGTCCTCCTACTATCCCTGTGGCAGACAACAACGCAGTGAAATTTACACACTGTTGTGTGGTTGCCATGTGGCTTTAGGAGGATCAGCTCACTGACAGGCATGAACCAACACATATTGCAGAAAGAACCTGAAGGCTATTGGAAACATCCTGGTTTACAGACCCATGAGTGTACTGGAAAGGCATACGTGGAGGCAAGTGGCCCTTGCAACAGAGCTGTAGCATAGTCAGGGCAGGGATTTCCATCCACCTGTGTGGAAAGTCTCCTCTTATGCAATGCAAAGGAATGAGCCAAAGTTGCTTTAGTAGTAAATTATTATAACAATAGTGAAGAGTACTTGTATGGGTAAAAACCTCTGCATCTCTGCTTGTTTCACAACAGACAGCAACTACAGGCAATGCAGAAACCTGAACACCTGACATGCTGCTGTCTGGGGATAAAAGGCTCTCTCAAGGACTGTGGGGCCACATAGATCCTTTCTCCCCAAGCTGAGAACAGTCTGGGCTCCTTGTTTGCTGTGAAAGCAATGTCAACTCTTCTTCCTGTCTACTATTGGAATCAAAGCAAACACGTAAAAAATGTCTTAAAAAAAAAAAAAAGATAATGCCACAGCTATGATCTTGTACTTCCGAAACAGAAACTCAGCCACTAGCAGTTCCAAATTTTTATGGATGTCTCTATGGTTTCATTTTGAAACAGACATTTCCTAATCAAAAAACCTCCTTCCTGGAGAGAGGACATACTGCTGCCGCCTGCACAGCCACTCTGGTATTTTGCCCACACAAATGAAGGCTCATGCACCACACTTCATGCTTCAGGTACAGCTTGAGCAGCCAAAACACTCAGCCACGTGTGAGAAGGCTACTCTGGCCCAGCTTGTGCCATCAGCTCTCAGGAAGGCCGGTCATCCCAGCAAAGCTGAGCATTCAGATAGGAACAGGCACCCTGCCATTGCACCAGCAATGAGGCTGCAAACAACTGCATACATTCACTTTCTAACTAGAAAGCTGTGTCTTCTCAGTGTTGCATTTCTGGTTTATGTATTTTTTGCCTCAAGGGATAAAAGTGAGCTTTACTGGCTTGTGTCCGAGTCAGTCCCACTGAGTACCTAGCCTGACCTACACATTCCCTATCCGGAGCAGCAAAGCTCTTCGCCCCATTTTACAAGGATTGGGCCAAGTTACTCACTGAAGGCCATGTAAGGGGAGGCAGTGACTACACCAGGAGCTGTCCCTAACTCATCCCAGGCTGCTTGTGAGCCCGTGGTGCCTCTGAGGATGAAGCTGCACTGGTGTGCAGCGAGGCCATGGAAGACACCACCCTGCACAGTCCCTTCAGTCTCCTACAATGAGGATCCCAGGTAAACTCTGAGGGCCGCTAATGTCTTGCACTAAAACATCATTATGCCCCACATAGCAGCTCTCAGCAAGCTTTCAGGAAAGCATTAGTGAAACTAACAGTGATCAGCTACTGCCCCTAATGGCAGGCACTCTCACTTCCAGTCCAGCAGCCTGACAATACTGAAGCACAAGAGCAGCTGAGCAAGCACCTTCCTAACCAGCCCGCTTCATCCCACCCAATCTCCTCTGGAGAATACATGCACTAGTCCTGAGATCAACATTTTCCTACTGGCCCGACACTTGACACCATACAGAAAACAGGCTGCCTGAGCAAACTGGGCTCCACTTGACCAGTCAAAGTTGCCCTAGTCTGTCCAGGGGATACAGCTAGATCTGCAAAGAAACCTCTGCTCATCCCATAGCATGAACACTTGCTGGCCTCTTCAGCTCGGGGCTGTCTAATTTGCTGACATCTGATGGGGAATGTGGATGTCAGCACAAGGCCAGCACTTCAGCACTTAAATGAACTGTGCTTTTGAGCATGTATGCTGAACCTGTGCCTGGCAGCCCAGGCTCACAGTGGATGGGCTAGCTGGAGAGTTCTACAGTGGCTGCAGCACCCCAAAGGCCAATATTCTTCTAAGCAGACTCAGCACCCAGATTTTTAGCCACATGGGAAACGTTTCTAACAGAATATATGCTAGAATACAAATATGTATTATCTATATATTATATACATCATATATTCTAGGTATATAATGATATATAATATTATACATTCTTATATATGTAATTATTATATATATCTTCTGTATCTATTCAGTATATATTCTGTATCTACCTATATTCTAGCAGAACATCTATACCACAGCTTAGCAGGTTATGAGCAGGGATTCAGTTTCTCATTCAGGCACCCACTGATATCAAACTCTTCCATGAATTTCTCCCCATACCTTTAATGATCAAATGGAGATCCATCAGGAAGGTGTTAAAAAATGAGCCGACCTCAACTGCTTTCTGGAGAATCAAGATACCTCCCACATTTGTTTTACGTCATGTTGATGAGGTCTTCCACCCTACCAGCTCTCTGCATTGTGCAGTGACTACTTACAGTTTGCTTAAATACGCTTGACCTTCCTGTCCTTCCACGTTTCAGTGCTTGGTCACACTGGCAGGCTAACAGAGGCAGGGAATCCCTGTCACTCCAGCTAGCAGGTCCCCAGCCACGGGCACAGGAGGCACCCAAAGCGCAGGCTGTCAGATCAGAGCGGGGGCCCAGCCACTCACTTACCACAGTTCCTGAGGGAGAGTAGGGGGTGATCAGTGGGCAGTGGCTCCGGTGTTGTGACGTCCAGGCCTGCTGCTGCAATCTGGCCATGGGCCAGTGCGTTGTACAGATCCTCCTGGTTCACCACAGACCCCCTGGCAAACACAGAGACCCCATGCTGCTGAGGGGTCCTATGGGCTCCAAGGAGCACATGGCCAGGACACAGCCCATGTGGGACAGCCTGAGTAGAGGCACCTGGATCCCCTCTGCCTGAGAAGATTTCAGACTCTCTCTGGATCTGCCTGAACCTCACAGCACAATGAGCTGCTATTTCTTCTGGTCCAGGCTGCCCAGCAGTGGGAGAGGAGTTGAGTGCCCAAGCACAGGACAACTCTGGGGCAGCTGTGTGATGGAATAACTTATCCTGCCTTTGCGTTGGTCCCAAGACACCTTGGGTCATGAAGGTTGTACAGACTGTCTGGACATACAGTGAAAGCACATCTCATCCTACCAGATCCCCCATGCAGCTGTAATTGTCAGAGGGTGACAGTCAACCCCCACCCCCCAGCCCTGTGCAGGAGACTGGGTTGTGATTACCTGCTTGTGTTGATGAACACAGAGGTCTTCTTCATTCTGTTGAAGAAGTCCTTGTTGCACATTCCTTGGGTGGCCGGAGTCAAAGCACATGTCACCACAACGAAGTCCGATTCTTCGGCCAGCCTTGTGAGTGGGACTGAGTGGAGAAAAACAAGTCATAGTTTCGCCTGGGGAATCTCACCAACAGACATCAGTAACCTTCTTTATATGAAAAGTTCACCTGTGAGTACTGCTCTGGAGAGACCCTTCTCCACAAACGGGGAGACACAAGGACCATCAAACACCCAACAAAAATCATACACATCCCTACAGATACTACTGCAATGTTTTGTTTCACTTTTGAATTAAAACCAAGCCAAAGGGGAATCTAGCAATGCTTCAGCCATCTGGCCTAAAGGAGGCCGTGGTACATACTTCACGTTTAGGCAGCAAAATATGGCAGCACCAGCTTATGCCAGCATTAAATCTCTCTCTGTGTTACCTAGAGATGACTTCATAGAATCATTGTAGAATCATAAAAGAATGGTTTGGGTTAGAAGGGACCTTAAAATATCATTTAGTTCCATCCCCTCGCCACAGGCAGGGTCACTTTCACTCCTGGAGGTGAAAGGAAAGTGCAATGGGCAGGAGAAGTCCTGCCACAGATCCATCCCCTCCTCAAAGGCACAGCTGCCACTTTCCGTTCCCTGTTACATTCCACTTCCTTGCACAAATGAAACTAACTGGAAATCATAAATGGATGGACACAGGAGAATGTTGAAAGGCAAAAGCAGCAGAAACCAGCACAGCCCACAACAATGGTTGGCTGTCAGTTGGAGCCCAGGTATGTGCAGCCTACTGGCTGGAATCACCTGACTCAAAGAAGGCAGGTCTCTCTTCCTGCCATCCACTAACACTGCATGAGAAGTGTCTGGGATTCCCATTCCTTCCTTTGCTGTCCCCCCCTGTAGTTCATGCTAGCTACACCAAGGAAGCCACCTGAAACCTCCCTTCTCCGCTGGATGACTCCCAAGGAGCAACAACTCCCCAGTGAGCCCAAATAGTTCTCTGTGCTGCCATGAAATGGATGCTGCTCCTGCTCCTGGAGCCTTGCTTACCGAACTCAGCTTCAAACTCTGCACCACTCTCTGGTTTTGGGCCACTGCCAGTGTACAAAAACTTCCTGACCCCAAATGGCTTTAGGCGGCGGGCAACTGCCTGTCCTAGAAGGAAAAGATAAGACTGTTTGGCCACTGTGCCTGCACGAGGCATGCTGCACAGAGATGCATGCTGGGCTGCGAGGGTCTGTCAGCACTCTCCAGCCAATCCACCCTTCAGCGAGCTTGCACTTAATGCAGAGAGCACACTGCTTGCTAAAGGGTCATTGTGATGGGATTTCTCCTGCCAGGCTGCTCCCCAGCCTGGAGCATGGCAAGCATGGGGTGGAGGTTTTCTGCTGCTCTTGAAGTGAGCAGGGCGGAACTCCCATAGCAAAACTGCGGAACTGGAGCAATGGTATGCTAAACCTGAAGACACCCTAGGGAGCAAAAACTGGAAAGTGAGGAAAGAAATAGCCATCTGACAAAGTCCACAACTAAATGGATGACAAACATGTCACCTTGGACTTTGTCAGGGCTCTTGTTTACCCGAATATTGAGAGGACGACATCCAGTTTGCTCTACCATTTACATGTACTGGATGCGTCTGAATGCTTTAAACTTTCAAGGTTTAGGCCTGATGAGTCAAGATCACTGTTCAGAGAAGCTCTACACAGCTCTCCTTGTTGCTGTCATGGACTTTAAAGAGGTGAGCAACAGGGACACCACCTTGGCTGAACACCTCCAGAACCACCTTGCCATCACTGGAGACACACAAATCTTGTGCATGACCTGCACTTACCTATTCTCCCCAGACCTATGATGCCCACCGTACTATCAGACAGACCATAACCACACATCCACAAGGGCTTCCATGTTGTCCAGCCACCACTAGCAGAGAAAGTGAGGTAGAAACAGATGTCAGATGGCAGCAGGCGAGAGCCTGCTCACAGCCCAGTCCAGCATTTGGGCAAGTACGCTAGAGTACAATGCTGGGGGTGGCCAGTCCCTCTGACACAGCCAGATGATCTTACAGCCAGCTTCTCTGAGGTTCCTGCTTCAAGGGACCTTGGTAGCCTCCTGCAGGTCTCCTTGGGTATGCTGCAGAAGCAGCTGCCTTGGGACTGATTTAATTTAGGCACTGCTATCCCCAGCCCTGGAGCAACTGCCATTCAGGGAGCTCTGGATAGACCTTCCGTGTGTGCCCTCCTAGAGGGGTCTGCAGTGGCTTTGGGTGCCCTTTCCCACAGGTCCTCTACCTAGCATACAGAGGGGAGTTCTGCCTCTCTTACAGCCCCTGAGCAGCATCTACGAAAAGCCACGAAACTGCAGGGGACTCTCACCTTGGCCTGCAAGGTGGTTGATGCCAGCCCTTGCACCAGCTGGCTGATGGTGATACTCACTTCTTTACCTGCTCCACTGCCTCTGGCAGCCGGCGGCATGCAGACAGAAGTAAAGCTACAGACAGCTCTGCAGTGGCATCGGTCAGGACATCAGGGGTATACCCCACACGGATCCCCCTGCAAGGTAAGCAAAAGTTGCTGGGGCAATGCTGCCAGCCTTGGGGTTCTACCTCAAAATTTCTGGGCAAGTCGCTGATGTTCTGGGTAAGTTGTGGAAGTTCCCTCTTCTATGTATCTGCAGTATCACATGCAAGAGGACATCCCTTTTGGCTTCTCAGCTGGTCCTCCAAAGAGTCATCTCAACAGCAGTTGGGGTGAGGTTATCCCAACCATATCCTGACATCCAGATGATCCTCCAACTCCAGCTGGGTTGCAGGTGACCCTAGCCATACCCTAACAAGAGGGAGGTGCAGATCACAAACCCTATCCACCTATCCAGCCCCATGCTCTGTCAAAGTCACCCACCATGCCTGTGTCAAGCAATCCACAGTGTGATCTGCTGTATGAACAGCGGGATGAGCTCTGAGCTTCACCCTGCTTCCCCACCGCCTCCCCCGGCTGGACCCCATGCCTCACAGGGCAGGGTGAGGTACAGCGCAGGCAAAGGTTACCGCTTCTTGATTTCCTCCAGGGCGAGGTGGTCAAACCCCACGGACATGGTGCTGATGACTTTCAGGCCGGGACCTACAAGACACCACAGCACTCTGCTGCCCAGCTTCGCCCCGGGGGGGCGGGCGAACGCTGGGAAGGGAACGGGGAAAGGAACGGGAGGGGGTCAGTCCGGTCCCGCAGCCCGCACCCACCGGCGGCCTCCAGCACCTCGCGGTCGATGCGGTCGGAGAGCAGGCAGAGCAGCCCGTGCTTCCCCGCCACTCCCGCCAGCAGCTCGGCCCGCGGCACCGGCTCCTCCGAGTCCCACTGCTGGACGCGGCATCTGCGAGAGAGCGGCCCGTCAACACGCACCCGGACCGGGACCGAGGGCGGAACCGACTCAACCGCACCTGGATCCAGACCCGCGCTCACCCGCCAGCCTGCGACAGTACGCGCAGTCCCTCGGACGGGATCCGCCGCGTCACGAACACCGCCATGGCCGCGACGCTGAACCGACCCGACCCGTCACCACTACCGCCGCAGCGACCCCGTGCGGCCGCTTCGCCCCGCCCCGCCCCGGCAGCGACACCCTGCCCCGCCTCGCCCCGCCCCGCCCCGGCTAGGCAAGCGCCTGCCCACTGCGGGGGCCTTTGGGGCACGCTGAAGGGGTCTCTGCAGGGTGACTGTGCGGCGGACACAGGAAGAGAAGGCGCGAGGCCTGGCTGCTGACCCACCATAGAATCACGGAATCAACCAAGTTGGAAAAGACCTTTTTAGACCTTCAGATCTAACCTTTTCCCCAGCACCACCACTAAACCATGTCACTATGGGCCTCAATTACACTTTGAATGCTTCCAAGGGTGGTGATTCCACCACTTCCCTGGGCAGCCTGTTCCAATGCCTGACTGCCCTTTTGGTGAATAAATTGTTCCTAATCTCCAGTCTAAGCCTTCTCTGGAGTAGATTGATGCTGTTTCCTCTTGTCCTGTCCCTTGTTACTTGGGAGAAGAGACCACCTCCTGGCTCCAGCAGTTGTAGAGAGCAATAAGGTCCCCCCTGAGCCTTCTTCAGACTAGATGCCCTTGGTCCCTCAGCCATTCCCCATCACACCTGCGTCCCAGGCCCTTCACCAGCTGCGTTGCCCTTCTCTGGACCCACTCCAGCACCTCAATGTCTTTCTTGTAGCGAGGGGCCCAGAATTGAATGCAGTATCTGAGCTACGGCGTCACCAGTGCACAGTACAGTCTCCTGCCCTGGTCTGGCTGGCCACACTGGGTGCTGATACAGGCCATGATGCTGTTGGCCTTGGCTGCCTGGGCACAAGCTGGCTCATGTTCAGCTCTGTCAATCAGCACCCTCAGGTCCTTTTCCACCGAACAGCTTTCCAGCCACTCTTACCCAAGCCTGGAGCATTGAATGGGGTTGTTGTGGCCTAAGTGCACGACCTGGCACTGTGCCTGTTAAACCTCAAGCAGTCATGTTGAATCACCATGCTGGGGCTGGTGGTGGTGCCTTGCCAGTGGTGGGCTGGTGGCTGCTGGTCTGCTGGTGGTGTCTTGCAGGGCTTACAGCCTCTCTGCAGCTCCTCTGCCTGACTAAAGTTGCTTTTTCTTCCTCCATACTGAGGTGTGTATTCATGCTGCTGGTAGACTAGCAGCTTGTCATGAGGACAGCCAGTAAATGACCATGAGGTTTCAGGTGTGAGTTGCTCCCTGCAGAGAGCTTTGCCATGCCCATGAGGAAGAGCAGCCTATCTTTGCCCTGCAAACTCACTGGTCTGGAGGCTTGGGTGGGAGCTTCACTGTTCTGAGCCACCACCTCTACTTCAGAGGAACCCTCCCATTGTGCTGCTGTTGGTGCTTGTGTGAGTGGCAGGACACCAGAGCCAGGAGGAGCCAGCAACATCTCTGCCCCATGCCAAGTTCTGCAGGGGCTGCTGGGGGCCCTCCCTCAATGAAGCCACTCTGCATGCAGCCTCCCATTCCTGCCTTGCACAGGACAAATGTATCCAAGCCCTAACAGTGGCTGCAGGAGGGAAAGACTCCTACCTTTCAAGCTGCTGGATTGGTGCTCTGGAGAAGAAAGGGTCTGTTGATACCTGGATTGCCTAGTCTGGTGGTGGGCACCCAGCAGCGTGGCTGGGACACTGATGGGTAACTTTTAAGGATTGTAGAGGGAAGGGTGGATTGTATCATGAAGCAGGAGATGGGACCTTACATAAGCCTTTTGGAGATGGACAGCTCCACTGGATGTGTGGATACTGCAAATTCTGAGAAATGGAGTGAAGGCCTAGCTGCTGTGCTACAGCTTGCAGATGTCTGCATTCAGAGTACTCCTGCTGCAGATCTGCCTGCCTGCTTTCTGCCTGTGGGCTGGCAGGGGACTGAAACTCATACAAGTTCTGCAGGGGTTTTAAAAGATTGTTTAAACCTAAGATGAAGTTTTAATAAAATCTTTCTGTATTCTTACAGGTATCTGTGCACTGGTGGCTCAGAAAAGCACAGCAGGCAAATGGAAGGACAGAGAGAACAAACTGGGTGCATCCCTCTGTCAGTCCTTCATGTATGTGTGCGCATACAGGTACACATGTCAATATGGAGGGCTAAGCAGCCCTTGCTCCCAGGGGGCAGCTGGTGTGGACGAGGTATACAGTTAGTTATACACACACATACATGTATATGTGTGTCTATATTTGCATACATTTATTTGGATTCCTTTTGACTTTTTTCAAATTCCCTGCAACATCAAGGTTTTATTTATGAGCCCTGGTGTCTTCTCCAGAACTGGCAGAGGGGCTACTACCAAATATTGCAAACTATGACACTCACCTCTGTCTGTCACCACAGTGATGATTCCATACCTTTGTACAGAAGTAAGGCTATAATATATAATGCTGTTATTATAGCATCGCCAATCAGCTAGGGGTCTGGTAATCTAGGTAAGCAAGGCAGGGCAGGAACTGCATCAATCAGCATTTAGGCATGGAATGTATTTTTCTTTTTTTTTTTTTTTTTTGGTGCTAGTGCCCTTACAGTTGGGTCAGTGATGGCTGGTACCACTTTTGCTGGGAGAGTGTGTTTCTGGTCCTAGATTCTGTTTTGCTGTGGTCACTCAACCTGGTCCTGGACAAGAGGTGTAGAATATCTTATTGATATAAGATTACTCAGACACGCTGATGAAAATTCCTTTGATGCTGTTGAGAAAATTGTAGTACATGTTTACAGTAATCAGATTCTTGTGCTATAAGTTAGGAATTCAAGTAGAAATAGAAAAGCATGGAGCATGGAGGGTTTTTTAGAGTTAATGTAATAGTCATTCAATTTAGATTATATCAGATTAGGTGTGTGGCAGTAAGTTTATTCAATGTCCATTCTTTTTCTATGGGGTTGCATCACCTATGGGGTCTAGGCTGAGCTGGTTGCCAGCAATTCATAGAAAAGGGTTGCCACCTCTAACCTGCAGTTGATGCTACAGGTATTGCGTAGTGGTTTAGGATGAAAGTTTCCACCTTAGAGCTGCTAGCAACTCCTTTGGAAGCTGTCCAAAGGCCAGAGATAAGCAGAGTAAAGTCTCTTTCAGTGCTAAACAGACTTTGCTTGTTAATACACAGATTTAAATTTGCTGGAGACCTGATCTGATTCTACTCTATGATCACAAAATGAACACAGGTATATGAAGGACACACATACACACCAAAAGGAGACATGAGCTTTTATAGAAGGTGGGATAAAACAGATGTATTATCTCTGGGCATAAGCACAGAGTCATACCAGTAAAGAAAACACATTTGTGGACAGAGGGCAAGTGGATTTTAATGTCTCAGAATATCTATCCAGGATTCCCTCTGCTACTACACAGCAGGTGCTCCACAGGCTTGTGCCACATGAGATGGGGCCATGTGCAGCACACTACACCCCCTTGGGTTTGTGTTTAGAAAGATGACAATCTGCAGGCAGAGGCTCAAGCCCTATGACTCTGTTTGGCAGGTGCGATGTGACCAATGTGACCCTGGGGCAGAGCCTGACTGGATCACCATGGTTCACTGTGCCAGCTCTGTTGGGAAAACAAAGGGTCTATGCACTATGTGGCTTCTTCCTCATCATTCCCCTTGGAGGTAAAAGCTTTCATTACCTAATGGAAGCTTTAACAAGAGGGCTGGAGAGAGCCAGAGTGCACACCCATCTGATCTTAATGGGAGCTTTATGGTAAACTCGGAGGCCAGGGATTAGAGTGCGTTTCTCTGGTACGAATCACCAGTGCTGCATGAAGTATCCTCTTATGTAAGGAAACTGTACTGGTGGGATTTTCCTTTATCGTGATGGATGCCTGCTGCGACTGTCAGTATGTTGTCAGATTATGCCAGTGGTTTTATTTTTTAAATAATTGCTCGAAAGTTTATTTTATTGAGCTGGGTTATCATTAGAGCTGACATTTTATCTCCCTCCCTGATCACATAAGGATTTGTGTCAGGAGTATATGCTCTTCAGTATGACATATCCACACTAATCTTGTGGCACAGTGGCTGCAAGGGTTTTCCTTTTCGCTTTCCCCTGTCCTCTTCTGCTCATCCAGGTGAATGCGGTGAAGTCATTGTTGAATATGGAGTGACACACTTCACTTGTAAGAGAAGCAGAAATATGTTTATTGATGTAAAATTTGTAAAAAATTGTGAGTAAATGTGGCAGTGGTTTAACAAGATTCAATGGCAAGGTACCCTTGAGTATTTACTGCATAGAAGACAGGGTCAGATTGTCGGGAGACCCTCTCCTTGAGTCATGAGGTTCAGAAAGGGCCCCCTTGCATTCTAAACTCCTTCTCAGAGAGGAGTCTAGGTGCAGCGGGATCAAGACTTCATACTTGGTCAACGGTTTATGTCTAAAGGGTTGTATGTGTACAGTCAATCCTTTCCATCACTTAGCTAAGACTTCAGAGTTTAGCATGCTGTTAATCACTTACTGAGGATCTCTTGCAGCAAGGAATCTCTCAACCTTGAGGAGTAACCTTGAGAGGCATCCCTACTCAAGGGGAGATCCTGGACTGCAGCCTGCTGTAATGCAGGATAGCTCCATGGGCCCTGCGCTGCCCACCAGCTATGGAGTGAGATAATTGACTCATAGTCATGTTTGCATACTGACTACAGAAACTTGGACCTTGACCAGAACTACAAGGGGTGGGGGGATGTGGGAGCACATTGTTGAGATTAGCCTTTGGCTATTGTGTTGTTACCGTCTCCCCAGAATTGAGTTGCAGCGATCATGACCAGACCAGATGCATCCATTACCACCACACTAATGGTTATTACTTGTGCAGAATTACAAGAAATAAAGGTCGGGGGGGGGGGGGGGGGGGGGGGAGGGGAGAGAGGGAGGAGGAATTTACCATCACAGTAACTCATTTGGAAGAACCTGTTTGTGACTCCAGAGCCAGTGCACTGTGTGCTGTGGCAATGTCTGAACACTTCACCTGTTCCTCCAGTGGCACCAGTAGGAGTGAAATGGAGACCTCCAGGGAGGATTTATTTACAAAAGAAAACACACTATGCGAAAATGTGTTTTTGTCAACATAATATATTGGACATCTGCTGTTGGTAGTCATTGTTAGTGTATGTATAGGATCTTGAACATGGGACAATAAGGAATTCGTAAGAGAAAACCAGGTCCTGGTCCCATTTGAAAAGATCAAAAGAGAACATCCAGGATTGACTGTACCAGGGATAACTTGTTTGACAGCTTGGCCAAGTCACCATTTGATTACATAACTTGGGAAAAGAACTAACTTTCAAGGTGTCATAAAGTGAACTGCCTTCATTATAATACTAAAAATCACATCCACAGCTCAGAAAGACCCCGGCCCAGGTGAAGACCCTTCCACAGAGCACGTACAGTGATTAGAAGAAACGACACAGCAAATATTACAGTTATATGTAGATTACAACTGATCACTGTCACTGGGACTGTACTACCTGTACCTTTTGTGTATAAACGTAATTAGAAAGCTGCATTGATGTGTTTGACTTGTGGAACAGTCCACTGAGCACCCAGCCTGAATAAATAGTATCTCTCCTGAGTGTGTTGAATTGGTTTACTGCACACCACGCATGAATCTGCGTTTCAGAACACAGTGGTACTGGCTCAGGAGGGCTTGGAGGAGGAGGACCTCTGCCCTGGGAGACAGGAGGCTGATCTGATACGGGGCACTAAAGTAAATGAGCCTCCCCTGGTGGAAATGCACCACTGACCACCCTGTGCAGGATATATGCCATGCTCAATGGTGAAAGAAAGGGAAGGTGTTTCAGGAGGCTAGCCAGCTTTTGCCTGGCAACTGCTTGGGCATAGCCTCACCCTATGAGTGGTGGCAGGTGCTTGCCTCTTGCCTTTGGATTACTTGCCTTGTTTTCTTTCTGTCCTCTTCCACCTCTCCTTTGCTTGTCTTGCCTTACCAGGTTACTTGATTTTAGTCTTCCCTTCCTCTTCCTACAACCCAAGCAAGCCTGGAAGCCTACTAGCATTAATCCTCAGCACCAAGGTAGCCTGCCTTGCTTCAGTCAACACCAGTAACGAGGTACCCTTGCATCTCCCATTCAGTGTTGTTAGTCAGCAACAGTCATATTAAGTTAGCTATTTCTGGAAGGCATGCTAAGGCACACGAAAAACAATGAGGTGGTTGGTGATAGCCAGTATGGCTTCATTAAGGGGAAATCCTGCCTGACAAATCTGGTGGCCCTCTATGATGGGGCTACGGAACTGATGGACAGGGGTAGAGCAGTTGACGTCACCTACCTGGGCTTGTGCAAAGTGTTCGACACTGTCCCACATGACATCCTTGTCTCTAAATTGGAGAGACATCAATTTGATAGATAGACCACTCAGTGGCTAAAGAACTGGCTGGGTGGACACATGCAAAGACATGTGGTCAATGGCTCGATGTCCGGCTGGAGACCAGTAACGAGTGGTGTCCCTCAGGGATCGGTGTTGGGACCGGTCTTGTTCAACATCTTTGTCGGTGACATGGACAGTGGGATTGAGTGCGCCCTCAGCAAGTTTGCCGATGACACCAAGCTGTGTGGTTCAGTTGATACGCTGGAGGGAAGGAATGCCATCCAGAGGGACCTCAACACGCTTGTGAGGTGGGCTGATGCCAACCTTATGAACTTTAACCATGGAAAGTGCAAGGCCCTACACCTGGGTCAGAGCA
Source organism: Psittacula echo (assembly GCF_963264785.1). NCBI lineage: Eukaryota > Metazoa > Chordata > Aves > Psittaciformes > Psittacidae > Psittacula > Psittacula echo. Next base: position 82,837,009 of record NC_137742.1, on the reverse strand, counting down.
ATCCCAGGCACGGCTACAGGTTGGGCAAAAAAGAGATTCAGAGCAGCCCTGCAGAGAAGGACTTGGGGGTGTTGGTCGATGAGAAAATGAACATGAGCTGGCTTCAGTGTGCGCTCACAGCCCAGAAAGCCAACCGTATCCTGGGCTGCATCAAAAGGAACGTGACCAGCAGGTCGAAGGAGGTGATCCTGCCCCTCTACTCTGCTCTCGTGAGACCTCACTTGGAGTATTGTGTGCAGTTCTGGTGTCCTCAACATAAAAAGGACATGGAACTGTTGGAACAAGTCCAGAGGAGGGCCACGAGGACGATCAGGGGACTGGAGCAGCTCCCGTATGAAGACAGGCTGAGAAAGTTGGGGCTGTTCATCCTGGAGAAGAGAAGGCTGTGTGGAGACCTCATAGCAGCCTTCCAGTATCTGAAGGGGGCCTATAAGGATGCTGGGGAGGGACTCTTCATCAGGGACTGCAGTGACAGGACAATGGGTAACGGGTTAAAACTTAAACAGGGGAAGTTTAGATTGGATATAAGGAGAAAGTTATTTACTGAGAGGGTGGTGAGGCACTGGAATGGGTTGCCCAGGGAAGTTGTGAATGCTCCAGCCTTGGCGGTGTTCAAGGCCTTGGGTGACGTGGTTTAGTGCGAGGCATCCCTGCCCATGGCAGGGGAGTTGGAACTAGATGATCTTAAGGTCCTTTCCAACCCTGTTTTATGATTCTATGATTTACTAAATAACGACTGAAAATACATGCAGGAAATTAATCAACAGTTTTCCTAACTGGCATCTGTGTTCATCATTACACTCCTGTTCATCAGGAGCTGTTAACGGTCAGATGCTGAATAGGAGATGACACCTCATCTAGAAAAGGCATCTCCAGGTCAGTAAAATACATTCTGGCTTGCCCAAAAGGAGTGGTCCCATTCTCTCTTCCCAAAATGTAGGTTTTCCTTTTTCTCACTGGGGAGAAAATTGAACCTTATCCCCAGAAATGTAACTCTTTCTTTTTATTTGGGAAAAACTTAGTCTGTCTGGGAAGACTGCAAAGCAGAGACAATTTACAGAAATAATATGTTCCACCACCGTCTATATGCAGGGGCGGAGCCATCCTGGGCGCAGCGGTTCGCCCGGTGGCCATCTTGTGCGTGGCGGCGCCCGGCAGCGCGGCTCCTACTCCAGGCCCTAGCGGCGTTCAGATTTCCTTGCCTAGAGGGGCTACTGCTAAGCGTGTGGGTAGAGCCGAGAAGAGCTCTTCATCTTCTGAAAAAGCGTTTTTTCTACTCGATACTGTGTGCTTGAGCTAGGCTGGGTGTGGTTATGGCTGAGGAAGGAGCTTCCTCTCGAAGAGAGGGAGAACAGCATGCTCCAGGTGGGAGTGAAGCAGCGACGTAGATCTGACTTGGAATGTTGCTTTGGCTGTTTTGTTTTCTCCTTTATTCCAGCTTATAGCTGGAAGGTTTTTTTGTGGCACCACTCTGTTGTGCAAAGTGTTCTGTTTTCATGCCCAAAGGCAAAAGGGATGCCAGTAGCTGAAAACAAGTGGTGTGTAGGCACAAGGTGTAGCGGGTAGACACAAGGTGTAGGGGGTGATGCACGCTACTGGACCCGTCCTGTGGCATTGCTGTTGTTGCAGACTTGAAGCATTGGTTCAGGGTGGGGAAGGGCTGAGTCCATTTCCCCTTCAAGGGGTTCAACAGTTGCATTTTTAGAGACCCTGGCATCTCTGAGGAAAGCCAGTTCTTAGTGCACAAGCACCTTCCTTGACACCTTGTGAAAACTGCCTCCAAAGCCTTGTATGTACCTTTTTTGTTGGAGGAGGCCTACTCACAGGATCATGTGGTATCTTGGGTGGCAACTGACTTCTAGAGGCTTCTGCTTGAACCTCGTGCTCAAAGCAGCATCAGACCAAGCTTCCTGAGGCTTTGTCCAGTCACATCTTCAGTATCTGAAGGGGGGCTATAAGGATGTTGGGGATGGACTCTTCAGTAGGTACTGTAGTGACAGGACAAGGGGTAATGGGTTAAAACTTAAACAGGAGAAGTTTAGATTAGATATAAGGAAGAAATTCTTTTACTGTGAGGGTGGTGAGGCACTGGAATGGGTTGCCCAGGGAAGCTGTGAATGCTTCATGCCTGGCGGTGTTCAAGGCCAGGTTGGATGAGGCCTTGGGTGACATGGTTTAGTGTGAGGTGTCCCTGCCCATGGCAGTGGGGTTGGAACTAGATGATCTTAAGGTCCTTTCCAACCCTAACTATTCTATGATTCTATGGTTCACCTTCACAGCATGCACAAAGGAGTGGGGAGCTGGCCAGGGGGTGCTGTGGAGAGGCAGCACAGGCTGGCATTTCACCAAAAGAAAGGAATTAGAGGAAATACAGGAAATATTAAATGCAAAGTATCCATTCATATGTGTGTGGATGTCGTTTTTTACACAGATATGTACACGCAGGATCTATAAAACACCAGATGGGAAACAATGAATGGCTATCCAGTTTGTTCTATTGGACAAGAAGAAGAAGAAGATGTTAGGTTGAATGGCATCCAGAAATACACCTCCTTCTGTGTATGGCTGCGAGCCAGTCACCAAAGGGGTCACAAACAGACTGGACGCTCCATTGCAGAGGCAGACCCTTCAGGCTTAGAAAAACTGCCTGTGTTTTGCAGATGGCACAATTTCTGTGTGCAGGTGAAGTGCTAATTAAAAGGGGTCATTTCTTAGGGTAGCTTTACAGATACCTCTGCTCTGAAAGGTCCAAAGAAGCCAAAACAGGCCAGCCTTGGAAGCAGGCAGTGGGATGAGAGCACCCAAAGCAGAGAGAGATGGTGCAGTCACCTGCTGCAGCTCTCTGCCCTCAAGGGACAAGCAGGTCTGCCTACCCAGCGATGGTTTCAAACTGCTTTGGTTTGTCTTGCAGCAGCAGGGCAGCTGGAACCCCTCTGGACGTGCCATACAGCCTCCTGGCTGATCTCCTGCAGAGTTTCCTACCTACCAGCAGCTGCCCCCATCCATCTCCCATTCCTTTCTTCCAGACCCTGCTTCACGGTCCTGACTCAGTCCCTCCAGTTCTCCCACAGTGCTCCCAGTTTCCTCCTACATCCCCAGCTGCTGGCTGATGAGGAGCTGGGTAGGGCTCCAGGTGACTGTGTGCTCCTCCAGTGGGCAGGCTGCCTGCACCACATCACAGGACCAGCAGCAGCTGCAGGCTTCTCTTGCCAGGACCCTGGCCTTGCTCTCCCTTCTTCTGCCTACCTTTAGCAAGCGGGACTGCTGCCAGGCTAGGATGAAAGTGAATGGAGGTTTCATGCATTTTTGGGAAGAATCAGCAGAGGTGGATAGAAGTCATTCATGCAGGGAGAGAGGGTGTGGGCAGACACTCCTGACTCCCCCACACTGGAAGGCAAGGTACCACAACTCAAATGGCATTGAGTGCTCTCTCCTCCTCCCCTCTCCAACCTGACGGGTTAAAAAAACCACGAGGATTTGGAAAAGCTGAACCACTTTGATTTGCATTCTGTGTCTGGAGATGTGAGCCACACTTCTACAGGCATCAGTGTAAAAGGTGGCATGTAGAGGGCCAGAACCTTGCCAGTGTCCCATGGTGGGAAGGGCTGCATCTCACACTGGAGTCAGACACGTAGTCAGTGCCTTCACCCATCCATCCTCATCCCCTGGGAACACTTCAGCAAGACCTGCACCTCCTTCGACACAGAACACAGTCATCCACAAGGCAGAGGCGTACAGGAAATCATGATCCATTTGTTCCTGTGCTCAAGAAACTCCTGCCTTTTGAAAATCAAGCACACAATCCTGTGATGCAGGACCCATGGCTCCGAGTAGTACTTGAGATGGGGCAATATGGGTGAGGAAGCTATGGGTGTCAGCAGCAGGTTCAAGGAAAACCTACATTTTGGGAAGAGAGAATGGGACCACTCCTTTTGGGCAAGCCAGAATGTATTTTACTGACCTGGAGATGCCTTTTCTAGATGAGGTGTCATCTCCTATTCAGCATCTGACCGTTAACAGCTCCTGATGAACAGGAGTGTAATGATGAACACAGATGCCAGTTAGGAAAACTGTTGATTAATTTCCTGCATGTATTTTCAGTCGTTATTTAGTAAATCATAGAATCATAAAACAGTTAGGGTTGGAAAGGACCTTAAGATCATCTAGTTCCAACTCCCCTGCCATGGGCAGGGATGCCTCGCACTAAACCACGTCACCCAAGGCCTTGAACACCGCCAAGGCTGGAGCATTCACAACTTCCCTGGGCAACCCATTCCAGTGCCTCGCCACCCTCTCAGTAAATAACTTTCTCCTTATATCCAATCTGAACTTCCCCTGTTTAAGTTTTAACCCGCTACCCATTGTCCTGTCACTGCAGTCCCTAATGAAGAGTCCCTCCCCAGCATCCTTATAGGCCCCCTTCAGATACTGGAAGGCTGCTATGAGGTCTCCACACAGCCTTCTCTTCTCCAGGCTGAACAGTTATAGTAGACTGAATATCAAGCCACACAGCTAAGGACAGAGTTTATAGGCTCTCTGTGCATCTCTTGTCTGAAAATCCATTTGTGCCTGGTGTGCTGTAAACCAATTCGACACACTCAGGAGAGATACTGTTAATTCAGGCCTGGGTGCTCAGGGGACTGTTCCGCAAGTCAAACACACCAATGCAGCCTTCTCATTACATTTACACACAAAAGGTACAGGTAGTACAGTCCCAGTGACAGTGATCAGTTGTAATCTACATATAATTGTAATATTTGATGCCTCATTGCCAGCAGTGTGCTCTCACAGCCCAGAAAGGCAACTGTATCCTGGACTGCATCAAAAGGAGTGTGACCTGCAAGTTGAAAGAGGTGATCCTGCCCCTCTACTCTGCTCTCGTGAGACCTCACTTGGCATACTGCGTGAAGCTCTGGTGTCTTCAACGTAAGAAGGATATGGAGCTGTTGGAGCAAGTTCAGAGGAGGCCACGAGGATGATCAGTGGGCTGCAGCACCTCCCATATGAACACAGGCTGAGAAAGTTGGGGCTGTCCAGCCTGGAGAAGAGAAGGCTGTGCGGAGACCTCATAGCAGCCTTCCAGTATCTGAAGGGGGCCTACAAGGGTGCTGGGGAGGGACTCTTCATTAGGGACTGTAGTGACAGGACAAGGGGTAATGGGTTTAGACTTAAACAGGGGAAGCTCAGGTTAGATACAAGGAGGAAGTTCTTTACTGTGAGGGGGGTGAGGCAGTGGAACAGGCTGCCCAGAGAAGTGCTGAGTGCTCCATCCCTGGCAGTGTTCAAGGCCAGGTTGGACAGGGCCTTGAGAAACATGTTCTAGTGTGTGGTGTCTCTGCCCATGTCAGGGGGATGACATCAAAGACCTTTCCAACCCAAACCATTCTATGATTCTGTGATCCTACGATTCTAATCACTACGCATGCTCAGTGAAAGGGTCTTCACACAGGCTGGGGTCTTTCTGAGCTGTGGATGTGATTTTTAGTATTATAATGAAGGCAGTTCACTTTAGGAGAGCTTGAAAGTTAGTTCTTTCCCCAAGTTAGGTAATCAAATGGTGGCCTGGCCAAGCTGTCAAATAACTGAGCCTTTGGTGCCACTTATCCTGGACGTTCTCCTTGGATCCTCCGAACACAACAAAGATTGGTTGTTCCTTTTTGTTTTAAGAGGGGCGCTTTGTCCCAGGCCCAAGATGCAATCACTGTGAACTATGGCTACCAGTTGCAGGTGCACAGTATAACAAACATGCAATATATCTTAAGTGGGTAGAAAAGAGATTTCAATAGAAAATTTAATAAAAATTTTCTTTCAAAAATTATGTTGACATAATAAAAAATGTCAACATAAAACAATCTATTGCTGTTTCCCTGCACTTGGAGGAAGAATCTCGTAGGAAGCTCTTTCACTTCAGTGCCCTGCATCAGACCAGCTGGTTGGGGATCCCCCTCCTCTCTGCCCTCCGGAGGCAGCACCACAGTGCCGGCAGGAAGGAACTGGGAGAAGGCTTTTCCCGTGCCTCATATAGCATCTGCTTCATTTCAAGTGCCAGGGAAGAGACCGAGGGGCTGCTGTCACTCTCCATGTTTTGAAGGGCTGGGATGGAAAGGAACAGAGCCACGGTCACAGCCCAGATCTGCAGGGGATCTGAAGAGTCCCTCCAGCCAGGGCCACTCGCGCCCCACAGCAGTTCCCACAGCCAGGAGGGAGGCAGGGGTACCAGGATTAGATGGAAGGTGTTGGCCACCAATGTCCCACATGCTCCTCAAATCTCTCTACTCTGCCCACGCCATCCCTCACCCACAGAGGGAGCAGAGCCCTCCTAGGCCAGGACAGGGATTATAGCTCCCTACCCAGGGCCTTTCCTCCTACCCACAGGCACCCCGCTGCTCTCACTCACCCTCATTAATGACCAGGATCTTCTCCTTGCACCCGTCCTTCAGCTGCTGCCCAGTGAGCCCTAGACACACACAGCCCGTCACAGATCCTGCTGACCTGACCACCCCAGCAGCCCAGTTCACCCCCGCTGGCTCGCTGGGCAAGGCCGAGCCCAGGGTAGCTCCTGGAGCGTGAAGTGGCCATGAGGGACCCAGCCCCACATCAATCACATCGGGCAGTTGGGGCTCTGCAGCTCCTCGGTGACTTTGGCAGTAGCCATGGCTGGGGCTAAGCTGCTGAGGTGCAGTGAGGGACCCCCAGGCAGGTTGTGGCTCACCAATAAACCTGACCGCCACCTCGCGCAAGGGCTCCTGTGGGCTCTGCAGGTACAGCAGGCCCTGGTGCAGGTACTCCTCCAATCTGCTGTTGCTTCTCTTCAGCTAGAGCAAGCACACAGGGACGGAGTTGACACAGACCCTCCCCCAGCACCCAGGACTGGCCTCCCCTGCCAGGACACCCGCAATGCCCAGCCAGCAGCTGGTATGGTGCCGGGGTTTGGAGGGAGCAGAGGGCAGCGTGCTCCCTGGCCAAGGTGCTGCAGTGCCACCCTGCCACCAAAGGCGAGTGAGGCACCCCTGGACCCTGGGGGGTGGGGGAAATGGGACCCTTCTGCACTGCAGGCAGGCAGGCAGGACACAGCTGCCATGGAGGGCAGGGGGAAAGCTCCTAGCCCCATATGCTGGGGACTGGGGGAGAGAGGCTTCTCCAGGCTAGCTTGCACGGCTTTGGGGACATCCTTACCATGCACTTGCCAGCCCTCCATATCTGCTCTGTCTGCAGCAGCTTCTGGAGCTGCTGCCACCTCAGGAACTTAGCAGCTTCAACGACAGCTTCCTTGGAGGCCTTCAGAGCAGGAGGAACAAGGAGATGGCACCTCTACCCAGGAAAGAGGACCTGGAGGTCCCTGGGCACAGCATGAGGGCAGCAAGGGTTGGGGTCAAAACCTGGCCTTAGGCACTTGCAGGTGCCACTGGAAAGCCCACAGGGCCTCCAGTGCTCAGGTCTTTGTGGCCAGCACTGCTGCTGGGCAATGCTGGATCTGGCAGGGCCCGTGTAGGGTATGTCCACCTTCACAGGGGCTGCCAGCTCTGCGGCTGCAGGCAGGAGGGGGCTCTGAGCCCTCACCAGGGTGTCAGCTGAAGCACATTCAAAGAGCTCAGAAATGCCCACCTGAGCCACACTTGAGTCACTGTCATGCAGGTGGAAGAACAAGGGCAGGAGACTTCTCTGTACATCCTTCCTCATCTGCTTTTTGTGAGACCTGAATGGAAGCCTCATTACATCTCTGCTGAGGAGGATGGACTGCTTTCGCACGCAGCTGCTCGCCTAGGAGAGAAGTAAGAGGAGAGGACCTCAGCCCTCGCTCCTCCAAGCCACTGAAGTGAGAAGAACCACCACTCACAGGCCAGCAGGCACGCATGGAGAGGGATGCATCTTCCCTGAGCCACACACACATGCCACCCAAGGGGCTCTCTCACTGCCTTACATTTTCAAAGAGCGGCAGGAGCATTTGGAGCAGCTGCAGAGCAATAGGGCCAGCCGTGTGCTTGTCTACCACGCAGAGCACGTTGCTGAGGACAGTCAGGGCTGCCTTCACGATGTCGCAGTCATCATCCTGCAGTTGCCACATAACGGCTGGCAGCAGGCCTTGCAGAGGAATAGCCTTTGCCTGTGTGAAACACGCTTTTTTGGTGACACAGTCGAGGAGGACAGCACCAGCAAAACCACTCCTCTTGCAGAGGGGCAGAGAGAGATCTCTCCATGCGCAGCACAGCCCAATGCCCTGCCTTACGCGTTCAGCGGCTGAGGGGCTGCTGAACAGCACAGTGGGGGCAATGGGCACAGTTCTCACCACGCCTTATTCCTGGCACAGCCCAAGCACACCGCTGCGCACACCACCACCTGCTGCCCAGGCCCAGGCAGATGCCCTCACTGAGCCTGGCTGCCCCTGCTCACCTGCTCAGGTTCCTCAGACAGCATGGCGAGGCTTGTGACCGCAACCTTGCGCAGCACTGAACTCCTGCTATGCAGCTGCATGTGGAGGACATGCAGGATGGAGCTATCATCAGTCTTAAATCTGGTGCAGTCCAGGAGCTGAAACACACCCGGAGCAGAGTGAGAGCCCAGCACAGCAGCAGAGCTCCTGGAAGGCTCAGGGCAAGGCACCAGGGCTGGGCACAGCTCAGACAGGAGGCAGTGGCACCCCTGCCATCTCCCCTCTGCCTCATGCATGTGGCCCAGCTTCCCCCTGCCCGCTCTTGGAGAGGAAATGCTTGCCACCAGGCCCACCTCAGTGAAGACAATAATGGCACAGATGTCCTCACAGGATTGCACGACTTCAAGCGCCTCTTCACATACGGAGGTGCAGCTGACCCGTTCTTTACGCTTCAGCACTCTAGCAGGGGGAAGAAGGCATTGGCAGCACTGAGACAGGCGAAGCTCTCTGGGACCGTGGTGCCAGCCCCAGCCATTACCCTGTAGGCCAGGCCACACAGGTCAAGGCTCCATTTGCACCTTGTGTTGGCTGCTTGCGCCCCACCACCTGTGCTAAAGAGGATCATGCAGGGGACCCTTTCTCTCCAGGGGGGAAACACCGGCAGACGCAAGGATGACTGACAAAGCTCTTACCTACACAGCACCCTGATGCCAGTGGGGTAGTCGCAGGGGCTCATGAGCATGTCCCAGGCACCCTCCCCTTTGAGGTCTTCAACCAGGGAGTCACCACCCAGAAAATGGAATAAAGCTTGCATGGTCCTCACCATGCACCTGCACACAGAGCAAAGCATCGTCACATGTGGAAGCCTGGCCCTGGCTCTGGCCCAGGGCAGACACCAGGGAGCAGGAACAGAGCACCTGCGACGGTTGACTACACGATCCTCAGTCTCCTTCTTCCAAATCTCAAAGCAGCAGCAGCAGTCCTCCTGTGGGCTTTTCATGGTGAAGGAGATCTGCAAGACCACTGCCATGAAGAGCTCCTCAAAAAGTTTCCTTACGTTGCCTTGGTTGGAGGGCACCAGGAAGACCATGCGCATGACAATAGCTACCTGCAGAAAACACCCAGGGACGCTCTCACTGCAGAGATGTCCCTGCAGCATGCCTGGGGCTGGGGGGTTCAGGAGCTGCGCTGAGCTGAGGGAGATGCCAGGATAGAGTCCAGCCAGCTGCATGGCCTGGAGCTCACCTGTGGCGGCATTCAGGGCTTGGTGCCCATTTGTAGCATGGGCACATAAGCTTTGATGGTCCTGAGGGAAATGCTCAGCCAGCCTCATGGGCCATGCCGGCTACGCTGCACTCACCTTCTCCAGCCCCACAGCCTGCTCTGCCCCTCAGGCTTCCTGGCTGCCCAAATGGCAGGAGATGGGGAGGGAGGAGGACCCCCAAGGGCAGCAGGGGCAGGCTGCCTGCCAGTCTGCCGCAGGGCCGAGCAGCATGTGCTGCTCTGCCTAGCTGTAGCCCTGAAGACCCCAGTGACCTTTTGGAGGTCCAGGTTTGGGAGCAGATGGAGGGGGAGTTGGAGGGGGGTGTGCAGCCCCAGGCAGGGCAGACCAGGCCTCATCTGGACACTCACAGTCAGCAGTAAGTGGCAGTTGCATTTTTTGCCGAAGTTGTTGAGCAACATGTTTCCGTGCTGGATCTTCATCAGCAACTTCAGTATTCTGCCCGAAATGCTGGGCTTACATACCAGCGTGTTCCACATGGCCTCAATAGTGGTGTGATGACAGAGCTCAGAGTCAGTGGGGCCATCTTGGCCATAACAAGTTTTGTCTGGGCAGTTCTCAGAGGTCCTAGGATTCTCTTGAAGCTGAAGGGCCATGTCTATGTCACCAGTGATGGAAATACGCAGCAGGCTAGTGGTCACATCCCAAGACTGCAGCTGGGCCAGTTGGAGAAGGGTCTGCATCAGGATGTCTCGCAGTGATCTTCTGGTGACAAGCATCAGCTGCCTATAGATGATCTGCACGAGGTCGTCCACCTGGCAGAGGCAGGAGTGTGGAGCTGGGTGTAGTGCAGCCACGGCCCCTGCTGCCACCAAGAACTGCTCCTCTCCTGTCACTCCTTGCCAGCCTCCAAGGCCACCGGACATGTGCCCTGAGGGCACATGCATGGGGCAGTCCAGCTCCACGCTGCTTACCTTGATCAGCTTCAAGCACGAGTGTGTCAAGACTACCTTCAGCGTGTTGCCAATCACCTGGGTGTTAGAGACTCTTTCTTGTGCCATGTTCCTCAAGACTACGAGGGCTAAGCTGCACCTCTCACGTGGGAGTAAGAAGCTCCCAGTTGCCTAAGGGAGAAAGAGAGGGAAGAGTTGTCACTCTGAGGGCCCTGGTGGCAGAGCAGAGCTAAAGCAGCCAGGTTGGCTCTAGGCTGACACAGCCAGGGCAGTGCCGGCCCACCCCCCAGACAAGTGCCAGCACTGGGGGCTGCTCTGGGGTGATTGCAGCCACGGGAGCATGTGTGAGAGACTGAACTGAAATCAGGCTCCACCGTTCATTGCCTCAAAGACTGGTGTGAGGAACTGAGGCCCACTGTCTCAAAGATTGCTGTCCATTATCTCAAGGACTGCTGACAGACATGTGCAGAGAGCTGGCTGCAAGACCAGCGCAACTGGATGCATGTGATCAACCAGGAATGTGCAGTACGTGACATTATGAACAGAGGTACTTCCCCCCAACACATAATAAAAGGGGACAAAGGTAATCACCGGGTGGCCACCCAACAAGGAAGATGACTATGGGCCCTCGGGACACCACTGGATCCACGGTGGTGACTATCTCTCTGCACTCTGAATGCTTGCTTAATTTCTAGCCTCTTTTCCAAACTGTCCTATCACTATATATTTTATAATAATCTTTTTAAAATAATTATATTTTCATAATAAACAAACTGACCAACTGTGGCACTTGACCTCGTTTGCATCTTAATTTCACTCTGGGAATCACTAAAAAGATATTTCTGACGCTAGGTTTTATCTAGTCGGACCTTCAGAGCGTGCAGAGGGAGCTGCCCTGTGGGCTGAAGGAGAGGGGTGGGCTGAGCCACGGGCAAGAGCTACAGTGTGCTGGTTCTGCCAGGAACCAGAGCTTGCCAGTGGCCAGGACGGCCAGAGCTGCTCCGCTGACGCTGGGTTAAAGCCTCTGCCTACTCCCTTGTGGAGACTGGTGGGAACCTGCAGCACGGGAGGCCACGCCATCCACCACAACAGCCGAGGCACTGGTTCATGGGAGTGTCCTGCTAGCCCCACAGCCAAGACCCCCAGCAAGAGAGAAGAAGGTCATTCCCACCATTTCATCAGTGGGCTCCAAAGGCCACAAGGTGTTAGTGCCTTCCCACGCCAGGGGGGTCTCTGCATCCTCACGTTTTGCACAGCAGCCTAGGCAGGAGGGTAAACACAGAGTGAACAATGGCAGGAACAACAGAGAGCTGGAAGCAGCAGGTGAGAGTGTCAAGGAGAGCTGCGCTTGGCTCTCCGTTTCACGGGAGCTGGAGACGTGCCACGGTGGTAGTGGGCCCATTTACCAGGGGAGGAGAGGAAACCGCCTCTTAGGCTGTGGAAGGGCAGGAGAGTTCAGTCTAGCTTTCTGCTCAGGAGGAGGACAGAAGCGCAGGCATGCTGCAGCCACCGGCTCTCCAGCTCAAGGGTTCTCAGGACAGGCCCCAAGCTGCTGCTCCGCAGCAGGCTGTGTGTGCCCTACGGTTTGCAGAGCTGCTGCCCTGCTCAAGCCTCGGAGGCATTTGCTGCTCCTTCCTCTAGCAGAGGAGGGGGCTAGGGCAGTGCGGCACCTTGCCTGGGCCCTTGCAGCTGGAAAGCGCCAGCCTGTCTCAGTGTCTCTTACTCTGTCGCACCAGAAGGAACCTCTTGAAGTTACACAGTGCCTGGAAAGCCCTGCAGCTGATCTCCTGGTCCTCCTCAGCACAAGACAGGGCAAGGTACCCCATTGCTTGCCCTAGGAATTCCAGAGGCTTGCTTCTGGAGAAGCACTGTACGTTGTCTCTTGCATGCAAGTGCTGTGGGAGAGAGGAAGCAGCAGTAGCAGGGCCAAGCTGTGGCAGATGGGATGAAAGCCTTAACCTCTAAGAGCAGCCCCCAGGCCGAGTGCCACTTGAGCAGCAGCTCTGGAGAGCTCTGCCCTGTGCTGCACCGCGTGGAGACCCAGTTCACGGCCGTCAAGCCAGGGCAAGGACTGTGCTGTCTCCCTACAAAGGGAACTCTGGAAGGGTTCTGCCTCCTCGCCCTGTGAGCCCCTGGGACTGGGGTAGGTGTCTGAAAGAAGACTTGAGACCCTGGATCTGCTCCTCCTCCAGACCCACAGTCAGCTGACAGAGCCCTCCGTCACCACCTGCAGGACTCCCCATCTCCAGGGGACGGAGGGCTGCCAGAGCTGCATCTGCAAAATGCTCTCATGCCCAGGGACAGCACTGGCTCCTGAGAGAAAAGGCACAAGACAGAGTGCAGCTCCCAGAGAGAGGACCAAAGATGCCGGTGCAAGGTTGAGCCTTGCTGAATCCCCTACTGCCCTGCACCCAGGCTTCCCTTGCAGGGGGCCCAGAGTCATCGGCTACTCTGTGGCACCAGGAAGGGGCAAGTGGTAGCCGTAAGTCACCTTCATCACAGGCTCCTTACCTCCAGCATTGAAGAGGGTGATAAAAAATAGGTGAGGCGTAAAATCCACTCTACAGCCTTCCGGCGCTTAGCCTTGTCCTCGGATGCCGTGATGGGCAGCAGAGCCTGAGAAGGGAAAAGCTGCAGGTCTGCTGTGGCAAACAACAGTGACTCTCAGAGCAGTGGTTCTGCCAAGCATCTGGTGCTGTTTATGCAATGTGCTGCCAAGGCTTCCCATGGTCCAGAGTAAGACCTAGAAGCGGGTCCATCCATGTTGTGATCTGGGGATCACTGCCGGCTGTTGATGACCTGCTGCAGTCAGGGAAGTTGCCAGATCCCATCCCCAAGGCACCTCTGCCCCCTTCCATATGCAGCTACGAAAAGGTCCCCTCTCCAAGAGGACGAGAACCTCTGGCAGGGGCTGCACAAGGGAGGCCAGGCCCATGAGGAGGCCAGAAGAGAAGACCTTCAGGTCTGGACTCCCATTGCACTATGCACCTTGTACCATGGCCGTATCCTAGGGCATCCCCACCCAGCTGGCAGATGGGGAGGGGAACGTGAACAGGGCAGACAGTGAGGGCAGTGGCTCAGCAGTGCCAGAAACTCCTTTCACCTCCTGGCCTGGGGGCTGGGGTGCGCATGCTTTAGAAGGTCTCATCACTTTGGGGAAAGGCAAGGAAGACACCCCATGAGCTCTGCTCTTAGTAAACGCCTGACCTGCAATATTTCCCCTGTTATGAAGATGCAGGATCTCTGTGAAGCACCACATATCATCACCTCCAGCACACTGCCCAGGGTTTTCAGAATCTATAAGGAGAGACACAGACAGACACAGTTACACATAGATACAGCAGGTTACATGCTTGTCCGGGCCCTTCTTCCTTGCAGAAAGCTTGCTTGCCTGCCTTCCACCTGAGGTGGGCCTCAAGCTGCCCTCTGGTGCCCAGGGGAGGCCGCAGGATCTCCCTGGCCTGCCTTCTCCTGTTGGCTTCCAGCAGCCAAAGTCAAGGAGGAGACCATGCAAAGGACAGGCTGCCAGGCTCTCTATAGCTCAGCCCGCATTTACCTGATCATAGAATGGAGCACGCTGGCTGACTGTCTCACTTACAACAAAACTGAAGGTGCCACCTATGTGTTTGTAGAGGCAGTTGTCCAGCAGGTTTTCCCTGTATTCGCTGTAAGGAGAGAAGATGCCAGCTGGATGCAGGGGCTTCTACACTGGGGAAGGTGGCCACAAACACTATGACCAGCAGTCCCCGGAGCTGAACCTGCACAGCATAGGCAAGGCATCTCCTCCCTCCCCCATTCTGCTGAGTCAGGGACAGAGGGCAGCCCTGGCCAGTGGACCCTGAAGCCCTTTCCATCTCCTGCCTCTTCCTTCAGAGGAAAAGCCAAGGGGCGTCGGGGAGCCCTGGAGCACCCACTGCCATCCTGCCTGACCCACTGATGGGCTGAGAGGTGGCAGAGCAGAGGCCCAAAGACCGTGCCACCAGGATAGGAAATGCCTGGTGCTACCAGGCCCATGGGAGGCTCTGGCCTGGCCAGGCTCTGGGAACAGGTACCTCAGTGCAGCGATGGCAAGCAGGGCTTGCTGCCACATCATGGTGTCCGTGCTGTCAAAGGCCTCGTTTTGCATTAGTGCCTGGAGAGGGAAAGCATGGCTGGGGTGGAGCACAGCAGCCGCCAGTGCTTGGCACCAGTCTGCCAGTCTGCAGAGTGGGCAGAGTCCGCAGGTCAGCACCAGCACCCACAGCAGCCCCTTGCTCTGCAGTGGCCCCAGTGGCAGGAAGGGCTGTTCCCCCAAGGCCTGTCCCACTCTCCCGCTGTGCCCAGACGCCTGAGTGCTGTCCTTATCACCAGTCTGGTGCTTGGCCATCTTTGCTCCCTTCCCTTAGCCCCACTGGGGGGGGGGGGGGGCGGCTCACCTCCAGTTTATTCAGCAGCTCATGGGATGCTGGGCTTTGGTACCTTCCCTGCAGTGAGGCTCTGCAGAGCATGTCGATGGAGGCCAGAAACTTCATCTTCGACTCCTGATCCTGTCAGTGCAGGAGAAGAGAGACAGAGAAGAAGGGTGAGGGGGCAGAGGCACAGCCAGCAGGAGTGGAGGCTTGAGGGGCTGCAGCAATGGTGCAGGGGGCCAGGAGGGGAACAGCTCTGCACTGTCAGCAGCCCTGCAGGAGCCTGTGTGTAGGCAGCACACGTGGCAGCACCCAACAGGGAGCTGCTGGCAGAGAGCTATGCTGACAAATCCTGCCATTACCTTTCTGGTGCTTTTGACAAAGTCCATGATGTAGTCGTGGGCTTCCTTTTCCTCATTCTGCAACTGGATGCTGCAGTCAGCAGCAGCTACACCTGACGAAGAGCAAGAATGGGGAGAGTTGTAGGCAGGGGTAGGAGCTAGAGGGAAGAGAGGGGTCCTCTCTCCAGCCCTGCAACGGCTGCTGTGCCCACAGCACACCCTGTGCCAGGGTGCTGATGCCCTGTCCATCTCCTCCAGGATGCTGCCAGTAGCAGGGCAAGGAAGGTGCCAGCCCTGCAGCACCGCTGCCTCCTGCCCATGCAGCTGCTTCTCCCTGCCCTGTTCTGTGCCCCAACATCGTCCCCTGGGGTCCTGTTGATACCTACTCATGTAATGGATGGTGACACTCTGAGATTCCTCCATGGGCATTGCCTGGGTCCTTCTGACTGCTGATGGTCCTCGTCGGCTCCCCCAGCATGGGCTCCTGCACGAGCTGCTTGGCTCTTCTCTCCTCAGAGTCCTGGATCCTGTGGGGCTGGGCACACTACCTGCCATGAGGGCCTTACTGTTACGCAACACTCAGGCCAGGAGGGAATGTATCTTGGCCCTCATTGTGATGTATGTGCCGCAGGGCCGCGCAGCATGTGTTGCCCTGCCTAGCTGTGGCCCTGAACTCAACTAACCAAGAAACTACATTTGTTGCCTTCGCGTAGGCTTAGCGACCTGGTTCAGGAACGTCACGGCGACCAGCCCTGGGCCGCTCGGGCCATAAGCTCACTAACACCAATGTGGTGGACGGCAAATGGTGTTTATTGCTTGATGGCACGGTGTTATATAGCTTTGGTTTACAACGTCACATCCGTCTGCTAACATCATAAATCAAGTGCAATTGGCTACTAGGAGAGGGGCCCTATCTTCCCGTACAGCGCGATATCTTCCGACCGTCAGACCCTGGCTACCCACATTTCCCCCCTCCCTATGCATAATTATATAACCTAAACAATAAGCTTAAAAAACACTAAGAACACTATACCCAAAAGGGATCTTATTTAGATTGCACACCTTAAAATAAGTCTACGCTATAAAGCACACTCCTGAGTAAAGACAGAAGGCACATTAGGTAGTAGATAATGAAGAGGTATACTGAAAGAACGAGGTAGAGTTAAAGGTAACTAAAAAGACAAGATCTCTGTGAGGTGATAAAGTTGAACTTGAACCTATATGCTCTGGGAAGACCGTCAGTAAAGTAGCTCCGAAAGGCATCACTGCTGTGTGAGGTGACAGACTCAACCCTAGCGGGCGTCCCCGCGCAGGTAACGTTGACCTGGCTGTGATGAGCTTATGTTCCCTTCACTCAGCGCGAGGTTCGGGTGTTTCAATTGTTTTAAAAAGTGCACACCTGTTACCACGTAGGGGGCCAGTCTACGCGGTAAGAGGAAATGACAGTGACTAAAAGGGTCTCCCAGAGGTTCGGATTTGTCCGAACAGCTAAAGTGAAACATAATAACTTGAGGTATCACTAACTAAAAATAGTACTAAAGTAATTGTCGACGTTCTACGAGCATAATATTAACCGTTTCTAACCGGCTCTTAACAAACGATACAAGCTTATTCAATATACAGGGTCCGAAGATCAGAGCTAGGAGAATTATTATGATTATTATTTTATTTATTTATATATATATATATAAATATAATATATATAATAATATATATATAATATATATATTTATATATTTATATATAATAATATAAATTAAATATAAATATAATATATAAATAAAATATAATATAAATTAATATATATATTAATATATTATATTAATATATATAATAATATATATAAATATATATAAAATTATATATAATATATATATATTATATATATATATTATATATATATAATATATATATTATATATAATATATATATAAATATATATAAAATTATATATAATAATATAAATTAAATATAAATATAATATATAAATAAAATATAATATAAATTAATATATATATTAATATATTATATTAATATATATATTAATATATATTAATATATAAATAAATATAATATAAATTAATATAAATAATATATATATAATATATATATTATATATATATATTTATATATATAATAATATATAATATATATATTATTATTATTTATTATTATTATTATTATTATAGGGTAGATATTAAGGAAGTCAACCATGGCGATTGGGTAAACCAGGATGTATACCAACTTTGCAGTGCTTCTCGTTCCCGTCTTCGTTTTTCCAAACCCTCTCGTAACTTTGCCATGGTGTCTCTTACCACTCCAGTATGGTCCGCATATACGCAACATTCTTCTTTCAATGCAGCACACACTCCTCCTTGTTGAAGAAACATCAGATCTAGACCTCTACGGTTCTGTAGCACTACTTCAGATAGTCATCTAACTGATTGCTCTAATGCAGTTATAGATTGTTCGATTCTGGCTAGATCCTCATCGACGGCCATTCTCAAAGCATGAAATTCTGAACTCTGTTGCACTAAAGATGTTACGCCTGTACCTAATCCTGCACCTCCCACTAATAGTAGGGTGGCTATTGTTATAGCTGTAAGGGGTTCTCGTTTTAACAAATGGTGCTCCGGGGTAAGATGTGAGCGATAAACAAATTCTTCAGGATGGTAAATTATCTTGGGAATTATAGACACTTGGACACAGTATTCCGCCAATTTGTTAAAGTTGTCTAAGGATAAACAGGGTGTGACTCCAATAATAGAACAGATCCATTTAGCATTGGTGACTGGTATTAACCATTTTGCTGAGATATTATCTTGTATCTTACTAACACACAACTGTTGTTTGTTGTCTGGGACAGCACCCAGACATACACCGCTTCCTACCACCTGTGCTAGTGTTATGCTTTGTTTTTCCATCTCCCATGTACATTGGGGCGGATTTGTACCATTTGCTAGAATAGGTATGTCACTTACTCCTACAGCCTCATAAAAAGGTGGTTTTATTCCATAGCATAGCCAGCAATGCTCTGTAAAGTTCGGATGGGTCTTGTTTAATACTCGATAGCTGGCCTGCATCATTCCCCAGAGAGGATCTTCATAAGGAATTGTATTGGTGTGTGGTCTCACTGTGTTACGTATTACTGTGGGTGCGGTGCTATATTTTGCTGTAGGTACATCAGGTTCAGTTAGTTTTCTGACTATAGGATTTTGGCCAGGGGTTGGTAGGAGTGTTTTACCAGCAAATGTTAGTTTAGGGTGTACTGGCAATGGATCAGCCGGAATCAATGTTTTTTGGATACGAATGCGGCCACCTCTATCTTTTCCTGTTTGATAATATCGAACTCCCCATATCTTTCCCAAGAGCCAACTCGGATGTTGAGGATTACTTACATTCAAATAGAGGTGCTTACAATAATTTGTACCATAAAATGTCGATATGGCGTAAGGAGAGTGAAATTCTTCACCTCTATTTATAGGTGGGGGTCTACACCCATAAGGAGCCCAGGATACCCGCAGAAAGGGGTCTTTCCCTGGCTCTGGAATCCAGGCATTTGCAATCGTCTCACAGCCCCAGTAAGCACAATAATAGTGCCCGGGGTAGTTGCAGTAACTCTTTCCTGGATTGGAACTGGGGCAAAAATAGTATGCTCCTCGTTCGAAGCAGAGTATTGTAGGTATTAGTTGGCAAAGGGTGGCCATAAAACTAGGAGCCCCTGACGTTGTTATGGTTTGTATAACTGTACCAGAATCAAATTGATATAGTGTCCATTTGAAAGGTTGATGAGGATAATGAGAATTCGATTCTGCCCTCGCTACAGTGAAAAGCCCCAAAAACATGATCACACAAAGGTACCGTAGCCCCTTTTTGGGAGGGGCCTTTTGACGATGCTGTTGCTCTGACGACGTGGGGTGTTCAGTTGCCGGAGGGCTCTTTGGGGCAGGTAAGGAATTGGCTGGTTCATCGTCCCCTTGTGGTAGTGGGAAGTACCGGTCACGAGGGTGTCCAATGAATCGGTCCTGTAAACAAAAACTCACAATTTTCATCAGTTTTGTCCTTCAAATCTGGTTTGATTGATTTAATTGGGCACCATTTAATTCTGTTATCTTTTTTGACTGCAGCGTATCCCCGTCCTGTTAGGACTAATCTCCACCCGTGTTCCCATTCTCCCAGTTCATTTCTGACTATGACCAATGGGCCATCATCTAATACACGAGTGGACCAATGTTTTTGGGCAGGGCTGTTTGCTTCCTCTCCCCTGGGAAACTGATTCAATGCTAAGAGAGCGGTTGCTAGTAGGCGGGCTTGGTCTCCTGTAGGGATGGTATTGTTAAACCCTTCTGTTTTTGCTAATACCTCTAATTTGGATTTCAAGGTTTGGTTTGCTCGCTCGACTATGGCCTGCCCTGTGCTGTTATATGGAATGCCGTGTGTTAGAGTGATGCCCCATTTTAAAGCAAATGCTTGAACTGATTTAGAGATAAAATTTGGGCCATTGTCTGTTTTGATTTGTTTTGGAATGCCAAGCCATGCCATGACCAACAACCAATGTTGAATAGTTGCTTTAGAGCTCGCTTTAAGATGTTGGGTGGCGGCGATTACTCCGCTGTATGTGTCCACGGTCACTGCTAGCCACGCTCGAGGCTTCAGTAATTGGCAAAGTGTAAAATCTGTCTGCCATATTTCGGAGGCTTTAAGGCCTCTGGGGTTGACTCGGCAGGGCCACAGTGGTGCTTTCTGACAATGAGGGCACGTTGCCACTGTGTGTTTTGCGTCGGTGACTGAAAGTCTGCATCTCTTTGCTAACGCTTTGGCTCCGATATGGAGGGATTCATGTAACTGACGGGCTTCTCTTAGTGTCCACAGGCCTTTCGCGGCAGCATCTGCTTTGTCATTGCCGATTTGGAAAAATCCCTTAACTGGGTCATGACTATTGATGTGAATAACTGATATGGTACCTTGTCGGGTGGAAAGCGCTTCTTCCAGCATAAGAGCTATTGAAGATGTTGACACACCAGGCCCCGACATAGCTAGGCAGAGTTTGGCTACAAACATTGAATCAGTGACTATGTTGAGATGCTCCGTTGGGAACAGTCCACACGCTAGCACTACGGCTGCTGCTTCTAATTGTTGAACTGAAAGTGTGTGGTCGGTCATTTTTACACAGTGCCATTCTTCCTTTGATTGCCATACCGCTGCTGTGGTTGAAGTCGCTGAGGATGCGTCTGTAAAAACTGTAGGTCCCTGTTGAGGCCGATCCAGGATTTTCTGTGGAAGGTCAATGTCGATGACCGCCAGCATTTGAGTCCAGGGGGGCTTTGCAGCATATCGGACTTCGCCGCCGAATCCGACGAGGGCTATAGCTAAATGCTCTGACATCGCCACTGATTGCATCGGGAGCTGTTTACGAAAGGGTAGGAATATCTTGGCAGGTTCGATGCCTAGGTGTCTTAAAGCGAGTTTTCTACCTTTCATGATAAGGTTACCAAGGCACTCGACTCCGGGGGAAAATGCACGTGACGATTTTCTGAGAACTACCCACTGTATTGGGTGTGCTTTGTCAGGGGGTCCCTGAGCCAGTGCTCCCACTCCCCCTCCTTTGGTGAAATGCACATACAGGTCAAGCGACACATCTGGGTTCCATCTGGCGAGTGTGCTTGACGACGCCTGGTTTTCAATGAAGTCAAGACTGTCCATTGCTTCTGGTGTTAGTACCTTCTGTTCCCATGGGTGTTTCCCTTTCAAAAGGTCATACAGCGGGGCCATGATATTCGGAGGGATCAGGACAATGTTGCGAAGCCATTGTAGGGACCCCACTAGCTGTTGCATATCGTGGAGTGTTTTGACATGTCGGTGAATTTTTACTTGGGGTGGAGTTATATAGGAACTCGTGATTTCTACTCCCAAGAAGCTCACGCATGGTCCCCTTTTAATTTTCGCACTCGCAATTTCGAACCCATTTGTTTTTAAGGTTTCAGAAACCAGTGATATTAACTGGTCCACCTGCTTTCCTGATGGTGCGGCGATTAAGATATCGTCCATATATTGAATGATGGTCGCAGTTAGGTCGTTATGTCGGATCGGTGCCAAGGCTCGATCTACTGTAATCTGACAGATGGTGGGTGAATTGACCATTCCTTGAGGCAGCACTTTCCATTGGAAACGTAAATTAGGACGTTGGCTATTTGGGAATACGACAGAAAAAGCAAACCGTTCTTTGTCCTCTTCATGTAAGGGTATGGAGAAAAAACAGTCCTTAATATCAAGAATGGCACAAGGTTGTCCTTTTGGTATCATAGAGTTCATGGGTAACAGCGTTTGAACGGGACCCATAGGCTGGATAGTCTTATTTACCTCACGTAGGTCATGAAGAAGGCGAAATCCTTCACCCTTTCGTTTAGGTATGACAAAAACTGGTGTGTTCCATGGGCTGGTAGAGGGCTCTATATGTCCTCGTTGTAGTTCACGGTCAAGTAATTCGAGGAGAGCATCCATTCGAGGCTTTGACAAGGGCCACTGCTCGACCCGTACTGGATCAGATGATTTCCAAGTTAATTTAATTGGTGGAAGTGGGTGTACGGCAGTGGCCCCTACGGTAAATTTGTCACCCTGGCATTCAATAGGGTTAGGGCGTCTCTTCCCAGCAGGGGTGGAACTCCAGACATAACATACGGAGAGAGGGTGATAGTTTTTCCTGGCCCATTCTCAGTATGGAGAGTGATTGCTATTAATTGAGCGCTCTTTCGAGCCCGAGATAGTCCTCCAACTCCACCCACCATGGGGGCGTTTTCCAGCATCCAGTGCGGGGGCCAGCTCGTCTCAGGAATGACTGTAACATCCGCTCCAGTATCGATCAAAAAGGGGACACTAATAGTGGTACTGTCCTTGGCATTGAGAAGGGAGCAGATCCCCCATATCACTGGTGGATTATTGCATTTTAGTGCCAGGGCCACCCTGGGGTCCCGCTCCCAGAGGGTGGTCCTTGTTGTTCCTGAGATAGAGGCGGGTTCGTTAGAGCTGTCGGCTGAGTTGTGAAGTTGGTTACGCCTTGAGAAGGTAACGGGTTCGGGGGTACTTCGCCCAAACTGAAGTTGGCATAATGGGGCCGCCTCACATTCAAAGTGGGAGAGGGCTGTGTGCGGCCCAAGTGCCTCCTCCCCTTCGCGTTTCCCCGTTTAGATCTACAGTCTTTAGCAAAATGTCCTTTCTTCCCACAGGCCCAACACGGTCCCCTGGGCCTGTTCTGGCGCGGGGGGGACAGTGGGCAACTATTTATAACGTGGCCTGTCTGGCCGCACTTAAGACATACCATCATATTGGTGACTGCGGTGCGAACAGCCGCTTGAATTGGTGTTAAATGCTCTTCCTTTGCGACGTGCTTGATCATGTCTGCAATGCTTGACCCCACTGGGAGTGACCGCAGAATCTCTTTGGTTGTCGAATTACACTGCTGGCGAAGACACTCTGCCACAACCGGGCCCTTCGCTTCCGCAGGCAGGTTTGAAGAGTCGACCGCGGCCTGGAGACGATCCACAAACTGTGTAAAGCTTTCACTTTCATTTTGTTTTATTGTGGACCATGGCGATGGCTTAGCAACAACTCTAGAAGCTGTGCGAATAGCTTCTCTGGCTGCACGAGTGGTTGTCATTACCTCGTGAGCCCGCAGGCCCTGGGCCTGTGCTTGCGGGGTAATCATTGTTGGGTCTGTGCCCATCAGCCGCTGCAGACTGGAGCCGTGCAGCGGATGATCGGCCCCGACTGCTTGGGCTAACTGCCTCGCACAGTTTTCTTCCCATTCCTGTTTAAAAACAATCATCCCCGCTCCATCAAAAATCAATCTACAAGTTTGTTTTATATCGAATGGGAGCATATCGTCTGCCCCAAAGATACCATCTATAAGGGTAGAGACCATGGCAGAATTAATACCTTTATCTGCAATTGCTTTAACAATTGTTTGTATATCCTTAGGATTTATTGGTGAGTGGACCCTCTGTCCCCCATCCGTCACTCGGACTGGAAATGCCAATGGGATCGATGGGGTCTAGTCGGCACAATCAATCATTATTTTCCTCCAGTCCGTGAGAGGGACCTCCTCCCCCTGCGAGTCCTTTTTAATTTGGGCAGGGATAACTGAACCCTTAGTTCTGTTTATTTCTGTTTGTGGCCACTCTAAATTTGAACCTGTCGAGAGCTGCTCCTCCCGACTATTGTCTGATCCCCAGCCAGTGTCTGATTCAGAATCAGAACTCGATTGACCAGTTGTATCTGGTGTCCGGTATCTTTTTGTCGGGCTGCGGCCCCGTCCGCTTCCCTTGTGGGGGGGGTAGTCCTTCCCCTTCCGGGCGGGCCGGTCCTGCCCCTTGCGCCCGCCCCTCCTCCCCATTGGTTCGTCCCACCCACCAATCGAGGGGGAACTGGCCCTACGGCGGCCGCTCTGATTGGCTGCACGCTTTTCTCTCGCGTCCCGCCCCCCGCCTTTGTGTTCATTCGCTTTCTCCTCCCCCTCCCGTTCCTGCTTGCTTGTTAAGGCTGGCTTTTCCTCCCCGTTCCCGCCAAAGATGTCCTCGCCCCGCCCCCCGCCTTTGAGCTCGGCGCCATCTTGGGGTGCATAGGGTGGAGGCCCAGCCCAGCCTGCTGTGGCCTCAGCATTCCGTGCAGCATTTCTTGCTTCCTCGGCCAGCCCACCCCAAAAAGATTCTGCATTTGTCCGTTGGTTAGAAGACGTGTCGGGGTTCGAGAGTTGGGGGGGGGTGTCGCACTCCCGAGATACAGCAGGCTCAGGAGAGCCGGGAATGTCAGGGAGGGGAATGTCAGGGGGGTGCGGAGTCTGCGTAGCTGCTCCGATCCCCAGTTTTGGGGTGTCTCAGAGGCAGGATTTCGCAGCCTGCCAGGTTTCCTGCTCATGTATGGCTTTCCACAGGGCCTGCATAACTTTCCCCCATGATTTAAGGCTCTTGCCAGAGCCCGAGGATATAGTCTCCTCAGCTAAGGCTTTGGTGCATTTATCCCACACCTCCGGGTGGAGAATATCCACCGGCTGCTCGACGACCCCGAGCTGTAGAAGCCTCGCTACTGCGAGAGTAAAATCTTTGGGCTTACAACTAATACCCCATTGTTTATGTCTAAAGGGTTGTATGTGTACAGTCAATCCTTTCCATCACTTAGCTAAGACTTCAGAGTTTAGCATGCTGTTAATCACTTACTGAGGATCTCTTGCAGCAAGGAATCTCTCAACCTTGAGGAGTAACCTTGAGAGGCATCCCTACTCAAGGGGAGATCCTGGACTGCAGCCTGCTGTAATGCAGGATAGCTCCATGGGCCCTGCGCTGCCCACCAGCTATGGAGTGAGATAATTGACTCATAGTCATGTTTGCATACTGACTACAGAAACTTGGACCTTGACCAGAACTACAAGGGGTGGGGGGATGTGGGAGCACATTGTTGAGATTAGCCTTTGGCTATTGTGTTGTTACCGTCTCCCCAGAATTGAGTTGCAGCGATCATGACCAGACCAGATGCATCCATTACCACCACACTAATGGTTATTACTTGTGCAGAATTACAAGAAATAAAGGTCGGGGGGGGGGGGGGGGGGGGGGAGGGGAGAGAGGGAGGAGGAATTTACCATCACAGTAACTCATTTGGAAGAACCTGTTTGTGACTCCAGAGCCAGTGCACTGTGTGCTGTGGCAATGTCTGAACACTTCACCTGTTCCTCCAGTGGCACCAGTAGGAGTGAAATGGAGACCTCCAGGGAGGATTTATTTACAAAAGAAAACACACTATGCGAAAATGTGTTTTTGTCAACATAATATATTGGACATCTGCTGTTGGTAGTCATTGTTAGTGTATGTATAGGATCTTGAACATGGGACAATAAGGAATTCGTAAGAGAAAACCAGGTCCTGGTCCCATTTGAAAAGATCAAAAGAGAACATCCAGGATTGACTGTACCAGGGATAACTTGTTTGACAGCTTGGCCAAGTCACCATTTGATTACATAACTTGGGAAAAGAACTAACTTTCAAGGTGTCATAAAGTGAACTGCCTTCATTATAATACTAAAAATCACATCCACAGCTCAGAAAGACCCCGGCCCAGGTGAAGACCCTTCCACAGAGCACGTACAGTGATTAGAAGAAACGACACAGCAAATATTACAGTTATATGTAGATTACAACTGATCACTGTCACTGGGACTGTACTACCTGTACCTTTTGTGTATAAACGTAATTAGAAAGCTGCATTGATGTGTTTGACTTGTGGAACAGTCCACTGAGCACCCAGCCTGAATAAATAGTATCTCTCCTGAGTGTGTTGAATTGGTTTACTGCACACCACGCATGAATCTGCGTTTCAGAACACAGTGGTACTGGCTCAGGAGGGCTTGGAGGAGGAGGACCTCTGCCCTGGGAGACAGGAGGCTGATCTGATACGGGGCACTAAAGTAAATGAGCCTCCCCTGGTGGAAATGCACCACTGACCACCCTGTGCAGGATATATGCCATGCTCAATGGTGAAAGAAAGGGAAGGTGTTTCAGGAGGCTAGCCAGCTTTTGCCTGGCAACTGCTTGGGCATAGCCTCACCCTATGAGTGGTGGCAGGTGCTTGCCTCTTGCCTTTGGATTACTTGCCTTGTTTTCTTTCTGTCCTCTTCCACCTCTCCTTTGCTTGTCTTGCCTTACCAGGTTACTTGATTTTAGTCTTCCCTTCCTCTTCCTACAACCCAAGCAAGCCTGGAAGCCTACTAGCATTAATCCTCAGCACCAAGGTAGCCTGCCTTGCTTCAGTCAACACCAGTAACGAGGTACCCTTGCATCTCCCATTCAGTGTTGTTAGTCAGCAACAGTCATATTAAGTTAGCTATTTCTGGAAGGCATGCTAAGGCACACGAAAAACAATGAGGTGGTTGGTGATAGCCAGTATGGCTTCATTAAGGGGAAATCCTGCCTGACAAATCTGGTGGCCCTCTATGATGGGGCTACGGAACTGATGGACAGGGGTAGAGCAGTTGACGTCACCTACCTGGGCTTGTGCAAAGTGTTCGACACTGTCCCACATGACATCCTTGTCTCTAAATTGGAGAGACATCAATTTGATAGATAGACCACTCAGTGGCTAAAGAACTGGCTGGGTGGACACATGCAAAGACATGTGGTCAATGGCTCGATGTCCGGCTGGAGACCAGTAACAAGTGGTGTCCCTCAGGGATCGGTGTTGGGACCGGTCTTGTTCAACATCTTTGTCGGTGACATGGACAGTGGGATTGAGTGCGCCCTCAGCAAGTTTGCCGATGACACCAAGCTGTGTGGTTCAGTTGATACGCTGGAGGGAAGGAATGCCATCCAGAGGGACCTCAACACGCTTGTGAGGTGGGCTGATGCCAACCTTATGAACTTTAACCATGGAAAGTGCAAGGCCCTACACCTGGGTCAGAGCAATCCCAGGCACGGCTACAGGTTGGGCAAAAAAGAGATTCAGAGCAGCCCTGCAGAGAAGGACTTGGGGGTGTTGGTCGATGAGAAAATGAACATGAGCTGGCTTCAGTGTGCGCTCACAGCCCAGAAAGCCAACCGTATCCTGGGCTGCATCAAAAGGAACGTGACCAGCAGGTCGAAGGAGGTGATCCTGCCCCTCTACTCTGCTCTCGTGAGACCTCACTTGGAGTATTGTGTGCAGTTCTGGTGTCCTCAACATAAAAAGGACATGGAACTGTTGGAACAAGTCCAGAGGAGGGCCACGAGGACGATCAGGGGACTGGAGCAGCTCCCGTATGAAGACAGGCTGAGAAAGTTGGGGCTGTTCATCCTGGAGAAGAGAAGGCTGTGTGGAGACCTCATAGCAGCCTTCCAGTATCTGAAGGGGGCCTATAAGGATGCTGGGGAGGGACTCTTCATCAGGGACTGCAGTGACAGGACAATGGGTAACGGGTTAAAACTTAAACAGGGGAAGTTTAGATTGGATATAAGGAGAAAGTTATTTACTGAGAGGGTGGTGAGGCACTGGAATGGGTTGCCCAGGGAAGTTGTGAATGCTCCAGCCTTGGCGGTGTTCAAGGCCTTGGGTGACGTGGTTTAGTGCGAGGCATCCCTGCCCATGGCAGGGGAGTTGGAACTAGATGATCTTAAGGTCCTTTCCAACCCTGTTTTATGATTCTATGATTTACTAAATAACGACTGAAAATACATGCAGGAAATTAATCAACAGTTTTCCTAACTGGCATCTGTGTTCATCATTACACTCCTGTTCATCAGGAGCTGTTAACGGTCAGATGCTGAATAGGAGATGACACCTCATCTAGAAAAGGCATCTCCAGGTCAGTAAAATACATTCTGGCTTGCCCAAAAGGAGTGGTCCCATTCTCTCTTCCCAAAATGTAGGTTTTCCTTTTTCTCACTGGGGAGAAAATTGAACCTTATCCCCAGAAATGTAACTCTTTCTTTTTATTTGGGAAAAACTTAGTCTGTCTGGGAAGACTGCAAAGCAGAGACAATTTACAGAAATAATATGTTCCACCACCGTCTATATGCAGGGGCGGAGCCATCCTGGGCGCAGCGGTTCGCCCGGTGGCCATCTTGTGCGTGGCGGCGCCCGGCAGCGCGGCTCCTACTCCAGGCCCTAGCGGCGTTCAGATTTCCTTGCCTAGAGGGGCTACTGCTAAGCGTGTGGGTAGAGCCGAGAAGAGCTCTTCATCTTCTGAAAAAGCGTTTTTTCTACTCGATACTGTGTGCTTGAGCTAGGCTGGGTGTGGTTATGGCTGAGGAAGGAGCTTCCTCTCGAAGAGAGGGAGAACAGCATGCTCCAGGTGGGAGTGAAGCAGCGACGTAGATCTGACTTGGAATGTTGCTTTGGCTGTTTTGTTTTCTCCTTTATTCCAGCTTATAGCTGGAAGGTTTTTTTGTGGCACCACTCTGTTGTGCAAAGTGTTCTGTTTTCATGCCCAAAGGCAAAAGGGATGCCAGTAGCTGAAAACAAGTGGTGTGTAGGCACAAGGTGTAGCGGGTAGACACAAGGTGTAGGGGGTGATGCACGCTACTGGACCCGTCCTGTGGCATTGCTGTTGTTGCAGACTTGAAGCATTGGTTCAGGGTGGGGAAGGGCTGAGTCCATTTCCCCTTCAAGGGGTTCAACAGTTGCATTTTTAGAGACCCTGGCATCTCTGAGGAAAGCCAGTTCTTAGTGCACAAGCACCTTCCTTGACACCTTGTGAAAACTGCCTCCAAAGCCTTGTATGTACCTTTTTTGTTGGAGGAGGCCTACTCACAGGATCATGTGGTATCTTGGGTGGCAACTGACTTCTAGAGGCTTCTGCTTGAACCTCGTGCTCAAAGCAGCATCAGACCAAGCTTCCTGAGGCTTTGTCCAGTCACATCTTCAGTATCTGAAGGGGGGCTATAAGGATGTTGGGGATGGACTCTTCAGTAGGTACTGTAGTGACAGGACAAGGGGTAATGGGTTAAAACTTAAACAGGAGAAGTTTAGATTAGATATAAGGAAGAAATTCTTTTACTGTGAGGGTGGTGAGGCACTGGAATGGGTTGCCCAGGGAAGCTGTGAATGCTTCATGCCTGGCGGTGTTCAAGGCCAGGTTGGATGAGGCCTTGGGTGACATGGTTTAGTGTGAGGTGTCCCTGCCCATGGCAGTGGGGTTGGAACTAGATGATCTTAAGGTCCTTTCCAACCCTAACTATTCTATGATTCTATGGTTCACCTTCACAGCATGCACAAAGGAGTGGGGAGCTGGCCAGGGGGTGCTGTGGAGAGGCAGCACAGGCTGGCATTTCACCAAAAGAAAGGAATTAGAGGAAATACAGGAAATATTAAATGCAAAGTATCCATTCATATGTGTGTGGATGTCGTTTTTTACACAGATATGTACACGCAGGATCTATAAAACACCAGATGGGAAACAATGAATGGCTATCCAGTTTGTTCTATTGGACAAGAAGAAGAAGAAGATGTTAGGTTGAATGGCATCCAGAAATACACCTCCTTCTGTGTATGGCTGCGAGCCAGTCACCAAAGGGGTCACAAACAGACTGGACGCTCCATTGCAGAGGCAGACCCTTCAGGCTTAGAAAAACTGCCTGTGTTTTGCAGATGGCACAATTTCTGTGTGCAGGTGAAGTGCTAATTAAAAGGGGTCATTTCTTAGGGTAGCTTTACAGATACCTCTGCTCTGAAAGGTCCAAAGAAGCCAAAACAGGCCAGCCTTGGAAGCAGGCAGTGGGATGAGAGCACCCAAAGCAGAGAGAGATGGTGCAGTCACCTGCTGCAGCTCTCTGCCCTCAAGGGACAAGCAGGTCTGCCTACCCAGCGATGGTTTCAAACTGCTTTGGTTTGTCTTGCAGCAGCAGGGCAGCTGGAACCCCTCTGGACGTGCCATACAGCCTCCTGGCTGATCTCCTGCAGAGTTTCCTACCTACCAGCAGCTGCCCCCATCCATCTCCCATTCCTTTCTTCCAGACCCTGCTTCACGGTCCTGACTCAGTCCCTCCAGTTCTCCCACAGTGCTCCCAGTTTCCTCCTACATCCCCAGCTGCTGGCTGATGAGGAGCTGGGTAGGGCTCCAGGTGACTGTGTGCTCCTCCAGTGGGCAGGCTGCCTGCACCACATCACAGGACCAGCAGCAGCTGCAGGCTTCTCTTGCCAGGACCCTGGCCTTGCTCTCCCTTCTTCTGCCTACCTTTAGCAAGCGGGACTGCTGCCAGGCTAGGATGAAAGTGAATGGAGGTTTCATGCATTTTTGGGAAGAATCAGCAGAGGTGGATAGAAGTCATTCATGCAGGGAGAGAGGGTGTGGGCAGACACTCCTGACTCCCCCACACTGGAAGGCAAGGTACCACAACTCAAATGGCATTGAGTGCTCTCTCCTCCTCCCCTCTCCAACCTGACGGGTTAAAAAAACCACGAGGATTTGGAAAAGCTGAACCACTTTGATTTGCATTCTGTGTCTGGAGATGTGAGCCACACTTCTACAGGCATCAGTGTAAAAGGTGGCATGTAGAGGGCCAGAACCTTGCCAGTGTCCCATGGTGGGAAGGGCTGCATCTCACACTGGAGTCAGACACGTAGTCAGTGCCTTCACCCATCCATCCTCATCCCCTGGGAACACTTCAGCAAGACCTGCACCTCCTTCGACACAGAACACAGTCATCCACAAGGCAGAGGCGTACAGGAAATCATGATCCATTTGTTCCTGTGCTCAAGAAACTCCTGCCTTTTGAAAATCAAGCACACAATCCTGTGATGCAGGACCCATGGCTCCGAGTAGTACTTGAGATGGGGCAATATGGGTGAGGAAGCTATGGGTGTCAGCAGCAGGTTCAAGGAAAACCTACATTTTGGGAAGAGAGAATGGGACCACTCCTTTTGGGCAAGCCAGAATGTATTTTACTGACCTGGAGATGCCTTTTCTAGATGAGGTGTCATCTCCTATTCAGCATCTGACCGTTAACAGCTCCTGATGAACAGGAGTGTAATGATGAACACAGATGCCAGTTAGGAAAACTGTTGATTAATTTCCTGCATGTATTTTCAGTCGTTATTTAGTAAATCATAGAATCATAAAACAGTTAGGGTTGGAAAGGACCTTAAGATCATCTAGTTCCAACTCCCCTGCCATGGGCAGGGATGCCTCGCACTAAACCACGTCACCCAAGGCCTTGAACACCGCCAAGGCTGGAGCATTCACAACTTCCCTGGGCAACCCATTCCAGTGCCTCGCCACCCTCTCAGTAAATAACTTTCTCCTTATATCCAATCTGAACTTCCCCTGTTTAAGTTTTAACCCGCTACCCATTGTCCTGTCACTGCAGTCCCTAATGAAGAGTCCCTCCCCAGCATCCTTATAGGCCCCCTTCAGATACTGGAAGGCTGCTATGAGGTCTCCACACAGCCTTCTCTTCTCCAGGCTGAACAGTTATAGTAGACTGAATATCAAGCCACACAGCTAAGGACAGAGTTTATAGGCTCTCTGTGCATCTCTTGTCTGAAAATCCATTTGTGCCTGGTGTGCTGTAAACCAATTCGACACACTCAGGAGAGATACTGTTAATTCAGGCCTGGGTGCTCAGGGGACTGTTCCGCAAGTCAAACACACCAATGCAGCCTTCTCATTACATTTACACACAAAAGGTACAGGTAGTACAGTCCCAGTGACAGTGATCAGTTGTAATCTACATATAATTGTAATATTTGATGCCTCATTGCCAGCAGTGTGCTCTCACAGCCCAGAAAGGCAACTGTATCCTGGACTGCATCAAAAGGAGTGTGACCTGCAAGTTGAAAGAGGTGATCCTGCCCCTCTACTCTGCTCTCGTGAGACCTCACTTGGCATACTGCGTGAAGCTCTGGTGTCTTCAACGTAAGAAGGATATGGAGCTGTTGGAGCAAGTTCAGAGGAGGCCACGAGGATGATCAGTGGGCTGCAGCACCTCCCATATGAACACAGGCTGAGAAAGTTGGGGCTGTCCAGCCTGGAGAAGAGAAGGCTGTGCGGAGACCTCATAGCAGCCTTCCAGTATCTGAAGGGGGCCTACAAGGGTGCTGGGGAGGGACTCTTCATTAGGGACTGTAGTGACAGGACAAGGGGTAATGGGTTTAGACTTAAACAGGGGAAGCTCAGGTTAGATACAAGGAGGAAGTTCTTTACTGTGAGGGGGGTGAGGCAGTGGAACAGGCTGCCCAGAGAAGTGCTGAGTGCTCCATCCCTGGCAGTGTTCAAGGCCAGGTTGGACAGGGCCTTGAGAAACATGTTCTAGTGTGTGGTGTCTCTGCCCATGTCAGGGGGATGACATCAAAGACCTTTCCAACCCAAACCATTCTATGATTCTGTGATCCTACGATTCTAATCACTACGCATGCTCAGTGAAAGGGTCTTCACACAGGCTGGGGTCTTTCTGAGCTGTGGATGTGATTTTTAGTATTATAATGAAGGCAGTTCACTTTAGGAGAGCTTGAAAGTTAGTTCTTTCCCCAAGTTAGGTAATCAAATGGTGGCCTGGCCAAGCTGTCAAATAACTGAGCCTTTGGTGCCACTTATCCTGGACGTTCTCCTTGGATCCTCCGAACACAACAAAGATTGGTTGTTCCTTTTTGTTTTAAGAGGGGCGCTTTGTCCCAGGCCCAAGATGCAATCACTGTGAACTATGGCTACCAGTTGCAGGTGCACAGTATAACAAACATGCAATATATCTTAAGTGGGTAGAAAAGAGATTTCAATAGAAAATTTAATAAAAATTTTCTTTCAAAAATTATGTTGACATAATAAAAAATGTCAACATAAAACAATCTATTGCTGTTTCCCTGCACTTGGAGGAAGAATCTCGTAGGAAGCTCTTTCACTTCAGTGCCCTGCATCAGACCAGCTGGTTGGGGATCCCCCTCCTCTCTGCCCTCCGGAGGCAGCACCACAGTGCCGGCAGGAAGGAACTGGGAGAAGGCTTTTCCCGTGCCTCATATAGCATCTGCTTCATTTCAAGTGCCAGGGAAGAGACCGAGGGGCTGCTGTCACTCTCCATGTTTTGAAGGGCTGGGATGGAAAGGAACAGAGCCACGGTCACAGCCCAGATCTGCAGGGGATCTGAAGAGTCCCTCCAGCCAGGGCCACTCGCGCCCCACAGCAGTTCCCACAGCCAGGAGGGAGGCAGGGGTACCAGGATTAGATGGAAGGTGTTGGCCACCAATGTCCCACATGCTCCTCAAATCTCTCTACTCTGCCCACGCCATCCCTCACCCACAGAGGGAGCAGAGCCCTCCTAGGCCAGGACAGGGATTATAGCTCCCTACCCAGGGCCTTTCCTCCTACCCACAGGCACCCCGCTGCTCTCACTCACCCTCATTAATGACCAGGATCTTCTCCTTGCACCCGTCCTTCAGCTGCTGCCCAGTGAGCCCTAGACACACACAGCCCGTCACAGATCCTGCTGACCTGACCACCCCAGCAGCCCAGTTCACCCCCGCTGGCTCGCTGGGCAAGGCCGAGCCCAGGGTAGCTCCTGGAGCGTGAAGTGGCCATGAGGGACCCAGCCCCACATCAATCACATCGGGCAGTTGGGGC
Source organism: Psittacula echo (assembly GCF_963264785.1). Taxonomy (NCBI): domain Eukaryota; kingdom Metazoa; phylum Chordata; class Aves; order Psittaciformes; family Psittacidae; genus Psittacula; species Psittacula echo. The sequence continues at coordinate 82,803,667 of NC_137742.1, read as the reverse complement.
TCTGCAGCTCCTCGGTGACTTTGGCAGTAGCCATGGCTGGGGCTAAGCTGCTGAGGTGCAGTGAGGGACCCCCAGGCAGGTTGTGGCTCACCAATAAACCTGACCGCCACCTCGCGCAAGGGCTCCTGTGGGCTCTGCAGGTACAGCAGGCCCTGGTGCAGGTACTCCTCCAATCTGCTGTTGCTTCTCTTCAGCTAGAGCAAGCACACAGGGACGGAGTTGACACAGACCCTCCCCCAGCACCCAGGACTGGCCTCCCCTGCCAGGACACCCGCAATGCCCAGCCAGCAGCTGGTATGGTGCCGGGGTTTGGAGGGAGCAGAGGGCAGCGTGCTCCCTGGCCAAGGTGCTGCAGTGCCACCCTGCCACCAAAGGCGAGTGAGGCACCCCTGGACCCTGGGGGGTGGGGGAAATGGGACCCTTCTGCACTGCAGGCAGGCAGGCAGGACACAGCTGCCATGGAGGGCAGGGGGAAAGCTCCTAGCCCCATATGCTGGGGACTGGGGGAGAGAGGCTTCTCCAGGCTAGCTTGCACGGCTTTGGGGACATCCTTACCATGCACTTGCCAGCCCTCCATATCTGCTCTGTCTGCAGCAGCTTCTGGAGCTGCTGCCACCTCAGGAACTTAGCAGCTTCAACGACAGCTTCCTTGGAGGCCTTCAGAGCAGGAGGAACAAGGAGATGGCACCTCTACCCAGGAAAGAGGACCTGGAGGTCCCTGGGCACAGCATGAGGGCAGCAAGGGTTGGGGTCAAAACCTGGCCTTAGGCACTTGCAGGTGCCACTGGAAAGCCCACAGGGCCTCCAGTGCTCAGGTCTTTGTGGCCAGCACTGCTGCTGGGCAATGCTGGATCTGGCAGGGCCCGTGTAGGGTATGTCCACCTTCACAGGGGCTGCCAGCTCTGCGGCTGCAGGCAGGAGGGGGCTCTGAGCCCTCACCAGGGTGTCAGCTGAAGCACATTCAAAGAGCTCAGAAATGCCCACCTGAGCCACACTTGAGTCACTGTCATGCAGGTGGAAGAACAAGGGCAGGAGACTTCTCTGTACATCCTTCCTCATCTGCTTTTTGTGAGACCTGAATGGAAGCCTCATTACATCTCTGCTGAGGAGGATGGACTGCTTTCGCACGCAGCTGCTCGCCTAGGAGAGAAGTAAGAGGAGAGGACCTCAGCCCTCGCTCCTCCAAGCCACTGAAGTGAGAAGAACCACCACTCACAGGCCAGCAGGCACGCATGGAGAGGGATGCATCTTCCCTGAGCCACACACACATGCCACCCAAGGGGCTCTCTCACTGCCTTACATTTTCAAAGAGCGGCAGGAGCATTTGGAGCAGCTGCAGAGCAATAGGGCCAGCCGTGTGCTTGTCTACCACGCAGAGCACGTTGCTGAGGACAGTCAGGGCTGCCTTCACGATGTCGCAGTCATCATCCTGCAGTTGCCACATAACGGCTGGCAGCAGGCCTTGCAGAGGAATAGCCTTTGCCTGTGTGAAACACGCTTTTTTGGTGACACAGTCGAGGAGGACAGCACCAGCAAAACCACTCCTCTTGCAGAGGGGCAGAGAGAGATCTCTCCATGCGCAGCACAGCCCAATGCCCTGCCTTACGCGTTCAGCGGCTGAGGGGCTGCTGAACAGCGCAGTGGGGGCAATGGGCACAGTTCTCACCACGCCTTATTCCTGGCACAGCCCAAGCACACCGCTGCGCACACCACCACCTGCTGCCCAGGCCCAGGCAGATGCCCTCACTGAGCCTGGCTGCCCCTGCTCACCTGCTCAGGTTCCTCAGACAGCATGGCGAGGCTTGTGACCGCAACCTTGCGCAGCACTGAACTCCTGCTATGCAGCTGCATGTGGAGGACATGCAGGATGGAGCTATCATCAGTCTTAAATCTGGTGCAGTCCAGGAGCTGAAACACACCCGGAGCAGAGTGAGAGCCCAGCACAGCAGCAGAGCTCCTGGAAGGCTCAGGGCAAGGCACCAGGGCTGGGCACAGCTCAGACAGGAGGCAGTGGCACCCCTGCCATCTCCCCTCTGCCTCATGCATGTGGCCCAGCTTCCCCCTGCCCGCTCTTGGAGAGGAAATGCTTGCCACCAGGCCCACCTCAGTGAAGACAATAATGGCACAGATGTCCTCACAGGATTGCACGACTTCAAGCGCCTCTTCACATACGGAGGTGCAGCTGACCCGTTCTTTACGCTTCAGCACTCTAGCAGGGGGAAGAAGGCATTGGCAGCACTGAGACAGGCGAAGCTCTCTGGGACCGTGGTGCCAGCCCCAGCCATTACCCTGTAGGCCAGGCCACACAGGTCAAGGCTCCATTTGCACCTTGTGTTGGCTGCTTGCGCCCCACCACCTGTGCTAAAGAGGATCATGCAGGGGACCCTTTCTCTCCAGGGGGGAAACACCGGCAGACGCAAGGATGACTGACAAAGCTCTTACCTACACAGCACCCTGATGCCAGTGGGGTAGTCGCAGGGGCTCATGAGCATGTCCCAGGCACCCTCCCCTTTGAGGTCTTCAACCAGGGAGTCACCACCCAGAAAATGGAATAAAGCTTGCATGGTCCTCACCATGCACCTGCACACAGAGCAAAGCATCGTCACATGTGGAAGCCTGGCCCTGGCTCTGGCCCAGGGCAGACACCAGGGAGCAGGAACAGAGCACCTGCGACGGTTGACTACACGATCCTCAGTCTCCTTCTTCCAAATCTCAAAGCAGCAGCAGCAGTCCTCCTGTGGGCTTTTCATGGTGAAGGAGATCTGCAAGACCACTGCCATGAAGAGCTCCTCAAAAAGTTTCCTTACGTTGCCTTGGTTGGAGGGCACCAGGAAGACCATGCGCATGACAATAGCTACCTGCAGAAAACACCCAGGGACGCTCTCACTGCAGAGATGTCCCTGCAGCATGCCTGGGGCTGGGGGGTTCAGGAGCTGCGCTGAGCTGAGGGAGATGCCAGGATAGAGTCCAGCCAGCTGCATGGCCTGGAGCTCACCTGTGGCGGCATTCAGGGCTTGGTGCCCATTTGTAGCATGGGCACATAAGCTTTGATGGTCCTGAGGGAAATGCTCAGCCAGCCTCATGGGCCATGCCGGCTACGCTGCACTCACCTTCTCCAGCCCCACAGCCTGCTCTGCCCCTCAGGCTTCCTGGCTGCCCAAATGGCAGGAGATGGGGAGGGAGGAGGACCCCCAAGGGCAGCAGGGGCAGGCTGCCTGCCAGTCTGCCGCAGGGCCGAGCAGCATGTGCTGCTCTGCCTAGCTGTAGCCCTGAAGACCCCAGTGACCTTTTGGAGGTCCAGGTTTGGGAGCAGATGGAGGGGGAGTTGGAGGGGGGTGTGCAGCCCCAGGCAGGGCAGACCAGGCCTCATCTGGACACTCACAGTCAGCAGTAAGTGGCAGTTGCATTTTTTGCCGAAGTTGTTGAGCAACATGTTTCCGTGCTGGATCTTCATCAGCAACTTCAGTATTCTGCCCGAAATGCTGGGCTTACATACCAGCGTGTTCCACATGGCCTCAATAGTGGTGTGATGACAGAGCTCAGAGTCAGTGGGGCCATCTTGGCCATAACAAGTTTTGTCTGGGCAGTTCTCAGAGGTCCTAGGATTCTCTTGAAGCTGAAGGGCCATGTCTATGTCACCAGTGATGGAAATACGCAGCAGGCTAGTGGTCACATCCCAAGACTGCAGCTGGGCCAGTTGGAGAAGGGTCTGCATCAGGATGTCTCGCAGTGATCTTCTGGTGACAAGCATCAGCTGCCTATAGATGATCTGCACGAGGTCGTCCACCTGGCAGAGGCAGGAGTGTGGAGCTGGGTGTAGTGCAGCCACGGCCCCTGCTGCCACCAAGAACTGCTCCTCTCCTGTCACTCCTTGCCAGCCTCCAAGGCCACCGGACATGTGCCCTGAGGGCACATGCATGGGGCAGTCCAGCTCCACGCTGCTTACCTTGATCAGCTTCAAGCACGAGTGTGTCAAGACTACCTTCAGCGTGTTGCCAATCACCTGGGTGTTAGAGACTCTTTCTTGTGCCATGTTCCTCAAGACTACGAGGGCTAAGCTGCACCTCTCACGTGGGAGTAAGAAGCTCCCAGTTGCCTAAGGGAGAAAGAGAGGGAAGAGTTGTCACTCTGAGGGCCCTGGTGGCAGAGCAGAGCTAAAGCAGCCAGGTTGGCTCTAGGCTGACACAGCCAGGGCAGTGCCGGCCCACCCCCCAGACAAGTGCCAGCACTGGGGGCTGCTCTGGGGTGATTGCAGCCACGGGAGCATGTGTGAGAGACTGAACTGAAATCAGGCTCCACCGTTCATTGCCTCAAAGACTGGTGTGAGGAACTGAGGCCCACTGTCTCAAAGATTGCTGTCCATTATCTCAAGGACTGCTGACAGACATGTGCAGAGAGCTGGCTGCAAGACCAGCGCAACTGGATGCATGTGATCAACCAGGAATGTGCAGTACGTGACATTATGAACAGAGGTACTTCCCCCCAACACATAATAAAAGGGGACAAAGGTAATCACCGGGTGGCCACCCAACAAGGAAGATGACTATGGGCCCTCGGGACACCACTGGATCCACGGTGGTGACTATCTCTCTGCACTCTGAATGCTTGCTTAATTTCTAGCCTCTTTTCCAAACTGTCCTATCACTATATATTTTATAATAATCTTTTTAAAATAATTATATTTTCATAATAAACAAACTGACCAACTGTGGCACTTGACCTCGTTTGCATCTTAATTTCACTCTGGGAATCACTAAAAAGATATTTCTGACGCTAGGTTTTATCTAGTCGGACCTTCAGAGCGTGCAGAGGGAGCTGCCCTGTGGGCTGAAGGAGAGGGGTGGGCTGAGCCACGGGCAAGAGCTACAGTGTGCTGGTTCTGCCAGGAACCAGAGCTTGCCAGTGGCCAGGACGGCCAGAGCTGCTCCGCTGACGCTGGGTTAAAGCCTCTGCCTACTCCCTTGTGGAGACTGGTGGGAACCTGCAGCACGGGAGGCCACGCCATCCACCACAACAGCCGAGGCACTGGTTCATGGGAGTGTCCTGCTAGCCCCACAGCCAAGACCCCCAGCAAGAGAGAAGAAGGTCATTCCCACCATTTCATCAGTGGGCTCCAAAGGCCACAAGGTGTTAGTGCCTTCCCACGCCAGGGGGGTCTCTGCATCCTCACGTTTTGCACAGCAGCCTAGGCAGGAGGGTAAACACAGAGTGAACAATGGCAGGAACAACAGAGAGCTGGAAGCAGCAGGTGAGAGTGTCAAGGAGAGCTGCGCTTGGCTCTCCGTTTCACGGGAGCTGGAGACGTGCCACGGTGGTAGTGGGCCCATTTACCAGGGGAGGAGAGGAAACCGCCTCTTAGGCTGTGGAAGGGCAGGAGAGTTCAGTCTAGCTTTCTGCTCAGGAGGAGGACAGAAGCGCAGGCATGCTGCAGCCACCGGCTCTCCAGCTCAAGGGTTCTCAGGACAGGCCCCAAGCTGCTGCTCCGCAGCAGGCTGTGTGTGCCCTACGGTTTGCAGAGCTGCTGCCCTGCTCAAGCCTCGGAGGCATTTGCTGCTCCTTCCTCTAGCAGAGGAGGGGGCTAGGGCAGTGCGGCACCTTGCCTGGGCCCTTGCAGCTGGAAAGCGCCAGCCTGTCTCAGTGTCTCTTACTCTGTCGCACCAGAAGGAACCTCTTGAAGTTACACAGTGCCTGGAAAGCCCTGCAGCTGATCTCCTGGTCCTCCTCAGCACAAGACAGGGCAAGGTACCCCATTGCTTGCCCTAGGAATTCCAGAGGCTTGCTTCTGGAGAAGCACTGTACGTTGTCTCTTGCATGCAAGTGCTGTGGGAGAGAGGAAGCAGCAGTAGCAGGGCCAAGCTGTGGCAGATGGGATGAAAGCCTTAACCTCTAAGAGCAGCCCCCAGGCCGAGTGCCACTTGAGCAGCAGCTCTGGAGAGCTCTGCCCTGTGCTGCACCGCGTGGAGACCCAGTTCACGGCCGTCAAGCCAGGGCAAGGACTGTGCTGTCTCCCTACAAAGGGAACTCTGGAAGGGTTCTGCCTCCTCGCCCTGTGAGCCCCTGGGACTGGGGTAGGTGTCTGAAAGAAGACTTGAGACCCTGGATCTGCTCCTCCTCCAGACCCACAGTCAGCTGACAGAGCCCTCCGTCACCACCTGCAGGACTCCCCATCTCCAGGGGACGGAGGGCTGCCAGAGCTGCATCTGCAAAATGCTCTCATGCCCAGGGACAGCACTGGCTCCTGAGAGAAAAGGCACAAGACAGAGTGCAGCTCCCAGAGAGAGGACCAAAGATGCCGGTGCAAGGTTGAGCCTTGCTGAATCCCCTACTGCCCTGCACCCAGGCTTCCCTTGCAGGGGGCCCAGAGTCATCGGCTACTCTGTGGCACCAGGAAGGGGCAAGTGGTAGCCGTAAGTCACCTTCATCACAGGCTCCTTACCTCCAGCATTGAAGAGGGTGATAAAAAATAGGTGAGGCGTAAAATCCACTCTACAGCCTTCCGGCGCTTAGCCTTGTCCTCGGATGCCGTGATGGGCAGCAGAGCCTGAGAAGGGAAAAGCTGCAGGTCTGCTGTGGCAAACAACAGTGACTCTCAGAGCAGTGGTTCTGCCAAGCATCTGGTGCTGTTTATGCAATGTGCTGCCAAGGCTTCCCATGGTCCAGAGTAAGACCTAGAAGCGGGTCCATCCATGTTGTGATCTGGGGATCACTGCCGGCTGTTGATGACCTGCTGCAGTCAGGGAAGTTGCCAGATCCCATCCCCAAGGCACCTCTGCCCCCTTCCATATGCAGCTACGAAAAGGTCCCCTCTCCAAGAGGACGAGAACCTCTGGCAGGGGCTGCACAAGGGAGGCCAGGCCCATGAGGAGGCCAGAAGAGAAGACCTTCAGGTCTGGACTCCCATTGCACTATGCACCTTGTACCATGGCCGTATCCTAGGGCATCCCCACCCAGCTGGCAGATGGGGAGGGGAACGTGAACAGGGCAGACAGTGAGGGCAGTGGCTCAGCAGTGCCAGAAACTCCTTTCACCTCCTGGCCTGGGGGCTGGGGTGCGCATGCTTTAGAAGGTCTCATCACTTTGGGGAAAGGCAAGGAAGACACCCCATGAGCTCTGCTCTTAGTAAACGCCTGACCTGCAATATTTCCCCTGTTATGAAGATGCAGGATCTCTGTGAAGCACCACATATCATCACCTCCAGCACACTGCCCAGGGTTTTCAGAATCTATAAGGAGAGACACAGACAGACACAGTTACACATAGATACAGCAGGTTACATGCTTGTCCGGGCCCTTCTTCCTTGCAGAAAGCTTGCTTGCCTGCCTTCCACCTGAGGTGGGCCTCAAGCTGCCCTCTGGTGCCCAGGGGAGGCCGCAGGATCTCCCTGGCCTGCCTTCTCCTGTTGGCTTCCAGCAGCCAAAGTCAAGGAGGAGACCATGCAAAGGACAGGCTGCCAGGCTCTCTATAGCTCAGCCCGCATTTACCTGATCATAGAATGGAGCACGCTGGCTGACTGTCTCACTTACAACAAAACTGAAGGTGCCACCTATGTGTTTGTAGAGGCAGTTGTCCAGCAGGTTTTCCCTGTATTCGCTGTAAGGAGAGAAGATGCCAGCTGGATGCAGGGGCTTCTACACTGGGGAAGGTGGCCACAAACACTATGACCAGCAGTCCCCGGAGCTGAACCTGCACAGCATAGGCAAGGCATCTCCTCCCTCCCCCATTCTGCTGAGTCAGGGACAGAGGGCAGCCCTGGCCAGTGGACCCTGAAGCCCTTTCCATCTCCTGCCTCTTCCTTCAGAGGAAAAGCCAAGGGGCGTCGGGGAGCCCTGGAGCACCCACTGCCATCCTGCCTGACCCACTGATGGGCTGAGAGGTGGCAGAGCAGAGGCCCAAAGACCGTGCCACCAGGATAGGAAATGCCTGGTGCTACCAGGCCCATGGGAGGCTCTGGCCTGGCCAGGCTCTGGGACAGGTACCTCAGTGCAGCGATGGCAAGCAGGGCTTGCTGCCACATCATGGTGTCCGTGCTGTCAAAGGCCTCGTTTTGCATTAGTGCCTGGAGAGGGAAAGCATGGCTGGGGTGGAGCACAGCAGCCGCCAGTGCTTGGCACCAGTCTGCCAGTCTGCAGAGTGGGCAGAGTCCGCAGGTCAGCACCAGCACCCACAGCAGCCCCTTGCTCTGCAGTGGCCCCAGTGGCAGGAAGGGCTGTTCCCCCAAGGCCTGTCCCACTCTCCCGCTGTGCCCAGACGCCTGAGTGCTGTCCTTATCACCAGTCTGGTGCTTGGCCATCTTTGCTCCCTTCCCTTAGCCCCACTGGGGGGGGGGGGGGGCGGCTCACCTCCAGTTTATTCAGCAGCTCATGGGATGCTGGGCTTTGGTACCTTCCCTGCAGTGAGGCTCTGCAGAGCATGTCGATGGAGGCCAGAAACTTCATCTTCGACTCCTGATCCTGTCAGTGCAGGAGAAGAGAGACAGAGAAGAAGGGTGAGGGGGCAGAGGCACAGCCAGCAGGAGTGGAGGCTTGAGGGGCTGCAGCAATGGTGCAGGGGGCCAGGAGGGGAACAGCTCTGCACTGTCAGCAGCCCTGCAGGAGCCTGTGTGTAGGCAGCACACGTGGCAGCACCCAACAGGGAGCTGCTGGCAGAGAGCTATGCTGACAAATCCTGCCATTACCTTTCTGGTGCTTTTGACAAAGTCCATGATGTAGTCGTGGGCTTCCTTTTCCTCATTCTGCAACTGGATGCTGCAGTCAGCAGCAGCTACACCTGACGAAGAGCAAGAATGGGGAGAGTTGTAGGCAGGGGTAGGAGCTAGAGGGAAGAGAGGGGTCCTCTCTCCAGCCCTGCAACGGCTGCTGTGCCCACAGCACACCCTGTGCCAGGGTGCTGATGCCCTGTCCATCTCCTCCAGGATGCTGCCAGTAGCAGGGCAAGGAAGGTGCCAGCCCTGCAGCACCGCTGCCTCCTGCCCATGCAGCTGCTTCTCCCTGCCCTGTTCTGTGCCCCAACATCGTCCCCTGGGGTCCTGTTGATACCTACTCATGTAATGGATGGTGACACTCTGAGATTCCTCCATGGGCATTGCCTGGGTCCTTCTGACTGCTGATGGTCCTCGTCGGCTCCCCCAGCATGGGCTCCTGCACGAGCTGCTTGGCTCTTCTCTCCTCAGAGTCCTGGATCCTGTGGGGCTGGGCACACTACCTGCCATGAGGGCCTTACTGTTACGCAACACTCAGGCCAGGAGGGAATGTATCTTGGCCCTCATTGTGATGTATGTGCCGCAGGGCCGCGCAGCATGTGTTGCCCTGCCTAGCTGTGGCCCTGAACTCAAGTAACCAAGAAACCACATTTTCTTCCACCTTATTTCTTCTTTTCATTAACAGCTAGAATTTCACTGAATGGTTTAGGTTGGAAAGGAACTTAAGATCATCCACTTCGTCAGAGAAGGCCGAGGGAAAGACATTCATTCAGCCTGTAGAGGAGAAAGCTTCAGTGCAGACCTCACAGCTGCCTTTTACTACCTACAGGAGGACATGAAGACAGAGCTAGTTTCTTCACAGCAGTGCATGGTAGGATAATGACAGACGAGTGGCATTGGGAGACATTCAGACTGGAAATAAGGAAAAGCCTTTCTCCTCATAAAGACAGCAAAGAGATGAACAGGTTGCCCAGAGAGATGGTGGTGTCTCATGCCAGGAAGATGTGACCGGACAAAGCCTCAGGAAGCTTGGTCTGATGCTGCTTCGAGCACGAGGTTCAAGCAGAAGCCTCTAGAAGTCAGTTGCCACCCAAGATACCACATGATCCTGTGAGTAGGCCTCCTCCAACAAAAAAGGTACATACAAGGCTTTGGAGGCAGTTTTCACAAGGTGTCAAGGAAGGTGCTTGTGCACTAAGAACTGGCTTTCCTCAGAGATGCCAGGGTCTCTAAAAATGCAACTGTTGAACCCCTTGAAGGGGAAATGGACTCAGCCCTTCCCCACCCTGAACCAATGCTTCAAGTCTGCAACAACAGCAATGCCACAGGACGGGTCCAGTAGCGTGCATCACCCCCTACACCTTGTGTCTACCCGCTACACCTTGTGCCTACACACCACTTGTTTTCAGCTACTGGCATCCCTTTTGCCTTTGGGCATGAAAACAGAACACTTTGCACAACAGAGTGGTGCCACAAAAAAACCTTCCAGCTATAAGCTGGAATAAAGGAGAAAACAAAACAGCCAAAGCAACATTCCAAGTCAGATCTACGTCGCTGCTTCACTCCCACCTGGAGCATGCTGTTCTCCCTCTCTTCGAGAGGAAGCTCCTTCCTCAGCCATAACCACACCCAGCCTAGCTCAAGCACACAGTATCGAGTAGAAAAAACGCTTTTTCAGAAGATGAAGAGCTCTTCTCGGCTCTACCCACACGCTTAGCAGTAGCCCCTCTAGGCAAGGAAATCTGAACGCCGCTAGGGCCTGGAGTAGGAGCCGCGCTGCCGGGCGCCGCCACGCACAAGATGGCCACCGGGCGAACCGCTGCGCCCAGGATGGCTCCGCCCCTGCATATAGACGGTGGTGGAACATATTATTTCTGTAAATTGTCTCTGCTTTGCAGTCTTCCCAGACAGACTAAGTCTTTCCCAAATAAAAAGAAAGAGTTACATTTCTGGGGATAAGGTTCAATTTTCTCCCCAGTGAGAAAAAGGAAAACCTACATTTTGGGAAGAGAGAATGGGACCACTCCTTTTGGGCAAGCCAGAATGTATTTTACTGACCTGGAGATGCCTTTTCTAGATGAGGTGTCATCTCCTATTCAGCATCTGACCGTTAACAGCTCCTGATGAACAGGAGTGTAATGATGAACACAGATGCCAGTTAGGAAAACTGTTGATTAATTTCCTGCATGTATTTTCAGTCGTTATTTAGTAAATCATAGAATCATAAAACAGTTAGGGTTGGAAAGGACCTTAAGATCATCTAGTTCCAACTATTCAGTCTACTATAACTGTTCAGAACCCCTTTCCTTGAGTGCCTTGGCTCATCACCACTCCTGAGCCACTAGCTCCACTCACAGGCACAAAGTGTTCTCAGGATCTGCTCAGTAAATGCACTCTTATCTCGGAAAATCACAGCTCAGTGGCAAAAGCTTGTGACATGATCTGGGCAAGGCTAAGGGAACGTGTGCTTCCCTGCATGCATCTGGAAGTCAGCTCCAGTGGGATGAAGCCAGCCTCTCATGCCAGACCTGAGGGTATTTTGCTCACAAACTCAGTCCTACTCCTGTAGATCACATCACTTTGCGCAGCTTGATGACAAAATCTTCTTGCACTACATGAGCCAGCAGCAGCCTGGTTCTACAAGCCTGTTCACTTTACAGGTCACAGCCCACAGGGCAAGAAACTTATGGCTGCCTTTTGGAAAGGTGCTAGCTCCTCAGTCCTGAACAGCCTGTCAGTGCACTACGTCTTACTGGTGTCCTGTGTGGCAGGGTGCAGCTCAGAGCCACAGGGTTTCTGAGGGTGGAGGAACCTCCATACACCACCTTGTCCAACCCCTGCTCAAAGCAGGGTCACCTGGAGCCATTGCCATGTCCAGCTGGGATTAGGTATCTCTGCAGATGGAGGCTGTACAATCTCTTTGGACAACTGGGTCCAGTGTTCAGCCACCCTCAAAGTGAAAAAGTGCTTTTCTTCCATTTTGGTGGATGAGCCAAGGCACTCAAGCTCTGGTCTCCAGCCGGACATCGAGCCATTGACCACAACTCTTTGCATGTGGCCATCCAGCCAGTTCTTTATCCACCGAGTGGTCCACCTATCAAATTGATGTCCCTCCAACTTAGAGACAAGGATGTTGTGTGGGACAGTGTCAAATGCTTAAATACATCAGGCTTAGCCATGTCACAATACTCTCATAACCCATTTTTCCTTCTGAATTGTTTTACCACTGTGTTTGACCTCCTCAGCCACAGCAGGCAAGGGGAGGCCGTCCCACTGCTTCTGCCTGCTCTTCGCAGCTTTGCACCTGCCACTGTCGTCCACCATGGCCTCTTCCACCAACTTTTGCCTGCTCCTTGTGACATGCTGCGCAGTGTCTGTCAGTCTGCCTGAGCTGGGGGGATACTTCATAGCCTTTTCTTGGTCTACCACACTTTGCTTCACCCTGGAGTTTCAGAATGTTAAAGCAATTATTCAGTCACTGATCTGCAACCTGGCACCTTTTGCGTTATCTGGATACCCTGCTGAAAAGTGAGCTGTAAATTCTGTTCTTGCTGTCTGGTTTGTTTCAGTCAGATCCTTCCACCCCTGGGAAACTCTTCAGAGCTCTGCCCAACCTTTCTGAAAGCTGAAATTAGATGAACAGATGCCCCGTCTTTCTCCACTTGCTGGCAGAAGGCTAGGCTGCTGCTGGAGAATCAAGGAATCTGGGTTTGTCCTAGCCAGGTCCACAGCCAGCTTTGCTTTCCTTCTGTGCAAACTTTTAGCACATTGATGCTGTCACATCTGTAAAAGCCTTCCAGTGGGAGCAGCCTCCCTGAGCATGGTTTTCACACGTCCCCTGTGCAAGGCTATTAAATTCCCAATGATTTGCTTTTATTTTCTGCTGCCAGTGGGCTCAGTGCAAAGAGAGACAGGTGGCTGGCTAGGTCAGAAGGCAGCTCTAGGAGATGCTTCCCAGCTTCACCTAGCCTCTCAAGCCACGGAGACACTACAGGTGGGGCCACAGAGCTGCTGTGAGCTGAGCACTAGCCTCTGCCAGTGACTTGGGTGTGTGCTCCACTGGAGGAGATGGAAATGTCACCCTCTTCAGTACAGCAGGAATTTGCTGGGATTTTAGGAGTGCATGCCAGGGTAGGACAAAAGCAACCTCTGGCTTTCACTATATGAAGGTAATGTCCTTTGAAATATAAATCACCCCAGCAAAGCTTGCAGCTTTTCAGAGGATACAGGAGCTTGGAGGAATGGCAGCTCCTTGTAAAAAGCCAGCAAAATGACTGGCTCTCATCTGTCTCCCCATCCCAGCGCAGCCCAGCTCAACCCATCCCGTCGCATCCCATTCCATCCCATCCCATCCCAGTCCATTCCATCCCACCCCACCCTGGCCATACATCCTGGGTTTTCAGGAGGAGCCATGGCTCTCCAGGGATTGCTGAGAGTGAGAACCAACTTCCCAGGGGTTTATATCAGCCTGGACTGGAAAAGCACTTGCCAGAGGGCTGGTCGTGGGACCAAATCCAGCCAACTTTGCCCCCACCAAATTAATTGGTCACTTCTCAGAGCAAAGTCTATCTGTTGGGATCCAGCTCTTTGATTAATAACTCTGGTGTGGGGCATGGCTGCACTCTGATTTTGGGATGTGCTGTGTCTCCATGAATAAAGCTGAGCACCAGCAGTGGCACTGGCTCCTGAGAGGAGCAGGGGACCTGGCCTGCGGGTCTGTGACAGTGGCTCTGCATGCCCCTTGCCTGGGGCGAGTAGGTCTGGACTGTCTTTCCCACCTGGAATCCCCCAGCAGTCCCTGTTCCATGCCTTGGGGAAACAGGCTAGATGTGCTGCTGCTTGCTGGTGCACCGCTCACCTCCTCTTTGCCTCCCTGGGGTGAACGTGGTCATGTCCCACTATGGTGGTGCTGTCTGCTCTTGGATTGAGTTCCTGCCATTGCAAAAGAGTGAGTGGTGACCCTAGGCTGGTGGTGGTTTGCAGCTACCAGATCTGTTCCTGACAAAACTGGTAATCTTCTGCTAGAAGGGGCCACCCTAAGCCAGAACTAGCCAGCCTGGGAGCACCAGCAGAGCAGAACCTTGTCAGTCAGCCTCATCACTGCACACAAAGTCACTGGCTGTCCTCATGCAAGGCACTTTTCTTGCCAAGCAGTCTCCCTGTGAGGCTGGAAGCCCCCCCACTGCTGTGCTGGTGCTGCACAGCCCTCCATCAGCAGTGCTGGTGGCCCTGCCAGTCATGCTGCTGCCTCCAAGGCTGCGTCTCCTCCAGCACAAGCCCTGGGATCTCAGGCACTTGCTCTGGGACTTCTGTGCAGGACTGGGGTCACTAGAATCCTGCTAGTCAATGTGGCAGCTGGGGAGGTGGGACCATGGAAGGGATCATATACTCAGAAGCCTATGGGCTCATTTACCGAGCAAAGTGCCTCTGGCCTCTTTATGCTGGATGGCTGGGTAGGCAGCTGGACAAAGCTGCCTGAAGTTGTTATGGGCCTTGTAAGGCCAGTGAAGAGGCAGCACAAAGGCAAGGATCCACGGGGATGCAGTGGGAGAAGTGGCTTTTTGCTCCATCAGTCATTTATCTTGTCATTGCCAGTATCTCTGGTGACAGGAAGATTCTGGTTCACAGAAGGACCTCATGCTGTGGTCCCACAGGCTCTCCCAAGGCACAGGCACTCACCTCTTCTTCCTCCTGGGCTTTGTCTCCAGGTTCTGGTCTGCACTGCTTCTCAGCACCTGCACATGTGGAGGGGGACTGCCCTGTCCCTTAGAGAGCTAGAGCCTTTCAGGATTGCTCCTCCAAACGCAATCTCTTCCCACTCTCTTCCTCACTGCCCCTGGATATTCAAGACTCCCTCCTCAGAGAGAGGGACACGGAGCTGTACGCGGGAGCATACTGCCTGCATGGCTAGGGCCCAAGGCTGGCAAAGATGGCTTTTCCCATCCTGGTCTGGTCTGAGCTTCCTTCCATTGTGGCTCCCACTTGCTTTGGCTGTGTGCCTGCATCCCCACTTGCCTCGCTGTCCCACAGCAGAGGGGGCTCCTCTCCTCTGTGCAGTTTGTGCAGCCAGGGATTTTGCATGTGGGACATGAGGCGCAGGGCTCTGTTCAGAAGTCTGTTAGCCAGATGAAAGCCTGCCTTTACTGGAGGGTGAATGTGTGCTTAGGCTGTTAGAGTATTACCACAAGATTATTTTTAAAGCATTTTCAGAGTTTTCCTGTAGGGAGGAAATACATATTGTCTCCATTAGGGATTTCAACCACACCAGTTTCTTTAATCCTTCTTAAGGGATAGCTAGGATTTTGTATTTAGGAGCAACAAAAACCTTTGGACAATGCTGTTCTAAGCAGCAATATTTTAATTTTCCTTTCTTAAAAGTGACAGCTTCCATCTCTAAAAGAAGGCTCAAAGCTCTGCCTAGAGAGAATTCACAACAGAGAGAGAAAACTCACCACCAGTTGCAGTGTCCTGGGTTTCTGCCGGCCAGGGAATGGAGGAGTAGCCAGATGACATGGCCCTGGAGCCAGGGCAGCTCCTGGGTGCTTTCCTGCGCTGACTTCTGCCCTTCCTTCCTGTTTCCATGTGTCTCAATGAACAAAACCAAGCCACCACCTCTGCTTCCATGATGGGCTGGCCAGGATAGGTGGCATAGGTGAGGTGCTTGTATTTTCACAGCAGCTGCAGGTTTTGAGGGGGTCGGGGAGGACTCCTTCAAGGGATGTGATCAACGAGCACCCCCAGTGGGGCATAGCAGGAGTGAGGAGAGACGTGAGCTCTGGTTCCGGTCATTAGGCCGCCTGAGCAGCTGTCCGCAGGCGCATGTGGGGAGCACCATTTTTGGAACACTGAGGGCAGGGGGTGGTGACCCTATGCCAGCCCGGAGAGAGGGATCCGCGTCCTGGGTGGCAGCAGTGGCTGTGATTAGCGTGGCTCCCGTCTCTACCATGTGCCTGCCCGGGTTGCAGGGAAAGCATCGAGCTGCCCATACACACGTCCTGCAGCCCTGACCCCGCAGCTTGCCTCCCCCGACAGCTCTCCTCCTCTCTCCCGTTCCCCTGCCCCAGCCAAACTCTGCTGGACAAGGCCAGATAGGTTAAGCTGGGCTGCAGCTCCCAATGTGAGGGAAGGGTCATTAATCCCAAGACTACTGCTGAGCGGGCTGCAGTGGAGCTGACAGCACTGCAACCATTTTTTGGCAGATCTCATCCTGTTACAAGATCTTGTCCTGTTGTCCCCTATTCTTACCAAATGAGCTTCCCTCCTTCTCTCACTTTTCAGAAATGTAACAGCTGCCAGAAGAGACTTGTCTGGGGGATGCTTGGCACCTGCATTTTACCATTGCCATTACAGGCTGACATAGAGGTTGATCTTTGACTACATTATATAGATACCATGTGTGGAGAAATGCTCAGCTCGTCTGGTACATCCTCTGCTCCTGGAGCTTCCGGGCTCTCCCGGGATCTCACACTGTGCTGCAGTAAGGACCTAGGACAAGTGCAGCCCTATTCCACACTCTTCATCCTGCTGGAGATACTGTCCTCCAGCCCCTGGTCTTCTGCAGTGGGGAGCTTGGAAAGGCAACAATGCATAGATGGGAGAGAACCCCCCTAAACAGGAACGAAAAGATGACTGGTGTGTACCTTGTGATGCAGTGCTGTGCATCGGTGCCAATTAACAAAACATGCCTTCCTCCTTTTAATGCTTTTTCAATAAAAATACAACAGCATGCCCAGGGTAACTACCTGCAGCAGGGTGAGGAGGAGAGGGACTAAATGCAGCAAAAGAAAGCATGCTACAGTTAACAATGGATCATTTAGAAAAAACAGAAAAAAGGCAGGCAGATGGCATGAATATTAGTGCATGAAAATGACTAACACTCTGAGAATTTCCCAGTGTACTTCTGACTGGTTTGGGCTTGCTTTTATAATTAATTTATGGAAAGCACCTAAATTGGGAATAAACACAATCTCGCAAATCCCTTCTAATCTCTGCCTGTATTTTTGAAACGATACCCTGAAGGTATAGTTTCTTACAATGATTAAACTCTTTTTCTTTTAAGAATTAAAAGAGACTTCTTTTCATGTGATTGTACAGAGCATTAGTGGTCAGGACCAAACTCAGAACTGTTTTACATGCAATCTATTGTTGGAAATGCCCAGATATTGCCAGAAATCCCCAATATTTTCATTTTGGATTCATGCATTTTAATAAAAAACATGACCCGATATGCTATCAGCCACCTAACGACTCAGATGCTTGACATTATGCTCTGACATTAGCATAAATCTGGAAAATTCTTCAAAAAAAAAACCAAACCCAAGTGTATTTTTCATTAAGTTGCTGCTTTTCTCTGACAATAAAAGCAAAACTCCTTCCCTCAGACAGGATGTGCAGAAAATGCTTCAGGAGGTCACAGAGCACAAACAATGGGGGATCTGGAGTGTGCTGGTGGTTCTTGGTCTCTGAGTGCATGCAGGAGCAAGCTGTTCAGTAAATCTCTGCACATGAGGAGAAGCCTGTATAGACACAGGTTTTGCTCTGCAGTTGCCACTACCAGCACTTCAGTTCCTGCTAGTCCTCATAGGGGGTTTCTGCCTGCTGGGTCACACATCCTCAGCAAGGGGAAGACGAGCAGAGCAGCGCCCTGGGATGCTTTCTGCTAGCTCTGGTGTAATATGGGTACCCTGGGACAGTCCTATGCAGCTTGTCACCCGGCCCCTGGGAAAGTGCATGGCAGCAGAGCCTGCAGGAGCACTGTGTGCATGGAATGGCAGGAGGACTGGGGAGAGACAGCTTGCTGCTGGCTGCATTCAGCCACAGTCCCTTTGTGCCCACAAAGGTGGCAAGAGGAGAATCATGGAGTCATGGAATCATAAAATAGTTTGTGTTGGAAGGGACCTTCAAAGCTCATCTGGTCCAACCCCGTGCAATAAGCAAGAACATCTTCAACTACATCAGGTTGGCCAGAACCACATCCAGCCTGGCCCTGAATATCTCCAGGGATGGTGCATTCACTGCCTCTCTGGGCAACCTGTGCCAGTGTTTTGCCACCCTCATTGTAAAAGATTTCTTCCTCATGTCCAGCCTGAATCCTCCCTCTTTTAGTTTAAAATTGTCACCCCTCATCCTGTTGCATCAGTCCCTGATAAAAAGTCTTTCCCCATCTTTCTTACAGGCTCCTTTTAAGAACTGAAAGGCCACAATAAAGTCTCCGTGGAGCCTTCTCTTCTCCAGGCTGAACAACCCCAGCTCTCTCAGCCGTTCCTCACAGCAGAGATGCTCCATCCCTCTGATCCTTTTTGTGGCCCTTCTCTGGACCCTCTCCAGCAGGTCCATGTCTTTCCTGTACTGAGGACTCCAGAGCTGGACACAGTACTCCAGGTGGGGTCTCACCAGAGCAAAGCAGGGGGGCAGATTCACCTCCCTTGACCTGCTGGCTACGCTTCTCTGGATGCAGCTCAAGATACGATTGGCCTTCTGGGCTGCAAGTGCGCATTGCCCGCTCATGTCCAATCTTTCATCCACCAGTACCCCCAAGTCCTTCTCAGGGCTACTCTCAATCGCAGCATGT
This sequence comes from Psittacula echo, assembly GCF_963264785.1. Taxonomy (NCBI): domain Eukaryota; kingdom Metazoa; phylum Chordata; class Aves; order Psittaciformes; family Psittacidae; genus Psittacula; species Psittacula echo. Next base: position 82,785,398 of record NC_137742.1, on the reverse strand, counting down.
ATTGATAGGGGGGATTGCCTTGACCCACATGCAGGACCCTGCATTTGGCCCTGTTGAACCTTAGGAGGTTCACATGGGCCTATCTTGACAGGCTTGAGCCTGTCCAAGCTCCTCTGGATGGCATCCTGTCCTTTGGGCATGTCAGCTGCATCACTCAGCTTCATGTCATCTGCAAATGTGCAGAGGGTACACTCAATCCCACTGTCTGTGTCTTTGATGAAGATATTGAAAAGTTCTGGTTCCAGTACAGACCCCTGAGGACCCACATGTGCAAGGGAGACCCCAGCCAGAGAGATCAGAGAAGAGAGGATGGGCACCACCTATTGCAGCAGTGGCTGCTGATGGCACAGCTCACTGTCTTGCATGCTCATGTACGGGGTGGTCCCTGGGATTTGTTTTTCTCTGCATTACCATGCTTTGAGGCTTTGCTGCGCCTCTGCAACTTGCCATGACCACAGGGGTATGATAGTAGGTCTAGTGTGACAGGGGACACCTGCCCATTGAGAGCTGCTATTGTGGGTGGAGAGACAGCACCGACCAAGGAGGAAGGGCACCCTACTGGAATTTTAGTGGTGTTCATGGCTGTGGGGCTGGGCACAATAAAGGGCTTGAGTACTGAGGACATGAGGGTGTGGAAAGGAAACAAGGTTTTTATTACATAGCTTATCATGTTTTAACATGGAAATCAAGGTAAGAATTACCCAGGGCACAGCGTGTCCCTTTCATTTGGCCTTTGCAGCTCAGTGATGCATAGGAGAAACGTTTCCCTTGTTCCCTCCAGCAGCATCTCCTTGTAATGGCTAATGGAAAAATATCACAGCAGTGAAAAACTCTCACCCTCACACAATGACAAGGCTAAGTGATCCGTCTGCAGCATGAGCAGGACATTTCGGCTACATGTCTCAGATGAATGCTTCCCATTTTGCAGGCTGTTTGCATGTACTTTATGAGCTTCAGCAATAATTCAGGCAACTGCCAGACAGATGACAAGACGAGACTGGCAGAGGATGCCATGATGCTGGGTGCTGCAAAGGATGTGTGGCTGGGACCACTCTCTCCCTGGGGTGGCAAGCAGCCTGGCCATGAGGGTAACCTATGGCAGCAGCCTCCAAGGCCACCTCTGCTGCAGCACCCCTGTGTCCCTGTGCAGTGCTGGGCAGAGTTTTCTTGGTGCTGATCCCCATGGTGCTGCCTGCACAGTCCTCATGGGCTGCAGCGTCACCTTGCTGGGGTGAAGGCCAGGAACTGGATTGGATCTTGCAAAGTCCACAGGGGGGTGTTTACTTTTCTCTTGTTGTGGCTGTTTGATCGCAGCTGTCCCAGGGGTTTGCACACTCTGTTTTGCTTAACAGTGCTCTTCTACATGGAGGATTGCTTTTTCTGTTCCCTGGGAAAAAGAAGAGAGTGAAAATATTGAATGTGGTCTTTGTTTTCAGAGTATTACTGCATTAATTAAAATGCTTTGGAAGGTGTTCTGTTCCCAGAAGAAATAAAAACAAAGTAAAGTTTTGACTGTTTTGCCCCATTAATTGCATGTTAGTTAAATACGTGTATTTTATGACATGCGTATTCATTCCCCTGTTTACTCAACAGTTAGTGACAGTTAAATGCATATTTAAATATTGATTATACCCTTTAGTGCATCGTAATTATTTGGCAGAGAGCAAAGACTTTCTGAGCAGTCACTTCCAGTGGAGTACATGTTTGTGTGCATGCTGTCATGTTGACTCTTGGAAGCAAACTGTGCCAGGTCTGTTGAGGTCACAGGCCATGGCCAGCTGCAGAAATGGACAGACGGCTGCTCCCCTCCCTGCCTCCTGCCTTTTCCATGCCCAGGCCAGGCCCTCACAGAGCAAGCACCCAGCTTTTCCAAAGGGTTGGGCTTTGGGTGCAAAAAGAAGAGGAAGGACTGGTGGTGGTTCCTCAGGCTGGCCTCAGTCCACAGAGCTCCACTGAGTGTGTCCTGGGGTGGGTGACAAACACCTTGATGGCACAGCAGGTCGTCTCCCAGGGATCACATGCACTTTGTGTGACAGCAAGTGCTGTCTGGAAAGGGTGTGTAGAGCTTGCTTGGATTCTTTTTTTCTCCTCCAGATCTCAGCAAAAGAGGCCCTAGTGTCAGATGCCTGAGGCCAGCATAGGCTCTGGACTCAGTGACCAGTTTGCCAGAAGGCCAGCTTCTGCTAACCTTAGCTGGGGGCGTCAGGTTCTCAGATTTTGCAGGAAACATTGGTTGCATCCTTTTGTTCGGCACAGTTGGCTGGCACATCGAGTAAGGAGCTGCCTTGGTTATGCTGATCGTTGTTCAATAAAAGCTGAAACTTGTGTTTGGGACAGGACAGGCCATTCCAGTGGTTGCTGGCACCTCCTAGGATTACCTGGTTTTGCTTTTGGACTGTAGAACAAGACAGCAAGGCTCAGCACGGCCACCATCTGTTAGGGAGAGTGTTAGCCCCCTGATCATACCTGTGGCCTCTTCTGGACTTGCTCCAGCAGCTGCATGTCATAGAATCATAGAATAGTTAGGGTTGGAAAGGACCTTAACATCATCAAGTTCCAACCCCCCTGCCATGGGCAGGGACACCTCACACTAAACCATGTCACCCAAGGCTCTGTCCAACCTAGCCTTGAACACGGCCAGGGATGGAGCATTCACAGTTTCCCTGGGCAACCCATTCCGGTGCCTCACCACCCTCACAGTAAAGAATTTCTTTCTTACATCCAATCTAAACTTCCCCTGTTTAAGTTTTAACCCGCTACCCCTTGTCCTGTCACTACAGTCCCTAATGAAGAGTCCCTCCCCAGCATCCTTGTAGGCCCCCTTCAGATACTGGAAGGCTGCTATGAGGTCTCCACACAGCCTTCTCTTCTCCAGGCTGAACAGCCCCAACTTTCTCAGCCTGTCTTCATACGGGAGGTGCTCCAGTCCCCTGATCATCCTCGTGGCCCTCCTCTGGACTTGTTCCAACAGTTCCATGTCCTTTCTATGTTGAGGACACCAGAACTGCACACAATACTCAAAGTGAGGTCTCAGGAGAACAGAGTAGAGGGGCAGGATCACTTCCTTTGACCTGCTGCTCATGCCTCTTTTGATGCAGCCCAGGATACGGTTGGCTTTCTGGACTGTATAATCACCTGGCACAAGCTACACCTCTGCTGGGGACAGGGAGATAAGCATTGGCACCAATTCCCCAGCTTGTCTGGTGCAGCTACGTGCGGGGCACTCCTCCCCCTCTGGCCTTGCTTCATCCTGTGGCCACTTTTAGCTGCTTCCTGAGTGCACCAGCTGCCTGGGGAAGATCCCTGCTGGGGATTTCCTGCCCTTGAGAGTACCACTGTCCTCCCTGTGCAGCCACATCATGGCATGCAGCACCAGTGCAGCTGACTAGAGGCAATGCGAGGAACAAAGCCAAGCTGCTCCCTGCACTGTCTGTGCCTTGCTTCTCATCTTGGACCACTGTGGCTGCAGTGTGCCATCCCCACAGCATGGATGGGCAGCCAGCATGCACACAGCAGCCTCGACAGATGCTGCACCTCACCTTCCTGGGAGCCAGTTGAGTCCTGCTGCAGGGCAGGAGGAATAGGGTACCCTGGGATGTTTTCAGTGGTACCACATGATCAGGAGCAGTACTTTTGAGACAGCAAAACTGCAAGGAAAGGGATCCGCATCCTTTGCCTGGCCCAGTCCTGGAACAGCTTTCATGAGCCTGAAAGGGAGGGGGTCCCATCCATAAGCATTGAGTCTTTCCAGCAGCACAGTAGCTTGTGCTGGCCTCATCCTTGCTGCAGCCATTGGTCTCTTGGTCTTGGATGGGACCATTACAAGCATGAGTCAAAGGTGCAGTGCTCCAGACCTGCTCCTGACCGGATGCCTCTCAGCAGTGCCATGTCTGAACTCCTCCCCAGAGCTGCAGCCAGCACTGATGACATCAGTGATCCAATGTGGCCATGTTTCCAGCTATGGGTCTGACAAGCTCATGAGTGTTGTATCCCAACTAGAAGGAAGTGCAGCAGGGGAGCCAGGAGACCTCCTTGGATGGATGAGGAGCTGCTCAGGAAAATTCAAAGGAGAAAAGAGGCTTATAGAAGGTGGAAGCAGGGACAGGCGGCCTGGGAAGAATACAGGGATGTTGTCCGGGAAGCTAGGGACCAGGTTAGGAAAGCTAAGGCCCAGGTAGAATTGAACTTGGCTAGGGATGTTAAGGATAACAGGAAGGGATTCTATAGGTACGTAGCGAATAAAAGACAGACTAGGGACAACGTAGGCCCCCTTCGGAAGATATTGGAAGAACTGGCTACCCTGGATTTGGAGAAGGCTGAGGTCCTTAATTACTTCTTTGCCTCGATCTTCACTGGCAAAGGTCTGACCACACCACCCAAGTCTTGGAAGGCGAATGCAGGGACTGTGAGAATGAAGACCCTGGGCCCACTGTAGGAGAGGATCTGGTTCGAGACCATCTTAAGAACCTGAACGTAAACAAGCCCGTGGGACCTGATGAAATCCATCCGCGGGTCCTGAAGGAGCTGGCGAATGAAGTTGCTAAGCCACTGGCCATCATATTTGAAAAATCATGGCAGTCAGGTGAAGTTCCCGATGACTGGAAAAAGGGAAATATAACCCCCATTTTCAAGAAGGGGAAAATGGATGACCCGGGGAATTACAGACCTGTCAGTCTCACCTCTGTGCCTGGCAAAATCTTGGAGCAGATTCTCCTGGCAGGCATGCTAAGGCACATGAAAAACAAGGAGGTGGTTGGTGACAGCCAGCATGGCTTCACTAAGGGCAAATCCTGCCTGACCAATTTGGTGACCTTCTATGATGGGGCTACAGAACTGATGGACAGGGGTAGAACAGTTGACATCACCTACCTGGACTTGTGCAAAGCATTCGACACTGTCCCACATGACATCCTTGTCTCTAAATTGGAGAGACATCAATTTGATGGGTGGACCACTCGGTGGATAAAGAACTGGCTGGATGGCCGCACACAAAGAGTTGTGGTCAATGGCTCGATGTCCGGCTGGAGACCAGTAACGAGTGGTGTCCCTCAGGGATCGGTGTTGGGACCGGTCTTGGTCAACATCTTTGTCGGTGACATGGACAGTGGGATTGAGTGCGCCCTCAGCAAGTTTGCCGATGACACCAAGCTGTGTGGTTCGGTTGATACGCTGGAGGGAAGGGATGCCATCCAGAGGGACCTCAACATGCTTGTGAGGTGGGCTGATGCCAACCTTATGAAGTTTAACCATGCCAAGTGCAAGGTCCTACACCTGGGTCAGAGCAATCCCAGGCACAGCTACAGGTTGGGCAGAGAAGAGATTCAGAGCAGCCCTGCGGAGAAGGACTTGGGGGTGTTGGTTGATGAGAAAATGAACATGAGCCGGCTTCAGCGTGCGCTCGCAGCCCAGAAAGCCAACCGTATCCTGGGCTGCATCAAAGGGAGTGTGACCAGCAGGTCGAAGGAGGTGATCCTGCCCCTCTACTCTGCTCTCGTGAGACCTCACTTGGAGCATTGTGTGCAGTTCTGGTGTCCTCAACATAAAAAGGACATGGAACTGTTGGAACAAGTCCAGAGGAGGGCCACGAGGATGATCAGGGGACTGGAGCACCTCCCGTATGAAGACAGGCTGAGAAAGTTGGGGCTGTTCAGCCTGAAGAAGAGAAGGCTGCGTGGAGACCTCATAGCAGCCTTCCAGTATCTGAAGGAGGCCTATAAGGATGCTGGGGAGGGACTCTTCATTAGGGACTGTAGTGATAGGACAAGGGGTAACGGGTTAAAACTTAAACAGGGGAAGTTTAGATTGGATATAAGGAATAAATTCTTTACTGTGAGGGTGGTGAGGCACTGGAATGGGTTGCCCAGGGAGGTTGTGAATGCTCCATCCTTGGTGGTATTCAAGGCCAGGTTGGATGAGGCCTTGGGTGGCATGGTTTAGTGTGAGGTGTCCCTGCCCATGGGAGGGGGGTTGGAACTTGATGATCTTAAGGTCCTTTCCAACCCTAACTATTCTATGATTCTATGATTCTTAAGAACAATGCACTCCTACTCTATGGTACCAGATTGTACATCAAAACTATTATTTCCAACATCTCTGGCTTAATTGTAAAACTATAATGCAAATGACATTGGGGGTTTGCTGGAGTTAAATTTTAATAGCAAGGCAGTGCCCTTTTAATGACATTTTATACATTTAAATTGAGCATGATCCCTTTGGGAACAGTAATTTTATTCATGGAGATTTTGTCTAATTTGAATATAAAAACACTACTAAAAAGATATTGGATTTGCCATTTTTCACTTGCAGGAGCTCTGGAGTCCAATCTTCACAGAATCACAGAATCACAGAACATCAGGAATTGGAAGGGACCTCAAAAGACCATCCAGTCCAATCCCCCTGCCAGAGCAGGAACACCTAGATGAGGTTACACAGGAAGGTGTCCAGGCGGGTTTTGAATGTCTCCAGAGAAGGAGACTCCACAACCTTCCTGGGCAGCCTGTTCCAGTGTTCTGTCACCTTCCCAACTGACTGGGCTTTGGTGGATTAAAAAAAAACCCAAACCAAGAAACCCACCCCAACTTCCATCCAGTAAAGCATGGAACATAAATCTGTGGGCGTACAACTGCCTCAGCAGGTCCCGCTTGGCTCCCTGGCTGTCTCTGAGGCCCAGTGACAAGCACCACAGGCAGCCGTGTCTGCTGCCTGAAGTCTCTACCCCTTCCCGTGCTGGAGCCGGCCAGACCCACCAGATCTCAGATCCAAATTCCCATTACTTCTGTCAAAGGTTGCCCAAAGAGGCAGTGAATGAGCCATGCCCAGAAATATTCAAGGCCAGGCTGGATGTGGTTCTGAGCTAGCTGAAGGTGTCCCAGCTGAAGATGAGATGTCCCTGCTCATTGCAAGAGTGTTGGACTAGATGAGCTTAGACGGTGCCTTCTGACCCAAACTGTTCTGCAATTCTGTGATTCTATGAATCTATAAACAGGCAGATAGTTTGGTTGGGGTGGATCCTTGCCCCACATGAGGGCAGGACACAGCCCAGCCAACTCTGTACTTTGGGGGCAGCATTCCTGTCAATGTTTTCTCATGACAACCAAGTTAAAGATGGACAGCCTGCATTCATTACTAGGGAATGTCACAACCCCACACTCACTGCACACTGTGTGTGAGTGACCCTCAGTGGCTCTTGTCACTTTCAAGAGCAAAGGACAGTGCGCACAAGTAACATCAAGAGACTGGTTCACAAAGGGCACCTGGACACTCCTGCTGCTGGTTCCTGCAGAGGCCAGACATTCTAAGCAGGGAAGATGCTGAGCAGAAAGCTGCCAACTTTGCACGAAACACACCTGAGTCCTCTCCATCAGGGCTGTGGGAGATTTGGCCTGTTTTGGTGCACACCTATGTACTGGCTGTACTTGCTGTGCAGATGATGTGCCTGCTCCAGGTGGTGCTGCAGGAGGAAGGCAGCCAGTGGGCAAGTGAGACCAGCAGATGGGAAATAGCTCTGCTACCACCTGGGGACAGGAATAAAACTGCCAGGGTTGCAAAACTGCTCACCGAGAGACCTGGTGTGCCAGTGGGCCTGCACAGGAGCCATAGGTGCTGGTGGGGGATCTGGAGGGTGCACCAGGGGCCGTGGTGGGCTGATTTGAGAGGGCTGAATTAGTCAGCACATGGGACTGTATAATGGCGCTGACACTGATGTGTGCCTCCACAAAGCTGCAGCCTCATCTCCAAGACAGGATAAATTGTTTGGCCTTTGGACAGGATTATTTCTGTTCAGAACAGGATTGTTATCACTTAATTGAAAACAATTATCCAATGCAAATTGGCTTCAAGTTGGCAGGCTGAGTGGGGAAGACAGCGCATTTCCAGGCTGTCCTGAAGAGAGCTGGGTGCAGTGACAGGATGAGAGAGTGAGACTGTCTGCAGGGCTGGGGGAGGACACTGAGGAGGTAGATGTTCTTTCTGCAGCGCCCACACCCCACAAGGGAAATGGGGGAGCCTGTCCTGCCTGCCTGGTGCTTTCACTCACTGGGGCCCTCCAGGTTGCCTTTCCAAAGCTCAGACAAGCTTTGAATCTTCCCCAGGAGCAGGAAGCATCAATCCATTAGCAGGCAGCCCCAGCCAGCACCAACGTGCTCCTATCTCCAGCACTGGCTGCAGCCAGCAGACAACATGGGTGCAAACGGGACATGATGCAACTTTGACCTGAGGGTGGCTCAGAGGTACACACTGCTGTCAACTCACTGAGCACAGCAGGAATCTGACATTTCATTTGGTGCCAGAGTGCCAGAGAAGGCCATGGTACCCACACAGCTCTCCATGGGAGCACTGACACTGGAACTAGAACTAGCTGCTTGAGAAACCTCTGCTCAAGTGTAATGGGTAAGGTGTTAACAAGAGAAAACCCCATCCTGTGGGATTTCTTCACCCAAATGATGCAGCTCTCCTGCTGCTTTTTACAGCTGGTACCGTAGAGGGGCTGGGCCACAGCTGGGATGTGGAAAGCTTTGGAGAACCAGAACCTCTTGTGCTCTGAGCTAAGGGGCACCTAGGCCTCGCCTGAGCTTGTGCTTCTTTTAGTGAACCTGTTCCTGCTATTCACAACCAACCCATCATTCAAAATGTCACCTGCATCAGCATGTTCTTGCTGGTAAATTTCTTAGAAGAACTAGAGATCCCTACATGTCTCTATGAGATTTCCCCTACCCTAAATGCCTCAACACCTGCTGAACCTTCCACTTTTGGGGTCCCTGTGACCACGTTTGTCTGCAGGCTTTATTTGCCATGGTAAGCCTGAGGAGAGGGATCTGCCAGGGAAGACCCTGCCTGGTGGAGAACACCTGGGAACTTGTCCTGCCCTGAGTCAACGTGAGTTCATGTCTGATGAGAAGCCTTTGGGCTTTTGTTAACGGTGCAGTGGTGCTCTTCCTATCTGCCTACCACAGGGAAATACAGGAAGGCAGTCCAGATCATATGGAAAGGCACAGGGACTCCAGCTGTAGGAGACCATTTGCACGAGGAGCAAGCCCTGTGTGGTGAACGGACCTTGGGGTAGAGCCTGGTTCTTTGGCTTCCCCTTCAAAGGGAAATGCAGAATCATCCAACCCATCAGTGTCCTGCTTCTAGTTTCTGTTCTGCTTCTCATGTATGAGTGGGCACCCCTACAGTGCAGGGAGGACTGGCAGAGGGAAGCAGAGATGGATGCTTTCTCAGATGTGGCCTCAGCTGAATCTGGCTGGTGTCTGTATGTCCATGCCATGTGCTCCCTACAAGGATTCACACCTGCAGGCCAGGAGCCCTCCAAGGCAGTTCTGCCCTTGCTGTTTTCTCCTCTTCATTTTTTCTGCCTCAATGCATTTGAATTAGACAAGACCCTCCTGAATGTACACAACACTTCTGCCAGTGCACAAATACACGGGAGAATACTGAGTTTCTGCAACAGTTTTTGTATGATTTGACCAGACTGGTACAAGGTTAATTAAAAACCCCGAATGTTTAAATGCAGTTTCATCAGAAGTGTAAAATGCTTCTGCCAGAATCTCTGTCAGGACTTTCAAAGATAGTGTATTTTACCTGGCAAAGCACAATTAGACACAGTCAAATATTGTCCTGGTTAAATACTATTAATTTTCCTTACATTTGTCATGAATTAATTTTTTCTGGCTGTATCAACAGTGTTTTCTTTATAAATACAACTGGCTCCTTTACACTGAAAAATTAAATTTGCTTTGATAATGAACTGAGGTGCTAATAATCATTTTGCAATGCAAAAAAGTGCAATTACTGGCTGATGTGCCATGCGGTGACATAGGCAGTTGTAGCTGTCTGAAAGTCTGGATCAGTACCAATGGACACAGTGAAGACAGTTAAGAGCCACTCAGGGTCGCAGACAAAACTTGCCCCATCTGAAGTGCGCAACAGTGCTGCACAGCTGCGAGTGCTCTTTTGGTCCCATCTGTGCTGCTGGGCACTGTCAGCTGGAGCTGCACAGCTGCCAGTGTAAACCCCTGTTCCCTAAAAGGGGAAGAACTATGCCATGACAATGAGGTTTTCTTTCCCTGCACGATGCCCTCATCCATGCCAGCAGCAAGGAGCTGAAGGGACATGCAGCCACCAGCTTGTGCCTTCTTGCCTCAAACTTCTGTCTAGACTGGGGACAAAATCAGGACTGGAAGCAACAGCTTTTCAGGCCCCTGTGTTCTTCTGAGATAATTCTGCCTGTCAGGGGGCAAACACAGGTTGGGTATTAGTCCAAACTGCTTTGGATTTCTCTCACCTGTGAAGAAAACAAAAAAGCAGAGGACTTTAGGTACCAAATCAGTGCACTACAGAGGAAGAGGAGGGATACAATTCATGAGCAACATCCACTTTAGGTAGTGCTTGCTACTATTACTTGCTGAGGTAGTTTTAGCTAATATAATTTTAAAGTTAAAAAAAATCTCAGAATGTGTATATATTAAAAAAATATTTTACAGCATGAGTTGACTTTGTTCTTTTGTTGAAAGTAAATTATTAAAAGAAAAATTATAAGACAAAAACCCCACGGTGCATGTAAAATCCACCAGGAGCTCAGTAGAAGCCTCTTGACATGCACAAGCTAAGAGGAGGAGGAGAAGCTTTGCTTAGTCTGCTTCAGCGAGTGCTGAATTTCTCATGCAGTGGGGTTCTTAGAGCTTATGTTCTGCCTAAGCCCTAACAAACAGTATGCAAATTAGTTTTTGCAGGACTTAGTGATTAGGAAGTCAATGGTGGAGACAAGCTTTTATGTTGGTGTGGGTCCTCCTGCTCCAGCATTGCTTTAGAAAGTGCACCCACTGATGTTTTGGCAGCAGCGATCAACCCACAGAGCCTCATCCATGTGGGCAGCTTCCCTCACTCATGATTCATTAGCCTATTGTATTTTTCATCTTTTGTCATAACTCTCGCAAAGAAAGAGATTTCCTCCTGCAAAACACCTGCAGGAGACTTGTGCCACAATACTGAGAAAAGGGGCAAAATTTAATCCAGCCTCATCATTTCAATTCACTGCCAAGATCATCTTCCAGACCAAGGCACACACTGACCTGAATCAACCCCATTTCCATGTTAAGTCTTTTTGTGGATGCTGGATCGAGCCCTTTGCACCTCTGCTAGTTGGCAGATTGTAGGGATATTTGAGAGACAACCTGTAAGGACAGGGTGAGGAAGAAGGAATTCCTTCCCATAAAAAGCAAACCCAGTTCTGGAAAGGAGCCAGTCTCTGGTGTGTGTTGGTGACTTGCTGGCAGAAGAATGCAGTCCCGTCTAAAAGGCAGATGTGGAACAGGGCAGTGTGAAAGCACCCTTCCTTGTTGATCTGGCCTGTGGAAGGCTGATGCATTGAGGTGTCCCCATCCAGGGATTCAGGCAAACTGAGCCTTGGATTGGCTTTTGCCTTGATTCGCTCACAGCGCAAAAACTCATCACTCTTGGAAGAGCCATTCAGTGACATGTGGGTGGAACAAAATCTGTTGGCAAGAATGAGGCCGTCCCAAGGCTTGTGGGTCTGCAAGGGTCACCACAGACAGGATCTGATTCCTCAGGGCTGAGTTGGCTCTTGAGCTGCTGTGGAAGGAAAATGGCAGGAGATAAAGACATCTAATTTTGTCCTGCTCTGTGCAAGCACCACAGCTGCAATTACATCCACTGCTTGCTGGGATCAGCTCAACAGCTCATTTGAGGATTGTGACCCCAAACACAGGCACTTGGGGCCTAAGCCCATGCCTCTACACTTGCGGCACTTGAGGCAGGAGAGCATGGCTCTCCCACTGCAGGTGGAGGCTGCTCAGGCTACCAGAAGCTACAGGAGTGCATGAGATTCTGTGTGTTTGACAGGGACTAGAAGTGGTGCACCTGCTCTCAGCTGAGACCAGGGATGCTGCCTGGAAACAAAATTGTTTGTTTGTCAGACAAATTTTTCTTAAGATTTCTAGAGTGGGCAGGTAATGGTATGTTCTGAGCTACAGCTGAAGAAGGCTGGCAAAGCATGGCAAATCAAATCCCAGCCATGCTCTGCAAGTGAATTACAGCAAGTGACTTGGCAAAGATCAAGTGCTGAACCTCCAGGATCTGCCAAGCCTGATAAGCCAGCAGTGCAGCTGCAGCTCCTTGCCTGAGAGGGAAGAAGGATGGTTTTAAGGGCCATGCCTGCACTCTGCTCCTGGCTCAGCAGCAGGTCTTAGGCATACATGTCTGGCCTTTGGCTCCACACACCAAAACCGAGTGATAATTGCTTCCTCCTCTGTCACTAAGCCTATATGTCCTCAGTGCCAGGACACCCCACTCCTGCTCTCACTGCAGCCTCTGCACGGGCAGGACTGGGACACAGCTCTGTGCTGTGGTGCTCTGGTGCAAAAGGAAGATCAGCAACCGACATTATGCTTTAGGGATCCCCTGTGGCAAACATCTCCACCAGCTTGCTGGCAAACAGGAAGTCAGCCTGGAGAGCTGTGGTGTCCAAAACAGACTGCCTAGTGCTGCTGCTAGAGGAACAGTGCCAACCCGGAGGAGGCAGCACACGGTGGTCAGAGCATCATGGGACCCTGCACCTCGGTACCAGTGCTGTCTGATGGGGGAAGCCCAGAATTTTGGATGCTGCTCATGTCTGATGCTTCCCTGGGGATCTGGCTGGAGACACACACAGCACTGGTGACATGGGAGCAGATCACCTTTCTGCCATGGGTTTCAGACCTCTCCTTTGGAGCTGCTTGGGGCCATGCAGCGTGGGTCTTGGCATTGAAAATTCTGGTCACTGTTCGCAGTGGTGCAGTACAGGGTGGCTGTGTAGCTCAGACATGCTTGGTTAAATGACTTTCTTAGTAGATTCTACAATATCTTGTACCTCGATATATAGATATAAAAATATAAATATATATAACATATATCATAATATATTTGATATAAAATGTATTAAAATATTATATATAAAATATATTACCTAGAATGTATACAAGAATATATACCAATAAAAATATTTTTATATATGAATATATATATGTGTGTGTATATATATATATATATATATTTATTTAGGCAGACTTTAGGGAAAAAAAAGTTTCAAGGAGGAGCCAGCCCTCTATTCCACTATATTACAAAGACACATTTAATTCCTTTCTACTGCTTGCTGGTATGCTGCAGAGATGTACACCTCAAATCAAAAGTATTCCTTCCTTCCTCAACCTTGCTGTGTAGAGGCTGCAACAAATGATAGACCAAATACTCTCTTCTCTCCTCTTCACTCCTGGGACAACTGCCCCCATTATCAAACAAGACTCTGACCTTTTGATCCATTCATCTTGTCTTCTCCACCGAGTCTGTGCTGAGCTACAGTCCTTTATTTATTCACGCAGTGTAGGTTTCCTCATGCTGCTTCACCAGTGCACATCAACTGTGACCTCAAGACACTATCCTCTCCTGGGATAAGCATGTTTTTCAGTCCCAGGCATCTCTGGAGTAAAGACTGACAGTTCTTTAAAGGAGGGGGGAAAAAAGCAGGTGAGAGGAATGACAGGCTGAAATACATTTTGGTTTAATAGGATAAAATGAAGCTTGATGAAAGTAACTCAATCTGCAAGTCACCTGGCCAAGAACAGGATTTTAATTCAGTGCTTTCCTTTAACTAGTACCTAATGTAGTGATATTTTTGATTGTGGAAAATGCTTTACCCCTTCAGCTATTTTTCTTATCCCATCTTTTTTATCTCATGCAGAAACATCTTCAACTGTATTATTTTTGGGCTAACGTCTGTAAAATTCATCAGCTGCTGGACAGAAGCCTTACTGGTAGTGCTGAGGGGCACTGATTATGAGTGACAGCCCACTGGTGCAGGACAAAACCCATTTTGTTTCAAGTGGCCCAAGAAAGACCTGGGAATGGAGCCCTCTGCATGGGCACACAGACCAGACGCTTGATTCTCCTCCAGCAGGTAAGTTGCAATGATTTACTCACTGGTCCAGGTGAAGTTTAAAGATCTGGGGGAGAGAAGGTTCACTGACTGGGTGTACACCATGAAACTCCATCTCAAGCTGGAAACAGGTCTGCAAATGAGGGTCGTGCTACAGCCTCAGTGGCTGGCGAGAGACAAATCCATGTTGCCTCGCTGCACCCTATCACTCCCATGTGCAAGGAGGCTAGAGCACCCAGTCTGAGGGAAGGTTTTGAAACTGGAGTGGAGTGCACTTGTTGGGAGATGTGGGACACTGACTTTCAGCCACCAGAGCACTCCTCCAGGCTGGGGAGCAATTGCTGAGGACAGGCAGTCCCATGCAGCTGGTGGGATGAAAGAATCTTCATTTTCCTGCTCTCCATTCCTGCAGTGCCTGACCGTGGGCTCGCATAACTTTGCACTACCCAATAGCAGCTCAGGGCACTGCTGCTTATGCATGAGGCAGAGCAGGATCAGGCTGCTGAGACTGCTGAAGGAAGGGATCTCATCGGTCCATCCACTCATCAGCTTGCTCAGCCACCTCTTTCATCACGTGAACTTCGTAAGGTTCAACAAGGCCAAATGCAGGGTCCTGCACGTGGGTCAAGGCAATCCCCCCTATCAATACATGCTGCAATTGAGAGTAGCCCTGAGAAGGACTTGGGGGTACTGGTGGATGAAAGATTGGACATGAGCGGGCAATGCGCACTTGCAGCCCAGAAGGCCAATCGTATCTTGAGCTGCATCCAGAGAAGCGTAGCCAGCAGGTCAAGGGAGGTGAATCTGCCCCCCTGCTTTGCTCTGGTGAGACCCCACCTGGAGTACTGTGTCCAGCTCTGGAGTCCTCAGTACAGGAAAGACATGGACCTGCTGGAGAGGGTCCAGAGAAGGGCCACAAAAAGGATCAGAGGGATGGAGCATCTCTGCTGTGAGGAACGGCTGAGAGAGCTGGGGTTGTTCAGCCTGGAGAAGAGAAGGCTCCACGGAGACTTTATTGTGGCCTTTCAGTTCTTAAAAGGAGCCTGTAAGAAAGATGGGGAAAGACTTTTTATCAGGGACTGATGCAACAGGATGAGGGGTGACAATTTTAAACTAAAAGAGGGAGGATTCAGGCTGGACATGAGGAAGAAATCTTTTACAATGAGGGTGGCAAAACACTGGCACAGGTTGCCCAGAGAGGTGGTAGATGCACTACCTCTGGAGACATTCTGTGATTCTATGATCTCCACCAGGTTGTTCAACTCTTTCCTGAAACCCACCAGCAAGACAGCATACACCCCTGCTGCTGTCCCCTTGTCAGCTTTACCATTTTAAGGTCTTTTTCCTTAGTGGCTCAGTTACACATTTCTTTCTGTTCTTTAAATGCATGTTTTGCTGTTCTACTGACTCCCATATTAAGAACAGAAATTTTACTTTGCACGTTGTTTATCCAGCTGCCTTTCCTCTAGAAAACAAGTCAGCCTTTCCTTGATAGCTGCACTATCTTGACCCTCTGAATCTCCTCCAAATTCTCTAGTGGGCCCTCTACAGCAGATTTGCCCTCTTTTGCTGTGCAAAGCCTGACATAAAGTAGTATTTGAGCTGATGTCTTAACCTGCCATGACCTAAGTAGACTTGTGGTTATTGCTCCAGTTTGTGTACGTTTCTGCAGTATGTTGTTTCCTTTAAAACAGCTTTGCTGCCTCATGGTCAGCAGCTTAGGGGAGCTGCACTGCAGCACTGGTCCCAGGTCACTCAGATCCTGGTGTTCACCTGCAATGTTGCCAGGAGTTCCTTCATCCAGCTCCCATCTGCTCCCAAGCGTTCTAGCTTTTTCTCTTTGCATGCTTCCAAATACCCCACTTCCCTGTGCTTTTTCTCACTGTCTTGCAACAACAAGCAACAGACATCTATCAGAGCGAGGGCCAGGTTAGGTGTCTGCAGGACTCAGAAGGAAAGTCAAGAGATGTTTCCACCAAAAATGTATCATCTGGTGCTTGCAACAGTTACTGCCAGTGACAGGCACAAGTCACAATCTACAGTCAGGCTTTTGTGGGTTAGAACTATAGAATCGACCAGGTTGGAAAAGACCTTTAAGATCATCAAGTCCAACCACTCCCCAGCACTGCCAAGGCCACCACTAAACCATGTCATTAAGGGTCTTGTCTCCATGGATTGCGAACGCTCCCAGGGATATCAGTCCTTATCACACAATTGTACAGTGAAGAAAATGGTGAGGCCACAATTTCACTGAGCCATTTTTACCTTAAAAATCCACAGATTTATTCAATATTAGCTTGAAAAACAGTGGAGGAAACACATCTAGAAGACAAGATGCAAAACTCAGCATACAAGAAAAGATGAGTTTCAATGTTAGGGTAGAGCCTTTTCAGGAATGGAATTACTATTTTCTTCATTTTTTAATTTTTCATTATTTTTTATTAGGGCTAAAACTAATTTACTTTTTCAGTGTCATCAGGAATTTTTCAATCAAGTGATCACTGAAGTGAAACTTCAGTTGCCAGCAAGGACACACACATAAGCAAAACAGGGCATTAGGTTCTCAAGTATTATGCAAGTGCAGCTCTACTCCAGCCACCTGAGATGAGGTGATATGGTCACTAAAATACCAGTGTTCTCACTGGCAACTTTGCCAAACAAAAAGCTGATGAATTCAGGGAGTACCAGCAAAGAATACTACTGGCAGAATGATAATCCTGAACTGTTTCTAGTGTACCTGTATCAGTTTCTCAGATGCCCTTAAATTAGCACAGGTTATAAATGCTTTCTAATTTTAAAACACAACTGTAGCCAAAGGCCTATTTCTTAGTAAAATTAAGAGAGGACATGCACTTTTCTCAAACTGAGCTGTTAGTTACTATCAATTGCTTAGCAAAAAGAGTGGTATATGATGGAGCAGGTCATGAGTCATAATTTCCCTTTCAAAACCAGGAGGATCTCTTGCCAGACGTGATGTAGTTTCAGCTCATGAAAGAGAAGAAAACTGGTTTTAATTATGTTTAGTAATGCGAGAAAATGTGAAATAAAGCTACATTTTTTTTATATCCCTTGTGAAGTTTTATTTGGGTTGTTCCTTTGATTAAGCATTTCTTTTTACAAAGCTTTTAAACACATTTAATTCCAGTGTACAAAAATACCTGTCTTTAAAAAAAATACTAAATTTTAACACAGTATGTCTGGAACCAAATAAATCTTTCATACTCTGCTATCTTTTCACCAGAAATAACTTCCACATCAAGGGGAACAGGACATATTTAATTTGAGATGTAAACTCTGTTCTCAGCTGCTTTCTCCTGCCCTGATGACTAGTTGGCAAAGAGAGGGAATGGGCCTGTGCACCAAAAATCGTGGCACTAGGGGTGATGGATCCACAATGGAGCATGAGGCAGGGGACTGTCAAATCCCAAAGTGCAAGCCAATGACTTTGCAACACCCTCCTTCTGGGAGGGATGGAAGTGAAACAGTGCCCAGCTGCACACTGGTACTGAGTGGCTGCAGGAAACATGCTTTATATCCACATCCTTGGTCTGCATCCCAGCTTCTCCTAACATGAGAGTCTCTCCACCATCAGCTCCAAAGGCATTGTGTTCCCTAGCAACACATCCTGCTCTGGAAGGCAGAGCAACACCTCACTGATGAAAACCCAAAAGCTACCAAACCAAGCATGGTCCCTTTTACCTCCATATCCCCCCCAAGCAAAGAAAACGAACTTACAGCCTATACTGGGACTGCTGAAAAGTACAGCCACTCCAGGCACAAGCACTAAGCCCACCTATCAAGTGGCCAGTTCATGACAGACAGAGCACTCCCTTCTGGGAACAGAATTCAGTGTGTGACTTGTGCCTGGGCATGCCCATGTGGGTTCAGGGACGGACTCAAATTCAGTGTACTAAGAGAGGGACAAAAATAAAGAGAAGACAGAACTGCAGTCAGTAAATGCCAGTGCTACCTATCTACTTCCTCATCACCAGGAAGAAGACCTCTTCTTCCTCTGTTTTATGAGGAATAAATTCTCAGTGTTATGAGCACTAGCATCTTTCCACTTTTTCCATTTCTTCTTCCTTTTAGCACCTTTCAGAGACTCCTGCATGTAAGCAGTCTTGCTGCCTGAGAAAGCCTTGGAAATGGACTTGTGATGGATTTTGCTGCCCTTACATGCCTGCCTTTTACACCCTCTAGGGAAGTCCTCTTCCAGGTTGTGGCTGATTTCAACATCACTCCTGTATTTCTCTTCTCTGTGTTTCTCTGCGGACATCTTCACCTTTTTGTGGCACTTGCCATCTTTGTTATGTTTCCTATGTTCTTTCCAAGGTTTGTTCTTTTTCTTACGGCTGTTCCCCTCATGTTCCTCCTCCTGCCATGGTGTCTCTGGCTTTTCAGGCAGAAGGCCAGCTTCATATAGTTCTGTAAAACAGAGCAGTGCCTTTCAATATGCATGAAAAACACCTAAAACATAGTGCTCAAGCCATCACAGCTGTCCTTGTGTATTTATGAAGTTAGTTAGACAAAAACTCATCTCTGGTAGATTTTTTCATAGTATTTTTTTTTCTGTCAACAGACTACAATCTTAACAAGTTACATCTCTTCCGGCTAGTTTATAGCATTTTCAATCTCAGTGGATTTTTTAGTATTAAAACATCTGACAACACCCACCTTGTGACTTTGACACAATAAATTTCCACGATAGTCAGGGCTGAATAAAGTTACGAATCTTATACTACTGTTAGACGACCTGCAAATCCATATAGCCTTCCCAACATGTGAAAGTAATCCCACAAAATTTCGAAAAACATTAAGCACAGAAGAAAGTATTTCAAAGAACTGAAAGGCAGGAGAGATCTCAGAAAACATACTGTACCTGCAACCTTTCTTTTTAATCTGTTCGCCCTTCTCTTGATATCGTTTTCATCATCATAGTAGCAGACAAATGGAGAAGAAGGGAACACGCTTCCATGCATCCGCCTTTCTGAGCACTCCTGCAAAACACATTTCAAGTCACCCGATGTGGCTGAGTTGTCTGGAAGGAAAATCAGTCAGATTCTGGAGATGCTGATCTGCACCTGTGGAGGATGTGGCCAGCAATTCTTTAAATACTGATAATTCTATTAACATCCAATAACCCTTACCTGTGGACACAGAGAAACACATGTAACATAAGACAAGCTGCAGTTCTCTCATAGCAAATGGAAGGAATCCTATGTCTTCCTGCAGTTCCTACACATCTGTAGCACCAACAGAAGCAGAGGACTAGAAGGAGGTGAGTACTAGGTAAATATGAGGCGGACTGCAAGCAGAGCTGTAGGATCCAGGGGATAGGGCTGTCCTGCCTGGAGCCGGGACAGGTCCCCCCACAACCAGCTGTTTCCTGGTCTCCCAGCACAGCCACATGCCCAGTCTCCTTGAAAGGAAATTGCTTCTTATTGCAGGGGACCTTTTTTAAACTACATCATTTGGGCTGGAAGTATGTGCAGAAATGTGGCAGACTGCAAGGGTGGGATGGGCTGAAGGGGAAGCAAGCAGTGATGAGAAGCTGGGCGCAGCATCCTCCCCACACTGCCCACATACAGACAGTCTGGCTGCTGCAGTTTTCTGATAGATGTAATCAAAAACCAAATCCTGCAGGTGAGTGCTGTGTGAACACATCAGATTGTACGAAAGTGGAAGAGAGCCTGAAACCACCATCTGCAGTGAGGAAGGGGGTGGCTGTTGTATCACATGCATGTCAGCCTATTCCCAAACACTTCATTCAGCAATGTGAATGTACACAAAGTTTTAGTGATGTCTTGTAAGTCAGGCTTACTGGGATGTTTCCCACAGTTTTTTCTTTTTTTTTTTTTTTTTCCTCAGAGTAGCAGGTGATATATATATATATATATGTATATATATATATCTCCATCCTTGTAAATTGCTTGTTAGCTGTTGTGCTTTGCAATACCATCTTTCTGCTTCTTGGATACTGCCCAAATCTAGTGAACTCTGGGCCTTGCTATTCTCAAGAAACTGTCAGGATCTTTCACTCATCCTGATGTCTCCACCACAAGCAAAGTAGCTTTCCTTCTTGTGTTCATTATTTCCAGTGCCACCTCTAGCACTCAGTTTTTCCCTGTGTGTCATCTTGCCTCCTCCCCTCTCTTTCTCAGAGGCAGAGTACATCAAAGATGCATTTTGCATGTATTTCATATTTCTCAGCTTGTATGTGGCCTTTCATTGGCTGAAATTAAATGAAGAATCATGCTGTTCTCCATGGTGTCCTCCAAAAGGGTATTGTTAGGCTGTGTGACAACTGGCTTGTCTTTACATGCACAGAGGAGTGTGGATGAGCAATGGCAGCTCGTAGCTGGAGCCTACCCAAGTCTGAGGGATCAGCCTTATACCCCACTGCGAAATTATGCTAAAAGGGACCTAGAACGGGGAATGCAAGTCCATCCATTGCCTGAAGCTGTTATCATTAGCTATTCAGCTGAGAAAAGCATATCCTGGAAGTCGATTGCATTTCACACTGAACACCCTGAACAGCCACCTATCAACCCACAAAGAAACCTTCTCTCTCACCTTTCCAGGGTTCTCTATCTACCTTCCCCAGATTTAAGACAAGAGAAAAGAGTAACAGACAAATGGCACTTCAAATACCTGTGTTTCATATTAGTGAAACCTAAGAGTGGCCTTTAAGCAGGCACAAAGATGCCTGTCTATCTGGAATAAATGAAAGAAAATATTATCACTAAACACTGCCAAAGAGATTAGTGAAAATGACATAGATTGGCTTTACATAGGAGTATGCAAAGACACACTCATCTTTCTGTGACAGCTGTGAAATGTGCTTGAGATCCTGCTTCAAATCTAGGGCTTCCTCTGCAGATGCGTGGCCATTCCTTTTTTTTGTTCTGTTAATGTGCTGACAGAGAGAGAAGCTGTTGTGAATGAAATGCACATGCGCTCAAATCAGCACTCCTTTTTTCCTCAGCAATGTCCAACATGCACTTGGCTATATCCTTCCCTCTCAGGTAAGCTGCCACTGCTGCCATACACTGGGTACTGTTAAATACGCTTGGGACAGTCTTCAGCGCTAGAGGTATCATACAGAGGGTGGAAAGCAGAGCCTGCTACCAACCTGCAAGAGTGTGTGATTGGCATACTGTATGTGAATGCAAGCCACATATGCAGATACTGTACAACTCCTTATCACTACTGCCTTGAGAACTTGCTGCAGCCTGAATAATGCAGTAGGCTGTTCCTCATTAACGTACCCTCCTTCTTAGCTTTCCAGTGGGGATGTTCCCTAAGATGACCACACATTTGTTATGGACCATAAGAGACAATGTTTTGGATGTGTGGATTGCTACAAAATTAACTATGATGTAAAGTCTGCTAGAGACAAATTATTTCTTGCCCTTATTAAATCCTTGGTTTATATAAAAGCATGTCTGTCAATAAAAAATAAAGCAAATTCAGGAAACATAACAGCCAGGTGATGGCACCTCTGACACTTTACGTCTTAACTGTTTCTACTTCTACAAATAAGAAGTGGTCTGCAATGATGGTCTTACCAGAACTCCACAGTTAACTCTGGAATTTAGTAAGGTTTTTGCTCTTGCCTCTGCTTCTAGGAAGGCTCTCCCTAGACCTCTACCAAACAAGAGGAATTTCAGGTGTTCCTAAACTAGATAAAATGGCAACATGGAAGGAAAGGACTAGAGTGGGAAGCACTGCTTATAGTGCATCTGTAAGAAACTAACCCTAGCTTGTCTTCTTTGTCAGTTTGTTATTCATCTGCTTTAACTGCACAAGAAAAGCAATAGAACATAATTCCTGAGATATAGAAACTGGAAAAATCTTAAGATGCTTGCCATCATAAGTAATTTTTTCCTGGTTAAAAATATTTACATTAAAAAGAAAAACAAACAAAAATCCTTTTTCACCCTTAAATTACAGGCAAATCTTTCATGCTGACAGAGCTACTCATCACATGAACTCAGGCACTGATTATGTTCTCTGCTTTCTTAGCCAGTGAGAGATGCAAACCTCAGAAGCGTTCCCTGTCCAGCTGGGTCACTGTGCAGATGCACATGCAGGCTCCCAGTCCAACTTCCTCATCCAATTTTGGTCAGGAAGTTTAATGATTTGAGGGCAAATACTCAGTTATCATTACATAATCTGATGTGTGTCCTGGTTGTTTTTCTGTATGCATATAGGAAGTCTGGTATCTTTGCCCTTCTGTGTTGTGACTGTGACTTCTCCACTTTCATTCTGTTATGGCTCAGGCTATTTCTGCTCCTCGTACACTAGTAAAAATACTATCTTACCTTCTTTAGCTTTGATAACAGAAAAGTGTTGCCCTTGAGTCACTTTACTGCCTTACTATTTCAAACAGTTACTACCATTTTCCATCTGAGCTATCAGCTCCTCCCACATATTTACAAATCATTGTTACAGCAGCTGTATTTGTATTCATGTATGGCTGTCTGCCTTCCTCAAATGCCATTTTTTCACAGGTTAGTAAAATGTTCCTTATCCATTGCTGGCAATCAGCCTCACTTCCTTCTTCAATCCTCTCACTTCTGTTTTTATTGTATATGTCCATTTTAGAGTCCATATTACTGGCAGGGGTTTTATTCTGGTTTTATTTAACAGCATCAGTTTCAGTGCTGTTTTCATAGGTTTTATCAGCTCTAGTCCCAAACACCAGAATAAACTTGTTTGCATGACTGTGCTGCTGAGGAATCACACTGCTGCTGCACACATAGCTGTGCCTTGAGCAGATGTCCTGCAGGTGAAGCCAAGGATTTGGATTCCTGTGCCACAGTCAAGTCAGTGTCTGTACTCATGCCAGGGGTGACACCACGCTGGTGGCACACAATGGTCTCTTACCAAGCTTGGATTGCAACAGCTGCTTATTTCCTGCCCCTCTCAATCCAGCTGAGCGGGCAGCCACATCTCCTGGTTGTACACAATGGCCTTAGCTCCAAGAAGAAAATCTTCACTTTTCTACAAAGACAGCTCAGCATTGAAAATCTTCCGTTCATCTTCCAGCTCTGCCATGAGAAGATCCCAGCAAACCCACCCTACCTGTCCCACTATTCCCCACAGGGATTAACTGTTTAGCTGAAAACAGCAGCAAGCTTTTAACAATACATATTCAGTAGCTGTAGGAGTCAACACACAACGCATGCAGGAGAAAGAAGGTATTTGCTACCTCTAAACTGCAGGAAACTATAAACTTCACCTATCCAATGCATGAGTAACACTCATTTTCTAGAATACTTGTGCCTCAGGAACTTATTCCATAAAAGAAAAGAACTAGCATTGTTTGGTGTTGGTATTTGCAGGTGGAGAGCTGCACTTGTCGCAACAGGGGCCTGCAAAGGTGATAAGCATCACCAAGCAACCCCAGAAGATGCAGCAGACCTCCAGTTTTTACTGAGGCCACTTAAGGCTCATAATGTCTTACAGA
Source organism: Psittacula echo (assembly GCF_963264785.1). NCBI lineage: Eukaryota > Metazoa > Chordata > Aves > Psittaciformes > Psittacidae > Psittacula > Psittacula echo. The sequence continues at coordinate 82,761,999 of NC_137742.1, read as the reverse complement.
AGGATAATGTCCACTTTAATTGAGATGCTGAATTAAACTAAGAAACTACAAGTGAAGAACATCAGAAGCAGGCAGAAACAGAAAATTCCTAAAATGGGATTTGAAATCGTCAGGCTAATTGTGGTGAAAAACCTTACACGAGGTTGAACATGGCAGTAAAAAAAACCCCACAAAACCTGTGTTTACTAACTGTTTATTTTCCAATATTCTCCCCCAAATTAATTTTGATTTAGGATTTAAAAAACAAAGCAATAAACATGCCAAGGAGAAATAGTAACTTTTCTTCCACATCTTTAAATCAGATGGGTGAGATCACTTAATACATTGGCCTTCACTGATTACAGCAATGATGCAAAATCAAACATTTCATTGGAGTGGCCCTTCATAGAGGATTAGCTTGACTCTTCCAGCTCTTTTCTTCAAACACGTATCATGTCAGAGATGAGCTACCCAAGGGATACATTTAACACATTAATGCAGAGACTGCTAAACTTACATATCCGAAATGTCCTTTCCGGGAACAGTTGTAGCAGTATGCTACAGCAGAGCGCTCAGAGTGAGAACTGGCTGCCTTGATGGGTCCTGGCTTTGTCTGAAAGATAGAAATAGGCAAGAATTAGGTCTGCCAGTATTCTGAATGCTGAGTTAAAGATAAATTTAAATTACATAAATATATCTTTTTTATGCTTAAATCAATACATTCCTGCTTGTTGTTGGAATATTATGTTTGAAAAAGAAGCAAGTGGCTCATATTACTCTAATTTTGCAGAGCAAGGTTCAGACTGAGCATCACAAACGAGGTAGGAAGAGGCATCCCCTGTATCTATTCCACCTGCCCCAGAGCTATTTCAGCTCTGAATACAAGAAAACAAACTGTTGATTTATCTATAGGGCCATCAGCTATTGCATCCATCAGCTGGAGAGGCACATTTGTGTATTGCTGAACTAGCCTTGCTTAAAGCAATACAGCAAAGATCTGATGGAGATACAGGACCTTCACCTACTACATTCCCAAGCTTATGTTCACTTCCAACAGCAGTGCCCAGGAGTAGGCACACTGCAGGAGAATCTGTGATTCTTTCGAAGAGAATGGGGAACTGGTTCTGCTCGCAGCAGAGAGGACACCATGTTGTGGTCCACAGCTGCTCCTGAGGCTTACATAAGGTGAAGGAAGATTTAACATGCTCCATCAAATTCAAGGGAACAGGCAGCTCTTTTTCTTTTCCCCATTTAGCACCACTAAGTGGAATACATGAACATACTTTCTATACCTTTACTTTTCTCACACACAACACATTCATCCCCTGGAGAAATACTGCCACAGAGCCTGTACTGTTGGAATGGGTATGAACAAAGGGTGCATGAATTCTAGCTATTTCTAGCCAACAGGGCAAAACAGTGACCTTACTGTTTCCACCACTGCGTGCATTTCCTCTCTCTGGCACTAAAGAAGCACAGAAGCACTAGATATCAAAAAAAAAAAAAAAAAAAAAAAGAAAAGTAGCATTTGGTAAAGCT